>NC_064627.1:917970543-919220543 GCF_023864275.1 Schistocerca cancellata | reverse complement strand
CTCTCCCTCTGAAATTTCTATAAAAACTTATTAATACCTTTGCTGACTTTTTTCAGCATAAACTCTCCTTATGTGAGGAAACATGTACTCATCTCTAGTCTTAGAATATGTCTCTACACATGCGCATGGCTGGAGCAGCGTTCCTACACTACTGGCCATTAAAATTGCTACACCAAGAAGAAATGCAGATGATAAACGGGTATTCATTGGACAAATATATTATACTAGAACTGACATGTAATTACATTTTCACGCAATTTGGGTGCATAGATCCTGAGAAATCAGTACCCAGAACAACCACCTCTTGCCGTAATAACGGCCTTGATACGCCTGGGCATTGAGTCAAACAGAGCTTGGATGGCGTGTACAGGTACAGCTGCCCATGCAGCTTCAACACGATACAACAGTTCATCAAGAGCAGTGACTGGCGTATTGTGACGCGCCAGTTGCTCGGCCACCATTGACCAGACGTTTTCAATTGGTGAGAGATCTGGAGAATGTGCTGGCCAGGGCAGCAGTCGAACATTTTCTGTATACAGAAAGGCCCGTACAGGACCTGCAACATGCGGTCGTGCATTATCCCGCTGAAATGTAGGGTTTCGCAGGTATCGAATGAAGGGTAGAGCCACGGGTCGTAACACATCTGAAATGTGATGTCCACTGTTCAAGGTGCCGTCAATGCGAACAAGAGGTGACCGAGGCGTGTAACCAATGGCACCCCATACCATCACGCCGGGTGATACGCCAGTATGGCGATGACGAATACACGCTTCCAATGTGCGTTCACCGCGATGTCGCCAAACATGGATGCGACCATGATGATGATGTAAACATAACCTGTATTCATCCGAAAAAATATCGTTTTGCCATTCGTGCACCCAGGTTCCTCGGATGGTTGTTGTCTTGCAAACGTCCCCATCTGTTGACTCAGGGAGCGGGACGTGGCTGCACGATCCGTTACAGCCATGAGGATGAGATGCCTGTCATCTCGACTGCTAGTGATACGAGGCCTTTGGGATACAGCATGGCGTTCCGTATTACCCTCCTGAACCCACCGATTCCATATTCTGCTAACAGTCATTGGATCTCGACCAGCGCGAGCAGCAATGTCGCGATACGATAAACCGCAATCGCGATAGGCTACAATCCGACCTTTGTCAAAGTCGGAAACGTGATGGTACGCATTTCTCCTCCTTACACGAGGCATCATGACAACGTTTCACCAGGCAACGCCGGTCAACTGCTGTTTGTGTATGAGAAATTGGTTGGAAACTTTCCTCACGTCAGCACGTTGTATGTGACACCACCGGCGCCAACCTTGTGTGAATACTCTGAAAAGCTAATCATTTGCATATCACAGCATCGTCTTCCTGTCGGTTAAATTTCGCGTCTGTAGCACGTTATCTTTGTGGTGTAGCAATTTTAATGGCCAGTAGTGTATTATAATGCCCTCTCAACTCCACAGTTGGAGCTAAATGATGCTACAGCTAACTTCTAGCTGGATGTCAGCCGCTTGTGAACGCAGTGTTCACCCAAATTTCTTCTCTGCGTTGTATAGAGCGTAATGCGCTCCGTTCTGCACTAGGCGCCAGTTTCGAGAAGAGTCCCCCTCAAAATTTGCATCTTGTCTTTCTTATAGCCGAACTGTCTCCCCACCTGGGTTCTTTCATTCTTCACGTCACAGCTTTTTTCGACCGAGAGGAGTGTTCCTCTTATTTTGTGGAAACTCTCTCTACCAATTAAAAGGGCCCGACCATTAAACTGCGTCGAATCTTCGGCTCTTTACTCCTTCCTAGAGCGTTTCCACCAATCGGACGTTTTGTGCCTGCGTCAGACGTCAAAATGTGTACATTGTCTCTCACATGTGTACCGCTCACTGGACGTGTGATCGAAAATACGTCACTGGTCTTGTTAGTATCCATTTGGAATTCTGAAACGCAGTTTTTTAAAAGCTTTCTTTCCTGTCCTCCCTCAGATGGCCCGTTAACTCCCTCTCCCATTCTGAGTCACCTAGTCGGTCGCTGACCTGGCTTGGGACGCCCCTTTAAGTGATTTCCGTTGTATCTCCTATGGCGCAGCCTTGCCTCTGCTCTCACTCATCTGAATTCCAAACTAAAACGCCTCTCACTGCTTGTTGCACCTTCTGCTCATAGCAATGCATTATATAGGAAAGATGTGTTAATCACCGTCGATTGAGTGTCATCCCTTTTTGCATTACGTACTGACAGGCAAATTTGCTTGTAACCTCCGAATTAAGTTAGTTGTCATATTCACCTTCCCATTGCAATGTATAAACCTCTCATGTAAGGTGCGAATCTGACCATTTATTCTGCCACCTTACAAGTCCTGCAGGATTCATGGTTTCATTCCCTCCAGCACCTATTGAGACATTAGTCGAGTTGATGCCACGTCGTGTTTCGGCACTTCTGTCTGCCCCCAGGGGCCCTATATGATATTAGGCAGGTGCATCAGTTTATTTGGCTCTTGAGTGTAGTTCACTACTTGTCATCCTGCATGTTTCTAGGCGAGTATTATCCGAGATAAGGCATGTCAGCCATGAATTTTGTCAGTACGGTTGGCGTACCCTTGCTATGAGACCAGAAGATAGTTAATACCTACTGTGCTGCAGGTTGCAGCCGAGCATCAGTCGCTATGGTACTGCCGTCATGCTGCTTAGTTTGATGCAAAAACTGGCGAATACGAGATAGATCTGCACTGGCGGCTAACATTAATAGACGTTTGGAAGGAATCATAAACAAAGGAAACGTGTTTGCTGTTGGTTCCGCGGCGTTACTTTGGTGTGCTGAACTGAGGGGAACGTGAACACTTGCTGCACGTCTTTCGATCCCGCAGCAGATTTAAAGCTTTCTGCGCGAGCTAAATCACGCGCACGCTTAGCGCTTCCGGCGGGCGGAGCCGCAGTTTTTGAAGGTGTAATTCCCTGCTGGGCGGGCCCCGCTGCGCCTGGAGGGCCATCGGCGCCCTGCTCTCCGCTGTAGGGGTTTTTAAGGCTTCTGCGTGGAAGGGGCCATTCGCCCTCCGCTACTCACCATCTTGAGAGAATGCGCCATTATAAAGCCTGGATTTCGTCGTTTTCAGCAACATCGGCGGCCATTAGCACAGGAAATAAAGCAAAAGTAACGGCTTTTAAATATAGGGGAGGAAAATGGTCAGAAATACCAGAGCACGGCAAATTCTACTTCATAATCTCAGATAAGTCGGGGCAGAGTATGGAGTGTGCTCTATACAGCTCGTTGAGATGAAGGACGATCGCTGTTTTCTGTGCCAGAGCAATACTGAAAACGCACGACATGCGAAGTAACATAAAAAATTCATGTATGCTTTACATACGTGATTCTCAAGCTGAATGTGCCCAAACTCACGCAAAAACCAACTAAGGAAACTCCGAGCACGAATCATTTTGCTTAGTGTATCTGTCTTACGACGGGTTTCAATTCGAGGGCCCTCCCTCGTGTCCAGTTCTGAGCATTTTCTTTCTTGTGTCTGTATGTTCGTCCATTCCCATTTTCCCTCTGTAATTCCTTCTTCCAGACAATTCATACGTAGTGTATGCCATAGCCAAGGCTTTTCCTCTTTGTGAACAGTTCCAATAATATTCATTCTCCCCTACTCACTTCATTACTTCTTCGTTCTTAAAGACTGACAGTCCACTTCACCTTAAGCAGTTCTTCTCCATGTTACATTTTATAATTTTCTAAATAACTTTCTTCTTTCTTTCTAACTGTCCATGATTCGTTACTGAATAACACACCACTCCACAGACAACATTTAGCAAACCCCTTCCTCATGTCCATTGGAATTCTTCTAGAGAAGCCGTTGACCTTTTCAAAGGTTCTCTTTACGATAGATATCCTCCTCCTTATTTCTTCCGTACGACTTCCTCCACATGTCCTTAAACTTCAGAGGAACAAAAGGGGGCCGGCCGCGGTGGCCGAGCGGTTCTAGGCGCTTCAGTCCGGAACCGCGCGACTGCTACGGTCGCAGGTTCGAATCCTGCCTCGGGCATGGATGTGTGTGATGTCCTTAGGTTAGTTAGGTTTAAGTAGTTCTAAGTTCTATGGGACTGATGACCACCGCTGTTAAATCCCATATTGCTCAGAGCCGTTTGAACCATTTGAACAGAATGGGGTGACCTTGTTTTCCATCGAAGAATGTTTTAAATAGCGGTTCTTTCTTGCTTAGTGTCATTGCTTCTCTGTTTCCTACATTTATCTTCTTTCCATACTCCTCGCCCCTTCTTGCAATACTCCTCAAAATCTCCGGTAGCTCCTCTTCTGGTTCCGCCAGCATATGGTCATATGCGGGTTTTATAGTGTATGTTCTGTCTCATCCAATTATAAAACCTCTTCTGTACTCTCTGACCTAACTATCAGTCCTTTTGCACATATACTGAATAGATTCGTCGATAGGTTGATAGTGAGCATCCTTGCCTTGCACTCCGTCGAATGCTCGTCTCTTACCTCATTCTCCACTCTGTTACTTCCTGCTTCCTGTACATCTCCTTTACCAAGCATCTATCTTACCATTATTCAGGGAGAAAACGACTGCTGCGGTACATTTGAAGTAGCATAGGAATTCAAGTATACTTTAAACACTCATTCTCAGTATGAAGTAAAAGTCTAGCCAGTACCTTGAATGAATGTTCTGAGAACTGGTAATACGGGAAGTTACTGGCACGTAACATCAATGGTATGCCCAGGTCGTAACTACGACTTCACTTCTAGTCCACGTCTCTTGCGGATACACGCCAGCATTCCAAGTAGCCACGATAAGTACTCGCAACAGGTACCGGACTGTCAGCACCTTCTACAGTTTGTCTTGCAGAACGAAGATATCGCGAAACTAAAGCCAATTGTACAGTGCCTGGTTCTCCACAAAGAAACCCTCGCTTCTTCAGAACAACTTTGCTACTGAGAGAGAGAATGAGTGAAATAGAGAGGGCCAGAGATAGGCAAGCGGTAGTCTTCGATATGTAGATCTCTGCCGCGTTTGTCGTCTGCTAGCAGTAGGATGCAACTATTGCACATACCTGCTACGATGAAAGCTTATGGAACGTAGCAGCCACCTTTCACGTATTCAGTTCGTTGTCTAGCGCGTTTCCCCTAAACTGTGTGGGACTCCTCAGTCTTTCGCAATGAGCAGTGTCACGTCCACCTCACGTCTCTACCTTAAGCCGTCGGCACTCGGACCTTGCATCAGAACGTTGAGCGTTGAGTGTGCCGAGTTTCTGACGTCATAGCGTGGAATATCACGTTCGGGAGTCTTTCCCTACGTGCAGAGCAATATCTAGCATGTGAGATATTCTGAGCGTGCGTCTGAGCGTTGACCAATGAGATGGCACAACGCCACCCACCTGACATGCACGCCATCTCCCTTCAGCACAGAGTTGTGAGGCGCCATCATATTGGCATTCATTACAAGCCTATACGTATATACGCCGTTTCTGAGCACCAGCAAAGTGAGAATCACTGGAAAACCCGTTGTTAACTGTGTGATTCGTTCCAATAAAATAATGAGGAACATCATATTCTTGGCAAAAGAATTGTTGTAACTTGCGTATTATGAGAGTATGCTATTTGAAGGCAGCGGCACACTGAAGATCCACCCAAAACCCATTGTTCTTGGTACAATTTGTTATAATTAAATTTCAGTCAGTAACCGATCCACAATTAAAGTTTTCAGCGAGTGGTATCATGCTATGACTTGTTATATACAGCGTGTAGTTGGTTTAGCGATATCAGTAGCGTCACTGATCTGTGTAAAGATAGTAACTTAGAGCGGCGGATCGCGTCATCGGAGTTGCAAAATTTTGTTCCTAACATTATCGATTTTATTAGGTTCTCATACTTTCTTATTAGTTTAATATAAAAATATACTATAATATTTGATGTTATGTAAATATAAGTTCACTTTTTTTTGGGGGGGGGGGGGTGACTTTGTTCGATTGGCTTAACCTACAGGACCCCTTGCGCTACTTGTATGAAGATATTTTGCTCCTTTTTCTTTTACGCTTCGTAATTCTCATGTTGCAAGGATTCTGCCACTGGGTAGGAACAGTGATCAAGTAAGAGTGACCATGGGGTTTTACTAAAATGTGGGACTGGTGAAATAATGTTTACCTTATGTGGAGAAGTATTGCAAATTTGTATCGCACTGTTTGTAATGGAACTTTTACAAGCCTGTGTCCTTACTGATTGGACAAGGTACTTTCCTTTTCGTGGACGATGGAGGAAATGTGCGTTTTAATAGAGCTCACGTGGGAATTTACGCGGGCTCGTTTAGTAAACAGTGTGATTTACGAACTAGAAACATCCCGAAACTGCCGTTGGAGCGCGTTGTGACCACGTATACCACGTTGGGGCCCACGTACCGTTTTGCACAAGTCGCATCATTACTGAGCGTTCAGCAGCACGTTGAACTTGGCACGCTCATCGTTTACGTTCGACAGCACGGTCCGTGTGCCGACGGCTTTAGGTGCGCCTTACTCGCCGCGACCTGTCGTTCTCAGACGTCCAAGAAAGATTTGCCAACGCCCGTCTGAATCCTAGCTCAGAGTGCTGGTGGCTGTAGACCGTTAACAATAAACATTAAAAATTCCTCAAATAGTGTGACGAACATAACTGATCACGTGACTAGGTAATTTCGCGTTATTACAGTAAACTGATTCCCGCGCTAAATCAGGTCTTCCCCTTCCCAATCATTTCTTGGCGTAGGAAATTATCTGATGATACTTCTCAACAAAAACGACAGCTTCAGATAGAATTCACAAGGACTTAGGACACCTAGCGACACCTGTGGGCGGCTTACACGCTTCAACGTCACAATTGTCTCTCATGCGAAAGAACTTGGTCCTTCCCTCTCCATGCTCTACCGATATGAAACCGCCAAAAGCTAAACATCATTTAGGATTAGGTCAGTGGAAAATACACGAGCGGAAGTCAAAAAGTAAAGGGACTTCTACAATTTCACGACGTAGGGCTTAGTAACACTGCTAGTACGCAGGGTCGTATGCAACAGTTCTGTAGAACGTGTCACTCTCATTCCCGCGTTAGTCGTTGCATTATAGCAGATCGTAAAACGTGGCAGCTCAATTGTCGATATGCATCAAGGAGGAAATGAGGGTAGTGATATGCTTTTAGTTCGTGGAAGGCGATAAACCGGCGGAAATTATTCGTCCAATGCAAGCGCAACATGGTGACAGCTCTTTATCGCGAAGCAAGATCTACGAATGGATAGTGCGCTTTAAACAGGGAACAATTCCATGTGACGAGGGGAGATCGGGCAGGCTGTCGATGTCAGCAAGTGGGAACAATTTGGAAGCCGTTTAGGATGTGATGATGGGAAACAGATGAATCACTGTGGACGAAATTGCCACTGCTTTACATATCAGTCACAGTTCAGCGTATTCCATCTTACACGACAGGCTGTCAGTGCAGCATAAGGCGAGGAGGATGGAAATCTCTCGTAAATATTTGACCCGCTATCATAGCGAGGGAGACGGATTTTTACAGCAAATCGCTACTGTGGTCGAAATGCGGGTGCACCATCACGAACCGGAAGTAAGGCTGCGACCATGTTTTGAAAATACTCATCATCACCAGAAGTTAAGAAATTTAAACGTCAACCACCAGCTGATAAGATTATGCTAACTCTATTCTAGGTCATGGAAGGTGTGGTAGCCGTTCATTTCATCCCAAGATGTGGACCTGTGATCCGTGAGAATTACTGTGATGGGCTGAAACTAAACTGAAAACTGCAATCAAATCCAAACGTCGAGGAAAACTGGGAAAAGGTGTCATCCCGCAGCAGGATAGCACTCGGCCACTTTCTGTCAAACGGACGGCCGAAACAAAAAACGAGTTGGAATTCGAACTGCTGCAACACCCGCCATACAGTACAGACCTGGCTCCAAGCGATCTCCATATGTTTGGGCCGTTGAAGGAAGCGCTCAGGGAAAGAAGATACGCAGCCGATGCGGAAGTCATTGATGCGGTGCAAAACTGGCTACAGGTGCAACCAAATAGCTGTAACGATCGTGAGTGTTATTCACCTTTCAGATTAGGCCTGATAAAATAAATGTCGTGTGACTAGTGCCTCCCGTCGGGTAGACCGTTCGCCGGATGCAAATCGTCCGATTTAACGCCACTTCGGTGACTTGGGGATGAAATGATGATGATTAGGACAACACAACATTCAGTCCCTGAGCGGAGAAAATATCCGACCCAGCCGGGAATCGAACCCGCACCCTTAGGATTGACATTCTGTCGCGCTGACTATTTTCTTTTTTATCTCATTTCGTTCGATTTTGTTCTTTGCATCTGTTCGGGGCGGACGTCGTAAGACCTCCGTTTAAGTTCGTTGTTGATCGATTAACTCAGTTTTTTTATCACAGAGGGAGCTAACCCTCTGACCGAACACCCTGAGCTACCGTGCCGCCATACTCAGCTACTGGGAACGGACATTAGACCTGACGAATTGATGTTAATCAAGAATGCCTCTAACGCAACAAAGACGCTATTATCAGCATCTCATTAAGCTTGTGTAATAGGGCTACGAGAAGCTGGATGTTCCTTCTGCGATATTGCAGAAAGACTTGGCAAGAATGTAGCCATTGTACATGCAGCCGATATGTTTGGTCGCAAGAAGACCGGGCACTGGACTCCTAAGTGGCACTACCGAGTGGGGAGATCATGTATTCGGAGTATGGTTCTGGTGCATCGTACTGCAACTGAAGCAGCAATTTGAGCAGCAGCTGGCACCATAATGACACAACGAACTGTTACAGGCAGGTTATTTAAACGATAGCTCTGAGGCACACGCCCTGTAGCAGGCATTCCACTGACCACAAACCACCGCCATTTGCGACTTTAGTGGTGTCAAGCGAGAGCTCATTGGAGGGCAGGGTGGAGATCTGTTATGTTTTTTGACGAAAGCTGGTTGTGCCGCTTGATGCCAGTGATGACCGCGTGTTGGTTAGAAGGTAGACACATGAGGGCCTGCAAGAAACCTGTCTGCGTGCCAGACACAGTGGACCTACACATGGAGTTATCGTTTGGAGTGCGATTTTGTATGACAGCAGGAGCAATATCGTGGTTATCCCATGCACCCTGGTAGCAAATTTGTTCGTCAGTTTGGTGATTCTACCTGTTATGCCGCCATTCACGACCATCATTCCAGGGGTTGTTTTCCAGCAAGATAACGCTCGAACACTTACTGATGTTGTGCCCCCAGTATGCGATACAAAGTGTCGACATGTTGTCTTGGCTTGCTTGATCATCATCGAACAACAACTCCAGCGTCATCAACGAACGGTGTTAACTGTCCGTGTACTGATCAGCCAAGTGCCAGAGCAAAGGAACTACCTCCCACAAACCGACAACTGGCACCTATACAACAAAATGCATGCAACTTTGCATGGTAGCTTTGAACATTCTGGCGGTTACACCAGTTATTAATGTACCAGCATTTCACATATGCAATGTCTTATCTCTCACATTAACCTGTGATCTTGCAATGTTAATCACTTAAGTATGTTACCTAGACAAATGTGTTCCCAAAAATATGCTACATTAGTTATTATTTGATATTGAAATTTTTCTGTCAGTATATATATGTTGCGGTCTTCACTCCTGAGACTGGTTTGATGCAGCTCTCCATGCTACTCTATCCAGTGTAAGCTTCTTCATCGCCCAGTACTTACTGCAACCTACATCCTTCTGAGTCTGCTTAGTGTATTCATCTCTTGGTCTTTCTCTACAATTTTTACCCTCCAAGCTGCCCTCCAATGCTAAATTTGTGATTCCTTGTTGCCTGAGAACATGTCCTACAAACCGGTCCCTTCTTCTTGTCAAGTTGTGCCACAAACTCCTCTTCACCCCAATTCTATTCAATACCTCCTCATTAGTTACGTGATCTACCCATCTAATCTTCAGCATTCTTCTGTAGCACCACATTTCGAAAGCTTCTATTCTCTTCTTGTCCGAACTATTTATCGTCCATGTTTCACTTCCATACATGGCTGCACTCCATACAAATACTTTTAGAAACGAATTCCTGACACTTCAATCTATACTCGATGTTAACAAATTTCTCTTCTTCAGAAACTCTTGCCGTGGCATTGCCAGTCTACATTTTATATCCTCTCTACTTCGACCATAATCAGTTATTTTGGTCCCCAAACAGCAAAACTCATTTACTACTTTAAGTGTCTCATTTCCTAATCTAATACCCTCAACATTATCCGACTTAATTCGACTACATTCCATTATCCTCGTTTTGCTTTTGTTAATGTTCATCTTAAATCCTTCTTTCAAGAGACTGTCCATTCCGTTCAGCTGCTCTTCCAAGTCCTTTGCTGTATCTGACAGAATTACAATGTCACCGGCGAACCTCAAAGTTTTTATTTCTTATCCATGGATTTTAATACCTACTCTGAATTTTTCTTTTGTTTCCTTTACTGCTCGCTCAATATACCGATTGAATAACATCGGGGATAGGCTAAACCTTGTCTCACTCCCTTCCCAACTACTGCTGCCTTCTGGTTTCTGTAAAAATTGTAAATAGCCTTGCGCTCCCTGTATTTTAACGCTGCCACCTTTACAATTTGAAAGAGAGTATTCCAGTCAACATTGTCAAAAGCGTTCTCTAAGTCTACAAATGCTAGAAACGTAGGTTTGTCTTTCCTTCATCTTACAAAGAATCAAACCTCATATAAGTTGCATATATCTGGTATCAAAAAGTTACAAATTTCTATAAATATACTTCACACTCTTACCGTAAAAGCTACATAGAAAACTATAGTTTTGCTGCCGTGTCCTGCCACGGTCGCCATTTCTACTATCTCATTTCCTTCCATGAATGAAAAGCTATGTAGAATGTCGTGAAATACCGATCAGCAGAGGCCCAACAAATGACAACCAGTCGTATTATGAATTTAAATTGGTTCTCGCAATGCTAATTTCTCACCCTACCATTGCTGCACGTATGCCCCCTCGCAGGCGGCAGAGTCGTCAGCGGCCACGGCCGGAGCTCCGGGGCCCGCGTGCCGGCGGCTGATAGCGCCTCGCCGGCATTGTGCGCGCCAAATTGCGGCCGCTGACCGTGGCGGCCGCTGCCCGGTGTCCGCTGTTCCCTCGTGTCCTGTGCTGTCCTGTCCGGTTCCGCGCCGCGGCCGAGCCTATCTCTGCGTCCACACGCACTGCCCTGGCCGCCGCCACCTGTCCGCCCCCGCCATCGACAGCGAGCAGCCACCTGCTGGCTGTACGGCTGCCACCTCACCGAACTCCCCCCTCCTAACAGCCGTGTACCGCAAGTCTCTAGACGAACGGAAGGTTCCAAATGATTGGAAAAGAGCACAGGTAGTCCCAGTCTTCAAGAAGGGTCGTCGAGCAGATGCGCAAAACTATAGACCTATATCTCTGACGTCGACCTGTTGTAGAATTTTAGAACATGTTTTTTGCTCGCGTATCATGTCGTTTCTGGAAACCCAGAACCTACTCTGTAGGAATCAACATGGATTCCGGAAGCAGCGATCGTGTGAGACCCAACTCGCTTTATTTGTTCGTGAGACCCAGAAAATATTAGATAAAGGCTCCCAGGTAGATGCTATTTACTTTGACTTCCGGAAGGCGTTCGATACAGTTCCGCACTGTCACCTGATAAACAAAGTAAGAGCCTACGGAATATCGGACCAGCTGTGTGGCTGGACTGAGGAGTTTTTAGCAAACAGAACACAGCATGTTGTTCTCAATGGAGAGACGTCTACAGACGTTAAAGTAACCTCTGGCGTGCCACAGGGGAGTGTTATGGGACCATTGCTTTTCACAATATATATAAATGACCTAGTAGATAGTGTTGGAAGTCCCATGCGGCTTTCCGCGGATGATGCTGTAGTATACAGAGAAGTTGCAGCATTAGAAAATTGCAGCGAAATGCAGGAAGATCTGCAGCGGATAGGCACTTGGTGTAGAGAGTGGCAACTGACCCTTAACATAGACTAATGTAATATATTGCGAATACATAGAAAGAAGGATCCCTTATTGTATGATTATATGATAGCGGAACAAACACTGGTAGCAGTTACTTCTGTAAAATATCTGGGAGTATGCGTGCGGAACGATTTGAACTGGAATGATCATATAAAATTAATTGTTGGTAAGGCGGGTACCAGGTTGAGATTCATTGGGAGAGTCCTTAGAAAATGTAGTCCATCAACAAAGGAGATGGCTTACAAAACACTCGTTCGACCTATACTTGAGTACTGCTCATCAGTATGGGATCCGTACCAGGTCGGGCTGACGGAGGAGATAGAAAGGATCCAAATAAGACCGGCGCGTTTCGTCACAGGGTTATTTGGTAAGCGTGATAGCGTTACGGAGATGTTTAGCAAACTCAAGTGGCAGACTTTGGAAGAGAGGCGCTCTGCATCGCGGTGTGGCTTGCTGTCCAGGTTTCGAGAGGGTGCGTTTCTGGATGAGGTATCGAATATATTGCTTTCCCCTACTTATACCTCCCGAGGAGATCACGAATGTAAAATTAGAGAGATTCGAGCGCGCACGGAGGCTTTCAGACAGTCGTTCTTCCCGCGAAGCATACGCGACTGGAACAAGAGAGGGAGGTAATGACAGT
Source organism: Schistocerca cancellata (assembly GCF_023864275.1). Taxonomy (NCBI): domain Eukaryota; kingdom Metazoa; phylum Arthropoda; class Insecta; order Orthoptera; family Acrididae; genus Schistocerca; species Schistocerca cancellata. The sequence continues at coordinate 919,207,895 of NC_064627.1, read as the reverse complement.
GACGCTTGAAGTGCCCTCCGCCACACACCGTTGGGTGGCTTGCGGAGTATAAATGTAGATGTACTCCACTGTGCATTACCAGCTTCATTCGTCAAGAGACTACATTACACGGTGCTTTAACGATGAAACTGTGAACGACATTTGAAGAAAAGTACCGAGCGGTTGTAGTTAAAGTAAAGCTACTTAGAGAGGTCCAGTGGGGGCTCTAATGACAATATAGCAGCGGAAGTTGGTAGCTATGTTAATGCGTTAGTATGCAACCGATTTACACTCGAAAAAAATTAGTTCCAATTTTGGTCAACAGGTGCGAATCTGGCGCTGTATACTGTATGACAGTATGACATCCACACTGTCATTTGACAACCCGTAACGTGTATGCGTCAGGGATGAAGTCTTTTGCCCCTACTGTTCAATCTGTACATTGAAGAAGCAATGATGGAAATTAAAGAAGGTTCAGGAGTGGAATTAAAATTCAAGGTGGAAGGCCATCAGTGATACGATTCGCTGATGACATTGCTATCCTGATGGCAAGTGAAGAAGAATTACATGATCTGCTGAATGGAATGAACAGTCTAATGAGCACAGAATAAGGACTAGATTAAGTTTTTTGTGGTTGTAGGGCGCACAACTATAGTGGTCATTAGCGCCCAGACTAAGTTATGAATGCACTGCGAGGCACAAGGTTAAAATAGCAACTAAAAAGGACAACACTATAAAAGGCACATTAACAGGCAAGAGATTAAAAGAAAACAGCATAATCAAATGTCCTTAGACAGGTTTGTCCAGTGGATAAAACGAAGAACGCGAGCAGCTGCTCCTGGGTGATCCGCTAAAATCTCATCCAGAGTACATGCAGGCCAAGATCAATGCGCAGTGTATTAAAATTCGGACAGGACGTTAAAATGTGGAGTACCGTCAGCAATTGCCCAAATGCGCAGAACGGCCCCGGCGCAGCCGTCAGCAGATGGCAATGGTTGAACCGGCAGTGTCCAATCCGTAACCGGGCCAAAACTACCTCCTCCCGCCGAGAAGGGGCAGAGGTTTCAAGGTCCGAAGCTTGTTTTCAGTAAGTGTAGACCAATCGGCATGCCACAGCGATAAAATGCGCTGACAAAGGACCCTGCTAAAATCAGATGAAGGCACACAACAAGAAGCTGTCCGAGGCTGGAGGACCGCAGCCTTGGCCGCGGCATCTGCAGCTTCGTTCCCAGGGATACCGACATGGCCAGGAACCCACATAAAGCTAACCGGAGAACCGTCGTCCGCCAGCTGCTGAAGAGAGCGTTGGATCCGGTGCACGAAAGGGTGAACCGGATACGGATCACTGAGGTTCTGGATGGCGCTCAGGGAATCAGAGCAGATGACATAAGCAGAATGTCGGTGGCGGCAGCTGTAAAGAACAGCCTGATAGAGGGCAAATAGCTCAGCTGTGAAGAGCGAACATTGGCTGTGGAGCCGGTATTTGAAACTGTGTGCCCCGACAATAAAAGAATACCCGACGATTAGATTAAGTGGAAGAAAGGCGAAAGTAATGAGAAGCAGCAGAAATGAGAACAGCGAGAAAGTTAACATCAGGATTGATGGGCACAGGGTAGATGAAGTTGTGGAAATCAACTACCTAGGCAACAAAATAAGCAATGACGGGCAGAGCAAAGAGGACATCAAAAGCATACTAGCACTGAGAAAAAGGGCATTCCTGGCCAAGAGAAGTCTACTAGTATCAAACATAGGCCTTAATGTGAGAAAAAAATTTCTGAGAATGTATGATTAGAGCACACCATTGTATGTTAGTGAAACATGGACTGTGGGAGAACCAGAACAGAAGAGAATCGAAGCATTTGAAATGTAATGCTACGGACGAATGTTGAAAATTAAGTGGAAGACTAAGGCAAGGAATGAGGAGGCTCTGCTCAGAATCGGAGAGGAAAGGGGTATGTTGAAAACACTGACAAGGAGAAGGGACAGGATATGTAGGAAATAGTTTTAGACATCAAGGAATGACTTCAGTGGTACTAAAGGGAGCTGTAAAGGGCAAAAACTGCTGCTCTGAGATGAAGGGGTTGGCACACGAGAGGAATTCGTTGCGGGCCACAGCAAATCACAAACCAGTCAGAAGAACCCAATGGAGGTTATTGACGAGGTTACTGTTGCTGTAGTTTGTGCTAGGGCACATGCAGTGTCACGAGACTTGTCCATCCCATTGTCAACAGTACGGATAGTTCTGCGGTCTATATTACACTGGTACCCGTACAAGATCGAGTTGGTGCAGCGATTGAATCCTCATGATCCGAACGTTCCGCATTGACACTTTAGTTTCTGGCACGGATCGTAGTTGATGAAATGTAAGCGGCAAGTGAATACACAGGACTGCCGAATTTTGGGTTGTGTTGTGCATCAAGAATCATTGCACTCGCCGTATGTGACCGTGTGGTGTGGAATCACAGGCATCTTTGTTCTCAGTCAGTTCTTCTTCAGAGAACACACCCGGAGGGCTTGTAAGATGTTCCGAGACGTCTGCACCTTTCGAGACCTCCTTGTACAGCATGTGATTTCTGTTTTCGACGCACACAACTGTGTGAAAACCACTGTTTTCATACAATTTAGAGCAACGCCTTATGTCGCCAGCCCAATGAAGATCCTGCTTAACGCAGCCTCCCACCAAATGTTAACTCCAGAGATTTTTCAGATACGTGGCCTGCAAATTATCCGATTTGGATTAATGTGACTTTGGCTCCGGGGATACGTTAAAGACGCGTTTGCCGGGAACACGTTAGATCTCAGCCTGGTCTAAAGGACAGCATACCGGAAAATGTTGCTCAGATTCCAGTGACACTGCTGTGAGCAACTGCAGATCACGTCATTTTACGGATGCAGCGTCTATATCGACGTATCCGGTGCTCATGCTGAAAAAATTGTATAAGTGGCTGTTAATAATAAAATCAACATTATGTGTTTCTCACTTGAGTTACCGTTATTGCCCATGTCCCGTTACTAATCCATTACATATGGAAACATTTCTATACCTCTTTCTTGCACCCAGAGTGCTAGACTTGCACCGGATGGAAGAAAGCTGGAACTAACTTCTTTCCAGCGTAAATCATTTCCGCATTGACGCATTAGAGTGCCTACGAAGTTCCGCTGCCATAAGATGATTTCAGCCCACACTGGATCTCTGAGAGCAGCTGCGCTTTCTATTTTAACCGAGGTAGAAAGTATGGCTATTTTTTTTATCAAAGTCATTTTACGAGGGTAAGTCAAAAAGTATCTCAGTAACATTTTTATAACTTATTAAAATACTAAAAGTTTACAGCGACATCATTTTTCAGCAGTCACCCTCCTTTCAATGCCCTACGTCCAAGCTTTGCAGTACCCCGAGAACGTATGGAAACATTTCTATACCTCTTTCTTGCACTCAGAGTGCTAGACTTGCACCGGATGGAAAAAACTGGAACTAACTTCTTTCCAGCGTAAATCATTTCCGCATTGACGCATAAGAATGCCTACGAAGTTCTGCTGCCATAAGATGATTTCAGCCCACACTGGATCTCTGAGAGCAGCTGCGCTTTCTATTTTAACCGAGGTAGAAAGTATGGCTATTTTTTTATCAAAGTCATTTTACGAGGGTAAGTCAAAAAGTGTCTCAGTAACATTTTTATAACTTATTAAAATACTAAAAGTTTACAGCGACATCATTTTTCAGCAGTCACCCTCCTTTCAATGCCCTACGTCCAAGCTTTGCAGTACCCCGAGAAAAAAAGTTTTCGATTGAGCAGCAAGCAACGTAAGTTGTGTTTCCTTCACCACTTCATCGCGAGTGAACTTACGCACTACTAAATCATCTTCAGGTGGACCAAACAAGTGGAAATCTGACGGGGCGAGATTCATACACTTCGGAATGCGTGTTCTGGTGAGCATGTTCGGTGTGAACGGCGATATGTGGACGCGCATTGTCACACTAAAAAGAATCACCGTTTGGGCCTCTACCTCAGCGTTTGTTTCGGACTGCAGACTTCAGTTGGTTGCAAAGCATATCACTCTACCCTTACCTTTTTTCTATTCTCCCCCTTCTCTGGGCCCTTATGAGTCCCAAAAAACTCAAATATGGTTCACTATTGACTTTTTTGGATGCAAATTCTACGGATTTTCATTCCATGCATTTGCTCTATGATTCTAAGTGATTAGCCCATATTTCTTCTCTAGGAATGAATGATTCGTTTAATGAATGATTCGTTTCGAAAACATTTCCGCTTAATTTGCCAGACAGCCCAGTAGATGCTGACAGATTCTCTACATAGGACTGCCATTGGACCAATCTGACACAGACTACAAAAGCTGAGCCTGTTACGATGTTATATGCAGAACCATGGGCAAAGTACATTTTCTTTGCTACTTCATCAACAGCCATTCGTCGATGTTTCAATATCGGGTAGTGGACTAGTATTGGTATCAGTAATGGACTTCCTGCTTTGTTGTTCGTCACATATGCTTGTTCTACCGTTTTTGAATTGTTCAGTTGGTAAACACCCGCCGCAGTAAAGCATTGACCTCAGAGGACTGTGCTGAATGCCTTCTCTGGATGTTAGCTCCTGGTACATCTTAGGAAAGAAAAAGGATCTCTGAAAACTTTTCTCCCTTAGTGTAAACGGAGAAGAAGCTGCCATGTTTACTTTGAGAGAGTGAGGAGCGAACTGATGTGATAAACCTGCATCCTGATAAAACCGAAGAGAACTGTGCCATCTAGCGCTGGTGAGTGCACTAAACCGTACTACCAACTTGAAGTCAGTTAGAACTGTCTGATAAAATCAGTGATGCTCCTAGAAGACATTGTTGTCTAATGTCAATGTAACTTTGTACACGTACATACCATCGGCGGACATGTTAGTGATTAGAGTAGCACTCTTCTGTAACAGGCAGATCGGCCATCAGAGTGCACTGGTGTTGTTCATGTTTAATGTAGAAACCAGGGCTGGTAGTTTACATAAAGGGCATGATCAGCATCAGATGCTGAGTAATCACTGTGAAGGACATGGATGTGGTGTGTACTCGTGGGAGACAGCGCTATCAGCACCTTGCAGATTTTGAAAAGAACCTCATTCTGGGTCTCCATTGGCCGGCTGACCGATGTGTGAATTATCCAGATTTGCGGGGCATTGACATTGGTCCGATGTAAACGGCACGGGAATATGAGGAGAATCTTGCTCATCTTCAAGGTTCCACTCGACCACGTCTGACCATCACAATGGAGGATCGCCATATTGTACACCAAGCACATCGTAACCACGTGACACCTGTGCCTGCCATCCGAGAACAAGTAACGGACTCTCAGCAACATTCTGTGTCATCTCGAACCATTGGTCGGAGATTAGCAGCAGCTGACCCATGAGTAGGCTGCCGTCAACACTCACCAAAAACTGTTGCGATTGGAGTGGTGCATTGGCAAGTAAACGTGGTCTGGTGATGAAGAGCGTTACGTTATGGTCAATGATGAATCACAGCTTTTCACTGCCTCGGATGACATCGTCGGTAAGCAACGCGGCGATCTGTGGTCTTCCTGTGAATGCGCAGCTTAAGCCTGGTGATGGGAAAGACTCAGATGATTGGATAATAAAATATGGAGCGAAGGGCAGCGATTATCTCACAGTGGCCAAGTAGCACCAAGGAACACAATGGTGGGCCATTCTTAGATTTAGGAACAGGGAGGTGAATTCGTCACAGACATACTCTAGGGACATGCAACAGCTTATTGGCAGCTGCCTTGAAAGGGGGAACCTGCATTCGCCACCAAAGTGTGGCGTTGGGGCTTATCGCAAATGCTTCCATGAAATGCACTGCACTTAGGACCCATTCACCTTCTCTAGAACCTCTGTGACTGGCCTGAAGTGGTCAAACCAAACTATCAGACAGGAATCTGGGCCCAACTTTCCTTAACAAGATAATTCGAAGCCCTCTCCCTGAGTTAGTAAGTCTTGTAATCTCCTCAAAAACAGCCAAGAAATGAGCAGAAAAACAATCACATACGTCTCAGCGATATGTGATAGTAATGTTATAGTACAATCAGTGCACTATATACGTAAGAGAAATGTGTATAAGTTCCTTTACCACAATTCTGATGACTCTTCCAATCTATCTACATAATATTACACGAGTCACTATGTTCCTGAGCGTAGTACATCACTCTGATGTACTACATATATACTATGGATATAATAGTATTTAATGACAGCATTGCCCGCATCTCGTGGTCGTGCGGTAGCGTTCTCGCTTCCCACGCCCGGGTTCCCGGGTTCGATTCCCGGCGGGGTCAGGGATTTTCTCTGCCTCGTGATGGCTGGGTGTTGTGTGCTGTCCTTAGGTTAGTTAGGTTTAAGTAGTTCTAAGTTCTAGGGGACTGATGACCATAGATGTTAAGTCCCATAGTGCTCAGAGCCAGCCAATGACAGCATTCACAAACTGCGTCATGTTCTTGTTAATGCTAAGACTGGAAAATATGAAGACAGAAGACCAAACATTCGCACATCGGCCATAGACAATGATACATGAAATCCAATCATCGACGTAGAATTAAAGGTTTAATAGCTTCAGTACTTCAGAGATTAATTAGGAGTAAAATTAATATAAATTAAAAGTGGTACATTATGCTTCAGATATACATAATGCAGAAGCAAATTGAATTCCTATTATTTTTCATTCATGAGTGATTATACATTTTATTAACAAACCAAGAATTTCTTTCATCAAAGGGGAAAGATCATGCTCATAGACTAGCTATGCCAAAAATATGAATAACCTGTAGTGAACGTCATTTAAAAGCTAAGTGAGAAATTCAGTCACAAATATTCAATCATCAAATTAAAGAAGGAATTTTCTATGTAATCTCTGTTTGATTTTTAAGGTATTGAAAAGCACTCACGCAAACCACTACACTGTGAAAAAGTTAGGTTTACCAAAGAATGTTGTAATTACAAATTTTCTCATTATTTAAAATAGATGATACAATGTAAGCTTTCCCCCCTGGAACAGACATCACTTGAAACTTCCGGGCTAATAGGCCGTGGTCGCTGTATAAAATATTCTCCTAAAGATTACTCTTTGCCTGCGGTAAGCGTCTTCAGAGATAAAAGGGTAAACTGTAACAGAACTCGAGGAAGCGCAGAATATATGGGCAGTCACAAAGGCACCACAGCCCATTATGTGGCGTCGTCTATGAGATTATCTCTGGTAATGCCCACTTTCTCGATTGAACGTTAGTGATTGTAATTCCTACGGTGCAACATTGACATCCAAATTTTATCCGACTTAACACATTCCTCTTATTTATTAGAATTATTACGGTGTTTATAAATCTCAATATACTGTCTGTACGTGCGCGCGTGATAATGCGACGTTTTCGATAAGACTTTCGTCTCACTGAATTTTATTTCACGACCACCACCTTAGTAAACATGTTCCACTACTGCCAATTCATCCGTATGTCAGAGGAGGCAGGTCCTCTTATATTCAACTAGCCGGGTGTTAACACTTCTTCCCGTGGTACCAATATACGGATTACTCAAGGTGCAAAAACTGCAGGTTCGTTTGAGGCCTACTATAAGTGAGGTAGGGTATACCACCCAAGACTTATCTATGTACTTTGTCTCACTGCTGCAACCTTATGTCGGTGGAACTGACAGTCATATAAAAAATTAATATCATCTCATAGACAAATTAAAAGAATTGTACATGGGTCTACGTAATATCCTTGTTAGCTTTTATGTGGTGTCGTTATGTACATGATTCCGGCGAACGAAGCCATGACATCGATAGCGGATATTTTTCCAGCAAATATTGTGGAGTTATTCAGACATTGCCTCACCATCACTTATTTTCAGTGCAATAATGATTTTTATGAACAGATTAACGGGGTGGCTAAGGGCAATCCTCTTAGTCTGACTGTGGCTAATTTGTTTATGAAGACCTTTGAACGACCGCCGTTGCAGACTGCCAAAAAAAGACTAGCCAGTTGATACCGCTATCTCGGTGGTATGTTCGTAGTATGGGCACACGGTGCAGCGGAGTTGGACGAATTCCTGATACATCTCAACAGTATCAATCTGAAAATCAAATTTGCTATGGAGACGGAGACTAATGGCCAACTGAATTTTTGGATGTGTCCGTTATCAAGTGAGGGGACGAGACGTTTGACCATAGGATACACAGAAAAGCCACACGTACTGACCGTTACCTTCATAAAGATTCTAAACACCACTCAAGGAAAAAGAGGTGTGATTAAAATCTTGGTAGACAGGGCGTACAAAAGTTTTCAACAGACTTTTTTAATAGATGATGTTGAACATCTGCGATCGACATTAAGGGGAATGGTTATTCCAACAAGGAGATAGATCGAGCACTTCGCCCTAGGAACAGAATCATGATCATTGAGGAAAAACGGTAGCCAAAATGGAAAGTTTTCCTTCCGTTCCATTAGTAAGATTACAGATCGTATTGGGAGAGTGTTCAGAAAGTATGGTGTCGAAACTATCTTCAGACCTATCAGGAAGTTCAAAGAATGTTTCAGATAGGCAAAAGATATATAACACCCTTTGGGTACACCGAATGTGCATAAAATTCCTTGTAGTTGTGGAGTGGTTTATACTGGTACAACGAAGAGGTGTGTTGACACTCTTCTGCTTGAATACAAGAGAAATTGACACCTAGGACATACGAAGAAATTTGCCGTAGCGGAATGTGTTTGCCAGGGGGTGATCATGAAATAAAGTTCAGTGAGACGAGCTTCATATCGAAAACATCGCATTACCATGTTGGCATGTATAGGGAGACTATTGCTATTTATAAGCACCACAATAATTTTAAGAAAAAAGAGAAAGTGTTTAAATTAGATAAAATTTGGGTGTCAACGTTTCACTTTAAGAATGACAATCAGTCGAGAACGTTGGCATTACCAGAGATAATTTCGTAGCCGACGCCACATGATGGACTATGGTGGTCTCTACACTACCCATATATTCGGCGCTTCCTCGAGTTCTCGTTGTATTCGCCCCTTTGCCTCTGAAGATGTCTCCTGTAATAAGAGAGGAAACGTTAGGGGAAAGTTTTATGCATCGACCGTGGCCTATTATGCCGGCAGTTCCAAGTGGAAAACATTTGGTTAGAAGCTGCCGTGGTATTGTGAAGAGAATTCAAAAATGTATTGGAGTCGGAGATGGAATTTATGAAGAACGAATCTGAACTTAATCATTTGCCTTTGCTTAACGCATTATGCGAGTATTCGTTTGGGTTAAATTCTGGCAGCTAGATTTGTGTGACCAGTAAAAACTGGACACGTGTTGCATGGAATGCTTTATCCGAATTAGTTTACTAAAATGCTTACTGTTTATCCTAAAAAAAAGTGTATAATTATAATACGCCCGTTGAAGGTGAGCGAAAACCCGAACAATCTCTTGGCGTAAATACTGCTGTATAAGAAGTGGCTGGTAGCTAGATTACAGGTAAAGGCGACGTTGTACTCTGTACGATTTTAGAGAGCCGGTTTTGAAGGAATGCCAGCCGTTGTGCCCGAGAGGTTCTAGGCGCTTCAGTCCAGAACCGCGCTGCTACTACGGTCGCAGGTTCGAATGCTGCCTCGGGCTTGGATGTGCGTGATGTCCTTAGGTTAGTTAGGTTTAAGTAGTTCTCAGTATAGGGGACTGATGACCTCAGATGTTAAGTCTTATAGTGCTTAGAGCCATCTGAACCTCTTTTTGAAGGAAGGCAGTGGGACAGTTATGGTGCGTTGAGAGCAGCCGACGCCGTGGGCCTGCGTCGGCGCTTTGCAAACGAATGCAGCATAACTTTATTTAGTGTCGAACAGTATGTCGTCGTCCTCTTCGTTATCTTTGCCTGCCTCTGTAGTTTCGTCGTTATCATTTTCATCTACAGGTAAGTTGGTGTGCTTGCGATCATTAGACTGACTGCCTCTTGCAATAACGGGACAATCTTCTTATGATGCCTTGGTCTGCTACAACTTAAATATGGGTCGGAACTTAGCAACAATCTGTGTAGTACATTTCTGTTACAATCGATACGTGAAAGGTCTCGAGCAAAATTTATTCTGTATTACCGTAAGTGCTTATGACGGGCCTCAACTCCTTCCTGGGACAATTGGCATGTGGGTACAATTTCTTTCGATAAGATTTCTGTGCATGCATTAAAACTTAGGGAAGAGTTGATAACGTAGGATACCAGCCATTCAAATCTGTGCACATTTTTGCAGTTTAACGAGCAAAGGAATAACATTTCTTAGTATCAAAACTGTTGTTATTCGAAATGACTTCCATGTTTTCTTTGAATCGTTCAATTAAATCCACACTGAGACTATTGATTCGAGAAGAGCATTCTCGGTCGGCAAAAAAGCGTTCTCGATGTGTCAGCTCCTCAACTCCTCAGCAGGTACCTGCCGTCATAGGTCCTGAGTTTTCCGACGCTTGCAGCGGCCACTTAATTCTTGGAATGCTTTAGAAGATCGCCCTGGGTTTTATGTATATGCAGCAGACCAGGAAGACAATTGAGTCTAAGAACTAAGCAAATTGTTCATTTATTTGCACGAGGCTTTCGTGTTTGTAACGGGTAGTTGTTCATTTTTTGTTGAAGTCACTTTTGAAGTATCTCAAAATACGATTTAAAACAGCTGTTTCATCAGCTAGACGTCCTAATATTTGTGCAAGTTTTGCTTTCATGAACGAAAACGTCTAACCCATTTTCTTCCCTTTAACTTGGGTCAAAGTATTGTACAAACTCTTCTGATAATTTTCTTGATTGTTCTCAAAGAATCTACAACAGAATAAATTTCTACATTCCAATAGTTTATCTAATTTAACGTTTCACTTTGGATGAATAAAAAACAGTCAACTAAGGGAAGACAATGTTATTGTGCTAAAAAACTGACACTGAGCTCAATTTCATGTCAGTAAAATAAATATAGGTCGACAAGACTCGGAGAGGTAGCTAAACACATTTTCAAGGTTTTGAAGTAACAAAACTACGCATAGAAATACTGTCTTTATACGCACAATTTGTACAATAAAACCATAAAGGTATATGTAAGATAAACTACATACCTTTCCTTTCCATATTCAACATTTGTTTTTACCTAAACTTAACCACAAAAACGAGAGAAACAAATGTCGCAAATTAGAGCATGCCGAAGAGCACACGTATTTCCCACTATGGTTTGCGACTGATTTTGCAACAGGTGGTGTAAGCGTAGAGGAAGGTTATGACTGCCGAAAGATGGACGGATTATAGACCTTGAAGATTAACACGTTTGGAAGGATTTTAAAGAAACTTGGTGGTTTTCATATTTGGTCAGTTTTAGAGTGTGCCACGCGGGATTAGCCGTGCGGTCTGAGGCGCTGCAGTCATGGACTGTGCGGCTGGTCCCGGCGGAGGTTCGAGTCCTCCCTCGGGCATGGGTGTGTGTGTTCGTCCTTAGGATAATTTAGGTTAAGTAGTGTGTAAGCTTAGGGATTGATGACCTTAGCAGTTAAGTCCCATAAGATTTCACTCGCATTTGAACATTTTTTGAGTTTTAGAGTGCGAATACTCCTCCGTGCAGCACTTCGTACTCTGGCACCTGCAGACCGGGGGCCGACGTTTGGGGTCGGAGGCGTCGTGCCGCATCGCATCGCTCCACATACCGTGGGCCACCGGCTCCGCGTCATGACGACCTCGTTATTCATATTACCGTGCGGTCTGGCGGTAAGCGACATCACGTGGGTAGCTGAGCATGTAACAGTTGCGGCGACGTCCTCCAGGGCGTCACATCGTCGGCTGGTTGAGCGAGAGCACCGACTTACCCCGAATTCAAAAGTAATGAGTTATCTCAAACAGAATAACCTCCTTCCTGCCAGCTAGCAGAGATGCCGGAAGCTACAGTTGTGCGCCACTCGACTCGCGCTTTTCTCGCTTGACGTCCTGAAAGTCATAGGTCAAGGCAGACGAGTAGAGTCCACGCACACTACAGTGACTCCTCTGCAGCAACCAGTTTCCGTCCTAAGGGCTGAACGAGTTCATTCGTATCTTCAGGAGGACAGGTCGACGTTATTTTCCCGCTTTTGGCCGGTCGGCGACGTGCTGCGATGACAGAATTGAGGTGCACACCCTGCAACTTTTCTCAAACGGTTTTGCAGAAACGATTCGGTAAAAAAATTTCATTTTTGCGTTACTTATAGCTATATCTGTTGGCTTCAAGATGATGTGCCCATTATTTCGTTAATGGTCATAGTATTTGTATTTAAATAAGTCGCTGAAAGAATTGGAAAAAGTTTACAGTGAAAAATAGTGGTCGCTATGATTTTGGATTTGGTATATATTAAATAATATGCTGCTGAGTATGAAATTTAATTAACATATTGAATTTTACTTCAAGAGTTGGCTGGAGGTCTCTGTCACCAGTCTCGAGAAACTGATCTTATTTAGCACACTGATATCTGATCGCGATAAAACCAGAGTACAAATCGACAGCATTCCTCATTCCTCATAACCGGTTTCATATATCGAAGGGAGATTTTGGCAAATGATAGCACGCAAACACGATAGTACTTACTTTGTCATATGAGTATTATTCAAAGTTTCGTTGTCTGCTGTGTTATTCCACCTACTACAGACTTTTTGATGAAATAATGCAATTTTTAAGGTTTATGGATAGCTGATGGAATGAGAAATGGTGTGGCTTTTGAAACAACATACGTGAAGATATTACACATTTATTTGCGTTTTTCATCAGCTATTGAGTTTACTTATCCTCAGTTCCTCACTTAACATACCTATTAACCCACTGTTTCAGAAATCTCTCAGAATTCTGTTTGCACTATAAGTTAGTGAGTTGACATTGTGTAAGATTTGCTGTGTTTTGACTAAAGAAGCAAATTATAACATGGCAACAAGAGAAATCTAGGTTTTACTCAAAATTCGCCACTCAAGACGCTTCTCTGAAAGTTACAAATGGTTAAAAATTCAGACGAAAATAAACAGCTGTTTTTTGTTGAATTTCCAGCGGGATTATTTTGAGATACTAACCGAAGCAAAGTTGACAGCAGATCTTTTCAGATGGTCACCGTCCAGGTGTGGATCTACATCTGCATGTACTTCTACACGGATATTCTGAAAATCACATTCAAGTGCCTGGCAGAGGGTTCATCGAACCAACTTCACAACTCTATTATTCCAATCTCGTATAGCGCGCGGAAAGAATGAACACCTATATCTTTCCGTACGAGCTCTGATTTCCCTTATTTTATCATGGTGATCCTTCCTCCCCATGTAGGTCGGTGTCAACAAGATATTTTCGCATTCGGAGGAGAAAGTTGGTGATTGGAATTTCGTGAGAAGATTCCGTCGCAACGGAAAACGCCTTTCTTTCAACGATTTCCAGCCCAAATCCTGTATCATTTCTGTGACATTCTCTCCCATATTTCGCGATAATACGAAACGTGCTGCCTTTCTTTGAACTTTTTCGATGTACTCCGTCAGTCCTATCTGCTAAGGATCCCACACCGCGCAGCAGTATTCTAAAAGAGGACGGACAAGCGTAGTGTAGGCAGCCTCCTTAGTAGGTCTGTTACATTTTCTAAGTGTCCTGTCAATAAAACGCAGTCTTTGGTTAGCCTTCCCCACAACATTTGGGATGTGGAGGGGCTTCACTAAATATTTGCAAAAAATTTGATCGTAGGCTTCACTTTAGAACGACACTTCGCCTCCAGGGCTCAGCATTTTCCCTACAGCGCGCTGACTTCAACCTCCGCCACTACCGCTCTCCCCACACTTTCTCTGTCGACTGCGCAGCTACCAGCCACGTTATTGTGCGCACACTCTGCAGGTTGGCGCAGAGGAAATGCATCTTTTTAATCCACTAGTAATCGACTTTGGACGATCTGTGGGGGACAGCTCAGACTGCACAGTTTCAGTCGCTATGGAGCATTTGGGCGCGGAGTATCGCGTGTTTGCTGTTGAGCGTTTCTTTTGAAAACAATCATTCTTTGGTTACGGTTAAACGTCTTTTGGGTTGAAATTTTAATGTCGAACGTCGAGGTGCAGTCCAAATAGAAAAACCCTAGTCTGATGGTACGAGGCGTTTAGAAATATTGGAACTATGATGAAGAAAAACCCCACTGATCTTCCCATATCAGTCCGGCATTAGGAAAACGTAGACAGTGTGAGAAGGGCTGTTCTTACCTGTCCGAAACAATCCGCTAGGCGCCGGCCGCGGTGGCCGAGCGGTTACAGGCGCTTCAGTCCGGAACCGCGCGACTGCTACGGTCGCAGGTTCGAATCCTGCCTCGGGCATAGATGTGTATGATATCCTTAGGTTAGTTAGGTTTAAGTAGTTCTACGTTCTAGGGGACTGATGACCTCAGATGTTGAGTCTAACAGTGCTCAGAGCCATTTTAATTTTGAATCCGCTAGGCGACGGGCTATAGCGCTCGGTTTGTCACGTCGTTTGCTTCATCGCATCTTACATGATGATCTCACATTTGACCCATACAAAATAACGATCGTCCAATAGCTAAGTGATGGAGATTTTGTGTAACACAAAGAATTTTGGGGTAAAGGGGCGTCATTTTTACGGAAGATGAAGATGTCATAATAATGATGGGTGCCAAATCCCATTTCCATCTCGATGGCTGTCTTAATGTATGTACCTGTCGCTACAGGGCGTCGGAGAGCCTACTTGAACTACAAAAACCTCTCCAGAGCTCAAAAATAACAGTCTAGTATGGTGTCTCCAAGATAGGAATGGTTGGTTCTCTTTTCTGAAGAGGTGCTATTATTGTTGAAATTACTGTGACATAAGCACACTACAGAGGAATGTTAAACAGCTTCCTGCATCCAGAACTGGAAAGGCACTGACTGAACATGAGGCAGCTGTGGTTGCAACAGGGGTGGTACCTCAGCTCACACTGCGAGAGCGTCAAAGGAAGTGTTTCGACAAATGTTTTCCGAAATGTCATTTCACGATTCGCCGATGCTTCTCGGCTCGCATGCTCTGCCGATGTATCGATTTGTGACTTCTTTTTATGGGGCTACCTGAAGAGTGTACGTGAAAAATCCCCGCACGATCGATAACCTGAAAATTTCCATTCGTCAAGAAATCGAAGCTGTGTCCAATGAAATGTTGAAGAAAGCTGGCAGAGCTTCGAGGAGAGGCTCCGAATTTGTGTCCGACTTAACTGATGTATGTAGATTTCAAAAATACATTAAAAATATCATTTAATGCAAAACTTTTCTCCATAAATCAAACAGCGGAGATTATTCAGAAATAAAAACAAAAACATTTGTTTCCTCTTCTCCACACTGTAGATGCAGAATTTCTTAACTTACTAAAAGCATTGGACTCAGTATCACAACTGAGGTGACAAAAGTCATGGGATAGCGATATGCAGATATACAGATGGCGGTAGTACCGCGTATACAAGTTATACAGGCTGGTCCATTGATCGTGACCGGGCCAAATATCTCACGAAATAAGCGTCAAACGAAAAAACTACAAAGAACGAAACTTGTCTAGCTTGAAGGGGGAAACCAGATGGCGCTATGGTTGGCCCGCTAGATGGCGCTGCCATAGGTCATACAAGATATCAACTACGTTTTCTTTTTAAATAGAAACCCCCATTTTTATTACATATTCGTGTAGCACGTAAAGAAATATGAATGTTTTAGTTGGACCACTTTTTTCGCTTTGTGATAGATGGCGCTGTAATAGTCACAAACATATGGCTCACAATTTTAGACGAACAGTTGGTAATAGGTAGGTTTTTTAAATTAAAATACAGAACGTAGGTACGTTTGAAAAAAATCGTAACATCAAATAATAATTAATGTAGCTGTAGTTTTGAGAATACATTTGTAGTTTTTTCGTTTGATGTTTGATGCTTATTTCGTGAGATATTTTTCCCAGTCACTATCAATGGACGACCCTGTATAAACAGGCGGGATACGGCGCTGCGGTCGGCAACGCCTATATAAGACAGTAAGTGTCTGGTGCAGTTGTTGGATCGGTCAGTGCTGCTACAGTGGCAGGTGATCAAGATTTAAGTGAATCTGAACGTGGTGTTATAGTTGGCGCACGTGCGATGGGACACAGCATCTCCGAGATAGCGATGAAGTGGGGATTTTCCAGCACGACCATTTCACGAGTGTACGGTGAATATCAGGAGTCCGGTAAAATATCAAACTCCGACATCGCTGCCGCCGGAAAAAGATCCTGTAACAACGGGATCAACGACAACTGAAGAGAAACGTTCAACGTGACTGAAGTGCAACCCTTCCGCAAATTGCTGTGATATCAGCAAGTGTCAACGTGCGAACCATTCAACGAAACATTTTCGGAGCCGAAGATCCACTCGTATGCCGTTGATGACTGCATGACACAAAGCTTTACGCCTCGCCTGGGCCCGTCAACACCGACGTTGGACTGTCAATGACTGGAATCATGTTGCCTGGTCGGCGAGTCTCGTTTTAAATTGTATCGAACGGTTGGACGCGTACGGCTATGGAGACAAATTCATGAATCCACGGAACCTGCATGTCAGCTGGGGAGTGTTCATGTACATCTAAATCCATACTCCGTAAACCACCTGACGGTATGTGGCGGAGGGTACCTTGAGTACCTCTATCGGTTCTCCCTTCTGTTCTATTCTCGTATTGTTCGTGGAAATAAAATAGTCGGTATGCCTCTGTGTGGGCTCTAATCTCTCTGATTTTATCCTCATGGCCTCTTCGCGAGATATACGTAGGAGGGAGCAATATACTGCTTGACTCCTCGGTGAAGGTATGTTCTCGAAACTTCAACAAAAGCCCGTACCGAGCTACTGAGTGTCTCTCCTGCAGAGACTTCCACTGGAGTTTATGTATCATCTCCGAATTGCTTTCGCGATTGCTAAATGATTCTGTAACGAAGCGCGCTGCTCTCCGTTGGATCTTCTCTATCGCTTATATCAACCCTATCTGGTACGGATCTCAAACCGGTGAGCAACATTCAAGCAGTGGGCGAACAAGTGTACTGTAACCTATTTCCTTTGTTTCCGGACTGCATTTCCTTAGGATTCTTCCAATGAATCTCAGTCCGGCATTTGCTTTACCGACGATTAATTTTATATGGTCATTCCATTTTAGATCACTCCTTATGCCTACTCCCAGATAATTTATGGAATTAACTGCTTCCAGTTGCTGACCTGCTACATAATAGCTAAACGATGAAGTATCTTTCTTTCTATATATTCGCAGCACATTACACTTGTCTACATTCAGATTCAATTGCCATTCCCTGCACCAAGCGCCAATTCGTTGAAGATCCTCCTGCATTTCAGTAGAATTTTCCATTGTTACAGCCTCTCGATATACTACAGCATCATCTGCAGAAAGCCTCAGTGAACTTCTGATGTCATCCCCAAGGTCATTTATATACATCGTGAATAGCAATGGTCCTACGACACTCCTCTGCGGCACAACTGAAATCACTCTTACTTCTCTTAATTGAGACTGACGTGCTGCGTTCTGTTATCTAGGAACTCTTCAATCCAATCACACAATTGGTCTGATAGTCCAGATGCTCTTAATTTGTTCATTAAACGACTGTGGGGAACTGTATCAAACGCCTTGCGGAAGTCAAGAAACACGGCATTTACCTGGGAACCCGTGTATATGAGCCTCTGAGTCTTGTGGACGAATAGCGCGTGCTGGATTTCACACGATCGTCTTTTTCGAAATGCATGCTGATTCCTATAGAGTAGTCGAAGATGGCGGAGGCTGTGTAATGGTGTCAGACGTGTGCAGTTGGAGTGTTATGGGACTCCTAGATACGACTCTGAGAGGTGACGCTTACGTAAGCGTCCTGTCAGATCACCTGCATCCATTCTTGTCAATTGTGCGTTCCGAAAGACTTGGCCAATTCAGGCAGGACAAAGCGACAACCCATACGTCCAGAATTGCTACAGAATGGCTCCAGGAACACTCTTCTGAGTTTGAACACTTCCGCTGGCTACCAAACTTCCCAGACATGAACATTAATGGGCATACTTGGGATGCCTTGCAACGTGCTGTTCAGAAGAGATTTCTAGCAACTCGTATTCTTACGGATTTATGGACAGCCGTGCAGGGTACATGGTGTCAGTTCCCTCCAATACTGCTTCAGATATTAGTCGAGTGCATGCGACGTCGTGTTGCGGCCCTTCTGCCTGTTCGCGGGGCCCTACAAAATATGAGGCAGGTGTACCAGCTTCTTTGGCTCTTCAGTGTAGCTTTTCGTGGGTTCGGATGCGTGCTGCTCGGGCTGCGAGAAATGGCACAGGTAGCGGTCGGGCCCGGTAAGTCGGCCGGACAGAGGCGGCCGCCCCCATCGCGCCGAGTCACCGCGGAGCTCGGCGCCTTCGCGGGCCGTGAGGCGGCGCTGACGGCTAAATGATCGTTTATTGCCGCTTGTTTACTGCCGTTCGCCCGGGGCCAGACCGCGATTGCCGCGGCGGAGGGAGAGCTGTTCTGCGGAATTACTGCGGAAGGCGACGGCCCGCTGTCCCTCCGGCTGAGTGGCGTAAGAGTGTAATCACCGCGTCAGCCTGTTTAGGGCAGACGTCATTTCCAACTGCAGTTACTTCGCCGGTAGTTAGTTTGGGCCTGGATGAGTAGTCATTATTATGGAGTCCAATCCAAGTGAAGGCTCGCGATTGTCGTCTTGGGCTATATATTCTACCATCTGCGTCTTGTTTGCCAATGGTGACAAGGAAACATCGCCAACTTGACCCCATATTTTATGGAGAGAGAGAGAAAAAAAAAAAACTTGCAAGGCATCAGCCCCAGCCATCGATGCCACGCGAAAATTTGGGTCATAATTCTGACAGTACACGATTACGGCCTTCTGAATGTGCGGCGAAATAACAACCAGACACTTCCTATTCGCGGGATGTTGAAGGCAAGGGAAGATAAACAGGGAGATGGACATATTTTCCCAACTTGTATTAAAATCTTGTTCGATAGCACAAGTTATTTTACGTGAAGAAGAGGTAAGTAATGTGAGAACGTATTACGTCAACCTCACACACACGGACGCGCACACAAACAAAAAACAAACACAAACTAACAAACAAACAAACACACACACACACACACACACACACACACACACACACACTCAATATTATTTCAAAAACTTTCTCGTAATATGTGCTTCAAAGTCAAAATGAATAAACCGAACCAACTCTAGAATTATTGTGAAATGAACTTACTGATTTTCGATTTAGAATTTAATGACGCCATTCACATCGAAGGACAGCGCATCTCCTGCAAATGTACTTCGCTTTAAAAACGTCAGTTTTACAGTCCAAAGAAAATAGCGCACAACAACCACGTTGACAAAAATTAAACAGCAAATGGTTCAAATGGCTCTGAGCACTATGGGACTTAATTGCTGTGGTCATCAGTCCCCTAGAACGTAGAACTAATTGAACCTAACTAACCTAAGGACATCACACACATCCATGCCCAAGGCAGGATTCGAACCTGCGACCGTAGCGGTCGCGCGGTTCCAGACTGAAGCGCCTAGAACCGCTCGGCCACTTCGGCCGGCATTAAATAGCACTATTCTTCTCGTCTTTACAACAAACGTCGTATACACTGATATGTTCCGCTGTGCGACGCCAGACAAGTATAAATAAGAGTTACAAGTTTGTATTACAGGTGTTATACGAATTATTGTACTGAAAATGCTATGCTTTTCCTGTATTTCATGCTCTACGATCGAATCCAGTGGTAAGGTGTTCAGTGCTGTGCTGATGACATGGCAGCGGGTGTACCAACCGATATTGGAGTCCAACCAACGGCTAGTAGGAGGTGAAAGACCTGGAAGACATGATCGAGACTTAATTTGATTATTAAAATGTATTGCTAAATAAATGAAATGATGGAATTGTAGCCACTATTGTATCTGATGTACGGCAGTGAACATTAAAAAGTTACGTTCTGGCAGATATGTGTCTATTGGAGATTTATGATACTCGACAATTCGTCAGAAGTAGGATTCTGATAACTCGGATCAAAGATACGAAGTACGAAGATATTTAATTTTGAGAGTTTTTAGTTTCTGGAAGATTGGCTGAGCAGCTTTGCTGGAAATCTTCGTAGCTCATATGAACTCTTAAAGAATCTAAATGTATGACAATAAATGTTGTTAAGCATAGTCCGTGCTCCGAAGTAAAAAATAACATCTCTGACGGGTAACAGTAAGATGACTTGACTAATTATTTATCACGTCAGTTTGCAATTACGTACTGAATTTTAAAAGAAGTTTTCTGGATTGCAGAGGCTCATGTACGAGCTGTCGTTAATGGTGAAGTGACAGTAAAAGGGAACGAAAGAACTATGTTGCGGAAGTTACGAATTTGGCGTAAGTGACTTATGGTGACATTAGTGATGGGAACTGACTTACTAACGATGATTAGGCTTTGGTAAACAACTTATACTACCGAATTGTGTTATGTGTCTGATGTTATCTTTCAAGCCTGCTGTAACAAATATTTTAACATGCATGATCTCGATTCTTAGTGCGAGTGTTATCTCCGACTGTGATTTATGTCTGAAGTGACCATAGATGTTTAAACTATATCAACGAAGAACAGTTAACGATATCAAACTGCAGGCAGTTATTTGGACGCTTATGGACTCTGTAAAGAATTATCGGAAGAAATTTTTATTGTAAATGTACGTGAAGGAAGAAATTGAAACCAGAGATTAACGAACTGTATAAATGTCAATTGACTGATACTACGTTTCTTTCACTACCCAGAATTATTTCTAGGTCTCCTTCTTGTAAGCGAAAAGGTTCTGTTACTGAAGAACAGTATTTCATAGGAGAAAATTTTAATCGAAAGAAGTTTTATGCGGGTTCGTCTAATTCCTGACTAGCCTACGCTTTACATCTGCGGCATGGCGACACACGACCACAACAGCAACTAGACAAGAAACAAAAGCTCTTATCCATTACATAATTCATTGCAGGCAGCCTGTAGCTGACATCAGGAGAGGTGGAACAGCGCACGCTACTTCTTTAATGACACACTCATTCGTTTCATTCACTTCCACTGCATTTATGAATCGCAACATACGGATGTTAAAAGCAAAGCGATCTCTGATACCAGCTACAGGCTAGAAACCGAGCACTTTGATACAAAGAACAAAGCATTTTACCAGTGTGAGACACATTCTCACAAACCTCTTTCTCATGTTACTGTAAAGTATTTCGCGTTCAGGCACTAAGCGGCTACAGTAGTCTGGACCACACTCATGTTTAAAAGCTATCCTTCTGAAAGTCATAAATGCGCACTATCAGAACGATGACCAAGATTTTCGAGTGGGAATGATTGCTGTGAGTGATATCTTGCAAGTTTGCTTTTGTCTCCTTAACATATGATGTCCAATTGGTGATGCTTCTTTATGAGTAGATCTTAT
This sequence comes from Schistocerca cancellata, assembly GCF_023864275.1. NCBI lineage: Eukaryota > Metazoa > Arthropoda > Insecta > Orthoptera > Acrididae > Schistocerca > Schistocerca cancellata. The sequence continues at coordinate 919,186,424 of NC_064627.1, read as the reverse complement.
GAGAGAAATGGCAGCTTCCCTGAAAAGAAACAATATAAACTTGCATAGTGTGTATAGGTTTTTTTCCTTCTTATAACACTGACGAGAAAAAAATGGAATGCAAGGTGAAAAAATGGTGAAACAGCTGTTATAAGATGTGTGAGACATTGTTGTTGCATACCTCCAGCTGTTTTATATCCGTGGTGGTAGATTTGTGGATGAATCATTGAATAATACAGGTATAGTACTATAAAATAAACGTAAGAAGAGAGAGGAATGTGCAAATGATCAAATGGTCCTAGCAGAAAATGAAGCAAATCACGGATACAATGAGGAAACCGGAAGAACAATATGAAAGGTTAAACATTTCCAAAACAGAAATAATGAAATCAAGAAAGAAATATATCTCTGTAAATATAACACTAGGGCGAAAGGAACATGAGCAAGTGAACTCTTTCACAGGGAAGTGTTGTCGTCAAAGCGAACACTAGGAATTGATCTGACAAAGAGTTTTTCAAACTTCTCTAATTAGCTGAACCCTGACGTCCTTCTGGAAGGACGACGTCACTCACTGTCGAAATTATTTATTTTTGCGAATAACGCATTGTTGCAACGGACTGTGACGCATTGTTATATGAAGTAGGCAGAGTCAGTTGCGCGCTGCGACAGTCAGTTTGACGGTGTCGTTCATAGTGAGTGAGAAACTGTGTCTTGAAGATAGGGCCGATTTTACCATGGACGAACTGGTTGACCTCGTCATTGATGGGTATGTATATTTTCTTTCATATTGCGTCAATAATTCTGAAACTTGTCATATAATATCTTAAAGAATTAACCTATATTATTTATGGGTTTATATTACGATTGAAAGTTTTCGTCAGTTGTAATTGAATAATGTTTTCAACCGTCCTTCCAGAAGGACGTCAGGGTAATATGTTGTCATTTTGTATTCACAGAAAACGACGTACACTGATGGAACTTTTGGACATGTTAGAATCAAAAGATGAGGAAATACCTAATACTGGTGTGAATGTAACGTTACACCCTCCTCTAAATTCAACTGATGACGTGACAGATGAAGATTGTGGTACTGAAGAAAATCCAAGTGTAGATAAATTACCAGCAATTCAGCTCAATGCTACTGCGCTTTGTGATTTGGCCATTTTTACCAATGGTAATGCTGTGAATGTAACAAGGAAACAATCCTTCACCTCTGATGTTGTTCCAGGACCCTCCAGCAGTACAAAAACAGCAACAATAACAACGACCACAAACAAACCAGCAAGGCTATCGAAGAATAAAGTTCTAAACCTCAAGAAATATAACTGGAAAAGTGGTGAAATTGTTAATCCAACACCTGTATGGCCTCTAATGTTCACAGTTGGAATGAAGAAAGGGCGAACACCGCTTGAATATTTCCAACAGTTTTCTGATAACGAAGTGCTTCTAATGATGGTCATATACACAAATCAGTACGCAGCCAAGAGAAATAGACTAGGTGATTGTTCAGAAGATGAGATATTGGTGTTTATTGCAATACTTCTGCTAAGTGGATATGTAACAGTGTCACGCAGAAAGATGTACTGGCAATCAGATAAAGTCAGTTACAACGACCTCGTAACAAATGCCATGTCCAGAGATCGATTTGACTTCATCTTTTCCAGTTTGCATGTATGCAACAATGACAATTTAGATAAATCAGACCGTTTTGGGAAAATCCGCCCATTACTGTGTATGCTGAATGATAGATTCAAACAATTTGCGTCTCACGGGCGGCATCATTCTGTCGATGAATCGATGGTCCCATACTTCGGAAGTCACGGGTGCAAGAATTCATATAAGGGAAACCAATCCGATACGGATTCAAATTTTGGTGTGGAGGCACAAGTGGTGGATATATTATTTGGCTCGAACCCTACCAAGGAGCTGGCACGTGTAGTAAGGATTATGAAACGAAAGGTATGGGGTACGGTGTGGTAATGACTTATGCTGACCAGTTACTTCCACATGTTCCATATCGAATATACTTTGATAACCTCTTCACCAGCGTTGAACTACTACATGACCTAAAAGAGAGGGGCGTGGAAGCAACAGGAACAATAAGAGGAAGCAGAGTTAAGAATTGTACTCTATCACCTGTAGAAAAAATGATAAAAGAAAATAGAGGATCATATTAAGTTTGTTCTGACTCAGCATCCGGGATTTCCATTGTACGTTGGAAATATAACAATGTTGTTTCTGTAGCCACCAACTTTGACAGAGTGCAACCACTACGCTCTGTAACACGATTTTCCAGGGAACAAAAGAAAAGGATTAGCGTGCCTCAACCTAACTTATTACACTCCTACAATACTCATATGGGAGGCATAGATCGAGCTGGCCAAAATGTATCCCTATATAGATGCTATATAAGAGGGAAAAAGTGGTATTTCCCGATCATTGCACATTTTATAGACATTGCAGAGCAAAATGCCTGGGATCTTTACAAGCACAACGAAGACCCCATAAATCATCTGACATTGCGTCGTCGAATTGTCACTGCAATTCTTGAAAGTCACAAAAGAGTCACTACCAGCAGAGGACGTCCTAGTAAGAGGGCAAAACTAGATTCTAGATTTGATGGAAGAGAACATTATGTTGCTGAATTACCAACGGATGAGGTAACAAAAAAGAAGAAGCAGCTGAAATGTCGAAGTTGCCACAAAAAAACTACTACTATGTGCATAAAATGTGACGAACCACTTCATGTTTGTTGCTTTTTGTCTTATCATACTAGTGCATAAAATATGTGTGTAGGTTATTTTCTTTGTTTTTATTAGCTGTTTTAGCCTATAATTCAAATTTATTTATGTTTATTTGAAAGTATAAAAGCCGAAACAAGTTAATTGTGCAATGTAATATACTTTAAAAACATGTTCCCTTATTGTCCTGACGTCCTTCTGGAAGGACGCCCATTTTTGGAAATACTAAATAAAAATAAATACTCAAAATTGTTTTTACTTTCTTCCTTACAACATTGTGAATAAATGTAGATAAGATATAAATCAATTTTGAAAAAAAAAGTTCAGGACTATCTGGGTTAATGACTCAAAAACCTGGAAGTAAGGAAAAGGAGAAGAGGTATTAGGAAAGCTTTAAAATCTGTAGAGGAAAAAGGAGAAATTATATGAGTAAAGTAGGGACTGGTGTAGTGTGAAGGAAACAATAACTCTTCTGAAGTGTGTTAGAAAAGGAAAGGAAATTAGGTTGGACATATTCTAATGAAAAGACGTTTGCAGAAAATTGTAAGTGAAGGAAGAAAATGGGCAAAAAGATGAAGACGTAGAGATATAAGAAGGTGTAGTATGTATAATAGGTCAAGTTGTGAGCACGTGATTTGCACAGTTTTAATCTATACCCGGCGTGCGAGCAGAAATCCAAAGACACTGTATGTGTGCTATTTTTTTTTTTTTTTGCTTGCTAGAACGGTTAATGAAAATGAAAGGATGTTCATATCTCAATAAGCTCACTCTTGTCTCGATTGGTCAATTAAGCAACGGCATACGAAGAGGTACTGTGACTGTATCTTTTCCGTACGAATAAATGACGTATAGATGAACCTAACTGTGTCAGTGTATACGACTATATGCTGTAAAACCCACATGAAATATCAATCATTAATTGATGTTTTGCAGAAGTTGGAAAAAAGTTGTGGTAGGGATCGTAGTAGATCTCACAGTGTGTAACGCGTTATAATTCCATCAGAAGAGTTTGATTATTAAATCAGTATACAACGATTATATTTCTTTCGCCACATTGAACCTGCACAAGGAGTAGATTTTTCTTTCTAAAGATTAACTTCATTTGTGGATTACGGTAAGGTAAGTTTATTTTTAAACATTACTACCAGATAGTACGTGTCGTATTCAAGCAAAAGTCGTATTCAAGCAAAAGTCGTATTCTGCTTGGTTAATGCGTGGGACGTTATAGTTGATAACAGATATCAGGAAAGTAAACATATTACCAAGAACTAAAGGAAACAGCAATGAACCATGAGCGTTATTGGACTGGGGCGACCGAGGCATTATTCTGGGCCCCAGAATGAGGGGCACCTGCTGCAAGCATACACATCATACACATACACACACACACTCTCACACACACACACACACACACAAGGAACAATTAAAACAGATAAATTAGTGAAATCTATCAGTCAAGGGAAGGTTTCCTCAAGTTAAAATAACACAAGTCTGCAAACTTATACTATGCAATTTTTTCTTAACCATTTCTGGTGATACTAATTTTTTTTGTTCAGAAATGCCAAGGATTTCCGTCTGTGACATTAGATTTTTTTCACAGAGTTATAATGGATTCTAAATATTTATACAAAACGCACATATTAAAAAAATTAGTTAAAAAACTTGGTAAAATAAGGCACTCGGAACACTGAAATGAAGTAGTATGTTCTTCAGTGACAGTGAAAGGAAGTAAATCTTAATGTCTCTTATTTTTCTCCTCAAATCTCTGTTCCAGCCTTTCTCTTTTGTGCACTGCGTAAGGCCACACAGCCTGTGCAGCATCGAGACACAGTCAGCTATCATGCTGACAACCCATCGTCTCTTGTACCTCCGTTTCATTGCTTTTTAACGTCTTGGTGGAACTTTTGTCCCTGTTTCTTAATAATAGCTCCTAGATTTTCTGGAAAATAACTGACATGGGAATCCAAACAGCACAGGTTCGAACTCATCGAGAAATCCAAACCTTGGAAGTTTCCGAACTTGTTTTTCTTGGTATATCCTCGTAATCAGGGTCTTTGTAATATCCGAAAAAATTTTTGACAACTTCTTTAAATAGCATGGTAACGGATCTTTAAATTCATTTTATCTTCAACTATCATCCATCATACTTTACCAAATTCCAGGGCTGACGAAACCCCTTCTTTCAGCTTGTCTTCTGACAGACGCAGGAACTTAGTAGCCACGTACTTAAAAAGTCACCTTATTTTTGTAGAGATTTAATACATTTTTCGTGGTTTTAAGCTTTATGTGAAGTGGGGGCAGGAGTATTTTCGAATGGTCCAGCGATAAGTCGAATACTACAATACGTTTTTCCCTCCAACTTCTAGCGTTCTACTTGAACAGTTCTCTTGAGATCAGTGCTTGTCTTTCGCATCGCTGTCCATTCGCACAGGAATCCGGGGTGCTAGGTACAGCCACTCTGTCGACCAAGGATGATTGAGAGTACTTTCAAATCCCCGCCGATACTCCATTCGTGTTTTTTCATTTTTGGTCTCAAGATAACCCTCCTGACTCAAGTGGACGCAGCTCACGGTAGCTGTAATATAGACTATAAAATAAAAGAACTTCTGTAGCAGTTTGCGTTATAAAACATCACAAAAAATAGTAAGATTATTATAACTATTAAACAGTTAAAATTTAAATGCCTCACAGAAAGTTTCAATTTGTATCAAAACTGCATGTGACTAGACATTTTATGTACGTTATTTCAAACCCACACCCAAAAATGCACTAGGAACCCTCTTGACCTTAAAGAAACAAGATTCGTTATCAGTCTAATCAATGCTGCTTTTGGAAATGATTCTGAGGTGAAAATATGCGAAACATTTAATTAACTTTAGCTACCAGACGATGCTGTGTTCATTGCGTCTACCTACTTGTAAAAGAAAGCAAGCGTAACACGCGGGTTAAAGATCACAGAAATCTGAAATATAATTGAATTTAAAATGATTTAAATTTATTTATACGTTATATGAAGATACTTCGTGCACTCATTATTCAAAACTTAGTAGCGACCGTAAGCAAGAGAAAATCTATTCGAAGTCATACACCGTCTTCCTACCTCTGTTGAAACAGCTATTCCCGTCAGTCACTGCACCAAGCATGCTCTCAGACAGAACGATTAATACTTGTTGCGTCAGATCAGAGTATACACAACGGCATAAGAGACCATGCACAAACGATACTTACTGCTAAAAATCACGGGGATAAAATACATGATTAAACGATGACGACTATTGTTTCCTGCATGTTGCGTACAGTTCTATCTGATAGACAAAGTTGCCAGCGAGAAGAATCAACATCATTTAAGTGAAAAAATTCATGGGACAGCGATATGAACGTATAGACACGCCGGTAAAATCGCGTACACCAAGTATAAAAGGGCAGTGCATTACCGGAGCTGTCTTCAGGTGATTCATATGAAAGGGTTTCCGACGACATCATTCCCGCACAACGGGTATTAACAGACTTTGAACGCGGAATGGTAGTTGGAGCTAGACGCATGAGACATTCCATTTCGGAAATCGTCGTGGAATTCAGTATTTTGAGATCCACAATGTCAGGAGTATGCCGAGAATACCAGATTTCTGGCATTAGCTGCCACCATGGACGACGTAGTGGCTGACGGCTTTCAATTAACGACCGAGAGCAGCTGCGATTGCGTAGAGGATTCAGAGCTAACAGGCAAACAACACTGCGTGAAATAACAGCAGAAATAAATGTAGGACGTACGACGAACGCATCCATTTGGACAGTACTGCAAAATTTGGCATTAATGGGCTATGGCAGCAGACGACCGACACGAGTGCTTTTGCTAATTACACGACATCGCCTGAAGTGCCTCTCCTGGGCTCGTGACCATAGCGGTTGGACGTGATATGGTCAGTTGAGTTCCGATTTCAGTTGGTAAGAGCTGATGGTACGATTCGAGCGTGACGCAGAACCCACGAAGCCATGGACCCAAGTTATCCACAAGGCACTATGCGAGCTGGTATTGGCTTCATAATGATATGGGCTGTTTTTACATCGAATGGACTGTGTCCTCTGGTCCCACCGAACGGATCATTGACTGGGAATGGTTATGTTCGACTACTTGGAGATCATTTGCAGCCATTTGTGTACTTCATGTAAATTGAAGAAACTGCAAAAAGGTGGGAATTTAAGGAGATGGAACCAGGATAAACTGACTAGTAGAAATTCTTGGGTAACAGAAGAAATATTGAATTTAATTGATGAAAGGAGAAAATATATAAATGCAGTAAATGAAGGAGGCAAAAAGGAATACAAACGTCTCAAAAATGAGATCGACAGGAAGTGCAAAATGGCTAAGCAGGGATGGCTAGAGGACAAATGTAAGGAGGTAGAGGCTTATCTCACTAGGGGTAAGATAGATACTGCCTACAGTAAAATTAAAGAGGCCTTTGGAGAACAGAGAACCACTTGTATGAATATCAAGAGCTCAGATGGAAACCCAGTTCTAAGCATAGAAGGGAAAGCAGAAAGGTAGAAGGAGTATATAGAGGGTCTATACAAGAGCGATGTTCTTGAGGATAATATTATAGAAATGGAAGAGAATGTAGATGAAGATGAAATGGGAGATACGATACTGCGTGAAGAGTTTGACAGAGCACTGAAAGACCTGGGTCGAAACAAGGCCCCGGGAGTAGACAACATTCCATTAGAACTACTGATAGCCTTGGGAGAGCCAACCCTGACAAAACTCTACCATCTGGTGAGCAAGATGTATGAGACAGACGAAATACCCTCAGACTTCAAGAAGAATATAATAATTCCAATCCCAAAGAAAGCAGGTGTTGACAGATGTGAAAATTACCGAACTATCAGTTTAATAAGACACAGCTGCAAAATACTAACACGAATTCTTTACAGACGAATGGAAAAACTGGTAGAAGCCGACCTTGGGGAAGATCAGTTTGGATTCCGTAGAAATACTGGAAGACGTGAGGCAATACTGACCTTACGACTATCTTAGAAGAAAGATTAAGGAAAGGCAAACCTACGTTTCTAGCATTTGTAGACTTAGAGAAAGCTTTTGACAATGTTGACTGGAATACTCTCTTTCAAATTCTAAGGGTGGCAGGGGTAAAATACAGGAAGCGAAAGGCTATTTACAATTTGTACAGAAACCAGAAGACAGTTATAAGAGTCGAGTGGGATGAAAGGGAAGCAGTAGTTGGGAAGGGAGTGAGACAAGGTTGTAGCCTATCCCCGATGTTATTCAATCGGTATATTGAGCGAGCAGTAAAGGAAACAAAAGAAAAATTCAGAGTAGGAATTAAAATCCATGGAGAAGAAATAAAAACTTTGAGGTTCGCCGATGACATTGTAATTCTGTCAGAGACAGCAATGGACTTGGAAGAGCATTTGAACGGAATGGACAGTGTCTTGAAGGGAGGATATAAGATGAACATCAACAAAAGCAAAACGAGGATAATGGAAGGCAGTCGAATTAAGTCGAGTGATGCTGAGGGAATTAGATTAGGAAATGAGACACTTAAGGTTGTAAAGGAATTTCGCTATTTGAGGAAGAAAATAACTGATGATGGTCGAAGTAGAGAGAATATAAAATGTAGACTGGCAATGGCAAGGAAAACGTTTCTGAAGAAGATAAATTTGTTAATATCGAGTATAGATTTTAGTGTCTGTAAGTCGTTTCTGAAAGTATTTGTATGGAGTGTAGCCATGTATGGAAGTGAAACATGGACGATAAATAGTTTGGACAAGAAGAGAATAGAAGCTTTCGAAATGTGGTGCTACAGAAGAATGTCGAAGATTAGATGCGTAGATCACGTAACTAATGATGAGGTATTGAATAGAATTGGGGAGAAGAGAAGTTTGTGGCACAACTTGACAAGAAGAAGGGACCGGTTGGTAGGACATGTTCTCAGGCAACAAGGAATCACAAATTTAGCATTGGAGGGCAGCTTGGAGGGTAAAAATCATAGAGGGAGACCAAGAGATGAATACACTAAGCAGATTCAGAAGGATGGAGGTTGCAGTAAGTACTGGGAGATGAAGAAGCTTACACAGGATAGAGTATCATGGAGAGCTGCATCAAACCAGTCTAAGGACTGAAGACCACAACAACAACAACATGTACTTCATGTTCCTAAACAACGATGGAATTTTTATGGATGGCAATGCGCCATGTCACAAGACCACATTCGTTTGTAATTGGTTCGAAGAACATTCTGGATGACTCGAGCGAATGAATTGGCACGCGGATAGCCCGACATAAATCCCATAGAATATTTTGTGGGACATAATCTAGAGGTCAGTTCGTCCACAAAATCCTCAACAGGCGACACTTGCACTATTGTGGATGGCTGCAAGGGAGCATGGATCAGCATTCCTGCGTGGGACGTCCAACGGCTTGTTGAGGCCATGGTACGAGTTGCTGCACAAAGCCGTGTAATTGGAGGTCCCACACGGTGTTAGGAGGTATCACACGACTTTTGTCACCTCATTGTATTAGTAACTCGAATTTCAGCGACCTCTACCGATTCATTTCTAGGGTAGGGAAACGAGAAACGAAGAAAATGTGAGCACACTGTACTTGGTTTCAGGATACGAACTGCACAGACACGAAACCGAAAGTTTACCCACATTACTTAATTGTACATAAGCGGAAACAGTCTCCAAGATTTAAAAATCAAATTAATGAAGTGGAAAAAAATACAGCTTAATGTCTGAAATGCGTATTCGTTAGAAATTCTTATAAAAATTATGTTATGACATGCACCTGGAAAATGTGTGTTGTAAGACACACCTGTGATACACTGAACCTGTCAATCAATGTCTATACGAGAGCAGTTGCCAAAGAAACTACGTTCTAGCATGAATAATTTTGCAGTATTCCGATTGCAAGATATATAAAAAATCATGCTTTTCCAACACAAAGTGCCTCAGACAAATGTTGATAAACAATGTGAATGACTCATTTGCAAAATCAAATTACATGTAGACGCCTATGAGACATTACGTTTTACGTCCGCAGAAATGTACAGTTGATTTGACGTGTTTTGGGCGCAAGGAATAGGAATTCATATGTTTATTGACGGCTTACCTTATGAATGCTAGCGCTGCCCCGTGCTCTGAATAAATTTCACTGTTTTCTTAAGACTTCGTTGACTGGGGACGCATACGCCGAGGTAATATTCACCAGTCGCCTCGTCTCAAACTGTTACTAAGCAACAGCGTGGGCCGTTGCAAGGAATGTCTATATTGTTGAGAACTGCGTCACGTCGCGGTATGTTGTTTAGGAGCATTTGCGGAAAATAATCACTTCATAACTAACGAAGCTACCCAGCGACACTCACAGGAGCGTAACTAGGCTGCGATGACCGTAGAAGTTTCTCCGAGGATAGATGCTACTAGAAATACACTGAATCAAAAAAATATCGTAACACCAAGAAGGAATTGTATGTTTTAAACGAAAGTTGGTAGGCGTGTTCCTACATCTTAAAGATGAAGTCTAATCAAATTTCGCCCCAGTCGCCTAAGAGCGGCGCGGTTAGCACCACTATGAGGATACAAATAAGGTTTACTTTAAATACGTGCTGTAACGGTCGTGAGTATAAGTTACCTTGGAGATATGACGTGGAGAGTTGACATTAGTCAAGAATGCCTCTAAGGCGACAAAAATGCCGTTAGCAACATTACACTGAGTTTGAGGTCTTGTAATAGGGCTACGAGGACCTGGATGTTCTTTCTGCTATATTAGAGAAAGACTTGGCAGGAATGTCGGCACTGCACATGACTGCTGGCAGCGTCGTTTTCATCGTATGGCTCTGGCGCATCGTACTGCATCTGGAGCAACAATCTGATTAGCAATTTGCAGCACAGTGACTCAACGAACTGTTACAAATAGGTTACTTCTAGGACAGCTGCGAGCCAGATGCCCTGTAGCGTGCATCCCACTGGCACCAAACCACTGACATATGCGCCTTCAGTGGTGTCAAGCGAGAGCTCGCTAGAGGGCAGGGTGGAGGTCTGTTCCATTTTCTGATGATCGCTGCTTTTGCCTCTGTGCCAGTGACGGCCGTGTGTTGGTTAGTATGAGGCCAGTTGAGAGCCTGCAACCAAACTGTCTGCGCGCTAAACACACTGGACCGATAGCTCGAGTTGTAGTGTGGGGTGCGATTTCGTATGACAGCAGGAACACTCTCTTGGTAGTACTCAAAAACTGATTTCAACATTGTACCTCAATCTGGTGATTCGACCTGCTATTCGTGAACAGCATTGCAGGGGGTGATTTCCAACAGGATGACGCTCGCCCACCTACAGCTGTTATAGCCCAATATGCTCTGTTGACTGTCGACATGTTCCCTTGGCCTGCTCGATCGTCCGCAGCTCGTGGTCGTGCGGTAGCGTTCTCGCTTCCCGCGCCCGGGTTCCCGGTTTCGATTCCTTTTCTTCCACTTCTGCTCCACCTATCATGGTGACGTTTCCTTCATACTGTCCCACGTAACAGTGTAACTAGAGAAAAAGATCAAACCAGAATACACAATGTGCCTGTGGCATCACAAGTGCTTCACATACAGAAACATAAACTCAAAATCAATGCATCGATGCCAAATATAAACTGTTATAACTGTCCTGCAATGTCTACCCCTTCAAAAAAAAAAAAAAAAAAAAAAAAAAAAAAAAAAAAAAAAAAAAAACGAAAAAGGAAAATATAAAAACGAAAACATATAAAATGACAGTAATATTAACCATCACTAGGAATATAATAGATTAATGGAATAAAATGTCTTTTTTTAAATGTATCGTTGTTAATATATTTAATAAATGTATATGGTTACAAAAAAAAAAAAAAGATTCCCGGCGGGGTCAGCGATTTTCTCTGCCTCGTGATGACTGGGTGTTGTGTGATGTCCTTAGGTTAGTTAGGTTTAATTAGTTCTAAGTTCTAGGGGACTGATGACCATAGATGTTAAGTCCCATAGTGCTCGGAGCCATTTGAACCATTTTTGAACCTGCTCGATGACTAGATCTGTCTCCAGTCAAACACATACGGGACATCATCGGACGAAAACACCAGCGTGATCCTCAGACTGCATTAACTGTCGTTGTACTGACGGACCAAGGCATGGAAGTCCATCCCACAGACTGACAGCCGGCAACTGTAGAACACAATGCCACAGTGCGCGCACTTTTGCATGCTCGCATTCAGCATTCTGGCCGTTACACTGGCTGTTAATGTACCAGCATTTCACACTTGCAGTGGCTGATCTCGCGCTTGCTTTAACCTGTGATCTTGCAATGCTAATTACTAAAATGCGTTACCGAGACAAATGTATTCCCGAAGGTTCATTAGTCTACAATTAATTAGTTTTTGCTATTGCGATTTTTTCGCTGATGTAAAATAAATAAAAATATGAGGAAATATTAAAATAGGGTTGAAAAGTGGAAACATTAGTTAAAATCACTCGTTCTGTTGTGAATATATGCAAATAATTTACCTCCTTTACCCAGGTCGGAAATTAATGTGCGACAGGAGAAGAGTAAATGTTTGCCGAATATATAGAACGAACGATGTGCTAGATGCCTGGTGGTAAGGTAATGTAGAAATAACCTGTGGTTAATTTCTGCCCCGGAATGGTCCTCAGCACGGAACCACCCTTAAGAAACACAACAGTAATCTGTGGACAACGGACTGTATGAACACGACTTAATAAAGTGTGTGTTCCTAGTACTGAGTCCTAAGTTTGAAACAATAAACAACATGTAATATTCCAAAGAAACAGAACAAAATTTATTAAGTGATCAGCTGCACGGGGTAGCCGTGCGGTCTAAGGCGTCTTTTCACGGTTTGTGCGGCTTCCCCCGTCAGAAGTTCGAGTCCTCCCTCGGGCATGGGTGTGTGTGTTGTCCTTAGCGTAAGTTAGTTTAAGTTAGTTTAATTAGTGTGTAAGCCTAGGAACAGATGATCTCAGCAGTTAGGTCCCATAGTCCTTACCACAGATTTCCAATTAAGTGATCAAGGTGTACGAATTTATACGAAATGAAAGATTATTCGTCGTGACAATGCATTTATTGAATGAATCATAGATGTAATTAGACATTTAAACACAAAAAACAAAAAGGCACATATGCAGTTGAAACATCTGTTTATAAACATCACATAACTACTAATGAGGGCCGGCCGGAGTGGCCGTGCATTTCTAGGCGCTACAGTCTGGAACCGCGTGACCGCTACGGTCGCAGGTTCGAATCCTGCCTCGGGCATGGATGTGTGTGATGTCCTTAGGTTAGTTAGGTTTAAGTAGTTCTAAGTTCTATGGGACTGATGGCCACAGCAGTTAAGTCCCATAGTGCTCAGAGCCATTTGAACCATTTTTTACTAATGAGGTAGACTAAATTGGGGTGAGGAGCTGGGACTCCCTGCACGACGCCTACCCTCTTTGAGTATCAAAATTAGAGCTATATGACAGTGAGTGCAAACCACTACACTGTAGGAGTATGGTACATGGGTTGACTAAACACCCACGCACGTGATGCAAAAGCAGCAACCAGTTCGCGCACTGACCTTGGCATTGTATTTTGCATCTCTGCGTTTCTGACTTACCAGAACTGCGGCCCTTTTAAGACGTCCCTGAGATGACTTTCCGAGCAGCGGGTTTCTCCGTGCACAGTGCCAACACAAATATTTTTCTCTAGATTACTCTATGGGAAGAAAGATCCGTCAGCTCTCATTGCCCAGAACAAATACACTACTGGCCATCAAAATTGCTACATCACGAAGATGACGTGCTACAGACGCGAAATTTAACTGACAGGAAGAAGATGCTGTGATATGCAAACGATTCCCTTTTCAGAGCATTTACACAAGGTTGGCGCCGGTGGCGACATGTACAAAGTGCTGACATGAGGAAAGTTTCCAACCGATTTCTCATACACAAACAGCAGTTGACCGGCGTTGCCTGGTGAAATGTTGTGATACCTCGTGTAAGGAGGAGAAATGCGTACCATCACGTTTCCGACTTTGATAAAGGTCGGATTGTAGCCTATCGCGATTGCGGTTAATCGTATCGCGACATTGCTGCTCGCGTTGGTCGAGATCCAATGACTGTTAGCAGAATATGGAATCGGTGGGGTCAGAAGGGTAATACGGAACGCCGTCCTGGATCCCAGCGGCCTCGTATCACCAGCAGTCGAGATGACAGGCATCTTAACCGCATGACTGTAACGGATCGTGCAGCCACGTGTCGATCCCTGAGTCAACTGATGGGGACGTTTGCAAGACAACAACCATCTACACGAACAGTTCGATGACGTTTGCAGCAGCATCGACTATCATCTCGGAGACCATGGCTGCGGTTACCGTTGACGTTGCATCACAGACAGGAGCGCCTGCGATGGTGTACTTAACGACGGACCTGGGTGCACGAAAGGCAAAACGTCATTTTTTTGGATGAATCCAGGTTCTGTTTACAGCATCATGATGGTCGCATCCGTGTTTGACGACATCACGGTGAACGCACATTGGAAGGGTGTATTCGTCATCGCCGTACTGGCGTATCACCCGGAGTGATGGTATGGGGTGCCACTGGTTACACGTCTCGGTCACCTCTTGTTCGCATTGACGGCACTTTGAACAGTGGACGTTACATTTCAGATGTGTTACGATCCGTGGCGCTACCCTTCATTCGATCCATGCGAAACCTTACATTTCAGCAGGATAATGCACGACCGCATGTTGCAGGTCCTGTACGGGCCATTCTGGGTACAGAAAATGTTCGACTGCTGCCCTGGCCAGCGCATTCTCCACATCTCTCACCAACTAAAAACGTCTAGTCAGTGGTGGCCGAGCAACTGCCTCGTCACTGTACGCCAGTCACTACTCTTGATGAACTGTGGTATCGTGTTGGAGCTGCATGGGCAGCTGTAGCAGTACACACCATCCAAGCTCTGTTTGACTCAGTGCACAGGCGTATCAAGGCCATTATTACGGCCAGAGGTGGTTGTTCTTGGTGCTGATTTATCAGGATCTATGCACCCAAATTGCGTGAAAATGTAATCACATGTCAGTTCTAGTATATTTGTCCAATGACTACCCGTTTATCATCTGCATTTCTTCTTGGTGTATCAATTTTAATGGCCAGTAGTGTAGATGCCGAAGCGAGCATTCACTTTCGATCCACATTATTAAATGTCGTACTGTCCCAGTGTTTTCCTGTTTGGGTAATGCATTAAATGCGTACGTTCTCATGACTGAGTTACACTGAGGTGACAGAAGTCATGAGACCTCCTTTTGCCCGCTGTAGTGCGGCAGCTCGCCGCGGCATGTACTCGACATGTCGTTGGAAGCCCCTGCAGAAACATTGACCCATACTGCCTCTATAGCCGTTCATAATTGTGAAAGCATTGCTAGTGTAGGATTTTGTGCAGGAACTGACCTCCAGATTGTGTCCCACAAATGTTCGATGGGATTCATGTCAGGCGATGTGGATGGCCGTATCTATTGCTCGCCTGTAACTTTGACGGTTTGTAGCGTCGTTGGATGACGTTTACGGACATCGGTTCCTGTGCCAAACTTTGTCTCTAAGTCCTCTTTACAACCTCTAGAATTTGTAACATTAATTGTGAAACACCCCGTATGTGGGGTACTTACATTTTTCAGTGACATTTTCTTCATTTGCAGTATGAAAGTGAAACAGTCATTCATCTGACGAGTATTTTGAACACCACAGTGCTGTGCTAGGAATGGTCCTGATGGAAAAGGTGTGCCCATACTTTCCTCCTAAGTCTGAACTGACTCACCCTCCCAGTTATAGGAAGGGGAGGTGAAGGAGGCGAGAGAACTACAGTTTATAGGGGATTCCGAACCAAGTTATAACACGGCATTTTTCACATGAACAAACATTGCCAGAGTTGTAGGAAGTGAAAAGTGATAGATAAAAATCCTAGGGCTGAACAGGAATCGAACCCCATTTTTGGGTTAACAGTGTGGTGCTACCACTCAGCCACAGGGCCAGATGCTAGTGGGACTCGTCCGCTGAGGGTTCCATACAAAATTGTGTGTACAAACTGTTCAAGTCTGGAAATCGAAAATCTCAACAATTTTTGCTTGTTATCGACATTGGTATGCAAGTAAAGCACTCCCAGGATTCGAAGATCTTTGAGAATGTTTTACTGATAGTAATGTAAATATGACATCAAGTCATACACGAGGCAGGCGACCATTTTTATAATAATCAGTAGTTCTCCGTTCAAGCTCACTGAGACGCCATACCTACGTGCGATAATCGCTCTTGGATAAATTTCAAATCGCTTTATTCGCTTCATACGAACAATACAGTCATTCCTTGCGTGATGTTTGACTTTTACCAATGCGGTCCAACCAGCCTGAATGCCGAAATACTCAGTGTTTCAGTTTCGAGTTTGAAGTCGCATAACAAATAACGAATGAAATATTTTTTACCGAACCTCATAAATGTCCGATGTAGAAGATGTCGAGTTACCCTGACTCATGCACAGTCGTCCTGGTGTGTCTGACAAAAGCTACGGTTGTTGCAAAAGCTGAACGTTCTTTATCCAAGCTAAAAACCATTTTTTAAAAAACATTTACGTTGTACAGCGAGTCAGGCATGCCATACGCTTAGACAGTGTTGTCGATGGGACAAGGGTAGCGCGAACGTTCAGAAGCTAGTTTGGTTGAAGAGAGAGTGAAACGGAAACGTCGAACTACCGTAACTGGCAAAACACGAAGCAAGACGCCGTACGTCTCACAAGAACGTGCTTGAAGAAATCCACCCCTCATCTTACAGTACATAGACCATAGATCCTCAGTCCTTTACGTAGCTGCCCGTTAGAGACCATGCAAATAAAATTAGGCTCGCACAGAAACATACAAGCCATCATTCACTAACTCCATTCATGAACGCATTGGAAACAAAATTTAATCTTTGGTTCAGTAAAAAGTTTCCTCTGTTCCGCAGTTTACAGTTATTCGCAGAGGAAAGACAATGAACTAGGTGTGGAAAACGAATCAGCACCAAATACTGATTTTTGTGAAATAATTGACAATTTTACACTTACAAGAACAAGCAAAAACCTATTAAACCTCTTCGTTCTTTCAGCCTACACATGTGGGCCTCCACTATTTTTGTCTCCGTAAATGGATGCATTTTTCCGCTTCTTCTAAATGGCTCTGAGCACTATGGGACTTAACATCTGAGGTCATCAGTCCCCTAGAACTTAGAACTACTTAAACCTAACTAACCTAAGGACATCACACACATCCATGCCCGAAGCAGGATTCGAACCTGCGACCGTAGCGGTCACGCGGTTCCAGACTGTAGCGCCTTTAACCGCTTGGCCACCCCGGCCGGCTCCGCTTCTTCTAGTTCTTAGTTTTAAAACCATGGCGCAGTACCTTGCAAGGAGCGATTTCAGTGTTAGTTTACACGTCTACAAACTGAAAACGTATGTAACTAATTGTAATGCCCAGATATTGTACTGAGGATTCGTTTTTTACACCAAACTTTGATTAACCATTATAGATTTGAGAATTGCTGCTTATTTCCATAAATTTTGTTCTTTACGATGAAATAACACGCCTTCTGATGGTCGTCGCACGTGGACCTTAGATCATAATGCATATTTGCTAATTTCAGGGGAAAGAAAATACAAAGCAGAGACTAGCACGTTTACACGATAAGTGAGACCTAAGGTCCAGTATGTGAATCTCCATTAATGAGTTAGTAAATCATCAAAACATATTTAAATATCTTATTTAATTTGTGTCATGCTTATTTGTTATTTTGCTGGAAAATTTGGAAATAAGAATTTCCTGCAATTTTTTTATGTCTCTAGTGCTGGAGATATTGTCAGAGGCTATGAGGCATCAGTTTTAAACTCATATAGCAGTTTCATTCATAAAGAACCACAGTCAGCCGAACTGTTTAAGCTTACGGAGCCGCGCCAACGTGTGCTACAGAGCTTATAGGGGGAAACAGTTGGCTCTGCTTACTTTATTTAGCACTCACGTACACAACACGTGTAATTTCGATCCTCCAAGACGCACAAAAACAACTCGAATGCAAGAGAATCTTTCAACAGAAAATGAACCTTCAAAAGCACAGAAACAATTTTATCAGGAACGAAGAATATCTGAAATGAGACCAGTTGTACCCCTTACAGCTAAATAAAACAGACAGCACCAATTTTTGTCTGCTACGAGCTGCGTAACATCGCCGCGGCACCACGATCTGCACAACGGTCTGTGACGACACGACCTAACCGTTGTGCGGGTCGTATAAATAGTTCGGCTTTTGAGCTTGTTTTAGCCCGCATCTCGTGGTCGTGCGGTAGCGTTCTCGCTTCCCACGTCCGGGTTCCCGGGTTCGATTCCCGGCGGGGTCAGGGATTTTCTCTGCCTCGTGATGGCTGGGTGTTGTGTGCTGTCCTTAGGTTAGTTAGGTTTAAGTAGTTCTAAGTTCAAGGGGACTGATGTCCATAGATGTTAAGTCCCATAGTGCTCAGAGCCATTTGAACCTTTTTTTGAGCTTGTTTAAGGGGAGGTTTACTATCTTTTGCTTCAAAAAATCGATTTTTTAAAAATTGCATTTTTGGAGCCATAAAAATGTTTAGAATCCCCCCCTATGAACCATGGACCTTGCCGTTGGTGGGGAGGCTTGCGTGCCTCAACGATACAGACAGCCGTACCGTAGGTGCAACCACAACGGAGGGGTATCTGTTGAGAGGCCAGACAAACGTGTGGTTCCTAAAGAGGAGCAGCAGCCTTTTCAGTAGTTGCAGGGGCAACAGTCTGGATGATTGACTGATCTGGCACTGTAACACTAACCAAAACGGCCTAGCTGTTTTGGTACTGCGAACGGCTGAAAGCAATGGGAAACTACAGCCGTAATTTTTCCCGAGGGTATGCAGGAGGGTAAAAATCGTAGAGGGAGACCAAGAGATGAAAACACTAAGCAGATTCAGAAGGATGTATGCTGCAGTAGGTACTGGGAGATGAAGAGGCTTGCACAGGATAGAGTAGCATGGAGAGCTGCATCAAACCAGTCTCAGGACTGAAGACCACAACAACAACAACCCTGAAACGGTTTTACCGAATACGGAACGGAAATGTTTGTTATTCGCGGTTGAACAAAAAAATGCACCTGCCTGAAATCGACCTCTTTCACGCACCAGTTTTTTTCTTTCTGAGGACGAGTTATTGTGCTGATGCTTGGGAGGAAACACACAAAATTCAAATGGAAGTTTGGACGCGTGTGTTTGGAAGTTAGCCCCCAAGCATTTGAATTCTGGTGCTAAGACTGTGGAGATTGCGTCTTTCCTGGCAGTGAGCAGCTTCAACGAAGGGTATTCAGCAATTCTGAAGACCATGACAACGATGGACGTCACCCTGGGACTCTATTCGACGCATTCGGACTACCACCGGATTCAAGCGGCCGAAAACCGCTTGTCACCGGCCGTACGAGCGGCTCTGGAGTAGCGCAGTATGGCCCAGATCGAGCAGAACGCCCTCTATGAGGAAGAGGAACGACTAGTTTATGGACCCAGAATAGCAGATTGAACGTAAGTTGCATAATATTGCATTTATATGCAGTCAAAACTCAAAACGCGTTTTTCTCGAAATGACTTTTTTTTATCGCGCGGTATGGCAACTTCAAATCTACTGAACCGATTGGCATGATTCCCTATTTTATTTCAAATGGCAGCCATTTTGTTTCCTATGGTCCAAATAACTTAAGCGAGGTGCAACTCCTAAAGAATCTTACATACTTCGCTAACGTCAACTCAATTTTGATTTCAGACGAGCCGGCTGACCTGTGACATACCGAGCGTGGAAGCCTACATCGAAATTTTTTTGTTTCGTTCCGACGGCACTTTCGCCTTTGCTCTTCGACATTTTCTGTCGAAAAAATTCCAGTTTATAGAGGAAATATCAATAAGCATTTTGACCAAATTTGACAGGGATATCCATAACACATCCCGAGAAAAAAAATTCTAAAAGAGCATGCTTTTTTTCGGGCCAAAGAAAGTAAACCTCCTCTTAAGTTTACATCATATCTCTGAGTCTTTATAGGCTCTGATGATGTCTCTAGCTTAAGGAAATGCCCTTTTGCAGTCACTCGATTTGGAGTGGTGTGTGCTAAAACTGTCACGTGTATTTATACTGTTATGCTGCATTCTATATAAATTCCCGTATTACATTCAATATTCTCTTTAAAACGTGAAAAAATTACCACTTATCCATAAAAGTATGTAGAATATTATGGCTTACACAGATTATCATAATGTTTCAAATGAATTTGGTTGAGACAGCCCAAATAAAATATATATTTTTTTAATATTATAAATTTGACTTTGATTCCATATATCCAACACTGTGCTTCAATTTAAGAAGGCTAACTACAGTCCATAGAATCTACACACATTTGTGAGTAAAATGACAAGAGGGATATCAGATTTGTGTTATTATTTAGAAAGATAACAATTATTTATTTGAAGAGAACAGTACAGAATTTCCGTGTCTACAGTATGACTTAGCATTTGTGTTTACGAAAACATTCACCATGCAACCCCTTATTACATCTATTGCAAACAGTTCTTGGCCTTCTTTTCCTTCCCTCACAAGTACACACACAGCATCTGGACTCTTTCTTCTCTGGAAGTTTTCTCAAACCCAGAGAACCACGAGCATCATCAGTTGCAAATACTGTAATAGGGAAGTGTGACATTTAGTGGTAACTGGACTCTCATCGATACTAAGTTGTTCATGAGGTGAGGTGTGTAATGATGTCTAAATATATTATTAGCATGATCTACCAATGGCTGCTGCCTGATACATGGTTGATAGTCAGTATGGCCTGGTGCTGGACATTTTTCAAAAGCCACAAGATGAAAGAGTTTCATAAGATGCCTAAATCGGTGAACAGAAAACATTTTACCAAACCATGGAAATGCCTGTGACGGTTTTGTGCTCCAGTATGAGGGCATTGTGGGCCTTTTATTGAGTCCCACATTTAGTAAGTAAGCAATAAAACCTCTTACCTCGGTACTTGTCACATTCTTCCATTTCTTATATGGTTTGGACAATGTAGCATTTTTAGTTACAAACTGTTAGGCTGAGTGATTTGTTTCAGTTACAATAAGCTGCAGCAACGTTGTAGTAAAGAATAGATTGAAATATTCTATCACAGTTGATCCTGCTGGCGGCATATATTTTGGTCCTGGCAGCTCTTGAAATGGATGTGGTAATGGCTGTAGTGTTTCAGGCCCCATTACTTAAGTGTATTGTACATTTTCCATTTCGTCTTCACTTTCGTTCACAATATCGTCAGATACATCACTGTCACTATGTCAACTGTTGGTACTTTCGCTAAAACACTCTGTATCACTAGTTCAATCTAAAAGTTCACAAATTTCTTCATCCGTATGTCCTCTGCTGTGGCCTGATGTAGGTTGCATTTTACACACAAAGCGGAGAAAATAAACAAACTGTAAACGCCTAACGTAAAGAAAAACACACAGAAACAATGATAAATAACACTAGTGCGCAAAAAACAAGAACTTAGAATGTAATAACGGAATGTA
Source organism: Schistocerca cancellata (assembly GCF_023864275.1). Classification (NCBI taxonomy): domain Eukaryota; kingdom Metazoa; phylum Arthropoda; class Insecta; order Orthoptera; family Acrididae; genus Schistocerca; species Schistocerca cancellata. The sequence goes on along the minus strand of NC_064627.1, from coordinate 919,165,077 downwards.
AACATGTACTGCGAAACACGATGTCACTAAACATACGATGCAAAAGCGGAAAAATCTAACGCTAATATTTCATCGAAACGATGCTCAATTGTCGATAGCTATCGACCTACACGTAGCTCGAGTCAAAGAGCATCTGTATTCAGCTAGCCAACACTATGTAGCGCTCGATTCTGTAAGATAAACAAGAAGAAGCAGAGTACCGACGAATAGGCACCCTGACAGTATTAGCGTCAGTAGGGGGTGACGATAGATCATTACCTTGACATTCAAAGGGTTAAGGAAATGAAATGTTAGGCACAGAATCATGCTTTCGTCAACAGACTGCAAAAGACGAACGTCGTATCCTGGCGGTAATGCTACCCTGTATAGTGCCACGCTGAAGTTGCTGGAGTGGCAGCGTTACGCGCCGCCGCCGCTACCTGGCTGTGTGGCCCGAGCTGTCAGCGGCGGTGTGAGGTGCTTAGGGTTGGGCACCTGCCGGGTGTTTTTACCAACGGTAGCCGCCTCGCCTTCTCATTTCCGCCACCTCCAGATGAAGGCCCGCCGCTTATCTCTCCAATCAATCACGGGATCCATCGACGGCGCGCCGGGCAGTCCACCGATGGCACTTCTCGCGCAGGGTTGCTGGGGACGGCAATAATTAATGGATCGTCTTCTCCAGAACTGATCAGTTATGCGAGTGTTGATGGCATTCGGCCACTTATACAGCCGATTAGCCGGAGCTGAGCAAGCTGAATACCACGACACTCAGTGGATAGATGGCTTTCGCCTTCGTATGACACACATGTAATAGACTTGTGACTAAAACAAAAACATACGGCACTACACTAGTTATGGCCGGTTTTTCTTTTCAAATTAATTATTGGCATTTTGCCATCGCTTGCAGCTGTTCGGCACAACTACATGATAAGACTCTTAACACGCACAGGGGTGTTAATCAGCTGTGGAGTTTCCACCTGCAACGGCCCTCTTGCCGTCTTTTGGCGCTGTGGCTATAAGAATCGAAAGGCTCTTGAGAAGGTACAACGGCAAGTGCATTCCCCATCCACCGTCTAAATCGAGGAATCTCTTATTTACTCTCAAAGATAATCTTGTCGTTAGAAAACGCGGCGTATATACACTACCGGCTATTAAAATTGCTACACTAAGAAGAAATGCACATGATAAACATGTATTCATTGGACAAATATATTATACTAGAGCTGACATGTGATTACATTTTGCTGGCCGGAGTGGCGGAGCGGTTCTAGGCGCTACAGTGTGGAACCGCGCGACCGCTACGGTCCTGCCTCGGCCATGGATGTGTGTGATGTCCTTAGGTTAGTTAGGTTTAAGTAGTTCTAAGTTTTAGGGGACTGATGATCTCAGAAGTTAAGTCCCATAGTGCTCAGAGCCATTTAAACCATTTTTGGATTACATTTTCACTCAATTTGGGTGCATAGATCATGAGAAATCAGTACCCAGAACAGCCACCTCTGACCGTAATAACGCCCTTGATACGCCTGGGCATTGAGTCAAACAGAGCTTGGATTGTGTGTACTGCTACACCTGCCCAAGCAGCTTCAACACGATACCATAGTTCATCAAGAGTAGTGACTGGCGTATTGTGACGAGCCAGTTGCTCGGCCACCTTTGACCAGACGCTGTCAATTGGTGAGATATCTGGTGAAAGTGCTCGCCAGGGCAGCAGTCGAACATTTCTTGTATCCAGAAAGGCCCGTACAAGACCTAGAACATGCGGTCGTGCATTATCCTGCTGAAATGTAGGGTTTCGCAAGGTTAGAATGAGGGGTAGAGCCACGGGTAGTACCACATCTGAAATGTAACGTCCACTGTTCAAACTGCCGTCAATGTGAACAAGAGGTGACCGAGACGTGTAACCAATGGCACCCTATACCATCACGCCGGGTGATACGCCAGTATGGCGATGACGAATACACGCTTCCAGTGTGAGTTCACTGCGATGTCGCCAAAAACGGATGCGACCATCATGATGCTGTAAACAGAACCTGGATTCAACCGAAAAAACGACTTTTTGCCATTCGTGCACCCAGGTTCGTCGTTGAGTACACCATCGTAGGCGCTCCTGTCTGTGATGCAGCGTCAAGGGTAACCGCAGCCATCGTCTCCGAGATGATAGTCCATGCTGCTGCAAACGTCGTCGAACTGTTCGTGCAGATGGTTGATGTCTTGCAAACGTCCCCATCTGTTGACTCAGAGATCGAGACGTGGCTGCACGATCCGTTACAGCCATGCGGATAAGATGCCTGTCATGTCGACTGCTAGTAATACGAGGCCGTTGGGATCCAGCACTGCGTTCCGTATTACCCTCCTGAACCCGCGGATTCCATATTCTGGTAACAGTCATTGGATCTCGACCAATGCGAGCAGCAATGTCGCGATATGATAAACCACAATCGCGATAGGCTACAAGCCGACCTTTATCAAAGTCGGAAACATGATGGTACGCATTTCTCCTCCTTACACGACGCATCACAACAACGTTTCACCAGGCAACGCCGGTCAACTGCTGTTTGTGTATGAGAAATCAGTTGGAAACTTTCCTCATGTCAGCACGTTGTAGGTGTCACCACCAGCGCCAACCTTGTGTGAATGCTCTGAAAAGGGAATCATTTGCATATCACAGCATCTTCTTCCTGTCGGTTAAATTTCGAGTCTGTAGCACGTCATCTTTGTGATGTAGCAATTTTAATGGCCAGTAGTGTAAGATTTCGTGCCAGTGTGGGAAATCATATTGTTCCGACATGTCACGCAGTGGAAGAACGCTGGTCTGAGCGCCATCGACATACACACCAACGTGAGAAACCAGCAGTTCGTGAATATGCACCGCTTCGTTTATGAGGACACTGAAGTCATCAGACATCGTGAGAGAGTAGATTAGGGCGCTCTGCGGAACTCTCGGACTTCGAACGTGGTCAGGTGATTGGGTGTCACTTGTGTCATATATCTATACGCGAGATTTCCACACACCTAAACATCCCTAGGTCCACTGTTTCCGATATGATAGTAAAGTGGAATCGTGAAGGGATACGTACAGCACAAAATCGTACAGGCCGACCTTGTCTGTAGACTGACAAAGACCGCCGACAGCTGAAGAGAGTCGTAATGTATAATAGGCAGACATCTATCCAGACCATCACACAGGAATTCCAAACTGTATCAGGATCCACTGCAAGTGCTGTGACAGTTAGGCAGGAGGTGAGAAAACTAGGATTTCATGGTCGAGCAGCTGCTCAGAAGCCACACATCACGCCGGTAAATGCCAAACGACGCCTCGCTTGGTGTAAGGAGCGTAAGCTTTGGACGACTCAACGGTGGAAAAATGTTGTGAGGAGTAACGAATCACGGTGCACAATGTGGCGATCCGATGTCATGGTGGGGGTATGGCGAATTCCCGATGAACGTCATCTGCCAGCGTGTGTAGGACCAACAGTAAAATTCGGAGGCGGTGGTGTTATGGTGTGGTCGTGTTTTTCATTGAGGGGGCTTGCACCCCTTGTTATTTTGCGTGGCACTATCACAGCACAGGCTTACATTGATTTTTTAAGCACATTCTTGCTTCCCACAGATGAAGAGCATTTCGGGGATGGCGATTGCATCTTTCAACACGATCGAGCACCTTTCCATAATGCGCGGCCTGTGGTTGAGTGGTTACAAGATAATAAGATCCCTGTAATGGACAGGCTTGCTCAGAGTCCTGACCTGAATCCTATAGAACACCACAAGGATGTTTTGGAACGCCTACTTCGCGCCAGGCCTCACCGACCAACATCAATACCTGTCCTCAGTGCAGCACTCCATGAAGAATGGTTTGCCATTTCCCAGGAAACCTTCGAACACCTGATTAAACGCATGCATGCGAGAGCGGAAGCTGTCATCAAGGCTAAGGGTAGGGCAACACCATATTGAATTCCAGCATTACCGATGGAGGGCGTCACGAACTTTTACGTCATTTTCAACCAGGCGTCCGGATATTTTTGATTACATAGTGTATGTGTGGCCGCGCGGGGTAGCCGCGCGGTCTGCGGCCTCTTATCACGGTTCGGGCGGCTCCCCCCCTCGGAGGTTCGAGTCCTCCCTCGGGCATGAGTGTGTGTGTTGTCCTTAGCGTATGTTAGTTTAAGTTAGATTAAGTAATGTGTAAGCCTCGGATCCGATGACCTCAGTAGTTTGGTCCCATAGGAACGTACAACGAAGTTTCCAAATTTCCAAGATACGTGACATAGGTAAAATACCCTCAGATTCCAAGAAGAATGTAATACACTGCTGACTGCTGACAAAACAGTTTATGCACCCAGAAGCGGAGGTGGAAAAGAAATGAAACTTCACAGGTTGAGAGGGTATCTATCTTATTTCAGTGATTACAAAATCGAGTGTAATTTCCTGAGAAATTGGTAGTGTCAAACAACTTATCAGTATGACATAGCACCCCGTCCGGCCCAAATGTACACATTGAATCGGTGAGCAACGTTACCATACAGCCGCTGTATCCTCCGGTTCACAACTGTTGTAACCAGTGTTTGATATCCTGGATGCCGACACTGGGGCAGAGTTGACGACCGAGTTGCTCACGCAAATGTTTTATGGCCGTGGGTGTATCTCAACATCACGCAGACAGCTCGTAGAAGAAAGTGTGCATTGTACCATTCAAAAGACACCGTGATACTTTCGCATGAGACGTAACACATCATGATGCAGGACGTCCGTGACGTACCGTTGTGCCAACAAAACTCCCTCAGCCGCTGTCGGCTGTGACGTGGTGGCTCTCCGCACCACGATGTCACATGTGACATCGCAGTTCCTCTCCAGAGCATTGGAAGAATGGGACCTCTCCACCCTACTCGCCGACGACGATCGCCCATGGTAGTGCAGAACTGCGATTCACTGCTGAACACAATGTGTCTCTCTTCACCATCAGTCCCTGCTTCATGTTCATGGCACCACTCCAAATGAAGCAGTCTGTGTTGTCGTGTTAATGGCTGCCTACGCATGGGATGGTAATTCCCAATTACGGCTGCTGCTAGTCTCCGACCAATAGAGTAGGGTGTCGTACGGTGTTGCAGAGAGTCCGCTACATGTTCACAGTTGGGTGCACAATATGGCGACCGTCCCTTGTTGTTGTCAGATGTGTGAGCAAATGTTTCCGTCTGCGCAACCAAACTTTTATGTATATTTAACAGCCTATACTAGGTCACTGTTGATTTCCCCACAGCCACACCTCCACACTGTTCACGTACTCTCCGAACGAAACTTTAATCGTCTTCCCTTACCCATCCATGAAATTCGCTGTGGTATGTATCCATCCTACCAGATCTAAAAGAATCCACACTACCACCCTTGGCCAGGGCTCCCTTCCTCTCCACTCCTCTCCATTCACATCCTAAGTCTTGGTTCTCCCAAACTCCTCCCAAACATCCACTCACATAAAAACTCTCTACGCACTATCCCAACTGCTACGTTTCCCGTCACACCCCTCTCCCTAGAAGTCTAGGCCCACTCACGACTCCACTCGCCTGTGTCTCTATCTTAATCGGTCAAAACACTGACTTTTACTTTTTCAACTTAAGCAATGATCCCTCTGTCCCTTATATTTTGTGAAACATTCGTTTGCCATTTCATCTGTGTCAATATTTTATTTAATCAACAAATCCACCTTCTATATTTTAAATTATGCAATCAAATACCTGTATTTTTATTACGTCAAACACTCATTTTGTCAAACGCCATGTCCAATTTTATAATATGCTTTAAAATTTTTACTCTCATATGGCTGAAGAGTGGTGACTTGTATCCACTGACATCCCATATCCCACTGAAGAAAAATCAAGACACGTTCATAGGATCTGTCGACTTGGAAAATCTTTCGCGAATATATAATGATGTAAAAGATATTCGAAATTCTGAGAAAAATAGGAATAAGTTACAGGGAAAGACGGCTAATGTTCAGTACGTAGAAGGAGCAAGAAGGAAGTGTTCGGATTGAAAAAGGGAGAAAGACAGGGATGTAGTCTCTCTCTACTGCTGTTCAACCTATACATCGAAGAAGCAATGACGAAAATAAAAGAAAGGTTCAAGAACGGGACTAAAATTCAAGGTGAGAGGATATCAATGACATGACTTGCTGATGACATTGCTATCCTTGGCGAAGTGAAGAAAAATTACCGAATATGTTGAATGGAATGAAGAGCCTAATGAATACAGATATGGATACATAGTAAACCGAAGAAATAGGAAAGTAATAATATGTAGCAGAAAGAATGCCGAGAAACTTAACTTCAGATCTGGTGATCTGGTGATAATCCATGACGGACAGAGCAAGGACATAGAAAGCGGACTAGCACTGGCAAAAAGAGCACTGCTGGGCAAGGAAAGTCTGCTAGTATGGAACGTAGGTCTTAATTTGAGGAAGACATTTCTGAGAATGTGTGTTTGGAGCACATCACTGTATGGTAGTGAGACGTGGACTGTGGGAAAACCGGAACCAAAAAGAATCGAAGTATATGAGGTGTGGTACAACAGACGAATGTTGGTGGACTGATACAGTAACGAATGAGAGGTTCTCGCAGAATCGGTGAGGAAATGAATGTGTGGAAAACACTGTCAAGAAGTAGGGATACTATGATAGGACTTCTGACGAGACATATAGGATTTACTTCCTTGGTACTAGAGGGAGCTGTAGAGGGTAATGACTGTAGAGGAAGGCAGAGATTAGAGAACATCCAGTAAATAATTCAGGGCATAGTTGCAAGTGCAACTCTGAGATGAAAACGTTGGTACAGAAAAGAAATTCATGGTGGGTCGCATCGAACCAGTCAGAATTAATATTTGTTTACAGATAAAGCCTGTGAATCGAACTCAGTCCGAAGCGGGACTCATCACTGAAGACAGTTCTACTCCAGTAAATGAGATTCCAGGCCGAAGATGTTTATGGAGATTGATTGGGATACCGACTTGACTGTCGCCCGCCATATAGCCTGACAACCAGTGGTGATGGTCTGAGGTGCCGTTTTATTTCATAGCAGGGTTCCTTTTGTTGTCATCCACGGAACCCTGACCATATTTGCACCTCGTTTTGTTGCCTTTCATGACAAGCCATCCTGGGCTTACATTTCAGCAAGATAATGCCGGCCCACACACGGCAAGAGTTTCTACTGCTTGTCTTCATACTTGGCCCGCAAGGTCGCCGGATCTCTCCCCACTTGAGAACGTTTGGAGTTTCATGGGCAGGAGCCTTCAACCAGTTCAGGATTTTGACAACCTGACGCGCCAGTTAGATGGAATCTGGCGCGATATATCTCAGAAGGACATCCAGCAACTGCATCGATAGATGCCAAGTCGAATAACTGCTTGCGTAAGGGCCGGAGGTGGACCAACTAGTTATTGACTTGCTCAGTTTGTAAAGCTCTTGTAAAGCCACCCAGGAAAAATAAACAAATATTACGACCCATTCAAGAAATCTCGGTGCGAGATGCCGATAATTTGTAAAATTCGTTGTTAAATATACATAGAAGTTTGTTTGCGCAAAAGGAAACATTTGCTCACGCATCGAACATTAGAGCTTCTGTGATTGAGGAAGAAGTTCAAATTAGACTAGCAAAAAAACAAAAAATACCTTCAGTAGAGACAGCAGCATTTTTCAGCAGTGCATGGAAGCATCCACTTGATAAGAATACAAAGCGGCGCAGTTTACCATCTGATGCAAGGCATGGCGCTGCAAGCTGTGCTGGACAGAGAGCGCAGACAAAATCTGTGGACGTAGAAGGCGCCACCTCAGTAAGCGCCATTTCTGTGTTGTCTTCATTCATTACGTAATGCACTCAGTCACCTGCCGACCTCTGTTTATAGAAGTCAAATTGTCACCAGTTTCACCCTACACATATTGTATATCCCATCCCATCGAAACCGTAACAAACTGTCCCGAAATTTATCCCTCCTATCTATTTCAGCTTTTCCCACCTATCCCAGTCCACATAAGGGACTTTCCTTCTCCATGCGTCCTCAAGCCTTTCCTCTTCTTGCCAATATCCCAGCAACATCCAAATTCCTCCTCACCTTCCGTCTTTCCCACTTTCTGAATTCCCACTGTCCATCCCAACCGCTACCTTCAACTCCATGGTTTTCCTACATAATTGACTCATAACTATTCTACCCATACTAAACCCTTGAAAGTTATCGTAATAAAGAAAAAAACTTAATGAAGATGACATGAATATTCACTTGCCCTATTTCTGCATTGTCTCTTTCTGAATGTGCAGTCTCTTTATGAATGTAAGCTGTTGCATAACAAAAAATTCCATTCATAGGAAAGAAATATTTGCTTAAGCAAACCTCATGTTTACAGTTAAGAGCTAAATCTGTCTACGAGAATGAGAAGCAAATCTGACTGCGATAATATAAATGAAATATTATGACCCGTCGGAACCAACGCTATTTGTTACGAAAAAAATGTACCTGAACTTTAACGAAAATAATTAAATTCGATACTGATAATGGACCCTGTGAAAATGAAAACTCATATATCCTTTTTTGGCTTACCAGTGTCACAATGGAAAACGCCATACAACTGCTCTAACGATGCGATCTCTTAAATACATGGAATGCAAACTTATTTCTCATAAAATTTATCTCTCTTAAAAACAATGTTCATCCGGTAATGAGATCTGGATAATGATGTAGGACAACCTGAATTAGTCTCTGGACAAAAAACCTTCTCAAGAAATTATATTAAAAAAATTCATCTCAAACAATTACTTGACATGATTCCATTTACATAATTTCACTACTGAAGGCTTAGCAAGCAATAAGAAAATTTTTAATCGAAAATTGCAACTACGTAAGATCAACAATGGAGAAATACAAAAATGTAGCTCAACATGAAAATTTAATCCAACACAAAAGACCTCAAACTAATGATTAATTTCTTTTCATCTTTTCAAATACTCTAGTATTGGCTGTGACGAAACTTTATAAAAGCAGCAAGATTTCTCTGATTCAGCTAAGAATGCCTAACTAAATGCTGCCACGGTAAAGTAAAATATGTTCATTCGTTACTCTAAATTCCATTCTTCTCAGCGGATACTCAAGCGCCATAGAAACTGGTTTAGGCGTGCGTATTCAAATACAGATATATGTAAACAGGCAGAACATGGCGCTGCGGTCTGCAGCGCCTACATAAAAAAAAAAAAAAATGGTTCAAATGGCTCTGAGCACTATGCGACTTAAATACTCAGGTCATCAGTCGCCTAGAACTTAGAACTAATTAAACCTAACTAACCTAAGGACATCACACACATCCATGCCCGAGGCAGGATTCGAACCTGCGACCGTAGCGGTCGCTCGGCTCCAGTCTGTTGCGCCTAGACCCGCACGGCCACTCCGGCCGGCTGCCTACATAAAACAAAAAGTGTCTGATGCAGTTGTTAGATCGGTTATGATGCTACAATGGCAGGTTTTCAAGATTTAAGTGAGCTTTTAAACGTGGTGTTATATTCGGCCCACGAGCGATGGGACACAGCATCAAATTAAATGGTTCAAATGGCTCTGAGTACTATGGGACTTAACTTCTGAGGTAGTCAGTCCCCTAGAACTTAGAACTACTTAAACCTAACTAACCTAAGGACATCACACACATCCATGCCCGAGGCAGGATTCGAACCTGCGACCGTAGCGGTCGCGCAGTTCCAGACTGTAGCGCCTAGAACCGCTCGGCCACCCCGGCCGGCGACACAGCATCCCCGAGGTAGCGATGAAGTACGGAATTTCCCCTTTGACCACTTTGCGAACGTACCGTGAATATCAGGAATCTGGCAAAACATCAAATTTCCGACATCGCTGCAGCCGGAAAAAGATCCTGCAAGAACGGAACCAACGACTACTGAAGAGAATCGTTCAACGTGACGGAAGTGCAAACCTTCCGCAAATTGCTTCAGATTTCAATGTTTGGTCATCAACAAGTGTCAGTGTGCGAACCATTCAACGAAACACCATCGATATGGGCTTTCGGAGCCGAAGGCCCACTCGTGTACCCTTGATGACAGCTCGACACAAAGCTTTACCCCTCTCCTGGGTCCGTCAGCACCGACTGGACTGTTGATGGACAGCATTGGACTGTTGATGACTGTTCAAGCTGGTGCTGGCTGTATAATGGTGGGGGGCGTGTGCATTTGGAGTAATATGGGATCCCTGATACGTCTAGGTACGACTCTGACAGGTGACACGTATGTAAGAATCCTGTCTGATCACCTACATCCATTCATTTCCATTGTGCATTCAGAAAGGTCGTGGGCAATTGAGCAGGACAATGCGACACCCGACATGTCCAGAATTGCTACAGAGTGGCTCCAGGAACACTCTTCTGAGTTTAAACACTTCCGCTGGCCACCGAACTCCGCATACGTGAACATTATTGATCATGTCTGGGATATCTTACAACGTGCTGTTTAGAAGAGATCTCCACCCTTTCGTACTCTTACGGATTTGTGGAAAGTCCTCCAGGATTCATGGTGTCAGTTCCATCCAGCACTACTCCAGACTTTTGTCTTGTCTATGCCACGTGCGACCGGTCTAAGGCGCTGCAGTCATGGACTGTGCGGCTGGTCCTGGCAGAGGTTCGAGTCCACCCTCGGGCATAGGTGTGTGTGTTTGTCCTTAGGGTAATTCAGGTTAAGTAGTATGCAAGTTTAGGGACTGATGACCTTAGCAGTTAAGTCCCATAAGATCTCACACACGTTTGAACATTTATGCCACGTCTTGATGCGGCACTTCTGTGTGCTCGCAAGGGCCCTACGCAATATTAGGCAGGTGTACCAGTTTCCTTGGTTGTTTAGTTTATATCTCAAGAATATATCTTAGTAAACCAATCTCATTCAGCGCATAACGATAGTATTCCTTTGTTACAATAGTATCTCCCATGATATCAACAAAATAATTCCCGTGGGAGCCATGTTCTGCGTCCTTCCTGTACAATATCTCTGCACAACTCTCTGCCACAATTCCGTCTCTCCTCCGCCCAACAAAAACACTTGACACCCAGGCGTCTTCACAGACCAAGGATAACCTAACTAGTCTCCGGGCAGTGCAGGGTCGCTGATGAGGCTGTATGCACGTAACTAAACGATACAAATATTACATACGCGTCCTAAGACATCCAAAACCAAGCAAATTACCTATAAAGGTGTATACATACACCTTTACCCTCTGAAACAAGTTATCTCCTCCTGAAAAACTTCTCACCTAATACAGGTCCTTCAGATTTTAAATGACAGTGTTGTGCTTCGCTGTTTTTTCTGCATTCATTTCGCCATATGTTTTTAAAACGTAAATATATTTGTTTTTCGGGTGTCTTTCTTAGATTTTGAATTTAAAATACAATTATTTTTTTAATAAAGTCCCCTTGTCTGAAGAATAGAATATCGTATCACTGACGGCCCCCTCCCATTCTCCCATAAGGGTCGAGATGGATGAAATAAAAATACAGGAAAGAGATACAGTTTTACGATAGTTGGGCATAGCCCCTGTCGATGGCCATGAAGGCAGTCGTCGAAAGCCTCGGATATTATCCGAATTAGATTCGGCAAGTAAACCGAAATTTTTTTTGTGCAAAAGCTTTCTGTAATAACTGAAGCTTGAAGAATGCACCTTGAAAAAAATTTGTCTGAGCGATACAGAAAAGGGCATCCGCGCAGTTCGGCGCATTTGTTTGGAACCTCGGTGGTCTCTGGTGCGAGGATCGGCGAGTCACAGAGTGGGACTGGATGGAGCGCGAGGCGGGTTGGCGCAGAGGCCGCCCAATCGTCCGATTGGTCTCGCTGGCGGCGGCGGCGGCGGCGGCGGCAGCGTCATCGCCTGCTCGTCCATCACGGCGCCGCGCCGCGCCGCGCCGCGCCACACGTAATTAACTCGCAGCGCCGCCATCGCCGGCCCCGATACGCCGCAGTAATCAACCTGCGCACGTTCCAGACCACCCCCACCCCCACCCACCACCCCTCAACACTTCATTCGCAGCACTCACCGGGCCTCTCTGCACCTAAATTCCTAGCTGTGCACTTTCTCGCACCGTTGTCAACAGTACCGTAAGCTATTAGCGACTTTCACGAGCCCCGTCCAAAATGAGGACGAACCTTTGAATTAACAAGCCGACGTGTCGAAACTCAATATTCTGGTCTGTAGCACCGCGCAGTGGCACTCTTTACGAGTTGCTCGCCGTGGCCGGTGCGAAATTTCACTGTTTCATTGCCGTCGTAGAAGCGGATGAGCAGCTCTGTGTTTTGTGGCTGTACCGATTTCGTGGGTGAATGGAAAATGAAGAACCTTGGAAAGCAACGTGTTATGGAGCGGAGTTTTGCGTCACATTGGCACTTTCAGTGCACTGCTGAAAGCCTGTGAGAGGAAAAGCAACGACGATTTTTATGAATGTTGACGTTTCAGTTGTGGTAGAACAGCCATCGCAGTATGTGTGGACAACCATCCAACGATATTCATGCTGAGGTACTGAATACTGCATAGGAAACTGCCGGCTTAAAAACCTTTTACAGTTTTTACTGGTGTACAGAGATAGCAAAAAAATATATATAACAACTATATGAAAAAGAACAATATTTTGCGAGCTCCGAACCCACAGATAAAGGTCAAGTTTATATATAGTTAAAATGCCTCATAAAGTCCAAAACATGTTTGTAAATAACATACAATCGCCTTTATAACGACCAGAAACATCAAATCTCTTTATTTTTATAAGTAATATAATTTGCCGAAAATCACGTCGTTTACGAGTTATAAGCAAAAAACCCTAAAAAAGTTCATTTTTGTCGTGTTTTTTTAGTTTTTGACCCATATTTGGGACGAAATTTTGATGTCACTTTGTAAATTGAGATTTAGCATTCTCGAAAACATAAAGAAAGTTTCTCAAAAAGAAAATCTACAAAAATTTCTACTGTTACTCCTTTCTGAGGACCATTTGCGTGGATTAGTACAGCCTCTTTTCATAGCTATATTAACTACGTAGATATCTGTATCAACTTCGTCTTCTCAAGTAGGTGTCTCATAACTTCTGCAACTAGTATTATAGTTGTGAAAGAGATGAATTCAAAGGAGTTTCACTCTCCTACAACCAATAACTCAAATTCCATCAATAACTGCGCCATCGACATTTTTCTGCTCCTTCCAAGAGCAGTAACATTTCCTGTAATACCACTGAACTAGCGGTTTGTATAATTGGTCCGAATTCGCTCCATCTAAATCGTCTTCCTGTGAAATCTCCAAATTCGCGGCGGTCAATCTCTTGGACAATTGCCGGCAGCTGCAGCCGATCGGTTCTAGGCGCTTCGTCTGTAACCGCGCTGCTGCTACGGTCGCAGGTTCGAATCCTGCCTCGGGCATGGATGTGTGTGATGTCCTTAGGTTAGTTAGGTTTAAGTAGTTCTAAGTTTAGGGGACTGATGACCTCAGGTGTTAAGTCCTGTAGTGCTTAGAGCCATTTCAACCATTTTGTTCTTGGACAATTTCGTATCCACGGTCCCACAATTGTCTACCCGAGACCCGCTACCTGCTCACCGTCTAATTACTGTGTGTGTACAACAGCCCTGCGTTCAAAACCCCGTGATTTAGCTAATTCTACATTTTCCAATAACGGCTCCCCTACATACAATACCGGAATATTAGTTCCTATGCACACTCACTGTGTGTTTCCCGTACTTTATGCTACATTATTGCGCAGATTGGTCCTTAGTGGCTAGTCCCGCAGTGTAAAGTGTTCTACGTGCATCAGGGACTCACACTGCGGAAATGTTACACTGCCGGTAGTTGTCTCCAGATGGAACTATGTTCCATTGAGTTGTAGCATGTACCGATCAAGATAACTTCTAGCGCGATGTTAAAGCGCGAAATCTAACCTTCAGATTGCACAGTAACCTTTACCTACACGACACAAAAGTTCAATGCAAACCTGAGAATGTTTTTCTCCAATTCGAAAACTGAACACTGCTAAACCCAGCTGTCGCATGTCATTTACAGCCACTCCATTTAACTTATATCGTCGCAGGCCGAGGTTTCCATTCTCCGTGAGGCTCTAACTTGTCACCGACACCTGCGAAAATGCATCCAGTAAAAACGCAATCTTTCCCTCATCTAAAAGGGTATCTAAGTGAAATTCCGCCACTGCGCACGTTTTTTTCTTCTTATAATGACTGTGGGCTTCGCTCGGTGACTCCGCCGCACCAGCCCCTGTTGTCTCCCCATACTGTGTCCACCCACCTGTCACCTCCCCTGGCATACTTTTGTTGAAATCCCTTCCAAATTCCCACATTTCCCACGTAACACTCCACTGCACACCCACCGTATGTGGCCTCTTCATAAACATCTGTAACATTTAACTCCCATGGTGATAATACCCTTCCTACCCCGAACTCGGGTCACCACATCTGTCTGTTCTAATGCCATCACACTCGCTATGGCTTCAGCTAAATTCTTAGAAACACTGTCCCTATCTTTTTGACACATTGGTTGACAGTATACGCAAAAATGTATCTAATGCTCACTGCTATGTCCCCTGAAGAAGGACCTTATTGGTAGTATCATTGTCTGTCAGACTGCATGTGTTCACTTTTAGCTTTCAAATCCTGTCCAGTCACGTTTGGTTGGACTCCCCCAGTCTTCATGACACGTTGTTCAACTACTTTCTGTAACACCTGTAGGTATTTTTTCCCTTCTGTATCACTGCACGAAGCCGCCCTCAGATGTCCAAATATCAATGCATTCGTCTACTACCCACCGAGCGGGGTGGCGCAGTGGTTAGACACTGGACTCGCATTCGGGAGGACGACGGTTCAATCCCGCGTCCGGCCATCCTGATTTAGGTTTTCCGTGATTTCCCTACATCACTCCAGGCAAATGCTGGGATGGTTCCTCTGAAAGGGCACGGCCGACTTCCTTCCCAATCCTTCCCTAATCCGATGAGACCGATGACCACGCTGTCTGGTCTCCTTCCCCAAACCAACCAACCAATCTACTACCCATGATGCCCGCCCGGGTAGCCGAGCGATCTAACGCGCTGCTCCCCGAGCGGAAAGGCGTGCCGGTCCCCATCATGAATGTGCCCGGCATATTAGTGCTGAGGGCCGGTGTGACGGTCGGTCTGTGGATGGTTTTTAAGGCGTTTTCGATTTGCCTCGGCGAATGCAGGCTGGTTCCCCTTAAACCCCCTCAGTTACACTATATCGGCGATTGCTGTGCAAACACTGTCTCCATGTATGCGTACACCATAATTACTTACCACGCGAACATTTGGGGTTACAGTCGTCTGGTATGAGACGTTCCCGGAGGGGGTGGGCGGGGGGTAGGTGGGGGAGGGTCCACTGAGGGCCGAACCGCACAATAACCCTGGGTTCGGTGTGGGGCGGTGGTGGGGTGGGTGGACTGCTGTGGCCCATTTTGGGTTGTGAACCACTGAGGACTACAGCGGGACGAAACCTCTCCATCGTTTCTAGGTCCCTGGTTCAGTATACACTGAATACACACACACTACCCACCATACATTGTGTATGCCTCAGTGTTCCCACCCTGACTTTGTGGCTGTTAGCAGACTGTCTACGAATGCTAACGCGTCGTCTCGCTCACGACCCAGGAAAGGAGATACCAGGTTCTGCCCGATTTGGCACCAACTCATTCAGCTAGAAATCAACCGCCTCTGTAGTGATAACATCCCAACCTCTGGTTCATTCATTTCAAAGACTGTGTAAAGGGATAAAGTAAGAAACTAGTCTTGGAACCAGAGGAAGAGGATCGTGACGAAACCAGGACACTGCCAAGTCAGCCGCAGCCGGCGAAGGGGCTGCGTGGTCAGCGACTTCGCAACACTACAGTGACGACAGACAACTCTTGCCGTCGACGCGCAATGCAGCCTGCAGGAATACTACAAGTCCATTGCGACAGTCGGGGGGGGGGGGAGGGGGGAAGAGGGAACGAGTCACCGGCACCTTCCAGACGGTTCGGCGCATGGGGTATCGACAGAAGACCACTACGTCCCGACTCCAGGGACGTGACGCAGACAGACATCGCTGTAGCCACCACCGCCAGCCAGACACACTACGGCCAGGAAACATGGGGATCTGGTGACGCAGCAGCAGTAGCGGGAAGTCGGCAGCCAGAGGCCATCGCCCCTGTGGAAACGTCGTCGTACTCTCCGCGCCGCCTACTAGTGATTGTAATCAAGCCTCAGTAAATAAGTCTTCGTAAGGATAGTCAGGCCTTCTTCAGCTGGCCAACATCTTCCTCAGCAGAGATCCCTGCCGATACTAAGCCGTCAGAGTCATCTTGTTATAATTGGTACTTACAACTTTACCCATTTCCAGCTTCATTTAACAAGGAACCCCTTGAGTGAGAGGTCGCAAGTTCAATCTTTAGTAAGGCTCATTCGTAAGCCTTGCATTAACAATAATCAGAGGGAAAACATTACTTGCTAATGACTCACCATATGCATTAGGAGGACAACTGAAAATGAGTGTCCAGGAGGTGCACAGATCAAACTTCTATGGGATGTATGTAATACACTTCATAAAATGGACATCGACGACATTCAAGAAATGTTCAAACACACCATTAACTTGCACCATGAAAAACGAACGAGAAATGGCGCGCCTTAATGATCGTAATGGTTCGTACCATCAAGACCGTAGGTGAACTCCTTGGGAGCTACAAACCTTACAGGACTTTCAGATAGATATCCACTCTTAAAGAATAAATGGTTCAAATGGCTCTGAGCACTATGGGACTCAACTTCTGAGGTCATCAGTCCCCTAGAACTTAGAACTAATTAAACCTAACTAACCTAAGGACATCACACACATCCATGCCCGAGGCAGGATTCGAACCTGCGACCGTAGCGGTCGCTCGGTTCCAGACTGTAGCGCCTAGAACCGCACAGCCACTCCGGCCGGCAAAAAATGAATATAAAATCGTATTCGTGTAACGGAGTGATGAGAAATGATGGAATGTGATGGGATGCAACTGAATGCGAAACAGTATGTCGTGGAGCTTATCATGAAACTGGCTACCCTTTTAAGTATAGCGGCAGACAATCAAATTCAGTGAAGTGTCTGATCTGCAGGAGTGACACAATTCTAACTTGGTTAAAAGAACATTGTGAGATGATATCGTACTATAGGTAGTTGTTGCACACTTCTTTACGTATTTTGGGAATTTTGTATTATTTGTGTGTGAATTTTATGTAGATCGAGTCTCAGTGAGTGTATATCGGGAAGGGCATTAAATATACATGTCAAGAAAGTTAGTGTGTTTTATTAGACAGAAAACATTTTATTTGGTTCCATTTGAGTTTTGTCATTTTTCTTACTTTTTGTTCGGATTTATGTAGATGCACTTGGTCTCCGCCTAAGAGCTTATCTGAGATGAATGATGAACGAGGAGAAAGTGAGATTGGGAGCGTAGGTGGAAGACCTTTCGCAAAATGATACTGTTTTGTTGATGGACGCAGTGCAGTTACGTGTAGCCGGGGTGAAAGTTTCAGACACAGGTCTCACTGCTACACAAGGGACATTTATTTTTGGAAGAGTTCATTTCACTGTGCTTGTGCTAGTACATTTTTGTGCAGTGACACACACACACACACACACACACACACACACACATATATATATATATATATATATATATATATATATATATATATATATATATATATATATTTCATATGTAATCACGATCACGAAAGAACTAATGTTAAAGTAAAATTTGTCAAATCTTTTGTAATTATTGCTCTTTGTTTGTTTGTTTGTCTCCTACGTAAAAACGAGGCTGATGTACAATTTACAGTGACACTTGCAAGTTTATGTAGACACACAAGATGTGGATACATGATCTAGTATCTAGCCTTCTGTACGTCACCAGATTAATTATTTTGAAGTCACATATGGAGGTAAATTTTGTTAGCAGGAAAATGAATCCTCGATATGAACTGAAGTGTCAAGTACATTTCTTATTTTCGTCAGAATGATGATTGAGTTACTGTTTTCTATAACTGGGCAGTTAGTAATGTTAGATTCTCATTGTAGACTGTGTGTGGTCCGAATGAGAGCAAGAACATATCTACTTGGGAGATATTTCTGTATAATTTTTTAATCAATCTGGCTATAAAATTCTTTTCTGTTTGTTTTGTATCGTCACAATATTTGTATTGTTAAAAACAATGATTAAGAGGTTTTGTGATGAACTACTAGGGTCAATGTCCCCACTAGGATCCTCATCACTGAGTCAGGTGAGTAAAAAAAGAAAAACGCCTCTGGACCCTGATATCATATGATAATAACAGGTCCAGTGCGATTTTTCTTTCGAACTCTGTAGTGAAGAAAACTGCGTGAAATTATCACTGGCAATGATTATCCTGGCTTCATCTAGTTCAAGAGTTTGCTTTGACGCGAGACCACCCATTGTCCCCACTCAGGTAAGTTGCTTCAGATCACAGCTTGTAGAAAGTTTTAAAAATTGTTTGTGTTCAATTAGTCACAGTCTCACGGTGTAGTGACTAACGTGCTGTTTCGAGCGCACTTAGGATGCAGAAATTTGATTGGGATTTCGGATGTTATTTCGTTTCATAACGTGGATATTCGTTGCAGTAAATTAACTTCAGTTGTCTAGGGAATTGTGTAGATAAGTTTCGCGAGTGTGCATGTTATCGATTTTCAGTTCAACTGTGGAAGGTGACTTATATTCGTTATCCATCCAGGTTAGGATCCTATCATTGTACTACATAGATTTTATTGAGCAGAATGAAAAGCTCAGAAGCCAGGTTTGACAGCAACTATACAAAATTCATAGGAATTGTTATGATTTTCTCGATGTGGTGAATTTCTACTCACATTCTTTGTCACCTGCAGGGAATTTTTGGGCTTTAATGTAATCACAAAAGCATCTGTTTCCTATCCTTGTGATGACATGAACATTTTCTGAGAGAATAATTTTCAGAGAGTTCCCATAAGGAACCGTATTATTAAGATGAGTTTGTCTTATTAAATGGTTCCAGGAGTGTATACCTCATGTTAACAAACGTCCTTTTTTATGGAGTATAGTTTGTCAATTCTTTTCGCCCACGTGGATTCTACTGTTTCTTTCCGTCTTCTGCGATAATTGAGAACAGCTGACCTGCTTGAGAAATGTCTTTCTAATTTGTTAATGTTTTTCATTCCCTGATCAGTCGTGCTGAAATCTCTTAGTCAGATTTCACTGCACGTTTTAGGCAAATTATTCGGCCAAATTCCATCAAATTCTCTTACCAACTTCAGCTGACATTGGACTCAGTGGAACTTATCGCTAGAGGAGTGCTACCTTCTCTTGATACGAATCACAGTGGCTTCACAAATTATATGGCGAAAGAACTATCCCATACTTAACCCTTAACTTGCGAGGTGACTTTTCTGTAGCGTATACCAAACCGAGATTTAAGGCAAAAATCATTAGAAATTTTTAATTTGTGCAATATAAAATTTATTTTTACAATTATTTAAGTGTTGTTTAAATGCTTCTAGTTTATTTTATTGCACTAAACAAAGCCTACAGCATTTTACTATTTATCACACAAAAGCGCACAATTTTGTGTGCTTCTTTTAAATAGTACACGTAAATAGGCTGTTAGAATACTGAATTTTACATTCTGAAAAACTATACAGTCTTTGTAGCAAATAAATTTCCAAATAAAACTAAATTCCTGGGTTTAGATTTGTGTATAAAAATTCCACCCTACAGGTGCAAGAAGAAAATCTGTGAAATTGACATTCATTGCTGGGAGCTACATTTTTCTTATCACCACTCACAACACATTCCATTTTAACAGACAATTAAAGTATTTCAAGAAGAAACAGACAGATCCCCATCACAACTTTCCTGAAGTTCTTCATCTGAATGATACTCTTGTTTGATAACAGAGCTGTGGTCACTGGCTAACGTAAAATTGTCGTCTTTTTCGTTTGTCTTGATCTATGTCAGTGACACCTTCCTCCATAGACCGACTAACAATTTCATCAAAGTCTGGAAAGTTAAAAATGGCACATTCGTGCCAACACATTTTGAGCTATACGGTACCATACTGGAGAAAGCAGGTACGTAGTTCGCGAGGCGCGGTCTAGGAGACTCCAGTACCTACCAGTAACACGTGTCAACAACAAACACAGAAGGCTATAACGCAACCGACAGCAGAACATCGTATTATTGGCAATTTAAGGAGGGTAGGGAGCGTATAGAAGCATTCAGCAACAACTGGCCTTGGAGAGCGAGTTCGAAATTTTTCGCGCGGTCTGAGACACCACACCTCGTGAGTTAAGGGTTAAACACAGGCAAAGTTCAATGTTAAATAGAATGAGACAGTAGATAGCATCAATTCGTAAGGTAAATCTAATTGACAGAACTACTGGCATAACTTACTGTGCCCTCTAAAACCGCTTAAATCACAGATTGTCCCCCCTTTCGAAAGCTGAACTTACCATCGAGCAATGGATTTCGGGGGATTAGATATTGCGTGCCCTTTCCTACCATGTACAAAAAAAAGTGGATTTCAACTCACTATATTCAAGTGTGGCCACAGATAGTTGACACCGACGTTATGGGCTGGCCACATCTGGCTTCGGAGTTGCATGCAAAGGAAACTGCGGCACAGGTTCTCCAATACTACGGCAAGCATAGAGTCAAGAATGCCAATTCAGCAAATACATTCTTTATCAATTGATGCCTTCTGTATAATATTTGATGGCAGCAGCCCAGTAGAGGGCAGAGAATCATGTACCCAGCGATATGCTGATAGAGGGCAGCGACCCTGCCGATGAAACTCTTATTTTCAGCTTGTTTATGTAAGTACAAGCCAAGAAGAGGCGGTCGTGGACTGCAGGTGCTCTTTGCCTTCAACAAGAAGTACACAGACCCCACGTCGAACCCAAAATCCTTGGCGGCAGGCTGGATTATCAAGTGATCACATCCAATGGGTGGCCTAGCCTTGGCGGATACAATTGGAAACCTGGAACCATTAGGGCTAATTCATGACTTTTGAATCAATGGCTTCGCATATTTTGTGATACTGCCCGGTGAGAATGGAGTAGCTTAGCTGTGGAAACGATTAATGGCTGGCGTGGAGTCTGACCCAGTCAAATGCATGATGCTAGAGCACTGTTGCTACTGGCTGAGCTTGGAGCGTTTATACTGGCTTGAGGTTATTTCTGTTCTCTAGTTGCAGCTACAAAAATGCTTGTTTTTTTTTTACCAGACGCGTTTCGCCTTATTGAGGTAAAGCAACATCAGTAACCTGGAACTAAGTTATTTAGATTTTGATTTGCTTATAGACAGAGAAATACTTCGTTAAGAATAGGTTGATTTGTACTTACAGTGATTTTTCGGCCGATTTCTCGCTTACATCGGGAAATGCCGTCTGCTAGTACATCGTTGTTTTTCTGTGATACACACTGATAATTTGGTCTAATTTTTAGATGTTCTGCAGGGCTGTGCGTTTCTTATGTTTTCCACAACACACTTTCATGCAAACCACTGTATTCTGTTTCTTTTTGTACTTAAATATGTGTTGTTATTTGTGTTTTGTAGTGTTGCAACATAACCTTTCCACTATTTTGTCTTTGACCTGCAACATTTTAAAAAAAAATTAGAATGTTGTATGTGTGTAGTTCTATTTAATTATGTTTCTTTGTATTTATGTACTGTGTAAGACTAGAGAAGGAATAAATACACAGAAACATAATTAAATAGAAAATCACACATACAGTAATCTAATTTTTTTAAAAAATGCTGTAGGTCAAAGACAAAGTAGTGGAAAGGTTATGTTGGCAACACTACAAAGTACAAACAACAACACATACTTAAAGTATAAAAAACAAACAGAATACAATGGTGTGCATAAAAGTGTGTTGTCAAAACTATAAGAAATGCATAGTGCCGCAGAAAATTTAAAAAATAGACCAAACTTATCAGTGTGGAACACAGAAAAACAACGATGTTCTAGCAGACGGCATTTCCCGAAGTAAGCGAGAAATAAGCAAAAAAATCACCGTTAGTACAAATCATCCTATTCTTAAAAAACTGTTTTTCGATCTAGATGAGAATCAAAGTGTAAATAACTTAACTACAGACCACTGATGATGCTCTGCCTCAATAAATCGAAACGCGTCTGGTGAAAAAATCAAGCATTTTTGTAGTTGCAACGACAAAACAAAAATACCCTCAAGAATTATAAAGAAACTACGGACACAATGGCCACACAAATGAAGAATTTATACTGGCGCTTCCAAGTGCTTTACGATCGGCGGTAAGTTCTGATTGTGTACTCGGCTGCCGGGTTCTGTTTCAGCACTATTGTACGTCCATTTGCAAAATAATGTCGCTATCTGGCCCACACATGACTGGGCTGGCTGCGAAGTTCTGCCTGAAGTTTGCGTCACAACAAAATGGATCAGCCATTTTCTATTTGTAACACAAATTCCATACAATTTAATGACATAACATCCAAAAATCGTAAAAAAAACTCATTTAAGCTCTAGCGCCACCACTATTTTTCGGCGCTACTAATTGGAAAAGCACCACTGTCGCAGCCCTCACAAGTGGGTTGTGGACGCCTGTGGCACACGAAAAGCAAAGGTGTGAAGACAAGGTTTTGCAAGCTGCCTCCACGAGTTCTTGATTCCACTGTCGATGAGCTGTATACTGGTTTTTAGTCTAGTCTTGTAGACTTGGCGCCTTGCAGCTGGTGGGCCACCTTGGGCTCACTTCAGCTGCAGCCGGACTTGTACCTCCGATGGCAGCCATTGGTGACTGTGGTGGTGCAGCTTCCAGCTTCCGATCTACCTGTGCTTGTGCAGGCCACCTAACACTATAACATTGTACGCCTCCGCTCACGAGGGCAGAAACCACCGCTGGGGGCTCACTTCTGCTACAATAATGGCCGCGGGCTTCTGTGTCTGCAAGTCCACCGTGCGTTGAATTGGAGAGTCGCACCAAGATGGTGCATGAGCTGTTGGAAGCATCTTATGTCAGTAGTCCTACTTCACTGCTGTCGTCAGTCCGGTCGCTGCTGGCCATTGCATCAGAGACCATTGCCTTCCCTCCCCCCCCCCCCCCATCCCCACCGCTCCACTGCTGTCGGCACATGCCAAGGAGAGGCATAACTACAATGAAACTGTGCTACGTGTGTTGCAGTGTGTTTTCCAATAAAACGTGTGACTATTAACCATTTCGCTGCTACGTTATTACCGAGATGTAGTGGACATACACTCCTGGAAATTGAAATAAGAACACCGTGAATTCATTGTCCCAGGAAGGGGAAACTTTATTGACACATTCCTGGGGTCAGATACATCACATGATCACACTGACAAAACCACAGGCACATAGACACAGGCAACAGAGCATGCACAATGTCGGCACTAGTACAGTGTATATCCACCTTTCGCAGCAATGCAGGCTGCTATTCTCCCATGGAGACGATCGTAGAGATGCTGGATGTAGTCCTGTGGAACGGCTTGCCATGCCATTTCCACCTGGCGCCTCAGTTGGACCAGCGTTCGTGCTGGACGTGCAGACCGCGTGAGACGACGCTTCATCCAGTCCCAAACATGCTCAATGGGGGACAGATCCGGAGATCTTGCTGGCCAGGGTAGTTGACTTACATCTTCTAGAGCACGTTGGGTGGCACGGGATACATGCGGACGTGCATTGTCCTGTTGGAACAGCAAGTTCCCTTGCCGGTCTAGGAATGGTAGAACGATGGGTTCGATGACGGTTTGGATGTACCGTGCACTATTCAGTGTCCCCTCGACGATCACCAGTGGTGTACGGCCAGTGTAGGAGATCGCTCCCCACACCATGATGCCGGGTGTTGGCCCTGTGTGCCTCGGTCGTATGCAGTCCTGATTGTGGCGCTCACCTGCACGGCGCCAAACACGCATACGACCATCATTGGCACCAAGGCAGAAGCGACTCTCATCGCTGAAGACGACACGTCTCCATTCGTCCCTCCATTCACGCCTGTCGCGACACCACTGGAGGCGGGCTGCACGATGTTGGGGCGTGAGCGGAAGACGGCCTAACGGTGTGCGGGACCGTAGCCCAGCTTCATGGAGACGGTTGCGAATGGTCCTCGCCGATACCCCAGGAGCAACAGTGTCCCTAATTTGCTGGGAAGTGGCGGTGTGGTCCCCTACGGCACTGCGTAGGATCCTACGGTCTTGGCGTGCATCCGTGCGTCGCTGCGGTCCGGTCCCAGGTCGACGGGCACGTGCACCTTCCGCCGACCACTGGCGACAACATCGATGTACTGTGGAGACCTCACGCCCCACGTGTTGAGCAATTCGGCGGTACGTCCACCCGGCCTCCCGCATGCCCACTATACGCCCTCGCTCAAAGTCCGTCAACTGCACATACGGTTCACGTCGACGCTGTCGCGGCATGCTACCAGTGTTAAAGACTGCGATGGAGCTCCGTATGCCACGGCAAACTGGCTGACACTGACGGCGGCGGTGCACAAATGCTGCGCAGCTAGCGCCATTCGACGGCCAACACCGCGGTTCCTGGTGTGTCCGCTGTGCCGTGCGTGTGATCATTGCTTGTACACCCCTCTCGCAGTGTCCGGAGCAAGTATGGTGGGTCTGACACACCGGTGTCAATGTGTTCTTTTTTCCATTTCCAGGACTGTATATAATCACGGCACTTTGATTTTCCCACAGCGCTGTGGACGTCATTAGCTGCCAACCTCTACCTGCTACGGACGAGTTACTTCCACATCTTGGCCACTAAGAAAAGTATCGTGTATTTATCATACATTATATGTGCCTCATTCCATGCTATCGTTTGCGAAACACTTGGTTTCGATATCTAGAATCGTTAATGACGTACAGTGAAGCGCCAAAAACACAGGTATAGGCATGCGTATTCAAATACAGAAATATGTAAACAGATAGAATACGGCGCTGTGGTCGGAAACGCCTGTATAAAACAAGTGTCTGGAGCAGTTCTTAGATCGGTTACTGCTGGTACTGCGGCAGGTTATCAACATTTAAATGAGTTTGAAGTGGTGTTGTAGTCTGCGCACGAGCGATGGGACACAGCGTCTCCCAGGTAGTGATGATGTGGGGATTTTCCCGTATGACCATTTCACGAGTGTACCGTGAATATCAGCAATCCGGTAAAACTTCAAATCTCCGATATTGCTGCGGTCGGAAAGAGATTCTGCAAGAACGGAACTAATGACGACTAGCGTGACAGATGTGCCACCCTTCCGCAAATTGCTGCAGAGTTCAGTGCTGGGCCGAGCGGTTAAAGGCGCTACAGTCTGGAACCGCACGACCGCTACGGTCGCAGGTTCGAATCCTGCCTCGGGCATGGATGTGTGTGATGTCCTTAGGTTAGTTAGGTTTAAGTAGTTCTAAGTTCTAGGGGACTTATGACCACAGCAGTTGAGTCCCATAGTGCTCAGAGCCAGTTCAGTGCTGGGCCATCAACATGTGTCAGCGTGAGAAACATTCAACGAAACACCATCGATATGGGCTTTCGGAGCCGAAGGTGCACTTGTGTAGCCACGATACAAAGCTTTACGCCCCACCTGGGCCCGTCAATACCGCCAATGGGCTGTTCATGATTGTAAACACGTTCGCTGGTCGGACGAGTGTCGTTTCAAATTGAATCGAGAGGATGGACGTATATGGGTATGCAGACAACTTGAATCCATGAACCCTGCATGTCAGCATGGGAAGTTAATGAAGGCTCTGTGATGGTATTGGGCGTGTGCAAGTGGTGTGATATGGGACCCCTGATACCTCTAGATACGACTCTAACAGATGACATGTACATAAGCATCCTGTCCAATCACCTGCATCCATTCATACCCATTGTGCATTCCACCGGACTTGGGCAATTTCAGCAGGACAATGCGACACCCCACACGTCTATAACTGCTGTAGACAGGCTCCAGGAACATTCTTCTGAGTTTTAACACTTCCGCCAGCCACCAAACTTCCCAGACATGAACTTCATTCAGCATATGTGCGATATCTTACAACGTGCCGTTCAGAAGACATCTGCACTCCCTTGTACTCTTACGGATTTATGGACAGCTCTGTAGGATTCATGGTGTCATTTTCGTTCAGCACAACTTCAGATATTAGTCGAGTCCGTACCACGTCGTGTTGAGGAACGTTTGTGTGCTAGAGGGGGCCCTACACGATGTTAGGCAGGCGTACCAGTTTCTTTGGCTGTTCAGTGTATAATGAGTATTATGACAAAATGATCTGCGATGCTCAATGACGTGGACGGGCGCGTCGCACGCGACCGTACATCGGATATAAAACGCAATAACTGGACAACGAAACGAGATATCGTTCTGCTCTCAATTTTAGATGAAATTTCGGTAACTTGCCTGCATTTCATTTTCGGATATGTATGAGCTGAAATCAAGCATATCCAAAGTTTGCGCATACGCTTTTACCTCTGTACACTCCTTAAAATTTGATGCTACACTTTACTTGATTTGATGCAGCGCAGTTAGTATGAAGGATAACGAAAAACAGTTCTATTCAGATAAAATTTTTTCACCTAATGATTTTCGAAAAAAATCAGATGATAGGTATTGCGTTTGTTGTCTCTCAGCACAGACACCAGCATGTGGCGAGCAGTGCAGCCGTAACATAAGCTGCCTCAGTACGGAATGCGGAGTGCATGTCTGTAGCAGCGAAAGCGCTAATGGTGTTTACTTGAGCCACTACCGATCAGCATCTTCTCGTCAACCCACCGCCTCAACTCAGATCTACCGCTATAGAGAACATCCATCCCGGACCTCTACAAAGTACTCATTTTCAAATTTCCGCTTCACAAAAAAAGGGGTGCATTCAAGTTCTAAGGCCTCCGATTTTTTTTCTCCGGACTGGAAAGAGATAGAAACATGCGCATTGTTTTAAAATGAGGCCGCGTTCATTGTCAATACGTCTCAGAGATGGCAGCACAGTACGGCAGATGGAATTTTACCGCCAGCGGCGAGAATGAGAACTGTTTTAAACACTTAAAATGGCGACGTTTCCCTTACTTGAACAGCGTGCAATCATTCGTTTTCTGAATTTGCGTGGTGTGAAACCAATTGAAATTCATCGACAGTTGAAGGAGACATGTGGTGATGGAGTTATGGATGTGTCGAAAGTGCGTTCGTGGGTGCGACAGTTTAATGAAGGCAGAACATCGTGTGACAACAAACCGAAACAACCTCGGGCTCGCACAAGCCGGTCTGACGACACGATCGAGAAAGTGGAGAGAATTGTTTTGGGGGATCGCCGAATGACTGTTGAACAGATCGCCTCCAGAGTTGGCATTTCTGTGGGTTCTGTGCACACAATCCTGCATGACGACCTGAAAATGCGAAAAGTGTCATCCAGGTGGGTGCCACGAATGCTGACGGACGACCACATGGCTGCCCGTGTGGCATCTTGCCAAGCAATGTTGACGCGCAACAACAGCATGAATGGGACTTTCTTTTCGTCGGTTGTGACAGTGGATGAGACGTGGATGCCATTTTTCAATCCAGAAACAAAGCGCCAGTCAGCTCAATGGAAGCACACAGATTCACCGCCACCCAAAAAATTTCGGGTAACCGCCAGTGCTGAAAAAATGATGGTGTCCATGTTGGACAGCGAGGGCGTAATCCTTACCCATTGCGTTCCAAAGGGCACTACGGTAACAGGTGCATCCTACGAAAATGTTTTGAAGAACAAATTCCTTCCTGCACTGCAACAAAAACGTCCGGGAAGGGCTGCGCGTGTGCTGTTTCACCAAGGCAACTCACCCGCACATCGAGCTTGTAACCTCCCCCTCACTTACCGGCCATAATGACAGTGAAAAATGAAACCGCGTGTACCTAATGGGAGTTTTGGAAAAGCAATCGTCACCGAAGTTAACCTGTCGGTAAAGATGGAGGAAAGGGTTACATCTAAATGAAAGGAAATGTGCTAATGAAACTGGTGGAAATTAATTTTGAAAAGGGGTAAAGTTAATAAAGAAAGTAAATGTGCAGCCGTTACGTTAACAATTAACTAGCGGTAATTAGGTATTTGAGATTTGGGGGAAATCACGGTCGCCAGTCCTAAGGACAATTACTATAGTAACTGAAAAAGAAAGGTTATTACACATATAATTAGCACTAGAAGCGTGGCAACTGAAGGTTGACACGTGTAGTGTGAAAACTGAAAGTTTGTCAGAAGTAATAAATTTCGCTACACCCTGACTTAATTTAGCAAAAGAATTAATAAAACCGGAAAATCGAAAGTTAATTTAGTAACTGAAGTTAATAGTGAGCTTTCTTTCTGAAGCACATCGAAATTCAGTAAAATACGGTTAGTCTTGGACTACCTCAACAATCATTTCAAAAGCTACTTGAATCTACGCAATTTAGAAATACGAGATTTAACTTTGAACTTGAATTAAATGATTCTGAACGATTAACAATAGAAAAATTTAGTACGTACCAAGCACAGCTGCAGTGACAGGTAAGCTAAAATATGCTAACAAAACTCGCACTCTTAATTTGTGCTTGTGTAATCTAACTTTGAAATTAAAGCATTGAAATGATGTTACTTTAATGCTGGCGTCTGAATTTCAACGACACTCGGGTTCATTTCGGAAAAGGAAGGGACTCTGCTTGGTAATGCAATTGGGACAATAAGCAACAAACGTTCATGCTAAGTTGCTGTAATTATAGTGACGAAAATGGAACAGTTTGAAAAGCTGAGGTCTGCCATACAGTTCTAAAACTTTACGTGCGTCCAGTCTTCCTTGTCGGTTGATTGAAGGTTTGAAGCCGTCGGTAGAGGAGGTGGCGACAGTCACTCATTGTCGGCCGTCGCTGTTGCAGAAGCTGGATGTTGGCGCGCCTTCTTCTCGACACGGTCACCGGACGAAACGGGCTCTTGATGTGCGCTAGTTAATGTTTCCCGTCCGCGACACCATGTTAGAAACTATCATCGCAAGTCGAGCGCAATTACATGCTGCCAAACCCCGAAAGCGCGGCAACTCGCGGGAGCGTCACACAACACACCTGCTCCACTCGCTACCCCAGCCAGACTCCTTCTGCTCAGCCCGCGCTCCACGCGGCAGAGTTAACACTACCAAAGATCCTACACACTTTGATTCTTCACACGACCTATCGACGTAATCGTTCGATAGCAGTTTTCCCTAGGCAAGACTCAGCGTAAAAATACAAATAATATTTACGAAACAAACCAATTATACATCGACATAAATGCATAAATATACAAATAGTGAAACAATTACAATATACAAAGAGACAGAAATGTCATATCTTGAGGTAACAAAGCAAGGAAAGAAAATAATAGCACAATAGATGGAAATAGGAGGATATGCATTTCCGGCGTTACAAGCTAACGTTACGCAACAGTTTCTTCGTGATAACAACTTTGAAGTGATTCCTCATGCTCCCTACTCACCTGACCTGGCTCCTAGTGACTTTAGGCTTTTTCCAACATTGAAAGACACTCTCCGTGGCCGCACATTCACCAGCCGTGCTGCTGTTGCCTCAACGATTTTCCGGTGGTCAAAATAGACTCCTGAAGAAGGCTTCGCCGCTACCATGGAATCATGGCGTCAGCGTTGTGAAAAATGTGTACGTCTGCAGGGCGATTACGTCGAGAAGTATCGCCAGTTTGATCAATTTCGGGTGAGTAGTTAATTAGAAAAAAAATCGGAGACCTTAGAACTTGAATGCACCTCGTAAAATACACTCCTGGCAATTGAAATAAGAACACCGTGAATTCATTGTCCCAGGAAGGGGAAACTTTATTGACACATTCCTGGGGTCAGATACATCACATGATCACACTGACTGAACCACAGGCACATAGACACAGGCAACAGAGCATGCACAATGTCGGCACTAGTACAGTGTATATCCACCTTTCGCAGCAATGCAGGCTGCTATTCTCCCATGGAGACGATCCTAGAGATGCTGGATGTAGTCCTGTGGAACGGCTTGCCATGCCATTTCCACCTGGCGCCTCAGTTGGACCAGCATTCGTGCTGGACGTGCAGACCGCGTGAGACGACGCTTCATCCAGTCCCAAACATGCTCAATGGGGGACAGATCCGGAGATATTGCTGGCCAGGGTAGTTGACTTACACCTTCTAGAGCACGTTGGGTGGCACGGGATACATGCGGACGTGCATTGTCCTGTTGGAACAGCAAGTTCCCTTGCCGGTCTAGGAATGGTAGAACGATGGGTTCGATGACGGTTTGGATGTACCGTGCACTATTCAGTGTCCCCTCGACGATCACCAGTGGTGTACGGCCAGTGTAGGAGATCGCTCCCCACACCATGATGCCGGGTGTTGGCCCTGTGTGCCTCGGTCGTATGCAGTCCTGATTGTGGCGCTCACCTGCACGGCGCCAAACACGCATACGACCATCATTGGCACCAAGGCAGAAGCGACTCTCATCGCTGAAGACGACACGTCTCCATTCGTTCCTCCATTCACACCTGTCGCGACACCACTGGAGGCGAGCTGCACGATGTTGGGGCGTGAGCGGAAGACGGCCTAACGGTGTGCGGGACCGTAGCCCAGCTTCATGGAAACGGGTGCGAATGGTCCTCGCCGATACCCCAGGAGCAACAGTGTCCCTAATTTGCTGGCAAGTGGCGGTGCGGTCCCCTACGGCACTGCGTAGGATCCTACGGTCTTGGCGTGCATCCGTGCGTCGCTGCGGTCCGGTCCCAGGTCGACGGGCACGTGCACCTTCCGCCGACCACTGGCGACAACATCGATGTACTTTGGAGACCTCACGCCCCACGTGTTGAGCAATTCGGCGGTACGTCCACCCGGCCTCCTGCATGCCCACTATACGTCCTCGCTCAAAGTCCGTCAACTGCACATACGGTTCACGTCCACGCTGTCGCGGCATGCTACCAGTGTTAAAGACTGCGATGGAGCTCCGTATGCCACGGCAAACTGGCTGACACTGACGGCGGCGGTGCACAAATGCTGCGCAGCTAGCGCCATTCGACGGCCAACACCTCGGTTCCTGGTGTGTCCGCTGTGCCGTGCGTGTGATCATTGCTTGTACAGCCCTCTCGCAGTGTCCGGAGCAAGTGTGGTGGGTCTGACACACCGGTGTCAATGTGTTCTTTTTTCCATTTCCAGGAGTGTAAAATGCTCTAAATCACCGTATAATTAGGTTGTATATTGATGCAATGTTGTTGCGGGGTGTCGATGGTCGAACCCAGGACTCCAGACGGCTGAGCTGAATCCAGGACCCACCGTGCTGCTTTTCGTCAGGAGGCCGAGCAAGTTCAATAGGGTCCAGGGGCAGTGCAAAGTGACACAGCGGTATTTGGAAGCATTGCTTTATTCAGCTAGTTTACAGAAGTGTAATGTCAGCGCGCCGCCCGCGCACTGTTCCGCGAGTCCAGCCGTCTCAGCACTTCTGGACTGCCGACACCGCTGCTGCGGTCATCAAGGCTGCCCGATGTTTACAGTCAGCCGCGCTCTCCCAGTCGCTGCCCGCCGAGGTGTAGCAACTGGTGCCATTCCGTCCGCGATTCCAGCGACTATTACAGTCCCTGGTCCCCGCCGCCCTCCGCCCAGTTTGGCCTACTGTGTCTGACCACGGGACGAAGGTGGTTGCACTGGTTACCTGTGGCCCTCAGGCCGCCACTGCTCCCAGGACAGCACTGGACTCGAACCCGCGCCCTCCTGGATGCTGTGCCGCAACTTGCCGCTAGTGGTGCTTGCCAGGTGGCAACACCCGCCACCTCTCCAACGCTGTTTCAGCGTTGCTGCTCCTCCCGCAGCGCATGCCTCGCTCAGACCCTGGTACGCCAGGTGGGAAGCGAATGTGGCGCGTCCTGGACCTGCTGCAGATCCCTGTCACTGCCCTCCTTCAGGCAGACTGTGCAATCTCCAAGTAACCAGCTGCTGTTCCGTTCCACCCCAGTGTTGCGCCCCTGGAGGCGGAATACAGCCCGAAGAAGTACATAGAAATAAAGAACAATTACACAGAATATTTACAATATCGCTGGCAGACTGGCCCCTATAAGTGTAGACCAGCGCAAGTCCGACCCGACTCTCGACTGGACCTGGCTCACACTTGTCCGTAGCTAAAATTGCCTGACTATTTATATTGCTTTTCTCCTCGCTTCTGACGTAGTGTCGGAGAGACAGAAACTATGACAGGGGTAAATTCCAATACGTCGGCCACTTACACATCGCCCTCCTGGCTCTGGTCTAGTGCCCTGCTTCATACAGGGTGTTTCAAAAATGACCGGTATATTTGAAACGGCAATAAAAACTAAACGAGCAGCGATAGAAATACACCGTTTGTTGCAATATGCTTGGGACAACAGTACATTTTCAGGCGGACAAACTTTCGAAATTACAGTAGTTACAATGTTCAACAACAGATGGCGCTGCAAGTGATGTGAAAGATATAGAAGACAACGCAGTCTATGGGTGCGCCATTCTGTACGTCGTCTTTCTGCTGTAAGCGTGTGCTGTTCACAACGTGCAAGTGTGCTGCAGACAACATGGTTTATTCCTTAGAACAGAGGATTTTTCTGGTGTTGGAATTCCACCGCCTCGAACACAGTGTTGTTGCAACAAGACGAAGTTTTCAACGGAGATTTAATGTAACCAAAGGACCGAAAAGCGATACAATAAAGGATCTGTTTGAAAAATTTCAACGGACTGGGAACGTGACGGATGAACGTGCAGGAAAGGTAGGGCGACCGCGTACCGCAACCACAGAGGGCAACGTGCAGCTAGTGCAGCAGGTGATCCGACAGCGGCCTCGGGTTTCCGTTCGCCGTGTTGCAGCTGCGGTCCAAATGACGCCAACGTCCACGTATCGTCTCATGCGCCAGAGTTTACACCTCTATCCATACAAAATTCAAACGCGGCAACCCCTCAGCGCCGCTACCATTGCTGCACGAGAGACATTCGCTAACGATATAGTGCACAGGATTGATGACGGCGATATGCATGTGGGCAGCATTTGGTTTACTGACGAAGCTTATTTTTACCTGGACGGCTTCGTCAATAAACAGAACTGGCGCATATGGGGAACCGAAAAGCCCCATGTTGCAGTCCCATCGTCCCTGCATCCTCAAAAAGTACTGGTCTGGGCCGCCATTTCTTCCAAAGGAATCATTGGCCCATTTTTCAGATCCGAAACGATTACTGCATCACGCTATCTGGACATTCTTCGTGAATTTGTGGCGGTACAAACTGCGTTAGACGACACTGCGAACACCTCGTGGTTTATGCAAGATGGTGCCCGGCCACATCGCACGGCCGACGTCTTTAATTTCCTGAATGAATATTTCGATGATCGTGTGATTGCTTTGGGCTATGCGAAACATACAGGAGGCGGCGTGGATTGACCTCCCTATTCGCCAGACATGAACCCCTGTGACTTCTTTGCCGGCCGAAGTGGCCGTGCGGTTAAAGGTGCTGCAGTCTGGAACCGCAAGGCCGCTACGGTCGCAGGTTCGAATCCTGCCTCGGGCATGGATGTTTGTGATGTCCTTAGGTTAGTAAGGTTTAACTAGTTCTAAGTTCTAGGGGACTAATGACCTCAGCAGTTGAGTCCCATAGTGCTCAGAGCCATTTGAACCATTTTTTGTGACTTCTTTCTGTGGGGACACGGAAAGACCAGGTGTACCGTCAGAATCCAGAAACAATTGAACAGCTGAAGCAGTACATCTCATCTGCATGTGAAGCCATTCCGCCAGACACGTTGTCAAAGCTTTCGGGTAATTTCATTCAGAGACTACGCCATATTATTGCTACGCATGGTGGATATGTGGAAAATATCGTACTATAGAGTTTCCCAGACCGCGGCGCCATCTGTTGTTGAAAATTGTAACTACTGTAATTTCGAAAGTTTGTCTGCCTGAAAATGTACTGTTGTCCCAAGCATATTGCAACAAACGGTGTATTTCTATCGCTGCTCGTTTAGTTTTTATTGCCGTTTCAAATATACCGGTCATTTTTGAAACACCCTGTACATCGCAATAACTTAAAGCAACACTGTAGTTCCCTGCCTCGCTGTTCCTTCACTTCAAACAAATCGTGCGTGCAATACGCCGCTGCAGCTCCGCACCGTGTTTACATTGTCTGGCCTACTGACTGCCGACTATTACCACACACTGCCAGCGGGCCCAGACCTCATCGCGCAACCGCACTTTTACTCAATTTTAACAAAATGCCCCTTTTCTGAGACTAAGACTAATACTAGTGCAACACTGTGTTAGTATTACCCGCTCCAAACAGATATGTTATCGCCATTAGATCTATGACATCTGCTCCGAAGGCATGTCCTTACATTTCAGAACGCATTTAATTTTAATACCTTCATTAACAATCGGGTACTAGATAGCACGGTAGACGGGTACTGTGCATTTCGCAGTGGCGAGAGGACACAAGCGTCTTGGATTACGAGACGAAGGAGGCTGGAAATGAGCTGTCTTCCCGAGATGCTGGAGGAAGATGATGGATGTTGGCTGCAGGCCGTGCGGCAGCTCAGAGCTACGGACTTCCTCGCGCGGTGACGCACTCGTGTCCGCGCGGAGTGCAGCCCGCGGGCAGGGGTCGTCGGGAAGAACGCCGCTCGCGACGGAATAATTGAGCCGGGAGCGCAGTTTCACGTCCCGCAAGCGGCCACAATGGCGCCTAACTGCCCACGCGCCGCACAATGACACGCGGCCTATATTCCGCAGCCATTAACACCGCCGCGCCGGACGGAGCCGGACTCCATTTGTAGGCGCCGCGTGCTGTGGATCCCTTTGTGGGCCTGCCTGTGTTTCCGTTCGATGACCCGCACGCTGTCCGAGTTCTTAATGGCGCGACGCGCTACTCGATTCCGACTGAGCGCTTTGTGGCTGCCAGCTCCCTGTCAGCGCATCTCTTCTTTAATACGGCTCCTGTTAATCTGCGCGCAAGATTTCCTGTTAGTTCCTCAGTGGCACAGTAGTGGGCGAATACCCTATGAACAGCGTGTGACATACTTAGCCACAGTGGTGCCGGGTAGCTGTAATTAAACTGACGGTGTTCTGAGTGCTGTAGTGCGGGCTGTATCATCGCAGTTCGTTGAAACGTGGTAGGTATATTGATCGTGCTGAAAAATAATAGAATTTTTGGAAATTTGTGGTAAGATCTTATGGGACAAAGTGCTGAGGTCATCGCTCCGTAAGCTTAACCATTACTTAATCTAACTTAAACTAACTTACACTAAAGATAACACAAACACCCATGCTGGAGGGAGGACTGGAACCTCCGACAGGGGGAGCCGCGCGAACCGTGACAAGACGACTCACATCGAGCGGCTGCCCCGCTCGGCGAAAAATAATAGTTTAACTTTCTGCCACCAGGTGAAAATATGGCGCTGTAACCAGTCCTAATGTGGTATGAGTGCAGGACAAGGGGAGGAACGATCAATCACGTGGAAAAGGTGGTACTCGGACGTTCATTAGGAAATAGTCACATGTTATAAAATATGGTCAGTATGGTCCCCCGACATGTTATAAAATATGTTCAGTATGGTCCCCCGACTCAGTAACACTTTTCCGTAATTAGTATGACTTTACACTTTGAAACTGCATTGAACGTAACTTACAATATCCAGCAACTTTAGTATAGTGGTCCGCTGCAGCTGCGCTTCAAGTACAAAATGATATTTGTCTGTTGATTTATAAATGTCACTTGAAAACTTATTTCGCCCGTAATTTGATAAACCTCAATTTCTGCAATGTTATGAATTTAGATTTATCTTTCGTATGCCTGCTTAAGAAAATCTCAGCATCCTAATCGCCGTGTGGTATAGTCCATAAAATATGACGTCCGTGCATTCAATATTCTAAAGATAGCATTATCCCGTATAACTTGATATCCCGTTTCATTAATCTCACTTCAGCTTTAAAAAATCAGCTTCATTTAATCCACAAAATATTCCGCTCAGACTCAATTCGTAACAATTATCTTCAAATAAATTTTTCGACTGAACACTTCAAAATTAGTAACTTCAGTTTTTATCCACTTTATTACAGTGAAATCATACAGTTGTAAATGGCCAAGTAGCAAACATTAACAACGTGGATGAGTAAGTTTGCACCCATTCCTGATTAAAGCTGATCATCAACTCTCTCGATCCTTACAGTATCAATTCCATACAAAATCTTTTTCAGTTTGTAATATTCTTCTTTTTTTCCATTATTACAGCAAGGTTGGGCGAATCGCTTCGGGGCGTCGTCTTTGGAAGTCGACCGTCGTGGTCACGTTTCTGATGGGCGGTAACTCTATGTGAGGACGGGCAGACCTTTACTTCCACCACTGCCACACCCCTGCTCGTATCATGAAACAGAAATAAACACTAACATTCTTTCCAGTGTTACAGTTGTAACAACAAAATATAAAATTCGTTTTAGCATACCTAAACGTTATAATAAATCTACAGCTACTCACATTCCATGTGTCACGTGGCGGGAACAAATCGATGGCACAGCGCTACAAACACTGTATCATCACAGTCACATGGGATTTAGGTCAGGTGTTCTAGAAGGCCACACATCTTCAAATTGCCTGCAGATGATAAGGTCATTACTGAAGGTTTTTTGAAGCAAATTTTTCAGCTGAGCCGGCCGCTGTAGTCGAACGGTTCTAGGCGCTCCAGTCCGGAAACGCGCTGCTGCTACCGTTCCAAGTTCGAATCCTGTCTCGGGCATGGATGTGTGTGATGTCCTTAGGTTAGTTAGGTTTAAGTAGTTCTAAGTCTAGGAGACTGATGACCTCAGATGTTAAGTCCCATAGTGCTCAGAGCCATTTGAACCACTTTTCAGCTGACAAACGGCATGTCGCGACGCTCCATGTTGCATGAAAGTGCTGGTGTGAACACAGCTGCGTTCTTGAAAGCTGGAATCTTGTGTAGCGCAATGAGGTCCACGTAATGTGGAGACGTCACTGCGCACCTAACAGGCCCGGAAGATAACACCCCTTCGAATAAAAATGAACCGAGAACGAAAAGTCCGCAGCTCGTGGCCGTGCGGTAGCGTTCTCGCTTCCCACGCCCGGGTTCCCGGGTTCGATTCCCGGCGGGGTCAGGGATTTTCTCTGCCTAGTGATGACTGGGTGTTGTGTGCTGTCCTTAGGTTAGTTCTAAGTTCTAGGGGACTGATGACCACAGATGTTAAGTCCCGTAGTGCTCAGAGCCATTTGAACCATCTGAACAGAGAACGAAAAGCTTGTGAATCCACACCACTTAGTCACATAAGCTGTCTGCAGTGGATGTTCCTCCACAACGTGGAGTGGAGTAGACCCCCATCTGCGACAGTTCTGTGCATTGACAGCACCAGGCAGAGTAAAAAGTGCCTCGTCCGTCCAAAGAACATTCCCCAGCGACATCCCATCCATTTCCGCGCATTCGAATAATCGAAAGCCAAAATCACGCCGTTGTAGCTTATTTTGGATGTTCATTTGACGCACATTCTGTAACTTGCAGAGATACCAGTGTAAAATGCGCGGCAACCTCTTTTGAACACTAGACCAGAGGAGAGACGATTCCTGCGACACAGCTCGAACACTGGCTGCAGAATTTCAGGCATGTGCTGTGCAGCCGGCTTTAGCTACAGCAGCCTTATCAACAAATCGGAAGTGGGCCGTTTCTTGATCATGTTCTTTTGCCCATTTATTGACGTAGGACCTCTTCGCAGACGTTTCTGTCGGCGATATTCCGGCAGTGCAGCGCTGCTATTGCTGCCGTTCTGTCAAAACAACTTTTCCAACACTGCACAGTCTTTCATCTCAACAGCCACTGCGTTTCGAACGGGAAATGTCAACCTCCTGAACGCCTTATAGCAACCGCCACTTCACAAAAAAAAAAAAAAAAAAAAAAAAAAACTACTAGCATCACCAAACTACAAACAGCATACTGATGCCGAAACAGGAAGCATTCCACATCCTTACTGCTTACAGCGCCGCATTTTCACCTGGTGGCAGTAACTGGAACTATTTTTTTAGCATACTGCACGAGCACATCGATAAATGAACGTTCGTACTATGGTTCAGCATCCTACAATATATAGGGTGAGTCACCTAACATTACCTCTGGATATATTTCGTAAACCACATCAAATACTGACGAATCGATTCCACAGACCGAACGTGAGGAGAGGGGCTAGTGTAATTGATTAATACAAACCATAAAAAAATGCACGGAAGTATGTTTTTTAACACAAACCTACGTTTTTTTAAATGGAACTCCGTTAGTTTTGTTAGCACATCTGAACATATAAACAAATACGTAACCAGTGCCGTTTGTTGCATAGTAAAATGTTAATTACATCCGGAGATATTGTAACCTAAAGTTGACGCTTGAGTACCACTCCTCCGCTGTTCGATCGTGTGTATCGGAGAGCACCGAATTACGTAGGGATCCAGAGGGAACCGTGATGGACCTTAGGTACAGAAGAGACTGGAACAGCACATTACGTCCACATGCTAACACCTTTTTATTGGTCTTTTTCACTGACGCACATGTACATTACCATGAGGGGTGAGGTACATGTACACACGTGGTTTCCGTTTTCAAAGTACGGAGTGGAATAGAGTGTGTCCCGACATGTCAGGCCAATAGATGTTCAATGTGGTGGTCATCATTTGCTGCACACAATTGCAATCTCTGGCGTAATGAATGTCGTACAAGCCGCAGTACATCTGATGTAATGTCGCCGCAGGTTGCCACAATACGTTGTTTCATATTCTCTGGGTTTGTAGGCACATCACGGTACACATTCTCCTTTAACGTTCCCCACAGAAAGAAGTCCAGAGGTGTAAGATCAGGAGAACGGACGGGCCAATTTATGCGTCCTCCACGTCCTATGAAACGCCCGTCGAACATCCTGTCAAGGGTCAGCCTAGTGTTAATTGCGGAATGTGCAGGTGCACCATCATGCTGATACCACATACGTCGACGCGTTTCCAGTGGGACATTTTCGAGCAACGTTGGCAGATCATTCTGTAGAAACGCGATGTATGTTGCAATGCTCTCCGATACACACGATCGAACAGCGAAGGAGTGGTACTCAAGCGTCAACTTTAGGTTACAATATCTCCGGATGTAATTAACATTTTACTATGCAACAAACGGCACTGGTTACGTATTTGTTTATATGTTCAGATGTGCTAACAAAACTAACGGAGTTCCATTTAAAAAACGTAGGTTTGTGTTAAAAAACATACTTCCGTGCATTTTTGAATGGTTTGTATTAAACAATTCCACTAGCCCCTCTCCTCACGTTCGGTCTGTGGAATCGGTTCGTTAGTATTTGATGTGGTTTACGAAATATATCCAGCGGTAACGTTAGGTGACTCACCCTGTATACAGCCCGCACTGCAGCACTAGGAACACCATCAGTTTAATTATAGCCAGCGGGCACATCGACAGTGGAGACATAAATGGTGGCAATAAAATCGCTGAGGACAATAATGATGCACAACAGAACACAAAAGAACATTTACGATCTGTTAGATGACGATAAGTCTGGACTTAGGAAACATAAAGCCACAAGATGGACGGTTCCGAAGTTGCGCCCTAGAATGGAGGCAAGACCAGAGAAAAATCACGGCTTGCTCATTGGATCTGTCGACCTAAAGAAAACTTCCACAATGTGAAATGGTGTATAGTATTTGAAATTGCCACATTAAGTAGGTGTCAGCGTAGGGAAAGACGTGTAATACACAATACGTACAAGAATTAAGAGTAACAAATAAGAATGGAAGAACAAGAATGAAATGTTCGGATTAGAAATGGTGTAGCAAATACAGTCGTTCAAACTATACATCGAAGAAGCAATGATGTAAATAGAGGCTGTTTCAAAAAGTGTCGAATACTTTGAGAGGTGGTAGCACTCAGCGAAACAAGAAAAATAAGTCCAATAAACATGGGTCCGGAAATGTATACTTTCTGAAATAAGACAAGTAAACATGGGTCCAGAAATGCATACTTTCTGCGAGAAACAGGTGTTTACAGGAGGTGTTCATCACGTCCATTCATGACAATGCATCTCTGTGCGCACTGGCGTAAGGAACGATGCACCATGTAAAGCCTACCCAGTTGCTCTTGCATATGCTGGTACGCATTGAAGACGCGACAATGTGGTGTCCGCACATCGTTGATTGGCGTGGCGTAGACCAATTCCTTTAAGTGTACCC
Organism: Schistocerca cancellata; assembly: GCF_023864275.1. Lineage (NCBI taxonomy): Eukaryota > Metazoa > Arthropoda > Insecta > Orthoptera > Acrididae > Schistocerca > Schistocerca cancellata. The sequence goes on along the minus strand of NC_064627.1, from coordinate 919,124,808 downwards.
ACAACCGAAAGTCTAGGGGATTGAGGTCTAGGCAACATGCAGGCCAAAGTGTGCCACCTCAGCCTCCCCCTGCGACCAATCCAGCGGTCCTGAAATGTCTGCGTCAGATGTTCGCGCACACTAGACGAAATCGTGCTGGTGCGCCATCGTGTATGAACTACATTTGTTTTCGTTGCTTCAGTGGCACAGCCTCCAGCAAGGTAGTCAACACATTAATGAGAAAGTCCAGATAATGTACCCCAGTTAATACGTTGATTGAGAATCGGTGTTGATGCCCTCTTTCCTGAACTGCTTGAGGATTTACATCTGCCCATACATGCTCGTTATGAAAATTTACAACACCACCTCTTATGAACCCTGCCTCATCGGTTAGTAAAATCTTGGACGTGAACAGTGGATCTGCGGCACTGTCCGGCAACAGCCATTGACAGAACCACCGTCTGCCATAATGATCCTGTGACCTTAGGGCCTGAACGAGCTGTAGATGATAATGCGTACAGAAAGTGTTCTCGAGTTATCCAACGGGTAAGAGAGTGATACGTGTCTCCTGCTGATGCTAATCGTCGCACACTGGTCCCAGGTGTTTCTTCCCCCGAACTTAGCACACGCTCCTTCATGTCAGGCATGCGGGCTGTGCCGGGCTTCCACTGTCAATCTTTCGAGGTGCAAAGGCACCTGTATCCCTCAGACCCTGGAAAAATCTGCCTAACAGCTTATCAGAGTACACACGGTACGATGGATATTTTTCAGCAAAACCATAGCAGAATACCGTATCCATTTCACTTGTCGAGTAGTAAGTTTCATTTGCTAACAAGCGGTGGAAGAGAGAAAATGTAAGTGTACTACAACATTTGTACGTGAAAACAGTGCAGTAACTGTAAAAACGTCATTAGATCCGTGTTTGGAAGAAGATAAAACACCATGATACGTACCCAGGATTGACAGTACTGTACAGTAAGGCACACAAACACTGCGGAAACTAACGTAGCCCACAACACGGCTCGAACCATACAACTGACTGCAGACCACCAACTAGTAGGTACAGTACTGAAAGTAAGACATCATAATACCCTGACACATTTTGTGGACCGCAAATGCAACGGCTGTGCTAATATCCGCAAAGCCGGCCTGGGTGGACGAGCGGTTCTAGGCGCTACACTCTGGAACCGCGCGACTGCTACGGTTGCAGGTTCAATTCCTGCCTCGGGCATTGATGTGTGTGATGTCCTTAGGTTAGTTAGGTTTAAGTAGTTCTAAGTTCTAGGGGACTGATGACCTCAGATGTTAAGTCCTATAGCGACTGCTACGGTTGCAGGTTCAGTTCCTGCCTCGGGCATTGATGTGTGTGATGTACTTAGGTTAGTTAGGTTTAAGTAGTTCTAAGTTCTAGGGGACTGATGACCTCAGATGTTAAGTCCCATAGTGCTCGGAGACATTTGAACCATTTTTGAATATCCGCAACCAAGGGTCGCGCAGCCCTTCCTATGAACATGTGTTTATCTCGGAAAGTATGCGTTTCCGGACCTATGTTTATTGGAGTATTTTTTTTTTTTTTGTTTTGATTCGACTCTAAAAGTTTTCAACACTTTTTTGAATTCCCTGTACAAGGAGCAGTCAAAAAAATACAAGAGAGATGGAAAAAGTAAGTGAACTGTTTATTATTTCAAATGTGATTATTAATACATTTATCCTACTCTGAGACAAGTCGCTCAATGCTTTCATGGAATAAAGTTTGGGGCTGCCTACGAAACCATGATAGTATCCAGGCGATCGCTTCTTCGTTCGCAGCAAATCGACGGGCATGAACGTCATCCTTTAGGGCTCAAATAATATGGAAACTGCATGGGGAGAATCGGAATTGCATGGAACATGTGTAACTTCTACAGTGTAGTCGAAAAACGCTTGGGAACATGTAGGCAGGACCAGAGTGGGATAAATTAATTAACAATTATGGCCATTACATTTGAAATATTAAACTACTTACTTTTTTTCCATCTGTCTCGTTTTCATTTGCTTGTGCCTAATAAAAGGAATATTGAGGACTGGAATTAAAATTCAGGGTGAAAGATTATCAGTGATAAAATTTGCTAATGACATTTCTAACCTCAGTGAAAATCAAGAGGGATTACAGGACAACTGAACGGAATGAACAGCCTAGGGAGCACAGAATATAGTCTAAGAATAAACGGAAGGAAGACGAAAGCAATGCGGTGTAGCAGACATGGGATGAGTGAAGATATTGTTCTACCTGGGAAGCAAAATAACGTATGACTGTGGAAGTCAGGAGGGCATAAAGGGCAGACTAGTACCGGCAAAGAGGGCTCTCTTGGCCAGAAGAAGTCTACTAATATCAAACATCAGCTTTAATTTGGGGGAGAAATTTCTGAGAATGAACGTATGGTCCGCAGCATTGTACGGTAGTGAATCACAGACTTTGGGCAAACCGGAAACAAAAAGAAGCGAAGCGTTTGATATGTGATGCTGTAGAAGGATCCTAAAATTATGGGGAATGTTGTTGTTGTTGTGGTCTTAAGGCCTGAGACTGATTTGATGCAGCTCTCCATGCTACTCTATCCTGTGCAAGCTTCTTCATCTCCCAGAACTTACTGCAACCTACATCCTTCTGAATCTGCTTAGTGTATTCATCTCTTGGTCTCCCTCTACGATTTTTACCCTCCACGCTGCCTTCCAATGCTAAATTTGTGATCCCTTGATACCTCAGAACCTGTCCTACCAACCGGTCCCTTCTTCTAGTCAAGTTGTGCCACAAACTTCCCTTCTCCCCAATCCTATTCAATACCTCCTCATTAGTTATGTGATCTACCCATCTTATCTTCAGCATTCTTCTGTAGCACCACATTTCGAAAGCTTCTATTCTCTTCTTGTGCAAACTATTTATTGTCCATGTTTCACTTCTATACATGGCTACACTCCATACAAATACTTTCAGAAACGACTTCGTGACACTTAAATCTGTACTCGATATTAACAAATTTCTGGTTTTCAGAAACGCGTTCCTTGCCATTGCCAGTCTACATTTTGTATCCTCTCTACTTCGACCATCATCAGTTATTTTGCTCACCAAATAGCAAAACTCCTTTACTACTTTAAGTATCTCATTTCCTAATCTAATTCCTTCAGCATCACCCGACTTAATTCGACTACATTCCATTATCCTCGTTTTGCTTTTGTTGATGTTCATCTTATATCCTCCTTTCAAGACACTGTCCATTCCGTTCATCTGCTCTTCCAAGACCTTTGCTGTCTCTGACAGAATTGCAATGTCATCGGCGAACCTCTAAGTTTTTATTTCTTCTCCATGGATTTTAATACCTACTCCGAATTTTTCTTTTGTTTCCTTTACTGCTTGCTCAATATACAGATTGTTCACTCCTTTCCCACCCACTGCTTCCGTTTCATGCCCCTCAACTCTTATAACTGCCATCTGGTTTCTGTACAAATTGTAAATAGCCTTTCGCTCCCTGTATTTTACCCCTGCCACCTTTAGAATTTGAAAGAGAGGGGAATGATAAGACAAGACATGGGCAGGTTCTCAGTAGAATCGATGATAAGAGGAATATATGCAAAAACTAGCAAGAAGGAGGGCAGGATGAGAGGACAGAATGTCAAGCAGTAACTTCTATGGTATTTGAGGGAGCTGCAAAGGATAAAAATTGTAGGAGAACACAGAAATTTGAAAGTATCCAACAAATGAATGATGTCGTTAGGTGTAAGAAATACTTTCAGGTGAAGAGGCTGGTACAAGAGGAATTCGTGTAACTATCCCAATTTTGCGTTACATGCGACAATTATTTCGTCTACGAGGCCACAAACTGTTAAAAATCGAATGGTATTCCCTTCAAGCAGTCTTCAGACAGAAGGGGAACAGTTAAGGGAGAATAATCAGTAGAGTTCCACAGGTTTCTATCTCACGTGGTCCATTACTGTCATTCATATATACAGAGTGCCGTCCTATGAGTCGTCCAGCGATTTTGTCTAATGATTCGGCAGATGTTAGTGTTTTCTTATTGTAAAGTTTTGCTGGCTTTAGCTCAAACAAGTATTTCATGCGACGCCCAGCAGACGATGTCAAAACAAAATGAACTTTAAAGCGTAGTTTTACACGACCTTTAGCCAGCGATCCCAAATTAGTCTAGAGTGATACTAGTTTCGTCGATATGCAGTTAGACGGACAGAAGAACATAAAGAACAACCAGTACTTTAGCAGCGTCAGTATTGTCCTGGCGCACGCTGGCTGCTACGTCATGCAGCAGGGCTGCTTATTCACTGCTGGGGTACTGATTATTCTTCGTGTTTCACTGTCCCTGTTAATACATATCGATGTCTCACTAGAGTAGTGTGGGGCAGCTCTATCGAATGGGCACGAAAATTCTGCTTTAAAAATCATTCCGTTTCTGACGGGAAACAAACCTACGCTTTCCGTCGACAATGTCCGTCGCATGAAAGATTTGTGAGCTGTATTTGTCTGGGCTGATGTCAGAAAATAGGCGATAAAACGGTGACATTATAAAAAACTGTAAAATGGCGGAAAGTTGTGGAATTTAAAATACAAAAACACTCTGGTGACCATGCGGATGATGACACACAATAAGTAGACAGGCACAATTAAAAAAAAAAAAAACCGACAGTCTGGTTTCTGTTCGCACGAGATAGAAAACACAACTAGTGACAGTATAGTGGCTGTTCGTAACTCTGACAGGGGAAGCACAACACTGAACACTCACTTAAAACAGCACTATTCAGGTGGCACACCGGCAGATACTGACCATTCCTCCTTGGACGCCCTGTATACAGCGCATCTGAAGAAGATTAATTCGCTTTCTCATGTCCGTCCTTCTACTTGAATGATGACTAAAGTTTGCCTTGGCTCCAGTTTTAAAATGTCGTTTCTTGTTGTTGCCAGTAAACATAGAGAGCAGCTCACTCTATCGCCATTACCCAATGTGTATCATGTCAAGATGGCGATGAGACAGCACAAAAGGCGTAATGCGTTCTCTGTTTCAGCAGGTGCAATGCAGTTCAAATGGCTTCAAATGGTTCAAATTGCTCTGAGCGCTATGGGACTTAACTTCTGTGGTCATCAGTCCCCTAGAACTTAGAACTACTTAAACCTAACTAACCTAAGGACATCACACACATCCACGCCCGAGGCAGGATTCGAACCTGCGACCGTAGCAGTCCCGCGATTCCGGACTGCGCGCCTAGAACCACTAGACCACCGCGGCCGGCTTCAAATGGCTCTGAGCACTATGGGACTTAACTTCTGAGCTCATAAATCCCCTTGAACTTAGAACTACTTAAACCTAACTAACCTAAGGACATCACACACATCCATGCCCGAGGCAGGATTCGAACCTGCGACCGTAGCAGTAGCGCGGTTGCAGACTGAAGCGCCTAGATCCGCTCGGCCACTTCGGCCGGCGCAATGCAGTTACACCTTGTAAGTGCATGTAAGTGCTTTTCTTAACAACGAGCAGCCTCCACTACTGATCTGATGCAAGAGGTGTCCGAATCTCGCATTACACCACTAGTGGGAAAGTGCTATTAGCGCAGCACAAAATAAGGGTAATATGCTCCTGGTTTAAAAGACTCTCACTGAAAAGTGGGATAGCTACTGCTTCATTCGCTCCTCTACGGTACCTTAAAAAAGATCACAAAAATTTTACCATGCGAACATATTCACGCACTTTTTAACATGCAGCGTCTTGCTCCCACTTCTGCTACTGTCTCACTCACTCCTTCCCACTGATGCTGTTGTCACTATCTCTCTCTTCTTTGTTATCACTGTTGTAGAATGACTCTCATTATCAATGGCTCTCACTGATTTCCAGTTTCTCCTTCTAGTTATTTCTCTATCACTGGCACTCTCTCCTTCGTTCTTTTTCAGCATTGTTCAGTCACTGACCACTGTGTTCAAATGGTTCAAATGGCTCTGAGCACTACGGGACTTAACATCAGAGGTCATCAGTCACCTAGACTTAGAACTACTTAAACCTAACTAACCTAAGGACATCACACACATCCATGCCCGAGGCAGGAATCTAACCTGCGACCGTAGCAGCAGCGCGGTTCCGGACTGAAGCGCCTAGAGCCGCTTTGTCACAGCGGCCGGCTCTATTGTGTTCCATTGCCACTGTGTCCGTCTCTTTCTCGCACACCGTCATTGTCTCCTTCGCTCTGTCTGTGTCACAACCACTGTCTACTATCTTCCAGTATTTATTACTTTTCCATCTCTTTCCCAGTTCCTCTGTTTCCTGCTCTCTCAGCTTAAGAAAGCTTGAATATGTTCGCAAGCTTAAAATTCTTGGGAAGAAGTTTTAAGGTGTTGAGGAAGGTAGAATGAGGAAACTGGTAACCCACATTCCAGTCAGAGTTTTTTAAACAGGAGCATATTTTCTGTGCTCCGATACGAGTATTTTTCCTCTGCTTACATTCTTTTCCCTGTTACAGTAGGGCATGCCACTCATATGAAGAGAACTTCATGGACTAGTAAAATTTTGATAGTTTGCTTACGTTAAATTTAAGTAACGATTAACCAATTTTACACTTCAGACATGATTTTACCCGCACAAATTTTTGCACGTCTTTCAGTACTACAACATGGCATTCCCAGAACCCTTCTGATGGTAACCGAGACACTTTACAACACATTTCTCTGTAATACGTCATTTTACAAACTACGATTTCACCTAACACCGAACATAATGTGCGCATTTTACGTGCACTAGTAGGTTTTCTTTGAACTTCTGTATCTGGGAAACTAATAAAGCTGTCATGAAAATTTTCAAGGCTGTTCAATGTAGGGTCTTAGGAATATATCATAAAAATCTCAGCTATTTGCTGTGCGTAGACGACTTGGAATTCGAGGCTCGGTTTTGCTATTCGGAAACTAAGCCTCTGTAAGCCCCATAAGTCACTCCATAGACTACATCTAACGCAAAAAGAACCAATCGATTTGCTCTATATACCTAAGCTGGAAAACCGAGCGAGGTGGCGCAGTGGTTAGACACTGGACTCGCATTCGGGAGGACGACGGTTCAATCCCGCTCCGGCCATCCTGATTTAGGTTTCCCGTGATTTCCCTAAATCACTCCAGGCCAATGCCGGGATGGTTCCTCTGAAAGGGCGCGGCCGACTTCCTTCCCCATCCTTCCCTAATCCGATGAAACCGATGACCTCGCTGTCTGGTCTTCTTCCCCAAACAGCCCCCAAACCCTAAGCTGGTAAAAGTGTGTATCGCGCGGAGTGGCCGCGCGGTTTAGGGCGCCATGTCACGGATTGCGTGGCCCCTCCCACAGGAGGTTCGAGTCCTCCCTCGGGCATGGGTGTGTGTGTTGTTCTTAGCATAAGTTGTTTAAGTAGTGTCTAAGTCTAGGGACCGATGATCTCAGCAGTTTGGTCCCTTCGGAATTCACACACATTTGGAAAAAGTGTGTATTATTCAGACTTTGACCCTGTATTGTAATTTAGTCACAGTTAGACGAGCCTTTTGTAGTATATACAAATGGTACCTAGCCCAAGGGCTATCCAAAACACTTGACCCTACCTTTGAACCATCAAAAGAACATGAGCTATGAGCTCTGCCAAAATTCCTTTTTTATGCGAGGCGTTATGGAACTTACTATGTAGCGCATGCTGTCGCAAGTGTTTCCATTAAACCTCCAGATTACGTAATCTAATGGTACGAGTGTAATCCCAAAAGTAAGGTCTCCTGTTTTTTTTTATAAGTACAGAACTTTGTTTGTGTGGCAGTTGGTCACACTTTTATGATAAGTGCTTCACGCGCTATGTGTAAACATGCGCACGCCGCTCTGAGGCGCTCAGTCTTGGCTTGGCAGCCGTTGAGAATGGAGCTCCCGTTGGATGTTACCGCCAAGTGCGAATTGCGGGCAGTTATTCTGTTTTTGAACGCAAAGGGCACTGCGCCGATTGAAGTCCATCGCCAATTGAGTCGTGCATGTATGTCAAAAATGTTCGTAAGTGGTGTAGAGAGTTTGCAACTGGTCGGACCGAAATGTACGACCAACAAAGGAGCGGGAGACCGTCAATTTCTGAGGAGACAGTGTTGCAGGTTGAGCAAAGCATGCGTGAAGATCGGCGGATCACCCTGGATGATCTCTGCACGTTGGTTCCTGAGGTTTCCCGAAGCACCGCTCACAGAGTTTTAGCGGAAACATTGAACTACCTGAAGGTGTGCGTAAGATGGGTGCCACGCATGCTGACTGAGGACCACATGCGGCTACGAGTTGATGCTTCCCGCACATTTCTTCACCGCCTTGCAGCCGAACAGGACAACCTTCTGGACTCAATCGTCACGGGTGACGAAACCTGGGCATACCAATTACACCTGACCCCGAGCAGAAGAGGTTCATAACTTTCGGAACAGCATGGCGGCGAGCTGGTATGACATGGGCATACCAAAAGTGCCAGGGCGACTACAAAAACGCATCGACAAAAATGGTGATTATGTCGAAAAATAGCTAAATTTTCAAGCTGTAAACTGATGTAAACCATTGTAGAAATAAACAGGTCTATGTTTACTATTGGGATTGCCCTCGTATGTCATATTTTTGGTTGGAGTTTGTGAAAGCCTCTCTTGCAACGAATTCGCGTGAGCTGCACCCCGCACAGCAACAACAATGAATGCATTTACTACAGGCAAGAACGCAAAATATGGAATGAGTCTAATTACCGTCTGGAGGTTTGTCTTGTGTCCGTGGAAGGAATATTAAAATTTAGGAGAGGTAAACGAAAACTTTGATGCTAAACATAGTTTTAAGAAACATCTCACTGTTTTATGTGCATGCATAAGCAAAAATCACACCATATTTCTAACTTCATTCACGTAGAAGGCATCGTCTTAGGAAATCGGATGAATCTTCTAGTAGACTCTAAATTTAGCTGCGCACATCAGTGGGTATAATGCCTTTTATAATCACAGTCCATCGTCAAGAATGTGCATACAAGTAGAAAACGGTATTTTAAAAGTTGTGAGTTTATATACACTCCTGGAAATTGAAATAAGAACACCGTGAATTCATTGTCCCAGGAAGGGGAAACTTTATTGACACATTCCTGGGGTCAGATACATCACATGATCACACTGACAGAACCACAGGCACATAGACACAGGCAACAGAGCATGCACAATGTCGGCACTAGTACAGGGTATATCCACCTTTCGCAGCAACGCAGGCTGCTATTCTCCCATGGAGACGATCGTAGAGATGCTGGATGTAGTCCTGTGGAACGGCTTGCCATGCCATTTCCACCTGGCGCCTCAGTTGGACCAGCGTTCGTGCTGGACGTGCAGACCGCGTGAGACGACGCTTCATCCAGTCCCAAACATGCTCAATGGGGGACAGATCCGGAGATCTTGCTGGCCAGGGTAGTTGACTTACACCTTCTAGAGCACGTTGGGTGGCACGGGATACATGCGGACGTGCATTGTCCTGTTGGAACAGCAAGTTCCCTTGCCGGTCTAGGAATGGTAGAACGATGGGTTCGATGACGGTTTGGATGTACCGTGCACTATTCAGTGTCCCCTCGACGATCACCAGTGGTGTACGGCCAGTGTAGGAGATCGCTCCCCACACCATGATTCCGGGTGTTGGCCCTGTGTGCCTCGGTCGTATGCAGTCCTGATTGTGGCGCTCACCTGCACGGCGCCAAACACGCATACGACCATCATTGGCACCAAGGCAGAAGCGACTCTCATCGCTGAAGACGACACGTCTCCATTCGTCCCTCCATTCACGCCTGTCGCGACACCACTGGAGGCGTGCTGCACGATGTTGGGGCGTGAGCGGAAGACGGCCTAACGGTGTGCGGGACCGTAGCCCAGCTTCATGGAGACGGTTGCGAATGGTCCTCGCCGATACCCCAGGAGCAACAGTGTCCCTAATTTGCTGGGAAGTGGCGGTGCGGTCCCCTACGGCACTGCGTAGGATCCTACGGTCTTGGCGTGCATCCGTGCGTCGCTGCGGTCCGGTCCCAGGTCGACGGGCACGTGCACCTTCCGCCGACCACTGGCGACAACATCGATGTACTGTGGAGACCTCACGCCCCACGTGTTGAGCAATTCGGCGGTACGTCCACCCGGCCTCCCGCATGCCCACTATACGCCCTCGCTCAAAGTCCGTCAACTGCACATACGGTTCACGTCCACGCTGTCGCGGCATGCTACCAGTGTTAAAGACTGCGATGGAGCTCCGTATGCCACGGCAAACTGGCTGACACTGACGGCGGCGGTGCACAAATGCTGCGCAGCTAGCGCCATTCGACGGCCAACACCGCGGTTCCTGGTGTGTCCGCTGTGCCGTGCGTGTGATCATTGCTTGTACAGCCCTCTCGCAGTGTCCGGAGCAAGTATGGTGGGTCTGAAACACCGGTGTCAATGTGTTCTTTTATCTATTTCCAGGAGTGTACATAGGAGAATTTCAAGAGAAGGTAAAACCTTATGCAGATTATTAGAAGCCTTTGCTAAGAAAGGTATGGTTTAGGAATAATTTCACTAGCCGAAGAGAAAAAAATTAACAAACTCTACCTAATTTCAGGGATAATATTATTTTAAAGTTGCTCGTGTTTTAGAGGGGAACTTCCCATTTTGGAAAGCTTCGTCTTAAAATTAATGCGTATTCCTTTGGACAACTCCTTAAACTGCAATACAGCTTCTTAATACATAAACTTTCTTATAGAAGTATTGTAAATGTTTCATCACCGATGATAATGTAGGTAATCATAACATTAAATGAAAGTAGATAAGGTCAAATCATGCTGTAGAGTTGATTCTCACTCAAAAATAGGTGAAAAACTGTTTATCACTTAGTAAACAATGTGAAATTAAGTACTAAAAAATTTATGTTTAAATAAGAACTCAAAATTTCTCACTCCTATATTCCAGTGACGAAATCTTATTAAGAATTTTAGAGCATAAATAAATTTAAGGAAAAAAATCACTTTCTGTTTTCCGCTTTTGCACAATCGATGATACGCTTGGTGCCGGCCGCGGTGGCCGAGTGGTTCTAGGCGCTACAGTCTGGAACCGCGTGACCGCTACGGTCGCAGGTTCGAAACCTGCCTCGGGCATGGATGTGTGTGATGCCCTAAGGTTAGTTAGGTTTAAGTAGTTCTACGTTGTAGGGGACTGACGACGTCAGAAGTTAAGTCCCATAGTGCTCAGAGCCATTTGAACCACACACTTGGTGTGGGAACAGCGCTTTGCCCACTTTCAAATGCTCGAGATGTAATTGCCTATTCACATATTTCTACGCTTAAGTTTCTCATGGTTCTCTATCTTAACTCACATTATTTCACTATGTTGTTTGAAAAGTCGTTGTTTTTTCAACAGTTGGTTAATATTCACAGTCAGTGACTTTGGAATCAGTTTGATTTTTAGACGCTGTCCACTAAACGCCATACATTCTTATGATCGTGGTTCTTTGTTAATTCAGTAGCTTGCCGACTGCACCATCACAGAACTTTTCATATTTTTCATGTATGATACCATAGCCACAAATTTATTAGAGACAATTCCATTTTCCACCTTGGTTGTTAGATTAATTCGTCAGGCTTTTGAAATTTTACATTTAAACGCTTCAGAATGCTAGCTTACAATTTTTTGACCTCATATTCGTAAAATGTCTTACGATATGAATTGACGTAACCCTAGATGGACAAATGGCTCTGAGCACTATGGGGCTTAACATCTGAGGTCATGAGTCAACTAGAACTTAGAACTACTTAAACCTAACTAACCCAAGGACATCACACACATCCATGCCCGATGCAAGATTTGAACCTGCAACCGTAGCGGTCCCGCAGTTCCAGACTGAAGTGCGTAGAACCGCCCGGTCAAAAAAGCCGGCGACTTAAGCATGAAAATATCTGTGTACTCGAGGTAAAAGACATATAACAGTGTGGCTACATGTCCTCGACACATATTGATAGGCGCGATCAGCTATTTATTGTATATCTTTGAACGGTTTAGAGACGTTTACGTATCTATGACACACTGGCTGTATCGTTATTTCAAATCGTATGGGATCATATTTTTGCACGTATGTACTATAACTGCAGTTACTTATCAAGGTAACTGTCACACCGCCGATTTCAGCTGGCCGTGGAATGCAAACGACTGATTGTACGGGGTGGACCATTGATAGTGACCAGGCCAAATATGTCACGAAGTAGGCATCAAACGGAAAAAACTACAAAGAACGAAACTTGTCTATCTTGGAGCGGGAAACCAGATGGCGCTATGGTTGGCCCGCTATATGGCTCTGCCAAAGGTCAAACGCATATCAACTGCTTTTTTTTAAAAATAGGAACCGAAATTTTTTATTACATATTCGTGTAGTACGTAAAGAAATATGAATGTTTTAGTTAGACCACTTTTTTCGCTTTGTGATAGATGGCGCTGTAATAGTCACAAACATATAAGTACGGGGTATCACGTAACATTCCGCCAGTGCGGACGGTATTTGCTTCATGACACATTACCCGTGTTAAAAAGGACCGTTTAGCAATTGCGGAAAAGGTCGATAACATGTTGATATATGGCTATTGTGATCAAAATGCCCAACGGCCGTGTGCTATGAATGCTACTCGGTATCCTGGACAACATCATCCAAGTGACGGACCGTTCGCCGGATACATACGTTATTTAAGGAAACAGGAAGTGTTCAGCCACATGTGAAATGTCAACCACGACCTGCAACAAATGATGATGCCCAAGTAGGTAGTTTTAGCTGCTGTCGCGGCTAATTCGCACATCAAAAGCAGACAAACTGTGCGAGAATCGGGAATATCAAAAACGTCGGTGTTGCGAATGCTACATCAACATCGATTGCACCCGTGCCATATTTCTATGCCCCAGGAATTGCATGGCGACGACTTTGAACGTCGTGTACAGTTCTGCCAGTGGGCACAAGAGAAATTACGGAACGATGACAGATTTTTTGCACGCGTTCTATTTAGCGACGAAGCGTCATTCACCAACAGCGGTAACGTAAACCGGCATAATATGCACTATTGGGCAACGTAAAATCAACGGTGGATGCGACAAGTGGAACATCAGCAATCTTGGCGGGTTAATGTATGGTGCGGCATTATGGAAGGAAGGATAATTGGCCCCCATTTTATCGATGGCAATCTAAATGGTGCAATACATGCCTGTTGTTGTTGTTGTGGTCTTCAGTCCTGAGACTGGTTTGATGCAGCTCTCCATGCTAATCTATCCTGTGCAAGCTTCTTCATCTCCCAGTACCTACTGCAACCTACATCCTTCTGAATCTGCTTAGTGTATTCATCTCTTGGTCTCCCCCTACGATTTTTACCCTCCACGCTGCCCTCCAATACTAAATTGGTGATCCCTTGATGCCTCAGAACATGACCTACTAACCGATCCCTTCTTCTGGTCAAGTTGTGCCACAAACTTCTCTTCTCCTCAATCCTATTCAATACGTCCTCATTAGTTACGTGATCTACCCATCTAATCTTCAGCATTCTTCTGTAGCACCACATTTCGAAAGCTACTGTTCTCTTCTTCTCCAAACTATTTACCGTCCATGTTTCGCTTCCATACATGGCTACACTCCATACAAATACTTTCAGAAATGACTTCCTGACACTTAAATCTATACTTGATGTTAACAAATTTCTCTTCTTCAGAAACGCTTTCCTTGCCATTGCCAGTCTACATTTTATATCCTCTCCACTTCGACCATATTTTGCTCCCCAAATAGCAAAACTCCTTTACTACTATAAGTGTCTCATTTACTAATCTAATTCCCTCAACATCACCAGACTTAATTCGACTACATTCCATTATCCTCGTTTTGCTTTTGTAGATGTTCATCTTATATCCTCCCTTCAAGACACTGTCCATTCCGTTCAACTGCTCTTCCAAGTCCTTTGCTGTCTCTGACAGAATTACAATGTCATCGGCGAACCTCAAAGTCTTTATTTCTTCTCCATGGATTTTAATACCTACTCCGAATTTTTCTTTTGTTTCCTTTACTGCTTGCTCAATATACAGATTGAATAACATCGGGGAGAGGCTACAACCCTGTCTTACTCCCTTCCCAACCACTGCTTCCCTTTCATGTCCCTCGACTCTTATAACTGCCATCTGGTTTCTGTACAAATTGTAAATAGCCTTTCGCTTCCTGTATTTTACCCCTGCTACCTTTAGAATTTCAAAGAGAGTATTCCAGTCAACATTGTCAAAAGCTTTCTCTAAGTCTACAAATGCTAGAAACGTAGGTTTGGCTTTCCTTAATCTTTCTTCTAAGATAAGTAGTCAGGTCAGAATTGCCTCACGTTTTCCAGTATTTCTACGGAATCCAAACTGATCTTCCCCGAGGTCGGCTTCTACTAGTTTTTCCATTCGTCTGTAAAGAATTCGTGTTAGTATTTTGCAGCTGTGGCTTATTAAACTGATTGTTCGGTAATTTTCACATCTGTCAACACCTGCTTTCTTTGGGATTGGAATTATTATATGCTTCTTGAGGTCTGAGGGTATTTCGCCTGTTTCATACATCTTGCTCACCAGATGGTAGAGTTTTGTCAGGACTGGCTCTCCCAAGGCCGTCAGTAGTTCCAATGGAATGTTGTCTACTACGGGGGCCTTGTTTCGACTCAGGTCTTTCAGTACACTGTCAAACTCTTCACGCAGTATCTTATCTCCCATTTCATCTTCATCTCCATCCTCTTCCATTTCCATAATATTGTCCTCAAGTACATCGCCCTTGTATAGACCCTCTATATACTCCTTCCACCTTTCTGCCTTCCCTTCTTTGCTTAGAACTGGGTTTCCATCTGAGCTCTTGATGTTCTTACAAGTCGTTCTCTTATCTCCAAAGGTCTCTTTAATTTTCCTGTAGGCAGTATCTATCTTACCCCTCATTAGATAAGCCTCTACATCCTTGCATTTGTCCTCTAGCCATCCCTGCTTAGCAATTTTGCACTTCCTGTCGATCTCATTTTTGAGACGTTTGTATTCCTTTTTGCCTGCTACATTTACTGCATTTTTATATTTTCTCCTTTCATCAATTAAATTCAATATTTCTTCTGTTACCCAAGGAGTTCTACTAGCCCTCGTCTTTTTACCTACTTGATCCTCTGTTATCTTCACTACTTCATCCCTCAAAGCTATCCATTCTTCTTCTACTGTATTTCTTTCCCCCATTCCTGTCAATTGTTCCCTTATGCTCTTCCTGAAACTCTGTACAACCTCTGGTTCTTTCAGTTTATCCAGGTCCCATCTCCTTAAATTCCCAACTTTTTGCAGTTTCTTCAGTTTTAATCTACAGGTCATAACCAATAGATTGTGGTCAGAGTCCACATCTACCCCTGGAAATGTCTTACAATTTAAAACCTGGTTCCTAAATCTCCGTCTTACCATTATATAATCTATCTGATACCTTTTGGTATCTTCAGGGTTCTTCCATGTATACAACCTTCTATCATGATTCTTAAACCAAGTGTTAGCTATGATTAAGTTGTGCTCTGTGCAAAATTCTACCAAGCGGCTTCCTCTTTCATTTCTTAGCCCCAATCCATATTCACCTACTACGTTTCCTTCTCTCCCTTTTCCTACACTCGAATTCCAGTCACCCATGACTATTAAATTTTCGTCTCCCTTCACTATCTGAATAATTTCTTTTGTTTCATCATACATTTCTTCAATTTCTTCGTCATCTGCAGAGCTAGTTGGCATATAAACTTGTACTACTGTAGTAGGCGTGGGCTTCGTATCTATCTTGGCCACAATAACGCGTTCACTATGCTGTTTGTAGTAGCTTACCCGCGTTCCTATTTTTCTATTCATTATTAAACCTACTCCTGCATTACCCCTATTTGACTTTGTGTTTATAACCCTGTAGTCACCTGACCAGAAGTCTTTTTCCTCGTGCCACCGAACTTCACTAATTCCCACTATACCTAACTTTAACCTATCCATTTCCCTTTTTAAATTTTCTAACCTACCTGCCCGATTAAGGGATCTGACATTCCACGCTCCGATCCGTAGAACGCCAGTTTTCTTTCTGCTGATAACGACATCCTCTTGAGTAGTCCCCGCCCGGAGATCCGAATGGGGGACTATTTTACCTCCGGAATATTTTACCCAAGAGGACGCCATCATCATTTAATCATACAGTAAAGCTGCATGCCCTCGGGAAAAATTACGGCCGTAGTTTCCCCTTGCTTTCAGCCGTTCGCAGTCCCAGCACAGCAAGGCCGTTTTGGTTATTGTTACAAGGCCAGATCAGTCAATCATCCAGACTATTGCCCTTGCAACTACTGAAAAGGCTGCTGCCCCTCTTCAGGAACCACACGTTTGTCTGGCCTCTCAACAGATACCCCTCCGTTGTGATTGTACTTACGGTACGGCTATCTGTATCGCTGAGGCACGAAAGCCTCCCCACCAACGGCAAGGTCCATGGTTCATGGGGGGGGGGGGGGGGGAATGCATGCTTCTTTCCTACGTAATGTTCTACCAATGTTACTACAATATTCTACATTACAATTACTACCAGATGTTTCACTGCATGACAGAATGGCGATGTACTTCCAATATGATAGATTCCGGAGCAAGGCTCGCGTGCGGTTGAAGCGGTATTGAATAGCATATTTCATGACAGGTGGATTGGTCGTCGAAGCATCATACCATGGCTTGCACGTTCACCGGATCTGACGTCCCCGGATATCTTTCTGTGGGGAAAGTTGAAAGATATTTGCTATCGTAATCCACCGACAACGCTTGACAACAGGAGTCAGCGCATTGCCATTGCAGGTGCGAACATTTGGAAGGCGAACTACCCGCTGTTGAGAGGAATGTCGTTACACGTATTGCCAAATGCATTGAGGTCGACGGACATCATTTTGAGCATGTATTGCATTAATGTATTTACAGATAATCACGCTGTAACAGCATGCGTTCTCAGAAATGATAAGTTCACAAAGGTACATGTATCACATTGGAATAACCGAAACAAAATTTTCAATCGTACCCACGTCCTGTATTTTAATTTAAAAAACCACCTGTTACCAACTGTTCGTCTGAAATTATGAGCCATATGTTTGTGACTATTACAGCGCCATCTATCACAAAGCGAAAAAAGTGGTCCAACTAAAACATTCATATTTCTCTACGTACTACACGAATATGTAATAAAAATTGAGGGTATTAAAAAAAAACGCAGTTGATATGCGTTTGACCTATGGCAGCGCCATCTAGCTGGCCAACCATAGCGCCATCTGGTTTCCTCCTTCAGGCTGGACAAGTTTCGTTCTTTGTAGTTATTTCGTTTGACGCTTTTTTCGTGAGATATTTGGACCGGTCACGATCAGTGGACCACACTGTATAGCAGCCAGGGTGAAAACTTGGATTGTCTTTTAATAAATCTGTGGCTGTGGCACCTGATGTGAGACGACCTATTAGCCTATGGACTTCATTCCCGCTCGCAGCTTAACACGCAGTGGGGGGCAGTCAGAGACCGGCGCCAATACGCCGGGTGACACCTGCAGGTTTTAATTACGGCCAGTCGCCGGAGCTCGGTGATCGCTGGCGCCGCCAAGACGCACGAACCGGCTGCACGGCTCTCGGCCACGGCCTCACCTTAATCTCTTCCTATCATCGGCCGTGTCCAGCAAGTGGCACTCGCCGCGCAAAGGCGCTTACGTCGCGGGTGTTAAACCAGTACCGCTATCGAGAGGAAAGCGAACCCTCCTTACCTTGCACCCTCAAACTTTTACAGTCTCTTACAACTCCCACAACGCCACGCACTCCACCTCGCCTTCAGTCTGCGCCTTATATTTTCCATACGTATCTTCTGTCATATAATTTAGTTCCGCTCTCCTCAAATACCGCGAACGAATTCGCAAATACACCACTGGCCATTAAAATTGCTACACCACGAAGGTTACGGGCTCAGACGCGAAATTTAACCGACTGGAAGAAGATGCTGTGATATGCAAATGATTAGCTTTTCAGAGTATCCACACAAGGTTGGCACCGGTGGCGACACGTACAACGTGCTGACATGAGGAAAGTTTCCTACCGATTTCTCACACACAAACAGCAGTTGACCGGCGTTGCCTGGTGAAACGTTGTTGTGATGCCACGTATAAGGACGAGAAATGCGAACCATCACGTTTCCGACTTTGATAAAGGTCGGATTGTAGCTTATCGCGATTGCGGTTTATCGTATCGCGACATTGCTGCTCGCGCTAGTCGAGATCCAATGACTGTTAGCAGAATATGGAATCGGTGGGTTCAGGAGGGTAATATGGAACGCCATGCTGGATCCCAACGGCCTCGTATCACTAGCAGTCGAGATGACAGGCATCTTATCCGCATGGCTGAAACGGATCGTGCAGACACGTCTCGATCCCTGAGTCAACAGATGGTGAAGTTTGCAAGATAACAACCATCTGCAGGAACAGCTCGACGACGTTTGCAACAGCATGGACTATCAGCTCGCAGACCATGGCCGCGGTTACCCTTGACGCTGCATCACAGAGATGAGCGCCTGCGATGGTGTACTCAACGACGAACCTGGGTGCACGAATGGCAAAACGTCATTTTTTCGGATGAATCCAGGTTCTGTTTACGGTATCATAATGGTCGCATCCGTGTTTGACGACATCGCGGTGAACGCACATTGGAAGCGTGTATTCGTCATCGCCATACTGCCGTATCACCCGGTGTCATGGTAGGGGGTGCCATTGGTTACACGTCTCTGTCAACTCTTGTTGCCATTGACGGCACTTTCAACAGTAAACGTTACATTTCAGATGTGTTACGACCCGTGGCTCTACCCTTTATTCGATCCCTTCGAAATCCTACATTTCAGCAGGATAATGCACGACCACATGTTGTAGCTCCTGTACGGGCCTTTCTGGATACAGAAAATTTCGACTGCTGCCCCGGCCAGGACATTCTCCAGATCTCTCACCAACTCAAAACATCTGGTCAATGGTGGCCGAGTAACTGGCCCGTCGCAATACGCCAGTCACTACTCGTGATGAACTGTGGTATCGTTATGAAGCTGCATGGGCAGCTGTACCTGTACACGCCATCCAAGCTCTGTTTGACTCAATGCCCAGGCGTATCAAGGCCGTTATTGCGGTCAGAGGTGGTTGTTCTGCGTACTGATTTCTCAGGATCTATGCACCCAAACTGCATGAAAATGTAATCACATATCAGTTTTAGTATAATATATTTGTCCAATGAATACCCGTTTATCATCTGCATTTCTTCTTGGTGTAGCTATTTTAATGGTCAGTAGTGTATAAATACCAGTGAAATGAAAATCACCCACCACGACGGGACCATGCAATAGCTCCATTCAAAAGTAATCAACTCCCCCGTTAAGACATTTATCCCATTTGCGCTTTCTCGTCCTTTGAAACCGACATCAATCATGTCTCTCTTAAGGTAGGCAAAGATGTGAAACCCACACGCTGAAAAATCGGTGCTATACGGAAGATATTGCAGCGGTTCCCAACCAAACTGCTGAAGCGTAGCCCTCATCAAATTTGCAGTGTATGTGTGGGTGTGGGTGTGGGTGTGGGTGTGGGTGTGGGTGTGTGTAGGGGGGGGGGGGAGTGGGCGGCGGGCGCCTGCTATCGTGGAGCAGGATCATTCCGTCTGACGAAATTGTGACAGTGTGAGGGCAAACGGCAAAGGCAACATTGGAAACATACCACATCTCTACCGCCAAAGATATCCATGGCTGTTCCCACAAATTCCGGTAAGGTCATGATGACCTCCTCCTTCGACTGCAGCGGTCCTCTGCTTGTCACGTTCCTCGAGCTTGGAACCACAATTACTGCTCAGCACAATGAAGACACTTTGCAGAAACTCCGATGCGCGATAAAGTGAACACGCCCAGGAATGCTGTTGAACAGAATCATTCCGTAGCTCGATAACGCCCACCCTCACACTGCCAACCGGACGAAGGCTATGCTTCATCGATTTGGTGTGGAAAAATAGCATCATCCTCGGTGCAGGATTGATGTTTCATCGTGTGATTTTAACGTCTTTGGCGACCAGAAGAAAGAGATGTGTCGCCGACGGTTTTAGTCGGACGAGGAAGTGCAAGAGTGAGTCCGGTTGTGGACCTGTCAGCAGACGATGGTGTTCTACGAAACAGGAATTAATTGTCTCGTCTCCCATGTGTTACACGTGTGGTGAATACTTTTGACAGGAACCATTCTATGGACCCTTTGGCAGGTGTTCGGTTTTCATTTAACTGTCCCTGTGTCATAAGGTGTCATAAGTTCAGATTTACCCAGTTTAATATCTGGTCTTGATAGCACAAAGATAGAAGAAATCTACAGGATATTTACATGTTCAAATGGTTCAAATGGCTCTGAGCACTATGGGACTTAACATCTGAGGGCATCAGTCCCTTAGAACTTAGAACTACTTAAACCTAAATAACCTAAGGACATCACACACATCCATGCCCGAGGCAGGATTCGAACCTGCGACCGTAGCGCCTTATTTACATGTGAAACAGGAACAAAATTAATGGTGCAAATGGCTCTGAGCACTATGGGACTTAACATCTATGGTCATCAGTCCCCTAGAACTTAGAACTACTTAAACCTAACTAACCTAAGGACATCACACAACACTCAGTCATGACGAGGCAGAGAAAATCCCTGACCCCGCCGGGAATCGAACCCGGGAACCCGGGCGTGGGAAGCGAGAACGCTACCGCACGATCACGAGCTGCGGACCCCACAAAATTAATGATAAACATGTGAAAGATTCGATTTGAAACACATGCAAGTGACGCACAGGGAAACTAGTAAGACAAAATGAAAGGTATTAGCTTTGAGAATCCTTGTCAGACTTACATTTAGCTATAGCACAGCAACAGTTCCGTGCATCGTGTTATATCAAACGGATGACAGACTTGCATTAACGATACGTCTTTCGTACTGCGTGAGCAATTTTACAGAAACGAATCGACACGACTCACAAAAATGACATTCACTTGCCAATCAGTGAAAGGAAGTAATGGAATCACCGGTGCGGAACTGAATAAACCACGTGACGCCGTAAAATTACTTCAAGATCAAGACTACCTATCGAACTTACATCTTACCCAGCAATGCATGGCTTACAAAATCAAAAGTCACCCTCAGAGTGCGAAGGCAGTGTCTGAATCGAGTGGGCGCTCTCATCGGAGTCTGATGCCAGCGCTCGGGCAGCATCTGTCCGAACTGACATGTCAGCACAGAGCCAGAGCGTCAGAGGTCAGAGACGAAGTATCTCGAAAACACCGCTCTTCTCCTCTCCTGAGAGTTCCACGAAGAAAACGACCCATCTAAACTTCCTCAACGTATCAAAATACGTGAATAGTCGTCAGCTAGTGAGACGAGGGAAAATGAACATTTGAAACCCCACCCTAATATAATTTTGAAAGTGAATGCCTGGAAGTTCCCATGAAAGAAGAGAGAGAGAGAGAGAGAGAGAAGAGAGAGAGGGAGAGAGCTGTTTGACGACCGCCGTGGCTCCGGTCTGCCACGAAGATCTGTATTCAGAAACTTTGAAATTTCATCGTCTAGTCGCTACGGCAGACTAGAGAGTCATGTCCCTGGGTGTGACAGCCGACTTCACGCCGTCACGTGGATGTCTCCTCCTAGTCTTGGAAAATGGCTTTGGAAAGACAAATGTTGTGTACCTCGCTCCTACATACACAAGGCGTGACCGAGCCAGTGTCTCTACAAAGAAAGGAGAAAATTTGCGAGTGGCACCGCTCTGTTGCGGCAAGGTTACGTGCAAACAATCCTCAAATTTGTAAGCGATAAGTTTTCAATGACACAAGACGAATGCGTATCTTGAGCTGCAATGCGGCATTGTGGTATGTCATAGCAAACCACTTGGAGTGTTAGTCGTGGCTGTCGTTTGAAGCTTCCACCACCACAAGCTTTATAATTACAACCACGAGCAGCCTTTCGAGAAGGGACGCAGACGTAAATTGCTGTCAAAAGAAACAACGCAGCCAGAGAACTGGAGGATGCGTTTCAAATTACACATCCATCTTCCCAGCCTAATGTCATCGCCCCACTCTCAGATATAGCGATTCATTTATCTGTATTGTCTTATCGCCCCTCATCCCTCCATTCTTCCTTCCTGCACTCACAGAATTTTCGGGACTCTGACTGGAGAGAATGACCGGGTTCGTCATAGTTATCACTGGTGTCATTGTCATTAATAGCAGCATCCAGACCATCGCCATACATGTTTTACAGTAAATTATGACATGGAAACATTTTTATTGAATTTTAATCGTATTATTTCAGTATTTTAACTCCTGTATTCAGCAAATGAACGTGGAGTCAAACACAAATATGGTTTGAAGAAGAGAACCCATTATCATCAAAAATAGTTGCTGTTATGTGGTGGCTCACGTACACGCAACAAATACACAATCTCGTACCAGGGCAATTAGGCTTTTACGATCTTACGGAACTACAGTCGTCTGGCCATAACTGTGAGTTCTTTGATTGCTCTGGGAGACGGCTTATTGGGGCTAGCACATATGAAATATTAGTTCACTATATTACAATAATGGATAAATAAATTTATTTAACATGATACAATCTTTTGCCGCTGGAGAGCTTCATAATTTACAACTGTCGTTGACTATTATAGCATTACTTGTCGCAATAATTAACAAACTGTTCTCTCGAAGTATAATGTTCGACACTAACAAAAGTAAATTTCCATCCGAGACTTGAAGAACACTTTAGTCTTACTCAGTGACGTTGAATGCTTCAGCTGAGGCCACAAAATTGGCCATGGCGCTTTCATGCTCGGCTCTGTATTGACCTTCATGCTATGGCTCTGCTGTGCTGAGACAGAGGGCACGTCTTGTTTAGCCTCGCCCATTCGTCGTTGCAGACTGCAGCAAAACATCTCGAATGTCTGTGGTACAGGTGTGCGTTAGTAACTGCTGTCTGGCACCGAGATGTCACACAAGATTGCCACACAAGATTACTCAACATTTACTGAAAAATTATAGCAAAACAGATTAGCAGCAGTTTACAATAATTTATTAACAGAAATATTACCTTACTTTATTATGACGACAGTGCATGGCAGTAGTTCAAGGTTCACTGGCAATGTACTGTAACTCTGGTTTAGTCCTAAATCCAGTGACCAATAACTACAGTCAATTGTAGAACGTCCAGTTTATCTCTTCTTGGTGGCGAGTGTATACGTGTTGCTGAAGCTGTCTTTTGGTAGCGCCGATAGTGCATTCATATTGACGTTGGTACTAGCTTGAGTGGAGCCGTGCATCAGCTTATATCCGCGTCTGGGAAATGAATGTCCACATGGGAACTGTTTCAGTGAGCTTTGTCGGAAGCATAAAACAGATCTTGGCTTATGGAGCCCCTCCCCCTCCCCCCACTGGACGATAGTCTTAACTCAGTGCTGCCTGAGTTGACAGCTCGGTTCCCTTCTAGGTATGGCTATGGTTCAAATGGCTCTGAGCACTATTGGACTTAACATGTGAGGTCATCAGTCCCCTTGACTTAGAAATACTTAAACCTAAGTAGCGTAAGGACATCACACACATCCATGCCCGAGGCAGGAATCGAACTCGTGCTTGCCGACATCCGGTTTACCACTAGTGGACTGTCGTTGTACTCCCTGGCCCTGCCTGCGGCATCTGAGGAAAACATGGGTGTAGAGGCGGTCGGTAGAGCTAATCTGCCAAGTCGACATCCAATTCTGAGCCTGTGGGGTGGACTGTGACGTCCACATTCGTCTAGGCGTTGTCGGGTTGCTGCAACTGGGGCCCCTCCGTCGGTGGTGCAGTTACTAACTGTAACTAAAGATCCCCAAGACGGCTCACTACATCGCAGTCGTGCGAGCCTGCACAAGAAAACAACTTAGGAATTCTCTTTGTGACGAAGCTAGCTGGGATAATTTTAATTCTCCTCTTGTTTGCCATCTGTCTCCTTAAAATTCGTTTCCTTACTTTTAACCAAATACCATTAACATACGTAAGTTTTAATATTTATTTTCGTAAAAGAGAAAGGTTGGCCCTCAGTTCTAAAGGATTTAACACCAGATCTAATTTTGTGCTTAGCTTTATGTATGTAAATGATTTTCTAATTTATTTCGACTATTACTAGTTGGTATCTTTCATTATAGGGCGAAATCAGTAATTGTTTCGCAACTTAAATTCTGTTGTTGACACATAAACACGTATACATTCTGTAATAATTGTAAACATCTGGAACACGAAGTACTAGTAATCTTAAAGTATTTATTTAGCTCTATTCAAAAACATGTTAGCAAAACCAGCCATTCATTAATTCTAAAGCAATTAACAGTTTTGTCAAAAGTATTGTTTTCGTAACTATATTTGTTAATTCACGATTTAAACAAATAATTTGGCATAACCCTCATAGTAGAAGAAACTGTTAAAAAGACGTAATTTTTCGATGTATTCAGTTAATTTAATGACTTAAGTTTTAATTGTAATTTCTGTAAAGTTAACTTAGAACAGTTTGAAATCTAGGTACCGATTATTGTGATGATATATAAGCGCGCGATTTTTGGTCACGAGAGTCAATGGCCGAGTTTCAGACCAGTAACCTGTGCTGGTTAGATCAACAACAATGCTTGAGATTAACTGTGGAATAAGTGTTAAATAATTACCCCGTGTATAAAAACAGTGACAGCGTCTGCTCCATACGTACCTGTTTATTCTTCAAGAACTGTGAACTTTGTGGTTTGTTTTTACTGCTCGTAGATTTTCAACCTTTAACTATTGTAGCAGTATGTGGATGGTTCGCCTGCTAACTATTTATGAGGCTTATCAAAAGTTAAACAATAGTGCACTGGCCATATAACTGTGTATTATTAGGGGGTTGTGAACAGTGAACATTGAAGTACTGTAAAACGTAGCTCTGCATCTGTTGGCTACATCATTTAAAGTAGTCTGTGTCGGAACCCACAAACCCCATTTTTCAGCCAGTGTAGCAACGTAATACACCGACAACGAGGACAACAAATGAAGAAATAAACAAAGCAGGTGGGACCGCCACACGATCATATATGCATGTGGCGGCGCGGCTTCATTCGATTTCTGTGCGACATATCGGCGTGTACAGCCACGTCACAATCTGTGGCAATACTTTCGCCCCGTTAATGCCCATGTTACGTTGTAGCGGCAACGTATTATCGTACCAGTCAGACTTACTGTACACCACATTGGAAGTTAATATCAATAGAACATTATACACGTAAGTATAGGTTATGGACAGCGATTGCAGATGTTTGTAGTAATTTGATTAACAGCGCTAGACGCAGTTCAAAGGAGGTGTTTGCGTCGCAGTGCAAGTAGATCACGATCGACGAGCATGCTCGTCACTTGTTACACAAGGAATCGGTTCTGCCATCTAGCCAGTATTTTTATGTGTCACCGTCGTCATAGGTGGTAACGACCTTTCTGTGGTAGCTTCTTTTGCACGTCACTGGTGCGTATTATTTGTAGACGTTAAGAGAGCTATTGTAGTACGAGCTAAAATGTGTCAAAAGACTCACAACATTTTTAATAAAATTCATCCAAGCGTTTTTAAGGGCATTCGTTTTGTAGGAGTGAGAG
Source organism: Schistocerca cancellata (assembly GCF_023864275.1). Classification (NCBI taxonomy): domain Eukaryota; kingdom Metazoa; phylum Arthropoda; class Insecta; order Orthoptera; family Acrididae; genus Schistocerca; species Schistocerca cancellata. The sequence goes on along the minus strand of NC_064627.1, from coordinate 919,099,141 downwards.
AATGTTATTATGCTGAGGGGTAAGTGATTTTAGATCAGATAGATATCAATCAAAATTGTATCTTTTGCGAAGCTCGTGCTGCAAATGCTGTAGAGAGCAGCTAATCGAATAACTATTTAATTTTTTTGGTAAGAGTCAAATTGGTAATGATACACTTTTTATCAAGTTATGCACTCAAATGTAAGCGTCAAGCCCAACAGCAATTCCTTTTGTTAGGGAACAATATAATTGATTACCACTCTCAATTTCGAAAACGATCAGCTACAAATTAAGTTGCCAATGAGAAAATTATATCTGTACGCATAAAACTGTCCACAGAAGTGCCAGACAGAAAGGGAAAGCAGGTAGAGCGGAAAAAATAATTACGATGAAATTTAGTGAGAGAGGATAAATCCTTAACGATGAGAGAATAAATTTTCGTCCAGAAGTCAAATTACAAATATAATGGGGAAAGTATGTTCAATTATCCAACGTAATCGGTCAGAATAAGAGTTATGATTCTGTCAGGCAATGTCTGTTAAAATCCGGTTGGACGTCTGTAATGGTCCGAAAGAGACAAGCAGTTACGAAATTGCACGACCTTCCAATTGGCAGGAAAAGCACTGAATATGGTTTTCCAATGGAAACGTGCAAGTCGTCTCTTCGTAATTTTCAAGCAATACAGAACTTCTTGTCAGTAAAGGCGATGTGGGCCAGATGACGTAATGCATAACTGTTTGCCTTACTGCCTTATAATCTTGTTCCTTTTAATGGAGATTTAAGCATGGGGAATAGTCACGTGGTGCTGGGTAAGGCAACTAAGGTGGGTCGTCGAACAATAGGGTGCTGTACTTCGCTAGAAATCTCTTAACAGACAATGTAATGTAAGCCAATGCGTCGTCTTGATGTTCTTCGAAATTCAGGTCATTTTTTTCTTACTTTCTCACATCAAGGTGCTAATGTTGATTAACACGCTGAAGGAAAAAAGTCGTAACTCCAACAAATGATACAGAGTAATAAAATTTTGGGAATACATTTGTCTAGGAAACATACTTGAGTGATTAACATTGCAAGATCACAGGTTAACGTAAGCGCGAAATACGTCATTGCAAATCTGAGATGCTGATACTGCAATAACTGGTGTAACCACCAGAATGTTGAATAAAGGATGAAAACGTGCATGCAGTGTCTTGTACAGGTGCCAGATGTCAGTTTCTGGGGTGGAGTTCTATGCCAGTTGCACTTGGTCGGCCAATACGGGGACGGTTAACTCTGTTTGTGGATGACACTGGAGTTATTGTCGATGATGACCCAAATGCGCTCGATTGCAGACAGATCTGGTGACTGAGCAATCCAAGGGAGCATGTAGACACTCTGTAGAGCGTGTTGAGTTACAAGAGCGCTATGTGGTGGTCGTTATCCTGTTGGAAAACAGCTCCTGGAACGCGGTTCATGAATGGGAGCACAACAGGTCGAATTATCAAACTGACTTATAGTTTCGCAGTCAGGGTGCCTGGGATAACCATAAGAGCGCTCCCACAGTCATACGAAATCGCAACCCAGACCATTACTCCAGGTGTAGGTCCAGTGGTTCTAACACAGACTGGTTCGTTGCTGGTCCTCAGCTGACCTTATTGCCAATACATGGTCATTACAGGCAACGAGACAGAACCGGCTTTCGTCATAAAACACAACAGACCTCTACCCTGCCCTCCAATGAGCTCTCGATTGACGCCACTTAACTCGCAAATGGCGGTGGTTTGGGCTCAGTGGAATTCACCCTACAGGGCACCTGGCTCGGAGCTCTCCTTGAAGTAACCGATTTGTAACAGTTCGTTGTGTTACTGTGGTGTCAAATGCTCCTCACATTGCTGCTGCCGATGTAGTACAATGCGCCAGAGCCTTACGCCGAAGACGATGGTCTTTGCTATTGGTAGCGCTACGTGGTCGAATGGAGCCTGGACTTCTTTCAACTGTACATTCTCGTGACCACCGCTGGCAGCAGTCATGTACAATGGCTAAATTGTTGCCAAATCTTGCTACAGATTGCAAGAAGGACATCTAGCTTCTCATAGCTGTATTAGACAACTTCGTCTAGAGGCAGTGAGATTTTTATGATGGCATCTTTCTCGCCTTAAAGGCAGTCTTGATTAACATAAACTTACCACATCGAATCTCAAAAGTAACTAACGTTCACGACCATTACAGCATGTACTTAAGGCAAACCTGATTTCCAATCTTATAGTGGCCTATAGCACCACGCTTGTGCGACTAGCGTTAAATTTTAACAGACATTATCTTTCAGCAGTGGAAATACGCCTACGAACTTTGTCTGTGTCACACAACTCCGCCTTCATGTCCGATTTGTTTTTCAGCCAGTGTAGAAGCCCATTTAAATACTGCGTTACAAAATTACGTCGAAACTTACATGGTAGATTAATAAACATTGACATGCAATGAATCGAATTTGTGGCACAACTTGACTGAAAGAATGAATCTGTTAATAGAAGACGTCCACAGGCATCGAGGTATCGTCAGTTCGGTAATGCAAGGAAGTGTGAGCCTTAAAAATTGTAAATGAAATTCGAGGTTACAATAGAGCAAGCAGATTCAAATCGATGTAGGTTGTAGTTGTTATGCAGAGATGAAGAGGTGTGGACATGATGGACTGGTGCTGGCCGTCCTATCAAACTTGTCTTCAGAATGAAGACCACCAACAACACATTCTTTGCGTTTTATGTCTTATTTTCTAGAAAGGCTAAAATGTAACGAGAATTTTCTTGTTTTATCTCGGCTTCTGAGGTGACAAAAGTCGTGGGATATCTTCTGATATCGTGTCTGTTCTCCATTTTCCCGGCGTAGTGCAGCAACTGGTCGTGGCATGGACTCAACAAGTCGGTGGATGTCTCCTGCAGAAAAATTTAGCCATGGTTCTCTTCAGCCGTCCATAATTGTGGAAGTGTAGCCGGTGCAGGATTTTGTGCATGAACTGACTTCTCATTTGCGACCGATAAAAGTTTGATGGGTTTCGTATCGGGCGATCTGGGTGGTTCGAACTGTCCAGAACGTCCTTCAAACCAATAACGAACAATTGTGGCCCGGTGACTTGGTGCACTGTCATCCATAAAAATTACACCGCCGTTTGGCAACATGAAGGCCGGAAATGGTGTCCAAGTAGCCGAACATAATCACTTTCTGTCAATGATCCACGTTAACACAGCGTACAACATTATGGAGCCAGCACCAGCTTGGACAGTGCCTTCTTTACAACTTGCGTCCATGGTGTCGTTGGGTGTGCGCCACACTCGAACGATGCCACCAGCTCTTACCAACTGAAATCTGGACTCGTCTGATCAGGACACAGTCTTTTAGTTGTCTAGGGTCTAACCGATATGGTCAAAAGCCCGGGAGGGGCGCTGCGGGCGATGTCATGCTGTTGGCAAAGGCACTTCCATCGGTAGTCTGCCACTATAGCCCATTAAAGCCAAATTTTGCCGCATGTCCTACCGGAAACGTTATCGTATGTCCCACATCGATTTCTGTGGCTATATGACGCAGTGTTGCTTGTCTGTTAGCAGCGACAAAGCATTCATTAACAAAGTTGCCTCCACTTTGGAACTCGAATCACAAAGAAGTCAAAAAATAAACTGTGGATTGCACAAGGAATAAAGATATCATGTGGGACAAAAAGGAGACTGTATCTACTATCTAGGAACAACTCTAATTTTAGAATAGTAATGTATGACAAAGCATACTGCAAAATATTGATGCAAGTAATCCAGAGATCGAGGCAGTTTTATTATGAGAAAAAGATAATTACATCAGGTAACAAAATAACAAAATAAAAACTGTATGGGATGTCGTGAAGACATAGACAGGTGGGGCCAGAAAGGAAGAGGAACAGATAGCTCTAAAAATAAATGAGACTTTGATTACAAGTACATGTAGTGTTGCAAACCTCTTAAACAAGTACTTCATTTCTGTCACTGACAGATTGGGGTTATCAGGTTCGGTGAACAATGCAGTGGAGTATCTGAGATAAGTCTTTAAAAATAACTTCAGTAAAATGGAAATAACACTCACGTCTCCATAAAATCTAAGTATTTAAGTGGATATGTAACATATCAACAAAGTTAATCAAAGAGTGCTCATGCGAGGTGAGTTCTATCTTGAGTTATTTGTGTAATCAATCTCTTATCAGCGGAGCATTTCCAGACTGGCTAAAATATACTGAAGTTAAGTCTCTTTACAAGAAGGGGGATAAAGAATACCGTCAAACTATCGACCAATTTCACTTTTGCCGGCTCTCTCAAAAATATTTGAAAAGGTTGTGTTCAAGCATCTCCTTAAGCATCTGGCTGCAAATAATATATTGTCCACGTCACAGTTTGGAGTTCTGAAGGGTTGTGATATAGAGAAAGGCATTTACACTTACTGTGAGAAAGTACTTAATTCATTAGATAATAAATTAGAGGCCACTGGCATTTTCTGTAACCTGTCAAAAGCTTTTGACTGTGTGAACCACAGCATTCTGTTAAATAAATTAGAATATTATGGTGTCACCGCCAATGCTGCGAAATGGTTTGAGTCTTATCTATCTAACTGGAAACAATGGGTGCTGTTGCAAAAAACCTGTGCAGTAAGCAGTCAGTCTTCATCTGACTGGGAATTAATTACATGTGGTGTTCCTCAAGGTACCATCTTGGGTCCATTGCTTTTGCTTGTGTGCCTTAATGTCCTTTCATGTTTTACATTGCCAGATGCTAAGTTAGTTTGCAGATGATACTATCATTGCAATACGTAGCAAGTCAAGAACAGATTTAGAAATAGCTGCTAATCAAATTTTCACTGACATTAATAAGGGGTTTAAAGCTAATTCACTGTCATTAAACTTTTAGAAGACCCTATATGCAGTTCAGAACCTGTAAGAGTTTCCCTTCTAGCATGAGTATGACATATGAAGACATGCAGATCAAAGAGGTTGACACTATTAAATTTCTGGGATTACAACTCAACAATAAATTCAGTTGGGAAGGGCATACATCAGAATTGCTTAAGCGCCTGAACAAGTCTGTATTTGCCGTGAGAACGATGTCAGATGTAGGAGATACACTCCTGGAAATGGAAAAAAGAACACATTGACACCGGTGTGTCAGACCCACCATACTTGCTCCGGACACTGCGAGAGGGCTGTACAAGCAATGATCACACGCACGGCACAGCGGACACACCAGGAACCGCGGTGTTGGCCGTCGAATGGCGCTAGCTGCGCAGCATTTGTGCACCGCCGCCGTCAGTGTCAGCCAGTTTGCCGTGGCATACGGAGCTCCATCGCAGCCTTTAACACTGGTAGCATGCCGCGACAGCGTGGACGTGAACCGTATGTGCAGTTGACAGACTTTGAGCGAGGGCGTATAGTGGGCATGCCGGAGGCCGGGTGGACGTACCGCCGAATTGCTCAACACGTGGGGCGTGATGTCTCCACAGTACATCGATGTTGTCGCCAGTGGTCGGCGGAAGGTGCACGTGCCCGTCGACCTGGGACCGGACCGCAGCGACGCACGGATGCACGCCAAGACCGTAGGATCCTACGCAGTGCCGTAGGGGACCGCACCGCCACTTCCCAGCAAATTAGGGACACTGTTGCTCCTGGGGTATCGGCGAGGACCATTCGCAACCGTCTCCATGAAGCTGGGCTACGGTCCCGCACACCGTTAGGCCGTCTTCCGCTCACGCCCCAACATCGTGCAGCCCGCCTCCAGTGGTGTCGCGACAGGCGTGAATGGAGGGACGAATGGAGACGTGTCGTCTTCAGCGATGAGAGTCGCTTCTGCCTTGGTGCCAATGATGGTCGTATGCGTGTTTGGCGCCGTGCAGGTGAGCGCCACAATCAGGACTGCATACGACCGAGGCACACAGGGCCAACACCCGGCATCATGGTGTGGGGAGCGATCTCCTACACTGGCCGTACACCACTGGTGATCGTCGAGGGGACACTGAATAGTGCACGGTACATCCAAACCGTCATCGAACCGATCGTTCTACCATTCCTACACCAGCAAGGGAACTTGCTGTTCCAACAGGACAATGCACGTCCGCATGTATCCCGTGCCACCCAACGTGCTCTAGAAGGTGTAAGTCAACTACCCTGGCCAGCAAGATCTCCGGATCTGTCCCCCATTGAGCATGTTTGGGACTGGATGAAGCGTCGTCTCACGCGGTCTGCACGTCCAGCACGAACGCTGGTCCAACTGAGGCGCCAGGTGGAAATGGCATGGCAAGCCGTTCCACAGGACTACATCGAGCATCTCTACAATCGTCTCCATGGGAGAATAGCAGCCTGCATTGCTGCGAAAGGTGGATATACACTGTACTAGTGCCGACATTGTGCATGCTCTATTGCCTGTGTCTATGTGCCTGTGGTTCTGTCAGTGTGATCATGTGATGTATCTGACCCCAGGAATGTGTCAATAAAGTTTCCCCTTCCTGGGACAATGAATTCACGGTGTTCTTATTTCAATTTCCAGGAGTGTATAAATATAAAAAAACTTGCATATTATGCTTTCTTTCATTCTGTTATGTCATATGGGATCATATTCTGTGGCAACTCATCAAACTAAGCAGAAGTTTTTATAGTGCAAAAGCGTGTGATAAGAATCATTTGTTTAAATACTGTTTACTGGATAACCAGTTTCAACACACTAAAGATGCCATCATCGGATCTGAATGTGTATTAACGTTTAAACCATTTGGATATAACGATACATAAGGCAGACCAGCATTTAGTGTGTTGAAAGCGGTTATCCAGTAAACAGTATCTAGGCGATCTTAGCTTTTGAATTATTTCTTCATTTATTCCTTAATGAAATTTGTTGCAAGTAATACATCTCTATTTCCAACCAATAGCTCAATACATAGTATCAATACTAGGAATAAGAACAACTTACATAAGGACCTAAAATCCCTTACCTTGGTCCAAAAAGGGGTCAATATACAGCAACGCACATTTTCAATAAATTGCCAGCAACCACTAAAAACTTGGTTTCAGATAATGCACGGTTTAAACAGAGTTTGAAAGACTTTACGATAAGCAACTCCTTCTACTCCATAGATGAATACCTTAACAGAGAGTGTTAAGCCAGCTTAAGTAAAAATATCTCTTAGATTTCAGTTTTGACAACACTTAGTCAGAACAGTGAAGATTAAGTATTTTGTGTGTGATAAATTTACTAATAGTGCATAACAATGTTTCATTCTGACAGTGTTAATTCTGTAAACATTAGCTGTTCCAGTTTACTGCATTGTATTAACCTATTTTGACTATCTCCTGACAAATGATCAGGGTAGTAAGTATTATATTCAAATGTTTTAAGTTTTTATGTTATACTTTCTGACATGTTCCAGACGCACGAGAATCATCTCATTTTTTGGGCCTATGGAACTAGAACTGAATCTAATCTAATGTAATCTAATCAATGCAAACATCGTTGTCCATGGTGAGAGGTAATGCCTGAAATTTGGTATTCTCGGAACATTCTTGACACTGTGGGTCTCGGAATACTGAATTCCCTAACGATTTCCGAAATGGAATGTCACATACGTCTAGCTCCAGTTACTGTTCGTCGTTCGAAGTTATTTACTTCCCGTCGTTCGGGTGTAATCACGACGGAAATTTTTTTACATGAATCATCTGAATGCAAATGACAGCTTAGCAAAGGCACTGTCCTTTTATTCCTCGTGTACGCAGCACTACCGTAATCTGTATATGTGCATATCGCTATCTGACGACTTTTGTCACCTCAGCGTATGAGATTCATAAGAGCAGAATACAAGCCTATTGGTCTTCTGGAGGAATTGCTGGTGCGAGGGTGGATTCTGATGATGTAATAACTGCACTTAATGCGCAGTTAGCGACTCGCGGCGGAGTGAACATGATTTGTAGCAATCTTAATTTCACGGAAATATGCGCGCGGCGCGTAGCGAGCCCGAGATTATCACGGGTCGCGCGCCGTTCGGTATTTAACGAGGAGCTGCCAGCGGCCCCGTCTCCTCCCATTTCGGGGAGCAATATTAGGCGGTAAAAATAACGAAGCAATAAAGCACTCTTGTAAAATAGTGTAGCGGCGCGTAATATATCTGCGGCGGGGAAGTGCGCGAGCAATTAGAGCAGCGCCTGACAAATGGGTCGTGATTTAGCGGCACTGCTCGGATACCCCCAGGAGCAGGCTCGGTCGCCGTATAGACGCTGCGTCACGCCGCCTGCGCCGCAAGAAACGCCCCGGGACCTGGTCGCTCGTCCGCTCTTCGCTTTTTCGCCTCTTGCGGTACACGTAGTGCCTGAAGACGTGTGAAAACAGTTTCTGGAGGTTCTGAAGAGAGGGGCAGGGGTCCAGTACGTCTTAGAATCAACTGACATAGGAGCAACTGCCCGAAAGAAACAGAACCAATTTTTTGATGGGCAGAGATTTCGCAGCTTTTCCAGCCTAACATCTGAAGAGTAGATGAAGATGGAGCTTTTGCAGTACCGCGTTTTACCACAATGAGTGCAGAGAGCGAACATTTCAGAGTCAGTAAGCCGAGTGCCGTCGCCGAAGAAGATCTTGACTACTTTCGGCAGACTTTATTAGAGACAGCTCTTTTGTACGACTGCCGTTTTTGCCATGGCTCATTTTCGTGAACTACACTACTGGCCATTAAAATTGATACACCAAGTAGAAATGCAGATGATAAACGAGTATTCATTGGACAAATATATTATACTAGAACTGACATGTGGTTACATTTTCGCGCAATTTGGGTGCATAGATCCAGAGAAATCAGTATCCTGAACAACCACATCTGGCCATAATAACGGCCTTGATACGCCTGGGCTTTGAGGCAAACAGACAATGGATAGCGTGTACAGGTACGGCTGCCCATGCAGCTTAAAAACGACACCACAGTTCATCAAGAGTAGTGACTGGCCTATTGTGACGAGCCAGTTGCTCGGGCACCACTGACCAGACTTTTTCAGTTGGTGAGAGATCTGGAGAATGTGCTGGCCAGGGCAGCAGTCGAACATTTTCTGTATCCAGTAAGGCCCCTACAGGACCTGAAACATGCGGTCGTGCATTATCCTGCTGAAAAGTACTGTTTCGCAAATATCGAATGAAGGGTAGAGCCACGGGTCGTAACACATCAGAAATGTAACGTCCACTGCTCAAAGTGCCGTCAATGTGAACAAGATGTGACCGAGACGTGTAACCAATGGCACCCCATACCACGTGGGGGGATACGCCAGTATGGCGATCATGAATACACGCTTCCAATGTGCGTTCACCGCGATGTCGCTAGACACGGATGCGACCATCATGATTCTGTAAACAGAACCTGGATTCATCCGAAAAAATGACGTTTTGCCATTCGTGCACCCAGGTTCGTCGTTGAGCACACCATCGCAGGCGCTCCTGTCTATGATGCAGCGTCAAGCGTAACCGCAGCCATGGTCTCCGAGATGATAGTCCATGCTGCTGCAAACGTCGTCGAACTGTTCGTACAAATGGTTGTTGTCTGGCAAACGTCCCCATCTGTTGACTCAGGAATCGAGACGTGGCTGCATGATCCGTTACAGCCATGCAGATGAGATGCCTATCATTTCGACTGCTAGTGATACGAGGCTGTTGGGATCCAGCACGGCGTTCCGTATTACCCTCCTGAACCCACCGATTCCATATTCTGCTAACAGTCATTGGATCTCGACTAACGCGAGCAGCAATGTCGCCATACGATAAACCGCAATCGCGATAGGCAACAATCCGACCTTTGTCAAAAGTCGATAACGTGATGGTACGCAATTCTCGTCCTTACACGAGGCATCACAACAACGTTTCACCAGGCAACGCCGGTCAACTACTGTTTGTGTATGAGAAATCAGTTGGAAACTTTCCTCATGTCAGCACGTTGTAGGTGTCCCCACCAGCGCCAACCTTGTGTGAATGCTCTGAAAAGCTAATTATTTGTATATCTCAGCATCTTCTTCCTCTCGGTTAAATTTCGCGTCTGTAGCACTTCATCTTCGTGGTGTAGCAATTTTAATGGCCAGTAGTGTAGTCGCGGCAGTAGAACTGTGCTTTTCCTTTGGAAAAAGTGGAACAGGAAGTCTTGAAATGTTAAAAACGGTGTACGAAGAAGACGTTAGGGGGAAATCTGAAGTGCATGAGTGGTTTTCCCGTTTAAAAATGGCGAAACGTCAGTTGATTACAAACCTCTCTCTAGTCATCCTTCCACGGCTTGAACCCAAGTATGTGTTGAAAATATTCTTGCAGTCATCAACGAAGACCGAAAACGTACCATTGAAGAAATTGTGGAGGTGTTGGGAGTGACTTGGTGTTCAGTCCAGCGAACTGTGACAGAAGATTTGGGAATGAAAAGGGCGGCTGCCAAATTCATGCCAAGACTGCTGACTGCTGAATATAAACAAAGTCGCGGAGAAGCATGCTGTGCTTTGCAAGAGGAGTCCCACAATGAAATTTTTTTCAAAAATTTTCACAGGTGACATAACTTGGTGCTTTGCTAACGAACCATATCAAAGCAACAATCAAGTCACTGGTAGATTTCAAGTTCGCCTCACGTCAAGGAAACTAGTAAGGTGAAGACAGACATCAGAACAATACTGAATTGTTTTTGCGATGTGAGGAGTCGTCCATTCAGAGTTTGTTCCACAGGTCAAACTGTTAGCCAGGCTTTCTACTGGAAGTTTTGGAAAGACTGCAGTACTGTGTGTGGCGGAAGTGGCCTGATTTATAGTAATCGGGTGATTGGTTTTTTCAGGATGACAATGGCCCTACACACTAAGCCCTGTCTGTATGACAATCTTTGAACAAAACTGGTATGAATCCTGTTCCTCACCACTTATACTTGCCCGACCTTGCCCCGTGTTCCCTGAAATGAAAAGAAACATGAAAGGAAAGCGTTTTACTGCTGTTGCTGAGGTGAAGAAGAAAAGTTTGGAGTAGTTAGTCATCACAAGTAATGAATTTAAACATTGTATTGAAAAACGGAATAAAAGAGTAGAGCAAACGGAGAGTTCTTTGAAGGAGACTGAAGGTTGGTACTTATAATGTGAATAAATAAGTTTAAAAAATTAAGGTCGATTTCTTTTGGGTACCCCTCTCGTACTATTCAATGAATCTGAGTGAGAATTATGTATTTTGCCATCGAACAACCAAATTTCAACGATTGTCATCCAATTTCTTAACAATGGCAGATAAGGACAGCGGGCGAAAAATTAGTCGCCGTCCTCACTGATCACGATGAGAGCGTGCAGCAGCGCCTCTAGCTTTTACAAGGACCTCTGTTTGACCAGGAAGTGGCCACAAAAGTTGCTTCAGATATGGTATATTACGATGATGCCACATATTGTTATTAGACCCAACAGAGCTACCAAACTGCTGGAACACTGACTGCTTCGTATTAAACACTGTTCCAAATAGTCTAGTATGTATTTTACGGAATTTTGATGAGGCCTATGTTCGAAGTTCTCAGGAAAATACTGGGTTGGTGCGTAAGTTCGTAGTGTTTTTCCGTAAGTTTAACAGACACAACAGATACCCGTAACAGAGAATTTAGTGATCAATAATGTACTCTCCTTCACTACAACAGACTGACAACGCTGGGGTAACTTTTCGATTCAGCGACTGTAGAAATCACATGGTTATGCGGCGAAGAACTCGTCGAGTAATGTTGAGAGAGCATTTTCATTGACTGAAGAGTGTTCGATAGGGACCGGAAAAGGTGAAAATCTAAGGGTGCAATATCAGATCAATAAAGTGGACGTGGAGTGACTTCCCGTTCCAACTCGGGTATAGTGTTATATGCCAGTCTAGCAGAATGCGGGCGGGCGTTATTGTGGAGTAGACTCCCTTCACACAGTAATCCTGGTCGTTGTTCTTGGACTGCGTCTGCAGGACGTCTCAGTCGTTAACAATAAACGTCAGCAGTGATCGTTACACCTCAGGGATGCAATTCGCAGTACACTGCATCGTCGCGATTCCACCAAATGCACAAAAGTATCTTTTGTCGGTGTGCACAGGTGGAGCTGCTGTACGTTTGGGTTCAGTCATTCTGTTCCTTTCCATATGTTAACTTAAAAGACACCATTTCTGGCCACCAGTAATGATACAGTACAGGAATGGTAGGTGTTGTTCTACAACCAGTTGGTGAGGAGCAAGCGGGGATGCACATATGGTCACCTGCTGATGTTCCTTATTTTGGCTTAGAGCATGCTACTTTTTAACCTTCCCCGTCTCATGCATAAGTCGCACGGTAGTGGAATGATCACACTTAATCACATTTGGCAGTTTTCGAGCACAGTGACGTGGATTATTGTGGATTGATGCATTTAAACGAGCTTCATAAAACCCCGAAGATATTCCTGAATGTGGAGAGTGACTAATGTCAAAGTGTTCCTCCGTAAAACGAGAAAACGATTTTCTTGCCGACCTCTGTCCAGTGACATTATCCCCGTACAAGGCGCAAACGTTTCTGGCTACCTTCGTTAGTGTCACCTCTATTGAACTCAAACAGAACATTTGTCGGAAATGTTCCCTATTTCTCTACTTAGCACTCCATTTTATAGCGTCAACAGCTCCACTCACAATTTCCAAATGACAAAATGCTAATATGTAGACTCAAATTGCAACAGTGCTCTACAAATAAAAATGACAATCGATAAATGAACAAATAGCAACAGGAATATCAACATACAAAACGAAAACGCTACGAACTAATAAAACCAATCTAATAGATCCAAGCCATAGACAAAGATGGATAATGTACAATATGTATAGTTACTTACGTCTTCCATAGATCATTTGAATGGTTCCTTTAAACAAACTATGAAAATTAATGAGTTATTCTACAGATATATGTCATACACTATTGGTGTTAACATTAATGAAGACATTATTTTTCAGTCCTATTCATGGAACTACACTTAAAAACCAGTTTGTTTATTTTTATTCATTTTTACTGGCTACCAGTTTTTAAATATAGGACGTTTCACGATGTTTTCACTTTTTCAAACTTGAATAAGACATGAACTAATAGGAAAACTACGTTGGAACAACAGATATTCAGGTTTACTTGTGATATAATGGACTGGACAAATGACAACTATTTGTGGCTACATAATACTTGAAGCATTTCACGAAGTCTTGCAACATACCTTTCTGGAAAGTTCACTGTGAATTAGATCTTTTAACTGTTGCAGATAGTAAGTGGCCAAGTTGAGCACATTAACAGCTGTTTCATGAGCTTACATTTTATGAGCGGTAAAATGCCCAATTTTAGGTATAATATGTATTTTTTAAATTTATATTTTATTATATTTTATTTATTTTTATATTTTCAATAAATCTAGTGGGAGAATATTCCCCCTCTGGAATCACATATAAAAATGTATAAAATATCTTCAGTAATCAATATATTTTTCTCTTCTAATAGAGGTAAAAATTTTGATAGAATTCACACTAAAAATTCCAAATTGTAATATTCATTACTATTATTTTTCATTTGCTTCTGTCTATTGAATCACAATTTAACCTGTCCATCTTCACAAAACTGAAAATCCCAGTTAATTATTGATTTCAAATATCAGTCTAGTAAAAGAACCTTAAATTCATTATTAAGCTCAACACAAACTTTTTCTCCATACCTGGTATTTAAATATTGATATCCACTAATGTTATACAAAACATTCACCTCTAGCTCAAGAATTTTTTAAACAAACTAGAAGTGTTTGAAGTATTGAGCTTCTTCAGTAGGAACTTCATTTATTTAGAAAAAAATTATTAATAAAATTTAAATTTTGTTTAAAATTTCAAAACTTCAGGCCATATCAGAGAAACCTGGAGTGGTTTTTCTTAAGATTTCTCTCTTGCTACTTATTTTTACTTTCCCAATTTTTTTCTGGTGCTGTTCATGTGTCACATTTTTGCAGCTGTCTGGTAGTTTTCTGCTTGTAGGTGGATGAACTGTCAGCTGAGCTGCCAGATTGGCTGCCATAGTTTTCATGTTTTCGAAGATTGCAGAACAGCAAATGATTTAGTAATTGTCGGCTGAACAATTAGCTAAAGCATCAGCTTTGCCTCTACAGGCTACCAAAAACCGTTTACAAATTGGGTGTACAGTTGGCATTTGAATGATGAATTTGATTCGAGAACAAAAAATGAAACATGTTAGCAGTTTCCTGAACTAGCACTGTGTGTATATAAATTTATATCTTATGTGACAGAAACACAGGAAACTGTGGTTTGACACTGAGAAGCACACAGTGCATTATCAGTTGCAGATACTTCCTGAATCAGCGAGTCAAGTCTGTGATATCAAGCAGGTGAGACCCTTATACTCCAGCACCGCTTCTGAGCTCCATAACAGATACATTTTTATTTATTTCCCTGTCATATATTGACTGATGTTAAAAATTCAAAAATCTAGCAATATTTATGTAAAGAGGGCTATACAGAGAGTTAACAATAAATAAAATCGGATATAACTTTCTAATTGACAAAATAATTTTTTTCTTAAAATGTAAACATATGTTCACAATTCTATAATTTTTTATTTATTTATGAAATTAAATATTTTCACCCAGAATTCTATGCTGAGCATAATATGTTAAATTTATTTTACCACACATGATTATGTAAGCAATAGCTTCATTCAAAATTTTATCGATGAATGTGGCACACAGATTTTCTTTATGGCCAATATATTCGTTCTTGTATACATACTTATGACGTAAATGGGATTATTTGTTACGAAATTGTATAAATTTACATTAACACCCCCACTCAAATGCAATGTAACAAGCTTAAAATCTAGGAAGTGTCATATGCATCCAAATAACTCTTTCGTGGATCTAGATTCCACATATCTGGAGGAAAAACGTCATTTCTTCCATTCTGTACATTAATATTCTGTAGGTTGCTGTGCTCGAACAGAGAAGAGTCAAACAACTGATTATTTTTTCAATTAGTCTAAAACACAACAAAAGTGAAATAAAGCATATTAAATTCTGCAGAATTATAGTAATCCATGAAATCTAGCTCAAAATTTCTGTTTCCATTCAGTCCAGCAATCTCGATGATTTTGGTTCAAAGAAAGATATGGGAATCTTGGGTGAATTTTTTAGTCTTTTTTGCTCTAGGTTTAGGGAACATTCTGGTTCGTATTAATCCACAGGAACACAGACTTCCATTGGTCTACAACAATTTTGATTTCCTTAGGTAGTGTCATATCTTCACCAGCTTGATTATGGTCAGCCTATCAGAGAATGGCATCGTTTGTACTAGAACTCCAATTAAAAATTACAGTAGCATCCCCTTTCAAATCACTTCTTTATCTTCTTTAAACAACCCACTAAACAAGTCTGGTGGATGTAGTACAACATATTTCTCAATTTTTATCTTCTCATTTTTTTGATAATATGGCCTTCCATGGTTAACTCTTTGGCTACTTACGAAATCAATCACATAAGAAAAGATGAAGAAATAAACAGATATTCCATTCTACACAAATTCTAGACAAAATATTGTTTCCTTTCTTTATGGTAAAAACATCAAACAGTTTTGTCATGTAATTATCAGTCAATTTTTGGTAATATTTTCCATCATACGTTGCATAATTTTTTCAAAAGTTGCTTGGGCTTTTCAAGTCAACAACAAATTGGGTGAAAATGTAGATGATGCTTTGGAAAAAAATTATTTAGAGAGAAACTCCAAAAAATCTACAGACAATAACGATAAAGAGTTCTATAGTAAAGAATTTGAAGAACTTGTTAAAAAATATAAGATCAATCATTATTCAACTTTTACTGAAAAGCATCTGTTATTGAAAGATTTTACAGTACACTGAAAGAAAAAATGTCAAAGAGATTTGCTTTCCTAGGAAATCATGGTTGAGCTGAGTTAGTTATATAACTAGTTGATGAATATAACAATATAAAACTTTCAGCAACAAAAATGAAGCCAACAGAAAGTTCATGACAAAAACTATATCACAACTACCATTGTATCTAATGACAAACCAAAATTTAAAATAGCAGATAAAGTTAGAACTGGTAATCTTATAGGAATTTTTGAAAAAGGATACACAGCCAATTGGTCAAAAGAAACTTTTGAGATTGAAAGTATTGCACATACAGGCTGGAGATCTTGTTGACAATATTTTGTTGAAGAAAGGAGACCAAGTATATGTCAAGCATCTAGGTTCTGATGAATCACACAATAGCTGGGTATATAAAGAAAAAATTTTAACTCTTCAGGCTTTCCTGGTGATATAATGGCATCTTGGGTTGTCAGGTCCTCTGCTCGATATCAGTATCGTACTTGCATGATATTTTGGTAAGGAAGCTTATAACCTTTATCAGGTGCGACCTGACAATGGTCTTTGAGTGGATCTAGTCCAGCATTTATGTATTTGGCCACCCCCCTCCCCCCCCCCACCCAACTGCGATCGCTGGCGCCCCCTCTGTGGTCCGCACCTGCTGGCTCAAATCTTTTGGAACGTTACCATTCCATTTTCCGTCCGCTGCGGTTCTGGGTGTTCCTTCTATGGTCCGCGCCGACCAGATCCGCTCCTGAGTGTTCCATCTTCGGTGAGGTGTGTTTGGAATTCTGTCTGAGGTACCAGGCGTTACCCCTGCGGTCCGACCCCACTTACTGCGATCTGCTGGAGCGTTACCGTTCCGTTTTCGGTCCACTGAGGTTCTGGATGTTCTCTTTGCGGTCCACGCCCTTCGGACTCGCTCTTGGATGTTTCGTGTTCGGTCCGCTGCGCCTGGCACTCTGTCTGCGAGTGTGGTGAGCGCAGACCAGAGAGGGATCACCCGGAACCACAGCAGATGTAGATAAAGGGAATTCGTTACAGCAAATTTAAAACTGTTAGTGGAGTTGTGATGTAGGCGACTCGGTATAATCGATGTATACCACAACTCCAAGGACTTTCACATCTTTGATGTAACTGACACTGTAATAGTATTAAAGTTGCCCATAGAGGGCACAACTATTACACATCGTAGTTTACTGTTTTTATCTAAAATATAAATAAGCTGTACACATACTAACTATCTAATAATCAGACATTTTAAATGAATCAATTTTATGTTATTAGTGTATTTCTTACTTTTATACTTTGACGATGGCGTCATATTATGAACGCTGATTGGCAGTTGTGAAGTAGTGTGACAGGAAGTAGGTGGAGCCTCTGCATATTTAAGCTCGTGCTCAGCACTCATAACCATCAGTTGACTTCGTAGCAGCTGAGCAGAGCTCCGCCTACCATCCTAAGGGAGCCATGGGTATAATTAATTTTATTTAATCTTGTTAAATTTTGACGTCATTAAACACTTTCATTTTATTTAAAGATTGGTTTCTAGTACTTCCTAAAATTAATCCACAGGTAAAAATAACCAATACCGGTTACCTATGTCATTGAAACATAAATGGTGTGATCAATTGGCAAGTTACACCATAAGAATGAAAGATCTTAGTTTTGAGTTAATATCGCAGATGTGCAAAGAGAAGCATTTAAATTGCCAACCGTAAATGTTAATAAAAGAGTTCTTTCAACTCAGACAAGGGTATTGCAGGATGAGATTGATGGGTTGGTTACAGGGAGACATACAGGTTTGTAATGTAGCAAACTGAAAACGTAACTGTGAACAGGGCTATTGCGTCCACAAGTGAAAATATGAATGGCTTTTACGACAGTTTTGAGCAGGGAATAGAGAAGAAAGGTTTACGAAACAGCCCAAAAAGAATTTGGAATCTCGGCGAAACTAGGTTCAATTTTCCAAAAGCCTCAAAAGTGATTATTCCCAAAGATGCAAGTAGGGCAATGCAACAATAGTTCATCTTACCATAAATGCTGCTGGAGAAAGTGGACCAAATCTGGTTATTTCTAAGGAGCTGCTCCACCTGAATGCCTCGTAACTGGCTCCAAAAAGGGTGGATTAATTCTGCGATCTTCATGAACTTCCTTCAGCATTTTCTATCACTTGTTCCTTCCGCAAGACCCACAATGTCGATTACGGATTCTCACCACAGTGATCAGTCTGCTGAGTAACTTTAGTTCAGCCAGACAAATGGGATTTGTTTTGTTACTTTCCCCAGTCTCACTACTGACTTCCTGCAATCCTTGGACGTTGGGATATTTGAACCACTGAAGAAATCATGGAGGTCAAAAGTTCGTCACCTCAAGACGAAGGGCTGTAAACCAACTTGCTCAAGGAAGTTTTAACAGAGACCTTCTCTCCCTTGGATATAACCTCTGATTTCGCTAAGAATGGCATTCATCCTTTGAACATGACCGCTGATCCAGTGCTTTCGAACTTGCAGGAATTCTTACGCCAGTTCACCCTTTCTGTCTGATGCGGAAAAGTGGAAGTGACGCACAAAGAACACGGCTATTCTACAAAGAGAACTACAGAATTCCCCGTGCTATCGCGCGACAAGAATACCAGCGACAACCAAGTGACTAAAATAGCCATCCCTGCCTTCTTGTGGCGCATTGCAAAGTTATAAGAGTGGTATGACACAATTATCCGAGACCACACCGCATTCTAGAAATAAACGTATATCTATTCTCGTCTTACTGTTTCTAAAATAATACTATGTTTGAAAATCTTCATGTATTTGAGTAGTACATCTCATCTTCACCTTCCTTACACTTGATACTGCATCTTATTTCTTTGGTATGGTAAAAGTCATGAGACCTTAGTATCACGAAATTATCCGAGTTTTCTTTATAACATTACTGGATGCAAATATCTCAATACCACATTTCAAGAAAAACATCTGTTGGAGCTTAATAAAGAGTTTAAGATTCTTTTACCAGACAGATATTTGAAATAAATAATTGGGATTTTCAATTTTTTGAAGATAGACAGGTCAAAATGCTATACAATGGAGTGAAGAAAACGAAAAATGATAGTAATTAATTTCATGATTTAGAATTTTTAGTGTGAAGTCCATTAAAATTTTTATCCTAATTTATTTGTGGAGAAAACTGTATTGACTACTAATTTTCTGTGAAATTCCAGAGAGAGAATATCCTCCCACTGGAATTATTAAAATACAAAAAATAAATAAAAAATTAAAAAATATAAAATAAAATATATATTATACCTAAATAGATCATTTCTCTGCTCATAAAAAGTAAGCTCACGAAAAAGCTCCCGAATGCGCTCAACGTGCCCACTTGCTAGTATTGCAAACTTCTCGGCCGATCGAAGTTACTCTCGCCTTCAAAAAATCTCACAGGCAAAATTCTGGCAAGGTTGAATCAGGCGGACGAGGCTACCATTCGACACAAGCGTGTTTGGACATTATGCGGTTACCAAACGCTTCACGGAAAAATTTCAAGGTCTTGTTGGATGTGTGGCATTCGAGTCGGCTTGTTGGAACCAAGTTTTCGTAACGAACACCGAGAGCTTGCCTGTACGCTGCTACAAACACGTTCGGCGTTCTCGGGAGTTGGGGTGGTTTTCCGAGGGTCGGTTGACTTCCGATTCGCTGCACTGGCCGTTGCACCGAAGTTTCTTACCGATTTAGTTATTGTTCCACGAGCAGGAGTTGAGTATCACGACTCAGTCTTGTTATTCTCCACCGTAGCGAAAATAGCACTCAGCGCGAACACACGATGTTGCTTCGATCAGTACGTCATGATTACTGACTTGTATGTAGAATGGAGCTCGACACTCCGCACTACTAATAGATGGCGCCAAAGTCGTTGTACCCTGTTCTTTGCACTCGTTATTCAGATTTGAAATGGTGGAAACAATGTGAAACTCCTGCGAAATTCGTCCACGGAATGGAAAGAGTTGTCCAGGATAAATTATTTTAGGTTAGGTTTAAATATTGCTTTGACTTCTGTCAGACACTTCTGGTAAGTGGGCAAATGATGAAACATTTTTGTTGTATTATACTGAACTCCTTTCTAAACCACCGGCAGTTTTAACAGTTGGGTAACAAATGTCTCATTTTGCCTGTAGTGTTGTAGGTATCTTCTCAAATTAAGTGTTCCTGTACCATTAGTGTATATGTTGGGTACACGTTATCCTTTCGTGCTCCCCATAAACAGAAATCACAAGGGGTTAAATCGGGACTTCGAGCGGATTAAATATTGTTGCTAATGACTCTATCACGGAACACGTCGTGCATTGCGTGCAAAAAATTCTTTCCCATGCCGAATCCTGTTGAAAAGCCTAAGATGAATTCTCTTCCATTCAGTTCATTAAAAAACAGTGTAAGGGGTTCACGACCCTATTAGAGCAAATGTAATTTCGATGTATTGCTCATGCGCTGCCTGTGACAGAAAATATCTTTGCTGCAGTA
Source organism: Schistocerca cancellata (assembly GCF_023864275.1). Lineage (NCBI taxonomy): Eukaryota > Metazoa > Arthropoda > Insecta > Orthoptera > Acrididae > Schistocerca > Schistocerca cancellata. The sequence goes on along the minus strand of NC_064627.1, from coordinate 919,078,787 downwards.
GAGTTGCAGGTCAGAGCAGTCTCAGCAGCAGTTGCAGTCGATCGCTGCTACAGTGTAGTTGTGGTCTTTCGCTGGTACAGCGCAGTTCATAGTAAGGTAAATTTTATTATTTTAATTGGCATGCGCACAGCTAAGTCTCTTGTCTGAGATGTTCATATGAATTTGTTTCAATCTTTTTGTGATTCGTCAGCACCAGTTGACCCAGGTTTGTAAAATTCAATTTTTCATATAATGGATTGTAGATGTTTATCAATAATGTAAAAGATTTTCAGAATATAATTTTTACCAGTCAACAAAAAAATGAAGGAATAATTTTGCCTTAAGTCATTGCCAATCCCGATATAGTCATTTATTTAAATTTAAATATTTCAGAAATTTTCTCAGATCATAGTCATGTGTTCTTTAGTAATCAGACGAGCAGCTGTGCAGCTATGTCAATAAGCAGACTCAGTTTTTCTAATGATTCAGATCTCAGGCAAATTTTGTCCAGTATTAGTAGATAGGCCAGCATTGCACTAAGCTGTGCCATTCACGATCAGATATATAGACAGCGTTATCCGGCGACACCATCATGAGGTAAGAATTTTTCAGCTGAATCAGATTCATTTCACAGGGCCATGGCGTAGCGCTGCTTACGTCAAAATTTATCAGTTTTCATGTGTTAATATAGTAACAAAAATTATCATTTTTATTATTTTTATACGGGAAGGTTACAACAGTTGCAAATTTTTTGCACATACCTTTCCCTTTTAACTGTGTCATTAAAAACATTGGTCCTATTATTCTGTCACCACTAACGACGCTCCACATTCCTGATCGTGAAAGGGTTCATCATAAAGAAGAATAGTTCTATCGGTGATCCAGTGTCAACCGTTTTGGGAATTAACCTTGCTGTGTAAATGGAACCAAGCCTCATCTGTGAACAGAACGAGGTAAGTATCCATTTCACCATCATCCACTTGTTTCAAAACCCATTCGAAAAACCTAACTCTGTGTGCGGAATCACCAGCTTTAAGTTTTCGCCCTACTGTTACTTTTTCGGGCCTTAGACCAAGCAACTTAGCAACTCTTTGTACGGAGGTTCAAGAAATTTGCGTTTGCTGTAAAAAACTTCTAAGACACTTTTTGAGGCATTTTACATGTGGTCAGCAATGTCATCGAGATGAAATTCTGTGAGCAAAAAAGCATAGGTGACTCCGGTTTACAAGAAGGGTAAAATTATGGATTCACAAAACTAAAGACCAATATTTGATCAGGTGAACATTCGCAATTGAGGAACATATTTATCGAATAAAAATCCTTTTCAGTTCCCAGTAATTTTCTTAATTTATTCCAAGACAGGTTTCTAAGCGTAAAGCTTCATCTTCAGGTGCCGCATAATAATAATGGGAACATAAATGTGTGGCCATCGGCCCACTCAGTCACAGGGTTGCCCACTCATGTCAAACAAACGCATGGGAGCCTCGCGCCAGCAACCACAGTGCCCACTTGGACTACACGTCCGCAGCTTAATAACCTGGAGTATTTTATTAATTGTGATATTTTCGGCCGTGAAAGTTTACATTTTCCAAATACGAAGGTTGGAACTTAAATAGTGGCAACTATTTATTTACAACCGCTACAAAGGAGTTACACGTTTGCACCTGTTACTGTCCTTCAAAGTAGTCACCAGCGTTGTGTAAAACCCGTTGCCAGCGATGTGGAAAGCGTAGTATACCGTTAGCAGAGCCTGTTCTGTGGATGGTGCGAATGCAGCGGTCTACTGCCTGTCGAATCTCTGGAACGTTTCTGAAGCGAATGCCGCGAAATGGTTCCTTCTACTGTGTTGGCAGAAGAGCCACCACCGTGTTACTAGAGGAGGCCGAAATGCAGGCTGGCGTGAGGAGGGAAGGACTATACTGACGTGAGGTCTTGAACATGACAAGGAATTAGAATTCAGAAAGCGGACGTAATTAGTTTGATACTTAACTTTAATCCATTAATGATGAACGTCGCTCTTGACGGTACATGATTCACAATATTATCTGTTCAGAATTATTCTAATTACTGAATATGGCGCCTTGCTAGGTCGTAGAAAATGACGTAGCTGAAGGCTATGCTAAACTATCGTCTCTGCAAATGAAAGAGTATGTAGGCAGTGAACCATCGCTAGCAAAGTCAACTGTACAACTGGGGCGAGTGCTAGGGAGTCTCTCTAGACTACACCTGCCGTGTGGCGGCGCCCGGTCTGCAATCACTGATAGTGGCGACACGCGGGTCCGACGTATACTAACGGACCGCCGCCGATTTAAAGGCTACCACCTAGCAAGTGTGGTGCCTGGCGGTGACACCACACCTTCATCTTCGGAATCAGATCAAAGTCACAAGGGCTTAAGTCCGGGGAGTATGGTGGATGGTACAGTACTTCCCAGTCGCATCGACCGAACAGAGCAGCCACAGCTTGCGCTGTATGCGCCAGCGCATTGTCGTGCAAATTGATGAGGGGGTTGCGCAGAAAGTGTCACCTCTTCTTTCGCAAAGCTCGTCGGAGGTGATGCTGCAAAAACGAACAGTAATACTGCGAATTGACGGTCTGCTGTGGAGGAACGTAATACGTTAGGATAACACCATCAAAGTAGTACACGAGAACCACCATAACTTGAGACTGCTCCATTCGCACCATCGACAGAACAGGCTCTCCTAACGATGTACTACTCCTTCCATATCGCTGGCAACGGGTTCTGCACAACGCTGGTGATTACTTTGAACGACAGTAACAAGTGCAAACATGTAACTCTTTTGTACCGGTTGTGAATAAATAGTTGCCACTATTTAAGTTCCAACCCTCGTAGATCTTCTGGTATATCGTATTTTATGGACTATGAGGCACACTTTTTTCTTCGAAAACTTGCCTCCAAAACACAGGTGAACCTTATACACGAAATTAATATAAAATGTCCAGTGTTTGATTTAAAATTCCCACCAGTCTTAAAAATGGTATATACAGGGTGTTTCAAAAATGACCGGTACATTTGAAACGGCAATACAAACTAAACGAGCAGCGATAGAAATACACCGTTTGTTGCAATATCCTTGGGACAACAGTATATTTTCAGGTGGACAAACTTTCGAAATTACAGTAGTTACAATTGTCAACAACAGATGGCGCTGCGGTCTGGGAAACTCTATAGTACGATATTTTCCACATATCCACCATGCGTAGCAATAATATGGCGTAGTCTCTGAATGAAATTACCCGAAACCTTTGACAACGTGTCTGGCGAAATGGCTACACATGCAGAAGAGGTGTACTGCTTCAGCTGTTCAATTGTTTCTGGATTCTGGCGGTACACCTGGTCTTTCAAGTGTCCCCACAGAAAGAAGTCACAGGGGTTCATGTCTGGCGAATAGGGAGGCCAATCCACGCCGCCTCCTGTATGTTTCGGATAGCCCAAAGCAATCACACGATCATCGAAATATTCATTCAGGAAATTAAAGACGTCGGCCGTGCGATGTGGCCGGGCACCATCTTGCATAAACCACGAGGTGTTCGCAGTGTCGTCTAAGGCAGTTTGTACCGCCACAAATTCACGAAGAATGTCCAGATAGCGTGATGCAGTAATCGTTTCGGATCTGAAAAATGGGCCAATGATTCCTTTGGAAGAAATGGCGGCCCAGACCAGTACTTTTTGAGGATGCAGGGACGATGGGACTGCAACATGGGGCTTTTCGGTTCCCCATATGCGCCAGTTCTGTTTATTGACGAAGCCGTCCAGGTAAAAATAAGCTTCGTCAGTAAACCAAATGCTGCCCACATGCATATCGCCGCCATCAATCCTGTGCACTATATCGTTAGCGAATGTCTCTCGTGCAGCAATGGTAGCGGCGCTGAGGGGTTGCCGCGTTTGAATTTTGAATGGATAGAGGTGTAAACTCTGGCGCATGAGACGATACGTGGACGTTGGCGTCATTTGGACCGCAGCTGCAACACGGCGAACGGAAACCCGAGGCCGCTGTTGGATCACCTGATGCACTAGCTGCGCGTTGCCCTCTGTGGTTGCCGTACGCGGTCGCCCTACCTTTCCAGCACGTTCATCCGTCACGTTCCCAGTCCGTTGAAATTTTTCAAACAGATCCTTTATTGTATCGCTTTTCGGTCCTTTGGTTACATTAAACCTCCGTTGAAAACTTCGTCTTTTTGCAACAACACTGTGTTCTAGGCGGTGGAATTCCAACACCAGAAAAATCCTCTGTTCTAAGGAATAAACCATGTTGTCCACAGCACACTTGCACGTTGTGAACAGCACACGCTTACAGCAGAAAGACGACGTACAGAATGGCGCACCCACAGACTGCGTTGTCTTCTATATCTTTCACATCACTTGCAGCGCCATCTGTTGTTGAAAATTGTAACTACTGTAACTTCGAAAGTTTGTCCGCCTGAAAATGTACTGTTGTCCCAAGCATATTGCAACAAACGGTGTATTTCTATCGCTGCTCGTTTAGTTTTTATTGCCGTTTCAAATATACCGGTCATTTTTGAAACACCCTGTATATTCGGTGCCGCAGTAAACGTATCTCTATATGGCAACATACACTATAAACATATTCTATAAACACACACATACGGACCGCTATCTTCAATCTACGAGTTGTCATCCACCACATCAGCACATGAGAGTTCTACGTACACTGGTCGGTGCAGCGGCAGCCGCCGAGCCGAGAGGACGCTCAGCAGAGCAGCAGCAACAGCAGCACTTGCGTGTTAAACTGTAAATTAATTTAGTCTTTGTTTCTTGTTCTCGTGATTCAGGAAAGAAGTGAACTGTAAGTGTGTATTTTACTGTGTAGACTAGTGGTTAGAAAATTAATCGCGGTTTTTTGTAGTAGTTCTTGTGAATATCGTTGTGAGGACGGCATCCTAGTGTAAATTTTCCATGTAGAGATACTTATCTCTGTTTAATAGCTTGCGGACTCAGAGTTCAGTGAGAAAGCTGCACACCAACTTTTAGTGTTAATTCATTCTCCTTTAGTATATTTTCAAACTCAGTAGCGCCATTTGAGACCTCATATCTACTTTCTACACAGTACGATATGGCTAGCGACTGTGCTTGTTGTGAGCGGACACAAGGAGTGTTGGCTACTGTCCGTATACAGCTGGAAGCTGCGTTGGCTACCGTCGACGAGCTTCTAGCTAATGCTCGAAATTGCGGCGACATCGGGGCGCCAGTGAATATTTGTTCTGGGAATACTGAATCATTTAGCAGTGCTCATTCCTATTATCTCCTCAGTATTATTTTCATTTTAATTATGCATTTTGCTAATATTACAGACACCAAGATCAGCAGTCCAATGTACGTGTTACATTGATAAAAAGAAAACTGTTTTATCGTCTTCTTGCATCAGCTTTAATATTGAATTTCCCTTTTGTGTGATGTTACAGTTGTTTTTGCGCCCTTAAGAACTTTCTGGTCCCTTAGGAAATTGTTTTGTCATAACAATAACTTCACAACCGGGTATGATCGTATCTACGATCAAGAAGTAATTAGAAAGACGATAACGCACGCTAGTTGTGACTGCCTCAAGCCACGCGAAACTGCAAGTAAAAACTATTCACATCTCATAATGCAATATTTTATGACAATGGTCAAACCGTGATTCTTACGCCAATTGTGTTTGATAAAACAGTAAGCTAAATCTCAATTTCCAACTTTCCATTGAATAACAACATCACTTTTATTTTGTAACATCACACTTGGCGCCCGAACAGGGACTTTGACCAGAAATTAGTTCAAATTCTTGAAAAGTTTTCTATGTGCTTGTGCTAATAAATGTTCTGTCGTCTCATGTACATATCATCTCTGTGAGAACGACGGAAAATATGCTGGTCAATAATGCAGTTTAATTATCGAGAGAAAGGAAAAGAAAAGAGACGCGAATTTGCTGAGACAACATAGTGCTAACCAAGCCATCAAAAAGTAAGTCAGAATTTTGCATACGCAGTGTAGTGCTTCAGTAGTAACGTTGCTTTTCCAAGTCGATCCACATCCTTTCTATCTCCTTCCCGCTATAGAAAATCTGCTTTATTTTATCTTTCAAAGTAAAATTCTTCGTAGTCTGATAATAGAAATTATTTCTCTCCATTGTTAGTATAGCTGTATTACATTTTCAACATGGTGGATAGTGTGTGCTATTTGCAGTGAAGAGCATCTTCATTCATTTGTCTGAAACGTTTAGGTTCCATCTTGTCTTCTCGCCAGATAGAATTTCATTTGTTGCTCACGCGAGAGCGGTGCTCTTAGCGGACTCACCACGTCACTGACAAACGACGAAAGCCTTGCGTAGCACGTCATTTACTGACGAAAATGGCAGATAGTAAACAGAGACAGGTGACAACAGGAGACGTGAGTGAAGTCGGCAATAGTATTTCATACCCTTTACGATCGCGAACGGTAGGTTCCGGTGTGGAAACTGAACTAACCATATCTGTAACAAGGGAAAGTGACCCTAAAGTCCAAACTCTTCCCGCTGCAGCTACAAATGACCTCGGTGCGTTAATGGAAATGCTGAAACAACAGTTTGACGCAGTAAATGAGACTATAAAAACACAAAATGAGACTGTTAACGCCCTATTAGATGCTGTAAACGAATCAGTAAAAACACAAAATGAGACTGTTAACGCCCGATTCAGTGCTGTAAGCGAATCAGTAAAAACACAAGCTGAGGCTGTTAACGTCCGATTAGATGCTGTAAGCGAATCATTAAAAACACAGCTAAGCACAATCAAAACAGATCTGCATAAAGAAATTACGGCTGAATTAAATACCCATTTGGGTGAGGTGCAAACTAAGATCAGTGATCAAATTCAGAAAATGCAGAAACAGGTGAAAAGTGAAATAGCTGAAGTATCTGGAACATTAAACACAAAAATTCAGGCAGCTACCGAAGAAATAAACTCAGTTAGAAATGCAATATCTGACATTGAAGGTATAGTGGAGGATCTGTCGAGGCAGATAGACTCAATCAATGTTGAAGAACAGATTAAGAGCACCGTGAAAGCACACGCGGAGGCATTGTCGGAACACTACGGTGAATGGATAAAGGGTAAAGATATTTTCATCGAAAAGAAGGTCAGGGAGGAGCTTAGGGAGACTGTCAAGGATGTGACTTATGAAATCTTAGCTGCTCCTGGTAAGTCGGGAGATACTGTGGTTTCTGAATTGGGACAGATTCGGAGGACACTTACACGGGATCTTCCCGAGTGGAAGCAGCAAGTAGTGGACGAAGTCAGAATGCTGAGAAACTGGGTAGAAAATCCGCACACGCATACGCAAACTATAGAGAACAACTCTTTAGACGGGACGAATGTCAGTCAACTCATCGTTCACCGCCTGGTGAGTTTAATGCAAGAGGAAAGTGTGATTAAGCATCGCACTTTTCCTGTTTTTCATCCGCAGAAGCGAGAAATACACCCCATCGTGTTCCTAAAGAATTTTTCCGGCATATTTCCCAGGAGCTGGACAGACAGACAGCGTATTCAGTTCGTCACTGGCTGTATTTCTGGTGATGCAGCATAATGGGGAACGGAAATGGTAGACACGTGTAGGAATTATGAAGAGTTTGAGAAAATGTTCTTGACAAAATTTTGGAGTAATGGGGTACAGCAAAGATTAAGGAAGGAGGTGTATGGTGCGGAAATTTTCAATGAGAACCATGGAAGTCTCCGACGATACTTCGAGAAGTATCTAGCAAAAATTAAATTCTGGGATTCTCCGATTTCTTCCAAGGACGTAATTATGATTCTCAAAAGCAAACTCCCTGTGTCTATTAGAGAGAAACTAGTAAATGTGCCCGAAGAAGACACGGATGTATTCCTTTCTGTGCTGGATTTCTTATATTTAATTAGCGAGGATGTGCGTTCCAAGGTTGGCAGCGGCAAATTCTTCCCTGGCAGCCAGCAGAATGCATCGCACGCGGACAACAATGCGCCGAAGGAGAGAGTGCGCTATTGTGATCGCGGGTACCAACCTGCCAGCCGTTATGAAAACGCAAACGGCAATAACTTTAAACGGAAGCAGAAAACCAATTACAGTAATCAGCAGAGATACCACCCAATTTACAACCACCAGGTACAACATCAGTACGGAAACCCACCCTTTAATTCTGCGCCTGAGCAGTATGGAAATTCTCCACAAACGATTGGTAATTTTTGAAATGGGCCAGTGTACAATCAAAGTTATAGGTCGAAAAATAGCAAGTGGCATGGGCAAGGCGGAGGCCACCCAGCACAACATCAGAACAACTTTTCACAGGATAGAGGACCGCAGAACAATTTTCAAACGGCACCAAATGCGAACTTTCCTTCACAAGGAAATGGTTTTGCCGGCAACCAAAAGATCGGGCGACAGCAGCCGTCTCAAGTATTCTATTCACAAGTGAATGCACCCAGTGAATTTTACCCCTTTACACCGGCATTTGTACCACATAACCAGCACCAATATGAAACGGAACAAACACTTAAGGCCATCAATGACAAACAGGTTAAACATCCTGCGGAAAATTAGAGGCAGCGCCTTTCAGCCTCCTAGAGGTCGCTGCCGGTTCCAGTGGGGGTACTAACGAATACTCTGATTCTGAGTATGTTAATGCGATACGGTACGACCATGAGACCGACTTACGAGATGACCTTGCACCTGACCTAGAAGCTCAAGACATTAATGACATTTATGATGAACAGGTCCAGGCTTCGATTAAGATTTCTATTGCCAACATTCCTGTCACAGCCATTGTTGATACAGGAGCAAACATCAATGTTATGTCATCATGTCTCTTCAGACAGGTGACTTCTGTTTCAAAAGTTTTATCATTGCCGATTAAGGGTTTCTCCATATCGGGAGCGATTGGTCCATTGAAATAGATAGTTAGTTTACAGACACAGCCTCAACTGCAGATAGAATCTGTTTTGGTTTCTTACCTCTTGCGTACTGGAAGTTTCCTTGTGTGAACTGTTAATGATAAGTATTGTGTCGAACAGCGCACTGACTACATGGTAACGGCTACTACATGTAAACTTTAAGTAGTAAATGTTAAGTATGGAAAAATTGTTTATAGTGATGGACATTGAACTGATATTTCTTCAACAAGCTGAAGCAGGAAATTAAGGTTGCAGCAAGAATTTCAATTTAATTTTAAGTTAGTATTAAGAAAAAAAGTGCTTGCGAGGTGATTGCCCGGAGCTAAATAAAATATGTAAAGGTGAGAAATGGAGGAGGATGCGTAAATAAGCACTTCTCTTAAGGTACAAGAAGATTTATAGATTTATTTTTAGTAATGTAAGTACTTGAAGTTCTGTTGTAAAAGCCCAAATTACCTGCTTAAAAAAAAGGGTACATGTTCAAACAGTCCAGACAGTGGACAGGAGTAGAAGAAATAGCTTAAAGTTCAGTTAAAGCGTGCTGTTAAATGGAAAAACAAGTGGTAACCCACATGTGTTCACGCAAGGAGACAATAAGCTGTAGTAAACTAAGTTAGGTGAAATACAGTACAAATAGAGGCAAACCATGAAGCATCAATAATGTAGCGTAAGTACTCCACGAGGCCACTAATTGCTATGAAAATAAACTATTTCCCTGTGATCTGAGCCCAATGTAAAGAGTATATGAGGAATGTTAGCTGACGAATTGATTTCAGTAGAATCAAGGTACTAAATAACCACACAGAAAGCCCCCTGTGTCATAAATAAGTCCAAGTAAAGATCTTCAGAAGATTTGTAGTGTAATCTAGCGACCATTCAATACCCTAATTGAAGGTTAATCTAAAGAACAAGCAATGCAGTGATATTTAAACTTAATACTGACTATAACCAGAGTAAGAAGTAGAAGTAGCAAAGCATGCTGTAATGAAAGAGGTTGAAATTTATATATGTGCCTATGTTTATTATGATAATTTTATTTACATGCAGATTTTATAGCAAAAATGTCTCCTAAGACACTCCTCTTATGAAAGCCATTTTCCTTGTGCCCGTTCCTTTTGATCCTGGTTCATTAACCCAGACCAAGGGTCGACTTGTAAAAGGCACGTGTGCTTCGAGGCAAAGCAGTGCTTATGAGAAATGAGACACGTAGCGTGATGAACTTCGCTAGCTTTGGTAATGTTTGTTATGGACCGGTTGCGTAAACCCAGTGAACTGTCGGTAATTCCATTCATGCGAAAAATAGTAGACACGCGTTACCCAATTTTTTTAAACAGAGAACGATTGCTGAGTACATGAAGCGAAGAGGGAGACCTATTGTTATCCAGTCTGCCCTCAAATATAAAAAAAAAAAAATTGGCAAGCACAAAGGAAAGCACAAAAAAAAGATTCAGCATTAAATGCGTACTCGTTAAGTAGTATATATGCTGCGTGGCAGTAGAAAATGATCTTGGGAGCACTAAGGAATAAATGCAACGAGTGTTGCGAAACCTGTAGTTTTCATAATGAGGGGATGAGCCCTTAAAAGAAAGTTTGAAAGAATATTTTTAGGATCACTAGTGAAAGTAAACCTTGAGATATAAAGAGTCCATTCATAAAGCAGTTGTTCACTGGACTTAACAAAAGGAGTGACCATTAATTGTAAATATTAGCTCGTAAGTGATCTTTTGTAAATAGTAGAATATAAGTCTTTCTGTACCAATGGAGGAAACCTGCAAAATTGATTGTTTTGTAAATGAACTCTATCGGCGAAGGAACTAAGCACGAATGCTGTGTGAAGATGCACACTAAAGTGCGACATGCATAATAAAAATAACTGTTCACTGTATATTAGTGGTAGTGTTGTACTGCAAGTGTAAAAAGAAATCAAGGCTACGACAACAGGTGCAACGCAAAGTTCAGTGTTGTTCAAAGTGCAGCGACAGCTAAAACATTCGTCGTCACTTACCTGTGAGCCTCATGGGAGGCAGTTGACAGAGAAGTATGGAGGCAGCTTCAGTGTCCGGCTCCTCCGATGGAAAACGCGCGCGAGGTGTTTGTATCGATGCACTTGTGTGATACGAAGTTCACAAAAAAAAGGGAGCAATCGACGACTAGCAGCTCTGTTACAGCCTGAGCGCGAACGGATACTGAGTATTGGAGCTCACGCAACACTGTGCAGCCGCTGTGAGTGACTGACGTGTGGGTGACGAAACAATCCAAACTTTAAACTGCTAACCGCCATGACTTCCATCGTACATACTGGAGGAAAGACATTTGTACACTTGTGTGACTACATTTTCATACGAAAATAAAGCAATTTTCTTGAGTTGAAGTTAAGATGAGTGAGAAGTAGATTGTTAGATTACTCAGGCCGTAAAGCCATTAATACCGGCACTCCTGAACACTGCTAAAATGAATTATAATCCTGTCTCTTGATGGACAAAGAAAATGAATGTGCACTATAGGAAGACCCTAAACTCCAGACCAGTCCCGATCCTTAACAAATGTATCCAATAGGTTGTAAGTTATACTAATAATTTTCCACTTCTTCTGTTTCATATTGTAAATAAAGACCCGGGAAGCCACTTGAATTCCTGGCACCACAGTGGAAAGGACAGATGTACTGCATGATGAACGCCGTAGACAGCTAACACAGAAAGTGAAAGCATCACGAAGTGTAGTGCTACGTTATTAAACTGTAATTGAACCACAATGTGTCAACAGATGCTCGAACATTGTCCACTCTAGTTCAGTGAAAATAAGCACTCACTGTACGAATGTATTCGTTGTTAAGCTCAAGAGAATGTAATTTCTGAATTCTATCCCCTGAAGTGTGAAATGAACGTTCACTTCTTGTTATAAGCAAATATGGACCAAACTTAAATATGCACATAAATGTGAATCTTGGTAGTAAGGAATGAAGTGACTGATGAACAAAGAATGAAAAACTTTATTTTGAAAAATGATAAATATCTGATATATGTTTATAAATGTAATTTCAATTTATGTACATAGTACGCCAGTAACATTATGTAAATGTCACACCAAAAATCACGAATATCTCATGAGGACATGAGGATCGAGGTAATCCTTCGGCATTCCCTCTCTCCTCATGGGAGGCAATGTGACGTTCGCTATTTTTGACTTCATTAAAACAGCAAATACGAGTAGTTAATACTTTCAGCCAGAAGGCAAATACTTGTTTATAAATAATGATTAATGTATAATGAGGCGTTGCATGGTGACGGTGGAATTTTCTAAATAATGTAATTCGTCGTCTTTGGGCGGCAATATAAACAGAAAAATACGGATAGATATCGATCCTTCACTATTTTGTTCGCTGGAGAACAAATGAAGCCTTGAGCGCTAAAAGACTTGTACTGTTTTTCTCAAGTAAGACGGACGCAGATTTGTGGCAGTCTGATCTAATTTTTACTAAATGTATAAAAACGTGTTATGTCTAAGTTTGAGTGAAGTGTAAAGAACTGTTATAACTTACCGTGACGACGCACGAGCGACTCAAAGAAGACAATGGCTATATAAAAGAGCGCTCAATGGACATGATACGGACATAAAAATCTACCGTCATTGTAGTACTAAGCTTAAGGTACGATATAGGTTTTAGTTATAATGAATATTTGTTCTGGGAATACTGAATCATTTAGCAGTGCTCATTCCTATTATCTCCTCAGTATTATTTTCATTTTAATTATGCATTTTGCTAATATTACAGACACCAAGATCAGCAGTCCAATGTGCGTGTTACATTGATAAAAAGAAAACTGTTTTATCGTCTTCTTGCATCAGCTTTAATATTGAATTTCCCTTTTGTGTGATGTTACAGTTGTTTCTGCGCCCTTAAGAATTTTCTGGTCCCTTAGGAAATTGTTTTGTCATAACAATAACTTCACAACCGGGTATGATCGTATCTACGATCATGAAGTAATTAGAAAGACGATAACGCAATTTCTTAATCAATAGCACGCTAGTTGTGACTGCCTCAAGCCACGCGAAACTGCAAGTAAAAACTATTCACATCTCATAATGCAATATTTTATGACAATGGTCAATCCATGATTCTTACACCAATTGTGATTGATAAAACAGTAAGCTAAATCTCATTTTCCAACTTTCCATTGAATAACAACATCACTTTTATTTTGTAACATCACAACCCCACTTGGGAGGAAACACGATTTCCCTGTTAGACCAGCCACAGCGATCTCAAGGGTCTTGGTCCTCACAGTTCAGAGACAGAAAGATTAATATGAATTTAGTAAACTGCAGGAGCATCCAAGAAAAGGTCCTAGAACTGATATCGCTTATTGAAGGTTACTATGGTCAGATAGTATTGGGAACAGAAAGCTGGTTGAAGCCAGAATTCAATGACAACGAAATCCTAAGTTCAGACTGGAATGTTTATCGTAAGGATAGGTTAGTCGCCAATGATGGTGGCGTGTTTATTGAAGTAAAAAATTCGATAAATCTAGCGAGGATATCACGGATTCCGAATGTGAATTAATCTGGGAGAAATTGAGTATCCAAGAACGGTCACAAATGGTGATCGGATGCTTTTATAGACCACCTGGATCAGGACCTGTTGCTGTAGAGCGCTTCAGACAGAGCCTGCAGAATATCATTAGTAGTTTTCCTGATCATGCCGTTGTAATAGGGGGTGACTTCAACTTGCCAGGTATAGATTGGGAGTGTTATGCCATCAAAACTGGTGCCATACACAGGGATTCGTGTGGCGTTGTTCTGGATGTCTTGTCCGAAAATTACCTTGAGAAGATAGAGAACCAACTTGTGAGGGTAACGTCTTAGGCCTCCTGGCAACAAACAGACTTGAACATATCGAATCAGTTAACGGAGAGGAAGGTATCAGTGATCATAAGGCTGTGAAAGTATCTATGACGACGGGTCCTACAAGGAATGTTAAAAAGGTAGCCAGATATATTTTCTCAGCGAGGGTTACAGGGTACAAATTTCAGAATATCTCAGCAGTCAGCATCAAATATTCGGTGATGAGGACGAAGATGTGGAGAACAATTGGAAAAAAATTCAAATGCATCGTTCAGTATGCCGTAGACAAGTATGTTCCGAGTAAGGTTTTAAGGGATGGGAAAGATCCATCATGGTTTAGTAGCCATGTTAAAAAGCTCTACGTAAGTAAAGAGCACTTCATCTCAGATTCAAGAGAAGTAAAAAAACTAGCTGACAAACAAAAGCTGAAAAAAGCGAAAATGAGCGTAAGGAGAGCAATGAGAGAAGCATTCAATGATTTTGAAAGTAAGACGTTGTCAACCGACATGAGTAAAAATCCTAAGAGATTTTGGTCGTATGGAAAACCAGTAAGTGTGTCAAAATCATCCATCCATTCTCTCAGTTACCACACCGGCAGCAAAACGGAGGACAACAGGGAGAAGGCCGAGCCGGCCAGTGTGGCCGAGCGGTTCTAGGCCCTACAGTCTGGAACCGCGCGACCGCTACGGACGCAGGTTCGATTCCTGCCTCGGGCATGGATGTGTGTAATGTCCTTATGTTAGTTAGGTTTAAGTAGTTCTAAGTTCTAGGGGACTGATGACCTCAGAAGTTAAGTCCCATAGTGCTCAGAGTCATTTGAACCATTTTTGGAGAAGGCCGAAATATTGAATTCGGTCTTCCGAAGTTGTTTCACCGCTGAAGATCGTAACACTGTCCCTCCTTTCAATCGTCGTGCGAACGTCGAAATGGCAGATATTGATATTACCGATAGCGGAATTGAAAAGCAGCTGCAGTCGGTTAGTTATGGAAAGGCTTCACGACCGAGTGAGATACCTACAAGATTCTATAATGATTATGGGAAAGAAATTGCTCCCCTTCTAGCAGCAATTTATCGTAGATCGCTTGAGCAACGAAAGGTACCTAACGACTGGGAAAAAGCGCAGAAAGGCGGCAAGACAGATCCACACAGTTATAGACCTACATCGTTGACGTCAGTCTGTTGTAGAATTATGGAACATGTTTTATGCTCAAGAATTATGACGTTCATGGAAAAAGAGCATCACCTCTGTAAAATTCAAAATGGATTCCACAAACAGAGATCCTGCGAAACTCAGCTCGCTCTGTTCCTCCGTGAGGTCCACTGCGCAGTGGGCAACGGCGCTCCGGTTGATGCCGTGTTCCTTGATTTCAGTAAGGCATCTGAGGCCGTCCTGCACTACAGTTTAATGAAAAAAATACGAGCTTATGGAGTATCGGAGCATACCTGCGATTGGATTCAAGACTTTCTTGAAGACACAAATTTGAATACAGCGACCAATCTCAATTATCCGACGGACAGTTCTTAATACTCAAAAAAAAAAAAAAAAAAAAGGGATGAGGCGCGAGGGAGATTTGAACACGGATCTCCCTTTCGTAGTCCAACACCCTTACCACAGAACCACGGTACCAAGGTTTATACCATTCGCACATTGTCGCATATCTTGAGCTTGGACTGTTGTCTGTTTCTATTTTGCTTCTTTTTTAACAGTTCAATACATCTTCCTGTTTTCATATTTGATATGTGTTCAGTTTTTGACGGGCTTTTTATTAGGCCATCTGACCACTAAATCTGAGGAGTCAGTTTTGAATGAACCACATACATTTCGTATTTCCATGAACAGCTCACGACAACGGTCTTAAGTACTGCCTAGAAGGTTTTGCTTCACATGCTATTCTTCTTCTTCTTCTTTTGCCTTTATTACATCGGCACTTTAACTGCCGAAATTGGCATTTTTAGAGATGGAGGTTTTCGGATGCCTTCCTGTAAACAATCCTTTATACTTCAGACGGAATTTGTGTAGCCCAGTTGTGTACGTCTAGCGTTATCCACGTGAAAGCTTACGAACGTTTTCGAAATGTTCGCGAATCGTGTAACTGCGACGGAACATGTATACGAGCCCGATATTCACATACACTGAAGTGAGAGGACACTTAAAACCCACATACACGCTGGCGGGTACACCGACCGTCGTGAGTTGGATTCAATCCGAGGCCTACCCGATTCCGGGAAACGGCGTGCCTACGTTTGTATCAGGAACTGTGTGCAGATAGGCAACAGCCACGTAATCGATATAAGTTCCCTCACAGGGCTTTGGGCGACTGTTAGCAAACTGAAGAATGTAGGAACTGAGGCACATGGGCCGGCCGAAGTGGCCGTGCGGTTAAAGGCGCTGCAGCCTGGAACCGCGAGACCGCTACGGTCGCAGGTTCGAATCCTGCCTCGGGCATGGATGTTTGTGATGTCCTTAGGTTAGTTAGGTTTAACTAGTTCTAAGTTCTAGGGGACTAATGACCTTAGCAGTTGAGTCCCATAGTGCTCAGAGCCATTTTGAGGCACATGTGGAAGTAAGGGTGTGATGAGGGATCGTGACTCGAGCTGGGGTAGCTCTTCCGGTAGAGCACTTGTCGGCGGAAGAAAAAGGTCCCGAGTTCGAGTCTCGGTGCGGCACACAGTTTCAATCTGCCGGGAAGGCAAGTGGCTGGACCCTGTGCTCTTCACGGTATCCAGAAGGACTCGTTCCTTGTCATAATGAGTCCATCCGGTATGTACACAGAGTTCACACTGGCATTCTTCGCCTCCTTGGCAGCCATGTCCCTAAGAGGCCCCATGATGCGCCTAAGATTGGAACTCCCAGCTACCAATATTCCTATCCTCTGTGAGTGCCCGGATCTTTCTGGTTGAGAGGTTTCCTCTGAAACGGGACAAGGAAGTACATCTAGCAATGATTGACATTGTCAACCACAGACAGCACCTGGAACCTGTTTCTCAGACTAACTGGGGAGCCTTAAGGTTCGGCCCCTCAGAAAGTCTTTTGCAGCCTGCCATGCCACGAGGCGACTTCCCACTCGACCACGGCTGAGGGGTCAAACTCAGTGCGAGCAGTAAATGAGCTAGTCAGTGATGCGGAACGATCGGCGGACTCGTGGGTCGCGCTGGACGTTCCACAGCCTGTCCTATCCATTTCAGCCTCAAACTGAGTGACCGAAGCCAACACAGCTTGGAGCTGAGAGCGAAGTGTCAGCAACTCCACTTGCATCCGCACACTGCAATCACAGTTCCTATCCATACTAAAGACGGTTCCAAACTACACTACAAAGGCGAACAAACGACTGTCAACACGCACTAAGAAACTTCTGCAGACACTGACGAAAACTCAAGAACTGCGTTTCTGGTTCTCCTCATGAGGGATATCGTGCTAACTTCTGTCCGAATGGCGCGTTGGATCATCAAAATCTCGAGATGGTAGGACGGCCCTGCCCATAATGCTCGAAACGGTTCTCAACTCGAGAGAGACCTGGCTACCTTGCTGCCCAAAGTAGGGTTCTGAAAGCACGAAAATGGGTGGACATTTTCTTGCTAGGACTGTTTGCCATGAATGCCAACAAAACAGCACGTAGGATATTGTAGTTGCACCGTTGCGCCTAAGGATGCCAGATATGACGACCGAAGGGGTACTACTATGAAAAGAAATGGTTGTCGGGCTGCGTATTGAGCTACAGTCACGTTGGTATCCCACAACTGTTCAGGGCGTTTCTAGACACGTCACCGACCTGGATCCCGCTTCCAACTGGACCCTGATGATCAGCGAAGACTTGTCTGGAGGCGCCCCGGACAGCAGTATGATACGAACCTGACTGTTGCACACCATATTGCCCGGCAACCAGGAGTGATGATCTGGGTTGCCATTTCTTTTCATAGAAGTACCCCTTCGCCACCTGCGCAACTCTCGCTGCACAGCAGTACGTCTACGATATTCTACATCCCAGTTTGTAGCCGTTCATGGCAAGCCATCCTGAGCTTACCAAGACAACGCCCACGTGGTGAGATTTGCTACTCCTTATTTTCTTGCTTCCTAAACGCTAACTTGTCCAGCAAAGTCGCCGGATCTCTCCCCAGTTGAGAACGTTTGGGGCGTTATGGGCAGGACACACCAACCAGCTCCTCTAACGCGCCAGTGGGAAAAAATTTGGAACTATATAGCTCAGGAGGACATCCAACAGATGTATCAATCAATGACAAGCCGAATACTGCTTGCATAATGGCCAGGGAGAGACCAACGCGTTATTGATTTGCTCAATTTGTGAAGCTCTTTCTCTTGAATAAATCATCCAATGTTTATGAAATTGCAACCATTTGTTTGTTTGTACATGTGCATTAGATCTACCGATTTCCGTCCCATTCCAATAATTTCTTCGTGATGAGTTTTTTTGTTTTGTTTTGGAAAGTGTGCATATATTTCATGGAAAGCGAGCGTACGTATTAACCTGATGTGTCGTTCCACTGACGACTAACTGACAAGAGAAAATAAGATTTCTGAAGCACCAACTCACTACCACGTTGCAGTGTGGAGAGAGAGAAACTTGGTTTGAGCTGTGCGTGGCTCATGTTCGTACCATCTATTATGTAACATCTTGTTTTACCGTAAGGCCGCCTCGTCATTTTAAATTTCAATTACTGATGTCATTGCACTACTGTCTTGCCTGCCCGAGAGTGGCAGCAGCAGCGCGTATCGATATTTTCCCTGCCGTATTATCTTTGCTGGACGGCTATTACTTCCCGGTCGTGGTGTGTCGTGGAGAGAGATCTGACCTGGAGCGGTTGGAGTTGGAACGCGGCAGAAGTGCAGTCGGGACGCAGCAGCAGTCGGGGACGGAGCGCTAGGGAGGCGCGCACTGCCAGTACTCGCCGACCGCTCGCGACACAGGATGAACTGTCCGACGGACGGAGATGGCAGCGGCATCGACCGTTGGTCGGTCGTTCAGTTGGTCACCTCTTTGGACGACGTGTGTTTGGTCCTTTGACCGTTTCTGGGCCTCGTCACTGGGTCATCTTGCTGGACGTGGTTCGGTTCCTTCTTGTGCGGAGACGTCGTGGCCAATGAGCAAGAGTTACCTCTGCATGATTGGGTCCGAGCCAGTGTGCCCAGATCGCCGTGTCTCCCAGTTCCCGACGGACAGTGGACGCACATGGTTCGAGCACCAACGATCTTGGTTGGTTATTGGTCAGTCGTCTGGTCAGACGACGTGTGTTTCGTCACCGACCGTCCTTCGGGTTTGCGTTTGTGTCCGCCGGTGATTTGTTCTGGCTGTTCATCAGTGTTTCGTGTTACGAGTGTTCGAGTTTCTTGTGGCAGTGTATCGCGAAACACTGTGTACCCCGTGTCAGTTCGAGTGAGCAATGCTTTAAAGGCTGTAATGCTGTCTGCGTACTGCAGTAGCCAGCTGGTCGGCTGCGACAGAGCAGCGAGTGAGTATTTTCTTACCGTGTTGATGCTGCTCGCCACGGCGTGTAGCTCCACAGCCGTTGCGATGTTCATGTATGTTAGTAGCTATTCTGCATTGGCTTATTAACAAACCAATATTTGAAAACGAGTGTTAGTGGTCTCTTTGGCATTTTGGTTGCAGCGTTTTTGGTCTGGTGGCCGAAATCAGGTAGTTGGTTGGTTCGTCGGCTGTCTGGCGGTTTGGTTGCCTTCCGATTTATAAGTTGTTGGTAAGGCTCTCTGCTTCGCCTAAACGTGAAACATTCCCTTAGAAAAATTAATGAATTACTGTGCTGATAAAGCTCTTACGTTATTTGATTTTCAAACAGTTCAGCAGAACTGAACATACTCAGACATTTCGCTCTTTACTTATTCTGATCAACACTAAACTGACACACAATATTTTTAGCGCAACGCAATCTGACTCTTAATAATCCCTACAAAGAATGGCCCCGACTAACATTAACCTATACCTTTCACAAATCACTTACCTCACAAAAATCTTCGTTACTCAAACTACTGCAATACAGCGAGCGCCAGTACTGCCAGCTAAATAAAAGATTCAAACTAGTGAAGGCACTATCTACTGATAGGCACAGTTAGCAAAAGAAAGATTTTGAAAGAGAACAAACAATGTATTTACCTTAATGGTGTTCAAAAGTGACAATATATATATCAGTCCATGATGTCCAATATTTCAAATTTACTCTTTCTGATGGACACACGTCCAGATCGTCCGCTCTCAAAATTCCGCCATCTCTCCCCCCACATCCACCACTGCTGGCGGCTCACCTCCAACTGCGCAGCGCTACGCGCTAACAGCCAACAGCCCAACACTACAATAGCGAATATTACAACAATGCCACCCAGCCACAGACTGCACAGAGCACAGTGCGCTATGTGGCGTTACCAATGGCCAATACATATTTGTTAAAATTCTTTGTGGGGAGAATGGGTGCTATGTAAGTAGGCTGCTGAGGTTTTTATATTGGTAACGCCACATAGCGCCCTGTATGAAAATCACTGGATGTGCTGTGTGCAGTCTCTGGCTGGGTGGCATTGTTGTAATATTCGCTATTGTAGTGTTGGGCTGTTGGCTGTTAACAGCGCGTAGGTTGGAGGTGAGCCGTCAGCAGTGGTGGATGTGGGGGGGAGAGATGGCGGAATTTTGAGAGTGGACGATCTGGACGTGTGTCCATCAGGAAGAGTAAATTTGTAATATTGGACATCATGGACTGATATATATATAAAATCACTTTTGAACACTATTAAGGTAAATACATTGTTTGTTCTCTATCAAAATTTTTCTTTTGCTAACTGTGCCTATCAGTAGTTAGTGCCTTCAGTAGTTTGAAACTTTTATTTAGCTGGCAGTACTGGCGCTCGCTGTATTGCAGTAGTTTGAGTAACGAAGATTTTTGTGAGGTAAATGATTTGTGATAGGTATAGATTAATATTAGTCAGGGCCATTCTTTTGTAGGGATTATTAAAAGTCAGATTGCGTTGCGCTAAAAATATTGTGTGTCAGTTTAGTGTTGATCAGAATTGGTAAAGAGCAAAATGTCTGAGTACGTTCAGTTCTGCTCAGCTGTTTGAAAATCAAAAAACGTAAGAGGTTTATCAGCACAGTAATTCATTAATTTTTCTAAGGGGACGTTTCAAACGGACGTTAGTCTTACAATTCCAGGCCAACCCTTGGAAACTTCTGAGCACCGTTCCATGTCTATTACACAGTAACTTCCCTGTTTGAGTTTTAGTTCAAATGGTTCAAATGGCTCTGATCACTATGGGGCTTAACATCTGAGGTCATCAGTCCCCTAGAACTTAGAACATAGGTTGGAGCTGGAACGCGTCAGAAGTGCAGTCGGGACGTAGAAGAAGCCGGGCTTATATGGGGCTTTCAGCTGAATTTTACATCAAATCTTTTAAAGCTCTAAGCCGTTAAATTATTGTGTTGATGTGTGGCCTTCAGCCGAATTTTAATATCTCTTAAATTAATGTTCCTGCCTTGAACATGAAATGCTTTAAGATAAGGCCTTCTGCCTTTTAAATTGAAATCCTTCCTTCTGAGCCTAAGCCGTTAAATTATTGATTAATAGCACGCCTTCAGCCAAGTTCCATTAAAATTAAGGTGCTAAAGCCTTCAGCCTGTTTAGATTGAAGGTTTAAAAAAACTTTTTTGGGGCTTAAAAGGTGAAATCTCCAAAAGAACCTTGTATTTCAATTTCTTGCTTAAGCTTTGCGCCTTGGATTTTGAATGTGGCCTTCAGCCTATCTAAAGTTAATCAAAGGAGATCGATTTAAACTTTCAGTATTTTGCATCCTTCTGTAATATTGTGTGTGGACAAATAAAGTTTTTATATTGTGTGCAACTGGCAGGAACTTATTTTGGCCCCTTTTCGCAACCTAATCCTCTCTGTCCTGCTAGCCAAGGCATTTCATGGGTAGTTGCTAAAATGTAGGTATAGCAAGGATAAGTTATTCTGAAAACCTAGGAATAATGTATGGGATTCAAGGGTTTGGAGCAACTGGTAGAACAGCGTATCGGTAGGTAAAGACTTGAAGCATTTCATGTTTTCGGAGTCATAACGTGTGTGCTACCAAAGTACACCGCTTCAGTGGTAAGTCACAATGATGATCTATCAAAAGCACGTCGTTTAGTACAATTTGCGTATTAAATACCAAATAATCACAAATGTAGATAGTGTTTAGAATCTTTGTACCGTATAGGGAAGTAACTTTGTTTTATCGAAGCTGTAGCGCAGTTGGTAGCATTGTGGACTCTGGAGTTGTGATGAGAAACGTAGCAGGTTCGCGTCCACCCTCTCCCAATTTTATAACGTTTTGTTTTCTGTAAAATTTTGTGTCATTATTATTCATTAAGTAGAAGTCTTACCTCCGAAGTCGATGTTATTTATTATAAATAATGACTTTGCTGCAACTCTTGTTGCAAAGGCCAAGAACTGGAATGTTTCCCCAGTGGCCAGAAATCTTAACTGCCTGCCGGGCCGCGCGGGGTAGCCGCGCGGTTTAGTGCGTCTTGTTACGGTCCGGGCGGCTCCCTTCGTCGGAGGTTCGAGTCCTCCCTCGGGCATGGGTGTGCGTGTGTTGTGCTTAGCGTAAGTTAGGTTTAGTTAAGTTCAGTAGCGTGTAGGCTTATGGACCGATGACCTCAGCAGTTTGGTCCCTTAAGAATTCACACACATTTGAACATTTTTGTGACTGCCGGTTTATGTCACAAAGTAAACACAAGTTGCACACTGGAAGTTTTCGCTGTTACGAAACCGTCTGTAAAATGTGTATATATCCGTCTCTGGGTTTATGGACTGGCACATGTTAGTATCTTGCCGGTAAATATCTTTTTCAATGATGGTGAGCAGCTTCGAAAGAAATCTCATCTTCCATTCGAATGAAATTACGAAACGAATCTCGATCTCGAAATTTATTTGAAGTACTGAATTATTTCATAGTGTTGCTGGTCAATGTAGCATCGACAATGTGGATATTATGCGCAGATTGTCATTAGACTCTATACCATTTTTTCCTTTATTGTTATTTTAAAACCTTGTACAAAAGGTAGGCCCGCAGCGGCCTATCTACGCCGCTCTTCGACCATAGAAAACCAGAGAACATATAACATGTAGACAGATATACAGAAAAATATGAATATGAAAAAACAGGTGCCATACATAATAATAATAACGAAGACGTTCGAACCAGCCGTGGTGGCCGAGCGGTTCTAGGCGCTTCAGTCAGGAAACGCGCGACTGCTACGGTCGCAGGTTCGAATCCTGCCTCGGGCATGGATGTGTGTGATGTCCTTACATTAGTTAGGTTTGAGTAGTTCCAAGTTATAGGGGACTGATGACCTCAGATGTTAAGTGACATAGTGCTCAGAGCCATTTGAACCATTTTTGAAGGCGTTCGAACTGAAAACACTGAATTGCATAAGCAAGTGCAGTCGTACACGAAGGCACAATGAGTACACTGTCGAACGATGGAGGACACTGAAGAGACATAATTGCACTGGAACGGAAAAACACTACACAGAAAACTCTGACGATGATCTTCGACGCACTGCACACACTATTACAAGAAAATAGTGGGGGAATAGGGAAAGGTACGAGGGAGGTGGGGAGGACGCTCTATACCTTAACTATATTCAACTTAAAATCGAAAATAGGATGAAAATCCAATTGAGTTAACGAATAACTTCCGCTAGGATGTATCTCAGATCGTCGCACAGCATTATGTAGTATTTGTCTACCAGAAATTCGCTGTTCAAGACGTGGACTCCAGAATTTTCTTCGAGATTGTCTCCGTTCTTCTTCGACAATCGCTAACCGAGTTAACGCGCCCATGTTACGCGCGTCCATTTTCGTAAGGAGACTGAGTGGTTTGAGGGATAAATAAAGCCGACAACTGCCGGTAGGGAGCGCTAGAGCGCTGATCACAGTTACTGATCGTCCAGTGTACTGACGGCGCTGTCTCTCGTGAGGTCGGGTGTCCCGTCTGCGTCCACGGCTATAGGGTAAGTGGTTATGAAAACCTAGGAATAATGCATAGGTTTCAGGGATGTGGAGTAAGTGGTAGAATCTTTATAAGAAGGTGTTAACGAGTTATTAGTGTCGAGAATGGTGGACGGGATTCTAGATTTAATAACTTTATTGCAAGCTTTCTATTATGTAATTGTCAATGTCAATGAAATTCACCAACAGTCGTTATTTTACGTTATTTTGTTTTAGTTTGAAGACTACAAGTTTCAGCATTTCACTATGCCATCTTCAGGCTGCACCTTATCTTTAATATAGCCCCACAAAAAGGAGTCGCATGTGCTCAGATTCGGAGAACATGGCGGCCAATCGAGGCACATTCCAGTGGTCTCTGGGCACCCCAGAACCGAAATGAGGTCACCAACGTGCTCCTGAAGGCTACCAGTTTCAGCATTTCACTATGCCATCTTCAGGCCCCATATGCATCTCTCCAAATAAACGAAACTGTCATGTAGGGCCATGAATTTCAGGATGTCGCTGACCTGTATCAAGTCCTCGAATGAAGCACTAGTGTAACGACTGAATTCACGACATCCAGAGATTTGTGGCTCTATATGACATTTTCACTTATTTGGAGAGATGCATATGGGGCTTGGAAATGGAAATGAGCGTTTGGCGTAATTGGCCAGGAGGCCCCTTACGGCCACGGTCCGGCCGCCTTCGTGCAGGTCTTATTACATTCGACGCCACATTGGGCGCCCTGCGCGCCAGATGGGGATGAAATGATGATAAAGGCAACACAACACCCAGTACCTGAGCAGAGAAGATCCACGACCCAGCCGGGAATCGAACCCAGGTCGCTAGGAGGGCTATCAGCCACGCTGACCACTTAGCTATCGTGGCGGACATATGGGGCCTGAAGATGGCATAGTGAAATGCTGAAACTGGCAGCCTTCAGAATAAAATAAAATAACATCTTAAGTTATTCAGCTGTTGGTGAACTTCATTACCACTGACAATTACTTAACCAGCCGTTGTCCCCTGTCCAACGATTACACCAGGATAATTTTGTCTTAGGGAGGGAGTCAGAACTGCTGAGCCTGTCAAGGAAAAATGCAGGACGGTGAAAGTGGCCAGTCGTTAGAGCGGCGCTTTCGGAACCTTTTTGGAGTTGAGAGCAATATGTGGAGTAAGACGGCTGGGTCCAGTGCGGTATGCCTTGCAGCGACGGACACAGTGGCAGAGCGCGTGCCGAAGGCGGAATGTGGAGCAGCGGTCCGTTCTGCCCCGTCACCGGGGCTAACGAGCCACGGCAGCGGCGGCGGCGGCGGCGGCCACGGCACAAATTACGACAGCTGCCGCTAGCTGACCTGCTAACGAGACGAGCGCAGCCCGGCCCCTGTCATCCCCCTGTCAGCTGTGACGCGCTGCCCGCACGCCGGAATGTCTTAATGCTCCGTGGAGGCGCGCGCACCAACTGCATTCCTCGCGTGCCAGGTCCTGCCCGCGGCAGAAGGCGCCCGCCGGATATGCAACCCGACCACCGAGGGTTTCCGCCACGCGGAGTTTGCCTCGAGGTGAGTGGTAGATGTGCATACGGGCCCAGCGACATCGTTGTTGTCGTCGTCGATAGGCTAAGAAAGTGATTATAGGAGCGTGGAACAAGGCCGTGTGTCGGCAAATGTATGTCTCTGTACTTGACAGCCATATGAAATGAAATGTTATCAGATAATCTAGGTGTACAACCAGTGGCGGCTCGTCAATGTACTACAGTCTGGGTGTTCACAAATGTTTGTATTCAGATGAATGTGAGAATATGAAATTAATAACTGCTGTGTAACGGTTATGCATATCAACAAGTTGTCCGCCCCCAGTAGCTGTGTGGTTGGCTCGATAGAATGTCAATCCTAACGGCCCGGGTTCGATTTCCGGCTGGGTTGGAGATTTTCTCCGCTCAGGGACTGGGTGCTGTGTTGTCCTGGTCATCATCATTTCATCCCCATCGACGCGGAATTCGCCGAAGTGGCGTCAAATTGAAAGACTTGCACCCAGCGGACGGTCTACCCGAAGGGAGGCCCTAGTCACACGACACTTTTTTTAAATCAAGAAGCTTATACAGCAACATCCACTGCCAATAATAACAACAACTGTAATGATAATAATAATAATGTCTTCGCCGGAAGCTGAGTGGTTGCCGGCACAGTAGCTCAGCGTGTTCTGTCAGAGGGCTGCTCGCCCTCTGCAGTTGAAAAACGCACAGGAGGAGCTAGATAGGATGAGGAGGGAGAAGGGGGTTGGGGAATTGGAGCTGGCTGTTGGCAAGAGATCTGCTAGGAAAAGGAGATTTTCAGATAGTTTTACTATTGGTGTTTGTAATAAATTTGACCAACTGTCAGAGTCTAGTGGAGAGGAATCTCTAGTAGCTGTAGATGTAGGAAGTATGCAGCAGACCTCAGCAGTTACGGTGGCTAGGACAGTTGCAAAGTCTAAGAGAAAGAAGAAGGTTCTGCTGTTAGGTAGTTCTCATGGTAGAGGTGTAGGCCAGCAGTTGCAGGAAGTTTTGGGGATTGAGTACCAGGTCACCAGCATTGTGAAGCCTAATGCAGGATTGGCTCAGGTGACTTTTAACATAGGGGGGTTATGTAGGGATTTTACAAAAGAGGATCAGGTAGTGATTGTGGGTGGGGCTGGTAATAGTATTGATACGGCTGGGGAGTATGACATAGATGGTGACCTGGAAAAGATAGCCACTCAGACTGGCAACATGAATGTGCATTTCGTGGAACTGTTTCAGCGTCACGATCGTCCTCATCTTAATGCAGCCGTCAGGCGTAATAACATGAGACTTGGGGGTGCGCTAATGACAGAAGGCATGAGTCACATTTCAGTGGTGTCGGTGGAGTCTATCAGCAGGACGGGTTTCACTAGACATGGCCTGCACCTCAACAGGTATGGAAAGGGGAGGTTGGCAAAGCTTATAGGTGACAGCATAGGTGGGGGTGGTGGGATCACTCATGGGAAAATTCCGGTAGTTGTGGGTGTTAGAGCTGTACCTTTTTTAGATTGAATTCAATTGACAGGTATTCCTGCTTAAGGGAAGTCTCTCTAACAAAGAAACCACTTTCGACAAAGCTTAGGTATCCGATTAACGAGGGAATTAGTATATTTCATCAAAACATACAAGGCATTAGAGATAAAGTTAGTGAATTACTTATAGATGTTGACTCTGAAATTATTGGTATATCTGAACACTTCTTAAATAAGGAGATAATTCAGAGGCTTCCTTTACCAGGATACAGGTTGGCTGGCAGCTTTTCTAGGAGCTCTTTGCGGTGTGGGGGAGCAGCCATGTATGTGAAAAACGGTATCCCATTTGAGTCAATTGATGTTTCAAAGTACTGCACTGAAAAGGTGTTTGAATGTTGTGCAGGTGTGGTTAAATTTAGTGGAGCTAAACTTCTTACTGTTGTTATTTATAGATCACCAGACTCCGATTTCACAACGTTTTTGCTAAAGCTAGAGGAGGTTCTTGGTTCACTTTATAGGAAATACAAAAAGTTAGTTATATGTGGTGACTTCAATATAAATCGTATAAGTGATTGTGCAAGGAAAAGGATGCTGGTACACCTCCTTAATTCATATAATCTTACGCAAACCGTATTCTTTCCAACGAGAGTGCAAGGGAACAGTAGAACAACCATAGACAAAATTTTTGTTCATTCGTCATTACTAGAAGGTCATTCTGTTAGCAGAATGGTGAATGGCCTTTCAGATCATGATGCACAAATTTTAAGTCTAACAGATTTTTGTGCTGCAACGCAGGTTAAATACAGTTACCAACGTTTTAGGAAAGCTGATCCAGTTGCTGTAGAGACTTTTGTAAACCTTATCAAGGAACAAGAGTGGCAAGATGTTTATAGTGCTGATACAGTAGACGATAAATATAATGCTTTCCTCAAGACTTTTCCCGTGCTCTTTGAAAGTTGCTTTCCGTTAGAACGTTCAGAACAGGGTACTAGCACAAACAGGCAGCCTGGGTGGCTGACTAAAGGTATAAGAATGTCTTGTAGAACAAAGTGGCAATTACATCAAAACGTTAGAAACAGTCACAATCTAAATGCAGTAGCCCATTACAAACAGTATTGTAAGGTGCTTAAAAAAGTTATTAGGAAGGCAAAAAGTATGTGGTATGCAGATAGAATAGCTAAGTCTCAGGATAAAATTAAAACCATATGGTCAGTCGTAAAGGAAGTGGCTGGTCTGCAGAGACAGGTCGAGGATATAGAATCAGTGCGTAGTGGGAATGTCCGTGTTACTGATAAGTCGCATATATGTACAGTATTTAATAATCACTTTCTGAATATTGCAGGTGAACTAAATAGAAACCTAGTCCCAACGGGGAATCATATAGCGCTCGTAGAAAAAAGTGTTCCGAGACTGTTACTTGAAATGCTCCTCCATGATACTGACAAGAGGGAGATTGAGTTAATAATTAAATCACTAAAGACCAAGAACTCTCATGGATATAACGGGGTATCTAGCAGAATACTGAAGTATTGTTCCATGTATGTTAGCCCAGTACTTAGCCATATCTGTAACTTTTCCTTTAGGAGTGGTCGGTTTCCTGACCGATTAAAGTACTCGGTAGTGAAGACACTTTATAAAAAGGGAGACAGGGATAATGTTGAAACTTCCTGGCAGATTAAAACTGTGTGCCCGACCGAGACTCGAACTAGGGACCTTTGCCTTTCACGGGCAAGTGCTCTACCAACTGAGCTACCGAAGCACGACTCAGGCCCGGTACTCACAGCTGTACTTCTGCCAGTACCTCGTCTCCTACCTTCCAAACTTTACAGAAGCACTCCTGCGAACCTTGCAGAACTAGCACTCCTGAAAGAAAGGATATTGCGGAGACATGGTTTAGCCACAGCCTGGGGGATGTTTCCAGAATGAGATTTTCACTCTGCAGCGGAGTGTGCACTGATATGAAACTTCCTGGCAGATTAAAACTGTGTGCCCGACCGAGACTCGAACTCGGGTCCTTTGCCTTTCGCGGGCAAGTGCTCTACCAACTGAGCTACCGAAGCACGACTCACGCCCGGTACTCACAGCTTTACTTCTGCCAGTACCTCGTCTCCTACCTTCCAAACTTTACAGAAGCTCTCCTGCGAACCTTGCAGAACTAGCACTCCTGAAAGAAAGGATATTGCGGAGACATGGCTTAGCCACGGCCTGGGGGATGTTTCCAGAATGAGATTTTCACTCTGCAGCGGAGTGTGCGTTGATATGAAACTTCCTGGCAGATTAAAACTGTGTGCCCGACCGAGACTCGAGCTCGGGACCTTTGCCTTTCGCGGGCAAGTGCACTCCGCTGCAGAGTGAAAATCTCATTCTGGAAACATCCCCCAGGCTGTGGCTAAGCCATGTCTCCGCAATATCCTTTCTTCCAGGAGTGCTAGTTCTGCAAGGTTCACAGGAGAGCTTCTGTAAAGTTTGGAAGGTAGGAGACGAGGTACTGGCAGAAGTAAAGCTCTGAGTACCGGGCGTGAGTCGTGCTTCGGTAGCTTGCGCAGTTGGTAGAGCACTTGCCCGCGAAAGGCAAAGGTCCCGAGTTCGAGTCTCGGTCGGGCACACAGTTTTAATCTGCCAGGAAGTTTCATATCAGCGCACACTCCACTGCAGAGTGAAAATCTCATTCTGGAAACATCCCCCAGGCTGTGGCTAAGCCATGTCTCCGCAATATCCTTTCTTTCAGGAGTGCTAGTTCTGCAAGGTTCGCAGGAGAGCTTCTGTAAGGTTTGGAAGGTAGGAGAGGAGGTACTGGCAGAAGTAAAGCTGTGAGTACCGGGCGTGAGTCGTGCTTCGGTAGCTCAGTTGGTAGAGCACTTGCCCGCGAAAGGCAAAGGTCCCGAGTTCGAGTCTCGGTCGGGCACACAGTTTTAATCTGCCAGGAAGTTTCATATCAGCGCACACTCCGCTGCAGAGTGAAAATCTCATTCTGGAAACATCCCCCAGGCTGTGGCTAAGCCATGTCTCCGCAATATCCTTTCTTTCATGAGTGCTAGTTCTGCAAGGTTCGCAGGAGAGCTTCTGTAAAGTTTGGAAGGTAGGAGACGCGGTACTGGCAGAAGTAAAGCTGTGAGTACCGGGCGTGAGTCGTGCTTCGGTAGCTCAGTTGGTAGAGAGCTTGCCCGCGAAAGGCAAAGGTCCCGAGTTCGAGTCTCGGTCGGGCGCACAGTTTTAATCTGTCAGGAAGTTTCATATCAGCGCACACTCCGCTGCAGAGTGAAAATCGCATTGAGGGATAATGTTGATAATTATAGACCTATTTCTATGCCATCGGTGTTTGCTAAAGTTATCGAGAGGGTTGTATATACAAGGTTACTGCAGCATTTAAATTCACATAATTTGCTGTCAAATGTACTGTTTGGTTTTAGAAATGGCTTAACAACTGAAAATGCTATAGTCTCTTCTCTCTATGAGGTTTTGGACGGATTAAATAAAAGGTTGCGAACGTTAGGTGTTTTCTTTGATTTAACGAAGGCCACAAAATATGACCACAAAATATTACTGCAGATTTAACGAAGGCCACAAAATATGACCACAAAATATTACTGCAGAAGTTGGAACATTATGGAGTAAGGGGAGTAGCTTACAATTGGTTCGCCTCTTACTTTAAGAACAGAAAGCAGGAGGTAATTCTCCGCAATATTGAGAGTGGTAATGATGTTCAGTCCCAATGGGGCACTGTTAAATGGGGCGTTCCCCAAGGATCGGTGCTGGGGCCACTGCTGTTTCTTATTTATATAAATGATATGCCTTCTAGTATTACAGGTGATTCGAAAATATTTCTGTTTGCTGATGACACCAGCTTGGTAGTGAAGGATCTTGTGTGTAATATTGAAACATTATCAAATAATGTAGTTCATGAAATAAGTTCGTGGCTTGTGGAAAATAATTTGATGCTAAATCACAGTAAGACTCAGTTTTTACAGTTTCTAACTCACAATTCAACGAGAACTGATATTTTAATCAGACAGAATGGGCATGTTATAAGCGAGACGGAACAGTTGAAGTTCCTAGGCGTACGGATAGATAGTAAGCCGTTGTGGAAAGCCCATGTTCAGGATCTTGTTTAGAAACTAAATGCCGCTTTATTTACCATTAGAACAGTATCTGAAATAAGTGACATTTCAACACGAAAAGTAGTCTACTTCGCATATTTTCATACGCTTATGTCATATGGTATTATTTTTTGGGATAATTCTTCTGATTCAAAAAGGGTATGTTTGGCTCAAAAACGGGCTGTTCGAGCTATGTGTGGTGTAAGTTCTAGAACCTCTTGTCGACCCCTGTTCAATAGTCTGGGAATTCTGACATTGCCCTCACAGTATATATTTTCTTTAATGTCGTTTGCTGTTAGCAATATTAGCTTATTCCCAAGAGTCAGCAGCTTTCACTCAGTTAATACTAGGCAGAAATCAAATCTGCTTGTGGAATGCACTTCCTTGACTCTTGTGCAGAAAGGAGTGCAGTATTCTGCTGAATCCATTTTCAATAAGCTACCACAAGAACTCAAAAATCTTAGCAGTAGCCCAAACGCTTTTAAGTCTAAACTGAAGAGTTTCCTCATGGCTCACTCCTTCTATTCTGTCGAGGAGCTCCTGGAAGAGCTAAAAAATTAAGCAAATTCCAGTGTTACATTCTTGATTTTTTTTATTTAAACTAATGACGTGTCGCCTGAATATGTTTCTTATATTTCATTTTATCTGTTTCTACAATCGTGTTATAATTTCATGTATTGACTCGTTCCATGACCATGGAGAGTCCTCCTTAATGTGGTCCCACGGAACAATAAATAAATAAATAAAATAAAAAAATAAAAAATAAAAAAAAACTGAGTAAAGGAACCAACGCTCAACTTGAACGGATGTCTTGTGACGTCCACCCAGACCAAACGCAACGAAGAATACCGGACAAAATGAAACAAAAAAAAGTGGTCAGCGCGACGGAATGTCATGCCAAGGGGCCCGGGTTCGATTCCCGGCGGGATCGGATATTTTGTCTGCTAAGGGGCTGGGTGCTCTGTTGCCCTCATCATCATCATTTCATCCAAATCGACACGCAAATTGCCCCAGTGGCTTCATCTCAAAAGACTTGCACAAGGCGAACGGTCTACCCGAAGGGAGGTCCTCGCCACACGACATTTCATTTCGTAATAATAATATTATAAAAATATTAAGAAGCATAACTTATCTGACAAAAGATAGAATTGTTTTTTTGGAATTTTGTTGTTTTGTACATAATTAAGTACAGCTTAGGGCAGTAACGAAATAATGTGTAAGATTTCGCAACTCTTCGTTTCGCATTTTTATGTAAGTGGCGGTTTCCGTGCGTTTCCATTTTTTCAGAGAGATGTACAAGATCGCTAGCAGATGCATTAGTTCACGGATTTAAACCCGGGCTGAAAATCAGATATTCTTACGCTGCACTACACAACTTGTGCTAACTGTACACTTCCTTGTTGAATGTTCGCTTTTAGTCACGCGTATTTGATTTCATCACTCTCTCAATCTGTTCTCGGAGGGCCTAGTTTCTTTTCGGCTAACGTTTCCTGGTAATTTACTGTTCTGTTCCCAGAATGATATTTTCACTCTGCAGCGGGGTGTTCGCTGATATGAAACTTCCCAGTAGAATAAAGTTATGCGCCGGACCGAGACTCGAACTCGCGACCTTTGGCTTTCGCGGGCAAGTGCTCTACCGATGGACTACCCAAGCATGGCTCGCGACTTCTCCTCACAGCTTTTCTTTCCTGTCCACAATTAAAATAGATTCAACATAGTTCATGTTTACAATGTACACGACAGCCGATTCCTGCACAGTGAACGACCAAATCCAAACACAAACTGCCGTTTGTGGAAATGATTGAACAGTAGTAATGTCTACTAACATAGTCGTTTGACTAGATTACAAATTCATAAGGGCCTATAGCACACAGCCGTCGATCCCACAATTAAGTGAACACCAGAGAAAACAGTGATACAGCTTTCCATGAATTTTCAAATATAGAATATGGGCCTACAGAACAGATAAACCCGACTCACCATAAGATCAATAGATTTCAGAAGCAGGAATAAATGCTAAAATCTCACAACAGACGGTGATGTGCTTGGGATCCTTCTGACTCTCACCACCTCAAAGGCATTACTGCATGATAAAATTCATAAATTAATATACTATAGCTCATTCAGAAGCCCACAAAATAGATTTACTGTCAGTACAAGTTTGACATATACTGACGTCTGATCTAATTTTGCTACATAGCGAGTGGATTAGCATATCTGAGGAGTGTGCTATCGTCTAGCAAGATTTATGCCGAGCGAATGGGGATAAAAGTCTGCTGCAGTGTGCTATCATCTGGTGGAGTTTTCCTAGTTGAGTGGCAAGGGCTATCTTTGAACATCATGAATCATGCACATTATTGATCATATCCATATTTATTTATCTGTGAGGCAATTACGTAACGCGAGTTGCGCATGCGCAAAAGCTCCTTAAAACGTGCACAATTGAAGGTGTGCTCGCGAACTGTTGCCAAGTTTCATGGAGTCTAGAGGATCATTAGCACGCTCGATTACGTGCCCTATCTGTCAGACTGCAGCATGTACGTTAGGTTTAAGAGCATTCAAAGAAAAATAACCAATAAATCCGAAAGGTGTCGAAAGTTAGGGTGCTCACGTACTCTTCTGCGCTTACACAGCAGCCGCCACTGTGTACAAATCAAGGACGAGATAAATAAAGTAAGACGGCCGGTGTGGCCGAGTGGTTCTAGGCGCTTCAGTCTGGCACCGAGCGACTGCTATGGTCGCAAGTTCGAATCCTGCCTGGGGCATGGATGTGTGTGATGTCCCTAGGTTAGTTAGGTTTAAGTAGTTCTAAGTTCTAGGGAACTGATGACGTCAGATGTTATGTCCCATAGTACTCAGAGCCATTTGAACCATTTTGAACCATAGATAAAGTAATATAATACACTCCTGGAAATAGAAAAAAAAACACATTGACACCGGTGTGTCAGACCCACCATACTTGCTCCGGACACTGCGAGAGGGCTGTACAAGCAATGATCACACGCACGGCACAGCGGACACACCAGGAACCGCGGTGTTGGCCGTCGAATGGCGCTAGCTGCGCAGCATTTGTGCACCGCCGCCGTCAGTGTCAGACAGTTTGCCGTGGCATACGGAGCTCCATCGCAGTCTTTAACACTGGTAGCATGCCGCGACAGCGTGGACGTGAACCGTATGTGCAGTTGACGGACTTTGAGCGAGGGCGTATAGTGGGCATGCGGGAGGCCGGGTGGACGTACCGCCGAATTGCTCAACACGTGGGGCGTGAGGTCTCCACAGTACATCGATGTTGTCGCCAGTGGTCGGCGGAAGGTTCACGTGCCCGTCGACCTGGGACCGGACCGCAGCGACGCACGGATGCACGCCAAGACCGTAGGATCCTACGCAGTGCCGTAGGGGACCGCACCGCCACTTCCCAGCAAATTAGGGACACTGTTGCTCCTGGGGTATCGGCGAGGACCATTCGCAACCGTCTCCATGAAGCTGGGCTACGGTCCCGCACACCGTTAGGCCGTCTTCCGCTCACGCCCCAACATCGTGCAGCCCGCCTCCAGTGGTGTCGCGACAGGCGTGAATGGAGGGACGAATGGAGACGTGTCGTCTTCAGCGATGAGAGTCGCTTCTGCCTTGGTGCCAATGATGGTCGTATGCGTGTTTGGCGCCGTGCAGGTGAGCGCCACAATCAGGACTGCATACGACCGAGGCACACAGGGCCAACACCCGGCATCATGGTGTGGGGAGCGATCTCCTACACTGGCCGTACACCACTGGTGATCGTCGAGGGGACACTGAATAGTGCACGGTACATCCAAACCGTCATCGAACCCATCGTTCCACCATTCCTAGACCGGCAAGGGAACTTGCTGTTCCAACAGGACAATGCACGTCCGCATGTATCCCGTGCCACCCAACGTGCTCTAGAAGGTGTAAGTCAACTACCCTGGCCAGCAAAATCTCCGGATCTGTCCCCCATTGAGCATGTTTGGGACTGGATGAAGCGTCGTCTCACGCGGTCTGCACGTCCAGCACGAACGCTGGTCCAACTGAGGCGCCAGGTGGAAATGGCATGGCAAGCCGTTCCACAGGACTACATCCAGCATCTCTACGATCGTCTCCATGGGAGAATAGCAGCCTGCATTGCTGCGAAAGGTGGATATACACTGTACTAGTGCCGACATTGTGCATGCTCTGTTGCCTGTGTCTATGTGCCTGTGGTTCTGTCAGTGTGATCATGTGATGTATCTGACCCCAGGAATGTGTCAATAAAGTTTCCCCTTCCTGGGACAATGAATTCACGGTGTTCTTATTTCAATTTCCAGGAGTGTATATCAAAATGAATGAAAGTGCTGGAACTTGTTGTCAGAGGTCTCTCAGTCATGCACAGAAAGCTGGACGTCACGTGGCGTGAGGTCAGCGTCACTATAGCGCCAAATTATGGCTGACCCCGCACTATGAGGATGCTGAAGGAATGGAAAAAGGCAGTATGAGTTAATCAGTGAGCAGTTACTGTGCGCTGTGGTGCTGTTCTTCATTACAGCATAACTCAGAGGCAACATTTGGATGACTTAACACGGGGAAAACTCTTCGGGAAGCTAGAACAAAGACGAAGTGTAGCCAAGGAGTCTGGCATTGATCAGCAATTTTTCATGTGAGTAGGGAGCGTTCCGAACCACAGGCACAGCTGCCCGAAGGAGAGGAGGTGGAAGACCGAGGTCAACTTCAGCAGCAGATGACTACATTGTGCAGCAGTCAAGAAGGACCCGCGACAGAAAGCGTGTGCAACTGCAACCACAATAACAGGACTGCAAGACACAAAACCCCAAACTCCACAGAGGCACAGCAAAGGCATGGGGGAGGGCCTCTTTGTCCGACGACCAATACGTCGTATTTTGTTGACACCCGCACATCGGCAACCCCGCTTACGAAAATACCAGAGCATAAGGGCTGGACCGACGAGGAGGGGATCGCGTCCTCTTCGCGGGTGGGAGCAGACTCAGTCTGAGCAGTGATTTTGGAAGTACCCTCATACGGAGAGAGATGAGACGAGCACGTAATGCACCCAGGAACACTGTCGAACATTGTCGTGTCGGTGATGCAGTTGTTATGCTTTTGGGGAGGCATAATGTGCATGGGCGTACTGACCACCAAATCTCTGAACACAGTACACTTAACGGTCAGAATTATTGTG
Source organism: Schistocerca cancellata (assembly GCF_023864275.1). NCBI lineage: Eukaryota > Metazoa > Arthropoda > Insecta > Orthoptera > Acrididae > Schistocerca > Schistocerca cancellata. The sequence continues at coordinate 919,042,764 of NC_064627.1, read as the reverse complement.
AATCCTTACTCCCTTCTGCGTCTTGCCGTGGGTACCATCGATCCTGACTTCATTTTGGTAGCTGACGATGCACGACCGTATCGAGTTAGGTAGTTAGTTAGTTACAAGTTCCATAGATCATTTGAACGATTCTTTTATCGAAATGACGTGGAACGAGTCAGTTTGAGGATAAATATACTTTTGTTTTTACTGGCTACCACTTTTTAAGTAGAAATTCGTTAATGGAATTGTAAGAACTGTGCTCGATCACAGGTTCGAATCCTGGCTCGGGCAGGGCATGCGGACGGGAATTGTCTTGCAGCAAAACGATGCCCTTGCTCAACTTCATGGACTGTTGCTTTGATTCTGGTGTGACATAGGCCACCCATGTTTCATCGCCCGTAACAATTCGGCTTAAGAAATCATCATAGCCGTTGTGGTACTGCTCAAGGAAAGTCAAAATGGTTCAAATGGCTCTGAGCACTATGGGACTTAACTGCTGTGGTCATCAGTCCCTTAGAACTTCGAACTGCTTAAACCTAACTAACCTAAGGACATCACACACACCCATGCCGTAGCGGTCGCGCGGTTCCAGACTGTAGCGCCTAGAACCGCTCGGCCACTCCGGCCGGCCAAGGAAAGTCAATGCACTGTCTAAAGGTTTGGTTTTGTGCACATCCGTCAACATTTTTGGTACCCAAAGGGCGCACAATTTTCGGTAATTCAAGTGCTCGGTCACAATGCCATACAAAACACTACGAGAAACATTAGGAAAGTCATCCCGCAAGGAGGAAATCGTAATGCGTCTGTTTTCTCTCACCTTATTGTCCACTTCCTGCACCAAACTTTCATTAACGACCGAAGGACGCCCAATCCGTTGTTCATCATGCACATTTGTGCGGCCATCTTTAAATGTTCTCACCCACTTTCTTACCATTCCATTACTCATAATGTTTTCTCCGTAAACTGCACAGATCTCACGATGAATATCTATCACTTTTAGGCCTTTAGCACTAAGAAATCTTATAACAGCCCGTACTTCACAGTCGGCGGGACTCACGATTATCGGAGGCGTCTTAAACACTCAGTACACAACGTAAACAAAGAAGAATCAGACTGTAATGGCGTTATTGCGTAGATTAAGGTACAGGCTTTCATGTAAAAATAAAATTATTGAGATATCTCAGTACGTCTTTTATTTAATTTCAAAACGGTACTTAATCAAGAAACACGTCTCGTAGTTGCTATTTTTTTGGGATCTCTTTTATTGCTTGAGACCTTAATGAAATAAGCTCAACCTAACAGCTCTTCTCGGAAGTCCTACTAGGTTCTCAAACTGTTACTCTATGGTCTTCACAGTTTTAAGGTGATTGTTATGTCCTCCCTGAAAAAATTATTTCTGCTTTAATTTCTTGGTACTATAAATACATTTCATGCATCTAGGATGTGTTTGTGATTTACACTTTTCGAAGATTTCTGTTTGTTTTGCAGAGCTGTGGTATTCCTGTGTAAGACTCCATCATTAATGTATTCACAAATTATCAGTTTTTGTAATAACTCAGTGTAAAACTGACAAAATATCTCCCCTGTCTACCAAAGGCTTCTGGTAAAAGATAAAATGAGCTAAATGTTTTCCGGCAGAAAGCCAAGCCCTGGAACATTTTGGGGTGCGGAGAAAGAGGGACGTTTGGGCATTGGACCCAGCTGCACTGAAAGAACGCTACAGAAATTCAGCTGAAATATATTTTAACGCTTGCGATCACAGAAAGGAGTGTCGCTGCGAGTACGCCAGATTTTTTTCCACCCCAGAAGTCAAATTTGCGTTGGAATTCTGATCGCAGTGCTGGTTCGGTATATCGCCTGCGCTCGTATACAAAACTAGAAGCGGGGCCCGTCAAACACGGTATCATTTTCAAATGCTCGTCGCCGTTGGAGCTCTAAACGTTGGCGAAGCCGCTGCCGCTTTCGGTCTTTAAATGTTGAGAGAGAGACTGAGTAAACAGCAAACAAAAGGTCCCTGCAAACAAGCCGCAGCCCGCTGCTCCAATCCGCTGGTACAGATTTTTTTCTCTCTCTCTTTCTCTCTCTCCCCCTCTCTCTTTTTTCATCTCCCCCCTCCCGGAGTCTGGCGCTCTATTGTTCGACCTCTGCAACTGTTTAATTACTTTCCTCAAACATTTAGGATGGACGCGGAACAAAAAGCTGCCCTATTACAGCGCCACCGGGCGATGAGATCTGTTGGCGACCGACAAATATTTGCTAGAGAAATTATTCCACGATAAACAGTTGGCCAAGCGTTAGCTCGAAAGTGGAAAGTAACGGCAAACACGGTACGGCCTGAATTATTCAGCCAAGTGCGTTGCGGGCGGCCGGGTTACAGACACGGTGCGAACGAACAAATCGCGTTAACTGCGCCAGAGTGTAACTCACTCTCCAGAGCGGAACACGGCCTTCAGCACTTGACCTGTACTCGCGGCCTGGAGGTCTTTCAGTGTTTTTCTCTTGTAGCGCTAGGCACGTTTCCAGTACATTCATGGGCTCAAACCCGAAGACATCGAATCAGAAGTACCGATTACTTCCAATAGGAAGTAAGACAGAAGGAGAACTACGTAAGCTGAGAGGAAATTTCTCCCCGAAGTTATTTATAGCAGTTATTGAGATGGCTATGTTTAAAATTGTTTGGAACAACAGAGGAATAAGGATAAATGGTAAAAGGCTCACCAACCTGAGATTTGCTGACGATATAGTGGTCCTAGCTAGCAGTTAGATGGAAATGCAGCCCTTTATAAAAGACTTAACAGATCGTTGTCAGGAAGTTGGACTTCAAATAACTCACTCTGAAACTAAGTTTATGCATAGTAACTGGGTAGCTGCAGGACAAGTAACACTGAACAGCAAAATCCTAAATCATGTTACAGAATACGTTTACCTGGGGCAATTAATTGACACCAAAGGGGATTTGAAACCTGAAATTTTTCTTCGAATTAAACTGGGTTGGAGGGCTTACGGAAGGAATGCAGCAGCTTTCAAATCTAACGTGCCAGTCTAGTTAAAGAAGACAGTTTTTGATCAGTGTGTCCTACCGGTTTTAACGTATGCGTGTGAAACTTGGACTTCAAATGAATTTTTCAAAAGGAAGCTTAGAACTGCTCAGAGAGCTATGGAAAGGTCAATGTTAGGTTTCACTAAGAAAGATCGACAGAAAAGTGAAGACATTCGAGCAATAACAGGATGATGATGATGATGATGTTTGGTTTGTGGGGCGCTCAACGGCGTGGTCATCAGCGCCCGTACAATTACCCAATCGTTGCTCAGTCCAATTTCGCCACTTTCCTGGATGATGATGAAATGATGAGGACAACACAAACACCCAGTCATCTCGAGGCAGGTGAAAATCCCTGACCCCGCCGGGAATCGAACCCGGGACCCCGTGCTCGGGAAGCGAGAACGCTACCGCGAGACCACGAGCGGCGGACGCAATAACAGGAGTAAAAGATATCATAGAACGGGTTAAGACTCTAAAATGGCAGTGGGCATGACATATTGCAAGAACGAAGGATGGAAGATGGACAAAATCAGTTTTAGAGTGGAGTCCCAGAGAAAAACGAAGACCACCAAGGAGACCACCTGATCGCTGGGATAAGGAACTCAGGAAAGTTGCGGGCTTCAACTGGCAGAAGACAGCAGCGGACAGAGATGCATGGAAAAACCTCTTAAAATGTATTTAATAACTTAGAGAGGCTACATCTTGTATAGATTGAATTAGCTGTACAATAAATAAATAAATCAAGTCAAAGGCTGCACATCTGATCGACTAAACAAGACAAACAGAAATACGAGAAGAGCTAAAGACTTCAGATACGGAAAGCAAAATTTAAAAAGAAAAAAAAAATGAAATCAACAGGAGTAACTATTCAGAAAGGACGCAGCAAGATTGTCAAATAGAACTGCCATCATCTACGAGGCCAGTGGACAGCGGAGTTTTGGACGTCCGAGGAACAAGATGGTTTGAGAATGGAATGTACAGCCTACTGTAAGAAACGATAATGATGATGATGAGTAACTGCACAACTTGACTAAAAGAAGGGGTCGCTCTATAGAACACATGCTGAAGCACTGAGAAATAGCTATAATTTGGTAATGGAAAGAAGTGTGTGTGTGTTTGTGATAAATTTAATATTCTGTAAATTATTTTCGATTTGTATTGATATGCGGTCACTGTTTACGATGCACAATTGGATTATTAATCATTTCATTGTCTGATACTGGCTAGCACCACTTACTATCAATTACTGTAGTACTGCATGTCTAGGAGTTAATGATAGCTGAACGCTGGCAGATAGAGCAACATGGAAAAAGCGTTCCTCATAAACCACTATCGGCTAGACAGGGGCTGGGAAGACATCTGTCGTGTTCTGCAGGGGCAGGCTTTTACTCCCCTTAGAGAGAACAGACTTAGCAGGCAGTGGTTTACAACGCTGGAGGCCACAGAATCTCCATAGCACGGACTGTACGGGTGGGAGGCTACACTGTGGTGGGTTAAAACAAAGTTCAGAATATCGTACCTGACAAAAAGGCATCAAGGTTGGAACGAATCGAAATTACACTACTGGCCATTAAAATTGCTACACCAAAAAGAAATGCAGATGATAAATGGGTATTCATTGGACAGATTTATTATACTAGAACTGCCATGTGATTACATTTTCACGCAATTTGGGTGCATAGATCCTGAGAAATCAGTACCAAGAACAACCACCTCTGGCCGTAATAACGGAGCTTAGATGGCGTGTACAGGAACTGATGCACATGCAGTTTCAACACGATACCACAGTTCATCAAGAGTAGTGACTTGCGTATTGTGACGAGCCAGTTGCTCGGCCACCATTCATCTGTAAAAATGACGTTTTGCCATTCGTGCGCCCAGGTTCGTCGTTGAGTACACCATCGCAGGCGCTCCTGTCTGTGATGCAGCGTCAAGGGTAACCGTAGCCACGGTCTCCGAGCTGATAGTCCATGCTGCTGTAAACGTCGTCGAACTGTTCGTGCAGATGGTTGTTGTCTTGCAAACGTCCCCATCTGTTGACTCAGGGATCGAGACGTGGCTGTACGATCCGTTACAGCCATGCGGATAAGATGCCTGTCATTTCGACTGCTAGTGATACGAGGCCGCTGGGATCCAGTACAGCGTTCCGTATTACCCTCCTGAACCCAACGATTCCATATTCTGCTAACAGTCATTGGATGTCGACCAACGCGAGCAGCAACGTCGCGATACGATAAACCACAATCGCGATAGACTACAATCCGATCTTTATCAAAGTCGGAAACGTGATGGTACGCATTTCTCCTCCTTACACGAGGCATCATAACAACGTTTTACCAGGCAACGCCGGTCAACTGCTGTTGTGTATGAGAAATCGTTTGGAAACTTTCCTCATGTCAGCACGTTGTTGGTGTCGCCACTGGCGCCAACCTTGAGTGAATGCTCTGAAAATGTAATCATTTGCATATCACAGCATCTTCTTCCTTCTGGTTAAATTTCGCGTCTGTAGCACGTCATCTTCGTGGTGTAGCAGTTTTTATGGCCAGTAGTGTACATCCCTTTAAGTGTGAAGGAATGTGCGATGTCACAAAGGACGGTCATGGGCTGCCCTCCGAGGAATCTTCTCTTGGGAAGCACCAGAGCATGCATCCCTCCGAAAAGCAGAGATGTGTATTTGTGCAATGGATGTGGCAGGGGAAAGGAAAAGTTCCAGTAAATCTTTTGAAAGGACTACGAGTTTCATGCGATTCGGCGGCAGATTAATGACCAATGTAGGAAGAGGTAGTGTCTTTGTGGCCGCTACTGGGATCCCTCATCTGAGCTCAAACGTGCACGCCACGTGTCCAAGAGAGAGCTGGCATGTTGTGTGGAGACAGTTCACTATGGGGGATCGTTCGAAGACATTTCCCTCCGGGGACTGCCCCGCAGCCTTTGCTGGCGAGAGCCACAGCGCAGAACCTGGCGGTTATCTCCGCAGTATAAGGGCGAGTGAGGTCGTTTCTCTGTGATCAGAACTGTATTCTGTTTACTAGAATTTTTTCTGTTTACAACATCATGTTTGTCGCATCCGTGTTTGGCGACATCGCGGTGAACGCACATTGGAAGCGTGTATTCGTCATCGCCATACTGGCGTATCACCCGGCGTGATGGTATGGAGTGCCATTGGATACAAGTCTCTGTCACCTCTTGTTCGCATTGACGGCACTTTGAACAGTGGACGTTACATTTCAGATGTGTTACGACCCGTGGCTCTACCCTTCATTCGATTACTGTCAAACACTTCGTTTCAGCAGGATAATGCACGACCGCATGTCTCAGGTCATGTATGGGCCTTTCTGGATACAGAAAATGTTCGACTGCTGCCCTGGCCAGCACATTCTCCAGATATCTCACCAATTGAACACGTCTGGTCAATGGTGGCCGAGCAACTGGATCGTCACAATACGCCGGTCACTACTCTTGATGAACTATGGTATCTTGTTGAAGCTGCATGTGCAGCTGTACCTGTACACGCCATCCAAGCTCTGTTTGACTCAATGCCCAGGCGTATCAAGGCCGTTATTACGGCCAGAGGTGGTTGTTCTGGGTACAGATTTCTCAGGATCTATGCACCCAAATTGCGTGAAAATGTAATCACATGTCAGTTATAGTATAATGTGTTTGTCCAATGAATACCCGTTTATAATCTGTATTTCTTCTTGGTGTAGCAATTTTAATGTCCAGTAGTGTAATTAGAGAGTGTAGCTGAGTGGAAAATGGTCAATGGTAACAGGCACCTTTCAAAACATGATCCTAGAATGACTAAGCAGGTGTCATACTGCAATACTGGCCTCCTCAGGGGCTAGCGCCTTGCCGCCTGTGTGGGTGGAGAAGTTTCGGCGTGAGATTAGGACTAGACCGCAGCTATCGGCAGCGTCTCCCAACTCGGACACGTCTCACGGATAAACTGGGCAAAGTATGTCCCACAGCGCCTCTTGTCTTCCCACATGCCTTTCCACTGTCCTTTTCTCCAGCACCCTAGGAGCCAATGGCGAAGTGAACGGAAGAGGAATGTTTCACAACTGAGATTCTCAGCGGCGATCGCATAGGAGGGAGATGTCATGCCAGACGAACTCGATGTAAAGGTGCTGTCTACTATCCTTGAGCTCGTTGCATTTCGTTGCAGTTTTGGTATCTGAGATCACATATCTCACAACCACGCACCGTGACGAGTGGTTCAGAATCGTAGTGAATATGTTATTTCCTGGGTTGAGATCCACCTTGATCCTTTATTTACGGTAACTGCAAAAAAATATACAAATCAGTGTTCTAAGCTTTTGCTTTGGTACTTGATGAAAAGTTACTGGATTACCAGTAAATCATTTTATGTGTAGCGTCCCCTTAGAAAAATTTATGAATGACTGTGCTGGTGAACCTCTTACGTTATTTGATTTTTAAACAGCTGAGCAAAACTGAACGTACTCAGACGTTTCTCTCTTTACTTATTCTGAATATCACTAAACTGACACACAAGGTTTTTTTAGCGCAACGCAATCTGACTTTCAACAATCCCTACAAAAGAATGGCCCAGTCTAACAATAACCTATACCTTCCAATTAAACAAATTTCCTTTTTCTGACGGACACACGTCCAGATCGTCCGCTCAAAATTCTGGCATCTCTCTCTCCACATCCATCATTGCTGGCGGCTCACTTCCAACTGTACAACGCTATACGCTGTTTACATCCAACTGCCCAACACTACACAAGCGAATATTCCAACAATGTGTCCAACCAGCCACAGAGTGCACGCAGCACAGTCAGTAATCTTCATACACAGCGCTACGTGGCGTTACCAACATAAAAACCTAAACAGCCTACTTACATATATAAAAATGATGAACAGCCGTGAGACAAGGTGTCTGACATTGGAGACCAGATCCGACACACCCCAGATCATGAACTCGACTTCAGAAGACGGCCAGGCCGGGTGCGGACGGCGGAGGGAACACCAGCGACCAGAGAGGGACAATGTAGCAGCGTCTGGCGGGCGCGGACCTCAGACGGAACACACGACGCGGCGCGGACCGATTAGGGAGCGCCCAGCACGGAGCAGAAGTGGAAATCATAGTAACAGTCAGGAGACAGAGTACCCAACATCTCAGACCAGGTCTGACACACCTCAGATGATAACCACAACCGTTGAGGACGGCCAGAACGGGCGCCGACGGCAGTCGGAACATCTGCGACTGGAGGGGTCCATTGAAGCCGAGTCTGGCGGGCGCGGACCACAGATGGAACACTCGACCCGGCGCGGACCGATTAGGAAACGCCCAGCTCCTCCCAGGCATAAATACTGGACTCGATCGACCCAAGGATCAGTCTCAGGTAGCACCTGGAGGAGACAGCGAGCACGCTGTTGAAATATCGTGCGAGAACGACGCGAACATCCGGCTGGATTCCCGAATATCCAAGTTTTCTTCATTGTCTGCCTCTTTCCTTTAGCACTTAGCTCAGGTTCTCTAATATTCTGCGAAGTGCCAACGCACGACTGAAGAGTTTTTGCATTATTATTCCACGGAGTACTATTCGTTATTTCATCTTCACTATCATCACTACATCAGACGGTTAATCAAAATCGTCTGTAAGACCACTTCTCTAATAGGTAGCCGTAGCCTTAAACAAAACGGTCTTACTATGTTCACTAATGTTTTACATTATTCGCACAAGTTACGCTTTATTTTTTTTCTTTTATAAAATGAAATGCTATATTTTCAAAGCAAGAATATGTTCTTATTTACAAAAGGTCCTGAAATCAGGAAAAGCTGTAAGTATCAAAGTAAAGAAACCAGAAACAATATAGCCTTAACTTGTGAAGTCACTGCACTGACGCTGACAGGATAGATAAGTCCCAGGCATATTTTGTGTTATAACTGGATATCACAATGGCAATGTATTGATATTTTATCAAAATTAACACTAGGGTGTATAGAGGTTGTATATTAATATATATTAATTCTTGTAACTCCTTATGTGGAGGATGGGGCTGCAACAGAAGATCGCCATATTGATTTGTCTTCACCTCTTCCCATCCTACTCCTTGCTGTTGACCTTCTGCTTCAACTCATCGTCTCCACTGCATTCTGGGTCTTCCTCGTCTCCGTCGTCTGTTCGGGAACCAATAAAGTGCTTCCTTCGCAATACGTTCAGTTGGTCCCCTAAGTGTATGTCCTAACCATTGCCATTTATTGCTTGTTATTTGCAGCTCAGTTAGCTTCTGGTTGGCTCTTTCCCAGCGTGTTTCGTTAGAGATGACATATGGCCACCATATCCCCAGAATGTTTCTCAAACTTCTATTGTTGAATGTCTGCAGCTTATGGATTAGCTGCTTTGACACTTTCCATATTTCACACCCGTGTAGAAGCACAGACTTTAAATTACTTTCATATATCCGCAGTTTTGTCCTCAATGTTATTCCCTTTGATCTCCAGATGGAGCGGAGAGCTGTAAAAGCGTCTTTGGCTTTCTTGATGCGGCTGTTAATGTTATCTGTTGCACTACCAGACGGTGTAATCATACTATAAAGGTAGCAAAACTTATCCAGTCTTTCGATTACCTGGCTCCCAAGCTTAGAATCTTCGGTGTTCTCATTTGTCAGAATGTCTTTTGTTTTTTGGGCCTTAATTTTCAAAACTCCTTTCTTTGCCGCTGAGGCTATGGGATAGAAGGCAACTGTCATCTGCAAAATCTAGGTCTTCCAGGTGTGCTCCATTGCTCCATTTCATTCCTCTTACTTTGTCCATTGCTTGCGTCATTACAAGATTCAGTACTATGCTAAATAGTATAGGTGAGAGCATGCAGCCTTATTTAACTCCTGTTTCCACTGCTGCTGGCTCTCAGAGTAGATCTTGATGTTGAGTTTGGCACGTGTAGTTTCCATACGCGCATCTGACAATGATTAGAGCAATTATTTTCTTGGGAGTTCCAAAAGTTTGCAGCATTTAAAGCGTCGACTGGTATTCAAACGGATGTTCGGCTATTATTCTCAAGGTGTTCATCTGGTCAATGCAAGAGCGACCTTCCCTGAATCTTGCTTGTTCTCTTCTTATTTTCTTTTCTACGTATGCTTTTATCCTATTTTTGATTATTTGCGAGAGGATCTTGCTTGGGATTTACAGCAGGGTGAGGCCGTTCCAATTGTGACGAATCGATAGGTTCTTGGGAAGCCTGATGAGTGTGCCTCAGGTCCAGTCATTCGGTACTTTTTGATCCATCCTTATGGCTGTCAGGAGTGGATATAAAATTCCTGCTGTTATAGAGGGATTTACTTTGAGTAACTCTGGAGTGATATTCTCCAAGACCGGAGTTTTTCATGCCGGCCGCTGAGGTCGAGCGCTTCTAGGCGGTTCAGTCCCGAACCACGCGGCTGCTACTGCCGCAGGTTCGAATCCTGCCTCGGGCATGGATGTGTGTGATGTCCTTAGGTTAGTTAGGTTTAAGTAGTTCTAAGTTCTAGGGGACTGATGAGCTCAGATGTAAAGTCCCATAGTGCTTAGAGCCATTTGAACCGGAGCTTTTCCGTTTTTTATTTGTCGGGCTGCTTTAGCGATTTCTTCTTCGGATGGCGGTTCTACATTAATTGACGTATCTTGTGGAAGTCCTTCCCCGTCCACATTTAGCTGAATTACAGAGTTGTAGCCCCACTGTTCAGAACGTTTCCATCTTTGTACTTGGTCTTCTCGATTTGTGTGTAGTTTTCCCTGCATGTCCTTGATTGGCTTATCACCCTCAAATTGCTAATTTGACAGTTTCCTTGTAAAGTTATGTAGGAATTTGTATCGCCTCTGGTAGCTACTGCCTCCGCCTTAGCTGCGAGATTATTGATGAAGGTTCTCTTTTCTTTTTTGAAACTCCTTTCCAACAGTGTATAAAGGTAGCTACGTAGGAATTATCACTCTCCTGACTTCACATATGGACCTTACTTCTATTTACGTAACATTGCAGCGTTATTTCACACAACAAGCAGCCATTTGTAATAAAGCTGTTCACATTTGCGGCTGATATAAAGACTTCGGAATGGCGTGCAGGCCGTACTGACATCCAGTGTAGGAGACACAGACTGTATGGAAAGCGACCTATCCGTCCCAGCAGGTGTAACGGTCATTTGAGTTACATAATTCCACATAGAATCTGCCGGGACTCCTAAGTCCCTCTAATAAATGAAGGTTTAAACAACATTGAGACGTATGGAAACTTTTTTTCCACCCTCCGAAACAAAATTTGAAAGTCTGAGAGAGTAATTGAGTGACTGCTAGGGGAAGGGTATCGTTGGTCACCAACGAAAACATACTGACGGTGGTTTCACCAGACGTGACCGGAAAGTCCGACAAAAAATTGCTAGAGATTGACAGCCGAAAGAGGCAAAATGTTCTATTCGCTGCCTGATGAAAACTAACAAGTAGTATCCATTTAGAACTTAGCTTAATTAATGGAGTGTGGAAGAGGACTTTAACAGATGATTGTAGTTTAGTAAACGGGTACGGAGGATTCATGTACTTGAGTACATTTCCGGCGCAAATACTCTATCCTCAAGCGAAGCAGTGCTTTACGTAAATGGAATTATTATATGCTGGACGAGGCACCAACACATATAATACGAAAATTTGAAAACAAAGAGCATTGAGAGGAATGTGGGCTGTTGCAACTGTTGGGGCAGACACGTTCAGTACCCGTATTTGCTAGAAGTATAATGAATAATGATATACCGTTATATTTGGGAAGGCTGTGTCAAACTTGGCTCTATGACAGAATCATGATGACTCTTTATCTTTGCGCTATCATTATGATAGATCACAAGCCGGTAATTCAATTGCCGTAAAAAGATGACAGTAACAATGTTCATTACGTAACGATTTTAAAATATATTTCATAGAACTGAATGCACTACAGTTGTAAAGAAGTGTGAAAGCTATTAAATATAAATGTACTTTTTTTACATACAAATTTTTCCTGGTCTTGGCACTGACTTCGTGTGCATCAGCCTCTGCATTATCGGTTTTAATATAATAATGAAATATGTAATGAGGGTGGAGATGTGTATCTCAGTTATCCTAAATGTTTTGTAACACTGAATTGGCGCTGTCAGTTTCAAACGGATACAAAAGCAGACAGTGTTGTGAATAACCTTAATGTTGATTCATCTGTATTATCGCTAAAGTAAATAGAGTATTAAATTGAAACTGTTACTGTTATATAGTGCCATATGCTATGGCTCAGTCCAGCAGTGACAATATCTAATCGGCAACACAACATGTGATTGCTATAATAAATTCACAGATTCCACATTTTTTCAGTTGTCTTTTTACGATTAGTGGGTGTTCTTGTTTTACTGAGACAGATTGCGACATTTGTTGATGCTGGGAGATCCTTACGATAGATTATGTACAGTGACGTATGGTATATTTTAACGCATTAAGAAGAGAATTACTTTCATTCGTCGTCGATGCGTCGACAGTCATATCACACCGCTTTTATCTGTAGAAAGCAAACTCTCATTCTTATTCGTTCACCAAAGCACGTATTTCCTCTTCAATATGTTCAATAAATGAAGCCACTTTTTCGAAGTAGGGTACAGATGTAAGAAACCAATTATTTGCTCTAGGCGTCGTCCCCATGTCAGTGTCGACACTTTTCCTGCTGCAAACAACTTCATTTCCTTCCTAAAGGTTCGTGACGTCACTGTACTTTATTGCACAGGCGAGCAGATAATATGACTGCCCTCTCAGTTGCTACTCGTGTAGGACACTTCAAAACCTGCAGGTCCTTAAGTACGGCAGTACTGAAACCATGCAGTCCACATCTGCTTCATAGTAGTGTGATCCTGGCCATTGCGAGGAGAAATATACTGGAACTACAAATTGCCTCGATAGAGTATGATCAAGCTGCTGTCGAATTTCGAAACTTTGTAGTAGAGTTTCTCCTTCTTACACAGCATATAACTTAATTTTCTCAATACCAACACTCAAATGCATCTCAAATAAAAGAACCTCTGAGTAATATGTCCTTGGTTGTATAATATACACTGGTGCCCAAAACTTGAGGACGAAAGTAAATTTCCCATGATGTGTCACTGCCAGGAATCACAGCTCGATGAAAGATGTTCCATACATAAAGAAGAACTGCTCTGCTATATCACAGAAGGCAATGGCAATGGCATTTTTAATCAAAGACTATAATCACACTGAAGTCTTCGAGATTTTTGATGGTCCCCTAGACATTAGAGACGGTGAGACAAGCGGGCCGCGGAGTTCGAGCTGTTCTACGTTTCTAGGTGCTTCAGTCTGGAACCACGCGGCTGCTACGGTCGCAGGTTCGAATCCAGCCTCGGGCATGGATATGTGTGATGTCCTTAGGTTAGTTAGGTTTAAGTATTTCTAAGTCTAGGGGACTAATGACCTCAGATGTTAAGTCCCATAGTGCTTAGAGCCATTTGACCTATTTGGCGGTGGGACATCATCATTAATGGAGTGTGTGATTATCACGAACGGCAGCGCTTGCTCTGCACTGTGCAGAGTGGTGAAGGAGGTCTTGCATGCCAGTACAATTTTCCATTGTTACAGCCTCTCGATATACTACAGCATCATCCGCAAAAAGCCTCAGTGAACTTCCGACGTTATCCACAAGGTCATTTATGTATATTGTGAACAGCAATGGTCCTACTCCACTCCCCTGCGGCACACCTGAAATCACTCTTACTTCGGAAGACTTCTCTCCATTGAGAATGACATGCTGCATTCTCCTATCTTGGAACTCTTCTATCCAATCACACAATTGGTCTGATAGTCCAGATGCTCTTACTTTGTTCATTAAACGACTGTGGGGAACTGTATCAAACGCCTTGCGGAAGTCAAGAAATACGGCATAATGTTGCATGGGCGTACTTAACCATGCGCATCTTTTCAGGGGTGCTTTCTGCCCTGATTTCATTTTTATGGGTGAAATTGTGTGGCCAATTCAGATAACGCAGGTGCATGAGCTCTTGGAAGGAATGGATGTTTAGCGAGTGGGCTTGCCAGTTCCCCTGAACTAAGAATGGTTCCCCTGACCTAAGGATGCATTCGGGAGACGCATGCGACAAGTCCACATTTCATTAATGTTGTCAACCGCGGTGGCGGGGGAATGGAACGCCCTACCGCAGAAACCCCTTACCAGTCTTGTGGCCAGGAAGGGATCGCACAACATACTAAACACCATGACCCACCTTTGGTAATGTCTATAGGACCGACATGAATCGTGGTGACTTCAGTGTAATTATTGTCTGTGGACAAAAGTGTCATTTCTGACCGTCTTATTTGTACTATAGTAGTTCTTTCTATGTATGGACCAGTTTCATTGATCTATGTTACTCGGCAGTGACACATTATGCGAGGGTTACTTTCATTCACAAGTTTGCAAATGTTGGAGACGTTAATCTAACTGTTTCGTAAGCCTGTCCCGAAATTTTAATCAGCAGATACCCAAGTATTCAGTGCAGTTCACGCGAGTCTGATGTTTGTTGCATGCCGTTTTCACTGAGTTGTAATTTTAATGTCCGGCATTGTCCTTTCAAAATCGCGTATCGTAAGTTACGCAAATACCTAGTGGAGTAGCTGAGGGCAATACAACAGATGTTTCCTCTGATCCCATCGCCGTGCAGCAGCGCTTTGCCCAGCAGTTCGGTAATTCCCCGCAGCTGCAGCGGACAGCCGGAACACAGCCACACCCACGGCGGTTACGAGGTCGGCCAGCAGGTTAACACAGAGGGATCTCGGCCGGTGTTTGGCGTGTTGCATAAGTCGGGTAATAATTAGACGCGCAGATGGTCCCGAGATAGGGACAGGAGCGCTCGCTGTTAGGGACAGCGATTAGTGAAAGTGAGCGGCAGTCCGCCGTGGGAGACATGTAGATGGGGCGGCGATAGCGGCGCGACCGGGGGCAGCGCGCCCGCGGCCGGCGTAATTAATAAGTGCTGAGGACGGCGCGCGGATAAATGGCCGCCTCCAGTCGGCGTCATTTATAATATTTTTTGTGCGCGGCGGCGGTGGACGTGGCGCCTCGTGTCGCTGTTAAGTCGAAGTAATAACCGGAAAGCTGATAAGGCGGACAAAACTACTGCACTTCATATCCTGGGCACTGCAGTTTTAGGGGTAGCATTCAGAGTCGATGCACCATACATATCGGAAATTTGCTCATCAACAGCTCATGAAGGGTGTTATTCGGTAATTCGAAACAAAATATAAAAAGTTAATCATTCAAAATGAACGCCATGAAATCAACTCGAAGTGTACTATATGCAAGGATGTAAAAATGTTAAGCATTTTCACACAATGGCACGAAGTCTGTAGGTGGAACACTATCTACGTCCTGTAGGATTAGCCGGCCGGAGTGGCCGAGCGGTTCTAGGCGCTTCAGTCTGGAACTGCGCGACCGCTATGGTCGCAGGTTCGAATCCTGCCTCGGGCATGGATGTGTGTGATGTCCACAGGTTAGTTAGGTTTAAGTAGTTCTAAGTTCTAGGGGATTGATGACCTCAGAAGTTAAGTCCCATAGTGCTCAGACCCATTTTTTTGAACCTGTAGGCTCACTCTGGGGGAGGGGGAGGAAGTGGGGGAGGTGGCGAGAGGAAGGTCACTTAATGATTAACAATTGCTGTAAAATAAAAGAGGACTACCAAATGCATCCTAACGCTCGCAACACCAACCCAACTTTTTAAATTATTGTAATTTAATGAGTTATTTTATATTTTCAAACTTAAAAAAATGTACTGTTAATGGATTCTTCTACCAGATTCCATACACGTTTTGAATTTCTCAGGTAAGAATTCCCAAGATTTTAAGTCTCATTGGTAGATATCACTTTCCCCAATGACTGTTTCAGACAATATTTCCCTTTCGTACACAGCAAAATCGCTTTAAACGGTGTGTTGAGGGTTAAAGTCAACAACAATGAATGAAATTTGCATTGTTAAAACTTTTTGAGGTGGTCATTAAGTCAGTAGTAGCGTCATTGAAAGTACATTGATATTGCTAATAGCATGCCTAAAGATATTTTCTGGTTGTGGGCCCTACTTATACATCAGCACCTCTTTAGAAAGAATGTTGTTAATATAATGCAACAACAATTAACAAATTTTGTTGTTTTCAAAATTTATTTTAGGGTAGGCACAAAGTAATCCTTTCTTTGGTAATGCGCATTTATGTACAATGCCTATTATTGCTATTATTGCTATGTTTATATTTATAAAAAATCGCCTCGTAGTACAACCCAGCGTACCTTACTGGAAAATCGCTTAAAATTGTATATTATGTATTTCTACATTTTTTCAAAGAAATGCCTGCATTTTTGTCACTATTCCCCATCCGCAGGTCGGAACTGGATATACCAAATTTACGTGAAATTTTTCCACAAACGTTGAAATAGTTAGGAATAACATCTTACAACTAAGACATAAAGTTGTTTGATTTGGACTAAAGAAGATGGACTCTTCAAAAAAATCGTGAACAGTACAAAGAATTTTAATCTTATTTAGAAAAAATTTAAATTATTTTTAGTGTTTAATAGCAACTTACTGTTACTTTACTGAATCTCATACACAGATTTTTTTTCTACCTTGACAATAGACAACATAGGATGCCTAGTAATAAAGCCTATCCTGCCAAGCAAGGGAAGTTTCTTTGCCAATCTGTGTGGAAAGCTATTTCTTTCTGCTCTCTGAAAGACTTATGATATGCCAGTGAGATATTTCATTGTTATACTAAAAAGTCTTTCTCGATTGGCTTCAGGTGTGCTACCAGCTAGTCTTTCTCTTATGCAGTGAACATATTTTTAAACTGACCATCTGACTTGTCAGGGCTGTAGTTGGGATTATCCTTAACTTTACGAACTTGTATTTCCAAGTTGTCTTAAGTGCATTTAACTTTCTGGATCGTTTTTTAAAACTACAGTTTCAGAAGATAAAACTGATGAAATTGCCACTTCCATTTATTTAATATCCAGTTGCTGTTTTGCAGTCAAGGACAAAAAAGTCCATTTAGCTAATATCCAGTTGCTGCCTATCTGTCTTTCTCAGGAAAGTTAACACGATCTGTAATAGCAAGGATAATATATGACCTCAGCAGCTAGAGACTGTGCTCATATGTGCATGAATTGCATTTGCGCGCGTGTGTGTGTGAAGCTCACTTTCTGACAGTCCTTTTGTTGAACCTATCTGCGAGTCAGCATCTGCACTACATGGTGGGTGGCAATTATCCTTTTCATAATATTGTGTTATGAAATCTACTTGTATAAAATAAATAAATAAATAAATAAAGGGACAGCACAGGTCACTATCCCATTCCTGCCCCTCCCCCCCCTCCTGTTCCGCCCCAAGAGCGCATTTCAGGTTAAAAACTTTAATGAAGTATAATAATAGACGGATTAAAACGAATTATGGATCTTATGTACAAGGAATACCATCCGCTTTAAGATTACATGTATTAAAGGGGTACAATTAAGAATTGGCGGCTCATTTTGCGCATAAATTGACCAAAAGTCATAAAAACACAACTGAAAACACGAACAACAGCCGTTCACTTACAAGCCGCACTCCAAATCAAATCAAATTGGCCGTCGCACCTTCCATTCCGTCCACAGTCATGGTTACGTGTCACTACAGTGTGTTGCAGCATTCTCGATTTGTAGCCTACTGCCCCATTGTGCCCGAAGTTCTCATGTATATGATGATTCAACTGCCTCCACCTATGGGTTTTAGCAACCCACAATGCCTTCAGACATCACATGCAAGATTTTCATATTCTCTCGCTCACTGCATGCAAACCATTAGTACTACAGAAAAAAATTGACAGGACTTATTTGTAGGAAATTTAATGTAGCTAGATTTTGTACTGGGGTACACTTTTGCTAGAGGCTGTAGATTTCGAATTATTCACCAAAAACATCCAGAAGTGACCTCTAAACACGTTTTTTAAAGAATAACTCGAAAACTGTGACCTCCAGCAAAAATTTGTGCCTGTAATAAATGTAACTACGTTACGTTTCCTACAAAAAGGTGTTGTTTATTTTTTGTGGGACTAATAGTTCGCAGGTAGCGAGCAAGAGAACGTGAAAATTTTGGACGTGCTTCTTGAAGATGTTGTGGATTGCTTAAAACTCATACATAGGGGCAGATGTAACAGACTGTATAAGGAGAAATTACCCAGCGAGTTGAGAAATCGAATAGAATGTTGTGTGTTTGTAGGAATGTGGTATTATGCCTTGCATGAGAAGGAGAAACGCCTATCACCAAATTTCATAATTCGACAGCATCAGGATCTTGATCTGTTGAGACTACAGTTTATTGTCCCATGATATTGTTGCTCAAGCTGGTAGCGACTAATGACTGTCATTCGAATATGAAATCATTCGATTCAGGAGATCCACACTCAATACCATGCAGGATTTAAGCAGCCCTAAGTGACCAGCACAAGAGAGTACAGATACGAGGGTTGTCCAGAAAGTAACTTCCGATCGGTAGTGAAATGGACACCGCAGTGAAAACCTGATGAATCTTTGCACAGATGTGTTGGGTAGTGTCTCTAGTATGACCGTCGATCGCATCAAGACGCACATTTCATTTGTGAGAGCAGTGTCAGCGAGTAAAGGTGTGTAGAACAACGATGTCTTCCACCAAGTAGGAGGGCCCGCTGAGAGGATTCGCCTTAATGAATGCAGCCCGCCTAACACAACTGCCACGCACTTCCTTCTTCACGGCAATTCTCAGCCGCCATCAGCAGGGGCAGTGAAGACGCTCCTGCAACCTTTTCGATGGGAAGTGTTCGATCACCCACAACACAGCCCTAATTGGCTCGTCCTCATTATTATCTCTGTTCACATGAAACGCTGGATATGAAGACAACACTCGGGCGCAGACTATGTGCTATAGACCAGCGAAGAGAATTATCGGAAAGCACAGGCGGCTGCCTTCTATGACGATGGTGTTGGAAATTTGGTATAACGCACCGACAAATGTCTAAGTCGGAGCGGCGACTATGTAGAGAAGTATCTGGAAAGTGTAGCTAACTCTTGCAAATGAAATGTTTCTGATTTTCACTGTTGTTTCCATTTAGCGACCGATCGCAACTTACTTTCTGGACAACCCTCATATATTGTTTGTTCGGCAGTGCAAGATTGTATAGTTACTTTACATACCTTGAATTATTTAATGGTCTTATTTGTGGCAGGACAAGTATGGACATGAGCACCACAGACTCTCAGCATGGTGACCACCATTGCAGGTTCCTCTGATGCAGCAGCAAAGAGAGGCTTATCAACAGTGGTGCCCCTAATAATACCTCCAAAAGCAGGTGTGACACCACATCGCCTTTTTAGACTGTTCAGCATACAGAATCACGTTGGATGTATTTGCGGGTGGAGGCTCCAAGGGGAAGGAACAGTACCAGATTTCGTAGGTCATCGTCATATGAACCCAGCACTTGGCCTGATACTATGGAATATCATTACACACACAACACTATCACATTTGATTCGCATTACATTGTTGATGTGGTAGCATAAAAAGATCAATACCACAGACATGAGTGGTGTCTCGCTACAGTCCGCAACAACGAATGTGTGTGTGTGAAATCTTATGGGACTTAACTGCTAAGGTCATCAGTCCATAAGCTTACACACTACTTAACCTACATTATCCTAAGGACAAACACACACACCCATGCCCGAGAGAGGACTCGAACTTCCGCCGGGACCAGCCGCGCAGGCCATGACTGCAGCGCCTTAGGCCGCTCGGCTAATCCCGCGCGGCAACAATGAATGGGAAGTGCTCTCTCAGCATCAGAGCGCCGTAGCAGAGAAGTCGGTATAGAACAGAGAATGGGCTTGCTCTGTCTCCAGTTCATGACCTGCCATGAAGCAGTCAACACCAGTCTTAGATGGAACTGTACTTTCGTTATTGTCAAACTTGTACTTCAAGAGATGAGTTTGTAACTGTATGCATCAAGTGATGCTTTACTGTTCATAGGCAGTTGTAAATATACGACGCACTCCTGCGGCAATGGATTGAATGAAGTGAAGTAAATCGTTTTATACGACAGTGCAGTGCATGTATTGGTTAAAAAGTGTGATGCAATGTTCCGTCGGACATGCAAGCACATCCGAACCAACACTGTGTCATACTTTTTAACGACAAAGGCACTGCAGTATCGTATTCATCCGCCGATACCAGGAAGCGAGTTTCAGTTATAATGTGCCCCTTCCCGTACAGGAATTACATAATGTTTAACAGTGTAGGTTGTGATGCATGAACGACAACGTATGGAAATTTGATTCTGGCCATGATTCGTGCACGGATAGTGAAAGCGGTTAAGGTGACCGGTCGTGTAATGCGGGAAATCTGGGTTCGAGTCTTGGTCCGGCACAAATTTTCACTCTCAATATTTCCTTATACAGCTGGTTGTTGCCCGTATTCGCAACTTTCTAAGACATTTCATGTAAATCGTTTTAACATACTTGTAATAAAGTGAATTAAAGTTTCATATGTTGTAGTTCCGATTAGCCATCTCGCAGAGCAATCAGAGAACCCACAGTTATGACCGGTAGATTGTAATTTCATCAGGTCATCACAGCTAACATTTTAAGTCTCGAGAATCTGCTGTATCTGCGAGGTCCCTGTGAAGTTATCTTTCAATCTCGATAGCACAAGGTCTCATGTCGTCTGTGCTGTCTGGACCTACTCCGATGTAGAATATATTCAACTGTTCTCTGGTCAGCACATTTTCAGATCCCTCACCTACTGAAAGCATCTGGTCATGGGTTGGCGAGAGACACCACGATGCACGTCATAATTTGGCAGCCAGTACCACTGATCGATTCTGGCATAGGGCTGGAGCAGCATGGAATAATTTATTCGTATCCATTATGCAAGCAAAGTTCAGTGCTCAGCCAGCCTAGAGCCATTGCTGCTGCCGGAAGTGGCAGCTCTGTGTAGCACATTTAATATCCTGTATCACCCCAAAGTACATAAACATCTTCCGTCCACGCTGACCACGAAAAATAACTAAAACCTCGTTATCGACGCAGACGCATGTTCCAGTCAACTCATGACACTCGTGGAACTTCTTTGCTTCACCTTCCCAAGCGACATGTTGGTTGGATTATTGCGAGAGGGCGCATCTTCGCTCACCAAGCTCACATAACAACTTGTGCAGTCCTTCGTGGTCTGATTCTGCCCCATCCGCTGTTATGCAAATGTTGCTTGGATATCAGCCCCACCCAAGTTCTATATGTCCCTCCAGATCCTCGAACACAGTGTTTTCCACTTCGCTTTCCGCATCCGCTTACCTTCACCCACAAGGATCCTTTAATGATTCATCAAATTCCCATCTCTCCTCACCCACACTGGACACCTCCGAATAACCTACATCATCCGCAAATTCGACTCCAACAATGCTATTTTGTTGCCTCTCCACTCCAGTCCTAGCGTGCTGCCGCACATCTAACTACACATCCCACCAACCTTCCACCTGCACAACCTGCAAGTCCTCTCCCAAAGAAATTTCAACTCTCTCCCGGACTACGAACTCCGCCCTGATATACATCCCTTCTACCAGTTGTAAATCCACCCCATCCTAACGACTGCCCCACCCCCACCCTCTCCAGGGCTTACTCCCTTTTCCTATCAATCCTCACCCCCTTTTCCTTTCAAATTTGTAGACACAAGTACAATCTACCTCTCCCTCATTGCCCCCCACAGCTACCTCTATATCATCACCACCCCTTACCAGTCCTCATTCCTCATAACCACCACTCTCCTACCTGCCTGCATAACCAATTTTGTTTTCTTCAACTATCTACTACGTCAAGCCAGGTCGCTTTCCAGTTTTAGTGAAAGTACACAGTGCTCCGTTTTTAATGGTCAGTGTCTCTTCTGCCATGTTCATGTTTTATCAAGTGTTTAGTTTTCTTCACGTGTTTTTCTGATGTTTTTAACTGTGTTGTCTGTCCTCATTTTTATCGTTGTTTCCGAACTGTTCATGAATACAGAATCATTTCTTACGTTCACTCATAAACATCACCTTTTACAAAAATTTTAAATTCACGGTAATTGTGCCTCCTTGTTTTGTGTTTAGCATCAAAGTTTGTGAGTAATGTCTACTGATTGAAGAGTGTGTTGATTGTACCGCTACCAGGCGACCCTCCTCCCGCCCACATGGGGTGAGAGGGATGAAATAACACTAAAGAAAGGAAAAAAAGCTCGTCTGATTATTTGTCTACTGTTCGAGAGAGCGACGGGGAGCTCTCGCCGAGAACTGAGATCCGATTCATTGTGTTATCGGTGGCTGTGGAGATTGCTTCCCTCTACGTGTATGGTTGCGGATTTGAGTCTTCGGAGTCTGCACGTTTCTCTTTTTGGCTGTGTTGGTTGTGGATGCCGTGGTGTCAGTAGGTACTTACAGCCAAGGACGGGCGTATAAAGGAATGATGTGTATACGACAGGTAAAGATCCATTTCTTCCCTCTGCCTTCATGACCGCAGGTATGTATCTTCGGAGTACAGGTATTTCTTGTTTTTGTTCCCTTTGTTGTGGATGCTGTGTTGTCGGGATTAACTTACAACCAAACACACGTGTACGAAGAAAATAGAGAACACCTCTATTTCTTTTAACTACAGTGGCAAAAAGCGTCGCTGGTATTCGTGAAATCTCTTGTTCGTTCAACGAAATCCAGTTTGGTATCACATGCTTAGCTTTGGGCAGTGACAGTTACAGTTGCCTTACACCTCTATCTGGATGACCACTCTGTGTTAATAGCAAAGGCTGACTTCTTTTAAGGTTACTGGCAAAAGTGAAAAACAAATTACATTTTAATGTTAATTATTCCGTGCAAGTCTTATGTCTGCATTTATTTATTCAAAAGAAATTACTTTTTTTAGTTATGTGCATTCGGCCCATGTATTAAAATAGGCGATTGCTTTGCATTGTTTGTCCCTTTTAAGCTCCGGCAGTAATTTTGTAAATTCAAGAACGTTGTGCCGAAGTATGCAATCTTGTATTGTTTAGTGAAAGTTGATAGAATCTTGTAAGATCATCTAGCTTGTTATTTTTGCTTATGTCACTTTAGAGTTGAACGAACAATTTATTTTCAGTTCTTTTTAACCTTTTCTTGGCTATTTATCGCATCTGAATGTCATGTGTACGAGCTTTAACGTTTTTGGTAAGAGTTCTCATATTGATTGCGGTAATTACTAACAATTTTATAGTGGCTTTGGTGACTTGTTTTTTGTCAATGTTTAAATGCTGTTGAGGAAATTCAGTATTATTAAAAATTATTTTTATTTTTGCTCAGCACCTTATCACTCCCACAGGCAAGTTCCGTACTATTTCAGTTATTTTCAATCCTTCTTGCTCTTGCAATTATACTATCTGCCAGTGTAGATGAGGTATAATTTCAGCCACTGAAAAGTGAAACGGTATAGGATGACGGACGGCATCCTGCCAGTGGTCAGCGTGTAAGCCAATTCTCAGTCAGAATTTCACAATTTCATGTAACATCAACAATGTACATAAGACACACACAGGTAGACTGAACACATTTAAGTATACAAATAAGCAAACACAAACTATTATCAGACTGTCTTCCATACATCACAAGATATAAAAAGGCGCCAAAAACGATGCTATACCTAATCAATATTTAAAGCGACACCCAGTAAAGCATCAAAATGACATCAAAATTTTCGATTTTAAACATCAAATATTTAAGCATATACTTTAACTTCAATATTATTTAAGGGGCTGGCCCATAATTAGATCAGAAATCATTATCAAAAAAATTACTTCGCTGACGCCAATAAAAGGGTACTATGGCTTCGAAACCTCTAGAACACACCAACGACCAAATCAGACAATGTAATAAAATATATATTGTAAAAAGGCGTCAATAATAGAATAGTTTACCATCGAAACATAAAGACCACAGGGGCCGACGTAACTAATGTAATATCAAAACCTATTTTACAGGCCCGAATAATCGTAACACATATTATACCGTAGCACGGATTTAAACGTGGTGTAAGCAGATATCCAATGACGCAGGTTAAAATACAACCCAGATATTATACCGACAAAGAACGCGAGGCCTTCTCTCAAACATTTTACCGACTGACACCGGTCGCAGTCATTCGTCCCACTAGCTTTACACAGAAATAATAAGCTCGAACACAGAAGGGGAAAGAACAATTTTACCACGTACACAGTAGCACCATAAAATGATCACATATCGATTAAACATAAACAAACAATTTTATTCTTTAACATCTCGAAATTGTCTAAATAAATTAATCTACGAATTATCAGTTACTGCACAACAAAACGTAGGTTGTCACTCCCCTAGAGGTTCTGATAATAGACTGAAGAGCCAAGAAGCTGGTACACCAGCCTGATATCGGGTATAGCCCCCGCAAGCGTACAGAAGTGCAGTAACACAACGTGGCATGGACTTGACTAATGTCTGAAGTAGTGCTGGATGGAGCTGACACCATGAATCCTGCAGGGCTGTCCATTAATCCGTAAGAGAACGAAGGAGTGGAGATCTCTTCTGAACACCACGTTGGAAGGCATCCCAGATAAGCTCAGTACTTGTCATGTCTGGGGAGTTTGGCGGCCAGCTGCTGTGTTAAAACTCAGACGAGTGTTTCTGAGCCACTCTGTAGCAATTCTGCACGTGTGGGTGTCGCATTGCTCTGCCAGAATTGTCCACGTCTGTCAAAATGCACAATGGACATAAATGGATGCAGATGATCAGACAGGATGCTTATTTACGTGACACCTGTCAGAGTCGTATTTAGACGTATCAGGGGTACCATATCACTTCAACTGCACACGTCCCACACGATTACAGAGTCTCTCCAGCTTGAACAGTCCTTTGCTAACGTGCAGGGTCCGTTGATGCATGAGGTTATCTCCAAATCCGTACGCGTGAATCCGCTCGATACGATTTGAAATGGGACTCGTCCGAACAGGCAACATGTTTCCAGTCATCAACAGTCCAATGTCGGTGTTGATGGGCCCAGGCGAGGCGATAAGCTTTGTGTCGTCCAGTCACCATCAAGGGTACACGAGTTGGCCTTCGGCTCCGAAAGCCCATGTTGATGAGTTTCGTTGAATGGTTCATACGCTGACACTTGTTGATGGCCCAGCATTGAAATCTGCAGCAGTTTGCGGAAGGGTTACACTTCTGTCACGTCGAAGGATTCTCTTCAGTCGTCTTTGGTCTCGTTCTTGCAGGATCTTTTTCCGGCCGCAGCGATGTCGGAGGTTTGAAGTTTACCGGATTCCTGATATTCACGGTGCACTCATGAAATGGTCGTACGGGAAAATCCCTACTTCATTGCTACCTCGGAGATGCTGTGTCTCATCACTTGTGCGCCAACTACACCACGTTCAAGTTCACTTAAATCATGATAACCTGCCATTGTAACATCAGTAACCGATCTAAGAACTACGCCAGACACTTGTTGTCTTACATAGTCGTTGCCGGCCACAGCGCCGTATTCTGCCTGTTTACATATCTCTGTATTTGAATACGCATGTCTATATTAGTTTCTTAGGCGCTTCAGTGCAGAAACACACAATGATGGAGCGAACTCTCACGAGAGCCGACAGGTTCACTCGTCTTGGACAGAACATATTTATTATGCAGTACAGCACACAGGAGCTCGCCTTGAACTTCCTTCAAATGAGGATAATAAGTGCCATACAGCCTCGCTGAAAGTAAATCTCGCTGAAGTACTTCCGTGGCGGAATCAAAAACTGGCTCCACTACAACGAACGTTTCGCTACGACTTTACATGTTGCAACATAACCACGCCCAATCAGGCAAACCTGCCACCTTCTCAAATGAACAAGCTCCTCTGTCCTTGGCCTTCTTCACGTATCGCTGGCTGCTAGCAAATGGTTCAAATGGCTCTGAGCACTATGGGACTTAACTACTGAGGTAATTAGTCCCCTAGAACTTAGAACTATTTAAACCTAACTAACCTAAGGACATCACACACATCCATGCCCGAGGCAGGATTCGAACCTGCGACCGTAGTGGTCCAGACTGTAGCGCGTAGAACCGCTCGGCCACCTCGTTCGGCGGCTACTAGCAGACTCGTCCGTTTGTCCCGTCCAAGCCCTTCTCTTCCTTTAGCGCGTCTTCACTCTCATCGTAGACAACAGCGCGCTCTCGTGTCGCGCCAAACGTCTGAAAGTCAATGCACCGCCATCAGCTTACCCAGAATGAATCGAAACGAACGTATCAAAAGTTTTCGACAGAAAGTTGTAGATGAGTCCTTTTCATTCTTGTGTCGGTTGTCATAAATGAACTGAGATGCGATGAGTTTCTTTCTCTCTAACTTTGGGGCAGCTTTATCGTTGGCATAGTAGTCTACGAATTTCTGTGAGGTGAGAGACACGAGGTGCTTAGGTTATTTCTGGCGTTAGTTTCTTATGTGGATACTGAGTGAGATGCCATCGACCAGTAGCCAAAGTCGTCGAGTGATTCACTGGTGTCGCTCACAAATCTGATTCACTTTGTTCTTTACGTTGTTTGTCTTTGCGTAACAGTTACAGGGACGTTCAGCCATTTCTACTGGCCGGTGCTGCAAGAGAGGCGTTCTGCATGACGGCGTGGCTTACTGTTAACACTTACAGCACTGCTAACTTCTCCTCTTCGACTGCGTTGGTGAACTGATGATTTTCTAGTAAATTTAAAGAGTAGGTACACGAAAGTGAAGCATCTTAGTATCACACATGTAGCAACGATTATTTTAAACCACACACTTTATAGATTAGGAAATACGTTTGTTTATATATATATATTGGCATCAGTACTGGTGTCTTAGCGTTGTCAGAAAAAGACAAAAACTCCCTTCCCCCTTCCAGAAAAAGTTTTATATTTGCTCTCAAAGACTTCAAATAGAAATAAAAACAAACAAAAAACTTCACAATTCCACATTTCATATTTTATGACAAAAATCATCACATGTAATTTATACATAATTTACTTCCAAATGGTAGTACTGAAAACACTGTAGTACACGAAGTCCGAGATTGCTGTGTTTGCACTACCGTCTGCTTTCCTTCCTCATCCGCTTGCCACTCTCTTTCCTTTGTCAGAGCAAACTTCTCAGTAGCGTGTGGCTTGTACCTTTTCTGCAAAATGGAGACACGAATTTCTGTCCAGGCTTGTATTTGGTGTTGGTTGCAATGATCGATTGTCTCCCACTGGAGCTACCTACCCCGTGCTAACTCTTTTATAAATTCTATTAGAGATATCTTGCGCTTCGTGACATCCTTGAAAAAAAAAAATCACTGTAGCGTGGAAAAAAGTGTTTGTTTCCAACACTCCATAGTTTTGCTTACGAATGGGTAGTAGCTGTAAAGCTGGTTGGCATGGTCTATACCAATCTCATACATGTTATAATCTATGTCAATACTTGGTTTTATTGTCCTTGTAAAACCTCCTTTAGAACTTACAGAAAACGTTTTATTAGTTGCCTGATGTTTTGTTGAGAGACAATATATATCACGTTTATGTTTCCATTTGAGCACTAGAATAGGACACTCCCTCAAAATGAAATTTCATTTTGCGTTACCTTCCTTGTTACAAAGCTTGTTGTTGGGCCCTTTCTGTTCTTCATGACAACAACGACAGCTAGTATCTGATATTCCTACAACAAGTTCAGTAAAGGTAAAGGCACATTTGTAAATCGACTCCGGCTATTCTATAGCCGGTAGTCGTGTAGGATGCGTCAAAAGACATTTCAGTGAATGGAAAACCCACGCCCGTAAGGGATACGGGCGCCGTAGACACGGCCACCACATGCACGCCCATATGGCGTACGCCATAGTGCCGGATGTGTTCAAGTTGGGAGAACACATGTTCCTAGAAGAGCCAGCGGCTATACTTCTTCCTCGTACGGAGATCACGCGAAGAGACACTGCAGATAAAATTAGAGAGATTTGAGAGCAGACATACGCTTACTATCAATCGTTTTTTCCGCGAACCATTTGTGGCTGGAACAGAGAACGGCGGAATTAACACTGATGCACAAAGTACCCTCCGCGACACACCGTAAGGTGGCTTAAGGAAGTAGTTGTAGTTGTAGATGTAGATAACGAGCTGCTGTCAGTGTACACCGAACGAAGAAGGATCCAACGATACAAGAATCCCAAATCCCGCACTAAATCATCACATTCGATGCACCAACTAATCTCCATAGATCCATCCAGTGAAGGTTGACATTTGAGCAATATCTATGTTTCCGTTTATTTACTTCTCCGTGAACATAGACATTAGCTTATCCGTTACCAGTACGGTAAAGGGCAAACGGTGAGTTTCGTCCAACTTGCATGCCATCCATTTCTTTCTTTCTTTCGCTTACGCCATAGTCCCGCAGTGATCGTAGGGTCGGCGTGGTTACAACGGATTTGGCAAAGTTAGTTTTGGGGATGGCCGGATGCCCTTCCTGCCGCCACCCCGTACCCCCCAGGATAGAATCAGTGTACCCCAACTGTCTGTGTCTAGTGTAAATCGTGAAATAGTGCAGACGTGGTTCAAATGTCTGCAACGCGTGTAACTGAGGTATAACGTGGGGACCAGCCCGGTATTCACCTCCCGGGATGTGGAAAACCGCCTAAAAACCACATCCAGGCTGGCCGCCACACCGGCCCTCGTCGTTAATCCGCCAGGCGGATTCGATCGGGGTCCGGCTCACCGACCCTAGTCCAGGAAGCAGCGCGTTAAACGCTCTCGGCTACCTTGGCGGGTTAACTTGCATGCCATCCATTCTGTAAACTAAATCCAACGTTCTGGGTTGTCCTCCGTGAGATGCTGCAATATTTTCATTTTGTAAGGGTGCATTTTATGTGTGGTCAAAATTCTCATTAATATAGTACGGTTGACCTCAGTTTCCTGTGAGATATGTCTAGTATTGCTCTTTGAGTGAAAGGCGGCACAACAGCAGTTAATGCAACTTTTTTGCACTATCCATTCTGCACTCCAGAAGTAGAGCGGTCTATTTAAGATCCGCCTCATTATAGAGCCAGACTCGTTTCTAGCCAATACCAAGTGCAATGAATAAATGGGAGAGGTTTTTATCGGTTTCAGCATTTGCATGATAACCAAGGAAAACTTCCTAAAAATCTTGGTCCTTAACTAGGGGATATGAACTATTGTAATTTATCTGTCGGCAATGTAGTTCATTGTCCCATACAAAAACTATGTAAGTAGGCTGTTTATGTTTTCTTATTGGCAAAGTTACGTAGCGCTCTATATGAAAATCACTGGCTGTGCTGTGTGCAGTATGTGGCTAGTTTGCATTGTTGTCTGCCATTGTAGTGTTGGGCAGCGGCAGCTGGATGTGAACAGCGCGTAGCGTTGGGCAGTTGGAGGTGAGCCGCCAGCAGTGGTGAATGTGGGGAGAGAGATGGCGGAGTTTTGAAATTACATATATTATGACTTGTGATGATATTAAGGTAAATACATTGTTTGTTCTATATTAATATCTTTCATTTGCTAACTATCCCTATCAGTAGTTAGTGCCTTCCGTAGTTTGAATATTTTATTTAGCTGGCAGTAGTGGCGCTCGCTGTATTGCAGTAGTTCGAGTAATGAAGATTTTTGTGAGGTAAGTGATTTCTGAAAGGTATAGTTTAATGTTAGTCAGGGCCATTCTTTTGTAGGGATTTTTGAAAGTCAGATTGCGTTGCGCTAAAAAAATATTGTGTCATTTTAACCACAGTCTTGTATAAATTTGTTCTACGGGGACGTTTCATATGCTGTGGGTTTGCTCTGTTGTGGCCCATTACCTGTCAGCATGTCAAGTGTCAGCACTGTCTTTCCGTTGGAAGGACAACACTACTTCTTCAAGACTCCATGGAAATCCACTACTTCCGTGTGCATTTTCTTTTACTGCTCAGACGTTGAGAAAAACACTGAAATTTTACTGTGATGAACAATCTGGACTGTCTTTATGGACTGTGAGAAAATTTTAGCTTTTGACCAACATTGTATAAATAAGTGTGTGCATTTGATATCTTTGTTATTGTAATTATGAAAAATTTTTTCAAATCATTATTGGCCACTGCCCAAAAATATTTTGTAAAATTTTTTGTGGGGAGCATGGGGGCTATATAAGTAGGCTGTTTATGTTTTCTTATTGGCAAAGTTACGTAGCGCTCTATATGAAAATCACTGGCTGTGCTGTGTGCAGTATGTGGCTAGTTTGCATTGTTGTCTGCCATTGTAGTGTTGGGCAGCGGCAGCTGGATGTGAACAGCGCGTAGCGTTGGGCAGTTGGAGGTGAGCCGCCAGCAGTGGTGGATGTGGGGAGAGAGATGGCGGAGTTTTGAAATTACATATATTATGACTTGTGATGATATTAAGGTAAATACATTGTTTGTTCTCTATTAATATCTTTCATTTGCTAACTATCCCTATTAGTAGTTAGTGCCTTCCGTAGTTTGAATCTTTTATTTAGCTGGCAGTAGTGGCGCTCGCTGTATTGCAGTAGTTCGAGTAATGAAGATTTTTGTGAGGTAAGTGATTTCTGAAAGGTATAGTTTAATGTTAGTCAGGGCCATTCTTTTGTAGGGATTTTTGAAAGTCAGATTGCGTTGCGCTAAAAAAATATTGTGTCAGTTTAACCACAGTCTTGTATAAATTTGTTCTACGGGGACGTTTCAACTAATATTTTAGTGTATTTTTATATGTGTATGTATGTATGCGATACTGTACCGAGTGATGTGGTTGGTGTAGTTTCAGCGAAATTTTGCGAGAAGGTTCACCGCCGAAATGCAAGACAATCTAACTGTTGTATGGTTTGAATAAAGCTATGCTGAAACGAAGAGCATCATTGCTGTTCTCGTGTAATTCTCTATCTGTCCCTGTGTCACGTGACCCTCTTTCCATTTGAAATTTACGTACTGCACCCTGGTTGACAGATTCTAAAACGGCCGCCGTCTGGGTAGCGTAATCTCACAGGCTTTGGCCCTCACGCTGTTAGCCTCAAAATTTCTGTTCACATATATATTTCTTGGTTTATAAGGGCATTTCCACAGCTGCAGACCACCCTGTAGATTACACAAAAATATACGCTAAACAGAGTAATAATACACTCAGTGCCGTACCGTATCAAAAGAAGTTTAATTGAACTACAAGTTGACTCAGATTAAAAATGGCTCTGAGAACTATGAGAATTAACTTCTGATGTCATCAGTCCCCTAGAACTTAGAGCTACTTAAACCTAAATAACCTAAGGACATCACACGCATCCATGCCCGAAGCAGGATTCGAACCTGCGACCGTAGCGGTCGCGCGGTTCCAGATTGAAGCGCCTAGAACCGGTCGGCCACTCGACTCAGATTATATTCACTGATGGAATCAAAGTAGAATGTGTTTTTAAAAAATATTAATTCAGCCCTGCAGCTTCCCTGCCTTTAACAAATCGCTCTTACGTACAATGCTGCCATTAAAAATTGCTCCACCATGAAGATGGCATAAAACAAAAGTAAGATTGGCGTTAAGAGGCCTACGAGCTAGGATACATGGATAATTACCACTTCATCGCAGCCACCCTTGAAAATACTTACATGGTAAAAGAGTACGGTGCTAGAATAACATTGAGCGCTGAGCGTACCATGTTCAAAGACGCAACATTATGCGTCCCCATACCATTACAATCGGACTACCAAAATGATAATGTACAACGATCTGAAGGTACCCTCATATGGCGGAAGGTTGAAATACGTAATGCACCCAGGAATATTTTCGACTGTTTTGATGGCCTAGATGTTATGGTGTGCGGAGGCATAATGTTGCTTGGATGTACTGACCTATAAATCTTTCAGTAAGGTAGACTAACCGGCCACCGTTAGTGTGACATCGTACTCCTTCCTCATGTGCTCCTTTTCATGAGTGAAAACGGCCCTGACTTCATTTTTATATCTGACTGAGCGCGACCGCATCGAACAGACCACGTAGAGGAACTCTTGGTATGAGAGGATATTCAGGGACTGGACTGGCCTGTCCGTTCCCCCGACTTAAATTACCTCCAGTTGGGGACACGTACTGCATCACGTCCTCATGTACCATCGACCGTACAACAGTTGTTAGCCACTCTGGTGGGACAATGGAGCGCCGCACAATAACGACTCCTTACCAACGTTGTGGCCAGCATCGGAGCGCTTTGCAAAGCGTACACTGCCATCTGTGGTGATCGCACACACAAGTAAGAACCATTTCTTGCCGTTTGTAATGTCCAGGGGGACCATCATTATTGGCATTGGTCTCTCAGTTACCATCTGAACAGTGCTATAGCAGTTCTTTATATATACACTGAAGAGCCAAAGAAATTGGTACACCATCCTAATATCGTATATAGCCCCCGCGAGCACGCAGAAGTGCCGCAACATGACGTGGCATGGACCTGAATAACGTGTGAAGTAGTGCTGGAGGGAACTGACACTATGAATCCTGCAGGGCTGTCCATAAATCCGTAAGAGTACGAGGGGGTGGAGATCTCTTCTGAACAGCACGTTGCAAGGCATCCCAGATATGCTCAATAATGTTCACGTCTGGAGAGTCTGGTGGCCACAGAAAGAGTTTAAACTCAGAACTGTGTTCCTGGAGCTACTCTGTAGCAATTCTGGAAGTGTGGGGTGTCGCATTGTCCCGTTGAAATTGCCCAAGTCCGTCAGAATGCAGAATAGACATGAATGGATGCAGGTGAACAGACAGGATGTTTACGTACGTGTTACATGTCAGAATCGTATCTAGACGTATCATAGGCCCCATATCACTCCAACTGCACACACCCCCACACAATTACAGATCCCCCACTAGCTTGAACAATCCCCTGCTGAGAAGCAGGATCCATGGATTCAGGTTGACTCTATACCCGTACACGTCCATCCACCGGAATAAATTTGAAACGTGACTCGTCTGACCAAGCAACATGTTTACAGTCCTAAACAGTCCAATGTCGTTGTTTATGGGCCCAGATAAGGCGTAAAGCTTTGTGTCGTGCAGTCATCAAGGGTGTACGAGTTGGCCTTCGGCTTCGAAATCCCGTACTGATGATGCTCCGTTGAATGGTTCGCCCGCTGAGACTTGTTGATGGTCCAGCACTGAAATCTCCAGCAAGGGTCGCACCTCTGTCACGTTGAACGATTCTCTTCAGTCGTCGTTGGTACCGTTCTTGCAGAATCTTTCTCCGACCGCAGCGATGTCGGAGATTTGATGTTTTACCGGGTTCCCGATACCCACGGTACGCTCGTAAAATGGCCGTACGGGAAAATTCCCACTTCTTCACTGCCTCGGAGATGCCGTGTCCCATCGTTCGTGCGCCGGCTAGAACAACACGTTCAAATCCAATTGCATCTTGATAACCTGCCATTGTAGCAGCAGTAACCGATCTAAGAACTGCACCAGACACTTTTTGTCTTATATTGGCGTTGCCAACCACAGTGCCGTATTCTGCCTGTTTACATGACTCTGTAATTGAGTTCGCATGCCTATACCAGTTTCTTTGCCGCTTCATTGTATGTTCCACGTATCATCGAGCAATCTTACTTGTCAGTGACACATGAAGCGAAAGTTCCTTTCGAGTTTAAATTTTGCACACCAGTGCTTAGACGTCTTCCAAAAGCGGCAATGCTAAATATGAATCGTGACCAAAATGAAACTGACCCGACAAGTTAAAAAAAAAAGTTCGAATGTGTGTGAAGTCCTATGGGACTTAACTGCTAAGGTCATCAGTCCCTAAGCTTACACACTGCTTAACCTAAATTATCCTAAGGACAAACACACACACCCATGCCCGAGGGAGGACTCGAACCTCCGCCGGACCAGCCGCACAGTCCATGACTGCAGCGCCCAGACCGCTCGGATAATCCCGCGCGGCTGTTTCTACAAGTGTTTTCGGTAAATAAGGAAGATAGTCTACATTAAAGTCAACGGTAGCCATTTCCTGTATTTTCTGTAAAGAGCACTTCTCCTGTTCATTAACTAGATGAACTTCTTTACTGCCAGACTTTTAATAATTTCCGGAATACTTTGATCTTGACCCGACTGCGATAATTTATAAGATCCAACAAAAGTTTCAATTCACTCGAAATGACAGCCAACCAGTTGCAGCTGTTATTTATAATTCACTGAAGCTCTTGCACGCCCAGTTGCTGTAGCGCAGGCATGCTCAAAATCAAGATCCAACAAACTAAGATGCTGAATAACTTCAAACGTATACTATAATAGTGGCATCCCCTGTAACATTCCTCCATCCCAGTGCAACAAGAACATTATATCTTACTTTCGTGAACAGCAGCCCTCTCATTTATTACGCAGGGAGCAAGAATGTGAATGGAGTAGTGGAACAGTGTGAACACCTGCCATAAATCAGAACAGTGCCACATGCTGCAAAATGTGGGCGGATACGATGGGGAAACGCTAACAGAAAGATTCATACACTCAGAGTCGCAATACTTCGTCACAGCATTTAATTTGACACGCCTCGTAACTGTTAACCTGTCAGAGGCAGCACTGACGCAGCGGAATGGCTTTTGCTGGAAATGTATATTTGGAGATTCTGGAACGTTCACTGTGTCTGGCAGGTTGCGGCAGAATTTGATGTTCACGCTCCAGAGACATGGAATATTACAAATGGGTGCGCGAGTGTCTGTGAAAACTGCGGCAGCATGAGGGAAGCATGCAAATGACATGAAACATACAGCACGTTCGAAGTAGGGCGCGAAGCGTGAACGATTAGAATTGCAGAGCAATCGCAGCTGCGCAGTCATATCTCCCTATAAAGGGCTATTGAGGAGACCTGGGCGTTGCGTAACATTGTCTACGAGAGGAAAGCGTTGCGTGATAGATTACCATGTGTCAAAGTGCGTCATATTACAAATTTACGGATTTTACACGGCTGTTCTCTTGCTTCCAGTTACACTGCTCCCGATAAAGATCCATCATGTGGAAGAACAGAAACTAATAAAGTGTTGTTTAATGTGTGTATACAGTATTCTAGGAGGAATACAAGATTAAATTATCGAGCGAGATTGCACAGTGGTTAGAACATTGGACTGACATTCGGGAGGACGACGGTTCAAACCAGCGTTCGCCCATCCTGGTTTAGGCTTCCCGTGATTTCCCTACATCACTTAAGGCAAAAGCCGTTATGGTTCCTTTGAAAGGGCACAGCCTTTTTCCTTCTCTGTCCTTCCCTAATCCAAGCTTGTGCTTCGTCTCTTATGATCTCGTTGTCGGGGGGAACTTAAACGCTAATCTATTCCTCCTCCAGATAAAATTTGTACGTGAG
Source organism: Schistocerca cancellata (assembly GCF_023864275.1). Classification (NCBI taxonomy): domain Eukaryota; kingdom Metazoa; phylum Arthropoda; class Insecta; order Orthoptera; family Acrididae; genus Schistocerca; species Schistocerca cancellata. The sequence continues at coordinate 919,007,370 of NC_064627.1, read as the reverse complement.
TGGCTGTGTATAAAGTGCGAAGTTTGGTACACAGGACTGCCACCAACGTCTCTAACCTAGCATAGCATCCACTGTGACTGGGCATGGATGACAGATACGGAAACGTCATTCTATGCTTCTTCAACTCTATGCAAGAACTCATTAATCGTAGCCGCTGTACAATGTTGGTGCATCGGACTCTCGATAACCCATAACCGGATGATTCCAGCGAGTGCGCGATCTGTAGAACGTTCTGGCCTAGGAAACAGTCGGACATTGTCTGAGTGCTCCAATGATCATTTCTCCCTATATGGGTGGGCGATAACAAAATATTTTCGGATTCGAAGGAGGATGTTAGTGACTGAAGTTTCATGGGAATATTCTGATGCAATGAAAAACGCCCTTCTTTGTATTAATGATTGCCACCACAATTCGTTTATCATAGCTGTTGTACACTCTCCCCTATTTCGCAATAATACAAAACGAGTTGCTGTCTTTGAACTTTTTCGAAGTCCTCCGTCACAAAAAGTGTTCAAATGTGTGTGAAATATTATGGGACTTAGCTGCTAAGGTCATCAGTCGCTAAGCTTACACACTACTTGACTTAAATTATCCTAGGGACAAATGCCCGAGGGAGGACTCGAACCTCCGCCGGGACCAGCCGCACAGTCCATGACTGCAGCGCCTTAGACCGCTCGTCTAATCCCTCCTCTGTCATTCCTACCTGACCGAAAACCTCACCGTGGAGCAGTACTCCGGAAGAGAGTATCTGATCGTTCCAGTTCAATTTATTCATAACTGCAATCCCTAAGTATTTAGTTGAATTTACAGTCTATAGATTTGAGTGATTTGTCGTTTAACCGAAATTCGGCAGATTCCTTTCAGTACTCATGTAGTGACCTCATACTTTTCATTATTTAGAGTTCGCCCCTTTTCGCATCATACAGACATCTTGCCTGAATCATTTTGCCATTGGTTTTGATCATCTGTTTACTTTGAAAGACAGCGAAAACCCTCATCATCTGCAAACAATCTGAGAGGGCTGCTCAGGTTGTCTCCTAAATTGTTTATGTAGATCACGTGCAGCAGGGCTCATGTAGCTTCCTTAGGGCACAACAGACACTACTTCCTTTTTACTACGTACAGTGATGTTCCTGGCAGGAAATCATGAATCCACTCACACAACTGAGACGATACTCTGCAGGCACGAAATTTGATCAGAAGGCGTCGGTGAGGAACGTTCTCAAACACATACTGAAAATATAAAATATGGAATCAGCCGGACATATCCTGTTAATAGCATTCATTACTTCCTGAGAATAAAAGCTAGATGTGTTTCACAAGAACTATATTTCCTGAATCCATGTTGGCTACTTGTCAATAAATAGTTTATTTCGAGGTAATTCATAATTTTAGAACACAGTATATGTTCCGAAATCCTACAGGAAAATTAACTTTCGTGACATGGGTGTGTAATTCAGTGGCTTATCGTATTTCCTTCCTTGGGGCCGGCCGTAGTGGCCGAGCGGTTCTAGGCGCTTCAGTCTGGAACCGCGTAGGTTCGAATCGTGCCTCGTGCATGGATGTGTGTGACGTCCTTAGGTTAGTTAGGTTTAAGTAGTTGTAAGTCCTAGGGGACTCATGACCTCAGATGTTAAGTCCCATAGTGCTCTGAACCATTGAACCTTCCTTGGGCACTGGTGTGTCCTATGCAACTTTGCCGTCTTTAGGTATGGGTCTTTGGACGAGCGAATGGCTGTATATGTTTGCTATGTATGGAGCTATTGTATCAGTATACTCTGAAAGGAACCCAGTTGGCAAAGAATGTGGGCCGGAGGTCTTGCCTTTATAAACCGATTTAAGCTGCTTCACTACGCCGAGAATATCTACTAAGTTACACATGTTAGCAGTAGTTCTTAATTCGAATTCTGTAATATTTGCTTCATCTTTCTTTGATGAAGGAATTTCGGAAAATCGTGTTTAGTAACGCTGCTTTAGTGGCGCTGTAAACAATAACATAACTATTGCTATCGTGCAGCGAAGGTTCAAATGGTTCAAATGGCTCTGAGCACTATGGGACTTAACATCTATGGTCATGAGTCCCCTAGAACTTAGAACTACTTAAACCTAACTAATCTAAGGACATCACATAACACCCAGTCTGCACGAGGCAGAGAAAACAGCGAAGGTATTGATTGCATTTGCCACTGATGTGCTTCACATACTATCACAATCTCTTTCGGTTTTCAGCCAGGTTTCGAGACAGAGTTTCGATGTGGAAACTATTAAAAGTATCTCGCATTGAAGGTCTCGCTAAATTTCGAGCTTCTGTAAAACTTAGCCAATCTTGCAGGTTTTGCACACTTTTAAATTTCGCATGCTTTCTCCATTCTTCCATATCCGATAAGTCATGAAAGATTATGCAGCCGTTTCTTAGTCAGAAATCGCATTTGAAACATTAAAGAATATAAGAAAAAAGATCGAGTTATGCCTCTTGTAAGAAGGAGAAACGTCTAGTAGCAAGTGTTGAACTCCATCTACAGAGGATCATGACTTATAGGGACTGGGGTTTACATTTCGTAGTACTGCAGACTCGTTGGTCGAAATTTCACCTCAGTGGCCCCACACGACTATCACTCGACATGACATCCATATTGTTCGATCGGCTGTGCAGGATGACACAACTACGTCACGTACTTTGAATCAGTAATATGACTTCCTCACATCAAGGCAAGTATGCACACGGACAGTGCAAATATTTTGGAGCTGGACGGACTCTCACCATAGCCTCCCTTGACGGGTGAATAGAGAGATAATCACCAACAATGGAGCGCCCAGTGGCAACACTCTACCCACCACGTATTGTTTTCTGGCTGTTCCAAGTTCTGCGTACAGTATCACACTGAACGTGCATGGACGCTCCAAGGAGAACAAATGCCACCAGACTACATTCGTCAACGTCATACAGGTTCACCAACTACATGATGGTATGGAATAGCATCGAGTGGACAACACAATCCCATCTGGTTCGCACAGACAGTAACCTTGGAGTCAGGGGTTACACTTCTGACGTCCGTCCCCTGTCTTTCAGATTTCCGCGACGTTATCTTTCAACTAGATAACTCTCTTAATCTAACTTATAATAAATTACACTAAGGACAACACACACAGTCATGCCCGAGGGAGGACTCGAACCCCCGACGGGGGGAGCAACGCGAAGTGTGGCAAGACACCTTAGACCGTGCGGCTACCCCGCACGGCTAAAATATTTCATATACAGTATGTTGTTATTATTAACTGCTAGATGGTTGTGGTACGTTAAAAGTGTAAGGGACAGCAAATTGTATTTGGTAGACTGACTGGGGTGGGGCGTAATAGGAAATTGTGACCCTTTCACCAGGACTCAGCCTTCGATCCGCGCCTGATTCAAGCCTTTCCGTGGGTGAGTAAACAACCTGCAGCAGACCCTGCTTGTTCCTAAAGACTGTGTCGATAACTGTTTTTGCGGATACCATCATTCTTAATGTCTTAAGAAGGAGGCCTCTCCTTGTTCTTCCCACTCAGTTATCACATGATACACTCACGTTTCGTGCCCTCTGACGATATGACAGAGACAGGACATTCTTCACGCTAACTGGTGGAAAGACGACCCCGTTCACTACGTTTTGTTCTCATCTGAGAGCTTCCGTGGTGTCCAGCGAGAACATGTCTTGCGACAGTTCAATGTATTGTGCACTATACATACTATACTGCCAATGAGATGTTGAGTTCGCGTGCAATCTGCCTCATATGTATGAGGCTTCGAGACGGCTCTCGTTATGATCGGTGGTGCACGTATTTCAGCGCTACCGCTTTTGCTCTTTGCGTGCATATTTTCTGCCTGTCTCAGATCCCTGGCGCCAAAACCAGACGTTTAGTGACATGAGTGACAGTACAGCTACATGAACACAGGAATACTTCTACTTAAGTTGGACAAGTTTTGTGTGCTGTAGAACCTCGTTCTTTTCAGCCAAATTTGTTGGAAGTGGGTCAGAAGGGGTTACCAATCTGAAATATTTAGAAAGGGATCTTTAAGTTCTGGCCTACGCCTGATGATCAAGGGTAACCTTCTGAAAACTGTGACTGGAGCCGGGGGACAGAAGAAGTTCCGAGACGGATTTTATTCCTGGCGTGTAAGTGACAACAGTGCAGTAAGCATAGTGGCAGGTTGAACTAACAAGTGTAAACAACAGCTGTGTATTCGACCAGTCAGTTATGAACAGGCAGTGTTAAGCAGATGGTGTGCAATTTTAGTGTGTCGACGCTGTGTTCCAGACAGTCCCCAGAATGTTTTGAAGAAGAGATAAGGGTGTGCGGACCTTGAATCCAGAGCAAAAACAGCGCCGCTTGGATGCCTGCTGCGACCTGGCTGAAATGAAAAATGTGGATAGTTCTTTCCTAGCAAAAATCATCGCGGGTGATGAGACGCGGATTTATGAACAGAAACCTATCACGAAACGACTAAATGAAGAATGTCACATGAAGTGTCACCGCTTGGACGACATAACTGACAAATCATTATGAAAAGCGATTTGAACAATTTCCAAAGAAGGACTTTTTTGTTTTACATGATTGTGTGAACGTTTTGTGCGTTGTGTCCGAGCGGGGGAAAACTATTTCGGAAACCTGAAACATTAAAACTAACATCCTAACTTCTCCCTATGATTTACTAACTCAGTCTCGAAACTTTTTGGAGAGACAGGTTATGATCGGCTTTTCTATCTACACATGGAATTTCATTCGCACTGGATGTTTGTACACCTGAGAGAGCTTTCCTCTCATTGTTCAGTGAACCCACCTTGTATAGATTTTGCATTGGGGCATTGGGAGCTCTCAGTATGACTGTTATGAGGCACTAGAAGGTGTGGGTCACCGTATCGACTACTTTATCAGCTGCCCTAGGGTTCCATAGGATATCATACTAATAATTTCTGCTTCAGAATAAGTACACCGTCAAATTTGACAGCTAAATCATGGACTTCGTAGGATCTGCAGAGTCCGACGGATTCCTCTTTCTTCTTACATTATTTTAGATGTACCCTGAGAGATGGTTGTCCTGTTTCATGTTGCAAGACAAGATAAACATCTGCCCGACAAATGACAGGTGCTGCTTGCGAAGCCGTCCGCTGTGGCCGAGCAGTTCTACCCGCTTCAGTCCGGAACCGCGCTGCTGCTATGGTCGCAGGTTCCAATCCTGCCTCGGGAATCGACGTGTGTGATGTCCTTAGGTTAGTTAGGTTTAAGTAGTTCTAAGTCTAGGGGAATGATGACTACAGATGCTAAGTCCCGTAGTGCTCAGAGCCATTTGAACCATTTTTGCTGCTGGCGATGGGCACTGGCAGTAGCTGAATCACGTTGATAGCGATTCCATTGTGATGATGGTCCACTAACCAATGAGACGAAAAGTAGTCGCCTCTGTCCTCAGGCTGAATGGTGGAGTCAGTCATATAACAAGACTTGGATGACGTCAGACTTTCTGCTTGGAAGGAAACCAAACAGAAATTTGGAAAGGGAATTAAAATTCAGGGAAAATAAATTAATAATCTGAGGTTTGCTTGAGGTGTAGCACCTTGTATAGCGCCCATGTAAGTTGGTTCAAATGGTTCAAATGGCTCTGAGCACTATGCGACTTAACTTCTGAGGTCATCAGTCGCCTATAACTTAGAACTAATTAAACCTAACTAAGCTAAGGACATCACACACATCCATGCCCGAGGCAGGATTCGAACCTGCGACCGCAGCGGTCGCTCGGTTCCAGGCTGCAGCACCTAGAACCGCACGGCCACTCCGGCCAGCCGCCCATGTAAGTCTGACAGTATCAAGTTGACAGCTTCATACTCTAGTTGTGGTTATAGTTTGACAGATGTACGCTCTGATCCAACAACAGTTCTATACAGCTCTGCTGTGGCCGAAAGGTGTCAGCGTCTTACGGACTTAAACGATACATCGAGCGAGGTGGCGCAGTGGTTAGCACACTGGACTGGCATTCTGGAGGACAACAGTTCAATCCCGCGTTTGGCCATCCTGATTTAGGTTTTCCGTGATTTCCCTAAATCGCTTCAGGAAAATTCCGAGATAGTTCCTTTGACAGGGCGCGGCCGACACCCTTCCCTAATCCGACGAGACCGATGGCCTCGCTGTATGGTCTCTCTCCCACTTAAATAATACGTAGTTTAAATAATTATGTTTATGAAACAAAACTATATCTTCTGTGAATATTACGTCTTCTTTTAATTATAGCTGATTTAGTAAGCTTAATTATTAGTGAGAATGATGATGTGAACGGAAAGTAACGTAATAAATGAATATTGTTGCCTGTTAACTGAGTATATGTTAGCGTGGGAACTGTACCACTACATAATCATAATCTCAGGGGAAATTTGTAAAGTGCAACTAGTCACTTGTCAATCCTAAAGGCCCAGGTTTAATTCCCTGCTGGGTTGGAGATTTTCTCTGCTCACGGACTGGGTGTTGTATTGTCCTAATCATCATCATTTCAACCCCATCGACGCGCAAGTCACCGAAATGGCGTCAGATCGAAAGACTTGCACCCGGCGAACGGTCTACCGGAGTGGAGGCCCTAGTCACACGACATTTACATTTTTATAGCCAGTTCATGGTAGTGGGAAAATAGGAAACATCTTACAATAATTTAGTTATTTAAAGAAGGAATTGCTCTGATATTCGTTCATTTTCTTAAGTCATACATTTAATAAATTTTTCATAGAATCTACACTCCTGGAAATGGAAAAAAGAAGACATTGACACCAGTGTGTCAGACCCACCATACTTGCTCCGGACACTGCGAGAGGGCTGTACAAGCAGTGATCACTCGCACGGCACAGCGGACACACCAGGAACCGCGGTGTTGGCCGTCGAATGGCGCTAGCTGCGCAGCATTTGTGCATCGCCGCCGTCAGTGTCAGCCAGTTTGCCGTGGCATACGGAGCTCCATCGCAGTCTTTAACACTGGTAGCATGCCGCGACAGCGTGGACGTGAACCGTATGTGCAGTTGACGGACTTTGAGCGAGGGCGTATAGTGGGCATGCGGGAGGCCGGGTGGACGTACCGCCGAATTGCTCAACACGTGGGGCGTGAGGTCTCCACAGTACATCGATGTTGTCGCCAGTGGTCGGCGGAAGGTGCACGTGCCCGTCGACCTGGGACCGGACCGCAGCGACGCACGGATGCACGCCAAGACCGTAGGATCCTACGCAGTGCCGTAGGGGACCGCACCGCCACTTCCCAGCAAATTAGGGACACTGTTGCTCCTGGGGTATCGGCGAGGACCATTCGCAACCGTCTCCATGAAGCTGGGCTACGGTCCCGCACACCGTTAGGCCGTCTTCCGCTCACGCCCCAACATCGTGCAGCCCGCCTCCAGTGGTGTCACGACAGGCGTGAATGGAGGGACGAATGGAGACGTGTCGTCTTCAGCGATGAGAGTCGCTTCTGCCTTGGTGCCAATGATGGTCGTATGCGTGTTTGGCGCCGTGCAGGTGAGCGCCACAATCAGGACTGCATACGACCGAGGCACACAGGGCCAACACCTGGCATCATGGTGTGGGGAGCGATCTCCTACACTGGCCGTACACCACTGGTGATCGTCGAGGGGACACTGAATAGTGCACGGTACATCCAAACCGTCATCGAACCCATCGTTCTACCATTCCTAGACCGGAAAGGGAACTTGCTGTTCCAACAGGACAATGCACGTCCGCATGTATCCCGTGCTACCCAACGTGCTCTAGAAGGTGTAAGTCAACTACCCTGGCCAGCAAGATCTCCGGATCTATCCCCCATTGAGCATGATTGGGACTGGATGAAGCGTCGTCTCACGCGGTCTGCACGTCCAGCACGAACGCTGGTCCAACTGAGGCGCCAGGTGGAAATGGCATGGCAAGCCGTTCCACAGGACTACATCCAGCATCTCTACGATCGTCTCCATGGGAGAATAGCAGCCTGCATTGCTGCGAAAGGTGGATATACACTGTACTAGTGCCGACATTGTGCATGCTCTGTTGCCTGTGTCTATGTGCCTGTGGTTCTGTCAGTGTGATCATGTGATGTATCTGACCCCAGGAATGTGTCAATAAAGTTTCCCCTTCCAGGGACAATGATTTCACGGTGTTCTTATTTCAATTTCCAGGAGTGTATTAGGTTGTGACTGTCAAATGTAGAAACTAGTAGCGGATTGGCTATAACGCGTATCCGGCAATCGGGAGACAGTACGTTCGCACGTCCTATGCGGACTAAGAGAATTGCTTTCTGAAGTCTAAGACATTTCGTAGTTCAACCATCATCATGTTCGGACGAATACACCAACAGTTCTGAATAGAGGTAATAAATTCGCGGAATAATGAGCTGAATTTGACCGCGGAGTGTTGCAAAGTAATTGCGAACGAATGAGAAAGACGAAGTCATGAAACTCTGGATTTTATGTATAAACTGTGACTGTCGAATTAACTAAAATCCGAGTGGCGTATTGTGCAGGTCGGGACAGAGAACTGATCGTTCAAAGAGATCGCTTTGTGTAATAATAGAGTGAGCATCCTGTCACAGACAATTCGTTTTGTAATCTTTCCGGCACAAGATTCGGTTACATAGCATGAATAGCATGAGGTGGCTACTATGAGTGACTAGGACTGTGTGTATGTCTGTGCCGAAATTATAACTTAAAATTAGCACGGAATTGACGGTGTTTTTGTATGAAACAAGTCAGAAGATATGGAAGCTTTCACTTGCAAACTACCTATCCTTTAACAGCTTGCTAACCGGATACTAGTAAACATTAAATGCAACCTGTAGAGGCGTGTATGGCGGCAATATTCTGCAACAGCTTGTTCTAGCCGAGGAAAACTACGCATTTTCTAACGGGTTAGGGGTGTGGACAGGACTGCAGAAGAAGAAAAGACAGCAATGTGAGTAGCCATTTCTCTAGGACGAACCATTAGTAACAGCGACGTTGCATGCCGATGATCCTGACATTCAGTCAGAGCACCAAAGGAGTTAGGAGAACGGTTGAATTGAATGGACAGTGTCTTCTAAAGAGTTTGTAAGATGTACATGAACAAAAGGAAAGCAAGGCAGTGGAATGTAGAATTGAATCAGGAAATGAATGCAGTGGTGAGACACTGAAAGTACTAGACGAGTTATGTTGTCTGGGCAGCAACTGAGCTGACGACAATCAGTGCCCGATGGAACGAAAACGTGGACCCGTCTTACGAGATTAAAGTAAGTCACTACGCCCCGTTGGTACTTAATCTTCCGTCACGTGCTTGATACAAATATTGAAAATACAGCAGAAACTTTGCAGTGATAATAACACGCTTTCGATTTAACTGTATGAGATTACGGCAGCACCTCTGCCACCTTCTTGCGAGTGTGACAGTGTGGAGGATGTCAACCACATTCTCTGCGGCTGCGACAGAACATATCAAGAAATCACATTGGTCTTGCAGCTCGTAAGGCCCTCCAGCAATACACTATTAAACTCTTTTAGCGACAGAAGATCTAAAAGTGTGTGAAGTTTTGTACGATTTTATAGCAGAAGGATTTATAAGAATACAGGAAGAACTTTTCGTCATTGTAACAGAGTAAACTGATAATTATGCTTTTTGTTGACAACTTTCCTTTCCTTTCATATTAATGAATTTATTTTAATATTATTCGACCATAGACTTAATTTCAAATAAAATAAATCTAACTGTTAATTGTTGTTGTAATGGTACCTGTTTCTTTTTAGCTGTTTTAATCTGTTACACACTTAAGTATTAAAAATCATTGTCAGGCTGACTGCATAGGTGATGTTCATAAGCCGTTAATATAACAAAGTAAACTGATAATTGTCGAAGCAGAGAAGATGTAAAACGCAGACTGGAAATACATAGAAAATGATTTCTGAGACAGCGAAATTTGTTAACATCGGACATAAATTTAAATGTCAGGTCTTTTCTGAAGATATTTATCAGGAGTGTAACGTTGCACGGAAATGGATCGTGGCCGGGAAACAGTTCAGGCAAGAAGATAATAAAAGCTTTTGAAATGTGACGATACAGAAGAATGCTGAAGACTGGCTTGCCAGATCCGTTAACTAATGAAGAGATACTGAAACGAACTGGGGATAAAGATGAAATTTCTGGTAGAGCTTGACTAAAAGAAGGTCTTCCAGGAGTCGTCAGTTTGGTAGTAGAAGAGATTTTGTGTGTGTGTGTGTGTGCGTGTGTGTGTGTGTGTGTGTGTGTGTGTGTGTGTGTGCGTGTGTGGAGGGGAGGGGGGGTTAAAGATGTAGAAGGAGACTACGGCTCGAATGCATTCAGCAGGTTCAAGTGGACGGAGGTTGCAATAGTGACGCAGAGTTGAGGAGATTTGCGCTGGTTAGGCTAGTTTCATGATAGTTGTCTCTGGACTGAATATCACAGGAGCAACAACATTTTTATAGATAACTGCATCGTTTGCAAAAACGTCTGTTATTATTATTATTATTATTATTATTATTACTATTATTTTTATTGTCTACCGTGTTGTTTGTATACAACATGAACTGCAACGTTCGTAACAAACGTACCTCGGCCATGCCTGTCTTAGATGACCGTCATGTAAGATAACACGCCGTTTCCTCTCCGCCAATAAATCCACAGTCCATGTCACGAATTTTGTTTGATGCATCATATAATCGTATTTTTCATCATAAACATTGATGCGGTACCTAGTCAAGAAATACTGCATCCACATGATTGCCCCAAGATATTTAAGGACGATATTTTCCAAGCTGGAGCCTTCCATCACTTCGGTAGTTGTGGGTTGATGATAAAAACATGCGATTACTATATCCAGTGGCTGCAGCAATAATTAAGCAGTGGAAGTGTAGAAAGTCCATTCTGCTGTACTGCGCTGTATTATCCACGTAAAGTTGAGAGATGTAGATGTAGGAGCAGGCGTTTCCTGTGACACCACGCCTCCCGCCTCAGACCCACCATCATCTGACACGAGAAAGGAAGGAAGCAAAATTGGCGTTTAATGTCCGTTCGACGTCGAGGTTACTACAGACGGAGTACAGACTCGTAGTGATTCAAGGATGGAGGAGGAAATTGGCCGTGCCCTGAGAAAGGAACCCCCCCCCCGGCATTCCCATGGAGGGATTTATGGAAATCATAGAAAACCTAAATCAGGATGGCCGGACGCGGGTTTGGACCGTCGTCCTCCCGACTGCCAGTGCAGTGTGCTAACCAATGCGCCACCTCTCTCGGTGTTTTGACAGAAACTGCCTACATCTGCATCCAGTGCTATGCGATTACTCTGGAATTCAGAATTAAGGGACGGGCAAAGGATTCATCGGAACCAGCTTAGAGCTATTTCTCTACCGTTCCAATCTCGAATAGCGCACGAGAAAAACCAACACTTACATCTTTCCGTGCTAGCTCTGATTTTCCTGATTTTATGATTATGATCATTTCTCCCTGAATGGGTGGGCGCAAACAAACTATTTTCACATTCTGTGGAGGAAGTTGCTGATTGAAATTTCGCGAGCAGATCCTGCCGCAGTGGAAAACGCCTTTGTTTCAATGATTGCCCCCGGAATCCGCGTGTCATATCCCTGACACTCTCTCCCCTGTTTCGCGATAATACAAATCGAGCTGCCCCTCTTTGGACTTTATCAGTGTCCTCCGTGATCCAATCTGGTGCGTATCCCACACGCACAGCAGTACACCGGAAGTGGGCGGGTCAATCGCAGTACAAGCAGTCTCTTTAGTAGGCCTGTTGCGTTTTCTAAGTGTCTGACAGTAAATCGTAGTCTTTGGTTTGCTTTCCCGGTAACTTTGACTACGTAATCGTTCAAATTTAAGTTACTCGTAATTGTAATCCCTGAGTATTTAGTTGGATTTACAGTCTTTAGACTTGTATGATTTGTCGTCTCACCAAAATTTAGCGGATTCCTTTTATATTCACATGGATAACTTCACACTTTTCATTATTTAGAGTTAATAGCCATTTTTCGCACCATACAGATAAGTTGTCTAAATCTGTCATCTGATGGAAATGGAAATGCCGTGTGGCTAGGCCCTCCTATCGAGTAGATGGGTGTGACGTCACTGGCTAGCTCGCTGCTCCTACTGGAAATGGAAATACCGTGTGGGTAGGGACTCCCGGCGGGTAGACCGTTCGCCGGGTGCAAGTCTTTCGAGTTGACGCCACTTCGGCGACTTGCGTGTCGATGGGTATGAAAGGATGATGCCACGGACAACACAACACCCATTTCCTGAGCGGTGAAAATCTCCGGCCCAGCCGGGAATCGAACCCAGGCCGTTAGGTATGACAGTCCGTCGCGCTGACCACTCGGCTACCGGAGACGGACTCTCATCTGATGACGTTACAAGACGGTAAATGACAGCTCAGTTTGCAAACAATCTGAGAGGGTTGGTCATACTGTCTCCTAAATTGTTTTTATAGACTAGGGACGTTGGAGGATCTATGACACTTCCTTGCGGAACACCAGATGTTCTGTTTTACTCAAAGTCCTTCCCTCAGTTACTACGATCTGTGATCTTTCTGACAGAAAATCACGAATCCAGTCGCGCAACTGAGACGATACTCTGTTGGCACGCAATTTGATTAGAAGTCGCTTGTGCGGAACGGTGTTGAAAAGCCTTTTCGAAATTTATAAATCTGGTTACTGTTGAATATATCGTGGGATTAGACAGTTATCAATGTTATTACTAATAGTTACTATTAAAATCGGTCTTGATTACAGATTTATTTATTCTGGTAACCGGTTTCGACCACGCCTCTGGTCATCTTCAGACCAAAATGCTGTATGAGCAGGAGCTCCTTCTGGTGGTAAATCACTGCTCCTATGAGGTGTCAATTTGATATTCCCTGCCGATAGCACTCATTATTTCGTGAGAATAAAGTGCTAGTTGCGTTTCACTAGAACGTTATTTTCTGAATCCGTGTTGGCTGCTTGTCAATAAATCGTTTTCTTGGAGGTAATTCGTAATGTTAGAACACAGTATATGTTCCAAAATCCTACAGTAAATTTGTGTTAGCGATATGGGTCTGTAATTCAGCGGATTACTCCTATTTCCGTTCATGGCTGTTGGTGTGGCTTGAACAACTTTCTAGTATTCAGGTACGGATCTTCCGACGAGTGCGCGGTTGTATATGATTGCTAAATATGGAGATATTGTATCAGCATACCCTGAAATGAACCTGACTCGTGTACCGTCTGGACCGGGGATCTTGCCTTTACTAAGTGATTTAAGGTGCTTCGCTACGTCAAGGATATTTACTAAGTTACTCTTTTTGGCAATTGTTCTTGATTCGTATTCTGGAATATTTACTTTGTCGTTTTTGGTGAAAGTATTTCGGAAGTCTGTGTTTAGTAACTATGCTTTAGTGGCATTGTCATCAGTGACATAACCATTGTTTGTACCAAAATAATTAGCAACCATCCGGTTACTCATTACTTCGTGATATACAACTAAAGTTGTTGAAGATGGATACAATACTATTATCACCATTGTTATTGGGTGTTGAAGGTATTGTCTGTGTCTCGCCAGTGGTATGCCAGAATCTCTTTGGGTCTTTTCTGCTGTATTTAGAGACAGAGTTTCGTTGCGGAAAGTATTAAATAGAAGACGTCCCAAGTCACGTACAATGCTCTTTTTTGTGGTACACCTAACAGGTTGTCCAGTATAGAAATGGGTTTCTCTAACTTTAGAGAATCTTCAAGTTTGTAACGTATGTCAAGAAATCTGCACCCGAGATACATTCTGAGAGATTTCTTTCGTAAGTCGATGACATTTCCAGAAAAATCTTTCATTCTGTAGCGGAGTCTGCGCTGTTTTGACACTTCCTTGGAGATTAAAACTGCACCCTGGACCGAAACTCAATCCTGGAATCTTGTCTTTAGGGAAAATGGCTTTTCCGACTGATCTATCTATACACGACTCACTGATCGCCCTCACAGCGTCACTTCGCTCAGTACCTGTCTCCTACTTTCTGAAATTCACGCAGAAGTTCTCCTCGACACCTTGCCGGACTAGCACTCGTAGGAGAAAGGATACTGGGCAGAAATGGCTTAGCCGCGGCCTAAGGAGTTGTTTCCATTGACTGAGGCAGATATCTTGAATTTGAACGTCTACAATGATATGCTAACAAAAAGTTATGCAGTTGGCTTCTCATATAACGTGAGCCATTACCTTGTGAAACAGTTATTTTAAGATGATAATTCTTGCATCTTTCAGTTAAGAACCGTAATCTCTTAGCTGCAAGATCGCTGACAAATCGTTTACAGATCTGAAGTAGCACAGTCCGTTCCCTCACATAAACGGTACTGAAATTGTTTGAGACACATACATGCAGCCTAACCGCAGTTTACGAGTTGTGGTAAGAGTAGTTGGGCATTCAGAGCCTCAGAATAGAGTCCGTCCTGGCACATTGTACGTTAGCTACACTAAGGCTCGTGAAAGACCAGTGAGTTTCAGAAAGATTCAGCCGATCTTACAACACTCCATATGCAACATAAATGAAAAAAGCGTAACACAAATTTTAACTTAGGCATAGAAATACAAAGCTACAAAAAGTGGGAAAAATATGGAAACATCAAAAACACAACGCATTGCCGTGCTCTCTACGGTGTAGGAATTCAAAACGGCTTCCAGTCTCGAAATGGAGAAACAAAGGCCCTGTATGGTTTCCAAGGACATCTTACACCATTCTTCTTGCAAAACGGAAGCAAATTCACTTAACAGTGGTGGAAATAGATGGGGATACGCACCCTTTTCTCGAAACTAGACCACAAAGGCCAAACAATATTGACATCGTTGATGATCAGGGGAGATACAACAAATCCTGGTGCTCAAAAAACCAGTTGTGGATGATCCGAGCTGTGTCAACGGGGCCCCTGTCGTCTTGGACGCAGCACTGTCATTGGGGAATAATTGTTCATAGCATGGACATAATCAGCCGAAATGGTCACATAATAGTTGGAAGTAATGCGCACGGAATCCATGGAACACCACGACAGAATTATACAAATCATCACCCAATACCCACCATGTTTCACTCGTGGGACGCAAAGTTGGAAAGAATTTGGAAAAACTGAGAAGCAAGACTCATGTGCCGTTCTTGCGTAGTTCCACAGTCAGGTTTTATGGCTTCGGCACCATGTTCTCCTGTTACGAGCATTTGGATCACTAATCAGTGATTTTGCAATTCCATTTAGCCTTGCACTTCCCTGATTATGGAGCTTCCTTGGTGTCGTTTTGGTGCTGACAGGGTCCACGAGTGTAACACTCAGCTCTGCAGTGACTTTTGCAGCTTTCGTCTTATGCACTGAAGAGCCAAAGAAACTGGTACACCTGCCTACTGTCGCGTAGGGTCCCCGCGAGCACGCAAAACTGCCGCAACACGACGTGCCATGGACTCGAATAATGTCTCAAGTAGTGCTTGAGGGAAGTGACACCATGAATCCTGCAGAGCTGTCCACAAATCCGTAAGAGTACGAGAGGGTGGCGATCTCTTCTGAACAGCACGTTGCAAGGCATCCCAGATATGCTCAATAATGTTCATCTCTGGGGTGTCTGGTGGTCAGCGGAAGTGTCTGAACACTAAAGAGTGTTCGTGGAGCTACTCTGGAGCAATTCGAGACGTGTAGGGTGTCACATTGTCCTGATGGAATTGCCTAAGTCCGTCGGAACGCACAATGGACATAAGAGGATGCAGGTGATCAGACAGGATGCTTACGTACGTGTCACCTGTCAGAGTCATGTCTAGAGGTATCAGGGGTCCTATATCACTCGAACTGTACACTCCCCACACAATTACAGAGCACCCACCACCTTCAACAGTCCCCTGCTGACATGCAGCGCCCATGGTTTCATGAGGTTGTCTCTATTCCCGTACACGCCAATCCGCTCGATACAATTTGAAACGAGACTCGTCCGACAAGGCAACATATTTCCAGTCATGAAAAGTCCAAGTCGATGTTGACGGGCCCAGACGAGGCGTAAAGCTTCATGAAGGGTACACGGGTGGGCCTTCGGCTCCGAAAGCCCATATCGATGATGTTTCGTTGAATGGTTCACACGCTGATACTTGTTGATGACCCAGCATTGAAATCTCCAGCAATTTTCGGAAGGGCTGCACTTCCGTCACGTTGAACGATTCTCTTCAGCTGTCGTCGACCCCGTTCTTGCAGGATGTTTTTCCCGCCACAGCGATGTCGGAGATTTGATGTTTTACCGGATTCCTTACATTCACGGTACACTCGTGAAATGGTCGTGCGGGAAAATCCCCGCTTCATCGCTACCTCGGAGATTCTGTGTCTCATTGCTCCTACGCCGACTGTAACACCACGTTCAAACTCACTTAAATCTCGATAAGCTGCCAGTGTAGCAGCAGTAACCGATGTAAGAACGGCGCCAGACACTTGTCTTATATACGCGTTGCCCACTGCAGCGTCGTATTCTGGCTGCTTACATATCTCAGTATTTGAATACACATGTCTGTACCAATTTCTTTGGCGCTTGAGTATTTTTCGTCACAATCCTGTGCAATGAGAGTCACTCAAGATAACTCGCCACACACTTGCGTCCGCGTTATGACTCAGGGGTTGACGTTTTCTCAGTCCCCTGGAATGGTATAATCTTCAATACGGTGCTTCTTGAAACATGAAACAATTCGGCTACTTTGTTTGCTGAAGCACTCACCATACGAGCACCAACGATTTGCCCACCCTAGAAATTGACTTAGTTCCTACTTAGCTTTTCTCCACGTCTGACAATTGCAAAGTACTAAGAACATTGATACAGGTGCCTTTCGTGGTCACAAATAACTGCCCAACCTTTATGCTTGGCTGGCATCTGCCTTTATGTCAAGTATGATTTTCTCACTGTGTTTTCATATTTTCAAACGGACCATCTGATTTTAGTAGAGTGTATGTTTTACGTGCATGTTGTGATGCTTTTTGTAATACGTCTATAATCGAAATTTTTTGTTACTTTTCATAAATATACAACGTTCCCTCTACCTGACGTAAGACAACATAGGGACGACAGTCAACCTCGTCCCGTACTGTTACGAGCATGTCTGTAGTTACTGGATTGACTGCTGTTGCTATTCGGTGATGCCGTTCATCTAGCATACCTGCAAGGGGAGACGCATAGACGAAGTCTTTCACAGACCCAAACCCATGTACTATGCGGTCAGACGGCCTTGGACCCCTATGGTGCAATGAGAGATTTGTAAGCCCCTCGCGTTCGGGCCATCGTTGAGGTAGCTCAATCTTAAGAAATTCTGTTATATGCAGGTGCCGTTGCAATTGAGCCTTTTCCCGTTAAAGGAAATATATTTTCAGCCTTCTTTCGCATTGAGGAAAGAGGCGAACGAACGGGCGAGAAGGAAGACTGCTATCGGCAACCACATTAACTGGAAACTACAGTTAGTACCACGGTAAACTTTTAGTTTCGATGCTCAAGTTAAAATTTATCACAATATTTAAATTCATTCGTGTCAAATCTGATGGATCTTTCTGAGACACCTTGCAGTAAACTGTATTACAATGAAATTGGCCAGGTGCGAACAGGACCCGCGCACTCAGGGTTCCGTACAAACTTAATTATGTATACAGGGTGGACCATTGATCGTGACCGGGCCAAATATCTCACGAAATAAGCGTCAAACGAAAAAACTACAAAGAACGTAACTTGTCTAGCTTGAAGGGGGAAACCAGATGCCACTATGGTTGTCCCACTAGATGGCGCTGCCATAGGTCAAACGGATATCAACTGCGTTTTTTTAATAGGAACCCCCATTTGTTATTACATATTCGTGTAGTACGTGAAGAAATATGAATGTTTTAGTTGGACCACTCTTTTCGCTTTGTGATAGATGGCGCTGTAATAGTCACAAACATATGGCTCATAATTTTACACGAACAGCTGGTAACAAATAGGTTTTTTAAATTAAAATACAGAGCGTAGGTACGTTTGAACATTTTATTTCAGTTATTCCAATATGATAGATGCACCTTTGTGAACTTATAATTTCTGAGAACGCCTGCTGTTACAGCGTGATTACCTGTAAATACCACATTAATGCAATAAATATTCAAAATGATGTCCGTCAACCGCAATGCATTTGGCAATACGTGTAACGACATTCCTCTCAACAGCGAGTAGTTCGCCTTCCGTAATGTTCGCACATGTATTGACAATGCGCTGACGCATGTTGTCAGGCGTTGTCGGTGGATCACGATAGCAAATATCCTTTAACTTTCCCCACAGAAAGAAATCCGGGGACGTCAGATCCGGTGAACGTGCGGGCCACGGTACAGTGCTTCGACGACCAATCCACCTGTCATGAAATATGCTATTCAATACCGTTTCAACCGCACGCGAGCTATGTGCCGGACATCCATCATGTTGGAAGTACATCGCCATTCTGTCATGCAGTGAAACATCTTGTAGTAACATCGGTAGAACATTACGTAGGAAATCAGCACATATTGCACCATTTAGATTGCCATCAATAAAATGGGGGCCTATTATCCTTCCTACGATAATGCCGCACCATACATTAACCCGCCAAAGTCGCTGATGTTCCACAAGACGCAGCCATCGTGGATTTTCCGTTTCCCATTAGTGTATATTATGCCGGTTTACGTTACCGCTGTTGGTGAATGACACTTCGTCGCTAAATAGAACGCGTGCCAAAAATTTGTCATCGTCCCGTAATTTCTCTTCAGCCCAGTGGCAGGAATGTAAACGCCGTTCAAAGTCGTCGCCATGCAATTCCTGATGCATAGAAATATGGTACGGGTGCAATCGACGTTGATGTAGCATTCTCAACACCGAAGTTTTTGGGATTCGAGATTCTCGCGCAATTTGTCTGCTACTGATGTGCGGATTAGCCGCGACAGCAGCTAAAACACTTACTTGGGCATCATCATTTGCTGGTCGTGGTTGACATTTCACATGTGGCTGAACCAGGCCCACACAACCGCATGAGTGGTCGACTGTGAAGAGCGGACAAATTGAATAGCTGGGCGGCGGCCATTAGAGTGGTAAACTGACGCGCGGAGTTCGAATGTTTATACATCGCTTTTGGTTATAAAATGCCTTCCCTTGAGTTAGGTCACAACGATAATGCCTCATTTAAATACGTTACTACAATATACTTTTTAATTTATGAACAAACAGCAACTAGTCACTGTTTACGAATTTATCTTACGTACTACATGGAATCTGCCGTAGCTAAAAGTTATGTACCCGACACCTAGCATTTTTCGTAGTTCATTTACGATAGATGTACGCAAAATGCATCAAAATACTCGAAGATTTGCCCACTATATTAATAGATATTTTCTGACTCTACTACCTTGCTTTAGATTTTACGACGAGAAGTGCGTTATATATGGCATAGTGCTTTGGCAACTCACGACCAAATTATCAAGTTTCAACCTAACCTAGACCATGAAAAGACAACCGATCAGCCAACTTTCTTCAAAATGATAAGAACATATAAAATGGTATGCTGTCGGTCGGAAATCTTGCCTCCTGACAGCGTGTAACCATTTTTGTAACAGCTGTGGTTTTGAGAAAGGAAACCAAAAATAGATGCACAGACATTATGATAACACCGTGTTACAAAGACATTTATTAAGCAAGTGCACTGACATACAAAACAACTTAAAATATCCACATACCTGTGAAATGTAATATTCGTTCCTTTCTCGAATTTATTTGTACAATTAATCGCTGCACAACTATTCACCATTGTACTTCTTTTGATTGCAACGTACAGACAGTACAATTACGAGTAACAAATATACAACGTTGAATACATTCAAATTATCCCGCGACTGCAGCGCCATCAGTGAGTCTAGTTATTTTTTTATAAGGTCTTTGGGCTGAACACTAAGTATCCGGCGAACGGTCCGGACACTTGGATGATGTCATCCAGGATACCGAGCAGCATACATAGCAAACGCCCGTTGGGCATTTTGATCATAATAGCCACACATCAACACGATATCGACCTTTTCCGCAATCGGTAAACGGTCCATTTTAACAGGGATAATGTATTACGAAGCAAATACCGTCCGTACTGGCGGAATGTTACGTGATACCACGTGCTTACATGTTTGTGACTATTACAGCGCCATCCATCACAAAGCCAAAAAAGTTGTCCAACTAAAACATTCATATTCTCTACGTACTACACAAATATGTAATAAAAAATGGGGGTTCCTATTTAGAAAAACGCAGTTGATATCCGTTTCACCTATGGCTGCGCCATCTTGCGGGCCAACCATAGCGCCATCTGGTTTGCCCCTTCAAGCTAGATAAGTTTCGTTCTTTGTAGTTTTTTCGTTTGATGATTATTTCGTGAGATCATAACATGTAAGCTTTCACGGCCGGCGTCTTCATTAATTAAAATTTCCGGGCTGAATTGCAGTGGTCCATATAGAAAACTTCTTCTCCTTCCTGACGTTTCTTTGCCTACTGCGGGCAACCTCAGAAGATGTTGCCCGCAGTACGCAACGAAACGTCAGGAAGGAGAAGTAGTTTTCTATATGGACCACGGCAATTCAGCCCGGAAGTTTTAATTATTTCGTGAGATATTTGGCCTGGTTACTATCAATGGACCACCCTGTACAGACCGTTTATCTATTCCGAGAATCGAGGATTTTTTTGCCTATTGTCGATATTGATACGAGCAAGATGCTGATCCGCGAGATTCCAAGTCTTTCGAGAATGTTTTAATTTCAAGTTTGAAGTTGGCCAACAAATGACAAAAGAGCTACTTGCTAGTGTGATATAATTACAAATTAACAATTTTTTCATTCTTTTCCTTTACTTTTACTATGAAACCTTCCTTTGTGACAAAATTATTGATTGTAGAACAACGGGAAGAACCCTATAGACTTCGATCAGAGAGTTTGCGAGTGTCAAAACATGTGACATAAATGGCGCTACCTTTTGCCTGCACTGACTCAGAAGCTGACGTTTACTTTACCACAAAGAGATCATAGACGTTAATATCTGATATAAGTTTCGGCTTGATAAGACTACCGTTCCTGAGAAGAATGGGCTGCAACAGAAGGACAGACAGACAGTCAAAGTTTTCTTTTCGTGTGGTATAATTACATATTAACACTTTTCGGATTTTTTCCTTTGGGTGTGCTGTTGAACCTTGCTTCTTGCCAAATTTCATGATTGAAGATCCACGCGAAGTACCCTACAGGTTTTGATGAGTCAGTTTGCGAGTATCAAAATATGTGACATAATGGCTGTACCTTTCGATTGCACTGACTCGGAAGCTTACAATTTTGACACCACCGAAGGACTATAGATCACAATATGTGACATAAATTTCTACTTGTTACGTCTACCCGTCCCTGAGAAAGCGGTTTTTGAACAGTCGGACAGACAGACAGACAGACAGACAGACAGATGGACAACAGTGATACTATGAAGATTCCGTTTCTACCGATTGAGGTACGAAACCATAGAAAGTAACAAACGTTTCACCATGGGAGATTGTTTCCACTTCCGCCTTATATAGCTGGTGTGTCTGACAGTTGATTCAATCCTTCCCGTCATCCCGGAAATATTTTTCGACATTGTGATCATTGGTCAAAGAATGAATCAGAGCCCCAAAGTCGATAATGTGGTGTGCCGATGTTGGTCACAGGACGCACCAACAGGTCGTGCAGGGAACCGCAAGGCAGGCGTGGCGCATGCATGTTTCATGTCTCCCCGGGATCGGCCGTGGCCGCCACCACCTTTGTAAGCAGGGCATCGCGCGCGCAATCTCAGCCATCTTTCATGGCGAAACTTGGCGTCTCTCTGCCCTCCCAAGTCCTCCAGCCCTGCCTCCGCTCGCTCCTTCTTCCTCTTCTTTCGCCGACGCCGTCATTAATTTTAAACACGCAGCGTAGGAGCCGCCACTGGTAGCGGCAGGAGCCGTAGCGGCAACGGCAGCGACGCGAGGCGCTCGGGCACCTCTCTCCACACACACACACACACACACACACACAGTCCCATACATGGGTATATGTGAATCACGGCACCCAAATTCCTCTGAGCTTATACTGTGCGACCCTAGCTCGGTGGCAAGCTAAATAACAAGAAGACGGCCGGGGTCGTGTGAGACGTGGAAGGAGAGAGATAGAGAGAGAGCAAGTTTGTTTTCCATTTCCCCGGCCACCCTCTGCGCCGCCCGCGCCTCCGCAGCCGCTGCTGCCGGCCCCATTGCCGCTGCAACAGGCCCCGGCGAGGGCCTCATTGTCGAGCGTACCCTGCCCAGACTTGGCCTGCCTCGCCGAGAGCGAGACTTAAAAATTCATAACTTCATTCCGCGGGTAGCTCGGGCTGCCTGCCGGCCTGGACTGTTTGTTTGCGCGGCGCGCCACCGACGCGGGCGCCCAGCACTGCAGGGGAGGTGGTGGGGGGGTGGGGGTGACGAGACGCCATGCGGTGCCGCGCTGCGCTGGGCGGGACTTCCTCGCTGCGCGGGGGGTTTCCCCCAAACACAGGAAGGGATTCACCTCCCACAGTGTATGGCCACCCGGCAAGCAAAATCTCTGTTAAAACTGTTGGCGGAATCGTTCTCCATTTCGCCCTAGGGTATAACTCTACAAATACTGATTAAAAAGTGTAAGACAATAGACACACGTGTACATTATTTAAAGAGACAGTCTTTCTTTACAGATAACGCGTTTCACCTGGTCAAGACTTCCTCAGAATTTTCTAAAAGAAAAGGAAAACCAAGGATGTGGCCTGAGCTCCCAGTTGGTGCACATCGACAGCGCAGAAAAATACGTATATAGCTTCTTTTCTGTGTTTACTTCGTAGATTATTACTTAAATTGCGTGTGAGTTTCGTATAGGAGGTGTAATTTCGAGTTTTATTTACTGTAATCGTAAATTCAGGCAGATTGTAGCGCAGTCGTTAGGCATTTGTACAGGTTAGTTCATACATTCTTTGCGTGTTTCCCTTGTGTTATCTACACACGGACTCGTGTTTCAGTAACTGTTGTTCAACATCGATTAGAATGGACAGGGACTGTGATTGCTGTGTTCGGATGAGGGCTGAGTTGGCATCCCTTTGCTCACAGCTGCAGGCGGCGCTGACTTCGGTCACGCAGCTTGAGGCTGTTGCCAATGGGCACCACTGTGAGGAGCCGGACTTGGGTATCACGGGGAAGTCAACCTCGTCCCGTCTGTCCCCAGATCGGTCTGCCGCTGTGGTTGCCCCGGTTTCTGCCCACAGTGGGGCTGAGCCCTCACCTGTGGTTGATTGGGAAGTCGTTCCACGGCGTGGCAGGCAGCGAAAGACGTCCCCGGAGGCTGATCAGAAAGCCTCCCCGGTGCGTCTGACAAACAGGTTTCAGGTACTGTCTCTGGCTGAGCCAGATGCAGCTGCCTGCCCTGTTTCAGAGGATGATTCTCAGCCTCCAAGTTCCGGGCAATCGCAGAGGGTGGGCTTATTGGTAGTTGGGAGCTCCAATGTTAGGCGCGTAATGGGGCCCCTTAGGGATATGGTGGCTAAGGATGGGAAGAAATCCAGTGTGCACTCTGTGTGCATTGCGGGTGGAGTCATTCCTTATGTGGAAAGGGTCCTTCCGAATGCCATGAAGAGCACAGGGTACAGCCAGCTGCAGGTGGTGGCACATGTCGGCACTAATGACGTGTGTCTCTTTGGATCTGAGGAAATTCTCTCTGGATTCATGCGGCTATCTGATTTGGTGAAGGCTGCCGGTCTTTCTTACGAGATGAAGGCAGAGATCACCATCTGCAGCGTCGTTGACAGAATCGACTGCGGACCTTTTGTGCAGAGCCGGGTGGAGGGTCTGAATCAGAGGCTCAGACTGTTTTGCGACCATGTTGGCTGCAAATTTCTTGACTTGCGCCATAGGGTGGTGGGGTTTCGCGTTCCGCTGAATAGGTCAGGAGTTCACTACACTCAGTTGGCGGCTATACGGGTAGCGGAGGCTGTGTGGCGTGGACTGGGCAGTTTTTTAGGTTAGAAGGCCTCGGGAAAGTACGGGGTGGGCTGCAATCTCAAAGGGTGCATGGAAAATACAGGACGTGCTTCGATCAAGGAACAGTCGTAATTGTAGTTGTAAATTGTTGTAGTTGTGCTGGGAATGTCCCTGAGCTTCACGCGCTAATAGAAAGCACAGAAGCTGAAATCGTTATAGGTACAGAAAGATGGCTAAAGCCTGAAATAAGTTCTGCAGAAATTTTTACGAAGTCTCAGACGGTGTTCAGGAAATATAGATTAGGCAGAATTGGTGGTGGAGTGTTTGTGTCTGTCAGTAGTGGTTTATCTTGTAGTGAAGTCGAAGTAGATACTCCGTGCGAATGTGTATGGGTGGAGGTTATACTTAACAGCCAAACTAAGTTAATAATTGGATCCTTCTACGGACCCCCAGACTCCGATGATATAGTCGCTGAACAGTTCAGAGAAAATCTGAGTCTCGTAACAAATAAATACCCCACTCATACAATTATAGTTGGTGGGGACTTCAACCTTCCCTCGATATGTTGGCAAAAATACTTGTTCGAAACCGGTGGTAGGCAGAAAACATCTTCTGAGATTGTCCTAAATGCTTTCTCCGAAAATTATTTCGAGCAGTTAGTCCACGAACCCACGCGAATTGTAAATGGTTGCGAAAACACACTTGACCTCTTACCCACAAACAATCCAGAGCTAATAGAGAGCATTATGACTGACACAGGGATTAGTGATCACAAGGTCGTTGTAGCTAGGATCAAAACAGTTTATTCCAAATCCACCAAAAACAAACGCAAAATAATTTTATTTAAAAAAGAGGATAAAGTGTCACTAGAAGCCTTCCTAAGAGACAATCTCCATTCCTTCCGAACTGACTATGCAAATGTAGACGAGATGTGGCTCAAATGCAAAGATATAGTAGCAACCGCAATTGAGAGATTTCTACCTCATAAATTGGTAAGAGATGGAACTGATCCCCCATGGTACACAAAACAGGTCCGAACGCTCTTGCAGAGGTAACGGAAAAAGCTTGCGAAGTTCAGAAGAACGCGAAATCCCGAAGATTGGCTAAAATTTACAAACGCGCGAAATTTGGCACGGACTTCAATGCGAGATGCCTTTAATAGGTTCCACAATGAAACATTGTCTAGAAATTTGGTAGAAAAGCCGAAGAAATTCTGGTCGTGTGTAAAGTAGACAAGCGGCAAGACGCAGTCAATACCTTCGCTGCGCAGTGCCGATGGTACTGTTACCGACGACTGTGCCACTAAAGCGGAGTTATTGAACGCAGTTTTCGGAAATTCCTTCACTAGGGAAGACGAATGGAATTTTCCAGAATTTGAAAAACGAACAGCTGCTAGCATGAGTTTCTTAGAAGTAGATACCTTAGGGGTTGCGAAGCAACTCAAATCGCTTGATACGGGCAAGTCTTCAGGTCCAGATTGTATACCGATTAGGTTCCTTTCAGATTACGCTGATACAATAGCTCCCTACTTAGCAATCATATACCGCGTTCGCTCACCGATAGATCTGTACCTACAGATTGGAAAATTGCGCAGGACGCACCAGTGTTTAAGAAGGGTAGTAGGAGTAATCCATCAAACTGCAGACCTACATCATTGACGTCGGTTTGCAGTAGGGTTTTGGAGCATATATTGTATTCAGACATTATGAATCACCTCGAAGGGAACGACCTATTAATACGTAATCAGCATACGTAATTGAAGTGATATCAGGTGTTCCCCAGGGAAGCGTCCTGGGGCCTCTGCTGTTCCTGATCTATATAAATGACCTCTGTGACAATCTGAGCAGTTCTCTTAGGTTGTTCGCAGATGATGCTGTAATTTACCGTCTACTAAGGTCATCCGAAGACCAGTATCGGTTGCATAGCTATTTAGAAAAGATTGCTATATGGTGTGGCAGGTGGCAGTTGACGCTAAATAACGAAAAGTGTGAGCTGATCCACATGAGTTCCAAAAGAAATCCGTTGGAATTCGATTACTGATAAATAGTACAATTCTCAAGGCTGTCAATTCAACAAGTACCTGGGTGTTAAAATTACGAAAAACTTCAGTTGGAAAGACCACATAGGTAATATTGTGCGGAAGGTGAGCCAAAGATTGCGTTTCATTGGCAGGACACTTAGAAGATGCAACAAGTCCACTAAAGAGGCAGCTTACACTACACTCGTTCGTCCTCTGTTAGAATATTGCTGCGCGGTGTTGGATCCTTACCAGGTGGGATTGACGGAGGACATCGAAAGGGTGCAAAAAAGGGCAGTTCGTTTTGTATTATCACGTAATAGGGGAGAGAGTGTGGCAGATATGATACGCGAGTTGGGATGGAAGTCATTAAAGCAAAGACGTTTTTCGTCGCGGCGAGATCTATTTACGAAATTTCAGTCACCAACTTTTTCTTCCGAATGCGAAAATATTTTGTTGAGCCCAGCCTACATAGGTAGGAATGATCATCAAAATAAAATAAGAGAAACGAGAGCTCGAACAGAAAGGCTTAGGTGTTCGTTTTTCCCGCGCCCTGTTCGGGATTGGAATGGTAGAAAGATAGTATGATTGTGGTTCGATGAACCCTCTGCCAAGCACTTAAATGTGAATTGCAGAGTAATCATGTAGATGTAGATGTAGATGTATAAAAAATTTCAAATTAATTATGAAGAATCTAAACTGAACTAAATTTTAAAAATTGAAAGAAAATGAACAATCAGGAAAGGCTTTCAAAGCAATGAATTTCACCAGCTAGTAGGGCGTTTAATCACAATGATGGTAACAACCATCTAAAGAAAGAACCATCAGATAAGATACCTGGAACCAAATCAAGTGTATAATCGTAAAATGATAAACACAGAGAATAAGTTGTTGTTGTTGTTGTGGTCTTCAGGCCTAGGACTGGTTTGATGCAGCTCTCCATGCTACTCAATCCTGTGCAAGCTTCTTCTTCTCCCAGTACCTACTGCAACCTACATCCTCCTGAATCCGTTTAGTGTATTCATCTCTTGGTCTCCCTCTACGATTTTTACCCTCCACGCTGCCCTCCAATACTATATTGGTGATCCCTTGATGCCTCAGAACATATCCTACCAACCGATCCCTTCTTCTAGTCAAGTTGTGCCACAAACGTCTCTTCTCCCCAATCCTATTCAATACCTCCTCATTGGTTATATGATCTATCCACCTAATCTTCAGCATTCTTCTGTAGCACCACATTCCGAAAACTTGTATTCTCTTCTGGTCCAAAACTAGTTATCGTCCATGTTTCACTTCCTTACATGGCTATGCTCCATACAAATACTTTCAGAAACGACTTCCTGACACTTAAATCTATACTCAATGTTAACAAATTTCTCTTCTTCAGAACGCTTTCCTTGCCATTGCCAGTCTACATTTTATATCCTCTCTACTTCGACCATCATCAGTTATTTTGCTCCCCAAATAGCAAAACTCCTTTACTACTTTAAATGTCTCATTTCCTAATCTAATTCCCTCAGCGTCACCAGACTTAACTCGATTACATTCCATTATCCTCGTTTTGCTTTTGTTGACTTTCATCTTATACCCTCCTTTCATGACACTGTCCATTCCGCTCAACTGCTCTTCGAAGTCCTTTGCTGTCTCTGACAGAATTATGATGTCATCGGCGAACCTCAAAGTTTTTATTTCTTCTCCATGGATTTTAATACCTACTCCGAATTTTTCTTTTGTTTCCTTCACTGCTTGCTCAATATACAGATTGAATAACATCGGGGATAAACTACACCCCTGTCTCACTCCCTTCCCAACCACTGCTTGTCTTTCATGCCCCTCGACATTCATAACTGCCATCTGGTTTCTGTACAAATTGTAAATAGCCTTTCGCTCCCTGTATTTTACCCCTGCCACCTTCAGAATTTGAGAGAGAGTATTCCAGTCAACATTGTCAAAAGCTTTTTCTAAATCTACAGATGCTAGAAACGTAGGTTTGCCTTTCCTTAATCTAGCTTCTAAGATAAGTCGTAGGGTCAGTATTGCCTCACGTGTTCCAATATTTCTACGGAATCCAAACTGATCTTCCCCGAGGTCGGCTTCTACCAGTTTTTCCATTCGTCTGTAGAGAATACGTGTTACTATTTTGCATCCGTGACTTATTAAACTGATTGTTCGGTAATTTTCACATCTAAGGCAAAAATAAAAGTGAGGTGGGCACGGACAAATAAAGTAATAGAAATTATCTGCCAATAGTCATAGCTGCCACAGCTGCCACAAACCTCCCTGAATTAGTTCAAATGGCTCTGAGCACTATGGGATTTAACATTTGAGGTCATCAGTCCCCTAGAACTTCGAACTACTTCAACCTAACTAACCTTAGGACATCACACACATCCATGTCCGAGGTAGGATTCGAACCTGCAACCGTAGCGGTCGCGCGGCTCCAGACTGTAGCGCCTAGAACCGCTCGGCCACTCCGGCTGCCACCTCCCTGAAATCTTTTGCCCAACTTGATTAAAAATTACACCTCACGCAAGCCAGGTGCAGGCTGGATTGTGATGTGGGATACATTGATAAATAGAAAATTCCAGCTACTTATTTTAGGATAAATTCCACAATAAGTTATGCTTTTCCTCAGCTTAAGCGATTACATAAGATTATTTTCAGAACTGACTGTCATGTCCTGTCCTCTGTTAATATATATTCCTCTAAATGTAGACTGGCAGTGGCAAGGAAAGCGTTTCTGAAGAAGAGAAATTTGTTAACATCGAATATAGATTTAAGTGTCAGGAAGTCATTTCTGAAAGTATTTGTATGGAGTGTAGCCATGTATGGAAATGAAACATGGACGATAAATAGTTTGGACAAGAAGAGAATAGAAGCTTTCGAACTGTGGTGCTACAGAAGAATGCTGAAGATGAGACGTGTAGATAACATAACTAATGAGGAGGTATTGAATAGAATTGGAGAGAAGAGAAATTTGTGGCACAACTTGACTAGAAGAAGGGTTCGGTTGGTAGGAAATGTTCTGAGGCATCAAGGATCACC
This sequence comes from Schistocerca cancellata, assembly GCF_023864275.1. Lineage (NCBI taxonomy): Eukaryota > Metazoa > Arthropoda > Insecta > Orthoptera > Acrididae > Schistocerca > Schistocerca cancellata. The sequence goes on along the minus strand of NC_064627.1, from coordinate 918,978,298 downwards.
AATTTAGTGTTGAAGGGCAGCGTGGAGAGTAAAAATTGTAGAGGGAGACCAAGAGATGAATACACCAAATAGATTAAGAAGGATGTAGGTTGCAGTAGGTACTGGGAGATGAAGAAGCTTGCACAGGATAGAGTAGCATGGAGAGCTGCATCACACCAGTCTCTGGACTGAAGACCATAACAACAACAACAACAGCACAAGTCAATGTTCACAACATATCTGCAGATATATCTGTATCAATTACAGGAGAAATGCAGCAAAGCTTGCAGTGTGCCTTCAGCACTTGAGTATGTACTTGATTTAGTCGGAAAGTAAGCAAAAGCAGAAATGAGTAGCAACAGAGCCAACTATAGGCAGGCAAGTGTGTTATGTGTCGTGAAGCAAAACACGGCCGACAGGTATTGCGAAGCAGAACTAGCTGGACATGGTATAGCAACAGCCGACGCTCCAATACACTAGCAGAAGGGTGTAAGTGCTTAGAGTGCATGTCTTAAGCCCTAAACGAACGTGGTGCGGAGCGTATAAGTTATCAGCCACTTGTGTACCAAAATATCCTCGTCTCAGTATCTCAATCTGCGCTACAAGTCTACGACACCCGGAGTGACATCGTGGAATGCAGTATGGGGTCTGCTGTCCGATCACAGGACAGGGCAGCCCGCCCAAAGTCATGACAGCAGCTGCTTCCAGAGCAGAGAGCCACCTGCTCGTTGGAATGAGGTCACGTACGCCCCTGCAGCTGCACTGCCATGCTGTCATCACCGTCGCAGCCAGAGAAGTTGCTGTCGCTGACAATGGCATTCGAGTGACAACACGCCCAGTCCAGTTCTTTGTACTGTCGGCATGCTGGACATTTATTGTTTTGCATGAGAGACAACTGGACGCTTCCATCAAGCTGTTCCTGATGTACTACAAACGAGGGCCAAAATAAAGAAGTCAATTAAACAAATCTACTACAGTTCTGATATCTCATTTCACTCTCCAAAGGTGATAATTCCTGGGTCTTCTAACACTGGTGCCAGATCAATGATGTCGCCGTCTTAGAGTAACGTATGAATCTACAACCTATAGTACAGTGAGTCCAAAAATTTTGATTGTATTTCGGTCATGGAGAAAATCTTTGATGGCCATGCATTTTATAAAATAGATTCTATTGATAGGAGAGAACCAATGGATCTTTCTAGTTTTAGAGTTATACGTGACTGCTTGACAGTTCATACAGTCCACTTTTTTTTTAATGCAGGTGTTAAAACTATTAAAATGATGTTGAATGAAATGTCCAGTGGTCGGCTGTTGCTGAATTTGTCAGATTGTAACCTTCCCGTATAAATAAAAAATAAAATATTAAATAATATTGTCTAACCAAATAATTACAAGGGTATCTCACTAGTGCCGGTCACATATAAAATCCTATCAAAAGTTCTCATGAATAGATTAGAAGAACAAGCTGACCACAAATAGGAGAATACCAGGCTGGTTTTCGCAAGGGACGATCATGCATAGAACAGATCTGGAATCTGAAAATGATTCTCCAGATTAGAAACACCCGAAACACGGTGGTCACTTTTGTAGACTTTAAAAAGGCCTACGACTCAATAGACAGAGTAGCGCTCTGCAACACGCTGGAAGAATTCGGCATTGACAGAAAGATAAGAGCAATCGTTCGGCAAACATTAACTGACACAGTCTCCAATTTGGGGGATGTTTCTGAACCATCTGAAATCCAAACTGGAGTGCGACATGGTGACGGACTTCCACCATTACTCTTTAATATCATTCTTGAAAAAATTATCAGGACATGGGAAAAAGAAGTCAAAGGAATCCAAATTGGCATTAGAAAAGATAATAGATTCGATGTGAAGTGTTTAGCTCTTGCAGATGACCTTCGAATCCTCACAAATAATAGAAAAGAAGCTACTAACGCCATAGAGAAGTTACACGAAATTGCACAAAGAGCTGGCCTGCATATCTCGTATGAGAAAAATGAATACATAGAAAGAGTACCACAAGACAAATTGCCCATTGTGACGACCCATGGAAAAATCGTACAAGTACCACATTTTAAGTACCTGGGAGGATCATCTAGCCATCAGGGATCAACCTAAAGGCCAATGAGCAAAGAATAAAAAAAAACTACTCAAAGCATATAAACTCACGTGGAACTATTATAACAAAAATTCCATATCCATTAACGCAAAATTGAGGCACTACAACACTGTCGTACTTCCGGAGGCACTGTATGCATCTGAAACAACACAAACTAAAATCAAAGAAATAGAGATACAAGAACGGAAAATTCTCAGGAAAATTTTTGCCCCGATACAAGAGCAAGGAATCTGAAAGAAGAGACCAAAATCAGAATTATATAAATACACGGACAAGAATACGGATACAATAAGGAAAAGAAGAACGCAGTTCTACTGACATATCCACAGAATGTATGAAAACAGAATTTCAAAGCGAATTTTTAAAGTCATCAACTCAGGCAGGTGAAAAACAAAATGGATAAAAGAAGTTGAAGAGGATATCAGACCAGCACACGTAACAGTAAACGATGCAGAAAATAGAACTGAATTCAGGAACACCATCAAAAAACATAAATTTGACACCATAACGCAGAAGAGACCAGGATGCAAATGAACAACACAGTGAACACATGAAGAAAATTTGGGCTCAGAAAAAACATGAACATTCATTATAAAGGAATTCAAGTTCAAACACTCTCATTAAATGGGAATAATCGAAAATAATAATAATAATTGTGTAACCTTCCCGAACAGGAAATAAAAAATAATTAAATTTGGATAATTTAATTCTGACGAATGAAAACTGATAAATCTTAACTCATGAAAAACTGATAAATTTTTACGTAAGCAGCGATACGTCATGGCCCTGTCCGTGAGAAATAAACTGAAAAATTCTTACCTCGTGATTGTGTCGCCGGATAAGGCTGTCTATATATCTGCTCGTAAATGGCACAGCTTAGTACAATGCTGGCCTATGTACTAATACTGGAAAACATTTGTCCGAGATCTGAATTACTAGAAAAACTGACTTTACTTAGTGGCACAGCTGCTCGTCTGATTACTAAAGAGCACATGACTATGATCTGACAAAAATTCTGGAATATTTTAATTTAGGTAAATGACTGGATCGAGACGGCAATGACTTAAGGGGAAATTATACTTTTATAGTTGACTGGTAAAAACAACAATATTCTGAAATTTTTTTACGTTATTGATAAAGATCTAAAATCCATTACACGGGAAAACAGAATATATTACAAATCTGGGCCAACTGGTGGTGACGATTCACAAAAGAAAAAATTGAAACAAATTCAGATTAACATCACAGACAAATGACTTAACTACGCGCATGCCAATAAAAATAATAAAATTTACCTTACAATAGATGGTTGACTTGATTACACTGTTGACTTTTCATTATATTAACAATTATTTTTGTTCATCATCATCTCATTCCATGGTATCATTTAGCTCTGCGGCTGATCACAATTATTATTCAGTTCCATATGATAAAATTTTACAATTTGTTCTGCACTGTGACTTTAACAACTACTAACTATAGACTGTGCTGTACCAGCGACAGACTACAACTGCACTGTAGCAGCGAGCGACTGCAACTGCGGCAGAGACTGCTCTGACCTGCGACTCTATTGCAGCTCTCTTTTAACAGGGGCAAAGATATTTTATGTCTCAGGCAGCGCCTGTGAACTATAGTTCTAGCAAGTGAGCAATATATCAGGATTACATTTGCTCCAGCAGGGTGGTGAACCCCTTACAAGGTCACACACACACAATTTCGCAATTTTTAAGTTGCACCTCCTGGTGCAAATATAAATGCTATGTCATAGGTTACAGAAAGCCGCAAACTAACAATTGGCGCGGTTAGGTAAAGTTTTCAGCCCTGCTCAGTTGATAAAAGACCATCGTCAATTGATGAAAAGACTATCGTCAATGATGAATGTCATGTCTGCGTTAAGTTACGAACTGCACACTTTCCGATTAAAATATGCTCTTGTCGGCCTATGTCAAGCAACAAAATCTCCCTCGTAGATGTTATTAAGAGTTTTTAGTGATAATGGAAGTCACGATTCGTTAGTGCCTGTTAGATGTGTACAGTGTAATCATGAGGGCCACTCAGCGCTATGTACGAAATCGGTTCCCGTAAAAAGTTATACATGTAATCGTTGGGGGCAATGGCTAGACAATGCTGGAAGTCATGATTAGATTTAAGAATTAAGTTAATGTACTTTGTTTTCTTGTGTTTCGAGTGTCAATTCTCAAAATGAGTGTTGTCAAGGTGTATTAGAGCCGGAAACAGTATGCATATTGTTACAAAGTGTAGCACAATTAACAGCAGTCAATACAGAACTGCGTGGGATAGTAGAATTGCGACCGTCAGAATGCAATGTAGATTTGTCAGTCACAAATTTAATTGCTCGTTTATCTGGCAAGGCAACCGAAGATGTGCAGGCCTTTGTGGGAGACGTTGGAAATCTGGTTCAAATGGAAGGTTGGTCGGATAAGAAATTATTGAGTGCTGCAAAACTGACGCAAACAGGAGAAGCTAAAACGAATGTAGTGTATACAGAATCTCTCAAGGGAGTCACAGCATTCGAAAAATTTAAAGAAGGGTTAATTCAGAGATATACGAAACGAAATAGTGGCAGACATATACAGAACAATTAACGGTAATAACTATGAGAAATACGGAAAATGTGGTGCAATTTGCGGGTAGGATAAGGAAAATTAATGGCTGTACCTATGAATTAGTACACGATGCTGCAGTAGATGAAGTTATTTTGCAAGAAGGTGAGTAGGGGCCGCTCGATGCTTTTTTAAGAGGGTTGCATGCGGAGACGTCAAGACCTATGTGGACAGGAGGTTCCACGGATTTGCTCACAGCAGTACGGTTTGCTATAGCGTGTGAGGAGATCAATTTGTCTACGGAATGCAGGGTATATGGACAGTGTTTTGCAGCTAGTGTAAAATGTTTCAGGTGTGGACGAACGTGGCACACAAGGAGGCAGTGTTGTCAGCCTCATGGCGGTGTAAACAAAGTACTTGTAAGAGGAAGTAATACACTCCTAGAAATTGAAATAAGAACACCGTGAATTCATTGTCCCAGGAAGGGGAAACTTTATTGACACATTCCTGGGGTCAGATACATCACATGATCACACTGACAGAACCACAGGCACATAGACACAGGCAACAGAGCATGCACAATGTCGGCACTAGTACAGTGTATATCCACCTTTCGCAGCAATGCAGGCTGCTCTTCTCCCATGGAGACGATCGTAGAGATGCTGGATGTAGTCCTGTGGAACGGCTTGCCATGCCATTTCCACCTGGCGCCTCAGTTGGACCAGCGTTCGTGCTGGACGTGCAGACCGCGTGAGACGACGCTTCATCCAGTCCCAAACATGCTCAATGGGGGACAGATCCGGAGATCTTGCTGGCCAGGGTAGTTGACTTACACCTTCTAGAGCACGTTGGGTGGCACGGGATACATGCGGACGTGCATTGTCCTGTTGGAACAGCAAGTTCCCTTGCCGGTCTAGGAATGGTAGAACGATGGGTTCGATGACGGTTTGGATGTACCGTGCACTATTCAGTGTCCCCTCGACGATCACCAGTGGTGTACGGCCAGTGTAGGAGATCGCTCCCCACACCATGATGCCGGGTGTTGGCCCTGTGTGCCTCGGTCGTATGCAGTCCTGATTGTGGCGCTCACCTGCACGGCGCCAAACACGCATACGACCATCATTGGCACCAAGGCAGAAGCGACTCTCATCGCTGAAGACGACACGTCTCCATTCGTCCCTCCATTCACGCCTGTCGCGACACCACTGGAGGCGGGCTGCACGATGTTGGGGCGTGAGCGGAAGACGGCCTAACGGTGTGCGGGACCGTAGCCCAGCTTCATGGAGACGGTTGCGAATGGTCCTCGCCGATACCCCAGGAGCAACAGTGTCCCTAATTTGCTGGGAAGTGGCGGTGCGGTCCCCTACGGCACTGCGTAGGATCCTACGGTCTTGGCGTGCATCCGTGCGTCGCTGCGGTCCGGTCCCAGGTCGACGGGCACGTGCACCTTCCGCCGACCACTGGCGACAACATCGATGTACTGTGGAGACCTCACGCCCCACGTGTTGAGCAATTCGGCGGTACGTCCACCCGGCCTCCCGCATGCCCACTATACGCCCTCGCTCAAAGTCCGTCAACTGCACATACGGTTCACGTCCACGCTGTCGCGGCATGCTACCAGTGTTAAAGACTGCGATGGAGCTCCGTACGCCAAGGCAAACTGGCTGACACTGACGGCGGCGGTGCACAAATGCTGCGCAGCTAGCGCCATTCGACGGCCAACACCGCGGTTCCTGGTGTGTCCGCTGTGCCGTGCGTGTGATCATTGCTTGTACAGCCCTCTCGCAGTGTCCGGAGCAAGTATGGTGGGTCTGACACACCGGTGTCAATGTGTTCATTTTTCCATTTCCAGGAGTGTAGTTTTAGAAGAAAAGTATCCGATAAGAATAAGGTATTAAAGTTCGGCGGGAAGCCCACGTCCACCTACTGTCGTTCCCAGTAAGACTGGCTGCTACGAATTGTACGCAGACGTGGATTGTGCGATAAGAGAAATAGTAGAAAAAAAGGTGTGCGGGATGTTATTGGACACAAGGGCACATGTGTCAGTCACCGGTAGTGATCTGGTGAAACTTAAGCAGTGGGAGCCAAATTTTATGGAGTGGGGGATAAAGATGTCACACAGTTAGGATCGGTGGACATAGGATTTTGCCTGGATTCGGTTCAATTTAAACAATGCACAGAGATTGTGGAACACATGAGTGAAGCTATGACGTAATTCTAGGATTAGGTTTCGTAAACAGCAATGTACCATAATCGATCTTTGGTAATGTAAGGTGGAACTTGACAGAAAAATGTTTCAGTTAAGTGAAGCCATTGTCAGTGTAGCGATGTCATGAGAGGAGTCCGTTGAGAAAGATAAATCGATTTAACTGCAAACGATCACACGCAGACTTGATTCGCGCGATTGTTTACCTCAGGGTACTGTCAAATCACTTCGTGTCAATGTTGAGTCGCGCTTGCTGGTAGGAATTTTGTGTGTGGTGGAACCGTTAGAAGGTATTAGCTGGGTAGCTTAGTAAGAAACGTTAAGGCCAGATTTAAGGGCGGCTCCTCTCCATTCACAAGGCAGTGGAATACCTGAAAGAGTGCACAGGACAATCGGGAAGACGATTGGATACTATATTGACTCACATGACACCTACTGGGACGTCTGTTTGAAGTATGTTGTTTCCACGTACAACTCAAAACAGCATACGAGTACAGAATTATCGCCGTATGAAGTAGTATGTGGTCGTGAAGTGCCGTCACCATTTAACATACTGAAAACCAAGAAAGGGGGGACTGGAGAGTCTGTTAAGGAATTTGCCAGAGTGATTACGGGAATTTGGACTAGAGTATGGAGGGCAAATACACGAACACTGGACAAACCGGAAAAAGGAGTGGACCATACGGCAAGAATGCCACAGTATAAGGTTGGTCGGTATGTAATGCTATCAACTTCATATACGCCGAAGGGAAAGATAAAGAAGTTTTCTGCAAAGTATCACAGGCCTTATCAAGTGATAGGCAATACGTCGCCAGTAAATGTCAAGATTCAACTGCCGAAGAGAACGATAACTGTGCATATAGGGTGGCTGAAACCTTTTTACGGGAATCTGAAAGTTGTTCCTGGGATAGGAGATGCGGAGCAGAAAGGGACAGTGAGGACAACGGTATTGGAAGATAAACGCGAGTTTGTGAATGAGATGGTAATGAGGAAGCTGTATGGATTAAAGCCAAGGAGATAGTCATTTAATATTTTTTTGGTTAGGTATAGATTTAGTGTAATTAACAGAAGCAGTTGCGGAGCAGTAACGAATTTAAGGGGTAGGATAGGTATTCCTTCCTGTAAGTGACTGGCAGAGAAAGCGAGATGATGTGGTTCATAGTGGGACTACGGATCTTCGGTGGGTGGAGGCGTCACGGAACCAGCAGCTGGAAGGGGGAGTGCTGTTCGCCAAGCAGGAAGACGTAGTGATCACCAGTCATCGCAGGGTGATACAGGTGGTATTCAACGCATGGGAGATGCGTAATGAGATGAGAAGATTGGAAAAACCATTCGAAAATTTCCTTCAGGGAATGGAAGGGCAGCAGATAACCAAAGGAAGGGCCAGGGTCTGTGAGAGAGTATATCAGACGTACAAGAAACTGAGGAGTGAGATGGCCCAGGTACCGGGGGTTATTCCATGTACGTGAAGGGAGAGGGGTTGACACGACTCTTGAGGTCGACTTATGAAAAAAAATATTTGGCACTGCCGATGAGGAAGATATTCGAAGGGTGAACGACACCGTAGAACAGGTTAAGCAGTGGGCAAAAGGGAACAAGGTCATGAGTAACTGAGTGACTGGCTCACTAGACAGACTGCAAGTTTCGAGAAGGCCGTATTGAATAACACACGACTACTACGACATCGGAGTAGAGAAGTAATGTGGTATGCCAGAGCTACAGAAGGGGCAGGTAATTAGAATGTCAGGCAACTGCAAACCGAAGTAGAAGTCTTAGATATGGAAGTAGTAATGACAAAATCGCTGCAGTCCGTAGAAGATAATATTCGGGGAGCATGGGGGAAAGTGACAGAACTATGGCAGGCTTTGCAGCAGGATGTCAGAGGTCAGCTAGGGGCGAACTAGTTGTAACCAGAGCAGTATTTAGATGGTCTAAGGAAGTACGGAAGGAGCTACCGCCGAATTGGGGTTTGTTTTAGAACTCATGCACAAAAAAATTCGCAATTTATTTCAAGGTATGTACAGTATCAGTGAATCCTGAGGGAGCGGAAGCTTACGTTTCTGTTTCCACACCAGTAGTACGGAAACAAGCGCTTTACGAGTGCTACTTAGTTCATGTGTATCCTGTCAAGTGAGAGATACTGAAGCAATTTTTAAGAAATAAAACGCAGCAACTAATATTAATTGCAAAAGGCAAGGGAACTGTGCAGAAATGGAGGAAACGAACTTACAAAATTCTGCTGTGGGGGAATCACAGAAAATTCGAATATGGTAATAAGGGAGGGGCTGGATTCTTGCATAGTAAAGCTGCTAATGGGACAAAATGAGATGAGAGTGTGGGGCGGCGGGTGGAATTTAATTGTCAATATATGTAGAATGTTATGTAGAAAAGATGCATTTCCCGGCCGATTAACCATATGTGGGGCGGTGGGCGGAATTAAATGTTATAAAAATGTTCCTATTATTTATGCAAGCTTTTGCCATTCTCAACACTGGCTCTCTAACTACAATATTGGCAACCAGAAAATGATTAGCAAAACGTGAAGCCTGTAATTAGAATTCCTAGTGCCCACTTCAACTGAGAATACACTTACAGCTACAGCTTATAGCTCTGAGGAATTAGGAGATTGTCTGCGATTCATAATCAAAAACGATTCTCTATAAAAGGTTCACTATATTCTGAAAGTCACAGACCAAAAAGAATCCACACAATCCAACTACCAGAGCAGTTCAGAGTCTAATGCGCTGATGCAACTATAACTGTTCAAATTAACTGTTTAAGTGAATGCTCGCCATAATTTGATGACAATGTTCATCAAACACCACGCTAAAATAATGGTAGAATGTCTGTCCCGCGGCGGCACGTGAAAATACGATATACGCAAACTGAAGATAGATCATTAAAGTCATCCCAGAATTAACAGTTCACTCGAAAACGATTTCATGGTTACGCGTATCCCGAGTAACTTATTACGGCATCCGAGGCTGTTTATAGCAATGATACCGACGCGACGCGACTCCCAGCACAGGTGGCGTACTATTCAGCGTCTGGAGAGAACTGGGGCCTTTCTCTCTCGCGCAGCGTTCTTATATATAAAGCCGCGGTGCGGACGGCTGGACGCCTGATTAAAATTGCTCTCCCGACTAGCCGTTGGGCTAGTAATGCACCACTTTAAGTTACCGAATAAATCATTGCTTCCTTTGCTAATGGCAGATGAAGCTCACAATTTAAATGTGCAATCAGCACACAGGTAAGTAATCATAATAAAAGTTTGACGTGGCTAAGTCAAATATTTTGGGCGAGAGAATTAATTTAATTACACTGCACGCAGTAGACGAGCTCTGAACTTGCCCTTTGGAGATACGCTATTGCTATAGTTTTATAGTTATTCAATTGAAACTTCTCACATCTTTATGATTATAACGGATCTCCCTTCCACTTAAATTTAAACATCCTAGCCTTATTTATTCGCCTACTTAATCTATCTTGCTTCCTTAATTTCTAAGACAAAAACCAGAAAATCATGAATTTCAACTAAAATTTTAATTTGTGAGATCCAGAACACTGTTTCTACTAAATTATCATGAAAAAGGAATCTAAATATAAATTTTTAAGTTTCTAGCTCTTTTCTGTTGCGCCAATGATTTTTACAGAAAAACGTCCACATTTCGAAAATGTTTAAAGTTATTGAACTGATATTCAACACATATTGATTTAGTATTACTCGTGACATGCTAGAAACGTTTCAGATTATTTACTTGATTTTTAAAGTATTGCGCAACATTTATGACGTCAGAGCTAGTTACAGCGGACTGGGCTGGCACACAATGGAAAGACTGATGTGAATTTTATACGGCGTGAGTAGGCTGCTTCCCTACAAGAGAATGAAGTGATCGAGCTGGAATTGTACTTTCAACAGGTCGAGGTGCATTGCTTGTACACTGCCTATGACAAGTGGTAGTAGTGGCTAGCTCTTTCGAGCAGAGGAAGCTTACGTCAGCAAAGAGGCTACAATTAAACACGAGTGATTTGTTATTAAATGGAACAGCATGCGAGATAATGCAGCCTACTTTCCATCTGACCGACACGATTTCAGGGATAACTTACCTGAATATTTCGCAGCCTCTTTTGTATTCGCCGGAGAAGCCCGTGGAAGTGCTACCTGCTGCAAATCTAACCAGCTTAAGCCAAACTCTAGGGCCGACATTTGTGCAGTCTATAAACACATGTCTCCCTGGACACCTTACTGCAGCACGAAAATTTATATCAGGAAAATTTGGTCCGCCGCTCGTGGTCTCGCGGTAGCGTTCTCGCTTCCCGAGCACGGGGTCCCGGGTTCGATTCCCGGCGGGGCAGGGATTTTCACCTGCCTCGAGATGACTGGGTGTTTGTGTTGTCCTCATCATTTCATCATCATCCAGGAAAGTGGCGAAATTGGACTGAGCAAAGAATGGGTAATTGTACGGGCGCTGATAACCACGCAGTTGAGCGCCCCACAAACCAAACATCATCATCATCATCAGGAAAAGCAGTACTGGAAAGAGACAGCATTGACTAGTGGTATACGAACCACCACAGTGGAACTTGTTCTGCTGAGCGTAGTTCTTGTTTTGGAATGTGAAAGACAAAGCACAAGACTGAGCTCGCACAAAGCGTACTCTAAGCATAAAAGCAGCAGAAGGAAAATGATCGGTCAAAATGGGTAGCATTAAGAATAACAATTTTAGCGTTAAGTTTGGACTAGGGAGTTACTATGTAAGAAGCCTAGTAAGGAAAGAAGTTCCATGGTGTCTGAGTTAAGCAGCATGGCAAGGGGCTCTTTACAGATGTGTAACATTAAGTGACAGGGTTCGAGGTGAAACAGCCCCAGAGAGGCCAGTCTCCAGGAGCTATACTGTAAAAGATAATCGAGTTTGGTCAAACCAAGGGACCAGGTCTTGATGAAAAGAAAGGCAATGTAGCGTGTCGACCATATTCAGTCAAAGAGTACGCCAGAGCGGCAAAAGTGTTATGTATTGTGAATCAAAACACGGCCGACAGGCTTTGCGAAACAGAGCCAGCTACGCACCGTATAGCAACAGCCAATGCTGCAATACACTAGTGGCAGGACGAAACCCTTTACTCACTTACCATCGTGGAAGCCTTAAATGAACATAGTCTGGAGTGTACAAGTACTCAACCGTTTGTGTACTAAAATGTACTCGTCTCAGTATCACAGCCTACCCCATGGCTCTGTGAGGCCCAGAATGACACCCTGGAATGCAGTACAGGGTCCACTGTTCGACCACGGGACAGAGCAGCCTGCCCAGAGTCACGAAAGGAGATGGCGCCAGGGCAGAGAGCTGCCCATTCGCTGCATCGAGGTCAAGGCCACCTCCGCGGAACTGTCAGCTGCACTGCCATGCTGTAGTCGTAGTTGTAGCCGGAGACGTTCCTGATAGCAGAATTCGAGTGATGCTACACTCGGTCCCCGCTCTTTGCATTGCCGGCAACGCTGAACATCTATTGTTTGTTTTGCATGACAGGCAACTGGACACCTCTACAAGCGGTTCCTGATGTAATATGGCTGAGAGCCAGACTAAAGAAGTTAATTAAACAAATCTACTGTCGTCCTGACATAACATTTCGTTCTCTACAGGTGGCAATCCCTGGGTCATCTAACATTGAGTAGGTGAGTCAATAATCAATTAATACCGAACTGTAGCCCGTTACACAGTTTTTGCCACTCGCTTTTCAATGGTGTGCAGACTGCAACAACTGTCTGCACTGCAAAAGATCCTAGCAGATCAAATCAGCTTGATTCTTACTTGTACAGTGAGCATATGTTTATTGAGACATTTATTACTGTCAATGTGTGACGCATGTGTTGCTATTATTAGAAGACTGTCATTAAGATTATCACTTTCAGAGCAACCTCACTAGGTCAGGCTTGAGAATGAACCACTAGGTTCGAAACTAGTCGCCAAAATGTATGTACTGATACTGTGAAAGATGTACAATTATAATAAGCACTTCATGAATTGCTGCTTAGTTTTAGAGTCATAGTCATAAATGAAATGATTACTTACAAAAAATTTGTTTCCACAGTACCAAAGATTAATAGAGTTTTGCGTAGTGAATAAGGCTAGGAGCAAAGATTAATTATGTGGAAACCAACGTGACCAAAATTTTTTGTTATAACGTTATACTGGTTACACGAAAAAGAAAATCAGTTTCATTTCTGCTAAAATTACGACTACTTCTTTTTCGAAAGAGAGCTCAAAGACTATGGATCAACATGAAATGGTGAATCCTTCTTCTCTCTCTCTTTTTCTCATAAGCCCAGTGTCCACATGGTCGACCCTTGATAATTATAACCTTAATAAATTGAATTTCTTGACAAATGGAATCAGTTCTCCGAGCTCTTGAAAAAACTTTGATAAATCAAAGATATCTTATGTCTCGTCACACTCTATGGATAGAAATGATTAACACAATAAACTGTTCCCGAAGGTCTGACGAATCAAAGCTGGTAGCTATCTAACACTTGGCTGTTTGAGTTGTTTCGTCTATTTTTCCCGTGTCAGTTTTGTGACTCGGTTTGGATACATGAAAACAATACCCAGTAAAATTTGCGCCCATTACATAGCTATAAGAGTGCCAGGAAGAGGTACATACACCTTATGTCACCAACATACACTAAAGCGCCAAAGAAACTGGTATACACATGCATATACAAATACAGAGATATGTAAACAGGCAGAATACCGCGCTGCGGTCGGCAACACCTATACAGGGTGGTCAATTGAAGTGACCGGGCCAAATATCTCACGAAATAAGCATCAAACGAAAAAACTACTAAGAACGAAATTCGTCTAGCTTGAAGGGGGAAACCAGATGGCGCTATGGTTGGTCCGCTAGATGGCGCTACCATAAGTCAAACGGATATCAACTGCGTTTTTTTAAATAGGAACCCCCATTTCTTATCAAATATTCGTGTAGTACGTGAATGTTTTGGCTGGACCACTTTTTTCGCTTTGTGATAGAAGGCGCTGTAATAGTCACAAACGTATAAGTACGTGGTATCACGTAACATTCCGCCAGTGCGGACGGTATATGCTTCGTGATACATTATCCGTGTTAAAATGGACCGTTTACCAATTGCGGAAAAAGTCGACATAGTGTTGATGTATGGCTATTGTGATCAAAATACCCAACGGGCGTGTGCTATGTATGCTGCTCGGTATCCTGGACGACATCATCCAAGTGTTCGGCCCGTTCGCCGGATAGTTATGTTATTTAAGGAAACAGGAAGCGTTCAGCGACATGTGAAATGTCAACCACGACCTGCAGCAAATGAGGATGCCCAAGTAGGTGTTTTAGCTGCTGTCGCGGCTAATCCGCACATCAAAAACAGACAAACTGCGCAAAAATCGGGAATCTCAAAAACGTCGGTGTTTTGAATGCTACATCAACATCGATTGCACCTGTGCCATATTTCTATGCATCAGGAATGGCATGGCGACGACTTTGAACGTCGTGTACAGTTCTGCCACTGGGCACAAGAGAAATTACGGGACGATGGCAGATTTGCATCAGCGACCTTGGCGGGTTAATGTATTGTGCGGCATTATGGGAGGAAAGATAATTGGCCCCCATTTTATCGATGGAAATCTAAATGGTGCAATGTATGCTGATTTCCTACGTAACGTTCTACCGATGTTACTACAAGCTGTTTCACTGCATGACAGAATGGCGATGCCCTTCCAACATGATGGATGTCCGGCACATAGCCCACGTGCGGTTGAAGCGGTATTGAATAGCATATTTCATGACAGGTGGATTGGTCGTTCACCGGATCTGACGTCCCCGGATTTCTTTCAGTGGGGAAAGTTGAAGAATATTTGCTATCGGGATCCGCCGACACCGCCTGACAACATGCGTCAGCGCATTGTCAATGCATGTGCTAACATTACGGAAGGCGAACTATTCGCTGTTGAGAGGAATGTCGTTACACGTATTGCCAAATGCATTGAGGTTGACGGACATCATTTTGAGCATTTATTGCATTAATGTGGTATTTACAGGTAATCACGCTGTAACAGCATGCGTTCTCAGAAATGATAAGTTCACAAAGGTACATATATGACATTCGAACAACCGAAATAAAATGTTCAAACGTACCTACGTTCTGTATTTTAATTTAAAAAACCTACCTGTTACGAACTGTTCATCTAAAATTATGAGCCATATGTTTGTGACTATTACATCCCCATCTATCACAAAGTGAAAAAAGTGGTTCAACTAAAACATTCATATTTCTTTACGTACTACACGAATATGTAATAACAATGGGGGTTCCTATTTTTAAAAAACGCAGTTTATATCCCTTTGACCTATTGCCGGGCCATCTAACGGGCCAACCATAGCGCCATCGGGTTCCCCCTTCAAGCTAGACAAGTTTCGTTCTTTGTAGTTTTTTCGTTTGACGCTTATTTCGTGAGATATTTGGCCTGGTCACGATCAATGGACCACCCTATGTATGTCAAGTGTCTGGCGCAGTTGTTAGATCAGTTACTGCTGCTACAGTGCCAGGTTATCAAGATTTAAGTGAGTTTTAACGTGATGTTATAGTCGGCGCGTGAACGGTGGGAGGCATTGGTGAAGTGTGGACCTTCCCGTATGACGATTTCACGAGTGTTCCGTGAATATCAGGAATCCGGTTTAACATCAAATCACCGACATCGCTGTGGCCGGAAAAAGATCCTGCAAGAACGCGACCAACAACGACTGAAGAGAATCGTTCAATGCGACAGAAGTGTAACCCCTCCGCAAATTGCTGGAGATTTCAATGCTGGACCATCAACAAGTATCAACGTGCGAACCATTTGATGAAACACGGACTTTCGGTGCCGTTAGCCCACTCGTGTTCCCTTGATAACCCCACGACACATACCTTTATGTCTCGCCTGGGCCCGTCAACCTCAATATTGGACTGTTGATGATTGGAAATATGCTGCCTTGTCGGACGAGTCTCGCTTCAGATTGTATCGTGCGGATGAACATGTACGGGTATGGAAACAACATTCTGAATCCATGGACTCTGCATCTCAGCAGGGTACTGTTGTAGCTGGTGGAGTCTCTGTAATGGTGTGATAGGACTCTGACAGCCGACACGTAGGTAAATATCCTGTCTGATCGCCTGCTTCCATTCAAGTCCATTGTAAATTCCGATGGACCTGGGAAATTCCAGCGGGACAATGCGACATCCCACACGTCCAGAATTGCGACAGAGTGGATGCAGGAAAACTCTTCTGAGGCTAAACATTCTGCTGGCCATCAAACTCCCCAGACGTGGACGTTATTGAGCATATGTAGGATGCCTTGCAACGTGCTGTTCAGAAGAGATCTCCACGCCTTCGTACTTTTACGGATTTATGGACAGCCCTGCAAGATTCATGGAGTCAGTTTCCTCCAGCACTACTTCAGATGTTACTCTAGTCAATGCCACCTCGTGTTGCAGTACATCTGCGTGCTCGCGGGTGAACTACACGATATTAGGCAGGGTTACTAGTTTCTTAGGCTCGTCAGTGAATGTCCATAATCTTGGTCTTTTACTTAGTATGACAACTCGTCTTATGTATATTACTTGTGTGATATGCTAATCCAGTATTCCGTATTCTGATTTACAGTATGATATCTCGGTACGAGTAAAAGATAAAGGATTTTTAAATTCCATGTTGGTAATTTCGTTTTCAGGTTTTCCACTGTAGTTTCTGAAGATCCGATCATAAGTAAAAATTTTGTGATTCAGTCCGGCAGAAAATAAAATTACGATCGCTTCCAAACGTAAAAATTTAGGCTTTACAGTTCTTATTCGAGCGTCTCCCGAACATCATAAAAGGGCTCTTGACTCTCCTACTTCCTGGGAAAGTTGTAAAATTCTCAGACGGGAATAAGTGAACCTGAGGGCAAATATTCCTTTGCACAGTTTGTAAGTAGGCTGTTTAGGTTTTTCTGTTGCTAACGCCACGTAGCGCTCTGTATGAAAATCACTGGTTGTGCTGTGTGCAGTCTGTGGCTGGTTTGCGTTGTTGTAATATTCGCTATTGTAGTGTTGCGCAGTTGGAAGTGAGCCGCCAGCAGTGGTGGACGTGGGGAGAGAGATGGCGGAGTTTTGAGAGTGGATGATCTGGACGTGTGTCCATCAGAGACAGTAAATTTGTAAGACTGGATGTCATGAACTGATATATATATATATATATATATATATATATATATATATATATATATATGTGTGTGTGTGTGTGTGTGTGTGTGTATTATGACTTTTGAACACTATTAAGGTGAATACATTGTTTGTTCCTTATCAAAATCTTTCATTTGCTAACTATGCCTATCAGTAGTTAGTGACTTCAGTATTTAGAATCTTTTATTTAGCTGGCAGTATTGGCGCTCGCTGGAATCTTCTGATTTTTTCTTGTAATTTGTATTTAGTGTAGCTATTGTTTATTGCTAGTGCGTAATTATAGAGAGAATTTCCTTTGTAGTTGTAGTTTTTCATTTTTGTACAGTGAAACAGTTGTGGCATGCATGTAGATTTGCACCAAGTATTTCGCAGCTGCGCTTGCAATTAACTAGATATTACTTTCAGTGCTATGTTAATGTGTTTTCTTACTTTTGCTCTTCAAATTGTGCTTTTCTTGTTATCGTGTGAAATACATGATAATTATGGCGTGTGAAAACCGTAACACTACTCTCCAAAGTAAATTTAGAAATGATAGTGACGACGGGAGTAGCTTATCAGCACCACCGTGTAATGAATTAACATACATTCAAAGTAGTAATTTGGTAATTGTGCATAGGGAAATGGAGCGGGCGGCAAATAATGGTGTAGACAGTGAAACAATTGGTGAACAGGGAAGCATTATCGATCGATCGGTCGGCAACAGCTCGCCTCAGGAATCCGAAATGACAGGACACAATCTTGCAAATACTGTAGATTCAGGTTTTGCGTCCTCACAGTTTTCTCAAATAAGTCAAGACACATTTTCTGCTTTTCAAAATGCGAATATTGCCGGTTCAAATGCACTTCCTAATAGCACTGAGGAACATGTTTCAGACACCAGTGCATTGTTGTTACAATTAATGCAACAAATGGGACAAAAGCTTCAAACGTTAGACTCGATGGAACAAAATCAGAGACAAACACAGCAACAGCTTCAAACGTTAGACTCAATGGAACAAACACGTGAAAGTATAACTGCTAAGTTACTTAAAATCGAATTGAAATGTCAAAAAGTCTGTAATGACGTAAAAACACAAATTTGTGAGCATTTTCAATCTATTTTTTCGCGTCATGAAAATACATTACAGAATCACTAAGCAGCCATAAAAGAACTGCAAACTATTGTTCATGAAAATCACGACACCTTGCAAGCTAAAATTGACTCAGTTGCATCTACCGATTCGGTTACGCAACTTGCAAAAACTCAGGAAAACTTAAAGGACACAGTAGATACGATTTCAGCACAAATGGACACTCTGAAACTTGGTTCAGAGAGACACACGGAGGAAATCAGTTCATTATCGGAGAAAGTAGCCGAACTTTCGGATCAGTTCACTAACTTATCTACAAAGGTAGATGATGATCTGAATGACACAAGACCCGTAGCCTTCACTGAAACAGAAGAGTATGAACAAATTAAGAAAATTAAACAAAATCAAAATCAAATTAATATGCAACACAAAAGAGAAATCCGGGAAGTACAAGATCAGTTGGCACAAGTAATACAAGAATTGCGTATTTCAGAGAACACTCGCGCTCCAATACGGGAAGAGGGACTTAGAAATACGGAAAAGCAACAAAATAATAACACAGGGCATTTCGGATATTATGAAAGAAATTGGCAAGGTGCACCGAATTTTGAGATGGAACCGCCGACACGACGTAACAATGACCGATATGCGACTCGCCGACGCGATGACTTTGACTATAAGCTATTCGTTGCTATACGTAAATTCAAAACATTTAACAATTCTGAGAACGACATTCATCCACAAGCATGGCTCCATCAATTCTCTCATTGTTTTCCTCCCAACCGGTCATTAGATCACAGACTAGAACTTACGTGTGGCTACTTAGAGAATGAACCAACTGTAAGAATGCGATCGGTCATTCACGATTGTCACAGTGAAGGAGAATTTGATCATGCCTTCCTCTCAGCATGTTAGTCTCAAGCTACTCAAGACCGAGTAAAACATAGCATCATAATGATGAAACATTACGAACAGCATGAATTTTCCAGTCTTGTCAAATATTTTGAAGACATATTGCATAGGAATCAGTATCTTTCAAACCCATACAGGCCTCAGAGCTCATCCGCATGTTCCTGAACATTTACGACATATTATTTTGGCAGGACGTTGCAAAGACGACATTGAAGCTATTCAGGGACTGTTACAAGAATTGGAAATTGACACTGACAATCGCGGAACGCGAAAACAGGAACACAACAATTACAGATCACATCCTTCGCAATTCCGCGATGACAAAAATAATAACTGGAAACGACAAGTCTATTCTTACAACGCAAATCGTGACCAACAGACACCACCCGTATGACAACTGTTGGCAGAATAATAGTTACAGAGAAAGATCGCATTTCAAAAATGGCTCTGAGCACTGTGGTCATCAGTCCCCTAGAACGTAGAACTAATTAAACCTAACTAACCTAAGGACATCACACACATCCATGCCCGAGGCAAGATTCGAACCTGCGACTGTAGCGGTCACGCGGTTCCAGACTGAAGCGCCTAGAACCGCACAGCCACAAAGGCCGGCGATCGCATTTCTGTAGTAATGAATATGACAGAGATAATCATAGAAACAAACTATATGGGAACCAAAACAATTATTATCAAGGGAGACAGAATAAACTTCAGACGCAACAGTTCAGTGCGCAGTTACGATTCAGGGAGAAATTCTCCACCACGTGACTAGCAGGAAAGAAACTATTGAATCTACTGACATGACGACAGACGATATAATCGTAACGACAGACCTGAATTTCATCAGAACTGGCGGGATTCAAACAGGGCAGGGCCCTCTCGACAAGGTGAATTAGTAGAAGTCTCCTAATCCTAATAACGATGCGTGCCAACAAAGAGACAGACAATGACTCTCACCGCAGGCAGCCACGTGTGCCGGCTGGCTCAGAGAAAAATACCATAAACGCAAACCTTGAGAAAAATTTTAGCATTCTTTACCGACATATACCGCATGATAATTGCGTTCAAGTTGATATGCTGCGTACTACATTTCACATGTAAAACCGTTTATTGAGAGATAATTTGCTTTTTAACTTAGTCTTTGCTATAAAATTTTTCACTTTACGTTACTAGTATGCTTTGTCACACTTAGAAACTGTTAACATGCAAGTATGTCTTAAAGTTAACTATCCAGTCAAGAACCTAGGCAACTTATTTAGACAGTAATTACGAATGCATTTTTATAGTGAATAGACGACACAATGTTGTATGTACATTCTTGCTTGTTAGTTGCACGAGTATGTAACGAATATAAGGCTTACATACTTAGAACATGTACTGCTAATGAGATTTTAATGCAACATTTTCGATTACTTGAAAAGACATTCTTTATTCGAAGTACTTTCTGTGAGATTAAAGATGATTTAGTATTTGGTTTCTTTGACAGCTACACAATTATATCACGACTCTATTAATGAGTGACAATTTACATTGTTTTTTGTAGAATAAGTTGTTGTGGTGTACCACTTTAATTACATAGACATTAAGATGTGAATAGACATTTCCCTTATCTGCATTGTTGTCTTTAGTGTACTATTATTTCTGTTTGAGCTTTGTCATGTTTAGGTATAAGTTATAGCATTTGCTGCTGCTGTTTGCCAGGCATAGTGTTACTGAATTTCACTTTGTATTACTCTGTTAAACCAGTTTTACTACTGATTTATTTTTCTTGTTGCTGCACATTGGCTCATATTAGTTGTAATTTTGCATTTGCATTTTACTGCTGCTTGCTTTGCCAATTTGCATTTTTTGTCATTGCTGTTTGTGTTAATTGTTTTGTGCTGCTGCATTGCCTCATATCTTAGTTTATGCATCTGAGCTCAGTAGATTTACGTTACCTTAAGATGGGGTAGGCTATATAAGAGAACGAGTTGTGATGAATTGGAAGAAATTAATTGAGAAGCTATAAGAAAATGGTTTGGCCAAAATAAGTAGTGTACAGTGGAGAATAACTATTTTGAAAGAGGTTATGAATAGAATACAGAAAGCATGCTTGGATATGATTTTTTTGTGGAAACAAATGTTAAAATAAGAGGAAAGATCTATGGAATGAAGTTTTGGGTTGGACTGCAGTACCAAATGTTACGCTGAAAACGAACCATGTCCTTTCCTTTTGTGTTATTCCGCTATGTGTATTTGTGTTTTTCCTGTCTTTATGTGTTTAGCTAATATGAGTTATATTGTAGAATTTTTCTAATACTATGTTATTTACTTTGTAAAGATGTTTAGACATTATTAATTCTGTTCTGTTTCAGTGCTCATGTGTGAAATTAATGTTTCGAAAACTATTCTCATTATTTTATTTATTTACTTATGTCATAATTCCTGTAACGCTGATGTATATGTCTATTTTTATTCTTTTGTAAAGCCTGTATTACTACAAATGTTATCCGTATTATTATGTTTTAATGATGTTTTCTGTATCTTAGTAATTGTATTCTCATGTAATAAAATTATAATGGACACCAGTTCATCAAATTAAGTAACTTGTAAGCATTCATTTCACTGCACACATTTCTTTTGGTCATAGTATATGCACAATATGTGAGAAGTTGGGACTGTTAGTGTTTGCACGTGTGTTAATAATTCAGCAATGCAGCAGCACAAAACAATTAACACAAACAGCAATGACAAAAAATGCAAATTGGCAAAGCAAGCAGCAGTAAAATGCAAATGCAAAATTACAACTAATATGAGCCAATGTGCAGCAACAAGAAAAATAAATCAGTAGTAAAACTGGTTTAACAGAGTAATACAAAGTGAAATTCAGTAACACTATGCCTGGCAAACAGCAGCAGCAAATGCTATAACTTATACCTAAACATGACAAAGCTCAAACAGAAATAATAGTACACTAAAGACAACAATGCAGATAAGGGAAATGTCTATTCACATCTTAATGGTTAACAGCATTGCTGGTTCTTAGAACAATTCCAAAAACTTTGTGAGTGCACAGGTGGTGGTTTATGGACTTGCTATATTGTCCGCAAGACTCTTTGATGGTGATTGTGCATCTGCACAGTCGCAACAGATGGCTGCTGGCCGTCTCTATAAGGACTGCAGTGGGTCTGTACCTTTGATGGACCACGAATACCATTATCTCTACAAGGACTGCAGTGGGTCCGCACCTTTGGTTGCCCACCAATACCATAATCTCTACCAGCACTACAGTGGATCTGCTCTGTGATGACCTACCTGCCAATATTCTTCAAAACTTCGACTGACTCTGCTGTGGGTTTGCTCTGTTGCGGCCCATTACCTGTCTGCATGTCAAGAGTCAGCATTGTCTTTCCGTTGGAAGGACAACACTACTTCTTCAAGACTGTATGGAAATCCACTACTTCCGTGTGCATTTTCTTTTTCTGATCAGACTTTGTGCAATGCAATCACTATTGTGACAAATGATCAGGACTGTCTTTATGAGAACAATTTTTGCTTTTGACGAACAGTGCATCAATAAGTGTATACATTTGTAATTGTAATTATGAAAAATTTTATGAAGTCATTATTGGCCACTGCCCAAAACAATTTGTAAATTTTTTTTGTGGGGAGCATGGGGGCTATGTAAGTAGGCTGTTTAGGTTTTTATGTTGGTAAAGCCACGTAGCGCCCTGTATGAAAATCACTGGCTGTGCTGTGTGCAGTCTGTGGCTGGTTTGCATTGCTGTAATATTCGCTATTGTAGTGTTGGGGAGTTGGATGTGAACAGTGCGTAGCGTTGCTCAGTTGGAAGTGAGCCCCCAGCAGTGGTGGACGTGGGGAGAGAGATGGCGGAGTTTGAGAGTGGATGATCTCGACGTGTGTCCATCAGAGACAGTAAATTTGTAAGACTGGATGTAATATATATAATGACTTTTGAACACTATTAAGTGGACGTTTCAAGTTTACAGGAAACCCTCAGTTCCTAGTTCACTCTTTTGCTTACTCAACATTGCAATAAATTACTACTGCACACACATGGGTTGAATGTCACGGAAAGAGGCAGGCTGTCGAGGTCGTAGAACGTGGAGATGAAAAAAAAGGGAGTATGTAGCGAAAACTGAGACTTCCGAGATTCTGCCATCTACAACCGACATTTCTGAAACAGGAAGCCCGTACTGACTGACGTTGTAATTTTGACTGTTACAAGTGACGAGAGGGAAGACTAAGAAAAAGAAGAAGAAACAGAAGCACAGCCGATCCCGTATGTGACCCTAAAAGAGGCAAAGCCGTCACTGGAAACACCGTGCATGTTCACCATTAGAAAGATAGCAGAAAATGATCTATTTTCGGCTTTGGACACAATAGAAAATGCACCAAACCAAGTGTGCTGGAAGTCAGTAAAGCAGAAAGAAATCACTGATTCCTGAGCAATATAAATTCTTGTGAGGAATGCTTTGTTTAGAGTTCTAGTTGTTGCTTACTAAGTAAATTCGAATGTTGGGTGGAATTATAGTAAAAGACATTACTGGCCATTAAAATTGATACACCACGACGTTGACGTGCTACAGACACGAAATTTAACCGACAGGCAGATGATGCTGTGCAAATGATTAGCTTTTCAGAGCATTCACTCAAGATTGGCGCCGGTGGCGACACCTACAATGTGCTGACATGGGGAAAGTTTGCAACCGATTTCTCATACACAAACAGCAGTTGACCGGCGTTTCCTGGTGAAACGCTGTTGTGATGCCTCGTGTAAGGAGGATAAATGCGTACCATCACGTTTCCTACTTTGATAAAGGTCGGATTGTAGCCTATCGCTATTGCGGTTTATCTCGCGTTGTTCGACATCCAATGACTGTTAGCAGAACATAGAATCGCTGGGTTCAGGAGGGTAATACGGAACGCCGTGCTGGATCCCAACAGCCTCGTATCACTAGCAGTGAAGATGATAGGCATCTTATCCGCATGGTTGTAACGGATCGTGCAGCCACGTCTCGTTCCCTGAGTCAACAGATGGGGACATTTGCAAAACAACAACCATCTGCACGAACAGTTCGACGGCGTTTGCAGCAGCATAGACTATCAGCTCGGAGATCATGGCTGCGGTTACCCTTGACGCAGCATCACAGACAGGAGCACCTGCGATGGTGTACTCAACGACGACCCTGGGTGCACGAATGGCAAAACGTCATTTTTCGGATGAATCCAGGTTCTGTTTACAGAATCATGATGGTCGCATCCGTGTTTGGCAACATCGCGGTGAACACACATTGGTTGTGTGTATTCGTCATCGCCATAATGGCGTATCACCCGGCGTGATGGTATGGGGTACCACTGGTTACACGTCTCGGGCACCTCTTGTTCGCATCGACGGTACATTGAACAGTGGACATTACATTTCAGATGTGTTACTACCCGTGGCTCTATCCTTCATTCGATCGGTGCGAAACCCTACATTTCAGCAGGATAATGCACGACCGCATGTTGCAGGTCCTGTAGGAGCCTTTCTGGATACAGAAAATGTTCGACTGCTGCCTTGGCCAGCACATTCTCTACATCTCTCACCAATTAACAACGTTTGGTCAATGGTGGCCGAGCAATGGCTCATCACAATACGCCAGTCACTACTCTTGATGAACTGTGGTATCGTGTTGAAGCTGCATGCTGTACACGTCATCCAAGCTCTGTTTGACTCAATGCCCAGGCGTATCAAGGCCGTTATTACGGCCAGAGCTGGTTGTTCTGGGCACTGATTTCTCAGGATCTATACACCCAAATTGCGTGAAAATGTAATCACATGTCAGTTCCAGTATAATATATTTGTCCAATGAATACCCGTTTATCATATGCATTTCTTCTTGGTGTAGCAATCTTAATGGCCAGTAGTGTATTTTAACTTCATTTTAGGAGGATTACCCTTGCTTCAACTTTTTTGGATTTAATCATGATCGGTTATTCTTTCGCTAAATCGAACTCATCGTGTGTAAGTCTGGTACGCTGACTGACGTTCAGATATTGGCTGTTACAGGTGACAAGAGCGAAGACGAAAGAAACAGGAGGAGGAGGAAGAAGTAGAAGAAGAAGTACAGCCGATCCATCAGTGACTCCAAAAGAGGGTAAGTCGCCAATGCAAATGTTGTGCGTAATTCTGTGTTTTCGGAGAACCCTTAAACTACAGATTATCGAGGGCCTACAGTAACGATTTCTACTCTTATTGTTTTGATAATCTCAGACTCCTGCCTTGCTGCAGTATGAACGTGCAACGCAAGCTTTCCTGTGTAATTTTCTCCTTCTGAAGATATATCTAAATAAAATCTTTTTCTTAATGATTGTAATTGCACTGAGGTGATAAGTCATGGGATAGCAAGATGCACATATACAAAGGCCGGAAGTATCGCCTACACAAGGCATAAAAGGGCAGTGCACTGGCGGAACCGTCATTTGTAGTGAGGCGATTCGTGTGAAACGGCTTTCGACGTAATTATGGTCGCACAGCAGGAATTAACAGAATTTGAACACGGAATCGTACTCGGAGCTAGACGCGTGGTACATTACATTAGGAAATTCAGTATTCCGAGGTCCACAGTGTCAAAATTGTGCCGAGAATACCAACTTTCAGGCATTACACCTCACCACGGGCTACGGAGTGGCCGATAGCCTGCACTTAACGACCTAGAGCTGCGGCGTTCGGGTGGAATTGTCAGTGCTAACAGACAAACAACATTCCGTATAATAGCCGCAGAAATCAATGTTACATTATCCGTTAGGACTGTGCTGCGAAATTCGGAGTTAATGGCCTGTGCTAGGAGACGACCGAAGCGAGTGCCTTTGCTGACAGCACGACATCATTTGCTGGGCTCATGACCATCTACATCTACATCTACATTTGTACTCCGCAAGCCACCCAACGATGTGTGGCGGAGGGCACTTTACGTGCCACTGTCATTACCTCCCTTTCCTGTTCCAGTCGCGTATGGTTCGCGGCAAGAACGACTGCCGGAAAGCCTCGAACCGCGCTCGAATCTCTCTAATTTTACATTCGTGATCTCCTCGGGAGGTATAAGTAGGGGGAAGCAATATATTCGATACCTCATCCAGAAACGCACCCTCTCGAAACCTGGACAGCAAGCTACACCGCGATGCAGAGCGCCTCTCTTGCAGAGTCTGCCACTTGAGTTTGCTAAACATCTCCGTAACGCTATCACGCTTACCAAATAACCCTGTGACGAAACGCGCCGCTCTTCTGTGGATCTTCACTATCTCATCTGTCAACCCGACCTGGTACGGATCCCACACTGATGAGCAATACTCAAGTATAGGTCGAACGAGTGTTTTGTAAGCCGTCTCCTTTGTTGATGGACTACATTTTCTAAGGACTCTCCCAATGAATCTCAACCTGGCACCCGCTTTACCAACAATTAATTTTATATTCCACTTCAAATCGTTCCGCATGCATACTCCCAGATATTTTACAGAAGTAACTGCTACCAGTGTTTTTTCCACTACCATATAATCATACAATGAAGGATCCTTCTTTCTATGTGTTCGCAATACATTACATTTGTCTATGTTAAGGGTCATTTGCCGCTCCCTGCACCAAGTGCCTATCCGCTGGAGATCTTCCTTCAACCATATCGGTTGGATCCTAGTCGAATGGAAAACAGTAACCTGGTGCGATGAGACCCGGTTTCAGCCGGTAAGAGCTGATGACAGTGTTCGAGTGCAGCGCAAACCACACGAGGCCACGGACCCAAGTTGGCAACAAGGCACAGTGTAAGCTGATGGTGACTCCACAATGGTGTGGGTTGTGTTGACATGGAATGCACTTGGTCCTCTGGTCCAACTGAACCGATTATTTACTGGAAATGGTTATGTTTGGCTACTTGGAGACCATTCACAGCCGCCCATGGACTTCATACGCCCAACCAACGATGAAATATTTGAAGATGATGAGACTGGTTTGAAAAACATTTCCCGCCCGAGATGGCCGAGCGGTTCTACGCGCTTCAGTCTGGAACCGCGAGACCGCTACGGTAGCAGATTCGAATCCTGCCTCGGGCATGGTTGTGTGTGATGTCCTTAGGTTAGTTAGGTTTAAGTAGTTCTACGTTCTAGAGGACTTATGACCTCAGATGTTCAGTCCCATAGTGCTCAGAGACATTTGAACCATTTTTGAAAAACATTGTGGAGGATTCGAGCGAATGATTGGCCTCCCAGATCGCCCGACATGAATCCTATTGCACAAAATCCTGCAGCAGCAACACATTCTCAGTTTTGGACGGCTGTAGTCGCAGTATGGCTCAATATTTTCGGAGGGGACTTGCAACAACTTGTTGAGTCTATGCCACACGTCGAGCTGCAGCACTACATGTGGCAAAGGGAGGTCCGACACGACATTAGGAGGTATCCCATAACTTTGATTTCCTCATTGTACATATGGAAACAATTCATTTCCCAATACGCTATTCCAATGTTTTCTTATACACTCAAATTAGATGGCGTTACTTTGTGCCGCTGTTCTGAAATGATGGAAGAATGTAGTACACTCCATGCATATTTCACGTTCTTCACATGCCACCGTCACGATGCTTGCAATCTTAATGCCCGGCGACGTATCACGAGGTGCATTCAAGTTCTAAGGTCTCCGATTTTTTTTCTCCGGGCTGGAAAGAGATAGAATCATGCGCATTGTTTTAAAATGAGGCCGCGTTCATCGTCAATACGTCCCAGAGATGGCAGCAACGTACGGCAGATGGAATTTTACCGCCAGCGGCGATAATGAGAACTGTTTTAAATACTTAAAATGGCGACGTTTTCCTTACTTGAACAGCGTGCAATCATTCGTTTTCTGAATTTGCGTGGTGAAACCAATTGAAATTCATCGACAGTTGAAGGAGACATGTGGTGATGGAGTTATGGATGTGTCGAAAGTGCGTTCGTGGGTGCCACAGTTTAACGAAGGCAGAATATCGTGTAACAACAAACCGAAACAACCTCGAGCTCGCACAAGCCGGTCTGACGACATGATCGAGAAAGTGGAGAGAATTGTTTTGGGGGATCGCCGAATGACTGTTGAACAGATCGCCTCCAGAGTTGGCATTTTTGTGGGTTCTGTGCACACAATCCTGCATGACGACCTGAAAATGCGAAAAGTGTCATCCAGGTGGGTGCCACAAATGCTGAGGGACGACCACATGACTGCCCTGTGGCATGTTGCCAAGCAATGTTGACGTGCAACGACAGCATGAATGGGACTTTCTTTTCGTCGGTTGTGACAATGGATGAGACGTGGATGCCATTTTTCAATCCAGAAACAAAGCGCCATTCAGCTCAATAGAAGCACACAGATTCACCGCCACCAAAAAAATTTCGGGTAATCGCCAGTGCTGAAAAAATGATGGTGTCCATGTTCTGGGACAGTGAGGGCGTAATCCTTACCCATCGCGTTCCAAAGGGCACTACGGTAACAGGTGCATCCTACGAAAATGTTTTGAAGAACAAATTCCTTCCTGCACTGCAACAAAAACGTCCGGGAAGGGCTGCGAGTGTGCTGTTTCACCAAGACAACGCACCCGCACATCGAGCTAACGTTACGCAACAGTTTCTTCGTGATAACAACTTTGAAGTGATTCCTCATGCTCCCTACTCACCTGACCTGGCTCCTAGTGACTCTTGGCTTTTTCCAACAATGAAAGACACTCTCCGTGGCCGCACATTCACCAGCCGTGCTGCTGTTGCCTCAGCGATTTTCCAGTGGTCAAAACAGACTCCTAAAGAAGCCTTCGCCGCTGCCATGGAATCATGGCGTCAGCGTTGTGAAAAATGTGTACGTCTGCAGGGCGATTACGTCGAGAAGTAACGCCAGTTTCATCGATTTCGGGTGAGTAGTTAATTAGAAAAAAAATCGGAGGCCTCAGAACTTGAATGCACCTCGTATAATGTTTCCCTCAGTGTGAGCGACGGCTTAAAGACTCATCCATTATTGAGGCTTTCGTAATGCAGCTCTCGACACTTTCGGTGAGATATCCACCGTTGCGAACGGGAGGAGCGTAGGGGCGTTGACGTTATCGGGTACGCCGCCAAGTTGGCCTGCAGAAGCGGCGCGAGGCGTCGGAATGCGCGGCATCATAGCGCCTCCTCCCACGCGCCTCTGCTGAATCACCGCCGTCGCGTCGCCCGTAATTAACCTGAGGCAGCACCGCACCGAAACCAGCCCGTCCGAGCCGTCACAGCGCCGACCCAGGGATCCTGCCGTGTTTCAGGGGTAGCGACCGCTGCAGTCGCCAGTGGATTTCACTTTCTGGGCGCTCTTACCGCCAAGATTACTAGCGTATCGCTGCGTCTCGAAGTCTGTGCCACCTGCATCTAAGGCCAGTGATCTCGAGAGGAACTTACCCCTCCCACGTGCTCTTCAAAATGGCTCTGACCACTATGGGACTTAACTTCTGAGGTCATCAGTCCCCTAGAACTTAGAACTACTTAAACCTAACTAACCTAAGGACATCACACACATCCATGCCCAAGGCATGATTAGAACCTGCGACCGTAGCGGTCGCGCGGTTCTAGACTGTAGTTCCTAGAACCGCTCGGCCACCAAGGCTGCCACGCGCCCTTCCTGTGACCTCTGTCTGCACCAGAGTCGGTAACCATAGGAATGAAGTTTCCTTACCTGTAGACGACTGGTAGAGATCAGAAAGGTGCTCGGTATACTCGATTTAAACTCACCAGCGAGTCCTGTGACGTCGTCTCCTAACTGGTAGTCTGCGTGTGCTCTCAGGCTCGTGCGCTCTGCCGCTGTCACTTCTCATTTGAGTCTGTTGTCAGGTGTTAATAGACTCGACTCGCACAGAAAGGATGCGAGTACAAGAGTTCATAAGTATAACCGCGGACTCATGGCACTGCGACTGCATACTCAGCCTTTATAAAGCTAATTTACGCCATTGCTCTGTAAATTTTTATTCATTTATTTCTGCTTTGTAGTCACACTTTTCGAAAACTGCTCTTAATTTCTTTTTCTTTTTAATGCGTATTCCACTAACTTGCCAAACACCTAAATGGTGATTAATTATTAAATTAATTTATAGCATTCTTCGAAAAATTTACAGAAACGAATCATAGTCTAAGCTACACAACTCGCTCTTAACTCACAGAGACAATTTGTCATCATGAAAAGAATACAGAAATAGCGCACTTTTTGGTTGCGTGCATATAACACTGACGCTGCTATATACCCAGTTTTTCTTTGAAGCAGTACATAAGTTTTCCCATGGTAGAGCTGGAATAAACAAGAATACCAGTATTTTGTTTGCGTTGGACGAAATTCCTATTTTTTTCATCTGAAGCATGTCTTAAAAATGGCTCTGAGCACTATCGCACTCAACATCTGAGGTCATCAGTCCCCTAGAACGTAGAACTACTTAAACCTAACTAACCCAAGGACATCACACACATCCATGCCCGAAGCAGGATTCGAACCTGCAACCGTAGCAGTCACGCGGTTCCGGACTGAAGTGCCTAGAACCGCACCGCCACCGCGGCCGGCAAGCATGTCTTACAGCTTGAAACTTACTCCAGATGTAACTCCTCCTCTAAAGGAACATGGAGGAGGCTTGAAAAGCGAGTAACGTTTTTAGGATGGCAAGTGCTTCCAAGCACACTGTATCAGCTAATTTTTGTCTTACACCCTTCACAGTCTCACAAAACATAGCTTCGTTTAGCCATTTGATCCCGACAGTCGGTCGTTACAACTTGTTAATGCTGCTTCACAACAGCGATATCGCATACCGATCATCCAACAAAATGGTTCAAATGGCTCTAAGCGCTATGAGACTTAGCATCAGAGGTCGTTAGTCCCCTAGACTTAGAACTACTTAAACCTAGAATGAGATTTTCACTCTGCAGCGGAGTGTGCGCTGATATGAAACTTCCTGGCAGATTAAAACTGTGTGCCCGACAGAGACTTGAACTCGGGACCTTTGCCTTTCGCGGGCAAGTGCTCTACCATCTGAGCTACCGAAGCACGACTCACACCCAGTACTCACAGCTTTACTTCTGCCAGTATCTCGTCTCCTACCTTCCAAACATACAGTTAGAGTCTCGGTCGGGCACACAGTTTTAATCTGCCAGGAAGTTTCATATCAGCGCACACTCCGCTGCAGAGTGAAAATCTCATTCTGGAAACTTCCCCCAGGCTGTGGCTAAGCCATGTCTCCGCAATATCCTTTCTTTCAGGAGTGCTAGTTCTGCAAGGTTCGCAGGAGAGCTTCTGTAAACTTTGGAAGGTAGGAGACAAGATACTGGCAGAAGTAAAGCTGTGAGTACCGGGCGTGAGTCGTGCTTCGGTAGCTCAGATGGTAGAGCACTTGCCCGCGACAGGCAAAGGTCCCGAGTTCGAGTCTCGGTCGGGCACATATTTTAATACTTAAACCTAACTAACCTATGGACATCACACATCCATGCCCGAAGCAGGATTCGAACCTGTCACCGTAGCAGCCACGCGGTTCCGGACTGAAGCGCCTAGAACCGCTCGGCCACAGCGGCCGGCACTCATCTTCCGTACTAGAAAAAGTAACCATTAGCCTTAACTAAAAACGTTCAAATGTGTGTGAAATCTTATGGGACTTAACTGCTAAGGTCATCAGTCCCTAAGCTTACACACTACTTAATCTAAATTATTCTAAGGACAAACACACACACCCATGCCCGAAGGAGGACTCGAACCTCCGCCGGGACCAGCCGTCAGTCCATGACTGCTGCGCCCCTAAACCACTCGGCTAATCCCGAGCGTCTAGCCTTAACTCCTACATGCTTTAGTAAGAGAAAACGAGTCGATGACCATAAGGCGACCGCAGAACCACAGTTTTCACGCTCGACACCTTCGCACAACTGCACACGGAAGGAAGGAGGTGCATTACCATTGATGTGACTGCGGCAACTTCATTTGTAAAGTAAGCAACCCGCAACACTAGACTCACACTCGCTCCGTTTCTGATTTGTAGTGAACGGCCGGTCTTTCCTTACTCCTCTTAAACGCGGAGGAGGCTTGAAAGGCGAGTGACCTTCCTAGGATGGCAAGTACTTCCAAGCAGTTGCTGAGAAATTAACGTTCAGAAACCCCTGGCAGCAGGTAGTATTTTGCACTGGAGGAGTTAGCCCAAGTGAGGAACAGCCAATGAAATTAGCTGCATGCGGTTACTGTGCCTAAATGTTAAATAATTTCATGGAGTGGTCTGGAGCTGATTGGCGACTCTCACGGGTGTAGATGGTGTCATGTACCCTCTGGATGGAGGTAGTGTTCTGAAGTGTGGTTCTGAAGTCAGTAGTAGGTGATCTTGAATTAATCAGCCATATTGCTCTTTCAGTACGGAAAATCTACTAGAATCGAAAGTACGTTGAAGCGTGTCGGTGTGGAATTCTGTGTAGGCACTTTCAGGTTTTCTAGAGGAGTGTTGTCTTTAAGCGAAAGTGTATGTATTCAGTAAGCAGAGCCCTTATATCAGATCACGAAGCCCATAGTTAGGTCGACGATAGCGTTTCGTTGAACGAAACAGACTCAGTGGGGTTTATTTGTCCGCTGACGCTGATGCTGAAAAGACGAGCCTATCCTTGGCTCGAGGTGGAGCAGTTTAGAAAAAATTTGTCATTCCTGCGGTTCCTGTAAAAGAGAGAAAGATATATTATCACTCTTGTTGATTGGTCCTAGCTGGTGTAACCTGAAAAAGAGAAAGACACACTCTGTTGAGCGATTAGTAAAACTCAATCCCTCAGCAGGTCAGGTTGCAACGCGTGGTTGGCCTGTGATGAGGTTGTTGGCCCAGTCCACCGATGAGCCGATTGCGGGAGCGTCCCGTCTTCTCGTAGAACTTCCTGGCGATGGCGCGAAACCTGTCTCGGAGAGGCAGGATCCTGGTGTCCTCGTGGAGTTGGCGCGTCGAGAAGCGCCTCGGAAGATGCATAGCAGTCTTCAGGGCGCGGTTCTGTATCCGCTGCAGAGTCACAATGTGAGCATCTGCGGCTTTCCCCCAGACCACGGAAGCATACTCTAACAGTGGTAGGTAAAGCATGTTAGGTAAAGCATGATGCCGTGTCGCGGTGACAATGACGACTGCGGGTTTAGCAGCGGATACAGGGCGCGAAGGCGTCCTATTGCTCTCCCTTTCACATCACGGACGTGATGTTTCCAGGTGAGCCTGCGGTCTAGGCTAACCCCTAGGTATTTCGCCGTCCCACTACATGGGATAGGTTCTCCCAGGATTTCGACTGGCGTAAGCCCTGGCGGCAGAAGTCTTCGGGTGAAGACGACTGCCTGGCTCTTTGTGGCGTTGAATTTCAGCCGCCACTTGGTTGCCCATGAGCCCAAGGCGTCGCACCCGCGTTGAAGGCAGTTTCTCAGCACTTGGGCGTTCATGCTGCGAGTGACCAGGGCTGTATCGTCAGCGTACAGCGCCAGTTCGACTCCTGCCACTTTCGGCGCGTCGGCAGTGTACAGGGAGTACAGCGAGGGGCCGAGAACCGACCCCTGCGGCACCCCTGCATGTATCTGCCGGTCTGTGGACGTACCGTCGTCAGCCTTCACGTGGCAGGTTCGTTCAGACAGGTACGACCGCAGCAGCGTCATGTGGGACGTCGGTATCCCTTGTTCAAAAAGTTTGAACTCGAGACCGTCGTGCCACACCGAGACAAACGCTCGGCAGACGTCGAGGAACACTGCCCCAAGGAATTCCGTTGTTTCCAGTGCCCTCATCGCCGGTTCTACCACCGGCAAGAGCTGGTGGGAAGTGGCATGTTCTTTTCGGAACCCGAACTGGTCGTCTGTGGAGGCAATCAGACCGGACATGACAATCCTGGCCACAACACGCACACGTTCTTGCCTCACCATCATACATTACGACCGCCTGCACGCCGGCAATCATCAAGTAAGAAGGCACATGCTTCATCAGTTCATGTTTGATCTGACAAATACCATCCAAGACGTGGTAGGTCTCGGAGGTCTGCCATTTTTCTGCGTTGTGGCTGATTACATTGCTGTAAGGTCGAAAGGCAGATACGACCATCTCTTGTGGTACCTCGAAAGGAAGTTCGAAAAGAGGCAGAGTGCCTGAATTTCAGTGCCCGAGTGCAACGTCGCAAAACGCCAGTACAAACTTCTTCAGTCCGCAGTTCGATGTACACGACACTGCTCGTAATGGAGAAGTGTATTCCTGTAACATTTAGAGGTGCGAGATGAAGTTCATCACGTTCAAACTGTTCCACCTGGTGGGCTCGTGGTCATGAATGTTCCGCTTGAAAGGTGATCTCTATAGTGACAGTCCGGAACCGCGCGACTGCTAAGGTCGCAGGTTCGAATCCTGCCTCGGGCATGGATGTGTGTGATGTTCTTAGGTTAGTTAGGTTTAAGTAGTTCTAAGTTCTAGGAGACTGATGACCTGAGATGTTAAGTCCCATAGTGCTCAGAGCCTTTTTTTCTATAGTCACATGGTGGAAAGATAACAATATAGCAGGTTAGAACTTAAAGGAAGATAGCGACGTAACACCGTGCGCCGACGTGTAAACAAAAACACGCCCGCGGAGCGCTGTTCGGAGCACCGAGCACGTTGGCCTCGAGTCAAGGGTATGAGCTGGCTGCCACTGAGTCACCATTTCACCGACCACCGACGTTACCACCCCGTAAAGTACCTTGAAAATACCTCGCAAACCTTGTCGTTTTTTGCAGAAACGGTCGAGCATCTACTGATAAGCCGAGACACGTGTTTGCTTATTTGGACTTCTCTTCCATTGAGCAAAGTTCCTGGGAAATCTGGTGGTGATGGCACTTGCCGTGTTCTCCTCGTAAGGGTCGCCAGCCTAGTTGTGACTCATGAGTTAGCGTTAAATGTCTTATTACTCCAATGGCGGTAATCAAAGCACTGTAGCAAACCAACCACTTTCAGAAATATTCCGAAATTCTGAGACTGAACTGGAATATGGTCACCGCTGTCAGATCATACGTCACCTCTAACTATCTCCTGATAACTTCCACCAATAATCTCCACATAACAGAACAGAAATACGGTACAATGTCGATAAAACAAGGAGTCTCACAAAAACACATAATCAGGATTGCTACAAAAACTTAATATCACCACCAATGTCACCACCGCCTACGTTCGATGTCAATGTGCAATAACCAGTCACAGACGCCAGGTGGCAGCACTAGCAGTGGACGACACACATGAAAGTCTGCTGGGGGACGGAGGAAGACAGTTCACTAATTGCCGTAATGTGGAAGGAGAACAATATATTTGAGGCCCAAAGGAACATGCCCATTGGCTTTTGGGCCAAGGGTGGAAGCATTTCCAAAACGGTTAAGTTTGTAAACTGTTCGTGTCTCACCGTTGTTAGTATATTGTACATGGAAAAATGCCACATTTCAGTTCCATTGTGCACCACGGGCCATAGATGACACCAGTGAGCGAAGGTTGTGGAAATTATGCTCGAATAGATGCCCAACTGCTGAGCATCTGACCGCTTCTATGAATCAAAGGGTTAGGAACAGTGTCCCCTCGATGAGAGTTTAGCGAGCGATGTTGAGTATGGTCTTTCGCAGCAGACGTCTGGTTCATGCAACCATGATGACTGCTGCTTATCGGCGACGAAAGCTTGAATTCGCAAGCCGGTACCGCAGCGGGACGTCCATCGAGTGGCCACAGGTGGCTTTTTCATACGAATCGCATTTAATACTCCACCAGACAGATGGCCGTTTGCTTGTACGTCGTGAAACGTCTGCAAGCTAACATCTGGCAAAAATCGTTGGAAGGGTCCGAGCCGGAGGAGGGAACGTTGTGTCTGAGAAATGTTTTCTTGACGTTTCCTGAGCGATTTCGTGCTTATGGGAGACACAACAGACAACACACTTACGCATCTTTCCTTGGGGACTGTGTCCACTCGTGCATGCAGTTCGATTTTCCTTGGTAAGATGGTATCTCCCAGCTGGACAATGGAACGTGTCACACAGTTCACATTCTTGTTGTCTGAAGAGCACCAGGATCAATTTACCTTACTCTCCTGCCCACCAAACTACCCCGATTTAAACTCAGCTCAGAAACTGTGGGACCACCTTCCTCGAGCTCTTCGTGTCATGGATACTCCACTAACACACCTAGTGCAGCTGGCCACAGCACTAGAGTCGGCATGGCTCTACGTCCCTGTTGGTATCTTACTGAATCTCTTTTCCTGCACGCCTCACTGCTCTGCTGTGGAAAAGGTGGTTACATTACTTAGACTGGACAAATAAACACGCGCCGCAAGGGAGGAAGGCGACGTTATCGAGCCGATAACGGAGGAGGAAGTTGCTGTGCATCTTCGTTCGCTGAACCCCAAGAAGGCTGGAGGCAGCGATGGCGTCACAAACCTCCTGCTGAAGAACCTTCCGCCGGGCTTACACCGGCAACTTGCCGATGTTTTCAACGAGATTCTCCGATCAGGTATCTACCCCTCTGCGTGGAGAGCTACCGACCCCATCAGCCTGCTCCCGTCCCTCTCGAAAGTTTTCGAGAGGCTGTACGCGGGAAGACTGATGCGACACGTCACCCAGGAGGGCATTGCCTCCACAGACGCCTGATGCATACGTCAGCAGGAGATGTTGCACCATCCATGACACCTACAGTACTCCCTGTCACTTGTGCCGGTGTTGCGATGGTGTCGGATGCATTGATGTAGATTCCTTCCGATTTCCCATCGTTGTCGTACACTGACGAGGCGGTGAGTCTTCGGATTCCATCACTTTGATCTAGTGGCTAGCGTTGCTGCCTCTTGATCACGGGGTCCCTTGTTCGACTCCCGGCCGGGTCGGGATTTTCTCCGCCCAGGGACTGGGTGTCTGTGTTGTCCTCATAATCTCATCACCATCTCATCATCATTCGGGACGTGGCGAGACTGGAAATGGAAAGAATGGGAACTCGTACAGCAGCTGATGACCCTGATCTTGAGCGCCCCCCAAACCTACATCATCATCATCCTCATCATCATCATCCATCACCTTCAGTGGAAACGACGCCCTCAGATGCCTGTCAGAACCCGAGATGGACGTTACAGTTGCAACACACGTCGACTCGGACGTCGTACAACCTCTGTTTTCGTTTCGGTTGGGGCAGCGTCGTATGACGGCTGATCCCACTACGATACAGAACAACATGTTCGGAAGCTGAAGTCACAGAGAAAGTGCAAGAAACGCATTTGTACGGTATCTGACGACTGTCTTCTCAAGTGACCACACAGGATGGCGAACCGACGTCAGAAGACGCATCAGTCACAGAAGACCTGCTATTGACCGTGCGTTCTTCCACACTTACCTCAACGGTTTGTCTTATGCAGTCTGTGACACCTTCATCTCCACCACCTGCGCCCTCTGTTGACAAGCCACAAGCCGTCTCTGAGAGCGCTGACAGATGGTGGCATCCTGATGACAATGCACTGGTGCTGCTTCTTTTTTCATGGAAAACATAGAGAAGGAATCGGAACGCCCTGTGAATACCATGGATGGGCTCGTTCTGTCGATTGTACCGCCCCCCCCCCCTCCCCAACTGCCTCATCACAGTGATCGCCAACTGGTGATGTACCACGATACACTTTGTGCGGAAGACTTGGATATGGTTCTCTTATAGGAAGTGCATGTCAATGGTTTCCTTAACCTATTTGGGTATAATCCTTTCGTCTGCCACGTGTCAGATACCGGTAGCAGTGTGGCGAACAGAGAATTATTGTAAGGTGGTTCGATGAACCCTCTGCCAGGCACTGAAATGTGATTTGCAGAGTATGCATGATGATGTATACAGCCCTACCGCGCCGCCACCATGAAGGGACCGTAGTACGTGGCCGCACTTGTGACCATTGGCATTGGAAGACCTATCGCTGCGTGACGCAGACAGGGGAGACGGCGCCGGGCTGTGATTCGAGCCGTCACTGACGACGGAGGCGAGGTGTCTGGCAGCTCCTTCAGTGTAAGTAAATCGCGAGCTATGTATAACTGTATAGATCTCCCTAAGGGGAGCATTGACGCGTAAAAGTGACTTTACGGCTTACCGGCGGCACTCTGTGGCCCTCAACTACAGACGGCTACTGCAATGGATCAGGTTTAGAC
The DNA here is from genome assembly GCF_023864275.1 of Schistocerca cancellata. NCBI lineage: Eukaryota > Metazoa > Arthropoda > Insecta > Orthoptera > Acrididae > Schistocerca > Schistocerca cancellata. Next base: position 918,940,074 of record NC_064627.1, on the reverse strand, counting down.
TCGTTGAACATCGCCACCATTCCCTTGACCTCCAGCAATGTGCACACTTTATCTTTGGGACAACAGGTGTAAACATTTCCGAAACGACTAAGTTTGTAAACTGTTCGTGTGCCGCTGTGCTTAAAGTATACCGTGCATGGAAAAGTGGCGCCGAGGCAACTGTAGTGCATCAACGTCCATGGATGGCATGGGTGAACGATGACTGTGGAGATGTGTCTGGGAAAACATGTGGAACAGTTGAACAAGTGATTGCCGAGATGAACTCAGGGGCTACTATAGTGCGCGTCATTTACGACAGCGGCGGAGTTTAGGTTCATTCTGCGCATCTGACGTCACAAATCACAGTCATCCAATGAACAGAGAACGACGTTGCCAGAGCTCGTCTTCAGTGCAGAGCACGGACGAGTGTCTTCAGTTTTAGAAACGTTCAGTCATAAATAAAGTAACTGAACAAAAGCAATGTCTTGATAGCAGACTTTCTTTTATTGGGAATTTGGAAAAAGCATTCTTTATTTCACTTGCTTCATATTCTATTAATTAATTAAACCAAACAAGCAATAAGCCTCCTAATTCAGGCGATAGCAAGGAAAGGTGTTCGTATCATTCTCAAGAACCGCTTTTTCGCAATAAAGAACAGCACTAATTGTTTATTTCCTATAGTACTTCGACGAAACGTGAGTAATTCATAGTCATACCAACAGTGTTTGTCGGTATTTTGCTTGATATTTTAGAATCCTCGAGGAGTTCTGTTGAATGACGAGTTGCGTTAGTGTAATGATTAAGGTGTTTAGCTGTGAACCGAAACGTTTTGAGTTCTCTCTTCTTCAATTTATGTGTATCTGTAGTATATGTAAAAATGTTTCTTCCAGTTCTGGTCCATCTATCATGCTGATGTTTCCCTCATACTGTCCCACCTAACAGTGCAGACTAGAAGAAAAGATCAAACCAGAATGCACATGACATACAAAAATTTGAACTAACAATCAATGTGTCGATGCTACATATAAATTGTTATGCCTGTCCTGCAATGTCTACCCAAAAAAAAAGAAGATGACAAATGGCCATGTAAAAGGGTTCAAGGAACAACAATAAGAGAAAAACGAAAAAGGAAAAACGTAAAAAACGAAAACCTATAAAATGACAGTAATATTAACCAACACTAGAAATATAATAGGTTAATAGAATAAAATGTCTTTTTTAAAATGTATCGTTGTTAATATATTTAAATAAATATATATGGTTAAAAGAAAAGTTCAAACCTTGTTCAGTGCTTGAAATTTTCTTCATTTAAAAACAATATCGAAGTGTCTTACTTCATGAATTTTATTCGTTTGAAAGTAATTTTTAGAAATTTCTAGTGCTTTGTCTCTTCATTATAATCATAATAAGTTTTCGGTTTTTCTGATTTTGTCCTCCAATGTTTCTTTTCACAGCATTTAAAAACAATGAAAAGGCACATATAGAATATTCATGTTATCTGTTTTGTTTGTATATCTTCTCTTCCGCGGTTTTACTATTCATATTGAGATATATTCTTTTGCGACAGTATTAAAAGCAGAGCAGAATTTCGGCTCGTATGCTGCCGAGCTACTTGATTGTCTGACGCAGTTCTTTGCTTCGCTGCTTCGGCAACATCATATTCACTTTTTCGTCGACTGATCTATGTTTTGGCATGTATTTGCTGTCCGTTGTCACAAACACAAATCGTTTGCGCACTGCGCCTTACTGACAATATATTTTAGTTTCTATGTTTTATTACGTCCACAATTCAGTTTTGTGTACTTCGCCAACTTTGTTTTAATCAGAAGGTTTTATAAACAAGCGAAATGACTCTGGTATAAATAAAAGTTTTATTACAGTCACTAAACATGGAAGATTTCCCAGTTTACAAATAAACATGGTTTATGTTATAAAAGGTGTTCATTTTAACTGGGGACATTGAAATCTCTTGAAAACGACACACAGAACCAAAAGAAATCCTAATGAAAATTAGTTCCTCTCGGAAGGGGACATCCAATTGTATAAATTAGACCACAAATTCGTCGGATTTGGTATCACTGGATGCCCCCTCGGAGAAAAACAAATTTTAGTTATAAATTTGTTTGATCCGATGTGTAGATTTTCGGATATTTCAATGTCTCCAATTAAAATGAACAGTCCGTATAGTTGGAACCATGAACGACTGCGGTCGATTTAAGGCTCGTTCTACGCACCTGACGTCACGCATCCGCTAACAGCCAATGAGTGTTCAGCAGTTTTCTGAGCGGTCTGCTGTGAATGTCTTGGCGAGTGCGAGTGTTAAATATGATTGTAGTTATTATTTGGTGAATTTTTATCGCATTTGTTGCAAGTCGTCATGGCTGATGATGGTGGTATACATCTGTCCTTGGGGATCATGTCCACGCCTCCATGCAGTTTGTTTTTCCTCAGAAAAACGGCATCTACCAGCAGGACAACGCAACGTGTCGCGCAGCTCGCAGTGTACGTACATGGTTCGGAGGACACGAGGATGAGTAACCGTTCTCCGCTGGCCAGTAGAGTCTCTACATTTAAACCCAATCTAGAATCTGTGGTACCATAGAGATCAGGCTGTTCGCAGCTTGGGTACTCCATTGAGAATCCTAGCGCATTTAGCCATGGCTGCACATCCTTCTGTGCCTTCCAGATCGTTACTGACTCTCTTCCTGCACGTCTCGCGCTGAAAAGGTGGTTATTCAGTGTAGTCACGTTCGTGTGACTGGACTTTGTATAAAACAAGTGGTCAAAATTTTTAAAAAATTTTGGAGGGTAACCAAAAAAGAAAACGAGACGTTAGTTTCCTCAGCGTGTTCTTAAAGGCGTGCGGGAAGCCGTGCTAAGTTCTGTAAGGCGGGTGACTTTGTCGCCAGCGCGGTCTGCAGTCAGTGGCCCCTCCACCAGTCGGCTGCAATACTGGACGCAGGCGGCGGTCGCGCGGCGCTGTTTGCGCAGCTCTCAGGGGACGGCCGAATGTCAGCGGCAGGCCCGGCTGGTCGCGGCCGTCCCTCACACGCCACTCCGGCTCAGCTCGCCTGCAAATAAGCCAAGCACCGGCGCAGCCCGCCGACCACCGCCCCTCGTCACCTTCCGATCTTTTCTTTCTTCCCTGCCCATCCCCCGTCTTCCCACTTTCACTCTCTAACCTGTGGGTTGGCGCAACTGTGAAAAAAAGTAAACTGCACGCAAGCAGTAACGAAAGACGTGTTAATATTGTGAACACTGTTTCATTGTCACAGTTTTGTTTATGGCGGGGGGGGGGGGGGGCGGTAGGGGACGTTGGAACTCACGAACAGTGTTAATAACCAACATTTCTCGAAATTCTTGATGAAACAAATGAAATGTCAGGAGATTGTTGGCTGGGAGACACCGAGTTCAAGATTCAGATGTCTAATGACAAATGTTTTCCTTTCTTCCATATTCTGACACTTCTGACACTGTGGCGTCATTATTCGTAAAGTGTGTTAAGTAGATCTGCCTTGGCTAGGTGACCTTGATAGAAGTGTAAGCCAATCTAGCGCCCCGTTTATGTCTTTGATGACGACGATAGAGAGAGGAGAGAACGAAGCCAGATGCCATGTGACAGAATTTCACCAAAGGGCCTGCAGTTCTTAACGTCCCCGTTCTAGGGAGCTATCACTGTTAACAGCGTCGCATGCCCTCGCTCCAAGAGACGCTGTAGACAACCATTACAAGGTACTGAAATGAAACTCTGAGCCAATTTTACAGTTCTTCAAGCAGTCAAAAAGCTTTTTATAAGTTCTTCAACATAATGGGGTCCATCTCTATTTCCGAGACTAGCACCCACCCAATTATTGTAGTCCTTGTAGTACCAGCTGCACTCACTCGTGTTTTGGAGTCTCAGAAAAGACAGCCTGGTAGATTGACGTCTGCGTATGGGCGCATCAGCTTACGTGTGTGGCTTCACTCTGCTACTACATCGCGTGGGCTCCCCACTGACTGATGGCACCCATTTCTCCGTGCCACATTTCACACTCTCTGGCAACCGTCCACCTTCTTCTCGGAAAGTTGTCCTCAGCGTCTGTTCAACCACTTTCTCTGTGTCGAGAAAGTTTTTCATTGGTGGTCATTCACACTGCTCTTTCGCTGAAATTCGTTAACTTCTTCTATGGTTCAGGTTAAAACGTTCTTTCTGGTATGAGCCTTGGAAGTTCTATGGTGTCATCCGATCACCATCATGGTGTTGGTCCGATTACACACACATAGCTAGGAACGGTGAGCTTGGCAAATTACGTCACTTGCTACTCCGTAGTCTTTCTGGGGACCATTTATTGGTGATGTATATTGTAAGTTTGAATAAGGGTCACTGGCCTCATGTTGTCCTGCAATTAAAATTGCTACACCACGAAGATGTCGTGCTCCAGAGGCGAAATTTAACCGACTCGAAGAAGATGCTGTGATATGCAAATGATTAGCTTTTCAGAGCATTGACACAAGGTTGGCGCCGGTGACGACACCTACAACGTGCTCACATGAGGAAAGTTTCCAACCGATTTCTCATACACAAACAGTAGTTGAACGGCGTTGCCTGGTGAAACGTTGTTGTGATACCTCGTGTAAGGAGGAGCATCACGATTCCGACTTTGATAAAGGTCGGATTGTAGCCTATCGCTATTGCGGTTTATCGTATCGCGACATTGCTTCTCGCATTGGTCGAGATCCAATGACTGTTAGCAGAATATTGAATCGTTGGGTTCAGGAGGGTAATATGGAACGCCTTGTTGGATCCCAACGGCCTCGTATCACTAGCAGTCGAGATGACAGGCATCTTATCCGCATGGCTGTAACGGATCGTGCAGCCACGTCTCGATCCCTGAGTCAACAGATGGGGACGTCTGCAAGACAACAACCATCTGCACGAACAGTTCGACGACGTTTCCAGCAACATGGACTATCAGCTCGGAGACCATGGCCGCGGTTACCCTTGACGCTGCATCACAGACAGGAGCGCCTCGCATACGGGAGGACGACGGTTCAATCCCGCGTCCGGCCATCCTGATTTAGGTTTTCCGTGATTTCCCTAAATCTCTTCAAGCAAATGCCGGGATGGTTCCTTTGAAAGGGCACGGCCGACTTCCTTCCCTATCCTTCCCTAATCCGATGAGACTGATGACCTCGCTGTCTGGTCCTACCCGAAACAACCCGAACCAACAGGAGCGCCTACGATGGTGTCCTCAATGACGAACCTGGGGGCACGAATAGCAAAACGCCACTTTTTCGGATGAATCCAGGATCTGTTTACAGAATCATGATGGTCGCATCCGTGTTTGGTGATACCGCGGTGAACGCACATTAGAAGCGTGTATTCGTCATCGCCATACTGGCGTATCACCCGGCGTGATGGTATGGGGTGCCATAGGTTACACATCTCGGTCACCTCTTGTTCGCATTGACGGCACTTTGAACAGTGGACGTTACATTTTAAATGTGTTACGACCCGTGGCGCTACCGTTCATTAGATCCCTGCGAAACCCTACATTTCAGCAGGATAATGCACGACCGCATGTTGCAGGTCCTGTACGGGCCTTTCTGGATACTGAAAATGTTCGACTGCTGCCCTGGCCAGCACATTCTCCAGATCTCTCACCAACTGAAAACGTCTGGTCAATTGTGGCCGAGCAACTGGCTCGTCACAATACTCCAGCCACTACTCTTGATGAACTGTGGTATCGTGTTGAAGCTGCATGGGCAGCTGTAGCTGTACACGCCATCCAAGCACTGTTTGACTCAATGCCCAGGCGAGGTGGTTGTTCTGGGTACTGATTTCTCAGGATCTATGCACCTAAATTGCGTGAAAATGTAAACACATGTCAGTTCTAGTGTAATATATTTTTCCAATGAATACCCGAAAATCATCTGCATTTCTTGTTGGTGTAGAAATTTTAATGGCCAGTAGGAATTTGTTATTTTCTAATAAATCAGGCCAAGTACATCTTGTTTGTCGAAGTCTTCCACCAGCTAGCTAACCTCTATGCGACCTCTTCCTGCATCGACTGTGCACACCCAGAAAGCAGCCTTGAAAACGGGCAAATGACTAAACTAGTTCCCACGTTCAATCTCTAATCACATTAACATTGTTCTTAGCCTCTTACAAAAAACTACTATTTGTCTCTTACGTTATAGCTGGCCACTCAATAGAATATGTCGTTTTACTACTTATTCTACATAATGCAACTTCGTGTTACATGTTTAAACTCATTTGCATCACTATAGCAGAGGCACATGTTGTTATGCTCATGTTCTCTAGAGAGTGTCAAGTCAACTAATATCCATGTTCAACGCTGTTTTCATTCAATGTTTATTTTCTGGAATGTAATGCAACAAAGATTTCATTGTACCCTCCACAGCTATTAATTTTTCATACTTGAGGCATAGATATCTCTCATACAGTTATTGGTGATGCGATTGCTGTCATATTGCAACCTTGCTGGCAAAGCGGGTTATGATAAGCAGGAAGGCAGGCAGTAGAACCTCGCCGAGTGCGGGCCGCTAATTATCCTGCTGAAATGTGTTCAGTCACATATTCGCTGTTCAAAATGATTCTGCAGTTTTCATCATTGAGCTGTCAATTTCAAAAATGTTTCAAATGGCTCTGAGCACTAAGGGGACTTAACTCCTCAGGTCATCAGACCCATAGAACTTAGAACTACTTAAACCTAACTAACCTAAGGACATCACACACGTCCATGCCCGAGTCATGATTCTAACCTGCGACCGTAGCAGTCGCACGGTTCCAGACTGTAGCGCCTAGAACCGCTTGGCCAACCCCTCCGGCTATTCGCTGTTCATCGGGACTGAGTTCGGAGCGGGATTCAACACTGAAGACAATTCTACTCCAGTCAGTTAGATTCCAGACTGGAGACGTGTCTGGAGACGCCCTGGTCAGCTTTTTTGATACCAACCTGATTATCGCCCACCATATGGCCCGACAGGCAGGAATTGTGGTCTTGGGTCCCATTTTCCTTCACAGCAGAACCCCTTTGGTTGGGATCCGCAGCACCCTCACAGCCCAGCGGTACCTCAACTATATTCCACACCCCCTTTTTGCTGCCCGTCATGCTAGCCATCCCAGGCTCACAATTCAGCAAGGTAATGACCGCTCCTACACGGCGAGTGTTTATGCTGTTTGTCTTCGTGCTTGAGAAAATTCTATCTTGGCCAGTAAGGTGCCTGATGTCCTCCCAGCTGAGCAGTATGGGCAGGGCCCTGCAACCAGCACGGGGTCTTGACGATCCAACGCCCATTTGGTCAATATTTGGTACGATATCCCTCATGAGGACATCCAATGACACTATCAATCGAGGCCAAGCCGAATAATTGCCTGCATAAGGGCCAGATATGGACCAACGCGTTCTTGACTTCCTGAATTTGTGAACCTGTTTCTCTTGAATAAATCAGCCAGTTTTCCTGAAATTATAATAAATTGTTTGTCTATACTTGTACATTCATATAATTTCCTCCTGATGTGTCCTTTTTTTTTACCTTCGAATGCGCGTTTCGACCTCCGTGGTTTCGAATACGTCTTATTCAGTTTCAGGAACCAACAAAAATCTTCTAAATATAAAAAAAGGACATGTATTTATACTTATTTAGATGTTGCTGTTATTCAGTGGTTATTACTCTCTAGTCCATTCACGGAAACTGGCTGGCCCAATGAAAGAACCCAGCCTTTGTGACTGAGCCGGTGACAAGTGACCATGTTTTCAAATATTTCATTAACAATGAATGTGTGTCGCTTCTGTGGTCCTGCTGTAGTGAAAAAAAGAAAAACAATAATGTTCAAGTTACACCGAAAACATTCAAGGATTTTGGAATGAAATTTTCGCTCTACAGCGGAGTGTGCGCTGATATGAAACTTCCTGGCAGATTAAAACTGTGTGCTGGACCGAGACTCGAACTCGGGACCTTTGCCTTTGGCGAGCAAGTGCTCTACCAACTGAGCGACCCAAGCACGACTCACAGCCCGTCCTCACAGCTTTAATTCCGCCTGTACCTCGTCTTCTACCTTCCAAACTTCACAGAAGCTCTCCTGCAAACCGGCGGGACTAGCGGAATTAAAGCTGTGAGGATGGGGTGTGAGTAGTGCTTGGGTCGCTCAGTTGGTAGAGCACTTGCCCGGAAAGGCAAAGGTCCCGAATTCGAGTCTCGATCCGGCATACAGTTTTAATCTGCCAGGAAGTTTCATCCAACGACTTTTTGTCTTAGAGTGTATATTAATCAACTTAAGGAACTTTTCCTACATGATTTCTCAAAAAGTAAATATTTCCCAAATGCTCATTGAATCATACACAAAAAAGTTGTTTATCTTAAAGCATCTAAGATTGGACGAGGTGAAAACGAGGTCACAGGTTGGAAGCCATCTGCAGACAGATTAAAAAAAAAAAAAAAGCACTCCGTCTACAGGCCACAAGTGGTCCATCGGGACCATCCGACCGCCGTGTCATCCTCAGATGAGGATGCGGATAGCAGGGGCGTGTGGTCAGCACACCGCTCTCCCGGTCGTTATGATGGTTTTCTTTGACCGGAGCCGCTACTATTCGGTCGAGTAGCTCCGCAGTTGACATCACGAGGCTGAGTGCATCGCGAAAAATGGCAGCAGCTCATGGCGGCCCGGATGGCCCCCCATCCAAGTGCTGGCCACGCCCGACAGCGCTTAACTTCGGTGATCTGACGGGAACCGCTGTATCCACTGCGGCAAGGCCGTTGGAAAAAAGAAGCCTCTAATGGTTAATGAACATTTCAAATCATATTACGGTATAGTGATAATTTTTACTTATAGACCGTCTGACAGAAACTGAATGAAACACAATTTTAGTGCCATACGCGTTCCGCCTTTATTTTCTGCAAGGCGTCATCAGTGGCCTGGAATATGTACATATGTTAGCTATTTAATTTACATTTTTGTCACTGTGCCCCACGCCCGGGTTCACGGGTTCGATTCCCGGCGGGGTCAGGGATTTTCTCTGCCTCGTGATGGCTGGGTGTTGTGTGCTGTCCTTAGGTTAGTTAGGTTTAAGTAGTTCTAAGTTCTAGGGGACTGATGACCATCGATGTTAAGTCCCACAGTGCTCAGAGCCATTTGAACCATTTTGTCACTGTGCCTATAGGTTATAAACAATTCTGGTCGTCGGTATTTCCTATTAAATAGTAATGTTTTGTACTGTACTTACAGGTTGCGTGGACGTTTTCATACATATTAGGCTGCTGTTGATTTTTTGTGTTGTTCTTCTTCTTATGAATGCCAATTTGCGGTTTTTTGGCCACATACCACAGCACTATGAACTGAACGCTTGTTTCAATGCAATGTTTTGGTTGTTTGGCTATAAGGGAGCTGCGGGTGACAACCAAAGGGGTTCTGCTGTGAAGGGAAATGTAACCCAAGACAACCGTTCCTGCATGTCGGGCCGTTTGATGGGTATCCCAACGCTGACCAAGGCGTCTCCAGACACGTCTCCGGTCTCGAATCTCACTGACTCGAGTAGGATTGTCTACGTTGATGAGTCCCGCTCCGAACTCAGCCCCGATGAACAGCGAAGACGCGACTGAACACATTTCAGCAGGATAATACCCGCCCGCACAGGGCGAGGTTCTACTGCCTGTCTTCCTGCTTGGCATAACCCGCTTTGCCTACAAGATCGCCGGATCTCTCCCAGTTGAGATGCGTTTGGAGCATAGTGGGCAGGGTCTTCCAACCAGCTCGGGATTCTGAAGATCTATCGAGCCATTTGGACAAAACTTGTCACGGTATCCTTCGCAAGGATATCATATCACCCTGTCAGTCAATGCCAAGGCGAATAACTGCTTGCATAAGGACCAGAGGTGGACCAACGCGTTATTGAATTGCTCTTGCGCGGTGCATGTTCTTGAGCGACTAATTCATCGAATTAGCACTATGAACTGAAAGCTTGTTTCAATGAAATGTTTTGGTTGTTTGCCTGTGGTATGTGGGAAAAAAACCGAAAATTGGCATTCATAAGAAGAAGAACAACACTAAAAATGCAACAGGAGCGTAATATGTAAGAAATTGTCCACGCAACCTGTAAGTACAGTTCAAAACATTATACTTAATAGGAAATACCATCGACCAGAACTGTTTATAACCTATAGGCACAGTGACAAAAATGTAAATTAAGTAGCTAACATATGTACATATTCCAGGTCACTGATGATGCCTTGCATAAAATAAAGGCGAAACGCGAATGGCACTAAAATTGTCTTTTATTCAGTTGCTGTCAGACGGTCCATAAGTAAAAGTTATCAATATACCGTAATATTACACGCAACTGAGAAAGACAGGACGAAAAAAGTTGAAGATTTCAAACCATACTTGCGGCTGGCTGCTGTATTTAAGTTGAAACCATTGCAGAGATTTGTTTCTCATAAGTAGCTAGGAGCAGCCGCCTTGAGCAGCGGGGTAACCTTGTACGTCACGGCCGCTTTGGCCGCTGCCCACGAGCGGCGTCGTGCTGCGCTAACGAGGGCAGAGCACGGGCCGGCGTGTCTCCAGCACAGACGCAGGCGGGGGCAAGAAACGCCTCGCCGCAGCGCGTCGCGCATGACGACGCTCCGTGGCGCTGGCTGCGGCGCTGCAGGTGGCCGGCGGCGGGCGGAGAGCGCGTCTCCTCGGCAAGCGGCAGGGCACTGCAAGCGGCAGACTCGGGGTCGCGTCTGCGTAGGCGGGCAGGCGGGCAGGCGGGCAGGCGGGCAGGCGGGGGCGTGCCGCTCTGGTTGCGCTCCGCACGTGTGACACTGCAGACCGGCGCCCTCTGCACCGAGCAGCTTTCGCCTCCTGGTGGGGCTACTAGGCATTTTCCACTATACAAGAAAGCTCGAGTTCGCAAGTTAAGCTGAGAGGGAACAGTTTGTTCCATCTCATTACAATTGGTTTTTTGTTGCATTATATTGAATATACAGGATGTCCACAGTGAGACACCAACATTTAGACTCATAAAATCTGAGAGGAAACACAATTTATTGACGAACAAATACAGGGAAATCATACAGCAGCTCATCAAGTTTCCATACACAGGTGGACGGTTCAGTACACTTGAACATGGGCGCCACGGGTAGCGCGAAGAATATCAAGTCTATATTCGATTTCGTGCCGTGTTTTGCAGAGCACCTGTTCTGTGACAGAGTTGATGACAACTCTTATGCGCTGTTTCAAGTCTTGCAGGTCCTTTACTGGTGTAGCGTTTACCCGGTCTTTCACATAACCCCACAAGAAAAAATCGAGGGGCGTTATGTCGGGCCAAGGAATTGGACCTCCACGGCCAATCCATCGTTGCGGGAATGTATCATTTAAAAATTTTCGGACATCAAGGCTCCAATGAGGTGGTGCACCGTCCTGTTGAAACATCACATTTGGCTGCAGGTCTGTTATCTGTGGCACGGCAAATTGTTCCAACATGTCCATGCACAGTAGGCTCCTGAAAGAAAAACGGCCCAACAACGCGATTTGTCATCGAACCACACACACATTAACTTTCGGACTGTCACGCATGTGTTCCAAGGGTGCATGTGGATTTTCGGACCCCCAGATGCGCAAATTGTGACAATTGACAGCCCCTGACACGTGATAGATTGCCTCGTCAGTAAACATGACGCGTGATAAAAATGTCTCGTCCGCGGCATTGCGATCTAACATGACACATGCAAATTCTTCTCGCTTTGGCCGATCATCAGGCTTGATTTCTTGCATAACCTGCACTTTATATGCGTGCAAACGTAATCGCTGATGAAGCACTTTGTGCACTGTTGAACGTTTCATACGAAGTTCTCGTGCTGCCTGTCGCACTGACTTCTGTGGACTTTGTTCGAATGGCCGCGGCACTTCTTCCACATGATGTTCGCTGATCCAAGGCTTACCACCACCATGCCCTTCCGCAACACTCTCAGTAACCAAAAACTGATCACACCACTTCTTTATAGTCTTGAACGACGGGGGCACTTTGTTGTAAACTCGAGGAAAGTTTCTTTGCACTTGGGTCGCCGATTTTGTCTCTGCATACCACCAGACCACTTGTGCACGCTCCTTCATATCCTCCATTTTGCTGAAACAATTGATTGCAACTCCACTACGGTCACTTGTCGTATCAAATTTGCACACCACAAACGTGTTGAGTTGCTCTGTCTGCCCCTTCAGGATTCACAGGTCCACCATCTGAAATGACAAAGATACAGGATATTAAAATGTTGGAGTCTCATTGTGGACACCCTGTACTTTCAACATTTTTTTTAGTTTAAGTAGTGTGACATCTCGAGTGAAGAAGTGGACTACCTGTTTATTTAATTCAAATCATAATTACTCAAATGCACTTCCTTTCCCTAATCTCACTACGTTGCCTTGGGTTGATTAAGTTTGGGGTTCGTATTAAGAGTTCGTCTGCTGGTAGTGCCAAGGCAGAGATGTGGTCACCCTGCAGGTCGGTTAGTGCCAATCTAAGCCAGAAGTGAAGACAAAGATGATACACCTGTTTGCCAGGGGGTAGTTCGGGGTTTGTAACAGGTCCCCCTCTCCACCATGTAAGGGAACGGCCGTTGAGAACCGCCATGATGGTCACTCTTGGGGTAGCGGCTAAATGAGCGGACGGAATCGGGGGCGATCTCCGCCTTTGCCGCTAATTTCACCGTGGAACGAGGTATTATGTTTTATACTGTTACTAATCCGCTCTTTTTCAGGATTGAAATAGTGAGCGTGTCGTTACTGCCATTCATTCATTTTCTGAGAAATTTTGCCTTTACAATTAAACTTTTCCGTTAGGGTTTCTTTTTCAGAGGCAATCATGGGGGTTCGCGTTATCCATTTATAGAGCTGCAATCACTTGGTGCCTTCGTCACACGAGAGCAGCAATAGCTCTAAAAAAATCGTACAGTTCCACTTTTAGAACCAGCGTTTTTTGCAATGTTAAAGTAACCTGAGGCCTCACCCCGCCAAGTCAACACGTGGTCGTAACGGCTGATGAACAATTTGGATGACGATTCCGTGTCACACCTCGTATGAGACGCGTGTGTGACATACTTAAGGTTCTAAGCGTGTGATGTAAAATTTTTCTAGGCCATCTCATGAATTTTGTTCACGGTTCCTTTTTAACCCCCATCTGCAAGCAGCACATCCTAACTACTTAGATAAAGAATAGGTTGAGCGTGTGAATGATTGTATAGTATGGAAAGCAAGAACGGACGGAGGGGTGAGTACAAAGAAATTAGCTGTTGGTATCGGTCACCCACGTGGTGCCGTATTGTACTACCAGCGAGCTACCAGTATGTTCTTGGAAATCAGTTAAGGTGAGGATGCTTACGTGTGCCGTTAATTGATTATTTGCGTGTGCCGTATTTCACAGGATGTTTTATTTTTTTAAGAATTTGTTTTCTTTTGTGAATATGGGAGATGTTTTTGTCTGCTTTGTTCCCTCGTTTTTCCGCCAAAGAGAATTTTTGTTATTCGGTCCTAGTAGTAATCTTGGGTGCGAATTTCGATCACTGTCCCAGCAGACGGACCGTAAGGACAGCAACGTAGTCCCATCCTCTTCCCCAGTGCTTAATTAGAAACGAGGTGCCTGTTAGTTTAAGCACCCTCAGTGAGAGAGAAAACGAGAAGTTACTTGACTTGACTTTGTTTGCTGCAATTATTAACTTTGTAAAGTTTTGGGGAATATAGATAATAAATGTCATATTAAGTTTGTAAAGTTTCTGGGAATCTAGACAATAAATGTCCTATAAACTTGATGTCATGGATTTACTGGTCATTACAAACCCCAGTCCTGTGTCGAGAGCAATGTCATGAATTTAATGATCATTACAAATCCCAGTCCTGCGTAGAGAGCAATGTTACCAACAAAGTGGCGTCCTTATAGACCATGATAAAGCGTGGCCTTTACTGACTTGCCCACTTGGTCGTTTGAGCCCTCCCCCGTGTTATCCGTTGCGCAATATTAACATAATAATCATCACATCATTTAACTAAACGTCAGGCCGGCCCCTTGAATTCAATCCTTCCGAGCAATGTATCACGCGGGCAAGCATGTGTCAATGTGGCGACTTGGCCACACACACGTCCGGCACGCTCTAGCATAGATAGAAGGAAGCAGGGGAAGAGAGATACAAAAAGGTAACGATGCATAACTAAACAGAAGGAACCTTTCAGACCGTCTCCATAAAGCCCGGTTTAGATGCTCGATTTTCTTGTATCAACTGACTACTCGAGACAAATAAGCCTACTGAAGCGACCTTGCCGTTTATCGTTAGGAATACGAGAGCATGCACTATCTAATATCTTCCAAAACGCCGCCCATAAACCAGGATTGTTCCGGGGCTCATGCCTCGAGTTCTGTTGGTGATAGAAAGATATTGTCAAGTGTTTAGGAGAACTCTTGGGCTAGAGAGCATTCGTATACCGAACAGAACGATCATCTTAGTGTCACTATCCAACGAGCGTAAAATCCGACGTCAGGTGAAAACGTATTTCTAACGCGTCTTAACACGGAGAAATACGCTAGATTTATCGGAACCCCATGTCGTAGTACTGAAGCACATGTAAAATTTTTTTGGATATAAATTTTTTACGGGACTGACAGATTTTACTGACTCGTCAAGTTCCTTTCATATGAATGACATGTCCTGCTGTGGTAGAGAAAAGAAGGGAACCAACAGAAACGTGCTACTATAGGGGCACAAAAAAGTCTGTAAGCTGCTGTTTAACAGACTCTGACTGAAATGTGGAGCACCAGCTATCTCATTCCGTCTTCCTCAGTACCTTCAAAAATTTTTCAAAAATTTTGCCGTCCGAGCATACTCGAACTTTTACATTCTGAGAGAGAAGGAGACTGTGGCAGTGGTTGAGGGACGGAAAAGAAATAAACACTGGATGACAGCAGACAGTAATTGTGGTATAGAAAGAGCGAAGAAAACAATGGTAGTGTGACTGGAAGAGAAGGGGACTGTGGCACTGCAACCCAGTTGACAGTAACAGAAAAGTGCTAGCAAAAGAGTGAAGGTGACAGTGCCAATGGGAGAGGAATAAAAAAGAGAAAATCGAAGTGCATGAGAGTCAGTGGTAAAGAGAGGCAGGCTATATGACAATGACAATGAGGGACAGAGAGATAGTGACAGTCAGCAGTGGGAAGGAACTAATGACATATTAGTAGTATGAGACAGCAAGAGGCATAGAGCGACAGTGAGAGGAGACAGTAGGAGTAGGACAGAACGAGGGAGACTGTGGTTGTGAGAAAGGAGACAATGGCAGAGAGACATAATAACGTAATGACCATGAGATGGGCTGAATGAGTGAGTGAGAAAGGGCAGATAGGAGTGGATGGGTACGAGCGACTAACAGGACGGACTACTGGGTGTGAGCGAGTAACAGTAGAGGAGCTGGAGGAAGCGAGAAGTGAGTTGCATAGTAAGAAGAGCGCCAATATTTTCGCATGCTAAAATGTTTGGGAAAATTTTCAAAAGTGCTGAGGAATGAAGAAAGAGGCCGCTGGTACCCCAGTTTTCAGTCAATCTTTTAAACAGGAGCATATTTTTTTGTGCTCCGGTAAGAGTATTTTTCCTGTATTCCCTTTATCGTACTTTTAGAGCGTCATTTTTGTTTATAACCGTTAATAAGCTACGGTACTGAACGCCCCTGGTAAACGGGTCAGAACGCTCTCGCAGAAGCAACGAAAAAACCATACCAAATTGAAAAGAACGAAAAATCCAGAAGAGTCGCGAAATCTTACAGCAACTGTAAATTTAACGCGAACTTCAATTGGAGATGTCTTTAATAGTTTCCACAATCAAACTCTGTCTCGAAATCTGGCAAAAACCTAAAGATATTCTGGTCACAAGTAAAGTACACCAGCGGCAAGACGCAATCAATAGCTCCACTGCGCGATAACAATGGTTATGTCACTGGTGACAGTGCCACTATAGCAAAGTTACTGAACACGGTTATCCGAAACTAGTTCACCAAAGAGGACGAAGTAAATGTTCCAGAATTCGAAACTAGAACAACTGCCAACGTGAGTAAATTAGAAGTAGATATCCTCGGTGTACTGGAGCAGCTTAAATCACTTAAGAAAGGCAAGGCTTCGGATCCAGATTGCGTACCACTCAGGTTCCTTTCATAGTATGCTGGTACAACACCTCTATGTCCTACAATGATAAACAATCGAAAGATCTCTACCTAAAGACTGGAAAGTTGCACAAGTCACACCAATACCCAAGAAAGGAACAGGAGTAATCCGCTGAATTACAAACCCATATCACTAACGTCGATTTGCAGTAGGATTCTGGAAGATATTCTGTGTTGGAAGGTAGTGAATTACCTCGATTTATTGACTAATAGTCAGCATGGATTCAGGGAAAATCGTTCTTGTGAAACACAATTAGCATTCTATGTTCACGGAGTAATGTGTGCTACCCACAGCAGCTGTCAAATTTGCGAGGTGCCGAGGCAAGCAGTGTATTTAACACTAAATTCTTCTAGAATCTCCATATGTAAATGAGGCTCTAAGCCCCCCCTATTCTAACTCCGACTTTTGCTGTTGCACATGGATTAAAAAATATACGCGAACTGACTGTAATCAACCCTGCAAGTGGAGTAGAAAAGAGTTTGGCACCTGCAATAATTTAATTTGATAAATAAGTTAAATAAAGGAAGGTTTCATTAACGTAGTGAGAAATGATGCGTTGCTCTACCAATTAACACAATGAAAGCTCTGTCCAAAATAACAATATGATTTATTGAGACTAAACACAAAATAATAAACAAAAAACACATGAAACATTTATAATACATCAAATTGGCTCAAATTGGATAAACAAACGCTATGAAGGTGAAGTTGTCCCTAAACTAGATTGTGAGGTTTAAGACGAAGTGGTATGTGGAGCCAATTCCTTGCCACTCAAATCGTAAGAGAGACACACAGCTAACCCAACATTAATTGCTGCTGCTCAAGACAGAACAAAGTTAGAAAAAGACGAACAGGCGCGCTCTGCTGAGCTCTGATTATCACCTAGGAAAATCCCTATCTGCCGGTGCTGTGGACATACATTACCAAACTGTCTTCTTAACTGCCAGAACACGATCTGGCGTACCGGAGGCGATGGCTGGTTGCTTCGACGTCCTCGACCGAAAGGCGAGAGCCGACTACCTAGAGCACCCATACAGGCCGAACACACAACATTCCCGCCCCCACGACAGTGGCCGTGGTTAAACGTTCCAATCAGCAACTCGAAAACCGGCGGAAAATTCCACTCTATTGCCGGAGCACTATCATTCCACCAATGGAGATTCTTGGCGCCAATTTCTGCGCTGATTTTGCTACGTCACGGAGCTATGCCCTGAGCAAGCCAATCACAGTTACTATTTTGCAGAAAGCGCGGGAATTTTCCCGCCACAACTGCCTGGGTACACAAGTCATTCCCACGCCTCGCTGGTAGCCCGCCAGAAAGTGTTTTCGCTAAGTATCTGCGAAGTAACGGAACCTCTAGCCCAGCCGCTACTTCAGACCCCTCCGTGCGTGTCTTTTGACAATGTCGGCGTCTGCAAAGCATTCACTCGACTTCCTCACACCCGTCGGCTTAACGCTTTCCAGATCAGCAGAGCCCGCCTGTCACCGGACCACCCGGGTGACGAGAGACGCTGCGTGGGAAGTCCGCGTGTGAAGGAATAGCGACTTTTTGCTGCATGCAATTAGAGAGGAAAATCGTAAGATAGAAATATGAGAGGGGGCTCATGCCACCTCTCAAATTGATTCCGTATTTTTAGGTTTCCACAAGGCTTTCGACACCGTTCCTCACAAGCGTATGCTAATAAAATCGAGTCCTATGGAGTTTCTCTCACTTGCGCGACTGGATTCATGAATTCTTATCAGGTAGATCACGGTTCGTAATAACTGACGGAAGTCATCGAGTAAAACAGCGGTAATATATGGCTTTCCCCGAGTAAGTGTCATAGACCCTCTGCTGCTACTGATCTACATAAACGACATAGGAGACAATTTCAGGGAAATGCGAAATTATTCTATTGGCTCCCCACTACATAGCGAGAAATAATCATCATGATAAAAAAAGAGAAATCAGAGCTTGCACAAAGAGATTTAAGTGCTCGTTTTTCCCGCGCACTGTTTAAGAGTGGAACCGTAGAGAGATAACTTGAAGGTGGTTCGATGAAACCTCTGCTCCCACTTATTTGTGAATTACAGAGTAATCATGTAGATGAGGGGTATATTTGCATGTAGCTGTAGATGCACATCTCAGCGGCAAAGTTGCATGTGATGTGACAGCTGCCTGTTATGCAGTTCGGCGTGTGAATGGTGCAGTTGTGGTTACGAGGAACTACCTTTTTACGAAAACATCGCAATGTAGTAACAGAATGTTGGAACAACTAAGGATAATGGAGTTTATTAATGACCAGAGTAGAATCCGAAGTGGACGTTCTGTGGAACATCGTGTGGTAAACACTTTATACTTCTGAGAACTGAAATAATAGGAAAAATGTCATTCAGACAATTCAGAATATACATATTTATTCAGTCAAGAAAACATACTTGTAAACACGTCAAACAATATCTACAAAGCAATGAGCAGCGCTTTTTTGCTTTATCGATTGTCTCGTGCTTTTCACTAAGTGCCAAGTAGCATGGAGAATCAAAAAATCTTTTCAGGCTTCCAGCGTTTCAGGCTGATACAAATCCCACGAGCTTTCGACAGAGCTTTCCTCGGCCGCGCAGCTGGCTGTGACGTCACTGGTGCGCTTTTCCTCCGAGAAAATTGTAATTTTTTCGTCCCGCCTTGGTCGCACCCGCTTCAGCCTCGCGATGGTCGGCTTCCAGGCAGAGCTGAGCTGCAAACCGCCGTCCTTATTGATGGTGTTTTCAGGTATTTTTCTTTCTACAGTTTCTTTTATAACGCTGTCCCGAAAATCCCTTCATTCTTGTGATGACGAATGTTTCGTCGAATAGTGTTCGACGTCGATTTTCTAAAGCTTGTTCTGACACAGCTGATTTTTCATGATAGCGTAGGTGTAAGCACCTGTCGTGTCATATTAACAGAATCTTCCGTCGGTTCTTGGTAGAACAACATTATAATAATAAATGAAAAGCACCAGTTTGCTTTTGTTCTACAATATTATTTTTATTGCTAACCGGTTTTCGGCTTACAAGGCCATCTCCAGGCAATTACTGAGTATTATCACCAAAGAAGTTAAATGTTAGCAGACAACATTGGAAGAGAAGTAACACATCTAGAGCAAAGTAGAAACATACAGTGAGTAACATCTTTGCAATGAAATAGTAAAAACTGAACAGTACATAAATAACAATGGAGTTGACAGGAAAACCTTTAGCACAAAATAAGAATAGCATGCCTACATAACAGTTTCTATTGATAAACAAAACTATTGAAATAAGATAAAATTAGTACTAGGCAAGGCTGCATCAAGAGGTATGAAACATGGAGAGTGGTTGTGTATCCAATAGCGATTTTACTTGGTCAGTGTACATTTTGAAACGCGTCTTCACCGTAGGAGCCTGAGTTGCTTTTCGAAGGACCTTAATTGAGATGTCAACACATCATAAATGCCTAGTAATGATTTTTCTGATTTCTGTTATATGACCTTACATTGCAGTGAACTAACTTCCCATGTCGCTTAAGCTGTTGTATGGACATACATCGTGAGTGTCCTCTGATAACAAACTGAAGACCTGATAATGTTGTCATGCTCCTATGTAAAAACGCTGTCAAAAAGATAGTAGGTGTACTTAACTAGTAGATTTACCAAATGTAATGTCGTTAATACTACGTCATCACATTGTCAATGGAGGCAGTTTTAACGACCACTTTCTACTTTCACACTGGCACATTGAAAGCCTGCAATTACTGTTTACATTAATCTCTGCGTTCGTATGAAACTATGACCCCTGTTCTTATACCCTGAAACATTACTCCTTTATATACAAACTGACCCATGTGTGGATAAACGCGTTCTCACTAACTTTGTATTAAGTGTCTCATCAGCATGAACTGTTGCAAGGCGCAGCGAAACAATTGAAGAGAGGTTGAACCCCGTACTAGTAATATCTGGTTTTAAACATTCATTACTAACACCCGTCTTTTAGGCGATTGAGAACTTGTGATAGTAACATCCGACAACTAGACTGTTGTGATTCCAAAGCAAATGTCTCTTAGTGTTCATCAACTGTTCCTCATAAAGAAACAAATTGTTGACCATACGTATTGAAAACAAGTTTTATTCATCCGTTGCTCGTACATACAGAGGTGTATACCAATATGTTTAGAAAAACTATTTCAACAGACAGGAGTGTTTCAACAAATATGAAGTTACGTCTGACTTTTTCATAAAACAGATTAATACAATTCGTATGATTATTATTCTCTTTAATTTAGCATCATATTACTCCTATCACAGATTGCGTTACCACGATGCTTGCAGCACCAGTGACTATTTATTATATGCTGCCGTAAGGCTTGCTAGTTGTATGTACAGTCTCTTTAATTTCTTTTTGAAATCAGAAGACAACAAAACCAGTAAAATAATAAGCTGAAAAAACTGATCTTCAAATTGTGCCTATTTATAATTCGAAGAATCCATTAGACCAGATGAAATAACAAACAAGAAATACGAAAGGAAGGAACGTGAATAAAAAAAAAATCTTTATAATAGGCAGTACAGACTTCTGTAGTGTGCTCACAGCAAACCACCGCTGTTGAGCATTTGCTGCAACACTGGGCAATCATTCGTTTCTTTTAATAGTTTTCCGACACATCTTCAAATTAATGCTGCCAGATGGATGCTTAGAAAAATTTTTGTCTCCTTGAGCCCGAACATTTTCATTTTCAGCGACATCATTCTCTATAGCTAGTCTCAATTCCTTAGGAATATTGGTAATAATCGGCCTGTGTCTCAACCAACCTTGCACAAGCGGAGAATGCAAGGCTGTGGCAAACTCAAACCGAGACATTGGTTTTTTTGGGAATAGTTCATTTTGTTGACTTCTTATGAAATTTGACTCATAGGTTACGAAGAAATTCACCAGCATGATACTGACCATGTTGTAAACGAAACATAATAGCCATCTCGTCGTTTTTCTACTACAACTCATTGCTCTGCACATCTGATCCAACGTGCCTACTCCCCCTTTGGTTGCATTGTGCATCATTATTTTCTCTAGTTTTTTAGGTGGATGGTTGATTGAACCTTATGGGCGCATCGTGGAGACAAGCACAACAAGCTTATCTAGTTTTGGTTTGTTGGATGCACTTGTGATTTGATCGTGATACAAGAAAAACGAACATCCTGTTTTATGTTCTTTGCAATTCCCATTCACAAAGTTGTGGGGCAACTCCCTTTCATTTCGTTATTGTTCCCACCATAGTCAGCTTTTTATCGGGCAGTCTGGTAGTGAGAGGGACGCTGGCGAGCCAATTGTTTAAGATTCGTCCCCTGAACAGTCGCAGTCAATTCGTCAGCATAATGTACTGTTGCAGGCATTCCACTGGGGACGGAATATTTACCGGCAGAGGATGGGGCATCAGTCACATATGATGTGCTGCCGTCACACACTGTAAAGATTCTCAGCCCACATTTCCCTGGTTTACTTAGAATAAACATTCTGAAACCACACCTCCCTCTGAAATGTACAAGCTGCTCATCGATAGTTAGATTATTTATTTATTTATTTATTTACATGTCAAATTCCGTAGGACCAAATTGAGAAGCAAATCTCCAAGGTTATGGAACGTGTCAGTACATGAACTTACAACATAAAAGTAATAACAGATAAAAATAAATGTTCATGAACCTGAAAGAAAATCAGTACATAAGTTTAAGCAAACGCTATGAGCAATACAATGTTTCAAGGAACTCCTCGACAGAATAGAAGGAGTGACCCATGAGGAAACTCTTCAGTTTCGATTTGAAAGCGCATGGATTACTGCTAAGATTTTTGAATTCGAGTGGCAGCTTATTGAAAATGGATGCAGCAGTATACTGCACACCTTTTTGAACAAGAGTTAAGGAAGTCCGATCCAAATGGAGGTTTGATTTCTGCCGAGTATTAACCGAGTGAAAGCTGCTTATTGTTGGAAATAAACTAATATTGGTAACAAGAAACGGCATATACATATTGAGAGGCCAATGTCAAAATATCCAGACTCGTGAACAGAGGTCGACAAGAGGTTCGTGAACTCACACCACTTATTGCCCGAACCGCCCGTTTCTGAGCCAAAAATATCCTTCTAGAATGGGAAGAGGTAACCCAAAACATAATACCATAACACATAAGTGAATGAAAATAAGCAAAGTAGACTAATTTACGTGTCGAAGTATCACTCACTTTTGATACCGTTCGAATAGTGAAAATGGCAGTATTAAGTCTTTGAATAAGATCTTGAACGTGGGCTTTCCACGACAGCTTACTATCTATCTGAACACCTAGGAATTTGACCTGTTCAGTTTCACTAATCATATGCCCGTTCTGTGAGATTAAAACGTCAGGTTTTGTTGAATTGCGTGTTAGAAACTGTAAAAACTGAGTCTTACTGTGATTTAACGTTAGTTTATTTTCTACAAGCCATGAACTGAGGTCATGTACTGCACTACTTGAAACCGAGTCAATGTTGCACACAACATCCTTTATTACCAAGCTAGTGTCATCAGCAAACAGAAATATTTTAGAGTTACCCATAATACTAGAGGGCATATCATTTATATAAATAAGGAACAGGAGCGGCCCCAACACTGATCCCTGAGGCACCCCTCACTTGACAGTACCCCATTCAGATTCCACATCACAGCCATTATCAACATTGTGAATAATGACCTTTTGCTGCCTGTTGCTAAAGTAAGAGGTGAACCAATTGTGAGCTACTCCTCTTATTCCATAATGGTCCAACTTCTGGAGCAATATTGTGAGATCAACACAGTCAAATGCCTTTGTTAAATCAAAAAATACGCCAAGCGTTCGAAACTTTTTGTTTAGCCCATCCAGTACTTCACAGAGAAAATAGAATATAGCATTTTCAGTTGTCAAACGACTTCTAAAGCCGAACTGTAAATTTGATAGCAAATCGTGTGATATAAAATGATCAACACAGCCCTTTCGATAGCTTTTGCAAACACTGATGGCATAGAAATAGGTCTAAAATTATCTACATTATCCCTTTATCCCTTTTTATAAAGCGGCTTTATTACTGAGTACTTTAATCGCTCAGGAAACTGACCATTCCTAAAGGAGAAATTACAAATATGGCTAAATACAGGGCTAACATGTGCAGCACAGTACTTTAACATTCTACTAGACACTCCATCATAACCATGAGAGTCCTTAGTCTTCAGTGATTTAATTATTGACTCTATCCCCCTCTTGTCTGTATCACAGCGGAGTATTTCAGACATCAATCTCGGAAAGGCATTTGCTAAGAAATTTATATGATTTCCTGTAGAAACTAAATTTTTATTTAATTCACCAGAAATTCTCAGAAAATGGTTGTTAAATACTGTACATATATCTGATTTATCAGTAACAGAAATATTATTACTGCGAACTGACTTTAAATCATCAACCTTGTGCTGCTGACCAGACACTTCCTTCACAACTGACCATATGGCTTTAATTTTATCCTGTGAATTAGATATTCTATTTGCATACCACATACTTTTTGCCTTGCTAATAACATTTTTAAGCAACTTACAATACTGTTTGTAATGGGCTACTGTAGCTTGATTGTTACTACTTCTAACATTTTGATATAATTCCCGCTTTGTTCTACATGATATCCTTATCCCACTAGTCTGCCAACCGGACTGTCCATTACTGCTAGTACCCCGTTTAGAATGTTCTAATGGAAAGAAACTCTCAAAGAACATGAGAAATGTGTTATGGAAAGCATTGTATTTATCATTTATATTATTGGCACTATAAACATCTTGCCACTCTTGTTCCTTCACAAGTTTTGAAACACTCTCTATTGCTGTTGGATTAACTTTCCTACGTAGTTTGTAATTAAATACGACATTGGTTTGAGTACAAAAACCTTTTAGTGTTAAAATTTGTGCATCATGGTCTGAAAGGCCATTCACCCTTTTACTAACAGAATGCCCATCTAATAATGAAGCTTGAATAAAAATATTGTCTATGACTGTGCTACTGTTCCCCTGCACCTTAGTTGGAAAAAACACAGTTTGCATCAGATCATATGAATTTAGGAGATCTACCAACATCCTTTTTCTTGCACAATCATGTACAAAATTAATATTGAAGTCACCACATAGAACTACTTTCTGGTACTTCGTACAAAGTGAATCAAGAACCCTCTCTAGCTTAAGCAAAAATGCTCTGATGTCGGAGTTAGGGGACCTATAAACAACAGCAATTAGAAGTTTAGTTTCACTAAATTCAACTAATGCTGCACAACTTTCAAATATCTGTTCAGTGCAGTGTCGTGATACGTCTATGGACTCAAATGAAATACTGTTTTTTACGTACAGAGCCACTCCCCCACCCCGCAAGGAACTCCTTGAGGAACAGCCAGCTAATCTGTAGCCTGGTAAAGGAAGCCTCTGAATTATCAAATTATTTAAGTGGTGCTCTGATATACCAATAATTTCAGAGTTAACATCTATTAGCAGTTCACTAACTTTATCTCTAATACCTCTTATATTTTGATGAAATATGCTAATTCCTCCTCTACTTGGAAACATTACATCCTCTGCAGGTGAGCCCTTAGTTAGCGGCACTTCCTTTAAGCAGGTATACCTATCAGCTGACTTCAGTCTAAAAAAGGTACAGCTCTAACACCAACTACTACAAGAATTTTTCCATGAGTGATACCACTACCACCACCACCCACTTCACTGTCACCTATAAGCTTAGCCAGCCTCCCCTTCCCATACCTATTGAGGAGCAGGCCATGCCTAGTGGAACCCCATCTACTGATAGACCCAACTGGCACCACTGAGGTGTGATCCATGCCCTCCGCCATCAGTGCCCTCCCCAGCCCCGCATTAAGCTGAAACAGTTGCACGAAGTGCACATTAGTGCCACCAGTTTGAGTAGCTATCTTAACCAAGTCACCACTGACATCATATTCCCCGTCCCTATTGAGAATGTTCCCTGCTCCACCCACTATCACTACCTGATCCTCTTTCGTAAAATTCTTACATAACTCCCCTATGCTTTCACTCACCTGAGCCAACCCTGCACTAGGCTTCACAGTGCTGGTGACCTGGTACTCACTCCCCAACACTTCCTGCAACTGCTGGCCCACACCTCTACCGTGGGAACTACCTAGCAGCAGAACCTTCTTTCTGCTAGAGCTGGGTCTGTAATTTGTAATTTTCTCTGCAGTGTTTCAAAAATTCTTCCCATATTGCGGTGATTGGAGAGAGTTCTGTTGGTTCAACTGTCTCTGCGCGATTAGACTTATCATCGAATCTTAGACATTCCAGGAGAAAACTAAAGCGAAAAATTGACATGGAAAGACGGAATGATGAGCCAAAATTTGATACCAAATAACACATCAGCATTCAAACAGTTACTCTTTAGAGCAGCTGATAGAACCAGTAACCAAAATAAAGCCTGCATCTCTTCAGAGGTTGTATTTGTCAAACTGAAGGATTTTCCATTTTTATAGTTCACCCTGGCTCTCTCCGTTTGTTCATTCGTATGAAGGACAATTTTGTCCATGGTGGAACGTGACAAGAACAGAGCATAACATTCCTTTGGATGACAGGTGTAGTTGGTAATTGGCGTTGACCAGGCTCTGCGTTTCTGGCAGCAGTCCTGATCGAACGAGTCGTCGTCCATTTGTATCCATTTTTCAAAACAACTCTTCTTTCTCACAAGTGCGATTACATCTGATGAAGCGGAAGGAGATTCCTCCGGTACTATTTGTGCTTCAGCTTTAACTTCTTAGCCTATATCAGCTAGGGCACTTCCTCTTATTGCCTATTCTGTTGTGATACACCTGACTGATCAGAAGAGGTTGACGGTTGCGCTTCTTCCAGACTGCTCCTTTTCTTGGTTATTTATTTATTTTTTAAGAGCTTGTCCGTTTCTATGCAGACAGCGAAGCGTAGAGTGCGTAAATAGCAGTTATACTGCCTGCCCTGAACTGATATTTTCATCTTCATCAACAGATCCATCGTCATCTTCAGTTTTACATGAAGCATCACTATCAGTATTGTCCTCTTCCTGATCGCTGAATTCTGCCAGTATCTGAGCGATTCTATCAACATCGTCAAGGTCAATTCGTTGTCACCTTTTCTAATGTTTTTGGCTGAAAATAAAAACAAAATGTCAGCGGTTCTGTCCGTATTGGGATGGGAAATCAGTACACAAAGCCTCCGGTTTTCTGAGAGGAGCGGGGCGAGGGGGGATTGTTTTACGTGCAGTATGTACTATATATGTATTTTTCTTGAATAAATACTCGACATCATATCGGCTAATAGTGCCAATAGATGCAAAGTGACCTGAGTTTATTGGATCGGCGGCTGTTCCCCTGATTTAGCAGAAACGGAACTAAGGCATACGAACAGGAAAATACTTTTCCGACCAATAAACTCCAGTTACTACGCTGAACATTTACAGAAAAAGGTGGACAAACAGGTAGAATGTAAACTATGTTGACGAGATCATGTAGGATGGTGAAGAACCGCTCACGTGTATTTGTTGCTAACACCAGGCAAAACGACGGGTATAAAATTACGTCGGACAGTAACATCCGCCTATTTGATGGGTAGACTGTCTCGTACCGTTCAGCTGGGACTCTCGAGGAAGAGACAACAACCATCGGGCACCACTTCCAGACGCAGTCTGAGAGGGGGAAGTATGTCGTGGAGGGGGAGAGCCCGGTACCTTTCCTAAACATCACAGGTCACTGACAATGTGAAGGTAGCCGACATTTTGACGGGTGTTACTCAATTGGGGCTAACAAGATTTAACCAAGGTAGGACTGAAACTATAATCTATACAGTAAACCTCTTGCAGCTATTCACTATACTGTCGTCGAGCAGCCGGCCGGTGTGGTCGAGAGGTTGTAGCCGCTTCAGTCTGGAACCGCGCGACCGCTACGATCGCAGGTTCGAATCCTGCCTCGGGAATAGATGTGTGTGATGTCCTTAGGTTAGTTAGGTTGAAGTAGTTCTAAGTTCTAGGTGACTGATAACCTCAGAAGTTAAGTCCCATAGTGCTCAGAGCCATTTGAACCAATTTTGTCGTTGAGTAACAATTGCACTTTATGGATTTAATACTTGCTATGCAAACGTTTTTACTCATTATGTGCTACAACTCCTAATAAAACGAAAGGAGCTGAGATAGTCTGGTAGCAGAAATCCTCTCGATGTCTCCATCTTTGGTGGCTCTTGTCTCACAGTTCAACCCCATCACGAACTTATCTCTATAGCTAAAAACGCTAATTAATAAACTGTCTTCTCTGCTGAAGGCACCTTATTCCCTCGTGTCTTTAAAGGACATTGAAGTAGTGTAGTACATGCGAGAACGTAGTTCTTGAGTGAAAACAAGTGGCAGTATGAAACAAATGGAAGGTTACCTAGAGCACAGGACAGAGTAAATGAAAAGAAGCCAAAATTGATCAAAATTCAGTAATGGAGCACAGGCTATCATATTTCACAAATAAATCCAATTCTACTGACATTACCATCCGGATAACATATTAGCATGAAGGATAAAGTATTATTTGATGAGTGGAAGAGCAAAGAACTAAGCAGGTTGAAACCTTGGATGACTGAAATAAAATATTTATCCCACGGTTTCTGAAAAATTCAGTGTGCGGACAAAGACCCTACATACCCCACGTAAAATCTGAAAACCACCTCACGTACCTTCACGTAAATGCAGGGCAGTCACGAGAGCCAGTAACCATATCACGATAATCCAATAACAGTTCGGTTTAACATACTCAGTTTACTATCGCCAGACAAAGGGTCTACACTAGGAGGTAGAATCGGCACGTCGACATCAAGGCAGCAAGAAGAAGGCAAACGTGTCTCTTTATCTATCGGCCACTAGGCCTCGCGGACCAATTCTGCAGCCAAACTTCCCCTTCGATTGAGCCCCTTCAAAGCTAACAAGACTTGCTAAGACACAGCTCATAGTTTCCATCCGCAGATGCACTACCCCAGCAGACGTATAAGTGACTACAGATCTTTCAGGCAGAGAGGGGTCTAACAATACATGCTTTTGACAGTAACATCATACTCTGTTTTGAAATGTAACATGGCGGTAAGTTGGAGCGTGACTAACGCATTTCCCGCTGTGGATATATCTGAGCTACATTCTAGCAACTGTGGAATATCCACACGAAGTAATGAACCTTATCGACGGGTAATTTCAAGTTTATACTATACTGTAACAATTCCAGAAGGCTTTCGACACCTTTGCTAACAGGAATTTCCTAAACAAATTGCGTGCCTACAGAGTATCGTATCAGTTACGAGACTGGATTCGTGATTTCCTACCAGAAAGTCACATTTCTTAGTATTTGAGGGAAGTCATCGAGTAACATATGGCGTTCCTCAAGAAAGCGATACAGGGCCTCTACTGTTCCTAGCCTATATAGACGATTTAGGAGACTGAGCAGCCCTGTTAGGCTGTTTGCAGACGATGTTGTCGGTTACCGATTAGTAAGCTCATTAAAGTATCGTGACGAATTACAAATGATTTAGACAGAACGTGTACATGTTCAAAATGGTTCTCAACAATAAAAAATGACAGGCTCTCCAAACTAGCACCAAACAATTCCGTTAAATTTAGGTTATACGATAAATCACATAAATTAAAATGTTGTACACTCATCTAAATATCTTAGGATCACAAATACGAACTATTGAAATACCACAGTACAGAAAATTTTGTGAGGAAGGCGAACCGAAGACTGCATTTTACTGGCAGAACACTTAGATGATGCAACTAAATCTACTAAAGAGGTTACCTATACTACGCTTCTCCGTCACCTTCTGCTGTGTTGTTATGCACTGCGGGACATCAGTTTTTATATCGTCCAGTCTACATAACATAGACGATTATCAGTTTCCGAGTAAGGTGAAGAAAGGAGTTATCCTTGTAAAAGGAGCCGAAGCGCTTTATATCCTTATAAAATCAGCAAAGTAATCCTGGCAGAATCGCTGGAACCCGGAGTCACTTGAATTCCTCAACAACGGAGGAATGGATGAGAAGTCGTCACTGTCACTGAACGATGAAATATTTCAGCAACGAGATAATCGTGTGGGTCATACTCTGCTTGTATTTCACGTGCAATGGTGCGGTCATTTTAACGAGATTCTTACTTACGATATCCGCTATAAAGCAGACTATATTAGCCTTGTTTAACGACGACTCTAAAGCCGCAGGAAAATGATGGCAGAGCGTCGGAACTAATGTGAAAATGGCCGTCAATTTCAGTAAAGCAGCCAGCGCCGCTATCACGGAAATGTTTTTATACCCATGAATGGCTCGTTCCCGTGACCATAAGTTACGTTTAACTGCTGACGGGCGGTGGCAGTTACCGCTAGGGATGCGGGAGACGGCAGCGGGGTCTTTCTTCGAGCTAGCCTGGTTAACCACTGGCTCGTCGCTAAGGTTGTGCAGTCTAGTCTTAAGCCAACTCAGAGCGAAACTATGTGATTGTGAAGTGGCAGCTGCCATGTGCAGGAGGTACCAAAACAAAAAAAAAAAAAAAAAAAAAAAAAAATGCAACTCTGTCTTCGTTGTTGGAACATAAAAGTGGGAATGCATTTTCAAACATGCAAATTTTGACAATGGAAGTCTGAGTTGGGCAATGTCAAAGTTTTTTTGTGTCTGGTGTGAATTAGCCAGCAACCAGTCAGTTATCAGTGAGATATAGACGTACTGCAGCTGAAAGTTGCTCCTCAATTGCCTCTTTCATGGTCCATGGTACTCGTCGTAATGGAGCTACTGATTGAATGCCAACGTTTCAAATTAGAATTTACCGAGAATGTTACTGATTCCGATTGAAACTACAGGGCTGCTGTTACCTGCCACAAAAAATGGATCAAATGGTTCTGAGCACTATGCGACTTAACTTCTGAGGTCATCAGTCGCCTAGAACTTAGAACTAATTAAACCTAACTACCCTAAGGACATCACACACATCAGTGCCCGAGGCAGAATATGAACCTGCGACCGTAGCGGTCGCCCGGTTCCAGACTGTAGCGCCTAGAACCGCACGTCCACTACGGCCGGCTACGTGTCACAATTTATTTTATTTTGACTATGCGTTTGGAAGCTTTTACCTTACATCATCAAGTGGAAATCTGTGAATTAATACGAAATGTATGTGTCATGTGCACGACGTTTGGGCAACCTGTGACACTGTCTGCAGTGGTCACAGACTCCTTTTCCGTCGTGTTACAACACGCGTAACAACAAATGCACTTCGTAAACACCAAAGAAAGCAAGCCCAGTTCGATTACTTCAGTGTTAAGAAAATGTATCTGTACTGTTTAAAGAGTACGTGTTTCGTTCATTATGAGTAACAAATTGAAACTAATCACAACACACCACTGAGACAGGAATTGCCAGATTCGAGTATACAACACGGGCGTCTCGAAACGTCTATTATCGAGTGTAACAGTCAGGAAGGCTCTCTTTGATTAGTATAGCTAAGGTTCACGCAATAAAACTGTAGCGGAGAGCGTTGTACCTGGAGGATAGTGTAGCTAGGAACAGATGATGTTCGCTGGTCAGTGATTATATATATATATAGTGACCGATTGTAGAATCAAATGTAGGAAGGCGCTAGAGACCACCATAAGCAGTTTCCGACATTTTATGCTGTTTTTGTGTTGTGAGACATGAGGTTGTGTTTTGTGCTGCCGGCCGCAGTGGTCTAGCGGTTCAGGCGCTCAGTCCGGAACCGCGCGACTGCTACGGTCGCAGGTTCGAATCCTGCCTCGGGCATGGATGTGTGTGATGTCCTTAGGTTAGTTAGGTTTAAGTAGTTCTAAGTTCTAGGGGACTGATGACCACAGAAGTTAAGTCCCATAGTGCTCAGAGCCATTTGAACCATTTGTTTTGTGCTGTGTTTGTAAATATTGCGTGTTCTACATATTTAATGGCTGTATAATGTATTCCAGCTATTATGCGGTTATTATTAATTCTTTAGTAGATTTAATTCTTTAGTAGATTTATCGTGAGTAAAGTCCTGTATAATTTTAAAACTAGTTACATGACGTGTGGACGTTTATTCATACTTCGTCACTCGTGCACAGTATTATATCACGAAACAAAAAGGCGTTTTACCATGGAACACGTGATATTTGCAAAAAACTGCATTTATTTAGCGCCTTAACGATTTCCCCTTTCTGGAAAAAGAAATTAGTGTTTGTTACCAGCAACTTCTACTTAAAAATATTTTTAAGTTGTAATTCGTTTTTCATAATGTTATTGTTGTGATCTTCAATCTGAAGGCTGTTTGATGCAGTTCTCCATGCTACTCTATCTTATGCAATACATTCATCTTCGAATAACTATGGCAACTTACATCTTTCTGAATCTGCTTACTGCATTCAACTCTCCATCTCCCTCTACTATTTTTACTCCCCACGCTTCCCTCCAACACGAAATTTGTGATACCTTGATGTCTCAGAATGTGTCAAATCAACCGATCAAGTTCTGCCACAAATATCTTTTTCTCCAATTCTATTCACTGCCTCTCAAAGGTACGTGATCTGACCCATCTAATCTTCAGCATTCTTCTGTAGCACCACGTTTCAAAAGCTTCTATTGTCTTCTTATCTAAACAGTTTATCGTCCATGAATCGCCTGCATACACGGCTACACTCCATACATATACTTCCAGGAAAGACTGCGTACACTTAAATCTATATTTGATGTTAACAAGTTTCTCTTCTTCAGAAACGCTTTTCTCGCCATTGCCAGTCTACAGTTTATATGCCCTCTACTTTGGCCAGTATCAGTTACTTTGATGCGTAAATAGCAAAACCCATCTTCTGCTTCAAGAGCCTCATTTCCCCGTCTAACTCCTTGACATCATCTGATTTAATTAGACTACGTTCCATTATTCCTGTTTTGCTTTTGTTGATGTTTATCTTATATTCTCCTTTCGGGGCACGGTCCACTACGTTCAACTGCTCTTCCAACCCCCATGCTATCTCTGACAGAATTACGATGTCATCGGAAAACCTCAACGTTTTTTTTCTGGATGAAGTTTGATTGCCCGCATCTCGTGGTCGTGCGGTAGCGTTCTCGCTTCCCACGCCCGGGTTCCCGGGTTCGATTCCCGGCGGGGTCAGGGATTTTCTCTGCCTCGTGATGGCTGGGTGTTGTGTGCTGTTCTTAGGTTAGTTAGGTTTAAGTAGTTCTAAGTTCTAGGGGACTTATGACCATAGATGTTGAGTCCCATAGTGCTCAGAGCCATTTGAACCATTTTTTTTTTGAAGTTTGATTCCTACTCCCAATTTTTCTTTTTCATAATACTTCTTCTTAATTTGATTTCACTTAGTGCTTACTGGTGTGTAGTAGAATAATATGGAACACACAGACTACTGACAAGATTTTCTCGACTGCAACACTTTTAAATCTGAATAGGTGCATGACCATATTGTACCATCGAACTGTTTTTCATATTTGGAAAAACCTATCTCTCCCGGAGTAATTTTAGTAATTGCAGTAAAAGATTGCAGCGCACATCAAGTCAATGTCGTCATTTCAAAATGCAATGAGAAAATGTATTAAGCTTCTATTATAAGGCGGCCTAGAGGCGGAAGTGTGAGAAGTGTTCCAAACTTACGACGCTTTCCCCTGCCTTCTGTTCAGGAAAAAAGACAGAATAAATACTCTATTTACAGACTGACTCCTAAAATTTGCCTCATCGCATTTGTCTACAGCAAAATTTGAAGGTGTAACGTGTTTCTTTACTAGCTAAAACACACGTAATGAGTTTCGCTTTTGGAAGGACGTGTTGCGTGTTTGTAGGCCAGCTACGGCGCCTCTTTACCTACTGCACGTAGATTCTGCCGTGTGGTTGCGAACGACGTAAACATGCACAAGGACAGCGCGGGCTCTGCCATTACGCAAGTCATGTTGCCACCAGAACACAAAACACCTTGGTGTGTGTCTGGGAGGGGGGGCATCAGGCATCTGTGGGTATCCTTACGATAACAAACTGTATCATGTCACCTATGATCAATGCAATTCCTTGTACTCCTCTCAACTAGGTCAATATATTTCATCCATTCAACGTGGAGATTTTGGAAAATCTTCTTCTGGCTAGATACCATTTCCTATAAAAGAACTTGTTGTTTACTGCATGTGTGTTTTGTGTCCCGCTTGGATATGCGGTGCGTGTATCTGCTCCCGTGAACTGCTTCTGCAAAATAGTTCGAGAGTGAAAGACGCGAGTAGGAGCAGGAAAAGGTGAAGTACTTCGGTACTGCGTATAGGTCAAAGCTCTTTTACTGGTGTATAAACATATACAAATTATAATATTACTTTACTTTGCGTACAGATGAGCACGTAGGTGCGAAGCCCTTCATGTGTCAAAGCTAACAGCTACTAGCAGCTACAAAGGCAATCTGTAGTGGCTCGCCCACTATGAAAATGAAACAATGTGGCGTGATCGTCTGCTCGAGATTAAATGGGCAGAATCTGGAGCGGCGCTCGTAGAGCTGCACAGCGCCGGCGAGAGGGCTCTGTCGTCGGTGTCGGTATCGCAGTACCAACCTAACAACTTGTACCTACGCCGTAGCATCGTAGCTATCGATACCACACTGTCATATGGCGAGAGGTGGAAACATGTAATACACCTAAGTACACTGTCGACCGTTATAGATTTGTTGGTCCAGGTGTTAGCATTTGAGGAGATATCATGTTGCATGGGCATACTGACCACCAAATCTTTGAACACGGTGTAAGTAGGCTGTTTATGTTTTCTCATCGGCAACGTTACGTAGCGCTCGGTATGAAAATCACTGGCTGTGCTGTGTGCAGTCTGTAGCTAGTTTGCATTGTTGTCTGCCATTGTAGTGTTGGGCAGCGGCAGCTGGATGTGAACAGCGCGTAGCGTTGCGCAGTGGGAGGTGAGCCGCCAGCAGTGGTGGATGTTGGGAGAGAAATGGCGGAGACTTGAAATTTGTAAGACTGGATGGCATATATATTATGATTATTAAGGTAAATACATTGTTTGTTCTCTATTAAAATCTTTCATTTGCTAACTATGCCTACTAGTAGTTAGTGCCTTCCGTAGTTTGAATCTTTTATTTAGCTGGCAGTAGTGGCGCTCGCTGTATTGCAGTAGTTCGAGGAACGAAGATTTTTGGTGAGGTAAGTGATTTGTGAAACGTATAGGTTAATGTTAGTCAGGGCCATTCTTTTGTAGGGATTTTTGATAGTCAGATTGCGTTGCACTAAAAATATTGTGTGTCACTTTAGTGAATGTTTGAGTACGTTCAGTTTTGCTCAGCTGTTTGAAAAGCAAATAGTGTAAGAGGTTTATCAGCACAGTAATTCAGAAATTGTTCTAAGGGGACGTTTCATAACGGTACACTCGGCATTCAGTATTATTGCAACACCGTACTCCTTCACTACGGGTGTTTATTAAGGGGTGATTAGGCCCATACTTCATTTGTGTGGATGACTACGCGATGGCACCAAATGGTGCTGTTGGAGGAGATCTCGGAACGACGGGATGTTCTGCTAATGGACTGGCCTGCCCATCCCGACTCAAATTGCACAGAGCACGCGTGGGATGTGATGGAGGGGCGTTCTGCAGCACTCCCACGTGCACCAACGACCACCCACCAGGTGTCAACAACGCTGATGGAGGAATGGAAGGCCCTACCACAAGAACTTACCAGCATGGTGGCCAGCATGGAGCGCGCTGCGGGGCATGCACTGTAGACCAGATGTGGCTTTTATTCATAGAAATAGTATCGGTAGCAATTGACAAACTTATAACAAATAAATTAACAAACGACGGAGCTGACCGTCCTTGGTACACATAACGAGCAAGAACACTGTTGTAAAAGCAACGAAACAAACATGCCAAATTTAAACAGACGCAAAATCCCCAAGATTGGCGGTCTTTTACAGAAGCTCGAAATTTAGCGCCGACTTCAATGCGAGATGCCTATAACAGTTTCCACAACGAAACTTTGTCTCCAAACCTGGCAGAACATCCAAAGAGATTCTGGCCGTATGTGAAGCATGTTAGCGGCAAGAAACAATCAATGCCTTCTCTGCACGATAACAATGGAGATACTATCGAAGACAGTGCTGCCAAAGCATAGTTACTAAACACAGCCACCCGAAATGCCTTCACAAAAGGAGACCAAGTAAATATTCCAGAATTCGAATCGAGAACAGTTGCCAAAATGACTAACGTAGAAGTAAATATCGTCGGTGTAGTGAAGCAACTTAAATCACGTAATAAAAGCAAGTCTTCTGGTCCAGACTGTATACCAATTAGGTTCATTTCGGAGTATGCTGATGCATTAGCTCCATACTTAACAATAATATACAACGGTTCGCTCGACGAAAGATCCGTACACAAAGACTTGGAAAGTTGCACAGGTCACATCAATATTCAAGAAAGGTAATAGGAGAAATCCACAAAATTACAAGACATATACAGCAGGATTTTAGAACATATATTGTGTTCCAACGTTATGAGTTACCTCGAAGGAAACGGTCTATTTGACACACAGTCAACATGGGTTTAGAAAACATCGTTCCTGTCAAACACAACTAGCTCTTTATTCACATGAAGTGCTGAGTGCTATTGACAAGGGGTTTCAGATCGATTCCGTACTTCTGGATTTCCGGAAGGCTCTTGACACTGTACCACACAAGAGGCTCGTAGTGAAATTGCGTGCTTATGGAATATCGTCTCAGTCATGTGACTGGATTTGTGATTTCCTGTCAGAGAGGTCACAGTTCGTAGTAACTGACGGAAAGTCATCGAGTAAAACAGAAGAGATTTCTAGCGTTCCCCAAGGTAGTGTTATAGGTCCTTTGCTGTTCCTTATCTATATAAACGATTTGGGAGACAATCTGAGCAGCCGTCTTCGGTTGTTTGCAGATGACGCTGCCGTTTATCGATTAATAAATTCATCAGAAGATCAAAACAAACTGCAAAACGATTTAGAAGAAATATCGGAATGGTGCGAAAAGTGGCAGTTGACCCAAAATAACGAAAAGTGTGAGGTCATCCACATGATTGTTAAAAGGAACTCGTTAAACTTTGGTTGCACGATAAATCGGTCTAATCTGACGCTGCCGTTTATCGATTAATAAATTCATCAGAAGATCAAAACAAACTGCAAAACGATTTAGAAGAAATATCGGAATGGTGCGAAAAGTGGCAGTTGACCCAAAATAACGAAAAGTGTGAGGTCATCCACATGATTGTTAAAAGGAACTCGTTAAACTTTGGTTGCACGATAAATCGGTCTAATCTAAAAGCCGTAAACTGAACTAAATACCTAGGTATTACAATTACGAACAACTTACATTGGAAGGAACGCATAGAAAATGTTGTGGGGAGGGCTAACCAAAGACTCCGTTTTATTGGCAGGACACTTAGAAAATGTAACAGACCTAGTAAGGAGACTGCCTTCACTGCGCTTGTCCGTCCTCTTTTAGAATACTGCTGCGCGGTGTAGGATCCTTACCAGACAGGACTGACGGAGTACATCGAAAAAGTTCAAAGGAAGGCAGCACGTTCTGTATTATCGCGAAATATGGGAGATAGTGTCACAGAAATGATACAGGATTTGGGCTAGAAATCATTAAAAGTAAGTTTTTCGTTGCAACGAAATCTTCTCACGGAATTCCAATCACCAATTTTGTCCTCCGAATGCGAAAATATTTTGCAGACACCGACCTAGGTAGGGAGGAACGATCACCATGATAAAATAAGGGAAATCAGAGCTCCTACGGAAAAATATAGGTTTCATTCTTTACGTGCGCTATACGAAATTGGAATAATAGAGAATTGTGAAGGTGGTTCAATGCACTCTCTGCGAGGCATTTAACTGTGATTTGCGGAGTATCCATGTAGATGCAGTTGTAGATGTAGATGCCGTCCGTGGTGGTCACACACCCTAATAAGAACCACGTCTTGTCGTTTGTAATGTCCACGGGTCGAATATAAATCGCGGTGACTTCATTGTAACTTTTGTCTTTGAATAAAACTGTTATTTCTTTTTGTTCCATTGCGTATTTTGCTTCTGTTACCTACTGAACTCTAGTATAGCGGTTCTTTCTGTGTACGATCCAAGTTTCATGGAGCTACGTTAAATGGCAGTGACGCACAACTTGGAACTTACTTTTGTTCTCAAGTCGTGCACATCTGTGGACTACACTGCTTCACACATGTTGTAATTTGATGCAGTACTGCACTGCTCTCTGCAGTGCGATACTATTATTATCATTTTTTTCAAACAGCCCCCAGCCCGTGGATCACATCGTAAATCTCGACAAAGCTGTACACATCTCTGCTGCAAGTTCTTCAATGGTATCAGCGGGGTTACTCCATACTTTACTTCCGAGATGAGTTTAAACAGAAAAATCGAAAGGACTGAGGTCAAGTGACCTTATAAGGCAAGGTCCAGACCCTGCTCCACCAATCCACCTTGCTCAATACTGGCGCCTTAGGCGTCGTCTTGCATCAGCAGTTAAATGTGCCTATGCCTCGTCATCATTGATCAACGTACTCCGACGTCCGGCAAGGTGTAGTGAAATTTTGAGCGCAGTTAGATGGGGGCTAATCGAAAAGTATACATTTCGAATACATTTGTACTGACCAGGACAATACTTAATACTGAAGTCAGCGACACAGTAGCAATTATTTGACAAACAGTTCGTTTCTCGATCCATGTATGACTTGATCTGATTTGAACATGGAGGTAAAATCAACAGAGCCCACTACTGCAAATACCGAAACAGGATTTATTAAGCGACTTTATTGCTTGGGATTCTAGTAAAGCCAAATTGTACCCATAAAAAGTAGTAGAGGGCCATTTACTAGTTATCTACTTGACACAGTTCCTTCAGGACCTGATGACTGGAGTATTCTGTGTCTTTTGATCTCCAACGCTTCGCAGTGTAACATTAGGCCTGGTGCCATTTCATCGTCATAACGTCCCAGCCTACGCCTAAGGGCTTCTTTCTTTATATCCATCGTGTGTAGGTGTTTCTTAAGATTTCCACCGCCTGTCATTAATACTGCCACAAATTTAGTGTATCTCCTGTTCAGGCTCGGGTTTTCTTCTCTTAAAACATGGGTTTGGCATCGTTAGCTTGTCATTGTCTCTTTTTTATCATTGTCCAATATTCTACATTCTGCCTACTGATACATTTCGTGGCTTCGATTTAACCATCGCCTTATTGACGGTTAGCTTAGGTTCTGGTCCAATAAATGGAGTCATCGCACCTCTCCTGGCCAGCCTATCAGCTTGTACATTGCCAATGATTCCCGACTGACGAGGGACACACAGCAGGAGGGTCCTGTTGCTTTGCCCTAGTCTCATAAGGCCTTTATGGCGTTCTGCGACGTTGTTTGATCTCGTTGCAGGGGCTCACTGAGATTTCAGAGCTGCCTGGTTGTCTGAATAAATTGAGATACTACAATCTCCTGTAGCGCCAACGCGAATTGTCCTCCGCACACACCGTGATAGCGGATATTTCCGTCTGGAATACCGTGGCCAGCTTCCCAAGCTTTGTTAATATAATTTCCGCCCGCAAACGGCGAGCGTTTCTACTGTTTGTGTTCGTGCTTGCCAGACCCTAATTTGGTCAGCAACATCGCCAAATCTCTCCCCAGTTGAGAACGTTTGAAGCATTATGCGCAGGGCCCTCCAACCAGCTCGGAATTTTGAAGATCTAACCTGCCAATTCGACAAAATTTCGCGCTGTGTCCCTCAGCAGGACATCCAACACCTCTGTCAATCAATGCCAAACCGAATACCAGCTTGCGTAAGGGGCAGATTGAACCAACGAGTTATTGACTTTCTGAATTTGTCAAACTCTTTCTCTTGTATAAAACATCCAATTTTTGTGAAATTGTGATCTTTTGTTTGTTTGTACATGTGCATCATATGTACCGATTTCCGTCCCATTACGTTGAATGAATGTCTGAACTGTGGAATGGATACTGAACTCGAATTATCGTGTAGCGTGTTGTAACTGCAAGTGGTATGCTTACTCTGTGTTATTGTTAGCAAAACTTTACACCAGTTGTTTCGGCAGTGCAACTCCCATGCCAATAAAGAAATACAGTCACTGGAAAATACGTTCAGCCCCTTAAGCATTGTATCCTCTGGCCCTGTTCAAAACTGATAACTTTGGTCCCTTTGCACATTATAAATAAATTAAATTGTAGTACCTCTAAAGCAGCAACGGAATAACGCGATATATTTTGATCTTATGAAAAATAAAAATATGGTAGCTACAGGCTCAGCAGTGTGCAATGCTGGACATAATACTTGAAATGCGCGTGAAATTCTTTTGGCTGGTAAACGAGAACATTTAAGAAAATCTAACTTCTTCAAAAAATATATGACCTAGACAGGGAGGCGGTACTGATTATGGTGAATTACTAGCACTGAGTTCTCCGCAAAATTATATTGCAAGTTAAGTTGAGCTTTTCAATAACATCAGACAATTGAAGTTACATTACTCACAATTGATTCATAAACAATGAGTTTTAAACAGGAAGTATTGTCTAGAACCAATATAAATGCACATCATCAAATTACATATAGCTTTGTTAACAAATCCTAGAAGCATTACAAAAATGAGATATCTGACTAGCCTTTATGTGAAAACAGTTAATGTACATTTTGGAGTCACTGAATAATTACAAATTATAAGTCAACTCATCTATACTAACGCGCCTACAAAAACAAAAATCATAATTATTTAACATCTTTACCTCGATTGCATGAAGACTTCTGTTTCCATGGTCAACAATATTGACATATCTACATTAATCTAACACTTGGTGACAACACACAGCACACCACAAAAACTGCCTGCTCCATCGTCCTTGTCTGATAGACAGCTTACCTACAACTGAGCGCCAAACACTCTCTTAAGACTACAGTCTCAGATCAGAAGCAGTATCTCTGGGTCTGCGGTCTTATACAAATGTGCCCCTGCATACTCCTTTCATGTTTTACTAGTAGCGTGAAAAACATAATTTCTACGTAGTCATGTTACGTGCGCTTACTGGTGACAGCACCAATTTGCATGTGATACACACGTCAATGACACGGCGT
This sequence comes from Schistocerca cancellata, assembly GCF_023864275.1. NCBI lineage: Eukaryota > Metazoa > Arthropoda > Insecta > Orthoptera > Acrididae > Schistocerca > Schistocerca cancellata. Next base: position 918,899,750 of record NC_064627.1, on the reverse strand, counting down.
CAGATGAAATTGCTTGATCCAAGCCAACAGCCACACGAGGTTTCTTATTTATTTATCTATGAACATTATAATAAAAAAAAATGTTAACGCGCCAAACGGGCAAAACTTGGGCACGATATTTCTGCGGGAGACTACAAGAACTCGCCAACGGCCTTGACGATGTGGCAACAGCAGTTTCCGTCAGATCACAGAGGTTAGGCGCTGTCGGGCTCGGCTACCACCTAAATGGGTCGCCTTCCGGGTCTGCTGAGCGCTGTTGGCAAGCGGGGTGCACTCAGCCCTCGTGAGGCTAATTCAGGGGCTACTTGACTGAAAAGTAGCGGCTCCGGTCACGAAAACTGACAGCGGCCGGGAGAGCGGTGTGCTGGCCACATGTCTCATCACGTTCGCATCCAGTGACGCGTCTGGGCCGAGGATGACATCGCGTTCCGTCGGTGCCATTGGACCTTCCGATGCCTGTTTGGACGGAGTTAAATTAACAACATACAACAACTTTATCAATCAGAGCCAAGTCGAATAACTGCCCATATAAGGGCCAGACGTGGACCAACGGGTTATTGACTTGCTCAATTTGTGGAACTGCTTCTCTTGAATAAATCGTCCAATTCTTGTGAAATTGTAATCATTTGTCTGTCTGTACATGTACACCAATGGCCATTAAAATTGCTACACCAACAATAAATACAGACGATAAACGGGTATTCATTGGACAAATATATTATACTAGAACTGACATGTGATTACATTTTCACGCAATTTGGGTGCATAGATCCTGAGAAATCAGTACCCAGAACAACCACCTCGGCCGTAACAACGGCCTTGATACGCCTGGGCATTGAGTCAAACAGAGCTCGGATGGCGTGTGCAGGTACAGCTGCCCATGCAGCTTCAACACCATACCACAGTTCATCAAGAGTAGTGACTGGAGTATTGTGACGAGCCAGTTGCTCGGCCACCATTGACCAGACGTTTTCAATTGGTGAGAGATCTGGAGAATGTGCTGGCCTGGTTAGCAGTTGAACATTTTGTGTATCCAGAAAGGCCCGTACAGGACCTGCAACATGTGGTGGTGCATTATCCTGCTGAAATGTAGAGTTTCGCTGGGATCGAATGAAGTGCAGAGCCACGGGTCGTAACACATCTGAAATGTAACGTCCACTGTTCAAACTGCCGTCAATGCGAACAAGAGGTGACCGAGACGTGTAACCAATGGCACGCCGAGTGATATGCCAGGATGGCGATGACGAATACACGCTTCCAATGTGCGTTCACCGCGATGTCGCCCAACACAGATGCGACCATCAAGATGCTGCAAACAGAACCCGGATTCATCCGAAAAAAATGACGTTTTGCCATTCGTGCACCCAGGTTCGTCGTTGAGCACACCATCGCAGGCGATCCTGTCTGTGATGCAGCGTCAAGCGTAACCGCAGCCATGGTCTCCGAGCTGATAGTCGATGCTGCTGCAAACGTCGTCGAACTGTTCGTGCAGATGGTTGTTGTCTTGCAAACGTCCTCATCTGTTGACTCAGGGATCGACACCTGGCTGCACGATCCGTCACAGCTGTGCGGATAAGATGCCTGTCATCTCGACTGCTAGTGATACGAGGCCGTTGGGATCCAGCACGGCGTTCTGTATTACCCTCCTGAACCCACCGATTCCATATTCTGCTAGCAGTCATTGGTTAAAATGGCTCTGAGCACGATGGGACTCAACTGCTGAGGTCATTAGTCCCCTAGAACTTAGAACTAGTTAAACCTAACTAACCTAAGGACATCACAAACATCCATGCCCGAGGCAGGATTCGAACCTGCGACCGTAGCGAGCAGTCATTGGATCTCGATCAACGCGAGCAGCAATGTCGCGATACGATAAACCGCAATCGCGATAGACTACAATCCGACCTTTGTCAAAGTAGGAAACGTGGTGGTACTCATTTCTCCTCCTTACACGAGGCATCACAACAACGTTTCACCAGGCAACGCCGGTCAACTGCTGTTTATGTATGAGAAATCGATTGGAAACTTTCCTCGTGTCAGGACGTTGTAGGTGTCGCCACCGGTGGCAACCTTGAGTGAATGCTCTGTAAAGGTAATCATTTGCATATCACAGCATCTTCTTCCTGTCGGTTAAATTTCGCGTCTGTAGCACGTCATCTTCGTGGTGTAGCAATTTTAATGGCCAGTACTGTACATCACGGGATCACGGGTAGCGATTTCTATCCGTGCCATTCGAATAATTCATTTGTGATGCCTACGTTTTTTTGTTTATTTTATTTTGTTTAGTCTGTACTGTAATGGGCCGTCTCACATGATAGCCTGATACCAGCTCAGCATCATATGTAGTGCTCCAAAGAGACGTGCTTGCTCCTTTAAGTGGGTAAACAGTTTTTTCTCCGGTGAGCTTGAGAAGAGTTTTTCCACTCATTTGAACATCACTCGTAACCAGTTGGCCCATAGTGCTCTGGAGTATAAACAACTTGAGACGACTCAGAAAATTAGGGTTCTGATAATAACACGATCCATCAGAACTTCTTCCTAGATACGTTCGATCAGAAAGATAACGACAGTGTAATGACCCTCTGTGCCGCGTTTGGCAGTCGGAGCCCTCGGTCGAGGTGTGAGGGAGCCCTCGGCCTGGACGACTGCAGCTCGACGCGTGGAATGCGCGTGGGCCGCGGCCGCAGCAGGGGGCCCTGGATTTACCGCGCGGGGCGACAAATAAACGCGCCGACCGGACCAATTAATGTCAGGGGTCGGCGCGACTCCTGGGCGGGCTGTCGCGGGCCCCCGCCTGCCGGCAGGTGGAGCCACCGCGCCTCCACCGCGCCCTGCGTCGCCTCGTGCAGTGCTCAAAATGGTTCAGATGGCTCTGAGCACTATGGGACTTAACTGCTGAGGTCATCAGTCCCCTAGAACCATCTTTTATCACTGAAAAACGTCGTCAGTTTAACAGAAACTCTTAAAGGAAAAAAAGGATAATTTCCGGTCTACGCAAATAATAATATTGTAAAAGCGTTTGCTTTTAGAATAATGCAAACAAATATTACGTAACTTGAAGATCAGAATCGAGCATGGATTTCGCTACTCAGGAATGGCTTCCCGGTATGAAAGCCGAATTACCCAAAGCATATACAAAAATAAACATAAGTATTCTACATCTGTGGTGAGCGACATCCTAGCCTCCGTCGAAAATACTACTATAAAATACACTTCGCAGCTTACACTCTTGTGGCTCTCGATAATACTGCTTCCTCCTTTACACTAATAGCTAGGGCAATGTACTTTGAAGTTTTGCAGAGCCCATGACTCAACAACATATCTGCCACATATATTTTGTAATAAATAAGAGCCCACTTCTTCTTAGATATACGAGGGTTGGAACTTTAATAGTAGCAACTATTTATTTACAGCTCTGTCACCCCCATTGAGAGACAAAATTACTTAATAGTGTCGATGGAAGAGAAAACCATCTTTCTGTGCCGTCTGTTAGATTTTGTTCTTCAATTAAGAGGGAAATATCTTTGTGCCTTCTGTGATGTTAATGTTTGCACCTCAGTTACGTGCGAGAGGAGGGTGGCAGTTCCCTTTGTGCAGTTGCTCTTAAGCAATAATCAATTGTTCTGAGGGACGACTCGTCACTCAGAATTAAGTGGTAACGTCGGGAATTATCCCATAATTAGAGCCAGGCGTTACTTTGTGAGTACCCACAAGCCCTCGCCTTTCTGTACTCCTCCCCCGCAACTCTTTCTTCAACGACGTAATCGGCAGGCATACCTCACTGACGATGGAAACACTGAAAACGTAAGACAACTCTCTAAAGTACAAATTAAGAATAAATGGAAGACACGGCTTAGAATATCAATAGGATCTATAAGTTGGGCTTAACATTCTGTTTAAACCCTTCTGACTAACACATCCGTAGAACATGCTACAGTTTCTACTTCATCATAGCTACCACTTACTTCATGTGACGTCATTCTCTTTTATGAAACATGAATTATACATGCAAAAATTCTGCACTACGCGTTCGCTGATACCTCACAGGTGAATGAATTTATTTAGAGCGGCGAGCAGAATTGTGTATTGTTCAAATATCCTTAACGGTTCGCTTACAGTGTGAACGCGATCTCCAACGATGTTATGTGAATGTTTTGGTGTGCGGCACCAACAGTCTCCGGCGGCTCCATAGAGAGTAACTTTTTTCTGTTTGATTTCTTTCGGTTAATCGGTTCACAATTTAGAAGTACTGCCAAGAAGGACGTACAGCTATGGAGTATGTTTTCAGTTCCAGCGCAATTTTGCTCCGACACTGTGATGCACTTCCAGATCAGTGTCTTTTATATGAATGTGTGGTGTTATGTTCTTTCGAACATATCCGAGAGAACAGACACAATGCGGACTCCGCACTTATGGTACATTATACACTCATAAAAAAAAATATTCTATCACCTCGGTTCCGAGGGTTCCGGAACCTGTACAGAAAATTGAAATAGAGATCAACATGAACATCATTTCCGCCCTTTTTATTGCTCATGAAAACCTCACATTGCATGTTGTACAACCATACAGCGAGACCTTCAGGGGTGGTGGTCCAAATTTCTGTACACACCGGTACCTCTAATACCCAGTAACACGTCTTCTTGCGTTCGTGCATGCCTTTATTCGTCGTGGCATACTATCCACAAGTTCATCAAGGCACTGTTGGTCCAGTAGTTCCACTCATCAACGGCGATTTGGCGTAGATCCCTGAGAGTGGTTGGTGGGTCACGTCTTCCATAAACAGCCCTTTTTAGTGCATCCCAAGCATGTTCGATAGGGTTCAAGTCTGGAGAACATGCAGGCCACTCTAGTCGAGCGATGTCGTTATCCTGGAGGAAGTCATGGGGGGGGGGGGGGAGGCGCGAATTGTTGATCATCAAGACGAATGTCAACATGCTGCTGATATGGTTGCGCTATAGGTCGGAGGATGACATTCACGTATCGTACAGCTGTTACGGCGCCTTCCAAGACCACTAGCGGCGTACGTCGGTCCCACATAATGCCATCCCAAAACAGCAGGGAACCTCCGCCTTGCTGTACTCGCTGGACAGTGTCTAAGACGCTCAGCCTGACCGGATTGCCTCCAAACACGTCTCCGACGATTGTCTGGTTGAAGGAGCATGTGCGAGACTCATCGGTGAAGAAAACGTAATGCCTATCCAGAGCGGTCCATTCGGCATGTTGTTGTGCCCATCTGTACCGTGCTGCATGGTGTCGTGGTTGCAAAGATGGAGCTCGCCATGGACGTTGGGAGTGAAGTTGCGCATCATGCAGCCAATTGTACACAGTTTGACTCGTAACACAACGTACTGTGGCTGCACGTAAAGCATTATTGAACATGGTGGTGTTGCTATCATGGTTCCTCCAATCCATTATCCGTAGGTAGTGGCCATCCACTGTAGTAGTAGCCCTTGGGCGGCATCAGCGAAGCATGTTATCGACAGTTACTGTCTCTCTGTATCTCCTCCATGTCCGAACAACATCGCCTGGACACTTCCCTTGTTGAGAGGCCTTCCTGACACAAGGTAGCAATGCGGACGCGATCGAACCGCGGTACTGACTGTCTAGGCATGATTGAAGTACAGACGACACGAGTCGTGTACCTCCTCCCTGGTGGAATGACTGGAACTGATCGCCTGTCGGACCCCCTCTGTCTAATAGGCGCTGTTCATGCATGGCCGTTTACATCTTTCGGCGGAACTAGTGACATCTCTGAACAGTCAAAAGAACTGTGTCTGTGATACAATATCCACAGTCAACGTCTATCTTCAGGAGTTCTGAGAACTGGGGTGATGAAAAACTTTTTTGATGTGTGTATATAAATTAAAGGAGGGGGGGGGGGAGAAAGGGAAGGGATTACTGATGTCATCGGCGATGAGTGAAAATGTATGCCACATTGGGATTCTAACCTGGGATCTCCTGTTTACTAGGCAGGTGCTTTAACCACTGCGACACCTGATGAGAGACAGTGTTCATCGCTACTGGGCTGTCTATCTCGGCTCGCTTCACCGCCAATCCTCATGCCCACCGAGCGCCACCTAATCACAGTTCCTGTCCATTCCTCCATGCTCGCTGCTCTGAGATTCCTGTTGGAGATTGAACATACTCATGCGTGTGCACTGACGAAGGTGGATCCATTGCCCATCCAGGGGAATCAATTACATGAATGCGCAGTGTGCTCGTATGTTCTTTTGGACACTCCGCAGTCATATAATTGATTCGGACATGTCCGAAAGAACATACACCACGCATTCGTGTAACTGATTCGTCTAGAGGGGCAAAGGATCTACCTTCTTCAGTGCAGATGCACAAAAAAACCACCTCCTGCTGGAATATCAGAGTAGCGAGCATAAGGAAATGGATAGGGACTGCGGACAGGTGGCCCTCAGTGGGAATATGGGTCGCCCGTGAGGCGTGCCGAGGTAGTCTTCCCAGTAGCGATAAACTCTGTCTCCCGGGTGGTGCAGTGGTTAACGTACCTGACTAGTAAGCAGGAGACCCCGGGTTCGAATCCCAGTCGAGCACACATTTTCACTCGTCGACGGTGATTCCGCATGATGACCCGATGCAGCTTACATCAGTAAGTCCTTTCCTTTCCTTTCTCCGCCCTCCTCTTTCAATTTATATATGAGGGTTGAATCGAAAGGTAATGCCTCCACCTTCGTTAACCGGTTTTGAATGGGAATATTTTAATAAATCAAACGCAGAAATAATCCTGTAGGTGATCTTTAATTACCAATATTCACTTTTCCACATAATGACCAGTCAATTGGATACATTTCTGCCAACGATGAGCAAGTTTTCTGAAGCCGTTACGGAAGAAGTCGACACTCTTGTTTCCGCAACGACAGTTTTACAGCTCTATCAGCGTCTTCATCAGAAGCATAATGTCGTCCCCGCAGATCGTCTTTCATTATCGGGAACAGATGGAAGTCAGACGATGCTAAATCTGAGCTGTATGGAGGATGCCGTACGGTGGTGAGATTCAGTCTCTGAAGTTCTGCTGTGGTGGCACGTGAAGTGTGTGGTTTGGCATTATGATACTGCAGGAAAACATTTCCCTTTTCGTTTCGGACCCTTGTTAGTAGTCGTTTCAGAGGTCGCAGCGTTGTGATTTAACTCTCTGAATTTATTGTTGTTCCACGACGAAGGAAATCAACACGGATAACAGCATCTGTGTCTCAGAACACTGTGGCCACGATTCTTCCAGCTGAGGGCTGAGTCTTGAATTTCTTTTTCTGGGGCGAGTCTTTGTATCGATATTCCATAGACTGACGTTTCGTCTCCGGGTCGTAATGGTGTACCCACGTTTCGTCTCCTGTCACAATTCAATGGAGAAAGGCGTCACCTTCATTCTCGTAACGCGAGAGGAGTTCCTGGCAAATTTCAAGTCTGTGCGCTTTCATTTAAGGAGTCAGCATCCGGGGTACCCATAGTGCACGGATCTTCTGATAGTCAAGCAAAGCAATAATATGACCTTCACGTTCTTGTGAATTGCCGATTGTGTTTGCAATTTCTCTGTCAGGAATTCGACGATCGTCATGAATCAATCTGTAAACATTTTGCTTGTGAAACTCGGTGGTTTCTGTCACAGGCCGTCTCTTTGTTTGTCACGCAGGTCAGATGTTCCCGCCTCAGCAGCTTTAAACTTACTCGCCCAACGACGCACAGTACTCAGATCGACACAATCACCATAAACTGCTTTCATTCTCTGATGATTTTCGTTTGGGGTGACACCTTCTACTGTCAAGAATTCAATGACAGCACGTTGCTTAAATCGCATTGACCTACCGTCTGCGCAGGGTTCCATACTGTACACTGTAACAACACAACCGTTCAGTGCTAAGGCTTCCCACCAATTGGAGCTGTAGAGTACGAAACAAGCCAGTACCTGCCGCTTATCAATGTTGCCAACTACTGAAAAGTTACGAATGTGGATGCATTACTTTTCAGTCAACCCTCGTATTGTGTATCGTAGCTGCGGAATACGCACTGGTCTGTTCTTTCGGACATATCCGAAAGAACGCTCACCACACATTCATATAGAAGACACTGCTCTACTGAGGTAAGGTTAACAGGTGTATCGCAGCGTGGGAGGGAAATTGCGCGGCAACTAAAACATACTCCATAGTCATACGTTTCTTCTTGGTCATGTCTCTGAATTGTGCACCGATTAACTGTGAAAGTCTGCGATATGTGGCCAAAATGCAAAGTCGCGTCCAGGCGTAGTGAAATGTTGCCAACAATTTGACCTCGGCCGCACAGACATGGGTGACGCTGGTCGGTAAATAAACATCGGCATCGAACACAGATGACGACGTCCACGCAGTCTGAGAACTGATTCGTGGCTATCACAGTTTTATAACTATGAGGCCGTTCACACAGCGGCTCTCGAATAGCTCCGAGTCCAAGGTTACGACATCAATAGTCGAGGAATTGAAAAATTGACAGAGACTCGGTGGGTACGTTGAAACGTCCCCTTTGAAAAATTAAAGAGTGACAGTGCTGGAATAACTCTTACGTTATTTGATACAGAAACAACTGAGTAAAACTGAACGTACTCAGACATTTCTCTCTTTACTTATTCTGATCATCACTGAACTGACACACAATACTTTTTTAGTGCAACGTAATCTGACCTTCAATAATCCCTACAAAAGAATGGCCCTGACTAACAATAACCTATACCTTGCATGAATCACTTACCTCACAAAAATCTTCGTTACTAGAATTACTCAGCCGGCCGGTGTGGCCGAGCGGTTCTAGGCGCTACAGTCTGGAACCGAGAGACCACTACGGTCGCAGGTTCGAATCCTGCCTCAGGCATGGATGTGTGTGATGTCCTTAGGTTAGTTAGGTTTAAGTAATTCTAAGTTCTAGGGGACTGATGACCTCAGAAGTTAAGTCCCATAGTGCTCAGAGCCATTTTTTTTCGAACTACTGCAATACAGTGAGCGCCAATACTGCCAGCTAAACAAAAGATTTTAACTACTGAAGGCACTAACTACTGATAGGCTTAGTTAGCAAATGAAAGATTTTGATAGAGAACAAACAATGTATTTACCTTAATAGTGTTCAAAAGTCATTATATATATATATATATATATATATATATATATATATATATATATATATATATATATATATATATATAATTTTGTGACATCCGATTAAACAAATTTCCGTTTTCTGACGGACACCCGTCCAGATCTTCCGTTCTCAAAACTCTGGTATCTCTCTCCCCACATCCACCAATGCTGGCGGCTCACCTCTAACTGCACAACGCTACGCGCTGTTCACATCCAACTGCCTAACACTACACGAGCGAATATTCCAACAATGAGTCCAACCAGCCACAGACTACACACATCGCAGTCAGCGATTTTCATACAGAGCGCTACATGGCATTACCAACATAAAAACCTAATCAACCTACTTAGAATGTTAAAAGATAGTCGTTAGGTTCCTGTGTCACTCTGAAGTGTAGTGTAGCATTCCATAACAGTTACTGGGACTGCCATAATAAAGTCTAATTTACCTTCTCTTCCTGAATCTGTGCAACACTCTCCACCGTACTATTTCCGCTTCGTGAAAGTAAGAGTAAGAGTACTCTGTTGACTTGGCCGGGGTCAGTGCACAAATGTCGTCAGTAGAATGTGTTGAAAAAAACGTTCAGTTTTACTTTGGAGATACGTACACTGATGAAAAGGAAGATCCGGACCGTCTGCTTGAGAGCGTTTTGATCCACCTTTCGAAAGCAATGCAGCACCTAGTCTGCGTGGCATGGATTCGACAAGTCATTGGTAGGCTTCCAGAGGTATGTGGCACCAGGTGTCTACGCCCACGTCATTCAGTTCCCTTAAATTACCGGCTGGTAGTGTATGGGTTCGGAGTAGGTTCCTAACAGCGTCCCACACATTTTCCATCGGATTGAGTTTCGGCGAATCTGATGGCAGTCAGACCGTCGTGAGTTCAGTACCATGTCCTCTAACTGGGGTTCACGATTCTGACCTTGCTATACGGACAGTTATCCTGCTGAAAGATACCACCGTCGTTGGAGAAGACATCAAGCGTGAAGCTGTGCAGGTGGTCCCCGAGAACGTTCTCGTAGATCACAGCTGTCACGCCTTCGATTGCCACCACAGGCCAAATGGAAGACCGGCGACTGTCCCCAGACACAATACTGCCCCCAATGCGGAATGGTAGTGAATGGTAGTAGGAGCCAGACGCATGGGACATTCTACTTCGGAAATCGTAGGGAATTCAATATTCTGATATCCATAGAGTCAATATTGTGCTGAGAATACCACATTTCAGGCATTACCTCTCATCACGGACAACGCAGTGGTCATGGCTCTCACTCAACGACCGCGAGCAGCGGCGTTAGCGTAGAGTTGTCAGTACTAACAGATAAGCAACACTGGGTGAAACTGAATCTGCAATCAATGTAGGATGTAAGATGAGCGTATCTGTTAGGACAGTGCGGCGAAATTTGGCGTTAATGGGCTCATGGCAGCAGACGACCGACGCGAGTGCCTTTGCTAACAGCATGACATCGTCGGCCGCGCTGTCCTGGGATCGTGACCGTATCGGATGGACGCTAGACGAGTGGAAAACCGTGTCCTGGAGAGATGAGTCTTGATTTCGGTTGATAAGAGCTGATGGTAGTGTTCGAGTGTGGCGCAGACCCCAAGAAACCGTGGACGCAAGTTCTCAACAAGGCTCCAGGCAGGCTGGTGGTGTCTGCATAATAATGTGGGCTGTGTTTACATGGAATAGACTTGATCCTATGGTCCAACTGGAAACGGTTACGTTCGGCTACCTGGAGACCATCTGCAGACGTGCATAGGCTTCATGTTCCCAAATAACGATGGAATTTTTACGGATGACAATGCACCATGTCATCGGGCCGCAATTGTCCGCGATTGGTTTTAATAACATTCTGAACAGTCCTAGCGAATAATTTGGGGACTAAAATCGCCCAGCATGGATCCCATTGAACATTTATGGAACAATCGAGAGGTCAGTGCTTGCACAAAATTCTGCATCGGCAACACGTTCGCAATTATGGTGTGGTCGTACGGCAGCATGGCTTAGTATTTATGGTAAATTTGTGGTAAGGTTCTATGGGACCAAACTGCTGAGGTCGTCGGCCCCTAGGCTTACACAATAATTAAACTAGCTTAAACTAACTCACGCTAAGAACAACACATACACCCCTGTCTGAGGATGCACTCGAACCTCCGATTGAGGAAGCCGCACGAACTGTGACAAGGCGCCCGAGACCGCACGGCTACCCCGCGCAGCTAGTACGAGGTGCATTCAAGTTCTAAGGCCTCCGATTTTTTTTTCTAATTAACTACTCACCCGAAATCGATGAAATTGGCGTTACTTCTCGACGTAATCGCCCTGCAGACGTACACATTTTTCACAACGCTGACGCATGATTCCATGGCAGCGGCGAAGGCTTCTTTAGGAGTCTGTTTTGACCACTGGAAAATCGCTTAGGCAATAGCAGCACAGCTGGTGAATGTGCGGCCACGGAGAGTGTCTTTCATTGTTGGAAAAAGCCAAAAGTCACTAGGAGCGAGGTCAGGTGAGTAGGGAGCGTGAGGAATCACTTCAAAGTTGTTATCACGAAGAAACTGTTACGTAACGTTAGCTCGATGTGCGGGTGCGTTGTCTTGGTGAAACAGCACACGCGCAGCCCTTCCCGGACGTTTTTGTTGCAGTGCAGGAAGGAATTTGTTCTTCAAAACATTTTCGTAGGATGCAACTGTTACCGTAGTGCCCTTTGGAACGCAATGGGTAAGGATTACGCCCTCGCTGTCCCAGAACATGGACACCATCATTTTTTCAGCACTGGCGGTTACCCGAAATTTTTTTGGTGGCGGTGAATCTGTGTGCTTCTATTGAGCTGACTGGCGCTTTGTTTCTGGATTGAAAAAATGGCGTCCACATCTCATCCATTGTCCCAACCGACAAGGTCCCATTCATGCTGTCGTTGCGCGTCAACATTGCTTGGCAACATGCCACACGGGCAGCCATGTGGTCGTCCGTCAGCATTCGTGGCACCCACCTGGATGACGCTTTTCGCATTTTCAGGTCGTCATGTAGGATTGTGTGCACAGAACCCACAGAAATGCCAACTCTGGAGGCGATCTGTTCAACAGTCATTCGGCGATCCCCCAAAACAATTCTCTCCACTTTCTCGATCATGTCGTCAGACCAGCTTGTGTGAGCCCGATGTTGTTTCGGTTTGTTGTCACATGATGTTCTGCCTTCATTAAACTTTCGCACCCACGAACGCACTTTCGACACACCCATAGCTCCATCACCACATGTCTCCTTCAACTGTCGATGAATTTCAGTTGGTTTCATACCACGCAAATTCAGAAAACGAATGATTGCATGCTGTTCAAGTAAGGAAAACGTCGCCATTTTAAGTATTTAAAACAGTCCTCATTCTCGCTGCTGGCTGTAAAATTCCATCTGCCGTACGGTGCTGCCATCTCTGGGACGTATTGACAATAAACGCGGCCTCATTTTAAAACAATGCGCATGTTTCTATCTCTTTCCAGTCCGGAGAAAAAAAGTCGGAGGCCTTAGAACTTGAATGCACCTCGTATTTCTGCAGGGAACTTCCAACGACTTGTTGAGTCCACGCCACGCGGAATTACTGCACTACGCTGGCAAAGGGAAGTCCGACACGGTATCAGGAGGAATCCGATGACTTTTATCACTTTAATGTATTACTGCGGCCGTGGCGCAGTGCCTAAATAAAGCAGTCTTTCAACTGGGCGATCATCGGTACGCTGTAACGAGAAACATTATTTATCAGATCAGACTAGGCATGTACAATGATCCATGGACCACTCTCGATGATATCATGCGCAATGCTATTGTAATTTACGATGTCGTTGTATCAATGCGGGAACAAGTATGAGTCATGTGCTATGGAAGCCCATGTTGAACAATGTGCGATGAACGTTGTCGCTCCGAAACACTTGTTCTTGCACCACATTGCAGTTGGTACAAACAAATACGCATAATGTAGAGACGTGTAATATAGCAGCCAAATTGAGAAACGTAGTGTTTCTGTAAGCGGGACACAGCTGTCCGCATGTCTACAACGCACTTTTGGAACGTCTCTATGGCAACGCCACTTCAGAGCTCCACAGACGTGGACTGTTATTGCCTACAGCCACTTGCGCTTCATATTCAAAGCTGTCAAAAGTACAGCCAGGCAGAGGTTTTCTTAAGTTGACCCAACTCTTGGAGTGTCTTAGCAGTAAATAATAGATGTATTAAAACATCATGCATGATGCAGCATTTTTTCACGCATCTCGGTGTTTATTACGTCATATCCTCTGTGCCACCTGTAGTACAATGATATAATTTTCAGGTACCTTTAGCGACATATGTGGATATTGTATGGGAGTGGATGTAGTAGGTCAGAAGTAATAAATTTAAACGTCATGCAGAGTGTGGCAGTTTCTCACGCATCTCGTTGTTTGTGACACCGTATCTTCTGAACTATGATAGGAGGTGGGTCTTACCCCGACAGCGATTGTTGCTTGACACGGAAGTGTGTAACAAGTTTGGTTGAAATCGTTCAAGTGGTCTAGGAGGAGATATGGAACACACACACACACACACACACACACACACACACACACACACACGCGCGTATGTATGGATGATCACACACTGTGAAATGTAATAAAATAATTTTTTTTATTTGTGACTCTTTTTCTTTGCTATTAGTGTAATGTAACAGAATGGATATCAGCCGTGACTTATATAAAAAGAAACGCATATTAATGCAATGTCTCAGCATAAAAGAGATATAACTAATGTAGGAATATTATTAACAGTGTAATACGTTGTTTAATTTTGCCCTATGTGTATAAGCACTCAGTAAACTAGCTCAGTTCTCAACGTAGTTACGTAATCGTCGATAATTAATTGTCCTTTTCTTATTTCCTACACTACGGATATTATTCCAGGCTCTTGAGAATCGTGTACTTGTTGCACCAGAGAATATTTGCCAAGTCTGTTCACTGTACAACAATAAATTCCGTAACTCAAAATCGTGGTTTCGTCTCGATTCCCCAATATAAGATAACAAGAGTAGCATCTACAAATGAAATCCTATAATGGAACTGGGATCCTGTGACCAGACCTTTTCTGCTTGGCATGTTATCTCGTTATATAATGAAAATCCGTAAATAAAATTGTTAAATTATTAGTAGCTGCCTCCGGTCTCGTGGGATCTGAAATAAAGTTAATTGTCCTAACCGACGGCATGTCTCGTAGTTGAGCTAAATAAAAAGGTTAAAGATTTATCTAACAACGAAAATTCCTTGGTAAGGCCCATATCTACTTAAGACAGTACAGGTATCAGACTAACAACAGATTGACCACATACACAAATTCTTTTGACAAAACAACCATTATATTTCTCGGGTTTTAAGTACAACTTACATTATGAGTTGGCACAGCGATATGAGCTTTACACAAGAACGTCCTCTTAGGTCCGAGTCCAAGCAGACCAGATAAGCGAATGACAAAGGAAAGATAGTTCATGCATAGAAGCGCAAGAGTCCATGGAATACATGTCCATTGTAATTCTGTCTCTTCTTCTTTGGCGTACTTGTCGATTATTTACAAAATTTATCGTAATATTTAATTTGTTATTGTTGTTGTTGTTGTTGTGGTCTTCAGTCCTGGGACTGGTTTGATGCAGCTCTCCATGCTACCCTATCCTGTGCAAGCTTCTTAATCTCCCAGTACTTACTGCAACTACATCCTTCTGAATCTGCTTAGTGTATTCATCTCTTGGTCTCCCTCTACGATTTTTACCCTCCACGCTGCCTTCCAATGCTAAATTGTGATCCCTTGATGGCTCAGAACATGTCCTAGTAACCGGTCCCTTCTTTTTGTCAAGGTGTGCCACAAACTCCTCCCCAATTCTATTCAATACTTCATCATTAGTTATGTGATCTACCCATCTAATCTTCAGCATTCTTCTGTAGCATCACATTTCGAAAGCTTCTATTCTCTTCTTGTCCAAACTATTTATCGTCCATGTTTCACTTCCATATTTAGTTTACTTTTGTTTAAATCCAAGTCCACCCAGGAGAAACAGGACAACTAACAAGTTAGTACGGATCCACTGTTCATCAGTGCTACGATTCACAGCTGACTTAAAGTAGCCCTGACTTGACCAGGTTAGCAAAATCGATATTCCCACGAGTGGTAGTCTGTTCGACTGGACAACACCTTTACCGGCGGAAGTGAGAACTTCATCGCCACAGAGAAATACTCGTCGCTCGACTGCTAAGCGACGGCGCCAGGCACAACAATAATAATAACAAAAAAAGAGCCTTAGGCGACATCTCATTTCGCGCGACGCGACGGTTTTGTCCTTGGGGCCGGCACCGGGCGGCAGCGCTATGAATTAGCCAGCATCCAATCTGGCGCGGCCGCTGGCGGCTGTGCCTCGCCGTGCCGGCACAAGTTTGCGCCGCGTGATACAAGCTGTCGCGCCCGTCGCCGCGGGCGCTGCGGTTCGCCTGCCACTCGCCAGATGGCTCCGTAGCGCCGACACGGCATCTGAAGACGTCGCGCGCTGCCACGTCCTTGTTGCTATAGGGGTGAAAATTATTTATACCGACAAACTCTGGGAGGCTGCACGGGATACCAAAACTAATCTTTTTCCCTAATTTCATATTTTCCTGTGAGGATTTCTTTAAACCTACAGAGGAAGTTTTTTTCCGGATGAAAATTAATTAAATTAACAGACTCTAGGACAATGAAACCACTTTTTCTAACGAAAACACGTTCAGCCGGTTACATTTCCAGTTGTTACTTTATTTGAACAACCAATTTCAGCGCTATAGGACATCATCTTCAGGTCCCCTGACTGACTTGTAGGAAGAATCGCACCTCTGGTTCAGTCAAAACAGGGGCCAGCATTCAGTGAATGGTATCCGCCGATTTTTGATACAGCCATCGCTTCGAGCATTAGGCAAGTGATGATCGTAGGGATCGCTGCGTCAAAAATCTAACGATATCAGTCACTGAATGCTGACCCCTATTTTGATTGGACCAGATGTGGGATTCTTCCTACACGTCGATCAGGGTGCCTGAAGATGGCGTAATGTAACGCTGAAACTGGTTGCTCAAATAAAATAACAACTGGGAATTTAGATGGCTGAAGGTGTTTTGATTTGACATTTTGTACTGAGCAGCCGAGGTCCCGTAAAAATCTGTATGAAGATGGACTTACAGAGACGTTTCGTAATGTGTTTTCCTCTGATGACAAAAAGGAACACAAACAAGTTTTAAGTCTCTATTCAAATGGCTCTGAGCACTATGGGACTTAACATCTGAGGTCATCAGTCCCCTAGAACTTAGAACTACTTAAACCTGACTAACCTAAGGACATCACAAATATCCATGCCCCTGGCAGGATTCGAACCTGCGACCGTAGCAGTCGCGCGGTTCCCGACTGAAGCGCCTAGAACCGCTCGGCCACCGCAGCCGGCAAGTCTCTATTACCAAGAGACAACATCAACAGCATAACACAATTACTTCTACACTCAAGCGCCAAAGAAACTTGTATAGTCATGCGTATTAAAACACACAGATATGTCAACAGACAGCACACGGAGTGCTGCCGGCAACGCCTATATATGACAATAAGTGCCTGGCACAGTTGTTAGATCGGTTACTGCTGCTAAAATGGTAGGTATCTAGATTTAAATGAGTTTGAACGTCATGTTATAGTCGGTGCACGAGCGATGGGACACAGCAAAATTTATTTTCATCCTTTTTTTTATTATTATTTCAATGGTTCAAATGGCTCTAAGCACTATGGGACTTAACGTCTGAGATCATAAGTCCCCTAGACTTAGAACTGCTTAAACCTAGCTAAGGACATCATACACATCCATGCCCGAGACAGGATTCGAACCTGCGACCGCAGCAGCGCGGTTCCGCTCGAGCACAGCGGCCGGCTGGGACTCAGCATCTCGGAGGTAGCTATGAAGTGGGGATTTTCCTGTACAACAGTTTCACGAGTGTACCGTGAATATCAGGAATCCGGTAAAACATCAAATCTCCAACATCGCTACAGCCGGAAAAAGAACCTGCAAGAACGGGACTAACGACGACTAAAGAGAATCGTTCAACGTGACAGATGCGCAACCCTTCCGCATATTGCTGCAGATTTCAGTGCTGGGCCATCAACAAGTGTCAACAGGCGAACCATTCAATGAAACATAATCGACACGGGCTTTAGGAGCCGAAGGCCCACTCATGTACTACTGACGACTGCATGGCACAAAGCTTTACGCCTCACCTGGGCCTGTCAGGGATGGGGGCTCATTCTAGCTAAGATATGGGCTGCGAATGGTGAAATTCACTGAGGTAGGCGACTCAGACAAAGGGCAGATTAGTATTACGCAGAGCCTTCGAACGAGTGTCTTTAAAACGGCGAAGCTTGTCGAATGCTCACGTGCTACTGTCGTGAGTAGGACTATGAAACTACTCCTGGGCGCTAAATGGTTCGATGTCCACGACTCTTCACAGAACGTGGAGTTCGGAGGCTTACCTGCTCTGTAAAGTAGGACATGTGATGTGTCATCTCTGCCGAAAAACAACAATGCTCGCTCACACGCAAGTGTTCCAGAGCGCTACATTCATCATACATGGTAGAACATGGGGCTCCACAGCCGACCATCCCTACGTGTACCCTTGTTGCCCCGACAACATCGCCAGTTAAGATTGCAGTGGGAACGGAACCGTCGGGATTCGACGTCGGTGAATGGAAACGTGTCGGCTCTTCGTGTGAATCACATGTTTGCTACACTGGGTCGATGGTCGTCTCCACAGACGCCGTCATTGAGGTGAACGGCAGCTCAAAACGTGCAGGGCGCCACGGATGCAGGCTGGTGGGAGCCGTACTATGCTTGGGAAGACACTCTCTTGCGCTTGCATAGGACCTGTGATAGTAATTTAAGACACACTGAGAGCTGCATCCCTTCATGTTTGATGTCTTAGCCAACGGCGACGTCATTTTTCAGCAATATAATTGTCCGCGTCTGGTATCCAGAATCGTGCTACAGTGGTTTGAAGAGCACTATTGTGAACTCACATTGGTGCGTCGGGGACCAGTTTCGCCTGATGTAAATCCTCTGGAACCCATCTAGGTCGCTATCGGGCACCATCGCCGCGTACGCCAATCAGCAACCCCGTTATTTACGCGAATTACATGACCTATGTGTAGACATCTAATGCAACATACCTCCACAAACCTACCAAAAAGCTGTCGGATCCCTGATAAGCTCAGTCAGTGATGTATTTCGTTCCAAAGACGAACAAAAAATGGTTCAAATGGCTCTGAGCACTATGGGAAGTAACATCTGAGGTCATCAGTTCCCTAGAACTTAGAACTACTTAAACCTAACTAAACTAAGGACATCACACACATCCATGCCCGAGGCACGATTCGAACCTGTGACCGTAGTGGTCGCGCGGCTCCAGACTGAAGCGCCTAGAACCGCTCGGCCACACCGGCCGGCGAAGACGAACAGACAAGCCGTTAAGGAGGTGCTCATTATGTTTTGGCTCATCCGTTTAAGTACATCTGTTTGCAGTAACACTTAAACATAACGTTTTTGCATTATTCCAAAACACAAAGAAGCCAACATACTGTACGTGGAAAACTGTATTGATGCATTAAAACAGCGGCTCGATTTGGCGGCCACCAATGTTGTTGCAGACATTGTCCTTACGAAGCATCCCACCTAGTGTCTCTTCAGTTTCTAGTGTTACGGCCATAATTCGTGCTAGCACATCTTCCTCTATCTGTTCAGAGATCTCGTATATTAAACTTTGTATAGGACACCACAAGAAGTGGTCCATATGAGTTAAATCCGGCGATCGCGGCGGCCTCGTGGTTGGACCACATCGGTCTCTCCATCTTTCAACATATCATCTTTTGAGATGTCTCCGAACCGCACGTGAGATGTGAGGTGGTGTACCATCATGATGAAACGACATTACCCGACGGACGTTCAGCTTCCAATATGTTTTGTAAGAAGATTAAGTACGCAGGACCAGAGAGCTTAAGTGGAAAGAGGTATGGTCTAGACACATAACGGTCCCAAAATACCCGCCCACAGATTAATATCAAACCAGTGCTGAATCCCTGAAAATGCCTGACTCGAGGGTTCTTCATCTGCTCAAACAGATCTGTTACCCGAATTCAGACTGTCCCAAGTTACTTACATTCACCTGTGAACAGAACACGACGTGAAGACAGGGGTGTGTCGACGCAGTCGTGCAGGAACCACTTGCAGTTGGCAACACGTTGTGGAAAATCAGCTGAACCTATAGCGTGTACCCTTTTCAAGATGTACGGATGTAATTGTTGCTTACGCAGAACGTCCCAGACGATACTGTGATTAACGCCCATTACACGCGAAGTTGATTTAATATTCGTGGATAGGTTCTCTTCAGCTCGATGGAGTGCATCTTCTTCAAATTCTGGCGTGCCATGGAACACCACAGTCCTTCCTCCTCACGGTGAAGGTACCTGTTTCTTGCTGCAGCTGCCTAACTTGGAAAAAAGTTTCTGTGATGCCGTGTTACGTCGTGGGAAACGTTCATGATACAACCAATTAGCAGCACTTCCGTTACCTCGGGCTTCGATACACACAAAGAGCATGTCTGTGTATTCTGAAAATCTGTACAGAACTATGTTTACTATATCGGAGACGCACGGCAATTGAATAGGTCTCGCTACAAGGTAGACGTTAAGTAACATTAAGCGACTCGGAGACTTTTCTCCTTCCCTCAGCAGACGTGGACGCGTTACACTTCTGACCTGAAACTTTCGTCGAACGGAAACGGTACGTTTCCGGAGATGGGTTACTATTCAAAATATTATTTACTCACTCCCCTCTACAAGTTCTGGAAGTTTATAACCTGAATTCTCGAACATCCTGTACAGTAATATAAAACGAAATAATTTGAGATGTTACTGATACACACTAACAGAAAAAATTAATATACCTGAAAAAACGTCAACTTTCATCAGATGACGGCATATGCCACCTAGCAGATAGTAGATGTACTGATAATGATTTCGACGTCTTCTGCCTACAGGCTGTGCAGTGGCTTAAAAACCAGAGCGCTGTCTGTGGGTACCCTTTAGTAGTGAATACGCATAGCCAGAAGACAGTGTGGTGCAAACGTGTGAAACAAGCAGGCAACATGCCGTGGAGACGCACTCGTGTTTCCTACAGCCAACTGAGAGAGTGTAAAAGCTGTCATATTGTGGCCTTTCGAGTGGCTGGATGGTCCTTTCGGTGAATTGCCGCACAAGTTGGATGTGCTGCGTCAGGCGCGCAACGATGCGATGGACTCGTGAACATAATGACACCCATAAATGAGGTTCTGGACGTCGATGTGGCTCAGACTTCTGACAGGATCGCCGTATTTTCAGGGCAGCAGTGGTACATCATACAGCACAGGCAAGAGGGCTTGTGAACCCAGACGTGCCAACACGGTTGCGAAACGGATAATAGGGATGGGACTACTGGCACGCACACCTCTAGCCCGCCTTTCACTCACGCCACAGCATCGACGTGCGCGGCTCGATTACTGCTGTCAGAGGATTAATTGGAAGATGGAATGGCGCGGTGTGGTCTTCAGCGATGAAAACAGATGGTGCCTGAGCGCAAGTAATGTTTGTTTGCGTGCACGACGTAGACCTAGTGAGTTGTGCCTCCTAGACTGCATTCGTCCTAGATACACTGACTCCATTCCAGGCCTTATGACGTGGGGTACGATAACCTACAACTCTCGTTCACATTTTGGTGTCTCCGAAGGGGACGCTAACCAGCGTTCGGTACGTACAGAGTCCGCCGCTCGTGGTCTCGCGGTAGCGTTCTCGCTTCCCGAGCACGGGGTCCCGGGTTCGATTCCCGGCGGGGTCAGGGATTTTCACCTGCCTCGAGATGACTGGGTGTTTGTGTTGTCCTCATCATTTTATCATCATCCAGGAAAGTGGCGAAATTGGACTGAGCAAAGGTTGGGAAATTGTACGGGCGCTGATAACCGCGCTGTTGAGCGCCCCACAAACCAAACATCATCATCATCATCATCACATAGGTACGTACAGAATGTTGTTGGACCCAGTTCTTGCAACAGGAAGACGATGTTTTGCTCTGAAACGCGTATGTATTCAGTACAGCGATGGCGAGCCATGACAGAATCTCTGACCAGAGAGTTATTTATCGTGGCTAGTCTGCGCTTGACCGCGCGAGAGGGCAGTTGCATGTAGGGAGTCGGTAGTTACAGTTGCGAGAGAGTAATAGCGCGCGAGGGTTCAGTTGAGTTGCGAGTTAGTAGTTGTGTGTGAGGAGTCGGCGGGCGTCGACATGGCTCTATGGTCGGGATTCAGGACGAGGTATATTATTAAATAAGGTAATGAAGCAGCATTGCGCTCATCTGATAATGTAATGGATCTTAAGTGTAATTAATTTGTTCAAGAGTCGCCCCAATAATAATTTCGTTTTCGAAACCAACCATTTTTAACAAAGGATCCCTTTTTTTGAAATAATATTTTCCTTACATTTCCTTAAAGAAAAGTGTCCCTTAAATTAAAAAAAAAAATATATATTTGCGATGCATTTCCTCCAAGCTATGGCGAAAAATAAGAGCAGATGCAGTATTACTGAGGTAAGAATTTGAGTTTAATCAGGGCCTAAAGATCGACATTTCGGTCTATTTGCGTTTTCATTGTCACTGAGATTTCATTCATTTCTTATTAAATTGACTTTCATTTTTGTGGGGAGGTTACATTTTGGTCAGATTGTTAATTTTCATTTAATTGTCATTGTCAATAAATTATTTAATTTGCGGGGAGGTTACAGCTCCAACTCAAGATGCTCTGTAAGACGTGCAGCAACTTCGCTAGTCAGCATGGTGTTCGGACTTGTTGCCTTCTATGGAGAATGAGGTAGGTGTAACTGTCTGCTTGCTGGTCGGGTTGACTTACGAGGGCTCCTCTGGAAGGGCGTGCGGATTAATTGAAGCCGCGCGAGGTTACCGTGCGGCTTAGGGCGTCTTGCCACGGTTCGCACGACTATCCCCGTTGGAGGTTCGAGTCCTCCCTCTGACATGGGTGTGTGCGTTGTCCTCAGCGTAAGTTAGTTCAAGTAGTGTGTAAGCCTAGGGACGCATAACATTAGCAGTTTGGTCCCATAGGAATTAACCACAAATTTCCAAAAATTAATTCAGCAGTAGCCTCTCGAATAGCGCGCATGGCATGGTGGTCCGACATCGAAAGCAAACTACCAGTTTCCCCAAACCATCTGTCCCCTTTATTGCTTGTTACGAAAAGTGGAATCAACGTCAGTTGGTCGCAGTCCGTACTCACACCGGAAACAACGTTGTACCAGTGTAACAGAAGTCAGCTCCGCGAGAGATAGCACACAGAACACCTTCTGCAGTGGAGTCCACATAGATATCGCCGGCCGCTGGGGTCGAGCGTTCTAGGCGCTTCAGTCTGGAACCGCACTGCTGCTACTGTCGCAGATTCGAATCCTGCCTCTGGCGTGGATGTGTGTGATGTGTCCTTAGGCCAGTTAGGTTTCAGTAGTTCTACGTCTAGGAGACTGATGACCTCAGATCCCGTAGTGCTCAGAGCCATTTGAACCATTTTCATCGTAGATATCGACGCGTGTTCACCCAAACAGATCAATTACCTGGATGCGCAAGCGATACAACTGCGGTAAGTAAACACAGGAAACATTTAGAGTCACTACACTAATAGCAGCAAATCGCAAATAACTACACTGTCGGAAAAAGTTTTGCACACTCTTTCAGAGGTTTACAGTTTATTCAAGATTTATTGTTACAACAGTGCACGTAGTGTCATGAAATTATTACAATTACAGATGAATAGCACAAAGCGATTATGAGGTACAAGGTATCGACCCATGCTGTAACACCCATATTAGTACGTGGTGTAGTCTCCGTGGGCGGCAATGCAGGCGCTGACTCTGGCATTCAGTCGATCGTACAGATGGCGAATACTGTCCTGGGATACGTTATGCCACGCCTGATCGACATATGTAGTTCTGTAAGAATCGTTGATTGACGAGTCTCACGAATCCCTTCTCGCCCCATAATATGGACCTATATGCTGTGTCACAAATTCCTCGTGACATCTTCCAACAAGATGATGACGCACCATGCCATTTGCAAACACTGTGAGGGGCTTCTTGGATCATGAGACCCCAGATGTCTGGACTGGGAGAGGTAGTCCACTGATTGCTTGGGACATTTAACAAGAATCGAGTGTACCAGAAACCAATTCGTGATCTATCAAATCTGCGTCATCGCATTCGTGCAGCTAAAGCGAATGTTACGTCTGTAAGGCAACAAAACTGTGGTGTCACCGCCAGACACCACACTTGCTAGGTGGTAGCCTTTAAATCGGCCGCGGTCCGCTAGTATACGTCGGACCCGCGTGTCGCCACTATCAGTGATTGCAGACCGAGCGCCGCCACACGGCAAGTCTAGAGAGACGTCCTAGCACTCGCCCCAGTTGTACAGCCGACTTTGCTAGAGATGGTTCACTGACAAATTACGCTCTCATTTGGCGAGACGATAGTTTGCATAGCCTTCAGCTACGTCATTTGCTACGACCTAGCAAGGCGCCATTATCATTTGCTATTTATCTTGTGATGCATGTACCGTCAGACCGATGTTCACCAATTATGAATTAAAGTTAAGTATTCCATCAGCTACGTTCTTTGCTACTATAAATTCCCTTAACTGTTCCAGACCTCGCGCCAGCCTGCGTGAGCTTAAACGCGTGCCCTTCGGCTTCCTCAGCGTGGCTTGGTTGTCTTGCCAAGTCACAACAAAAACAATTTGAGAGAAGTGGAATACAGATTAGACGTCTGACATGCCGCTAAAACTCCGCTATCAAGGTGTATTACATGCTTAAAATTTTTTTTAGTTACCATACTTGTAGGAATACAGCATCAATGAATATCTAAATTACTTCTCAACTTACATCATTTGTTATAGGGTGTGCCGTGCTGAGACGGCGATAGCTCGCCCCTGGCGAGTTTAACACTTTCTTTACCCGTTCGAGGGCCTTTGGCCTCTCTCGGTGGTAGGAACGAAAGAGGTGGTCGAAGTGGATAATGAGGGCTGGTGTCTGTTGGAGCACACGGGCTTCCTGGGGAGTAATTAGCCAGGACTGCTGGCGCACGAATTTCCTGATGCGAGAGTCGTGAGCTGGCGTTTACCGTACCGCACGGAGCGGCTGTTCATGTAGTGTGTTCTGCATCTACATCTACATGGTTACTCTGTAATTCACACTTAAGTGCCTGGTAGAGTGTTCATCGATCCATTTCCACACTACTTCTCTACCATTCCCCTCTCGGATGGCGCCCGTGGGGAAAAGAAACACCTAAATCTTTCCGTTCGAGCTCTGATTTCTCTTATTTTATTATGATGATCATTTTTCCCTACGTAGATGGGTGTCAACAAAATATTTAGCATTCGGAAGACGAAGTTCGTGATTGAAACTTCGTAAATAGATCTCCCCGCAAAGAAAATCGTCTTGGTTTCAGTGACTACCACCCTAACCAGCGTATAATATCAGAGACACTCTCACCTCTATTGCGCGATAATATGAAACGAGCTGCCCTTCTATGCAATTTTTCGATGTTTTCATGTTTGCCGAGACTGCGCCTCTCCTGGCTGTGCTAGTTCGCGTGGTTTCGGGGTTCCTCCTGGAGAAGTCAGCGCGATTCGCCGAGGACTGGGGTTTATGTCCCTGGCTGTCTTAAACACTCGGCACGCCTTCATCATGGAATTTTGCCGAAACGTGTCAACTACTTTTTTTCGGTTTTCCGGACGAGGACAGAGCCACATCCTGTCTCCGTCTGTTTATGGGTAAGCGTCGTTTGTCATGTTCGCCAGAAACTTGTCTTGGTTGTATGCAGTTTGCTTCGAGCAACTTATTGCTTGCCTTCCGCTTGGTTTTCAACTTCATTGTGCTGCATTCCCACATTTTACATTTAACTGGTGATTATCTGAAGGATCCTATGGTGTGTGTTCAACTCCCTCTTGTATGGAAATTGGCTTATCTGTTTAGAGTATATGTTTTTAATATTTTGGCAACCTCTTTTAAGTAAAAGTTCAAACTGTTTTTTCTTCTCATCTGGATTTAAAGGACTTGTGGCATATGGTCAGTTTTAAGCTTAGATTCATTTTGCCACTTTGTTGAACTTAAGAAAGGGGCTTCACTTTAATCAGAGGCCATGACTTGGTTCTTCCAGCCAGTAGTATATCTCCCTCCTTATCCTCTACCAGAATAAGTGGAATGTTTTATATGATACTTCAATATTTGTTTTACATTTAAGGTACAAATAATCTTTAATTCTTGGATACTCCCGCGTTTATACCCGCTCTAAATGTCATATCTTTTAGAGCTGGTCCAAAAGCTTCATTTCTGTTTTACCCTTTCACTGTTTAATAGAGCGTTTGCTGTATATGTTGTGGAGGTCAACATACTGTCGCTTGCCTTGTTACCTCCAGGGGTTGGGACCTGAGGTCGACGCCCGGGGCCAGTTCTACCGTCAGATGTCGTGAGCCCCGACCTGACGTTGGGCTGGTCAGTTGTAATTCATTAATATTCAATGTGTTTCATCTTTTGTGGCCCTTTTAAAATTGTAAAGCATGTCTAAATTGCTTAACATCTGGTACTGGGAGTTAAATAATTTTTCTAGAATCTGATTTTTAATTATTTTTTTAAAAAATAGAAAATAAACATGTTCTCTGAGAGTAATTATGATTTACCAGTTTGTAAGTAAAAGTATTAATTAATTTATTGGTGGTTAGTAGAATTTTGGAGGAGCTACTTAACAACAAATGATGTTCAATGGTTTTCCCCAGCCCTTCCTCTAGGACCTGACTGCTAACTTCCTCTCTAACTAGCTACATGCCCTTGTTGTCTGTACAACTATCGTAGTTAGAGCGTGGTTATTTTCTAGTCTTTTTTTTTGCCATCCGCGTTTCGCTCCTTTTATTTGTGAAGCTTTTTCAGTGACGATTTTGAGTGTTGTTAGTCCATATTAGACCATATGTGTTGTCCCAGAGGCCGGCCGGAGTGGCCGTGCAGTTCTAGGAGCTACAGTCTGGAACCGAGCGACCACTACGGTCGCAGGTTCGAATCCTGCCTCGGGCATGGATGTGTGTGATGTCCTTAGGTTAGTTAGGTTTAATTAGTTCTAAGTTCTAGGCGACTGATGACCCCAGCAGTTAAGTCGCATAGTGCTCAGAGCCATTTGAACCATTTTGTTGTCCCAGAGATGTGCTCATCGGTCCTCAAGTCCCAGCTGGTCGATTTCCGGCATTTTATCACCCAAATTTGTTATAACACATCACTTGCATTCTGTGAGAAGTAAGTGAGTGAGTCGGGTGTTGGTCACGCTACTGAACGATCGGGCAATTGCTGACATCTATAACTTAATGTAAGTGATTACTCTGCTATTCACAATAAAGTGCCTGGCAGAGGGTTCAATGAACCATGTTCACGCTGTCTCTCTACCGTTCCACTCTCAAATTTCATGACAAGATCCCGTCGCAACGAAAAACGCCTTTGTTTTAATGATTGACACTCCAATTCACGTATTATGTCTGTGGCACTATCTCCACTGTTTCGCGAAAATACAAAACAAGCTGCCTTTCTTTGAACTTTTTTGATGTCATCCGTCAGTACCATCTCATGCGGATCCCATACCGCACAGCAGCACTCCAGAATAGGGCGGACAAGCGTGGTGCAAGCAGTCTCTTTAGTAGACCTGTTGCACCTTCTAACAAGGGAACCTCCCCATCGCACCCCCCTCAGATTTAGTTATAAGTTGGCACAGTGGATAGGCCTTGAAAAACTTAACACAGATCAATCGAGAAAACTGAAAGAAGTTGTGTGGAACTACGAAAAAAGTAAGCAAAATATACAAACTGAGTAGTCCATGCGCAAGATATGCAACATCAAGGATAGTCTCAGCTCGGGAGCGCCGTGGTCCCGTGGTTAGCGCGAGTAGCTGCGGAACAAAAGGTCCTTGGTTCAAGTCTTTCCTCGAGTGAAAAGTTTAATTTTTTATTTTCAGAAAATTATTATCTGTACGTCCGTCCGATGCGAGGTAACTGCGCCGCAGTATGGGGACGCTACACCTAAAGAAACATCGAAACATCCACAAGAAAACCTAAATCGGGCAAGGTAGAAGAATCTTTTTACCCATTCGCCGAGTGTACAAGTTAGCTGGGTCGACAACATATTCCTGTCATGTGACGCCCATGCCGTCACCAGTGCCGTATAGAATATAGCAGACGTGTTTTCCTGTGGAGGAATCGGTTGACCTATGACCTTGCGATCAAATGTTTTCGGTTCCCATTGGAGAGGCACGTCATTTCGTCTACTAATCGCAAGGTTTTGCGGTGCGGTCGTAGAACACAGACACTAAACTTATTACGGTGAACAGAGACGTCAATGAACGAACGGAAACTCTGCGAAAGTAAAGAAAGTAAATTTTTCACTCGAGGGAAGACTTGAACCAAGGACCTCTCGTTCCGCAGCTGCTCACGCTAACCACGGGACCACGGTGCTCCAGAGCTCACACTATCCTTGATGTTGCCTATCCTGCACATGGACTACTCAGTTTGTATATTTTGCTTATTTTGTTCATAGTTCGACACAACTTCTTCCTGTTTTCTCGATTGATCTGTGTTAAGTTTTTCAAGGCCCATCCACTGTGCCAACTTATAACTAAATCTGAGGGGGGGGGGGGGGGTGCGATGGGGAGGTTCCCTTGTAAGTGTTCTGCCAACGAATCGCAGTCTTCGGTTTGCTCTACCCACAACATTATCTGTGTGATCGTTCCAATTTAGGTTATTTGTAATTGTAATCCTTAAGTATTTAGTTGCGTTTACAGCCTTCAGGTTTGTGTGACTTATCGCGTAATGGAAATTTAGTGGATTTCTTTTAGTATTCATGTGAATAATTTCACACTTTTCTTTATTCAGGTTCCATTGCCACTTTTCGCACCATAACGTATCCAAATCATTCTGCAGTTCCATTTGGTCATCTGATGACTTTACAAGACGGTAAATGACAGCTTCATCTGCAAGCAATCAAAGAGGGCTACTCAGATTGTCTCCTGTGTCGTTAATATAGATCAGTAACAACAGAGGGCCTAGAACACTTCCTTGCGGAACGCCGGATATTACTTCTGTTTTACTCGATGACTTTCCGTCTATTACTACGAACTGTGACCTTTCTGACAGGAAATCACGAATGCAGTCGTACAACCGAGGCGACATGCCATAGGCACGCAGTTCGGTTAGAAGACGCTTGTGAGGAACGGTGTCGAATGCCTTCTGGAAGTCTAAAAATATGGAATTAATTTGACATCCCCTGTCAGTAGCACACATTACATCATGAGTATAAAGAGCTAGTTGTGTTTCATAAGAACCGTATTTTCTGAATCCGTGCTGACTATGTGTCAATAAATCGTTTTCTTCGAGGTAATTCATAATGTTCGAACACAGTATATGTTCCAAAATCCTAACGCAAATCGACGTGGTATGGACCTATAATTCAGAGGATTACTCCCATTTTCCCTTTTGGACAGAGAGCATATGTAAAAGATCCATAGAAATTTTCTTTCTTGGTTCGGATTAAATAGTTTTCACTGTTGAGACGTGATTAAGTAAAATCATCTGCTCCCATAGCTTGCACCACTCCTTTAGCGTTTCTGTAACTAATCTCTTGGCAGAGAGATGTATTTTTCTGTAAGCGATTTTTGTAGTGATGATGACAGTTGTTAAGGTATCAGAGTTTCGTTATATTTTCGAATGCTAGCCTCTTCAACATCATTTAAAAAAACAAACACCGTCCGAACAGGCCGTGAAGGCCCAGTGGTCACCGACCGACCACCGTGTCATCCTCATCCTTAGGCGTCACCAGATGCAGATACGAAGGGTCATGTGGTCAACATACCGCACTCCCAGCCGTGACCGGTACCACTACTTCTCAGTGAAGTAGCTCCTTGTTGCCCTCACAAGGGCTGAGTGCACTCCGCTGGCCACCAGCGCTCAGCAGGCCGAGACGGTGAGCCATCCCAGTTCCAGACGAGACCGACAGCGCCTATCTTCGGTGATCCGATGGGAATGGATGTCAGCACTGCGGCAAGGCAGCCGGCTTTAACATCGTTTAGTAGGTCTCCCCCCGTCTCCTCACGAAAATTTAGTTTTATGAAAATACAGAGCTATTACAAATGATTGAAGCGATTTCATAAATTCACTGTAGCTCCATTCACGGACATATGGTCACGACACACTTCAGATACGTAGAAAAACTCATAAAGTTTTGTTCAGCTGACGCCGCACTTCAGGTTTCTGCCGCCAGAGCGCTCGAGAGCGCAGTGAGACAAAATGTCGACAGGAGCCGAGAAAGCGTATGTCGTGCTTGAAATGCACTCACATCAGTCAGTCATAACAGTGCAACGACACTTCAGGACGAAGTTCAACAAAGATCTACCAACTGCTAACTCCATTCGGCGATGGTATGCACAGTTTAAAGCTTCTGGATGTCTCTGTAAGGGGAAATCAACGGTTCGGCCTGCAGTGAGCGAAGAAACGATTGAACGCGTGCGGGCAAGTTTCACGCGTAGCCGCGGAAGTCGACGAATGAAGCAAGCAGGGAGCTAAACGTACCACAGCCGACGGTTTGGAAAATCTTACGGAAAAGGCTAAAGCAGAAGCATTTCTTAAACAGGAGATTGGAAAACCGATGGATCGGTCGTGGTGGAGATCATGATCAACAGTTCATGTCATGGCCTCCACGCTCTGCCGACTTAACCCCATGCGATTTCTTTCTGTGGGGTTATGTGAAAGATTCAGTGTTTAAACCTCCTCTACCAAGAAACGTGCCAGAACTGCGAGCTCGCATCAACGATGCTTTCGAACTCATTGATGGGGACATGCTGCGCCGAGTGTGGGAGGAACTTGATTATCGGCTTGATGTCTGCCGAATCACTAAAGGGACACATATCGAACATTTGTGAATGCCTAAAAAAACTTCTTGAGTTTTTGTATGTGTGTGCAAAGCATTGTGAAAATATCTCAAATAATAAAGTTATTGTAGAGCTGTGAAATCGCTTCAATCATTTGTAATAACCCTGTATATGTCGCCGCGTTGCACAGTACACAGTGATTAAAACTGAAGCAAGATCTGCTTCTAATAGTTCCACGTCCTTGTATTGCACTACGTAAGGCTTTCTTTCCTTTTATCTAGCTGCAACTGAGCTGCATTTCTTATGTTCATTCAGCATTTTCGAGTTTCCGTTGCCACAGGGAAGCCCCGAAAATTTGCTAGGGCCTGTCTTACATTATAGTCAGAATATAGAAAGATAATTCAGTTAAGCATTGCGTTTCAAAATTACTATTAGGTTGAGATTAGGTAATGTTCAGTCCAGAGTTCACCCACTTTTTCAGAAAGACTCATTCTTAGAGTGCAGAGTTAAATTTGTGTGTGTGTGTGTGTGAAATATTATGGGACTTAACTGCTAAGGTCATCAGTCATTAAGCTTACACACTACTTAACCTAAATTATCCTAAGCACAAACCCACACACCCATGCCCGAGGGAGGACTCGAACCTCCGCCGGTACAAGCCGCACAGTCCTTGACTGCAGCGTCTGAGACCGCTCGGCTAATCCCGCGCGGCTTTGTGTGTGTGTGTGTGTGTGCGCGTCATCCAGTGTTTGGAAATTTGTTCAGTCACGTTTGCGTATGTAAAATTACGGGACATGTTTCATAGAAATATTTTGGTTGTTAATTCCTTCCAAATCGATTTGTAATTCCATGAAGCACACTTAGTCTGTTAGTTTTGTGTACTGAAATGGCAAGTCACATGTTATGACGCCACATTGTGTTGCATTGCTCATTGTACTGTGCAATACAGAATTTTATAGGACAGTTTATTTAACAGACAGTTTGGCGTTTTATAATTAATTTTGTAAATGTTAATTCAAATGCTGCTATACAGTTTGAGATAGGTTTTTCTGCTCATTATTATCAGAATGCTTTTGGTGATTACACGACTTGCATTGTTCAACATTACAACAAAGACACATACGAAGTAAAGGATAGAAAACCAGTACAGTCCAGCTCAGTTCTAGTCCGCAATATTCACTATATTATTTATATTTACATTCACAACAGTCACAAATGTACAGTGATATACTGAGAAGCATCTCATACAGTACAAAAATTGGTAATTCAGTCAAGATATAGGACAATGCAAAGTATGCTCTTGAATACACGTAGAAGTCTATCAACTTTTGACCGAGGGAATTGATTGGCGTACATCATTTCTTAAAATTTCCTTGAGCCAACAGTAAGTTAGGGCTCTTGCTGAATCATCGAGCCGGTTCAACAACTGTTTGAATGAAGTGCAACGTCCAGTTAATTGTCAGGACCCTGGAACACTTTGTTTTTCTCCTGTTGTTTCGTGAAAGCTAAAAGCGACAGATATTCACAAATTGTAACGCCGCTAGGCATTGGAATGTAGAGCAAATCGGAACTGCCGCTTTAGAAGGTGACGAGATATGAGAACTATTGATTTAAAAATTTAATGAAGATGCTGGGTTCTGCGTTTCATTCATTTTCAAGGGCTGTTCCCGCGAACCATGACATTTTTGCTAGCGAGCTGTTCGTCCGACTTGTTAGCTGCGCTTTGCCGACAGAAGAGCTCCTCAGCTGAGCTCCGCTCGGATTTGGGTTAATTAGTTTTATTTGAGGTGGACAGGCGGATATGGTAATCAGGTGTATATGGAGATTTCATCTTATACTTTTCATTTAAGTTCTTCGTCAGCTTACGAGGTTTTGGAGAAAAAACTTACGTGAGCTGCATTCGATACGTCTGTGATGAGAGTGTCAGCAATGAGATTGTATCGCTTCAACATCACCTACACGAATGTAGGTGACTGTCTAATCTTCCTAACGGTATTCTATTTAATTGTATCGTGGCAACATCACCTACACACGATGTAGTTGATTGTCTATTCTTTTTAACGGTGGTCTGTGTAAGTATGTTGTGTGTGTGTGTATGTGCATATGTTCGTGTGTGTGTGTGTGTGTGTGTGTGTGTGTGTGTGTGTGTGTGTGTCTGTGTGTGTGACAGTATGCAGGACATTACACATGCAGTTTCTTGTATTAATCATATTTCGAATAATTGTTTCTATATCGCAAAAAAAAAATTTCGAAAGCTGTTTGATGACATTTCATCAGTCATGCAATAAATTGCAGTTGTTTCAAAGAAAATGCCTTTTTGTATGCTGCACATCGAAATGTTTCTTTTTATTTATGCACCCAGACGCGTTTCGCCTTTTTTACATGGCATCATCAGTGGGTGTCTTGAAATATTACATGATTTGTCCATTTTTACACATAGGTTATGGTTTGCCATTTAGGTTATGGATTTAAAAACAATTCCTTAACGTTTTTTATGAAATGTAACGGTACTTATAGGTAACTTCTAATTCATTGCATCCAAGAAAACTGCTTTATCTCATCTGGAAACCAGGTGGACACCTTACAGTTCACTTTCACTTCACTGTTTACGTTACACATCACTGTAACTGCTATCTTTTTAATACAGAGATTCGTTTGTTTTTCTAAATGTTACCAACATTCTCAGTTTTCTGCATTCAACTGTTTTGTAATTGTGTGTGTGTGTGTGTGTGTGTGTGTGTGTGTGTGTGTGTGTGTGTATTTGAGAGGGAGAGAGATTTTTTAATAAAATAAAAATTATTTATTTTATTTTTATTGCCATCTTTTATTCATTTATTTATTCTTAAAAACAATAGTAATTATTATTATATTATTTTCCTCTATATACTTATACGAGAAATCATATGTGTAATCATTTGTTGGGATTACTGTCTATTATATGATCAGTCAGTGTAAACAGCGACTTGTTAGTCATATTTACTCCATCATTTAGTAGTTTTTTTCTTTTCAGCCATTGTTTTGTATACATGATAATTTTCCTGTAGTGTTTGGAGATGTATTTCATTATTTATCTAATTATTTTCATATCATTTTCTCTTGTAGTAGGTTTGTGGTTATTTTCTCTCAAATGTTGTGATAAGTTGGAAAATATAATAATAATAATTATTATTATTATTTTTAAGAATAAATAAATGAATAAAAATAGTAATAAAAATAAAATAAAGAATTTTTAATTTATTAAATAAAATCTCTCTCCCTCTCTAATACACACACACACACACACACACACACACACACACACACATTCACAAAACAGTTGAGTGCAGAAAAGTGAGATAGTTGGTAACACTCAGAAAAACAAATGAAGTGAGATAGTTGGTAACACTCAGAAAAACAAATGAATCTCTGTATTAAAAAGATAGCGTTACAGTGATGTGTAACGTAAACAGTGAACTGAAAGTGAACTGTAACATGTCCACCTGGTTGCCAGATGAGAAAAAGCAGTTTGCTTTGATGCAATGTATTAGAAGTTTCCTGTAAGTACCTTTCCATTTCATAAAAAAACGTTAAGGAACTGTTTTTAAATCCATAACCTAGATGTCAAACCATAACCTATGTGTAAAAATGGACAAATCATGTACCAATTCAAGACTCCCACTGATAATGCCTTGTAAAAAAGGCGAAACTGGTCTGGGTGCATAAATAAAAAGAAACATTTCCATGCGCAGCATGCAAAAAAGGAATTTTCTTTGAGACAACTGCAATTTATATACAGCTGCGGTGAAAGCGGCCACTACAAGAAACGCGTTATGCAATAGTGTTTTAAATATATTAACTCTCTGTGTAATGGAATTTCCGGAATGACTAAGAAGTGATTTTCGAGGTCAGACTTCTCGTAAACAGCTAAAATGTGGACTACTGCAACCACTGGCTTTACCAAGTCATCCAGGGTTGAATGGTGAATACGTGGAGAACGTTACCACGTTTCATGGCCACGTCTTTGGTTTTCCGATATGATAATTGAAGACGTCTGACGACCCCTCGTATACATGTTTTCTAGTGCAGAGAAAGTAATTGTTCCAATAAATTTACTTACTGTAAGACATAATTTCGCAGGGGCTAAATGCTCAGTAGTGATCCTATGTCCCTAAGAGAATAATGATTACTGATGATGGTTTCAGATTTGTTCCCAAATAATGTCGTAGGCAGAAGGTTATACACGGTCCAGTAACATCAATGTGACCACCACCTACTTTCGACGTCAATGTGCAGTGACCACTCACAGACAGCTAGTGGCAGAACTAGGACCGTGCAGTGTATAAAGCGGAAAAAAGTGCACTCGTTGTCGTAATAGGGAAACGGAGCGACTTATGTGGCGTCAAAACGGGCGTCATCATTGAATTTCAGGCTGTAATGGTTCTCTATTTACGTGACCACTACAGTACTCCAACCCCAGTTCTCGATACCAGTAATATCGTACTACTTTTCTGCGAAGTAACAGGCATATTTTTGTGACACTATTCACATTTGGTTTTATTAATGTATAGGTACTCCGACGTATCGATATATTACAGTGATATGGTTCTTGCGTGTATTCATTTCTGTGAGACTGTCATAATCTTTGACTTACTTGTAACCGTTTTGGCACGAATGCGCACAGAGCAGTCTTTGTTTCACTTTGCAGAAGTGAAGTTGTTATTTCGCTTTGTAAAAGAACAGTCGAGTCTTGTGTTTGGTTAAAGTGGAAATTAAATATATGAAGATTGATACAAAACTGTTTTCTTGACGATGTGACAATTAAGAAGAAGTATATGTGAATTTACAAGAAGTTTAATAAAAATTTGGATCATGAACACCAAGTCAAAAATTATTTCTACCATTCTATTGTTCTGATCCGGGATTGTTTGGTCATTAAGAATTTCCTGAAAAACGCATTTGTTAGGTCTTCAAATATTGCTAAAATATAGATCTGGATCTTCTAGCAGTCAAAGTGGAATCACCCTAGAATCAACAAGTTGAGCCATAACAACTTCGACGAAATCTACGTGAGAATCCATTCAAGATAAGTGCCAAAATTGATGACTTTTTTACAGTGACTGCACTATTTCCATTCTGACGAAACCATCCACAGGCAATACCTTTGTTGTTGCCCGATAAAGCGAACATATGCTGCGTGAGCAACATTATTAATCTGGTTTCTAACCTACTTTGCAAGTGGTGGTATTGTTAGAAGGCGAAGGGTGGAAGCATTTTCGAAACCGCTAAGTTTGTAAAATGTTGACGTCTCGCCATGGTTAGAGTATACCGTGAGTGGCAAAACAGCGCTATCCAAAACCGGCGTCGAGGGAACAGTGATTCACCGCGGGCCATAGCGACGGCTGCGAAGACGTACAACTGTTGAGCAGTTCAAGGCCCAGGTGAACCAAGTGCTACCTAAAATGACTCCTCAACGACCATTCAGTGAACGTTGTCGCATGTGCGCCTCCACGACAGGCACCTGGTCAATGCACCCGTCCTGACTGCTGTTCATCGCCGACGAAGGCTGGAATTTGCACTTCAGTACCACTACTGGAAGTCCACTGACTTGTGACAGGTGGCCTTTTCGGATGAATCACGTTTTATACGTGTAAAGAGTGAAGCGTCTGAAAGCCAGCACCCTGCAACAATCTTCGGAAGGGTCCAGGTCGGTGGAGGGAGCGTAGTTGCCTGGGAAATGTTTTTGTGGCATTCTTGTCACTGTGGAAAGCACAGTGGATCAACACAAGTATGCACCTATTCTTTTGACCTATGTCCGTCCCTAAAAGCAGTTCGTTTTTCCTCGACACGATGGCATCTACCAGCAGAACAATGCAACGTGTCACACAGCTCGCAGTGGCCGTGCGTGTTTCGAAGGGCACCAGGATGACTTTACCATACTGCCCTGGCCATCAAACTCCCGGATTTAAGCCCAACCGAGAATCTGTGGGACCACCTCTATCGGACTGTCCTTGGCCTGGGTCCTCAACCGAGAAACCTAGTGCATACCGCCATGGCACTAGTCACCATGGCTCCAGAAACTTGTTAGTACCTTCCGCAACTTCAGTGATTCTCTTCCTCCACGTCTCGCAGAGGTCCGTGCTGCAGAAGGAGGCTATTCGGATTAATGTGATTGGACCTTGCAATAACGGCGTGTTGACATAGGCCAAAATAATAATAATAATAATAATAATAATAATAATAATAATGGGGATGAAGGCACATACACTTCAAATGTGATATTTTGCGTGATATCAGGAACTACTTTGGAAGGAAATTAATTGTTAATAGAAATATAGTATTTAAATGAAAAGCCGCATGAGTTTATTTAGTTGTGTATTGTATACAGAGATTAACACAAGCCTTATTTTAGATATTTATGTGTAAATATTTATGTGTAAATAGATGACAAAGGCGTAGAAATTGGAGGAAAAAGAATAGGGTGTTTGAGGTTTGCTGATGACATGGTCCTTCTAGCCACAGGGGAAAAAGAATTACAGGATTTGGTGGACACCATTGAAACTAACGGAAAAAAATATGGAATGAAAATTAACACAAATAAAACAAAAGTATTGGCACTAGGAGGGAATAAGGAAATAAAAATTATGCTGAGTGGAGAAATACTGGAACAGGTGCAAAACTTTAAGTATCTTGGAAGCAGGATAGACGCCGACTGGAAGTGCACCACAGAAATTAAGACAAGGATATCAATGGCAAAAGAGGCGTTTTTAAGAAAAGGAGAATTTTCTGCAGCGGTCTGGACAGAGAACTCAGGAAGAAACTCATAAAATGTCTTGTGTGGAGTGTTCTTCTATATGGCGCTGAAACATGGACTATGAGGAAGAAAGACAGAGAAAGGCTGGAGGCTTTTGAGATCTAGACATGGCGGAGGATGGAAAGAATAAGTTGGATGGACAGAGTAAAAAATGAAGAGATATTGAGAAGAGTGGGAGAGAAAAGACAGTTACTAGATGTAATAAAGAGAAGAAAAAGAAATTGGATTGGGCATATATTAAGAAAGAATAACGGATTCATCAAAACAGTTTTAGAAGGTTATGTAGAAGGGGAAAGAAAGCGAGGAAGGAAGAGATTCCAGATACTGGATGACATGATGGACGGTACAACATACAGCAGCCTTAAGAAGGAAGCAATGGATCGCAGAAAATGGAGAGGCAAAGGACCTGCTAATATAGCAGATAATTGATGATTATGATGTGTAAATAGCATAAGCGAGTGATTACAAATGGACTTTGTTAAAACTCAGTACGAACACCCTTGTGTACATGTCTATCTTTGGTGTAACACTAACCAAGACTGTGTTGGCATTATTTGGTAAGCCCCTTTACGTCTTGTCTCCACGAAGCTCTGAGCCGCGCATTGTGATTTTCCTGCTGAAAGCCCATCCCGGTTAAGTTCTTAGTAAGGTCTGTCCAACTATAGTGTAGCGACGTTATTCGATCAAAAAACACGCCAGAGAGGAAGTGAGTTGATACAGAGCCACCGCAGGTGGGCGAAAGTGTTATGCGTTGCAAGCCAAAACACGACCTACAGGCGTTGCGAAGTCTGGAGTGCATAAGTACTCAGCCATTCGTGGGCGAAATGATTCTCATATCAGTACCACAGCCTACACCACAAGCCTGTGACACTCGGGACGACATCGCCAAAAGCAGTAAGGGGTCTGCTGTTAGACCACGAGACAGGGCAGCCTCAGGGAGCCGCTCGCTCACTGGAGCAAGTTCCCAGTCATCGTCAGCTGCGCCGCCGCACTGTCATCTCCGTTACGGCCGGAGTCGTTGCTGGCAGCGGCATTCGAGTGTCGCCACACTCGGCAATGCTCTTTGCGCTGCCACCAATGCCGAATGTCTACAGTTTTGCATGAGAGGCAACTGAACGCTTCCACCAACCTATTCCTGATGTACTATAGCCGAGGGCTATAAAGAAATTAATCAAACAAATCTACTGTCGTCCTGAGGTCTCATTTCGCTCTACACAGGTGTGAGTGTAAGAGTCACTTAACACAGCATAATAGTGCACATCCTCTAGGTCTTCGGCCGTCGACTTTTCCCACTGTCATTCTTCTCTCCATTGCCTCTTATCTTCTGGCAATGTGACGAAAGTACTTAAACTAATTTTTGTTGACAACAGTCAACAGTCTTATTCTGACGACGCGCTGCCTCAGGATTGATTCATTAGTTCGATGTGCTGTTCATGGTATTCGAAGTAATCTTCTATAGCACTACATTTGCAGAGCATTAATCTTGCAACAATCCGCCATGTTCATCGTCCAAATTTCTGCTTCATATGTTGCGACAGGGAAGATTAGAGTTCGGAAGAGAGTGAGCTTTATCTTTTCAGTGATCTACATGTCGTCCCAGATGCGAGGGTCTTTTACTGTACCGTTTCTCGCACTCCAAATGCGCCAACAGATCTCAAGTTTGCAATCTCCAGTATCAATGACGACAGAAGCTAAATACTCGGAGCGACTGCCGACCTTCTAACCAGCCGTATTTGAAATGTTATTTCCTTTATCAATAGAGCGATCTACAGTAATCACTTCGAACTTTGTATTGTTGATTTCAAGGCCAAACTGTCTGCTTTGTTCATCCAACCTTCGTATGATGTTTCCAGTTGTTGTCTGTTGCACTTACCAGATCGTCATCTGCCTACCTGAGATTGTTAGTTTTTTCTGCAACCTGCACGTACTGTGTCTCAAATCATCCCGATACAGTACTGATGCGATGGGTTGATGCTTTGTCTTGTGAAAGGTACAGGTCGTTTGTAAAAAGCTATGGGCGAACAAACTCATGAACGCAATCAGTCCGTAGTTTCCTTCAGCTTTCGCCGATGAAAAACTATGACAGATGTATCAGGTGTCATATTTCAATCCACGTAAGCTTTATAAACGCGGAAATACTTCGACCACCCGTCTGTTCAGTGACTGGATATAATACGGATAGACATTTTTTCTGAGGTCATACGTAAAGCCTAATCCACGGGATTCCAGCGAAACCAACACGTTGCTAGGAATGTCTGAGACATAGTAGTACACCATTTTCCTGTGATCCAAGAGGGTTCGAGACAATCCAATTTGTGTTAGTGTCCTGTAGATCATGAATATGATGTCGGACATCTTGACCAACTGCCTTGAAGACGTATGTGTTACTAGTGCGAATTTATGAAGTCATTGGGGAAATACCAACCTAATTCTCGTTCAAGTTGGTATTTCATCATCATCATCATCATCAGCCAATTCAATCATTAAATGACGTGGCGTCTTCGAGTTGTGGATTCAGGTAGGCTTTCAGCAGTCCTCTCCAAGTGGAACGGTCCTGGGCAGTTCTCTGCCAGGTGCTACCAGCGATCTTCTTGATATCTTTGTCCCATCTGTCCAGTGGTCTTCCTTTAGGCCTCCGACGCTATCTCGGACACCATTCCAACACTAGCTTCGTCCATCTGCTGTCTTTTCTTCTCGCGACGTGGCCGGCCCACTGCCATTTCCAGGAACCTACTGTCTCTAAGATGTCCTTAACGTTCGTCACAGACCGGAGGTCATCTACCCTTTTCCTATCCTTTCTTGTATAACCCAGCATTGATCTTTCCATGGCTCTTTGTACTGTCCTAAGTTTCCCTTTTGTAAATGAGTTCAGTGTCCATGTCCCGCAAACATACGTCAGCACAGGAAGAATGCATTGATCAAATACTGTTTTCTTCAGATTTACTGGCATTTTTCATCTGAATACTGTTGATTTCCTCCCAAGTGCTTACCAGCCAAGCTTGATGCGCCGATAGATTTCTGCCCTTACATCTCCCTTCATATTTATAATCTGGCCAAGGTAGATATATTCACTGACCTCTTCTAATGGACTGTCCTTGACTTTCACATCTCCAGCTGGGACCCATTTGTTGGTCAATACTTTCGTTCAAGCCAACCAACTGACATTTCGATGCAAGATCTGTAACTAAGTTTTGGAGTTCTGCGAATTCGGTGGCCAGTATGGCAATATCATCAGAAAATCTCAAGTTGATAAGCCTTCTTTCATTAATTCTAATTCTCTTACCTTCCCAGGTCAGCTTTGACATAGCCATTTCCAGAACACCTCTCATGATGCAGAATTCTTGAGTTGAGTCGCCGATATTAACGTAAGCTGAAGAAGCCTCGTAGATATTGCTGAGCACTTCAATGTAATCTGCTCCCACTCCTTGCTCACTCAGAGCTTGGAGGACATCTATAAGGCTAATGGAGTCAAACGCTTTTTCAGAATCAACAAAGGCAATGCGAAGAGGCAGTTGGTATTCATTTGCTCTGCTTATCACTTCACTAACTGTCAGACGTTGATCAATAGTGCTTCAATTGCTTCGGAATCCTACTTGTTCTATAGGTTGGGCTGCCTTGGGTGGAACTACGTAATACGATTTAACAGGATTTTTGTAAAAATTTTGTTCAAAATTGAGAGCAAGCTGGTAGGAAAATAGTTTTTGATATTGTGAATACTTCCTTTCTTGTGTATCAATATAATCTTTTCCTTGTTTCACGATAGCGGTATTGAAGCGTAGTGGAGG
The DNA here is from genome assembly GCF_023864275.1 of Schistocerca cancellata. Taxonomy (NCBI): domain Eukaryota; kingdom Metazoa; phylum Arthropoda; class Insecta; order Orthoptera; family Acrididae; genus Schistocerca; species Schistocerca cancellata. Next base: position 918,859,017 of record NC_064627.1, on the reverse strand, counting down.
CAGGAAGTAAATACTTTTGCCAAGTGATTCAGTAGATAGCAAGACCAGATAAGCGCAAGAATTACCGCACATCGGACTAACATGAAAGTTGTTGACAGGAATAAAATACGGAATAATGAAAAAAAATGCTGAATTCTCAGCTGACGATCAGTTCGGCTATAGCAAAGGTTAAGGTACCGGAGAGGCAGTTCTGAGGTTGTGCTTAGTAATTGAAATAAGAGTTAAGAAAAGTCAAGACACTTGCATATGATCTGTCGACATAGAAAAACTGTTCGACAGTGTAAGATGGTGCGAAAAGTTCAAAAGTCGCAGAAAACTGGGTGTAAGCTATAGAGACCGAGAAAGAAGTGCTCGAATTAAGGAGAGTGTAAGACAAGGCTGTAGTCTTTCCCCCTTACTATTCAGTTTGTACGCAGAAGAAGCTATGACGGAAATGAAATATATGCTCGCGAGTGGAATTAAAACTTAGTGTGAAAGAATATAAGTAACAAGTTTCGCTGATGACATTACCGTCCTCATTGAAAGTGAAGAAGAGTTGCACAACATACTGAATGCAGAGAGTGGTCTATTGAAGACAGAATACGGACTAGAGTAAACTGAGTAAAGAACAAAATAATGGGTAGCAGAAATGAGATTTGTGAGAAACTTACCATCAAAATTGGGGACCTCTAAGTAGACGACGTAAAGGAATTTTGCGACCTTGGAAGCACGTAAGAAGGACATAGCGAGGAGGACATAAAAAGTAGACTAGCCCAGGCAAAGAGTAAAAGGGCAACGGATAGTGAAGAGTTTTGTATGAGAAATACATTTGTTGCCATATGGTTATTGCCGTTCTCGTGAAATTTATTTCGCAGGTTTCGATTTTCTTGCTCTTGTACGCATAATTAAGTATTCGTTGAGAAGCAAGAGGTATTTGACTGATTAACACAAATGGAATACCGTAATCTCACTGTGATGAACCCAGAAAACTTGTAATAGATGAAAATCCAATTACTCGGTAATGAAGCACTGCACTGCGGACTTTGATCACTCGACAGCTCAACGATGAAAACTGCAGAATCTCTGACACTGGTTCAGGGAAGCCCATAACTACTGGAGAAAGTTCGTAGGACGTCATGCCTTCTGTGCAGACCATCAACAGAAGTTTGTGTTTGCCATGTTACTGGCTGAAATCATAAGTGAGAGCGCTGCATTTCGTTATAAATTGTTTATTGGATCTACTGATTTCAAGAGCCTACTCGTTGTCAAGAGCCCATAAATATTTATTGGCCGGTGGCTGCGTCAAAGCAGACCAGCAGTCAACATTTCAATGAAACGCTTAATAGAAGCCAAGAAATATTTGTGCGATTTTGACCATGAGTAGGCTGTCAAAACCGTTATGCCTGCTTTGGCTGAAACAAACGTTTTATGGACAGAGGGAGCGGGGTGTTCGAGACATTGGATTCATATTCGGAGAGACGGTGATTCAAATCTCAGCCCGATCATTCAGATTTAGGTTTCCCGTAGGTTCCTTAATAGCTGTAGCGACAGTGGCAATTCGATTACAGACGTAAATGTGTTGTGGAAAATGTTTTTCGGAAGGAGATAAAGGCGAGTGTTGCATTCGCCAATGTGGGTGTGGAACTATCAAGGTGTCACATCAGGCAGAAAACGGAGTATTGTGTCACTCCATCGGCAACATGAAATCGGGATCATTGGTCACCTTTGCGGACGTGAGTAGTGGCTGTGACTCTATGAGAGAACTTACGGGTCTCTTTCCGAGACAATATCCAAATCCACGTTTGATCCAGGTGCGAGAATCATGATGAGAGTGATAAAAGTACATTAAACACAAACGCTGACGGTAAGACAATCACAACACCAAAAAATTATGTAGAGTAATGAAATATGGGAAATACATTTGTGTAGGTAACATTACAAGATCACAGGTTAATGTAAACACGCGATAAGCAATTGCAAATGTTAAATCCTGGTACATTTATCCTGTTGGAAAACACCCCGTGGAAAGCTGTTGAACAGGTCGAATCACCGGAGTGACGTGGGATAATCAAGACAGTGCTCCTGCTGTCATTCGAAATCGCACCACTGGCGGTAACTCAAGGTATAGGTCCAGTGCGTCTAGCACACACGCAGGTTTGTTGGAATCCCTCAACTGGCCTCCTTCTAACCAACACAGGACCATCTCTGGCACCGGAGCAGACTCAGATTTCATCAGTAAACATAACGGACTTCCGTCGTGTCTTCCAACGAGCTCTCGTATGATACCACTCAAGTGGCGAATGGCGGTGGTTTGGTGTCAGTGAAATGCACGCTACAGCGCGTCTGGCACGGAGCTGTCCTTGGGCTAACCGATTTGTGACAGTTCGTTGTGTCACTGTGGTACGAAATGCTGCTCAAATTGCTACTGCAGAGGCAATACGACTCGCCAGACAGACTCCATACAGAATGGTTTTCCCTCTCAGTAGTAATACGTGGCTGGCCGGAGTCCAGTCTTTTTGCCATCGTACATTCTACATCTACATCTACGTTTATACTCCGCAAGCCACCGAACGGTGTGTGGCGGAGGGCACTTTACGTGCCACTGTCATTATCTCCCTTTCCTGTTCCAGTCGCGTATGGTTCGCGGGAAGAACGACTGCCGGAAAGCCTCCCTGCGCGCTCTAATCTCTTTATTTCTACATCCGTGATCTCCTCGGGAGGTATAAGTAGAGGGAAGCAATATATTCGATACCTCATCCAGAAACTCAACCTCTCGAAACCCGGACAGCAAGCTAGACCGCGATGCAGAGCGCCTCTCTTGCAGAGTCTGCCACTTGAATTGGCTAAAGTTCTCCGTAACGCTATCACGCTTACCAAACAACCCTGTGACGAAACGGGCCGCTCTTCTTTGGATCTTCTCTATCTCCTCTGTCAACCCGACCTGGTACGGATCCCACACTGATGAGCAATACTCAAGTATAGGTCGAACGAGTGTTTTGTAAGCCACCTCCTTTGTTGATGGACTACATTTTCTAAGGACTCTCCCAATGCGTCTCAACCTGTCACCCGTCTTACCAACAATTAATTTTATATGATCATTCCACTTCAAATCGTTCCGCGCGCATACTCCCAGATATTTTACAGAAGTCACTGCTACCAGTGTTCGTTCCGCTATCATATAATCATACAATAAAGGATCCTTCTTTCTATGTATTCGCAATACATTACATTTGTCTATGTTAAGGGTCAGTTGCCACTCCCTGCACCAAGTGCCTATCCGCTGCAGATTTTCCTGCATTTCGCTGCAATTTTCTAATGCTGCAACTTCTCGTGACCACCGCTGCAAGCAATCATGTACAGTGGTTGCATTCCTGACAAATCTTCCTGCAATATCGGAGAAGAAACATCCAGCTTCTCGTAGTCCAATTAGACGAGCTCGTTTAAATTCAGTGAGGAGTTGACAATGGTGTCTTTGTCGTCTTAAAGGCATTCATGACTAGCATCGGCTCTCCCTGTCCCATCTCAAAGGTAAGTAACGCCCGCGATCGTTACAGCGTGTATTTAAAGCCAACCCGACTTGAATCCTCATAGTGGCGCTACTGGCGCCACTCTTATGCTGCTGGCGCCAAATTTGAATGGGCATCATCTCTCAAATGTAGAAACTTACCTACTAACTTTAGTTTATGTCGCACAACTCCTTTTTGTGTTGCGATTTTTTTCCATCAGTGTATGTGCATCAATAGTGATGCTATCAGAGCAGCTTAAGATACTATAAACAATCTGGATCCATTTCCGAGACTGTTTGAATCCCGACTAAATTTGATGCTTGGCGCAGTAGAGATAAACGGCAGTTGATGTTGATGACATTCTATCTTAAACAATGACGGTTACTTCGTTCCTTGTTTTGGCATCTATGTTAAGTAAAGTTTCCAAATACCTAACTAGCAACATAATTCAAACTAAAATTTATTCTAGTGCTCATACGAGGACTTGCTGGAAAGTAATGTCTCTGAATTTTTTATGCTGTCCTCAATATCGGTGGAGCTATTGCATGCCATGCACATTACTCGGTCGACGTTTCCGCTTCGCTGACGGAAGTTGCAACCTTCTACCGCTAGGGGGGTCCGAACTGTAGTGCGTAACATGGCGGTGTGTGAGAAACAGCGTGCTGGAATAGAGTTTCTGATCGCGAGAGTGTGGTGTCACCGCCAGACACCACACTTGCTAGGTGGTAGCTTTTAAATCGGCCGCGGTCCGCTAGTATACGACGGACCCGCGTGTCGCCACTGTCAGTACTTGCAGACCGAGCGCCACCACACGGCAGGTCTAGTGAGACGTACTAGCACTCGCCCCAGTTGTACAGCCGACGTTGCTAGCCATGGTTCACTGAGAATTACGCTCTCATTTGCCGAGACGATAGTTAGCATAGCCTTCAGCTACCATTGCTACGACCTAGCAAGGCGCCGTATTCCATTTATATTGAGAGTCTATTATTGTATCATCAAGAGAGATGTTCTACAAATGTGGATTAAAGTTAAGTATTCCAGAAGCTACGTACTTTTCTTTATAGCATTCATTACGTATCCTGTTTCAGACCTCACGCCAGCCTGCTTGAATTTAACGCGTGCATTTCGGCCTTCTCTAGCTATACAACAGAGAGTTCGCCCACACGTGCACTCTCTCCTTCTGCACGAAAATAACGGACCACACACGAGCGCTGCGACATCTGCAGGAATCCGACGCCTTGAGTTCACTGTCATCGACCATCCACCGTACTGTGATTGGCCCAATCCGATTTTCATCTGTTTCCAAAGCTTAAAGAACACCTTCGAGCACTTCACTTCGATAGTGATGAAGAGGTGCAAGCAGGAGTGAGGTACTGGCTCTATCAAAACATTCTGCAGTAACGGTGTCAGCAAACTGCTATCTCCTTGGGGGAAATGAGTTGGTCGTTACGGTGACTATGCTGAAAAATAATTATGTAGACATGACGAATAAAACGTAGAATATTAATAAAGGTAGCTTTCTTTAAAAAGTGTAGTTCATGCCTTCATACATTGCATAAAAGTAAAAAAAAAGTGCGTACGTTTTAACAATTTAATCATTAATGACAACCACCATAGCTGCATTACTACACATTTGTTGTGTTTCGATTGATTCCGTTCATAGTTCAGGTTATTCTACGAACAAAAGCATACCGCTACGCAACAAATGTGTAATAAAACTTTTATCCAATATGAATGAGTATCACTGCGAGAGTGATGAGTAAAGGTTTCTTGAAATTACTGCAACCAGTCGGTTTTTGTTTCGTTCTTTAATTTTCATTATACTATTACCCGTTTCGAACCGCCTAATGATTCATCATCATATGTTTATAATTATTGATTGTTTGCAGCAGTGTGGGAGTCGTGTAGCATTGGCAAGGTGTATAAACGAAACACGTAAGCATTGAGTGTGGCGAGAATATTTCACATTGTAAAATCGATTTTTTTGCATTACTTACAATTATTAGTATCCGTTGGTTGGTTGTTGGTGCATGCAGTATTCTGGAAAACATAATGAATATTTTCTAGTGACATCAATTTTGTTTAGTGAATAACATTTCATTCGTAGAAGGCAGATTGCGTTGTTGTACAGGGGAGTACAGGGTGAGCACAAAGTCTTGCCCTGATTATAAAAATTCATAACAGAATAATCGTTTGACACAATAAGTTACATTTGATGCCGTTACATAGTTTAGTGTAACTAGCTATATTTTTTTAAGACGTCTTACGTTAGTAAACCTCAGCGTGTGCTCCCTTGGTAGCTCGGAGAATGTCAAGGCGATATTCCAGTTCCTGCCAGGCGTTTCGTAACATGTTCTGTCACAGTACCCACAGCAGCTTGTATCCTAGCGTTCAGTTCGTCGACGTCAGCAGCTGGTGTGACGAAGACTCTGTCCTTGATACAGACCCAGAAGAAAAGTCGAGGGGTGTAATGGCTGGAGAGGGGAGCAATGTCCGGATCGGTGGATTGGAAGGAACGGTGCAACAAGCTGGCCAACCCGCTCTCCAGACATTACGCCCCATGACTTTTTTTCTCGGGCTATATCAAGGACAGATTCTTCGTCACACCAGTTGCTGACATCGACAAAGTGAAAGCTGGCACACAAGCTGTTGTGGGTACTGTGACAGAACACATGTTACGAAACACCTGGCGGGAACTGGAATACCGCCTCGACATTCTCCGACCTACCAAGGAAGCACACGTAGAGGTTTACTAACGTAAGTGGTCTTAAAAAAACTAGTAACGCTAACCTACGTAACGGCATCAAATGTAACTTATTATGTCAAACGGTTATTCTGTAATAATTTTTTACAATCAGGGGAAGACTTTGTACTCACCCTATATTTTCAGGGCATTAGTACAGACATTGTAAAAGTTTTTCACTCAGGTTATAGTTAAACAGGCAGTCTAAGATTGACTGTTTTACGATAAAATCTGAACTGCTCCCATTTATCCAAAACATATGCTTGCGGATCACACAGTGGCTGTAGTTCCATGGCGACTGTGTCGCCCCTCCACCGCATGACAGGTACTTTCCTGGGTACTGCATATCCTGTAACGTTGTGCTGTGTAGCGGTTCGACAAGAAACGTAATTTTGCGAAACTATTTTTCTCCTCTTGCCGCCATTTTCCCACATCTCGGCAAGGGTTTATGCTCCATTATTTTTCTTTATAAACATTAATTTAATACTTTGGGAGAAGAAAGAAACGTACGTAACTGGACTGATACAGGTTGCGTGGCTAAACTGGATATCTTTGCAAATTATGTATAATTATATGTGACAAAATGAAAATGTGTGACTAGATGTGACTCCGATCCAGCTTATCGATTTTCGCTGCAGTATGTAACCAGTAGATCTCAGATTTACAAGCACCATCATATCATAAAACAGACATGCAATCATGGAGTATCATGTTGCACATGCACAATCAGGCGGAAAACAATAAAAATATGCAGTGTCAAAATTCAGTTCAATATCTATTTCTATCTTCTTCTAAAGCAATACACAACAACCAATTTCTCCAAATTTTTGTCCTAAGTCTCATGTATTTATCAAACAGTTAAACTCAGACTGACCATCTTCAGATGTTCTCGATAGGATGATTGCAAAGATTTTTCAACCTCTTCAATAATTTTCAGAGAGTCCACAAGTTACCAATGGCTTCCATCTTCGCGGAAAATTTGATATGATGTAAATTAGGTCTTGCTTCAAATCAATGCAAGCTGCATTATTAGCATCAAAAATGTGTACGACCTAAAAACGGACCAGTAACTTAAGGCTTTTCAAAATAGAATGAATGAAACTGATGTTACTCTTAGTAAATTTTTGGGAATTTACGCTCTCTTACCGACTTACTTCATAAAAATTATCTCAATAAAAGATACCAGCATTTATCCATTACTGAATCTGGTTAAAATGCCTAGGCTGTGGTGACAAAGCTAAATCTGGAAGTATATCTCTACATGCGCCAACGCTTACAGATGCTTTCAAGGATACCTTCAATAGGAAAAAAAGTCTGTTACCAATTGTTTCTACTTTGTGCGTCTGTTAACTTCGTTTATAGTATTCACATTGTCACATTTCAGACGCACTGTTTCAGCTACACGATGTAACGCTTGGGGTAAACACGTAACGTGCCTTAGGTTAAGATAAAATATTTTAATTGCTTTCCCGGACTTATTCATATACGGAGAGTATCACTGTACAACAATAGGAACCTTTTTTATTTTAATTTATTGGCACGAAGTGGTCCCGTGGCTTTATTTACTGATCCTACTGACTTTACTGTCAATGCTTTATCAAATAATTTTAGTGCATCTATAACTGACAGTTAAGTGATAGCTTTAATTTTTAGAAAATGGTCGCCTTTTAATAATTTATCGACACACATGATTTTATGTGTAGCATGAAAAAATAATCTAGAAACAATTTGTTACTCTGTTGTTAAATCGTCACACAACTTTCAGTTATTTTGTCACAATACACATTTACTAACCAGATAACTGATGAATAACTACATTATGCCTAGACCGTCACGTAAGTGACAAATAGGCAGTCAGATTCCAAAAGCCCTACACACTGTATGATGACCATTGTTATACCAACCACTTCTCAGAAATAGTCACTTATTACCTGATTATTATCTTCTTCTCCAGAGCTCGTGTTTTGTGGAACAATGCAGCATGCTCACTGTTTACACAGTAAACCGCTATCACCGATAATGCTTCCAACTGTAAGTCTGAAAATTTTACCCCTTATAAGAGCTATGATTAACTGAAGAATTACGTAGTGTCTGAATCTGTAAGCTTCGACAGTGATCTTAAACAACAACTGAAATTTACTCTTCAAAACAAGCACAAACTCAGTGAATGTCAGGTATTACTTATCCAGTCAGGTATTATGCAGACTAAGTGTTACTGTGTTCAGTTGTACGTTCATGAAACTATAAATGCTAGACTGTATTAATTATAACTTTATTTCATAATAAAAAACTACCTATTCTCACTGTAATTTTAATACAACTGCCATGATAAAAAACAACACCAAATCGGTCTTTATGCAGTACTGTTCCTACAGTTTAATGTATAGCAAAGACAACTCTGAACATGTATTTTGCATGAATGTGTTTATTAACTATAAGATGTTTCTGTTATTTAATTACTAAGCAGCGTAAATATATATAATATTCAGTAAGGTGCTAAGATCACATCTCAATTCACTAATGCAGGCAGTGATGGTAAACAACCGAATGTTTCTTAAGTTGTGAAACGAACTCTGCTTCACCTTGTGTTAACTTTTATAACCAGTAAAATATTTCTTTGCTGTTATGAATGCAGTATTGCATAGGTAAAAATGTCTTTGACGTGTCATATCAGCAAGCTGCTATTTGCACTTTCAGCATGGCTAGATAAAATCCATGTTCATGACGTATACTGTTATACTGTCCGTGTATTTATGTAAATTATCTGTGTAATGAACAGTTACGAATCCACTAAATTGTGAAAAACTTTTCATTAAATAACAGTTGCTTCTGTTCAAAAACGTTCTTGCACCATTACTTTAAAATTTCAGAGAGCAGCACTTATACTCTGTTAATAAACATTTTTTACTGTAAATAGAATGATAAAGGTGGCTGCAGAATGATAAACTGCAATTTACACGTTATACTTTCTAAGAAAGCAATTAAAATGAAGATCCACTTTTATACTAAAGTGAACAACTTCTGTATCTTGCCTTATTCGTGGTCGTTGATTTTTTAAATTTTATTTACTCTTGACGTACGTGTTGATAAACGAGGCTTCACAAATACTCTGCCCTTTTGTGTTGTCGCCTGCCGCTGAAATGAAACCATCCTACTACATATCACATTTCACAATGATTTATGCACAGGCTTTTCACTTTATAAAACAGAGCTGTCACTGTTAACATTGCTCAGCTGTATAATGAGGTTTTTCCTAATATTTGTAATATAGTCGGAAACGCTTTTTGTCACATTTCTGATTTTATTTCACGAGCACACTCCAGTTATATTATTCTCTTCAGGCCGTATTACCAAGCGTCTTAGTCCTTCTTCCACTGAAGTGGCTTGCGTTTAAACGTTTTGTTGCGTTCCACATCAGCAGCTCTCTCATTCCAACTGTACAAAGTTACTGATTCTGCTAAGGACGATCGGTACAGTCTCTTCGACCACTTTATTTTCTAGATGCGTTTACACTAAAGTACATAAAAAATCACAATAATTATAAGTTTTTAATATTACATAGAAACCGAGCGAGGTGGCGCAGTCTTTAGCACACTGGACTTGCATTCGGGAGCACGACGGTTCAAATCAGCATCCGGCCATCCTGATTTAGGTTTCCTGTGATTTCCCTAAGTCGCATCAGGCAAATGCCGGGATGGTTCCTTTGAAAGGGCACGGCCGACTTCCTTCCCCGTCCTTCCCTAACCCCATCGGACCGATGACCTCGCAGTTTGGTCCCCTCCCCCAAATCAACCAACCAGTTACATAGAATGTTTAAAAGAAAGTGCTTTTAATATTAATCAAAAAAATTTTAGGTATTTGGTAGCTCATACCATACTGTTCTTATAGGTATCCGTTATAACTTTTACCGACATCTACCTAGCCGAACTAGGGCGATTGTACTTATTATCAAGTTTTCAGAGCGTAATGAAATTCCGAAATTACTCCTGTTCTGCTCTTTTGTCGTAATACATACGAAAAAAACATCAGTGAAATGTGATATTACACAAATTATTTCAATATATGTTCTGAGGTCAGAAAAATTATGTGATATGCATTATAAATGTCTAAATTCATGTAATTACGTCGCTGAACTATCTCAAGTATGTATTTACTCCCGAAATGACCAAAACTTGCAAACACTCATGTAACAAGCATTTGCATGGAAACACGGGTTCAAGTAGTAAATTACTGGAAGGTTTGAATGTGGTTCTGTAACGGGTTGAACGTTTGGGTCGGTCCGCCAAGCTTTCTTCTTGGTGCAAATGCTGAGATTATAATACACTCCTGGAAATGGAAAAAAGAACACATTGACACCGGTGTGTCAGACCCACCATACTTGCTCCGGACACTGCGAGAGGGCTGTACAAGCAATGATCACACGCACGGCACAGCGGACACACCAGGAACCGCGGTGTTGGCCGTCGAATGGCGCTAGCTGCGCAGCATTTGTGCACCGCCGCCGTCAGTGTCAGCCAGTTTGCCGTGGCATACGGAGCTCCATCGCAGTCTTTAACACTGGTAGCATGCCGTGACAGCGTGGACGTGAACCGTATGTGCAGTTGACGGACTTTGAGCGAGGGCGTATAGTGGGCATGCGGGAGGCCGGGTGGACATACCGCCGAATTGCTCAACACGTGGGGCGTGAGGTCTCCACAGTACATCGATGTTGTCGCCAGTGGTCGGCGGAAGGTGCACGTGCCCGTCGACCTGGGACCGGACCGCAGCGACGCACGGATGCACGCCAAGACCGTAGGATCCTACGCAGTGCCGTAGGGGACCGCACCGCCACTTCCCAGCAAATTAGGGACACTGTTGCTCCTGGGGTATCGGCGAGGACCATTCGCAACCGTCTCCATGAAGCTGGGCTACGGTCCCGCACACCGTTAGGCCGTCTTCCGCTCACGCCCCAACATCGTGCAGCCCGCCTCCAGTGGTGTCGCGACAGGCGTGAATGGAGGGACGAATGGAGACGTGTCGTCTTCAGCGATGAGAGTCGCTTCTGCCTTGGTGCCAATGATGGTCGTATGCGTGTTTGGCGCCGTGCAGGTGAGCGCCACAATCAGGACTGCATACGACCGAGGCACACAGGGCCAACACCCGGCATCATGGTTTGGGGAGCGATCTCCTACACTGGCCGTACACCACTGCTGATCGTCGAGGGGACACTGAATAGTGCACGGTACATCCAAACCGTCATCGAACCCATCGTTCTACCATTCCTAGACCGGCAAGGGAACTTGCTGTTCCAACAGGACAATGCACGTCCGCATGTATCCCGTGCCACCCAACGTGCTCTAGAAGGTGTACGTCAACTACCCTGGCCAGCAAGATCTCCGGATCTGTCCCCCATTGAGCATGTTTGGGACTGGATGAAGCGTCGTCTCACGCGGTCTGCACGTCCAGTACGAACGCTGGTCCAACTGAGGCGCCAGGTGGAAATGGCATGGCAAGCCGTTCCACAGGACTACATCCAGCATCTCTACGATCGTCTCCATGGGAGAATAGCAGCCTGCATTGCTGCGAAAGGTGGATATACACTGTACTAGTGCCGACATTGTGCATGCTCTGTTGCCTGTGTCTATGTGCCTGTGGTTCTGTCAGTGTGATCATGTGATGTATCTGACCCCAAGAATGTGTCAATAAAGTTTCCCCTTCCTGGGACAATGAATTCACGGTGTTCTTATTTCAATTTCCAGGAGTGTATTATACTAGAACTGACATGTGATTACATTTTCACGCAATTTGGTTACATAGATCCTGAGAAATCAGTACCCAGAACAACCACCTCTGGCCGTAATAACGGCCTTGATACGCCTGGGCATTGAATCAAACAGAGTTTGGATGGCGTGTACAGGTACAGCTGCCCATGCAGCTTCAATACGATACCACAGTTCATCAGGAGTAGTGACTGGCGTATTGTGACGAGCCAGTTGCTCGGCCACCATTGATCAGACGTTTTCATTTGGTGAGAGATCTGGAGAATTTGCTAGCCAGGCAGCAGTCGAACATTTTCTGTATCCAGAAAGGCCCGCACAGGACCTACAACATGTGGTCGTGCATTATCCTGCTGAAATGTAGGGTTTCACAGGGATCGAATGATGGGTAGAGCCACGGGTTGTAACACATCTGAAATGTAACGTCCATTGTTCAGAGTGCCGTCGAAGCGAACAAGAGGTGACCGAGACGTGTAACCAATGGCACCCCATACCATCATGCCGGGTGATACGCCAGTATGGCGATGAGAAATACACGTTTTCAATGTGCGTTCACCGCGATGTCGCCAAACACGGATGCGACCATCATGATACTGTAAACAGAACCTGGATTCATCCGAAAAAATTACGATTTGCCATTCGTGCGTCAAGGGTTACCGTAGTCATGGTCTCCGAGCTGATAGTACATGCTGCTGCAGACGTCTTCGAACTGTTCGTGCAGATGGTTGTTGCCTTGCATACGTCCCCATCTGTTGACTCAGGGATCGAGATGTGGCTGCACGATCCGTTACAGCTGTGCGGATAAGATGCCTGTCATCTCAACTGCAAGTGATACGAGGCCGTTGGGATCCAGCACGGCGTTCCGTATTACCGTCCTGAACCCACCGATTCCATATCTGCTAACAGTCATTGGATCTCGACCAACGCAAGCAGCAATGTCGCGATACTATAAATCGCAATCGTGATAGGCTACAATCCGACCTTTATCAAAATCGGAAACGCGATATTACGCATTTCTCCTCCTTACACGAGGCATCACAACAACGTTTCACCAGGCAACGCTGGTCAACTGCTGTTTTTATATGAGAAATCGGTTGGAAACTTTTCTCATGTCAGCACGTTGTAGGTGTCGCCACCGGCGCCAACCTTGTGTGAATGCTCTGAAAAGCTAATCATTTGCATATCACAGCATCTTCTTCCCGTCAGTTAAATTTCTCGTCTGTAGCACGTCATCTTCGTGGTGTAGCAATTTTAATGGCCAGTAGTGTATATAGAAAAGTATCGTTTCTTTTTGTATCAGTATTAACATATAGTGATGATGCAGTCGGCCGAAGTCGATCCTCTTGCGATCACGTACTCGTTCCACGATTTCATACTTTATTAAATTACCCACAGTATAATGGTTCACACCGCGGATCGTTTTAGATTGACGCTGTATAGGGTCAGCTGCACCACAGCCTCGTTCAGTGTACACGAAACATAAGAAAACAAAACGATAATCGGTTTTACTGTTTATAGAAGTGGATAAAAATGTAGAATACGTATCGCTTGTTCTCTTTGGCAGGTTCTGCAGAAGTCGGAGAGATCTGACTGCCGAATCAACATTTTGTGCCACTGCATAGTTGCTCACGAAGGACTGAGTTCTCGGTTCAAACCTCGCAGTAGTAAGCAGTTGTCACTGAACACTTGTAATTGTCGCAGTGCGTACTGCACCAGGAGCAGCAGATTTCAAAGTCAACGATTACCACATTTCAGTATTTTTAAGACTCTTCGTGCAAACCATTACTCTAAACCACATTCGTGCATTGACTGCTAATGCGTGTACTCGTTGCGAGGGTGTTGATGAAATTCAGTAAAGTGCAGATCCGAAATATACCCTGACGTCTCTCAAAGCGGTGTCACTAGTCTCCTTTCGCACTCGGCAAAGGGATGCTTCATTTTACTCTGACGCACACAGATGTTCTTTTCAGGGAGGGGAAAATTCATTGTACATTTTAAAACGGGTACCTCTATTCTTAAATCGTATATGAAAATCCAGGGAGTATATTTAGAGTGCCGTCCTGTTCATAGCTGCCTCCGCGTTTGGCGAGTTTGAGCGCTGGCAAGCACAAAAAGAGTGACGTCGGCAGCATATTGGAGTCGACTGTCAGGGAACAGAGGACAAGTATGACTGCAGGGGGGGGGGGGGGGGGAGGCGGCGCCGGGGCACCTGTGTGGGCGGCGTGGAGCGGCAGCGCTGAACGGGCAGCAGCTGGCCTCGCCATGCTTGGGCGAACGGTGCGCGGGACTTAGGCTGCAGCATAAAGGGCAAGGATGCGAGACCCGTGTAGCGATCACGTGCTGGCAAACGCGGGGGAGGAGGGTGAGGGCGAAGGTGTCATTCAACAGAAACCTCGCTGTGTTTTTCCTTAGGATCCTGTACACCATAGACAATGGCTCACCGATTGACTTCGTTGGCTTCCGAAGCATGTTCGGTACAGATCCACACTGTAGTTTAGTGAACATAATTTGAGATTACCAACTACCGAACGACAATTGTGAATTGGTTTGGGACTACCTGGCAGACAGAACACAACAAAAGTACAGGGTGATCAAAAAGTCAGTATAAATTTGAAAACTGAATAAATCACGGAATAATGTAGATTGAGAGGTACAAATTAACAAAAATGCTTGGAATGATATGGGGTTTTGTTAGAACCAAAAAAAAATACAAAAGTTCAAAAAATGTCCGACAGGTGGCGCTCCATCTGATCAGAATAGCAATAATTCGCATAACAAAGTAAGACAAAGCAAAGATGATGTTCTTTACAGGAAATGCTCAATATGTCCACCATCATTCCTCAACAATAATTGTAGTCAAGGAATAATGTTGTGAACAGCACTGTAAAGCATGTCCGAAGTTATGGTGAGGCATTGGCGTCGGTTCAAAATGATTCAAATGGCTCAGAGCACTATGGGACTCAACTGCTGAGGTCATTAGTCCCCTAGAACTTAGAACTAGTTAAACCTAACTAACCTAAGGACATCACAAACAGCCATGCCCGAGGCAGGATTCGAACCTGCGACCGTAGCGGTCTTGCGGTTCCAGACTGCAGCGCCTTTAACCGCACGGCCATTTCGGCCGGCGCATTGGCGTTGGATGTTGTCTTTCAGCATCCCTAGAGATGTCGGTCGATCACGATACACTTGCGACTTCAGGTAACCCCACAGCCAATAATCGCACGGACTGAGGTCTGGGGACCTGGGAGGCCAAGCATGACGAAAGAGGCGGCTGAGCACACAATCATCACAAAACGACGAGCGCAAGATCACGCGTCTAGCAATATGGGGTGGAGCACCATCCTGCATAAACATCGTACGTTCCAGCAGGTGTTTATCGGCCAGGCTGGGGATGATGCGATTCTGTAACATATAGGCCTACCTCTCATCCGTCACGGTAGCAGTTACCTGCTGTCCAGCGCCATCTTTCGGACATTTTGTCAACTTTTTTTTTTAATAAAACCCCATGTCATTCCAAGCATGTGTGTCAATTTTTACCTCTCTATCTACATTATTCCGTGGTTTATTAAGTTTTCAAATTTATACTGACTTCTTGATCACCCGGTATGTTCTTGTTGCTTTTCTTCGCAGCAAGATGTAAATACTCCTTTGAAATGTAAACGGCCAGTTTCAGTTTCTAATGACCTTGCCGTTGACTGGAAGTAAAAACCTGACGTTCCTTCCATCAAGGCTGCATTGTGCCCTCTCGAATCAAAAGAAGCCTCAGGAGATGTCAGTTCGGGATCATTCAGGTGGCCCAAGCTGCTTCAGTTAAGAATTAGCACGAGAGTATACGCGTGTATATACATCTGAATTCAAGCGAAATCCTTGAACCTACAGGTGGGCGGGAGAAAATGGTACAGAAAATTCGGATGCCAAACCTTAGGAGAGCTTACGTTGAAATCTATAACTTCTGCAACAAAATAAGTATTTCCTTACACAGTCATCAAGCCTGGAGAATTAAACGTTATCGAAACACATATACTCCACTGGGAAGGTGATCTGGAAGATTTACTGAAACGAGAATGCTCAATTCCTAGAATGATAGTCGGTCCTATACGAACAGAAGACGCATATAAATTAAAATTAAAATCCCGAAAAATATCGTAAAAACTGTCGGATTTCACGGCAGACTGGAATGTTATGGGCATACCTACAGACTCCCAACAACGAGACTCATTCACAAAATCGTGACGTTCACACAACATTTCAAAATCGTACCCTGGATCCAGCAGATCAAACAGCATTCAGAAATGGCTGATATAATACGTTCACAGATTTAAACAGAAATTTATACGGATAAGAAATTGCCAAATGGGAGTGCTGCCGGAGACTGAAGTCACCATCACACCTGGAACAAACTGAAGTGGAGGAAGGAACAGAATCAACTGAGAAAAAATGAGAGTTGACTGGAAACTCCGAAGATCGGAACATAACAGCTTTCCATGACCCGACAGGGTCCATTCGCTTATAACACCCACTCAAATACGCAAAAAATAGCAGCACCAAGAAGGAGTTATTCGACGTAAACGAAAGCTGCCAGGCTTGTTTCTACGTCAGAAAGATGAGATCTGTTCAGTCGGATAAGCGTAGAGATAGTAGCTCCTGTATGGGGATACAGTCCACCCCTACTAGCTGAGTGGTCAGCGCGACGGAATGTCATACCTACCGGCCCGGGTTCGATTTCCGGCTGGGTCGGAGATTTTCACCGCTCAAGGATTGGGTGTTGTGTTATCCTTATCATCATCATTTCATCCCCATCGACACGCAAGTCACCGAAATGGCGTCAACTCGAAAGACTTGCACCAGGCGAACTGTCTATCCGAAGGGAGGCTGTAGCCACACGCCTTTTATTTATGGGGATACAAATCAGGTTTTGCTTTATATGCACGCCGTAACCGTCGTGAGCGTTACTTATCTTTGAGACTGAACGAGGTGAGTAGATGTGAGTGAAGAATGGCTTAAAGGCGATAAAGACGCCAGTAGCAACACCTCACTGAGTTTGAACAATGTGTAATAGGGCTACGAGAAGGTGGATGTTTCTCCTGCAATTTTATAGAAAGGCTTGGCAGAAATGTAGCCACTGCAAATGATTGTTGGCGGTGGTCACGGCAGTGTACAGCCGCAAGAACACTAGGCTCCGGAAGGTCACGTGGAGCTATCCAAAGGTTCGCCGTGTGCTTCTGGCTCATTGAACGGCATCTGCAGCAGCAATTTGAGCTACAGTTCGCACAACAGTGACACAACGAACTGTTACAAATCGGTTACTTCAAGAACAGCTCAGAGCCAGACGGTCTGTAGAGTGCATTCTACTGACCCCAGACCACTGCCATAGGCGAGAGCTAATAGGAGATCAGGGTGGAGGTGACCCGCCCGGTTGTTCAAAAATGTGTGTAAAATCTTATGGGACTTAACTGCTAAGGTCATCAGTCCCTAAGCTTACACACTACTTAACTTAAATTATCCTAAGGACAAGCACACACACATGCCCGAGGGAGGACTCGAACCTCCGCCGGGACCAGCCGCACAGTACATGACTGCAGCACCTCCGCCCGGTTGGCCGTGTGGTCTAACGCACGGCTTTCCGAGCGGGAAGCAGCGCCTGGTCCCCGGCACGAATCCGCCCGGTGGATTTGTGTCGAGGTGCGGCGAACCGGCCAGTCTGTGGATGGTTTTTAGGCGTTTTCCATCTGCCTCGGCAAATGCGGGCTGGTTCCCCTTATTCCGCCTCAGTTACACTATGTCGGCGATTGCTGCGCAAACAAGTTCTCCACGTACGCGTACACCACCATTACTCTACCACGCAAACATAGGGGTTACACTCGTCTGGTGTGAAACGTTCCCCGGGGGGTCATTCGGGGGCCGAACCGCACAATAACCATGGGTTCGGTGTGAGGCGGCGGAGGGGTGAAGTGGAATGCGGTAGTCGTCGTGGGGTTGTGGACCACTGCGGCTGCGGCGGGGACGGAGCCTCCCCGTCGTTTCTAGGTCCCCGGTTAACATACAACATACAACAGGGTGGAGGTCTGTTATGTTTTCTGATGAAACCTTGTTTTCCTCGGTGATAGTGATGGCCATGTCCTGGTAAGAAGGTGGCTAATCGAAGGCCTGTGTGGTTACAGGCCCTACCAGACACTCTCGACCTACACCCGGAGTTATGGTTCTGGGTGCGACTTCGTGTGACAGCAAGAACACTCTCGTGATTATCCCTCACACACTGACTGCCAGTTTGTGCGTCAGTCTGGTGATTCGACCTGTTGTGCTGCCATTCATGAATAGTATTAGAGGGGATGTTTCCCAACACATACTCCTGTTGTAATCCAACATACTCTACAAAGTGTCGACATACTGTCTTTGCCTGCTCGATCTGTCTCCAATCGAGGAAGTACGCAACATCATCGGGCGACAACTCCAGCGTCATCCACAAAAATCATTAACCGTCCCTGTATTGACCGACCAACTGCAATAGGCGTGGAGCTCCATTCCACAAACTCACATCCGCCACCTGTGCAGCATAATGAATGCACGTTTGCACGCTTGCATTCACCGTTCTGAGGGTTACAGCTGTTATTAATATACCAGAATTTCACGTTTTCAATGGCTTATCTTGGGCTTACTTTAACATGTGATCTTGCAAACGTCAGTCACTTACATATGTTATTTAGACAACAGTATTCCCAAAATTTCATTACTCTACACTCACTATTTGTACAGAAACAGAAATAGGATGTGTAAAACATAACGGGACTGGAAAAGATTTCATGCACCACAAGACAGGCAAGACAGTTATATCATCCGCACCTGGGGTAGATGAATTAAGTTGAATTGCATATCTTAACGTACGTGAAATATTTTCTGGGCTAGATTTATTTTACTAGTTTCATTTACATATTCTGCTGAAAAATTTTCCACAGCTTTGTCCTTAATACAAGGCACACAAACCTAACTTGCTAATTTGGATGGGATACTGTGAAAGGAGGTGCGATGGAAGGTGGAGATGGTCTTTTTCATGTCAAGGTGGGGATCGGGAACTTTCGTTACTACTTTCCTCAGTAAAGACAATGAAATGGCCGAAGGAGCAACAGAAAATAGTTGGAGTCGCCTGTTTACCCAAAAGTTGGTCGGTAGCCAACGCACTGCGTGCGTTTTGAGCACACTTCAATATTCCAGCTTAGTGCGTTTCTCCTGGTCGGCAACCAACTCTTTCGTTGGTTGACGGCGTCAGAGCAACTGGTAATGTTCAGAGAAGATGAGCGGAGCTAACACGGTTAGTGAGATCACCGCAAAACGTCGAAACTGTAAGACAGTTAGTTTTATAATAAAGAAAGAAACACAGTCTGGATAACATCTTTTATCACTTTTCGTTGGTTTCAACCTGCGCTGCAGTCGATTTTGCAATCTCCTCACCTACCGGTACGCAAGCATGGAACTGCCCTTCGACTTTCTGGCCATTTTGTCAAGCATAGTCCTCAAGATGGTCTCCATTTAAAACCGCACAAGTTAGCTTCGGTGCAAGAACTCAATGAATGCGCCTGGAAAAACGCATATGAAGAGTTGTTTGAAAATTTACCTCAGGACGCGCTGGTGATCTTTACTAACGAGGCACAATTCCACCTGTGTGCGTGCCCAAGTACAGGGAGGTTATAAATAAAGTTTCACTATTTGAGAGACGAGTGATCGTAGAACAATGAAACTATGTGGAAACATTTGTAAGGAATGCGGAAGAGAAATAACAAGTACAGCATTTAAAGAAACTTAATGTAATTTCAATATGAGAAGTATCATTTGTTAACTGCCTGCCACGTTTACGTTCCAGATTACAAAAGTTGCTTAGGGCAATGATCATCCCCATCCACGACAGCCTGGGACTGCACTAAAGTTAGCTGCTGCTGCCCAGAACATCTCAGAATGGACGTTGGCAATACCCCTTTCTATGCTCATCTTCACCACCCAACGAGTGTTAGTGTCCCGGTGATATATGTTGTCTTTGGGTAACGCCACAACCAGAAATCATACGAGTTCAAATCTAGTTGCAACATGATTTGTAACGAGAACTTCCGAATCATGTTCTTCAACCGCAGTGGGGAAACAGTGCCTCTCCGTATTCCTATAATGCGTCGATACATGCGAAGAGCACCTGTGTTGTTGCTGTTGTTTTGATAAAACAGCTTTACAAGTAAAGCACTGCTCACCTTGTCCAGAGCCAAGTGTAACGCATAGTGAGCTTGTGCTTCAGCGCTACGTCCCCATACCAGTAGCGGCGACTGAAGGCACAAATACTACTAACAACGCAAATGCTGCAGTGCACAGCCTGAACAACATTCCTATGAAGTTTGGTACCGATACGGCATATAATTTCCCGTCAACAATGGCTCAAGTACTGAAAGTTTGATTATTTCCAAGAATGACTGCCTATCGAAGTCTCGGGGTCCAAACGATACACATCGAACGTGCGATCGTAAATCGATCTTGAGACTCTGGTGTCGCTCGTTATGAGTATGTTTACGTTGGTCACTGCAGTAACGACAAAAGAAGAGCGGTACAAAAATACTTGTAATTGCAAAGGAGACGACTTACCTTGCTCGTCGTCAGTGTTGTAGGCATGTAAAAGTCCATTACGGTGGCCTGGATGGATAATTTGGTAGAGTCGAACCATGTATTCTTCCTGATGCTCGTTCGTTTTCTGCACTGTCTGCAATGAAAGTGTAATGGTATTTCAGCATCGAAACTGTTCTTACTAAGTTTTACACACTTCGCATCACCACAGTCTACACAGTCCCTTCTTTCCTCGTCCGGTAGTACTCCATATTTGCGACGAAAAATCGAACAATTTTCTACGTAGGATAAACATGGAATTAGATTCTTCCATGTGGGAGAAGCCGCCGAAGAAACGTTAAAGACACCAGACATCCCACTCACTAACGACACAAATCGTCTGGGTTTCCCTAGCAACTCACAAGTAATTCGTGGTGGTATGTGATTTAGAGCCACTAAGAGAACAAGGAAAACAGATAAAAATGACGATCACAAATAATTGATCAGAACGCCCGCCACCGGAATCGCATGCTCGATTTACGATCGCACGTTCGATATGTATCGTTTCGACCCAGCGACTTCGATAGGCAATCATTTTTGGAAATTACCGAAGGTTTAATTATAACCAACGTCTGGACAAAATTGCGCGGCGAAGTTCTAACAATTCCAGAAAATTACATGAGAGGCTCTTTCAACCAGAACATATAACTGTTACATGGGTAATATCGAGAACCGGGAAGAAAGCAAGGATGAAGTAACTGCGAATTGTCAGCTATTTCTCAGCGTGAATGAGATCTTGCCTTTGGCCATTCGTGACTGAATGTAAATTGAGGATACGTTGATTCAGCAATACTGGGCACGGCACACAAGACCAAATGCCGCGCGTGTTTTGCAGCAAACGTTTCCCTGTCAGCCGATCGCCTTGATGATGGACATCTGTGGCTGGCGCTCTTCCCAGATTCAGCCACTTTCGACATTTTTTATTTGCGTACCTAAAATCCATTGTGTACACCGAGTGTCCAAGGCACCCTTACACCCTTGAAGGAGAACATCTACCAAGCAATACTCTTCGCTATGCTGGAAAGAGTGGATCAGAGCTTCTGAATTCTAGTAAAGCAGCGTACATATAATTCAGGGAGTCATTTACCGCATCTCAGTTTTAAAAAGTCTGATTTCATATTTTAATGACCCTCCAGATCAGCAGATTTTCCTGCTGCGTTGTGTACTTGCATCTTCACCAAACGTAATTATTCCCGCTTCTTGAATATCATGCATTGTGAGGTATGAGGTAGATTTTATCGTGAGAGTTTGCTTCGTTATTAGCGAAGTGGGGTGTCAGATTGCGACACCACAGACGTGACCTAGTGGCGTAACTTCTCTTCCCCTGCGACTCAGCGCGAATTGAAGTCTGCCTATGTCAAGCACGATTCAGATAACTTGACTAGTATTAATTCCTTTTGTCGATTAGTGTGTGTGATCGTGACGACTTGTCACATAAACAGTCCCTGACGAGCGTTCTTTAGCAGGAGTACTCAGCGCGCCCTGTCGGCGACGGCTGTTGCCCGCGGCACGTGGCGGCAGCCTGTGAGTGCTACCATTGCGGTAATTAATGGCGGAGCCGGCGAATCACAATAAACTTTGACGTGCAGCGCTCGACAATGGGCGGAATTGAATGAATTAATCACTCTCGCTGATAGAGCGGCCGCACCGGACAGTTGGAGTAATGGTTGCTGGCGCAGGGGCGACGCATCCCGCAGCACACCACCTGCTGCGTCGCGCCGACACAGGTACGTTACGTGCTGTACATCTCTGCTACTCAAGTCGCCACTCGGTGTGCGGCGGAGTGTAATTGTTGCAACGTTATCCAATACTCTACTTATGAGTGGCACGTGGGAATAACGTTGCCTTAGTATGATGCAGACACTTATTACGCTTGATGCACAATATTTACGTGGGATGGTGGGAGGTAAGCACCACAGCACCGAGGGTACATACTGTTAATACGGCCTAACATCGCCTCTAACCTTAATAAGACTTCGGTTAGATGAGGAAGAGAGCTCGTAATTTTTCCACCTATGCCATGTCCAGCTGAATCCTTATGCTTTCAAATTGCAGAGATATTAATTGCTAAATTTAACCCACGTTTCATTAATCCCAGACATTTTGTTTGTATTTAATATAGGGCTGCCTCGGGTTCGTCAAACCATGGACGTTTGCGTGTCAAAGTGGCTATTTTCATCATTAAGCTGTATAAAAGATACATTTACCTAGAGCCACAGTTCTATATAATGAAACAACCTGCCAGCGACGTACCGCTCGATCACACCTTCCGTACCACGACCAATAAATTTGTACCATCGAGTCATAGCGTTTGTGCCTGTTTGGTCAGAGCTTTGTCTTCTGGTTGTCCATTATCGTTTCGATATGCAGATAATACAAGTGAAGGGTTCCTTGTGCATCTACAACAGCATTTGGGGAGGTTCCCCCAGAGAATTTGTCCAGCGACATGCTATCTTTCCTGCCTTCTCGTCCTCTCGTGTGTTGGCACACTACAAGATCAACCGAGTGTCGAGACTAAGCTCCCGTGGTGTCCCTGATACATTGCCTTGTTTTGTCACCTTCCATTTATTAGCATTTCGACATTTTCTTATTCAGTAAATTTTTTGGGCTTGGTGCCTTTTGTCTGACAGAGAGCCACGTCGGATTACGACACTTAAATTCCTCTATACTGGACCCACGGAGATGCCACGGCTTTTGTTAGGAAGGGAGACCACAGTTTAACCTCCCGCCGACAGGGCGGCCATTGGAGCACAACCTAGGATACGAAAAGATGGTGAAAGAAATCGTCCATGGAATGTTCTAAAGAACAGTCTCAACATTTGACTGGAACGATTTGGGGAAATCTCGGAAAAACTGACCTTCCGAATGCGAGTCCAGTGTGCTGACTGGCGCGCCAGTCGCTCAGTGCCCTTGTTAGAGATGAAGAACGGTTGAACAACACTGTCTCCAAATCCAATGAAGTCACAGACCCTAATAGTTAGGTGTCATATCGTAGATACTTAAATGTTAAAATGCATTTACTAATGATTAATTTCCAGTGCCAAGCAACTAGTGGTGGAAACTGACGATTGATGAAACTTGTCTACGTTTGTGGTATGTGGCTGTGAATGAACAGGTGTCTATCAACATCCAAACCACAGAGACATTCATGGTCCAGATAAAAATATTTGCGGGTAAATCTCACGTAACTAAGAAATAGCAAACAATTAATAATCCCACGTCGGGATACACTGGAGGTGTGCAGCAATTTTATACCGAAAGAGATGAGTCTTGGTTCTTGTTATACCCGTTTCCAGCCTACAGCAGTCCCTGGTGTCTTGATCACATTTCAGAGTGCTGAGAACATGAGCTAAGTTACATTTTCAGCTGTTAATGGTTGAGCCGACCGAAGTGGCCGTGCGGTTAAAGGCGCTGCAGTCTGGAACCGCAAGACCGCTACGGTCGCAGGTTCGAATCCTGCCTCGGGCATGGATGTTTGTGATGTCCTTAGGTTGGTTAGGTTTAACTAGTTCTAAGTTCTAGGGGACTAATGACCTCAGCAGTTGAGTCCCATAGTGTTCAGAGCCATTTGAACAATTTTTTTGTTAATGGCTGAGCATATCTGTGGCGCCTCCTTCAAAATTAATCTTGGCGAATACCAGAATTCTTGTTTGAGTCTTCTTTTATTTGTTACCTAAATCTAGCATGGTAAGAGAAGTAGAGGATCAGGTGCTCGAAGACTGGCGTATCTCAAATGAGGTGTTAGCGGAAACAGTGAAAGTCACGGCACAGTTTGCCACATCTTATGAATTATACAGAGAGGCCAGTGGAGACTAGAAATGGGCAAAACTGTTCTTTTCAGAGATCGGATCAGAACTGTTCACTCCCTGAAATGAATTAGCTCTTTTTCATGACTCACCACTCATTTACAATAGAAAATAAATGGAAGGCACATTGCCCTTTAAACTTGGTTTATTCCAGTACTATACCTGTATTTTGATCTTATTTGATCCTATTTTGAAGTAACACAGATAATGAGTAAGAATTTTATATTGTTTATTGAAATTTCCACGATATGACAAAGTTTTTGATTATTGATTTATTTTGCACTATCGTGGTTTTTTGGGTGATCGGAAAATGTTGTAACTTGAGATTTACATTAACAATATATTTGGCTATAATGTATTAAAATTTCATTAACCTCATACAAATGCATCACATGCCATATATTTTTAAAGTGAACGTTTCCTTCCGAAGACGCCTAAAATCGCAACATCCGTACCAGAATAAGAAAAAAAAATATAAATTTGACTGTAAGACGAAAGTGCTGCATATAGCCTTACGCAGAATAAAACAAGGAAAATATTGGTGTATCACATTTTGCGATACGTTTATCGGTTCGCTCGTAATTAAAGTGTAAATTCGAGTGTCCATAATAAAAATCCTATAGTAAGAGGAGTCGTCAGGAAACTAATCTGATCAGTTTAAACAAATCAAAATAAAATAAAAATAAATGATGTATACATAACATAATAATGTAATATACATAGCGGTATTACTACGAAGAACAATATCCAGTAGAGACGAACTCCGATGCAGAAGCACTGAGTCGAGCAGGTCAAGCTGCGAGCTGTATTACTGCGTAAGCTAAGACGGCAGAGACCAGAGTGACACCTGAGTTGCTTTGCTCAACGCTCTGGCTAGAGTCGAGAACGGTGGGGTGAGCGTTGAGCGGGCGAGTTCCGAGGGTGGGGGGAGCGGTGAACGGCCACCAGTCACCCGCTCCGAGACAAATCGTCCGTTCTCTTGCGAGCAGGTTGTTGCAAGTAGTTCCTATGTTCTCCGCTAGGAGGCTCTCTGTCCTGTTGCTCGCATAAACTGCCCAGAGGGCAGGACGTGCGACTGAAACGATCGCCGACAGAGTGCGATGCTAAGTTAAGCTGCGCCAGACACTGCACGTGGCAGACGATGCACAGAGACGGCATGGCATATGTGAAACACAAAATCCAATGGGGCACTGCACAATGCAGGCAGCCAAGGTAGAAGCAGGGCAGAGGCCGGTGCTGGCCGTGTTGTGTGGCATGCACTGTGCTCTGACCAGCAGAGGCGCCGCTGATATGCACCGTCTCTCTCTCTCTCTCTCTCTCTCTCTCTCTCTCTCTCTGCCGTGGGAAACGTTTGGAGCTACCGTTCTTTTTTTCTGAATCACTGATTGTTCACTCCTTTGAAAGATTCAACTCTATGTATCAGTTCAGGAGCGGATCCCCCATCTCCAGTGGAGACAACTCTTCGTGAAGTCCGAATAGCTGTTGGGATCCTCTGAAGCTCTACAACGCTAATAAAACATTATTAGAAAAAAATGTGTGTGTGAAATCTTATGGAACTTAACTGCTAAGGTCATCAATCCCTAAGCTTACACACTACTTAACGTAAATTATCCTAAGGACAAACACACACACCCATGCCCGTGGGAGGACGAGAACCTCCGCCAGGACCAGCCACACCGGTCCATGACTGCAGCGCCTTAGACCACCCGGCAGAACATTATTAGAGTTCAGTCTTTTATTCACAATATTTGCAAATCGTCATTCTTCCTCATCAGCGTCGGCTCTTGCTCATTCTAGCTGGCGTCCGTCAGCGTCAGCTTGGCGGTTGCACGCCCAGGACAAGACGTCAGCGACCCCAGTGCTGCGGCGGATTACCGGCGAGCAGATGCGGCCATTAGCCTCACGAAGCTGTTTCGGGCTGGCTGCTGCAGTGTACTCGGTCTCACTCCAAATTCAGCGACGACCCTTGGTGACCCATCCACGATATACCTGGTGTAGGTAGTCGTGTAGGTCAACTAATCTCCCCCCCCCCTACCCCGGTAGGTCTCAGTACCCGAGGGCGCCTGATTGTTGAACAGCAACGTGGACCGTAAGAGGCCCCGTTGTTAGCTTCCGCGTCGAAGTTCAATACTGGCAGCACTCTACAATGTGGTGTTGTCAGCTGACAGTAACTTTCTCCATCAGTAGATGGTAGGCGGCGAGCAGCATGGAGTTCGTCAGGTGAAGGCCATCATCTCGAGTAAATCTTCGGCTTGTTCACAGACTGTGCTGGAACATCTAGATTCACCACACGGAGTCGTTTGCTATTACTGTGAATGCCATTGATCCAAATGATCAACTAGTCAGCTCAGGTATTTAAAGGGAACTGATACGAGCCTATGGCCCAAGGATCTGTTCGTAATGATCGCCTGTGCCCACTTCAACTATAATCACTTAACTGTGTCATTCCATCGCTCTGTGCGCCTATGAAAGAGAGAGAGTTCCGTGCAACGTTTCTTGCGAGCTAACGAATATGCTTGTCTCGCTTTCTTTGGTTTTCTGTCGTAGTCTCCTTTCTGCCGAATGCACATCCTCACTCAGCAGACTGTGTCATAATGTGTCATCGACCTGATTCTTTTGTCACATCCTGCTTCGCTTCCTGTTCCCTTCTCTGTCTGTGACATGACTTAAGTTTGCCTGTGGCAATGAGAATGACTTATAATAAAATTTTCTAATTTCTACCCCTTTACTGTTCTGTGCCTTAGCATATTCTGAAGGTGACGAAGGTTGTCACCGTGTATGTACCGAGAGTGCTTATTCCCAATGTAAATCTCGAGGAAACGAGGCAACGTCGGAAATATTGCAGCTTTGTCAGACCAACCCAGACGACTTCTGTAATCGTCTAACCGGGATGGAGAAGTGTTGGTTGTATGGTTATGATCCCCAGACACAGGAGCAAAGCAAGTAGTGGTAATAAGTGTTTTCGACAACCCATCATAACCATTTAACCTCCCCCTCACTTATCGACCTTAATGACAGTGAAAAATTAAACCACGTGTACCTAATGGAAATTTGGGAAAAGCAATCGTCACTGAGGTTAATTTGTCGGTAAAGAGGGAGGAAAGGGTTACATCTAAATGAAAGGAAAAATGCTAATGAAACTGGTGGAAATTAATTGTGAAAAGGGGTAAAGTTAATAAAGAAAGTAAATGTGCGGCCGTTACGTTAACAATTAACTAGCGGTAATTAGATATTTGAGATTTGGGGGAAATTACAGTCGCCAGTCCTAAGGACAATTCCTATAGTAACTGAAAAAGAAAGGCTATTACGCATATAATTAGCACTAGAAGCGTGGCAACTGAAGGTTGACACGTGTAGTGTGAAAACTGAAAGTTTGTCAGAAGTAATAAATTTCGCTACACTCTGACTTAATTTAGCAAAAGAATTAATAAAACCGGAAAATCGAAAGTTAATTTAGTGACTGAAGTTAATAGTGAGCTTTCTTTCTGAAGCACATCGAAATTCAATAAAATACGGTTAGTCTTGGACTACCTCAACAATCATTTCAAAAGCTACTTGAATCTACGCAATTTAGAAATAAGAGATTTAACTTTGAACTTGAATTAAATGATTCTGAACAATTAACAATATTAAAATTTAGTACGTACCAAGCTGAGCTGCAGTCACAGGTAAGCTAAAATACGGTAACAAAACTCGCACTCTTAATTTGTGCTTGTGTAATCTAAATATTGTAGCCAGCTATGAATACCTTAACTGAACTTTGAAATTAAAGCAGTGAAATCGAATTATATTACTTTAATGCTGGCGTTTGAATTTCAATGACACTCGGGTTCATTTCGGAAAAGGAAGGGACCCTGCTTGGTAATGCAATTGGGACAATGAGCAACAAACGTTCATGCTAAGTTGCTGTAATTTTGTGATGCAACAATTTTAAAAGTTTGAAAAGCTGAGGTCTGCCATACAGTTCTAAAACTTTACGTGCTTCCAGTCTTCCTTGTTGGTTGATTGAAGGTTTGAAGCCGTCGATCGAGGAGGTGGCGACAGTCACTCATTGTCGGCCGTCGCTGTTGTAGAAGCTGGATGTTGGCGCGCCTTCTTCTCGACACGGTCACCAGACGAAACGGGCTCTTGATGTGCGCCAGCTAATGCTTCTCGTCCGCGACACCATGTCAGAAACTATCATAGCAAGTCGAGCGCAATTACATGCTGCCCAACCCCCAAAGCGCGGCAACTCGCGGGAGCGTCACACAACACACCTGCTCCACTGCACCACCCCAGCCAGACTCCCTCTCTGCCCGCGCTCCACGCGACACAGTTAACACTACCAAAGATCCTAAACACTTTGGTGCTCCACACGACCTATCGATGTATTCGTTCGATAGCATAGTTTTCCCTAGGCCAGACCCAGCGTAAAAATACAAATAATATTTACAAAACAAACCAATTATACATCGACGTAAATGCATAAATATATACAAATAGTAAAACAATTACAATATATAAAGACACAGAAGTATTATATCTTCAGGTAACAAAATAAGGAAAAAAATTTGCAGTGCAATAGATGGAAATAGGAGGATATGCATTTCCGGCTTTACAACCACACATAGAGATGCCGATTTTTGCTCCACGTAACGCCTCAAGTCAATCTGCAAACGGCTCATGTTGCTTCTTTTGGTTATCGCATTGTGCCTCGTCCACTGTATTCTCCTGACATGGCACCCAGTGGCTTATTCCTCTTTCCTCCAATGAAGAATGGTTCAAATGGCTCTGAGCACTATGGGACTTAACATCTGAGGTCATCAGTCCCCTAGAACTTAGAAGTACTTAAACCTAACTAACCTAAGGACATCGCACACATTCATGCCCGAGGCAGGATTCGAACCTGCGACCGTAGCGGTCGAGCGGTTCCAGACTGAAGCGCCTAGAACCGCTCAGCCACCCGGCCGGCTCGAATGAAGAAACCATTCTGTTGCACACATTTTCAGAATGACGGAGAGACGATTTTCGAGATGGAACATTTCCTGGCCAATCAAAATGACGATTTCTTTAACCAAGGTCTTATATCAAGTCATCCACCGTTGAGAAAATGTGTTACATTGGGGGTTGAACACGTAGAGAAAGCCTCATACCAGCATTAGGTTTCATAGCCGCAGACGGATACCTTCCAGGCGGTAATTACAAATTTAAGAGTGCGTCTCGTATATCCTGAATTGTGACTGGTCTATCACACTGCCCTAAGGTTTGTAAAACACTAATTTCGCTCCCGATGACAGTTTCTGATTGAGTTTTGTCTGCAAGAAATTCCTCAACTAGGATCACATTTGATAAGATAATCCGTAGTCACTAATTTTGTTAGCGAATTGATGACAAGGATCTATATCAAAGGTTTCCCGGAAGATAAAAGGTATAAACCAGACGTGACTATCCATCTTCAAGCGAAAGCTGACTTATGATCTTGTTTTCTGAAACACATAAATAAGTATTTAAATGCTTCTACCTTGAGAAACCGTTATTTCTTTCTTTTTTCATCCAGGCTGGTTTCGGTGATGTGTCGCGGTCATGAGCGAGTTCCCTTTATTTTTCTCAGCAACAGGCTCTATTTTTCACGTACTTATCTGTCATCTGCAGTGCAGATGTTTCTTATCAGCAATTTTTGTCCATCTCTACTCGCAAAATTACAGCGTAAGTGTTTACAGTTAAATAAATTGTAAACAGTAACACAGCGTGTGCTTGCGACATCAGTTTCATAGAGTCTTGACAATGTAGGAACCACAAAAATTTCAGGTGGCAAATTGAGATGAAATGAAGTGATCGTAGGTTATTATTGTCCGGGCGACCCCGTCAGAGGTACTTCGGCCGCAGAGTGCAAGTCTTTCTACAATGACGAAAAAAAAAAAAAAACTGCAACATAAAGAACGAGTTGTGAGACATAAACGAACGTTGGGAGGCGATTCTTTTTCTACATCTGAAGGATGAAGTCTGTTCAAATTTCGTGCCAGTCGCATAAAAGAGGCGCTAGTAGATCGATTATGGGGATCCGAATCAGGTTTGCTTTAAATTCAGGCACTAACGGTCGCAAGCGTTCGTTACCGTTGAGATTACTCATGGTGAGTTGATATTAGTCAATAATGCTTTTAGAATGACAAAAACGCCGTTACCAAAACCTCACTGAGTTTGAACGAGATCGTGTAAAAGGGCTACAGAAAGCTGGAAGTACCTTCTGCGACACTGCAGAAGGACTTGGCAAGAATGTAGCCACTGTATGTAATACCCGGCAGCGGTGCTCACGAGAACCACTTGGAAGGAATATAGCCACTGTACGTAGTTGATGTCAGTGGTGGTCAGGAGAATGTACGGTAACAAGAAGACCGAGTTCTGGACAGTTATCTGGAACCACCGAGAGGGAGGACAATCGTGTTCGGCGTATGGCTGTGGCGCGTCGTATAGCATCTTCAGCAGTGATTTTAGTGGCATTTGGCACCACAGTGACTCAACGAACTGTTACAAATCGTTTACTTCAAGTACAGCTCTGAGCCAGACGCCCTTGTAGCGCGCACTCCACTGACTCCATACTGCCGCCACTTGCGATGCGACTTCAGCGGTGTCACAGGAGAGCTCATTGGATGTCAGGGTGGAGGTCTGTCCTGTTTTCTGATGAAAGCTGGTCCTACCTCGGTGCCAGTAATGTGCGTGTTTTGCTTGGAAGGAGACCATTTGAGGGCCTGCAACCAACATGTCTGCGTGCTACACACACTGGACCTACACCTGGAGTTATTTTCTAGGGTGCGATTTCGTATGTCAGTAGTATCACTCTCATCGTTATCACAAGCACCGTGACGTAGGTACGTAGGTGCGGTGATTCTACTCGTTGTCTTGCCATTCGTGAATAACATTCCAAGGGATGTTTTCCATTTTCCAACAGGTTGGTTCAAATGGCTCTGAGCACTATGGGACTTAACTGCTGAGGTCATCAGTCCCCTAGAACTTAGAACTACTTAAACCTAACTAACCTAAGGACATCACACACATCCATGCCCGAGGCAGGATTCGAACCTGCGACCGCAGTGGTCGCGCGGTTCCAGACTGTAGCGCCTAGAACCGCTCGGCCACTCCGGCCGGCATTTCCAACAGGGCAACGGCGGTTATTAATGTACCACTATTTAATATTTGCAATGGCTTATCTTACGCTTACATTAACCTGTTATCTTTGCAATATTAATCACATAAATCTGTTACCCACACAAATGTATTCCCCAGTTTTCATTACTCTATATTAATCACTTTTTGGTGTTGCGATTTTTTTCCTTCAGTATATTTGATGACATTTTGGCGACTTGTACATCGACGACGATGACAGGAAGAGATAATGAAGACAACACATGCATCTATTTCGCGACTGGCGAATTTCACCGACCCGGTTGGGAATGGAAACCTGGGCCCCAGGACCTAGAGACAGCAACGCCAAACACGAGATGTGGACAGATGATAGTCTTCACAGAAACATCGTCTATGCTGCTGCTGACAGACATCTGCTAAGAAAAATAAAGCGAATCCACTGATGGTGGTAAAACATCACCGAAACGTGTATTGCTGCGAAAAGAAGAAAACTATATGCACAAGGCAGAAGTCATTCAGAACAACGAGACGTCCTTGTTTTATGAATTTGGGTTAAAAGTGGTCGAATACGCAAAATTTGGTAGAATCCGTGCTGATTCCCGAAGTTGGACTGACCGTTGATCTGAAGTGTTACCGTACTTGAGCACTAAAAGGTTTCCATAATATAAAATGAAGTAAGTAAGATAGGTCTCTCTTTGCGTCCTATTCTTCAAACACTCGTTCAGTATCCTGCATAAGATTCATAGTGTATCAGAAACACTTTACCCCTTCTTGTAATCGTATGGTAAACAATATGAAAGATTGTTGGTACCTTATTGGAGAAACGGAAATTTTCATAAGTTTTCCGCACTACTCAAGTAATGTGTTAGTTGACTCGTACTGGAACAAGCGCTCTTTGAATTTTCAACGTAAGACTTTTCCGCAATGCGCGAGGACTTTCTTGAGGGGTCTCCCACAGGAGTTTGCTGAGAATTTATGGTACACACTCGTGCTAACCAAATAAGGCTGTGATGAACCGTGCTGCTTTATCTTTTCTTGTTCCCCCCGTGATCCTGCTCTGAAAGCGTGCTATGACGACGAACAATACATCGTTTCTTACAAATTAAAAACTGTGTTCAGTATCAGTCGTATGGACCCTTTACACAACCAGCGACAACTGATATGTATATTTAAGTGGTCACTTTCTAGTCTAACGACTGAGTTAGACCTAATGGACAACGGTTCTCCGTGTCTTCCGGCCTTCTTTCCTTACAACCCTCAAAAAGAGGAATTGTAATTCAGTAATTTCTGAAAAATTCATAATATGATCGTTCATCTTCTCATCTTCCCTTCCGGTATCTTTATCAAAGGTTGTGACCGTACGCCAAAACTTACTGATTTTTAAAATTTATTTCACAGTTCGATGGATCACTTGTTGCTAATGAGATAGTTGCACACACTGTCTTAGTTTCTTTTGCATTCTATTTGAAATGTATTCGCAGTTGGTGGACAACCACCAGTGTATAATAGAATGACGATAATGAAAATTTGTGCCAGATCGAGCCTCGAACCCGGATCCCTCGCTTATCGCGAGCAATCGCCTTACATTTAGGTAATCCAAGCGCGCTTCACGTCAACGGTTTAGTATGTGGCCCTTTGGGTACATTTCCTGCTCGTGGGAACACTAACAACACACAGTAAATACCGTGTATCCCTATACAAAGTTCGATGCATGCACGTCCACGCCATGAGCTCTGCGCCACGTGTACACTCTCTGTATACGGCTGAGTTACGTAAGGGCGAAAAAGCGAGTTTCCGACGCTTTAACATGGGTACCTGCCAGCTAAGGGGGTCAAACCTAACAGTAAAAATCGGCAATCCAGGATCAAAAGAATGGTTCAAATGGCTCTGAGCACTATGAGACTTAACATCTGAGGTCATCAGTCCCCTAGAACTTAGAACTACTTAAACCTAACTAACCTAAGAACATCACACACATCCATGCCCGAGGCAAGATTCGAACCTGCGACCATAGCGGTCACGCGATTCCGAACTGAAGCGCCTAGAACCGCTCGGCCACACCGACCAGGATATCCAGGATCGCTGGGGGCTTGCGTCGGGACGATAACCCAACCTGTAAAAATAAAATGTTCCGAAATCTGACGCAGAAACAGTTGACTGACCTGTGTACGATGAACTGGCAGATGAAGGAGTTCGGCACTAAGAAGAAAAGAGTAGAAGAATCTTCTACAGGAGGCCAACTCTCGCTGACGGCTGTTGCACCGATGATGATGATGATGATGATGATGATGATGATGATGACGACGATAAAGATAAGAACGCTTCAGGCCAGATCCAAACCACGTAACTACAAACTGCAGTCGTACGTTCATTATGCAAGCATGCATGCACATTGCATCGTATTTGTGAACAACACAGGCACTGCTGTACATCGTATTTGTCTGCGATACTGGACAAGCGACTTTCAATTACAGTGTCTCCCATGTACAGAAATATACATAATTAATGTACGAGTGCAGATTGTAGATACGTGGCTGACGACATGTGGCAGTTGAGCTCTGGCAGTGAAGCTTGCAGGGATAGCCCAATGGTATAATCCAGCCTTAGCAGCTGAGTAGAGCGGATGTGCTGTGTGTTTCTGACTACAGCGCGAGCACGCTCACCTTGTTTACTTCTTCTGGCTGACACTAACATGACGCTGTAGCGCGACAAGGTCCTGACTAACCAACACCGAAAATCAACATTGAAATTAGCTTTTAGAAACGACTTTGCCAGACCAAAAGCATTCGCTATCGAGCGTTTTTTTAAAATAGAAGGTATCCAATTTTCGATTGTATATAATATGGTCTATGTGAAATTTATTAACGACGCTACATGCGACAAGGTTCTTCGAGAGATGAAGCAAGAACTCCGGTTCTGCCATGCAGACGGAAATGTTCGCGACGTCGAGGTTGCCCATTCCGGACTGGGACTGTGTACTATACTCATATTCGAAATCTCAGCAGACGACGTGGCTGCACTAAGCCCGTAAGGTATAATACAAGAACACGCGGCGGAAAAGTAGACCCAATTTAAGACGCATCCAGTCCTAAACAAAGTACCGCAGATGGGCATTGAACTTCGACGACACGTACCATCATACCTCGAAATAGGAGGCTGCCGTGTCATAATCATTTATGACGGCCAGCCTAAAACTTGCTTCGTAGGCGGCAAGGAACGTCATCTACGTTCTGAGTGCATCCAAAATCGGATCATACAACTTCCACCGCAGGATGTGGCATCTCCAAGAGGGCGACAATCCTCCCAGTAACTTACGCAGTGGCGCTCGTGACTTCTCCGTCTGTTCAGACGCAACAGACCGACGTTCGTGTACCGGAACAGCCCGCCACTGACCGACGCCTGGCCGATCAGTCAGCCTGACTAGTGACTGAACTCTGTACGACGCCATCGATACCACCGAACACTGCAGCACCCCCGAAGCAGGACGGTAATCGATACACTTATCGTACCAACAGTAGCCTTTGGGCTGGCGAGGCTGAGTCAGTGCCAAGCACGAAAACATAGTTTCGAAAGCAATACCGCAGGACAGTGTCGGAACACGGCAGCTCCCACACGCCGGTGAGAGAAAACTCATCGTGCAGGACGCCGACCATGCGGCTGACACCATTTCCACCGACTGCAGAAAGGATGGCGAGGCGGGCAGCTTCCGTCTGCCAGTCATCTGCGGGGAACAGTGATCAACTGGGAGGTTCCAACACAAGGTGCGAAACCGCTCGGTCCCTTCCCATCAACAACTACGACTTTCTGCGCCTAC
Organism: Schistocerca cancellata; assembly: GCF_023864275.1. Taxonomy (NCBI): domain Eukaryota; kingdom Metazoa; phylum Arthropoda; class Insecta; order Orthoptera; family Acrididae; genus Schistocerca; species Schistocerca cancellata. The sequence goes on along the minus strand of NC_064627.1, from coordinate 918,823,660 downwards.
GAGGTTCATTCAAGTTCTAAGGCCTCCGACTTTTTTTCTAATTAACTACTCACCGGAAATCAATGAAACTGGCATTAGTTCTCGACGTAATCGCCCTGCAGACGTACACATTTTTCACAACGCTGACGCCATGATTCCATTGCAGCGGCGAATGCTTCTTTAGGAATCTCTTTTGAATATTGGAAAATCGCTGAGGCAATAGCAGCACGGCTGGTGAATGTGCGGCCACGGAGAGTGTCTTTCATTGTTGGAAAAAGCCAAAAGTCACTAGGAGCCAGGTCAGGTGAGTAGGGAGCATGAGGAATCACTTCAAAGTTGTTATCACGAAGAAACTGTTGCGTAACGTTAGCTCGATGTGCGGGTGCGTTGTCTTGGTGAAACAGCACACGCGCAGCCCTTCCCGGACGTTTTTGTTGCAGTGCAGGAAGGAATTTGTTCTTCAAAACATTTTCGTAGGATGCACCTGTTACCGTAGTGCCCTTTGGAACGCAATGGGTAAGGATTACGCCCTCGCTGTCCCAGAACATGGACACCATCATTTTTTCAGCACTGGCGGTTACCCGAAATTTTTTTTGGTGGCGGTGAATCTGTGTGCTTCCATTGAGCTGACTGGCGCTTTCTTTCTGGCTTGAAAAATGGCATCCACGTCTCATCCATTGTCACAAGCGACGAAAAGAAAGTCCCATTCATGCTGTCGTTGCGCGTCAACATTGCTTGGCAACATGCCACACGGACAGCCATGTGGTCGTCCGTTAGCATTCGTGGCACCCACCTGGATGACACTTTTCGCATTTTCAGGTCGTCATGCAGGATTGTGTGCACAGAACCCACAGAAATGCCAACTCTGGAGGCGCTCTGTTCAACAGTCATTCGGCGATCCCCCAAAACAATTCTCTCCACTTTCTCGATCGTGTCGTCAGACCGGCTTGTGCGAGCCCGAGGTTGTTTCGGTTTGTTGTCACACGATGTTCTGCCTTCATTAAACTGTCGCACCCACGAACGCACTTTCGACACATCCATAACTCCATCACCACATGTCTACTTCAGCTGTCGATGAATTTCAATTGGTTTCACACCACACAAATTCAGAAAACGAATGATTGCACGCTGTTCAAGTAAGGAAAACGTCGCCATTTTAAGTATTTAAAACAGATCTCATTCTCGCCGCTGGCGGTAAAATTCCATCTGCCGTACGGTGCTGCCATCTCTCGGGCGTATTGACAATGAACGCGGCCTCATTTTAAAACAATTCGCATGTTTCTATCTCTTTCCAGTCCGGAGAAAAAAAATCGGAGGCCTTAGAACTTGAATGCACCTCGTACATCGCGCCCCGAGGCCGTCGACACCAGGCAGGACCTCGGCCCGAGCCCACTGAAGTCTGAACACCACCTGGAGGGGCGCGTTCAAAAGGATGTGGCGTCACTCGCCATGACCTCTTCACCATCATCGTGGATAACCCTGACCAACCACCGAAACGCCAGGTTACAAACGAATCACATGGTTAGCTCTCCAGCCAATATCCAACTCCTGACAAACAATACGAGCAACAGGAGTCGACTTTGCATCCCTGCAAGAAGTGTAAAAGAACGCACTCTCGAACTGTTATGGTTACGCAACGTATGGGACATCTGGTGGTCCCGCAGACACCAGTGTGGCGATTATATTACATATACGGTATCGAAGCCACCGGCATCACGTATCTTCCCTCCGCTCGAGGATTAAGGGTCACAGCACCGATATCCTGTTCATTAATGTTTAAGCGCAGTTGGGTTCCTCCAAATGTCGCGACCGGTCAATGTTTACTCCGCTGACATCGCCCCTTTTCATAGGACTACATGAACGCAGCGTCTTCACTGGCGATTTTAACTGCGCCCTGCATCCCGATCACCGAATTCTGCACTACATGCTTTGGCTGGAACTGGGTATAATGATTCACGATCTTCACTTGAGTGACACAGAGGGAAAGATGTAAGGCGACAGCTCTGGACTCATGCATCTTATCAGCCCACTGGATTGCATATGTGTACGTGTGTCACGAGGTCTTACCCGGGGAGTTGAGGCCGCCGAAAGATTACCTCAGGCTTTCTCTGGTCACGGTGGCCGAATCTGCACGATCCATCTCTGTCCTCAACAAGTGCGGCTTAGTAGCGGCCTTTGGAAGATGTACGTACTACACCTCCAGTCACCGTAACTTGGGCCAGCTATGAACGACGTCTCTCGCAATACCACTCGACTTAGGCGTCGTGGCTTCTCTGTCATTATGTAGACAAAAACTTTATCATTTCCCTGAACAATACTGAGTTTTGTTTTATTTGATATTAGAACAGCTTTTATTTCCGCTATATCTTTTGTATGAATCATAAAATCCTAATTTTTAACTGATATAGCCTACATGACCACGTCAGCCTCACTCGTATTATTATGCAATTCTCTAAGTGCCTTTCTTTCTAAAGCTATCGAACAATCTAGAAGTGTTACCTCAATGCAGACCGCAAAGGCGTAAAATGCTTGTGTCTGTGCGAAACACAACGACCCACTAGTTGAACTGAATGTGTTTTCATTGACCCTTATAAAATGAAAAACACAACGACTTTGTAAATCTGGAGGTTGAGTCAATGTTATTGATACTGATCGGATGAAACAAGTTTACTGTCACCAGTCACTGTTTATCTATCTCTACGACGCGTTTCAAAGTTTTAAAGCTCCATCGTCAGGTGAATTTACATTTGTTGGTATGGCATATGTGTCTGTTACGTTATGCCGGCCGTTGTGGTCGAGTGGTTCTAGGCGCTTCAGTCTGGATCCGCGCGACCGCTACGATCGCAGGTTCGAATCCTGCCTCGGGCATGGATGTATGTTATGTCCTCAGGTTAGTTATGTTTATGTAGTTCTAAGGTCTAGGGGACTGATGACCTCAGATGTCAAGTCCCATAGTGCTCAGAGCCATTTGAACCATTTTCAGTTGTGTTACGTTTTTTGGAAGAACTTACGGCACTGTCTAGTGGAGAAATAAAACACTATTTCAGAACATAGTTTTTTTTACGAAAACTATACGTATATCTAACGGTAAACATCAAATAAGTAAAACAGGATACCTCCAGTGGTCACAGGTTCCTTTCACTGTCGTGCACATCACATGTATACTGTCATATTTCGTAAACAAAGAAACTATTAGGTGCAAGGATCATGTAGCAAAAGAGAAACATTATCAAAAAAATACAAAGAATGTATATCATAGCAATATTACTACGGAATAAGTTTTAAAGGATCTTGGAGACCTTTGTTTTGAGGTGTTGAACACATGCGTTGGAATATTTCAGATGGATTATAAATCCGATTTTGTCAAGTTTATATAGCTTATAGTGCCACAAGTTGCTCCAAAAATCGTTCACAGCACGTATGTCATACTAACAAATGTAGATCCACCTGATGATGAAGCTTTAAACCTTTGAAACACGTCGTGAGATAAATAAACAGCGACTGGTAACAGTATACTTGTTGTTTGATTCGATGTCAATAACAGTCACGGTAAAGCCTAACTTAAAATGTTCGTATTTAAAGTTATTGATAATGTACCTCACAGCTTAAGGCAGATGGAAACTTAAACCGATTACGTACTGAGGAGCAATTTAGGTGAAACGTAAATCACTAGACGACATCGGCTTTACGCTGTTGATGAAACATCTAAGAGCTGTGACGACTTTATCTCTCCAAACTGTTTCTGCTCAGTGAATGAAGCTCAACAGCCTTTCCCACCATCTGGTGACATCTTTCTAACACATGGCTCCATATACCTTTCCTCATAGAAATTATGATTCTCCAACTTTCTTTGGGCATCCCCCCCAAACACCGACCTCATCTCTCCCCAGAATTCGCGATTTATGTCTTCCGGTAACATCTGCCATCTGCCTCAACCTGAATTATTTCTTAGTGACTGTCACCTCGTCGCCGTATTTTCACAATAAGCTATTCGTATTTGAAGCTCTATAAACAACATTCTCGACGGTTATTCTTACCTGACGTGGTCTCTTTACATATACATCACGGAATTATGTACAGTGATCTACACGTATTTGAATTCTTACCTCATATACGACCTGCGATGAAATGTTCGGACAGCTTTAGTACCTAATCAAAGTTAACTACTTTCCACTGATAGGCGTTATTGCTTCTGTTAATGATCATCATCCAGTCTAACAATAAATACAGAACAACCTCGTCGATTTCTAGCTTCTTGTTACTGCATGTCTCATAAGAAAAAACATGACTAAATTAGCGTACTTTGATTATTTTCTTTCAATTATTTATTTTGGAAAATGCTGAGAAAATTTTTCTTTCAGCAGGAAGCTTTAACCACGCAAAAGGCTTAATAAGAATATCATTCTGTGCTTATCCACAACCTTCTTGTAGAAAACAATGTAGGAATTTTAACTAAATGTTAACAGTGTTCTCTGTTGAAATTAATTTCCTGTAAACAATCTATTGACTTTCAGAAGACTCAACGGTGTCCACAATCGTAACGTGAAAAACTACCTACTTTTACTCTTTGTTCCAGTTGACTGTAGCTTAGAAAGGAATATGTAATGCTGTCACCAATTCTTTTTGGAGGCGCACCTTAAGATATAAAATTGCTACACGCGTAAATGTTTAAAAGCAAATTATGGCAATTAGTGTATAAAGTTATTCATTCCAGTTATTCCAGTCTTTCGTATTAATGATCCATGAATTACTTAGAAATATCAAACACCCTTTTTACTAAAAAGACAGCAGTCACATAGGTGACAATTCTGAGATTGTAACTACGATTTTAGCGTCAACTTCCACGACGTGCAAGAATCATCTAGAACCTGTTGCTTAAGACTCAGTTTGTCTAATGTCCTTATGCGAATACTGTTGTCATGATCTTTAGTCCGAAGACTGGTTTGACGTAGCTCTTTATCTTATCCTAGCCTCCAGGGAGCTCCATAAAGATTGGCTCCTACGTCCATTTGAACCTGCTTACTGTAGTCCATCTTTTAGTCCCCTCAACAGTGACGAGTCCTCTGGGTCAGGGATTTTCTCTGCCTCGTGATGACTGGGTGTTGTGTGCTGTCCTTAGGTTAGTTAGGTTTAAGTAGTTCTAAGGTCTAGGGGACTGATGACCATAGATGTTAAGTCCCATAGTGCTCAGAGCCATTTGAACCATTTTGAACGAGTCCTCTACTAAAAAATAGCCATTCTTTGACTGATTAAGATCTGCTCTACCATCCAGTCTCATTTAGTTGTACCGTAAATTTTCTTCCTTCCCAAATCGACTGACTTGTCTGAACAGCTTATCGTCAACGCTTCACCGTCATGGAAGGCTAGACTCTAGATAAGTGCCTTAAGAAAAGACTTCCCACGATTTGAATTTACATTCCATTTTAAGATTACTTGACATCGTCAGTGGGTTAGGAGGCGATCTGCTGTATTTGATAGTCTAGTACCGTTTCAGAAAACTTTATTGCCCAGAACGCAAGCTTTGTTACATACATAAGTAGTTTCAGCGATTTCAATGGCCATCTTCAAATCTGCAAATGCTCACAACGAAATACAACTCATTCATCTTATCCAACAAAAAACGTAAAAAAGTTGTAATACAATTAAGTAGTTTGTTTGACCTATACGGCAATATCAATACTGGTAAGTAACTAATAACCGCATGTTTATGTACAACACATAAGAAGTATAATAATATAATGAACTGAGCCGAAGTCCTCATTAACATTACACCATTGTGCTACATATACATTGCCTACCCACGGCCGGCCGTGGTGGCCGTGCGGTTCTAGGCGCTACAGTCTGGAACCGCGTGACCGCTACGGTCGCAGGTTAGAATCCTGCCTCGGGCATGGATGTGTGTGATGTCCTTAGGTTAGTTAGGTTTAAGTAGTTCTAAGTTCTAGGGGACTGATGTCCTTAGAAGTTAAGTCCCATAGTGCTCAGAGCCATTTTTGAGCCTACCCATGATCACAGAACTTGGAACATGTTAGACATTGTAAAGAGTGCTGAGCATTCTCACTCTGTGCAAAAAGCTGAGCGGGATCCCATGTGTATGATGATCTTACACTTTCTCAGATAATAACCATAGCGATTTATCACGCTGTGGTGTCACCGCCAGGCACCACACTTGCTAGGTGGTAGCCTTTAAATCGGCCGCGGTCCGGTAGTATACGTCGGACCCGCGTGTCGCCACTATCAGTGATTGCAGACCGAGCGCCGCCACACGGCAGGTCTAGAGAGACTTCCTAGCACTCCATCCAGTTGTATAACCGTCTTTGCTAGCGATGGTTCACTGACAAAATACGCTCTCATTTGCCGAGACAATAGTTTAGCATAGGCTTCAGCTACGTCATTTGCTACGACCTAGCAAGGCGCCATTATCAGTTACTATTGATATTGTGAATCATGTACCGTCAAGACCGACGTTCATCATTAATGGATTAAAGTTAAGTATTCCACCAGCTACGTCCGTTTTTTTCTAAATTCTAATTTCCCTGTCATGTTCCAGACCTCACGCCAGCCTGCGTGAGCTAAAACGCGTGCATTTCGGCCTCCTTTAGTAAAACGGTGTTGGCTCTCTTGCCAAACACAACACACGCCATCCTCCATGACATAGGAAGCAATTGAAGTTGTCCTGCTGACGGAAACAGGCAGACTAACTGCCCCAGATCATTTACACCTTAAATCGTAGCTATTGTGAAGTTACAACACTGCTTATTCCGTTATAAGCAAAATAAAATACACCAGTTAATTAAAATCTGTTAGTAGCCATTAGACTATATGGCAAACATAACGGTATGTAACAGAAAACAGTGGAAATTGTTAGATGCGTTTAAAATCTCACACGTAATCTACCCATATATTTAAGGCACGAGATTGAAGCTCGTTTATCAAACTATTTTGTATGACAACGCCATGGAACAGAGTTGTACCAGTGTAAAAAATGTATATAAACAGCTTCACACTCAACAGTATGTTAAAATACTTAAAATATATAAGCTGCACAGATATTTAAGGTACGATATTCAGGCAGGCTTTATCAATTTTGTTACATGAAAACGCCATGAGGCAGAACCGTAGAAGTTCAATAAGTTCATATAAACAGCGTGACAACTTAGGATCTTTTTTTGCAAAGAAGATTCGCGTTTGTTGTCTTCTTGGAATGAAGTTGTAGACTTTGAGAAAGACTGTACCGTGTTTGAAAACACCATTGAAACGTCATAGGTCTATGTTCAGCTTTTCGTTATCTCTGTGTCACATCCCTGTTCGAAGCGAGGATTACTCCTCTCTTGAGGAGACAGATTACGTCCAGATTTGTGGGGAAACAACAGCCGTCTTTTATCAGTGTATAATCGCCTTTCCTCTCCCCAGCTACCCCTTTTTACGATCATGCTTGGCTTTTGCACGCTCTTGTATATAATACTGCTTGCTTATTTCCGTGTCATAATAGAATTTCCATTCAACAACCCTGACGTTTTAAACTGTTGCCCTAATTTCAGTCTTCCTCTCCTTTTATGTCCCTCATGTCATCAGTTCTAATATACTGATGTGTAATATTCAAAATTGTCACCTTTCTTTCATCTATTTCCATTTCTTTGCCCAATTTTCGACGTGTCCCACACACTTTACTTTCTCTTTAAAACATAGCACATTCTGGGTGCTCTTTTTTCTGTTTGATGACATCCCGACGTCTTTACTTATTCTGCACTACTGAAATCCTAAGGAATAACGGAAGAGGTTTTTTTGAGTTTAATTTCTTTCTGATTTCTTAATTATCTCCTATAGGACCAAGAGCCGTGTCCCTTTCTTCCAGCTTCTCCAGTTATCCAGCACATGAACTATTTCTTACTCCTAAGACAGTGTATACGGTACGCATCACTTTCCTCACTATCTTAATCAAGACCTCTTCTCCCAAAGGCAAAGACATGAGAGGGTCCCTGAAGTGACAGTTCTCAGGAGGTTGCTCTTTGTTTCTACTACACAACTTACTGTCGAAAATATTTTAAATTGACGAAGTAACTGCTAATATTTTCATATCCATGCATAGCGTTTGTACTAACGATCTGTTTTTAACTGTTAAGTTTCCATCACCAGTTTTATACTATGTTCCAAGATGCATGACGAACTAAAGAAAAGCTTACTAACACGAAGAGTATCACGATGAAGTCGAATGTCTATAAGGATAAAACTAGAGAGCAAATTCGTGTTTGCTACATACTGATTCATTCATTCACTCATTTCATATAGGCCGTCTTTGGACCACCTTATTTGAACTGTCTTGCTTTACGTGTTCTGATGTTTGCCCAGTGCTTCCGCACCCATTCTCGGTGTTGTTCCTTCCTCTCCTGGGTCCAAGCCTTTCCTGTTTTTAGTTTTGGCTTTTCTTGGAAACCCTGTCCCGTCGTATGTTTCTCCTTGAGTGGGACACACTCCAAGATGTCATCATGGGTGATCCCGACTTCTTTAAGATCTTTCTCCACCTCTGTGAACCAGGCCCATTTTGTTTTCTTCTCCTGAAAGTAGGTGATTATACGATTGTTGAATCTTCCAGGGCTCATTCGGGTCATTTGTTCATAAAACATAATCCTTCTTTTCCGAATGGTATTGGTTATCTTCTCTATGTGGGAATGCAGTTCATGATTATGACGTCTTGTATATTCACTATTCTCTTTGATGAGATCTAAGATCTTTCTCAAAATCTTCCTTTCCTTGGCCTCCAGTTTTTGCTTCTTTTGGGTAGTTGAGACTTTTCGTAGGTAAGTCAACAATCGCTGCAAAGTAGGCGCACTTTTATATCTCCCCAGCACCTTATTTCTACGAGATTGCGGAGAGGAGTACACTGAAATGACAAATCATGTTACTTTATGTGCAGTAGTAAACAGCTACTAAAATGCTTAGTTACCCGAAGACACATAATATTTACATTATTTTTTCGACACGATTTACAGCCAAGAAGAGTTATGTCGCCTAATAACTAGAGTCAGTGATAGATGGATCCAAGAAGACTGATGGTAAGTAATTCAAGTGATTAATACGATGATTACAGAACTCTAATTCACTGCGCCTCTAGTTGTTGCAGTACTTACGATTTGGTGTTTACACCGGCTTTGCGGCTCGGAACCACGAACACCCGAGGAAGTCCTTTGCCAGAGGAACGTCGCGGATGAGCTATAGGGAGCCGGAGGACTCGTGCACATAAATAACAATTATCTCCCAAAATGCGTGTAAATAAGCGCGGGGGTGATAGATATATTACAGACAAAATACAGATATATTGTCCACAGTTGCTCGTCAGGAAATCGGGGAGTGCGACCAGCTCGGCACGGAGAGCGGTCGCCCGCGCCCGGACACCAATGTGTTGACAGTTTGTGAAGGAGAAGATATACCAGCCTTTATGGCGAGCGCGGCCGCCTCGCCGCAACGGATAACGATAATTTATTAATATAAGGCGGCGGCGAGCATCAGAAATTAGCCCCTCGCTGGGAGGCGCGCTGTTACGGCTGCTAGCGTGTGTGTGTGTGTGTGTGTGTGTGTGTGTGTGCGTGTGTGTGTGAGAGAGAGAGAAGGAGAGGCTCGTTGGCTGCTGTCCCCAACTGCGGGTGATTTTCAACGCTTACCAGATACGTAAGTACTTTTTTCTGAAAGCAGGTTGGTTTTATCCAGGATTCCAATACACTACATTATTCCCCATTCCAGTACACCATATTCCTCATTCTTTTGGCCGAAAAACCTTATTTTTCAACATAATCTCCGTTCAATTCGAAGCCCTTACACTGGCTTACGCTGGAGGAGCCAGTATGCCCAAATGGTACCGCTCTACTGACCAACGTCTTCCTGCATCAATAACCTCCCCATCGTTCTCGTACTGCTTCCCACGGTGTGCATCCTTCGTTGTAGTAAACTGATGGACGTCGGAAGGTGTATGAAACGGGCTGTAGGGCGGATGATCGTTGCACCATGAGGGATGACATCAAACAGAATGCCCCTCCAGAGTCCCAGAAGATCATGACCATGACTTAGCCGTCTGCGGGTGTGGCTTTGAGGTTTTTCTTCGGAGGTGAGGTTGTATGGCGCAACTCCATATTCTGCTGTTTTGTTTCCTTTTCGAAGTAATGAACCCATGATACATAGCCCGTGACGACGTTCGACAAAAAATTGTCACGATCAGTCTCGTAAGGCGCAAGCAATTCCACAACAAGGTCCTTCGTTGCTCTTTATGGTCTTCTGTTAGGGAGTGAGCAACCCAGTAGGCTTACACCTTCGAGTATTCCAACGTGTGGAAGTGTGTGTCAGCACTACCAACAAAGACTAGAGTTGTGTAGCGAGGTGTTTGATTGTGGTCCATCTATAACCTCGAATGAGAGTGTCCGCACGTTCCAACATTGCAGATGTGTGCGGCCTGCCCCGTGTTACACTGGAGATCGTATAGGTTCGCGCGACCTTCTTGCAATGACAACAGATGCCTCGCCGAACGACACACTACCAGGTACCTGCAGACATTCTGAAAGCGCCTATGAATATCTGCGATACTCTGTTTATCCGGCAAAATAAACCCAATGATAGCTTTCTACTCTGAATGCACCTCAGTCGCAGGTGTCATTTTGAAGGCTACGTATACGTACCTCTCGGACTTCATGAAACTCTATGAGCTAAAGTGGCAATATTCCACGATGCCCCATAACACATTCAGCATTTTTTCACCCGAAACTGACCGAGGAAAAAATATGTTGCATCACTTATTGAACGTGCCTCGCAAATTAAGATGAGATGAAATACCTACCGAACACATAGGTTCTGAAGAGAAGCTACTCTTGGTTCGCATAATTGCAATAAAATGCAGTACATCCAGTGTTTTACCATAGTTTTGTTCACCCTGTCATTCGGTAGTTTACAGTATTGGCAAAGTGGTGAAACAGAAGATTCCAAATGCCTGGGACTTGGTGGTAGCTGGTGTGGTTTCGTGGAGGAGGTGAATGCAAGCTCATGCTTCGCATGGTTTCACTAAGTGGTTTCAAATCAGGTGTTGCTATGGGCAGCTGAGTTCAGGCAAGCAACGGTGAGAGGAATTAGATTAGGAAGTGAGACACTGAAAGTAGTAGGTGAGATGGATGGCCGAGATGATATACAAGGTAGACTTGCATTTCTGGAAAGGAGTGTTGCTTTGCGCCGAAATGGAACATGGATGAGAAACAGTTCAGACAGGAAGAGAATATAAAATTTTGGAATGTGATGTTACATTAGAAGGGTGCATCGCATAACTTATGAAGGGATGCTGAATCTAAATCAGAAGAAGAAAAATATAGAGGATGTGGCAGCAAGCGGAGGGGAGACTGTAAAAATTGTAGAGAGACACCAAGTCTTGGCAACCGTAATAAGATTTAAAGGTTTAAATGTACGTAAGCTGCATCAGTTATTAAGAGACCAAGAGTACCGCACAGAATAGACTCCCTTGGAGAGCTGTGTGAAACCACTCTTTAGTCTGAAGACCGTAACAACAACAAGACAGAATCTGACTGCCAGCAGCGGCATCGCAAGTGAGAACCATATTATACCAAGAACAAAGACGTTTTATGGAACATAGCACTTTATTGAGCCAAGGTGAGACACAAAGAAGTACATGTTGCGTGTAGCACTGAACACATTGAATGGACAACAGCAATACAGATTACAGAATAGGCCAAGCACTCGTTAACGATCGCATGAATAATACTGTTCCTTTTGCAGCTCACCAGAGCACGCCAGGCAGCCGACCCCGGTGGCTTCTATAAGCGGGCCTCTACACTGTATGGACGCGCGATCTCTGAAATCGCACGCGTCATGAGTGAAAGTACATCAGGCCAATTTAGGTGTTTCAACATTTCTGTGCTATGCTCCTCTCAATTCAGTTTATTAACAACAAGTAATCCCAAGATTTTAGCACCATCAATACATTCTGTCTTCTTGCCATACTTCAATGAGCCGAAACATTGTGCGCCACCTGCTTCATACAGTCTAGGTCCACCTTTGTAACTCAATACAGCAGCGATTCTGTGTGCCACGGACTCGACAAATTCTAGGTAGACTTCTATTGGTATGTGGCACCAGACGTTTACACACAGATTACGCAATTCCCGTTAATTACGTAGTTTATGAACTTGGATCTGGGATCCAATAGCATTTCAGGTGTGTTCCATCCGATTCAGATAAGACGAATCTGGTGGCCAAGACACCATCGTGAGTTCACCATCATTTTCCTCAGCCAATATAGCACGACTCTGGCCTTGTGATACGGACTGTTTGCTTGATAGAAGACGCCTTTTGCATATATGAAGACAAAGGCATGAAAGGTGAAAGTGATCTGCAATAATGTTCACGTAACCCACAGCTATTATGATGCCTTCGATCACTACCACAGATCCCAACGAAGCCCAGATAATTGTTTTCCATAGAATAATACTGTCGTCAGATGTCGTAAGGGCAATGTAGTATAGTGGTTAACGTCGCTGACGTGCATGCTTTGTGTTGCCAGTTCATACTCAACCAACGACAATTATTTCTTACTTAGAAAATATCGTTTCTGGAAGGGTCTCTGAATATCTTCTGTTTGTAATGTTTCTATGTTTTTGGATATTCGATTTTCATATTGATTTTTCTTTTTCCTTTTTCTCTTTTTCTACTCTCAGTCCAGAAGTTCAGTTCTGTTCTGGCTGTCCACTGTTGACCGTAATAAACGTGCTTTCAGTGCCAAGCGCTGTATTTCACTCACAACCCTGCTTAATGATTTCGATTGAATTGTTCGTGAAGACGAAACACTTTCATGAAAGTGGCTCCAGTTAGGCAACGTAAAAGCGCCTGCACGGATAGGAAATGGAATACAAGCAGTACATCACTCCCATGGTCCATAGATTCAGCAACTCAATGGTCCAAGTCAGTAGTAAGTCAGGTGCACATCAGGCATCCATTAGTGTTCTCGGGAGATCAGGACCCGACGAAGTGGCTCAAAGGACTTGACCGCCAAATTAAGCAAGTGGGATTACATGATGCGTTTGCAAATGTGTACGTTCAACTGGGTGGCGCAGCCCAGCTGTGGTCTGAGAACAATGAGGAGAGGCTTGATAGGCGGGACAAATTTCAGGCCGAATTGAAAAAAACAATAAATGTTGGCACAAGCAGAACCAAGTCAGTTTCGCGAGAAAAAAAAAATTGAATCACAGGGCACAGCCTCATGGGAAGACGACTTGTTCCTCCTTGCAGAATGTGAATTTGAATTTGAATCCGAATATGACAGAAACTGACAAAATCTCACGCCTGATCTAAGGAATTGCAGGGAACATCTACCAAGCTCTCTGAATAAAGGATGTCGCAGCGAACAAGGAATTCATCAGGTAGTGCCAGTACATCAATGATATGAACGGCAAAAAAGGAATCAGACAGAAGCAATATGACCAACTCATGAATGTGATGCCATGGCAGCTCTGGGAGAACCACCACAACCCTGCCTTTTTCGCACGTCAGATAATGAGAGAAGAGATATGTCGCTTTATAGCAACCAGAGCTGTCGAAACGAGTAAGCACGACGGAGCACCCGCGGAAATCGACCTGATACGTCAGGAGACAATACAGAATGCTGAAGAAGGGGTGTACCGAACTTCAACACCCATCTCCGCTACCAGTCGAAAGCGCCAGGAAGAATGGACTCGGCCATCTTGGACTTATGCCGCAGCCATCACAAATGGCAACTCAGCACCTGACAAACGCAGGTACAACCACTCCTACGCCAAGTATAACGCCCCAAGGGAGAACATTCATACAGAGAACAGAGGATAATATGCCAATGAGTTTCCATCGTGGAGCCTCTGGACATGTCACATACTACTGCAGAAAAAGGAGGCAAGTTTCGACGTCTAGTACTCCGTCAGTCGTCAATCATCACAACAGTTCTGCTCACGCCTGTCAACTACAGACGATTTTAGTCGAACTTTGAGACGAAGCCAATTGACCTTCCCTGGACAACGTCGCTCCCTATCAAGCGGCAGCACTTCCTTGTTGCCGCGCAGAGGTACCAACTGCTCGTCCAGCTACTCACTTCAAGAAAATTAAGCGCTGAAGTAGGCCAACAGAGATGCAAATCGTCCATGGACGACAGTCTCCAAAAGGTTAACAAATGTTATTGACATCATCATCAATGACCAATATGTACAGGTGCTAGTTGACTCAGTGGCTTCCTTCCACGTAAACTCAGATGCCTATCGTCGTCAGATAAAGAAGACAATGTTCCGTGACACGAAAACGATTATTATAAAGAACTCAAATGGGAAATACCTGCAGCTGATAGGAACATGTATAAGAGAGTAACTGTCAATGAAAAAAACCCAGCCATCGCCAACGAGAGTCGATTGTAAAAAGCTACTCAGACTCGCAAAGGAAATCTACATGCCAGCGACGGTAATAACCAGTGCAAGTGGTCAAGGAGAACTTTGTGTCACTGATTGTCACGAATACCCAAAACTAATCCGTAGAGGTATGTTCATAGGGACAGTCAGACAATTACAGGAAGCCAGCTTAGTGTCATCGATAAAGAATCGTGCTACACTACCACTACAGGCAGCGCTACTATCGAACTGCCAATAGGGTCTGGCCGTACTGAACGTCGGCGGGTCCGTAGCTCGTGGTCGTGCGGTAGCGTTCTTGCTTCCCACGCCCGGGTTCCCGGGTTCGATTCCCGGCGGGGTCAGGGATTTTCTCTGCCTCGTGATGACTGGGTGTTGTGTGCTGTCCTTAGGTTAGTTAGGTTTAAGTAGTTCTAAGTTCTAGGGGACTGATGACCATAGATGTTAAGTCCCATAGTGCTCAGAGCCATTTGAACTTAGTACTTCCGTATTCCACTTTTCTGCGTGCTGATTCGTCCCAAATAACGTCTCAAACCGCAGCTAACATCACTACGAAATTGCGATGTGAGTACTCCTGTGTTCGAATTGCAAACCAGTATCTGATTTCGGAGTCTCTGCCAGACCACGATGTAATCTAGCTGAAATCTTCCCGTATGTCCCGGCCTTTTCCAAGTATACGTTCTCTATTTGTGTTTCATGAAGATAGTATCCACTATTGCCAGCTGAAATTTTTGCAGAACTCAGTTAGCCTTTTTCCTCTCTCGTTCCTACTACCAAGCCCATATTCTCCCATAACTCTTTCTTCCACTGCTTCCCCTATAACCGCATTCCAATCCTCCAAGATTATTAGATTTACGTCCCCCTTTACGTACTGAATTACCTCTTCAGTATCCTCATATGCTTTCTCTCTCTCTCTTCATCTTCAGCTCGTGATGTCGTCGGTGTTGGTTTGCGGTCGATTCTGATGAGAACAACCCTATCACTGAACTGTTCACAGTAACTCATTCTCTGCCCTACATCCCTATTCATATCGAATCCTATTCCCGTTATACCCTTTCCTGCTGCTGTTGATGTTTCCCTATACGTGAACGTACTAAGTTTAATAACGGGACGCTGTTTGTATGGTCGACCGTCGCTCTCCGCCGATAGCAGCTCCCACAAAAGGCAACTGTGAATCAGAGAACTGAAGCATCACGAGCTGTAAGGATCAGATAAAGGCACACTACCAGAATCTCAACAATATACGAGAAACCCAATTTTATTGTACGATAAACGTTAGTCTACCAGTTTCACTCCTGATAATATGTCTGACGAAGTATTTTCGTGGGTTTGTTTGTGTGTGTGTGTGTGTGTGTGTATGTGTGTGTGTTTGTGTGTGGAGGCGTCGGCTCGGTTGGTCACGTATTACTCGCACGTCAGCTCGTGGTAGTACCGCGGAGTCGTAAACATTGCGTCAGATAGCTGAATTGTCGGCGCGCAATTCGGTTAATCCTTTTGACGTATACCGTTTCCCTAAGGAATACAAATGGGCAGTTTCCTCTTTCATTGGCAAGTGTTTGTGAATTTTATGAACATTGTTTTCCCAGGAATGGATAAACCATGTCATTAGGCTCAACAACGATAAGTTCATAAGACGTTTAAAACGCTATTTGGAGTTTCTGCTGGAGCTTAAGCTGCTCCTCACGTGAAAGTCACGTGACCTCCGCAACACATCGTAAGGTGGCTTGCGGAATGTAAGAGCAGGTTTTCGAGGAGATCTTTCGTGGTCTGCATTGGCAGAGAATGACAGAAAGTTCACAAATTGTCGCGTCTACAACGTATACTCTTTCCCTTCAGTGTTTTTCCAGGTGTCAGCTACGATCGACGCCTAGCTAAAATCTGGAAACTTTACAAATGATTAGTTTTGAATGCCTCTGAAAGTGAACTGCAAAGTTCAGTCATCGCTTTGAATAAAATTCTTTTGTGTGTTAAGCCGCGTCGTCATGTAACACTAAAACAAGTATAAAGCCAGCATTTTGATAATCTTTGCTGCGGTTTTTCTCAGCCAGAGGGCAAATGGCCTCAGATAAAATGATATATTATCCTATGTATTTTACACAGCGACCTTCTGTCATCCATTCTTACAGCCGTCCGGTATATGATTGTTAACGAAAAAATAGTAACAAACGAAACATTATACAACGTTCACTTTAGCACTACTTTCACATGTGAAACTTGTGATGTAGTTTACACGGGAACTCACCGGTTCACCTGATGGAAGTGTAACGTGTTACACCAGGAATATCTCGATCGAACGTTATCGAACTGATGCTTCCATACAGGTGGTATAATACACATATTATGTATATGAAAATTTCCTCCTTATACATCACCATACAAGACTCATTCGACAGTAGAGCCGTTCTTTTTATTAGAATTTCAGGGTGATATCTGTTTTATTCACAAGCTCGAATACACGACTACCGACTCGTACATTATAACTATCTTCGGAATATATTGTCCTTAGCCGAAACAAGTAAGTCACACCACAGTTAGCGACCAGAGTATGCAGTCGAATTCACGTTTCTCACTACAGTTTTATATCTTCATTTCAAAGACTATTTGTGCGGACACTTATTCAAGAACTAGTTATTATTTCGAAGAGTTCTGGAATATGAGTTAACGAACCATGCAACCTGTTTGGATGCTAAATCAGTTTCTATTTTACGACCTCCGCGGTTCACTATAACCTCGGTGTTATGTAAACTTGGGGGATAATGGAACCAATGTTTCTTCCTGTGTGTGCCTTTCTGAGTGCCGCCAGTGGAAATAAGTTTTATTGCTTGTTCGTCTGACGGAAATCCCGGGTGCTGACCTGCTAAAGAATGTGAATAATCGGGTAAGAAGAACAGTTTCATTAATATCTTACCATCCGAAGAGTATTTTTGTAGATGAGACTGCATACAACATTGCGATTTTTGTGTTGTACGCTTATGACGACTGAAAACTATAATTCGGTACTCGAATACGGAGATCCATCATTTCTTGGCAGTGGACCTGCAAGTCAAATGGAAATCGTTACTCCTGAAACCTTGGATTTTGGGTTCGATTACAAGTATGTCACGCACTTTTAATTGTTACAGATGTTGACATATTCTGATACTTCAATGTTCGAGGTACAAGAGGGGAGCCTTGTCGAAGATTGCTGTTTCAGAGGAAAAGAGCTAATAGTAGTGGAATGTCCTTCACGTCTTCCCAATATAATTCATAATTTCGTTTATCAAGGGAAGTTTACGAGCTATGTAGGAAGTTCTAGCGCATTCCACGTAATGGACTGCGTGAATTTTATCTGCTTCCATTGAAGCATGTTTCACTTGTATTACCGTTGAGAGATACTCCATTTGTCTTTTGCGATTGACACTGATTATTTGTTTACAAGTATTCGTGTTAAGTATGATCAGTGTTCTACAAAAATTAACTGCCTTACAATCTCACAAAATTCCAGTTCAGTTTCGATGCTAGAAGAGAGGAATGATTACCTGGACATGCGTTCGTCAGTCAAACACATTATCTCGTCAGTCCAAAAAGTTTCGATACCGGTCTAAAAAGTTTCGAGACTAGATTTATAAGAAAAAAATAGAGAAAAGTAAAAATGATGGTTGCAACGCTTTAGGTATTATAATCGTTGAACTTTCATTTGAATTTCTGCTGTTCGTTGTTTTGTAGTAGGTTTATATTGATAACGCAAAGTCTCGTCCCCGTGACGACTTTTCCCAGCAGAGAACTGTCCACAGTTCTAACTTAATCAAGTCGCGGTTTTGTTGTCACTGGTTTTGTTGAGAGTCAAGGTGTGCGGCACAAACTTTGCCCACATTCCAGAATGAGATTTTCAGTGTGCAATGATATGAAACTTCCTGGAAGATTAAAACTGTTCCTGAGCGAGACTCGAACTCAGGACCCTTGCCTTTTTGGGGGGGGGGGGGGGAGCGTTCTACGATCTGAGCTACCCAAGCGCGACTCAGGCTCCGTCCTCACAGCTTTACTTCCGCGCGGGAGAGCTTCTGGGAAGTACAAAGTAATCTTGCAAACACGATCTAATAAGCAGTAGTAAGTCAACAGAAAGAAATAGAAGTTGGTAGAGCACTTGCTGGGGAAATACAAAGGTCGTGAGTTCGAGTCTCGATCCGGCGCACAGTTTTAATTTGCCAGGACGTTTGCACACATTCTTCTCTTCTTCAAAACATTCTGGAGAATTTCTTAAACACATGCTTTTTAGATCTTGCTCCATTGCGATTTGTGACACAACAAAGTTGACACGCTAGGGTGACATGTCCACTACTTAACACTGCCTACTCATAACTGACAGGTCGAAAGCATATCTGCTGTTTACGATTGTTAGCTAAAGCTGCCACCGTAGTCACGGCAATGACGGCGCTTATGCGCCAGGAGTAGAAGCAGTCTTGGAACTTTAATGGAAGGATAATGTATGTTCCACTGTACATCTGATTTCGCCAGTGCATGCTTCATGATATTTTCCAAAATTATAGAAATGCATAAGATGTCTGTTTGTATATCCTTTCTGTATACCCCGAGGTGACAATAGTCTTAGGATAGCGATATCCACATGTGCAAATGGCAATAGTATCGCATGCACATAAAAAGGCAGTGAACTCATGAAGTTGTCGTTTGTAATCAGGTGATTCAATTGAAAAAGTTTCCACCGTGATCATGGCCGAACGATGAGAATATTCAGATTTTGAACGCAACATGGTAGTTGGAGCTAGACGCAGGGAACATATTATTTCGGATATGTCCGCCCCTGGTAGCTGAGTGGCCAGCGCGACGTAATGTCATACTTAACGTCCCGGGTTCGATTCCCGCTGGGTCGGAGATTTCGTCCGCTCAGAGACTGGGTGTTGTGTTGTCCTTATCATCATCATTTCATCCCCATCGACACGTAAGTCACCGAAGTGGCGTCAACTCGAAAGACTTGCACTACGCGAGCGGTCTACCCGACGGGCGGCCCTAGCCACACGGCATTTCCATTTTATCTCGGAAATCGTTAGGGAATTCAATCCTACAACATCCAAAGCGTTAAGTTTGTTCCGAAAATATCAAATTCCAGTCATTACCACTCACCGCGAAGAACACAGTGGCCGACAGCCTTCACTTTAACGGTCGACACCAGTGGCGTTCGAGTGCAGTTGTCAGTGCTAAAAGACAAGCAACACTTCGCGAAATAACCGCAAAATAAGCGGTAAATAAGAAATATCCGTGGACTGAACCCAGAATCCTTCGGTTTGTAGTCCATTGTTTACCGGCTGGACCACCATACCCAGCAGGTACTTCCCACAAAGTACACATACAGTTGTTTACTAGCTTGGAACTTATTACTGTAAAACTCACTTAAGTGCCGACAGTGCCGTTGGAATTTTCTCAGCTAAAGAGGAATAAAAGGCAGCAATAGCTTCGAAAATGGCTTGAATATATGACGAGCTACTGCATTACTTTATGAGGTGGCGGACTGTTTCAGGGCTTTCTCCTCACACTTTACCCTGTTGGCATACTGAATTTGTATACAAGATTCTCCCGCTTCATTTACTTTCCCGTTCAGTTCCATTTGTCGAGTTTCCACCTGTACTGTGTGCTGATTACATGAGTAGCTAGGCCGCTAGGAATGTTGTTGTGGTCTTCAGTCCTGAGACTGGTTTGATGCAGCTCTCCATGCTACTCTATCCTGTGCAAGCTTCTTCATCTCCCAGTACCTACTGCTACCTACATCCTTCTGAATCTGCTTAGTGTATTCGTACCCTGGTCTCCCTCTACGATTTTTACTCTCCACGCTGCCCTCCAATTCTAAATTGGTGATCCCTTGATGCCTCAGAACATGTCCTACCAACCGATCCCTTCTTATGGTCAAGTTGTGCCACAAACTTCTCTTCTCCCCAATCCTATTCAATACTTCCTCATTAGTTATGTGATCTACCCATCTAATCTTCAACCGCTAGGAATAGCATGTAGCAATGTAGTAATGCACCCCTCTGCACCTACGCTAACATTCCAGTCTTGTAGTAGTTTTTTTCCATTAAGTGCATCTGGTCTTGTCCAGGGGAACTCCTGAGGAACTTTTACACGTCCTGGAAGAGGGGAGCTGCCGGAGGGTCTGATGCTAGTGGGCCACTCGGTTAGTAGTGCGAGTACTCTCACGAATTATGTTCCTAGCTCGGCTTCCGAGGACAATGAGCGACGAAATGGAAGACTGATGTCCTCAATAGCAGAACGGGAAACCACTACTGGGAACCACGACAACTCTGCTTTGTTAGTAAACTTCGGATGGAGTGCTTAGTTATCCGCTTCTCGTTCCAGGAGTGAGGTCTCCAGATACGTTTCCTCAAGCAAACTACGTAGCCACTCGTGTGTCTGCAGATTTGCAAACTTTGCCCTTTCCGTAGGAAATGTGTGCGAAGCCCAACCAAAATTACAAGAAATTCCGACAAACAAGTCTAGACGTGGGAACGGCGCGACACTCGTTTCCCGTTTCCATCTACACGTATGTCATTGGCAGATACGTTTCAACTTAATGGTGGGAGCTAGTGAGTGGACGTCCAGATCCCTGATTGGTAGAGCACTTAGACCCTTTCTGAGACTGGCTAGAATAGATTATATGGGTGCCTTTCCGACGTCAGGAGGAAGACTATCGAAATTCAGAGAGGCATTCGGGTTCGGATGGGTAATTTGGTTCTACTTGGTGACGCTATTCTGGACTCCCGTACGTCTTTTCCGTGACTAAGGTCGCCTGCTAAGCCTTGAAAGTTTTGTTTTGAACTAACTCACATCGGTGCCGACTAATCAGAACGATGACAAGATCCTCGAGTCGCAGTCGCATTACATCGGCTCAGCCCAGCAGTAATTAGCAGAGGCCGGCCGTTTGGAGCGGCAGGACTTTTCCACAGACTCGTCGACGGCAGTCAGTGTAAGATCGCATTAACGATGTACACACCTGACTTCAGAAATCTTGATATAGTGTGGGAAGAGGTGTTCATTCCGGGTTTTTATTTCTAAATCCTCCTAACTTGTTCTATGCCCTTCAGGCACTGGTCTGCATGTTTCGCAGCACTCTAATTCTTGCTTCAAAATGGATTTTTTCTCGTAACCCCTCATGTTTTAGCTGTTAATTCAATGGAGCTCACTTATCTAGAGATGTTTCTTTCTGATTGCTCCTTTATTCAATGATCCGTTGTGTGCCCTGTTCGAATTAATACTTTCCTTGCGTACTTTCATAGTTTTGCAATTACGGTTCAGAGCGTAATTCGTATCTCTTTCGCGTCTGGGCAAGATCGCAACCATAAGTGTCCGTCATCATGCTGGTGACGACGCTAACAACAGTTCATTTTCTTATCATTGTTCTATTTTAATTATGCAAAGTCACTCTCACATTGTTTTATAATCTCGATATTGATGTTTCCTGAGTAGTTTTTACACAATGTATGAATAAATACAATTTTACCTGATCAAACTTTGTCAACAGCAACCATAACAGCAAATTATTCAACTGAAACATCCAGGCCTTCCAACCATAAGCAATAGGCGAGACCCCAGACGAGTTCAGGAAATTAAGTATTAACGTTTTGCACGTGCGTGTCATCTGATTTTTCAAGCACCCTATTAGCATCATGGGAGTAATCTATCATTTTATTTGATCTGGGGTAATAGGTTCAGTATCAACGTAATCTGCATACCCTCGGAGCACCTAATGAGCAAGAGAACGTTGTCACAGTTCACTCGGCTACTGGCAGCTCCTTATATTACAGTGGTTCCCAACTTGGGGGTAATTATCCCTTAGTGGTAAACATAACGGTGCAGTTATGTTTCGGTCGCGAAGCAAAATAATTTTTAAACACCAATGCTATTATTACTATTTCGTGAGACTGTAATACTGATTACATCTACATCTACATCATACTCCGCAAGTCACCTAATGGTGTGTGGCGGGGGGTACTTTCGGTTCCACTATCTGATCCCTCCAACCCTGTTCCACTCGCGAATAGTGCTCGGGAAGAATGATTGTCGGTAAACCTCTGTATTGGCTCTAATTTCTCGAATTTTCTCCTCGTGGTCAATACGCGAGATGTACGTGGGGGGAAGCAATATGTTGTCCGATTCCTCGTGAAAAGTGCTGTCCCGATCTTTCAATAGTAAATCTCTCCGTGATGCACAACGCCTCTCTTTTAACGTCTGCCAGTGGAGTTTGTTTAGCATCTCCGTAGCGCTCTCTAGCCAGCTAGAAGATGCCGTGACAAAAAGCGCGGCTCTTAGTTGGAGCTTCTCTATCTTCTCTATTAGTCCTGCCTGATAGGGATCCCAAATAGATAAACAATACTCAAGAATCGGGCGAACAAAGCCGCTTCTTCCCTGAATGAGTTACATTTTCTCAAGATTCTTTCGATGAATCTGAGTCCGGTGTCTGCTTCTCCCAGTATCTGTTTTATGTGGTCGTTCCACTTAAGGTCGCTCTGGATAGTTACGCCTAGACATTTTACGGCAGACGCTGTCTC
Source organism: Schistocerca cancellata (assembly GCF_023864275.1). NCBI lineage: Eukaryota > Metazoa > Arthropoda > Insecta > Orthoptera > Acrididae > Schistocerca > Schistocerca cancellata. The sequence continues at coordinate 918,800,736 of NC_064627.1, read as the reverse complement.
CAGCTGTTTGTAATCAATAGTGTAGCTGTAAAGTAGTGGATTTCTTTTCCTATGTGTGCGCAATACGTTACTTTAATTTACGTTCAGGGTCAACTGCCAGAATCTGCACCATTCATCAATTCTCTGCAGGTCGTTCTGCAAATTCTTACTATCTTTTGGTGCTGCTAATTTGGTATAGACAACTGCATCGTCTGCGAATGGCCTTAATGAGTATCCGATGCTTTCTACTAGATAATTTATATAAATTGTTAACACCAACGGTTCTGTCATCCCTGTGGTACTCGGGATATTACCTTTACATCTGTAGATTTTGTTCCGTTAAGAGTGACTTGTTGAGTTGTATCTGCAAGACAGTCTTGAATCCAAAACATAAATGATCAATAATTAAAATTGGTTTTAAAATACTGGTGTTAACCTGGAACACAGTGTGCCGGATGTTACAGTTTGTCAAATCAGTGCGGCGAGATTTGTCGTTTATTGGCTATAGCAGCAGACGACCGACGCGAGTGCCTTTGCTAACTGCTCGACATCGTCTGCAGCGCTTCTCCTCGCCTCGTGACCATGAGGGTTGCACCAGAGACGACTGGAAAACCATGGCCTGGTCGGGTGAGCCCAGTCTACACTTGGTAAGAGCTGAAGGTACTCTTCGAGTGTGGTGCATTCCTCTCGAAGCCATGAACCCTTGTTGCCAACAGGGCACTATGTAAGCTGGTGGTCACTCAATAATGGTGTGGTCTGTGTTTACATGGAATGGACTGGTTCACCCAGTCCAACTGAACCGACCATTCACTAGAGATGATCATGTACAGCTACTTGGAGACCACTTGTGGCCATTCATGGACTTCATATTCCCGAACACCTCAGTGTATGTAGTGGCCACTACACTCCAGTAGCGCTTATACATTATTATTATTATTATTTCTAGTGGCAGTGGTCAGTTACAAAGCATTTGCAGCTTGAAGACTTCCAATTTCTGTCAGTTCATAAGTAAGAAACCCTGCAATCAAGTGATTTCCAAACGACTAATGTAAAGCATAAATTTTAAATTGATTGACTTGAAATGGGTATGCAGAGTGTAGGTGAATGAAGTGTCAGTAAGGAATGGAATGGTGCAGAGCACTCATGTTTTGTAACAAATTTCTACCCTCATATGGGCAGTTAGCTTCCTTTTCCGAAAATTAGTTATTGGTAGCACTCACGATGGTTCAAAGGGTTCAAATGGCTCTGAGCACTATGGGACTTAACATCTGTGGTCATCAGTCCCCTAGAACTTAGAACTACTTAAACCTAACTAACCTAAGGACATCACACGCATCCATGCCCGAGGCAGGATTCGAACCTGCGACCGTAGCAGTCGCGCGGTTCCGGACTGAGCGCCTAGAACCGCTAGACCACCGCGGCCGGCAGCACTCACGATGAACTGAGAACTGTTCCATATTTGCACAAAAAGGTTTTTAGAAATAAGCAGTTCCAATTGTCTCATTGATCCATAGTTCAATGTTGAAAAAGAAAAAAAAGTCATTTATCTCTCATCAGTTAAAGAAAGGAAGTATACATGGAAACTGGGTATTCATTCTAAAGTTTATTTAGGCCTTATGCTGACGATGGTGTGTGTTTTGGAGGGGGGGGGGAGGGAGAAATAGGGGAGAGGAGGGGGTACCAGGCTATATCTGATTGAACTCGGGCGTAATTGTCTCAGAAAGATTAAGAACCACTGGTATATTAGAATGACTACTACTATACACACTGAAGAGCCGAAGAAACTGGTACACCTGCTCAATATCGTGTAGGGCCCCCGTGAGCAAGTAGAAGTGCTGCATACGACGTGGCACGTATTCGGCTAATGTATGGAGTAGTGCTGAAAGGAATTGACACCATGAATCCGGCAGGGCTGTCCATAAATCGGTAAGCCGGCCGGAGCGGTACTAGGCGCTTCAGTCCGGAACCGCGCTGTTGCTGCGGTCGCAGATTCGAATCCTGCCTCGGGCATGGATGTGTGTGATGTCCTTAGGTTAGTTAGGTTTAAGTAGTTCTAAGTCCAGGAGACTGATGAGCTCAGGTTTTAAGTCCCATAGTGCTTAGAGCCATTTTGAAAACTGAATAATACATCAATAAAGAAAATAGTGCAACATCATCCCAATAGATGAGCATCAGAATGGTGCCACACAAACCCTGTCCACCACTTTTCGGTGGTTCGTTCTAAACGACCTCTGAACCTGTAAACCTAGGATTCCTCAAGTCCTTGCGTTCTCTTTGATAGCTATTCTATCTTTTGAACAGTAGGTTGCAAGGCATCCCAGATATGCTCAATAATGTTCATGTCCGAGGAGTTTGGTGGTCAGCGGAAGTGTTTAAACTCAAAGAATGTTTCTGGAGCCACTCTGTAGCGATTCTGGACGTGTGGGGCGTCTCATTGTCCTACTGGAATTGACCAAGTCCGTCGGAATGCACAACGGACACGAATTGACGCAGGTGATGAGACAGGATGCTTACGTGCTTGTCACCTGTCAGAGTCATATCTAGACGTGTCACGGGGCCCATATCACTCCAACTGCACACGCCCCACACCATTACAGACCCTCCACCAGCCTGAACAGTTCCCTGTTGACATGCAGGGTCCATTGACTGATGCCGTTCTCTCCAGATCCGTACACTTCCATCTGGTGATGCAATTTGATACGAGACTCGTCCGACCAGGCAACATGTTTCCAGCCATCAACAGTCCAATGTGGCGTTGAAGAGCCCAGGCGAGACGTAAAACTTTGTGTCGTGCAGACATCAAGGGAACGTGAGTGGGCCTTCGCCTCCGAAAGCCCATATCGATGATGTTTCGTTGAATGGTTCGCGCATTGACACTTTTTGATGGCCCAATATTGAAATTTGCAGCAATTTGCGAAAGGGTTGCACTTCTGCCGCTTTGAACAATTCTCTTCATCCGTCGTTGGTCCCGCTTTTGCAGGATCCTTTTCCGGCCTTTAACACTGCAACTGGCTATACGTAGCTTATACTATCAAACACCAAGTTTGGCTTATTACGTACTACGCCCCAACAGAACAAAGTAGTCCTGTCACGGAAAAGCCACGTATAACACCCCTGTTCGCTACTGCTATACCATAACTTTAAAGTTGGAAGCAGGTCGTGAAATAAAAACCGTCTTGTTAAAGTAATTATGGTATAAAGCAACAGAGCAGTGTTACCCTCTGAGACACAACTTGACATATCTATAATAAACTGACTCGCCTTTTGAGATTTGGAACATTTACTAAGCAAAAATGTACCATCCTCAGTTTTAAGAACTTTTAATTTTGAAATTGGCAACAATATATTAATAAGCAGTTTTAATAGAAAAAATATTTTCAGCAAGCATAATATACTTTAGCTCACTCTCTTGCCACATTAACTTTAACTTTCTTTCAATAAAGGACACTCGGTAAGCACTTTAGCGTGGGAGGGACCCTAAGTGGATATGTGACTGAGGATAAATCACGGTATGTACAAAAGTTCAGTTAAAAATTACCTTGTATTTGAGTACACTAAACATCCAATTAGCTGATCCTTCACTGTACATTACTATAGTGTTCCATTCCAGTGATTGCGCAATGAGGTGGCAATTGCATGTTAGTAGGTGGATTTGCAGGTAGAATTGCTGGACTCTGTCATTTCTTGGTGGCGATGATAGACATGAATTCCAGAATAGCTCCAGCTCTTTATCCATCCATCCGAGGCATTGGAAAGCTCCAGGAAAAGCCTCTCTCAGAACCAACACAATACACAACTTTTACAGGAGCAGTTGTCAGTTTGATAGCTCGTCCCCGACTGACCTTTTCTACGTAGGCCAACCACAATTTGCGTGCGCTACACAGTTCCGTTCCGGAGGGGAACCACAACACCTTTTACATACAAAATAACTAAGAACCCTAAGTGAAAGTCAGCAGTTTACATAACAGAGAACAAACATTTTAAATAAAACAGAACATTTGCACATATTGACATTTCTAAAGAAATTATTTAAACAAATTCCAAATATATACAGTAAGTTTTGTTTCCCTCCAATTGGGATAAAGAATTTAAATGACAGACACACTACATTGCATAGAATCAAATCATGACATCAAAGTTTTTACAAAGAAAGGAGTATACAATTTTGTGTTATCGATTTAAACACATTTACAGAAGCCCAACAATGTAACATTAAATAAAACAAAAGGCAAAATAAATCAGTAGAGCATTAGAGCTATGGTGTTACAGGCCGCAGCAATGTTGGACATTTAATGTTTTACCGGATTCCTGACATTCACGGGACACTCGTGAAAATGATAGTACGGGAAAATTGACACTTCATCGCTACCTCGGAGATGATGTGTCCCATCGCTCGTGCGGAGACTATAAGACCAAGTTGAAACTCACTCAAATCTCGATAAATTGCCATTGTAGCAGCAGTAACAGATGTAACAACTGCGCTAGACACTTGCCTTATATAGGAGTTGCCGACCGCAGGGCCGTATTGTGTCTGTTCACATATATCTGTATTTGAATAGGCATGCCTATACCAGTTTCTTTTGCGCTTCAGTGTAGCACCACTGTGCCACGACCGCAGGGACATCTATGGGTGCCTACTGTAGTCCACGACCCAAGGCCTAGACCCTGTTGAGGTGCACCTTTCTGCAGTGGATATGGGTCAGTGTGTGGTAAAGAGAACCTGGTCCACCGCCGGCTGCCACCCACGTGGCCCAGCAGCGCCCGGCACGCTGGTTCACCCATTACGACCGCCGCTCCGCCGGGAAATCTGGCTGGGACCGCACTGCCCGCCTTTACTGCGCAGTAAACGCCAGTCAGCCGGCCGGCGGGTACTGACGCCTGCAGGCCCAACAAGCAGAGTGCCTCGATGGTTAGCTCACTGGTCTACTCCAGGTTGCTAGTGTCTTCCTCACATCGCTGGAGGCGGCTGCTGCGTTGGTCTTTTAAACACAGCCACTTCCTTTCTTCACCTCCCTCTCAATTTACACCCGTTCTCAGTGACTTCTGTCGTGTGAGAGTTACATTTCCTTTAGATTCTTCCTACGAATCACGGACTGAAATATAATGGCTCTGAGCACTATGGGACTTAACATCTGAGGTCATCAGTCCCCTAGAATTTAGAACTACTTAAACCTAACCAACCTAAGGACATCACACACATCCATGCCCGAGGCAGGAATCGAACCTGCGACCGTAGCAGTCGCGGGGTTCCTGACTGAAGCGCCTAGAACCGCACGGCCACCGCGGCCGGCTGGAATATAATGTTCTACAACTATTTTTATATGGATTTTCCGCTTTAGTTCACTCAAGACTGTTACCTTGAGTATTTATGGGTCACACTGTCTGCAGTGATTTGTCGCCAACAGCTTAATTAAATAGTAAGTGCAGTACGTTACATACAGGGTGAACATTAATGAAACCTACAGACTGCAGGGACGGATTCGTGACTGGAAATGAAGTAAGAAACGTCCTACGAACATACTTCCGGAAATGCATCGTTGCCACGGTAGATGGCGCTAACGAGTGACAATTGCTCTGACCATGTGCCGTGTGTTGCGGGTTGTGTGATAGACGCGGCGTGCTGTAAGGAGCAGAATGGTTCGGTATTCATATCGGGAACAAGCCGAGGTGGTGTTTGTGAACGGCCAAGCAGATGGAAACGGTCGAGAGGCAGGTCCTTTGCAGGAAGGTGGCGGAATGTGCGTACACCAGATTTGGGGGATCAGGTTCTACAGCATACCGAAACGAACAAGCTCCAAGCAAGTGGTCTGCCAACATGGTGTAAGCCGAAGTACGACTATGAGTATTCAGCACGAGAACCCCTACTATCACTATCATCCGCAATCCCACGGAGGCCACTTTGAAAGCTCGTTGTGAAGTGCATACGCTGCAGTTCCGTACTGTGTTCTGGGACGATTCGTTGTTGCACGCACAGCGTCCGTTTCCGGACACCTCAAATAATACACACGTAACGTTTCCCATTCGTAGCATTGGTTTCGGTTGGGAAACAAAAAATGCGATGCATTACTTTCTGCGCAACCCTCGTACAATTCGTGTTTTCTACTCGTTACCCATGTTGTTGTTGTTGTTGTGGTCTTCAGTCCTGAGACTGGTTTGATGCAGCTCTCCATGCTACTCTATCCTGTGCAAGCTTCTTCATCTCCCAGTATCTACTGCAACCTACATCCTTCTGAATCTGCTTAGTGTATTCATCTCTTGGTCTCCCTCTACGATTTTTACCCTCCACGCTGCCCTCCAATGCTAAATTTGTGATCCCTTGATGCCTCAAAACATGTCCTACCAACCGATCCCTTCTTCTAGTCAAGTTGTGCCACAAACTTCTCTTCTCCCCAATTCTATTCAATACCTCCTCATTAGTTACGTGATCTACCCACCTTATCTTCAGCATTCTTCTGTAGCACCACATTTCGAAAGCTTCTATTCTCTTCTTGTCCAAACTAGTTATCGTCCATGTTTCACTTCCATACATGGCTACACTCCATACAAATACTTTCAGAAACGATTTCCTGATTCTTAAATCTGTACTCGATGTTAACAAATTCCTCTTCTTGAGAAACGCTTTCCTTGCCATTGCCAGTCTACATTTTATATCCTCTCTACTTCGACCATCATCGGTTATTTTACTCCCTAAATAGCAAAACTCCTTTACTACTTTAAGTGTCTCATTTCCTAATCTAATTCCCTCAGCATCACCCGACTTAATCTGACTACATTCCATTATCCTCGTTTTGCTTTTGTTGATGTTCATCTTATATCCTCCTTTCAAGACACTGTCCATTCCGTTCAACTGCTCTTCCAAGTCCTTTGCTGTCTCTGACAGAATTACAATGTCATCGGCGAACCTCAAAGTTTTTACTTCTTCTCCATGAATTTTAATACCTACTCCGAATTTTTCTTTTGTTTCCTTTACTGCTTGCTCAATATACAGATTGAATAACATCGGGGAGAGGCTACAACCCTGTCTTACTCCTTTCCCAACCACTGCTTCCCTTTCATGCCCCTCGACTCTTATAATTGCCATCTGGTTTCTGTACAAACTGTAAATAGCCTTTCGCTCCCTGTCTTTTACCCCTGCCACCTTCAGAATTTGAAAGAGAGTATTCCAGTTAACATTGTCAAAAGCTTTCTCTAAGTCTACAAATGCTAGAAACGAAGGTTTGCCTTTTCTTAATCTTTCTTCTAAGATAAGTCGTAAGGTCAGTATTGCCTCACGTGTTCCAACATTTCTACGGAATCCAAACTGATCTTCCCCGAGGTCGGCTTCTACCAGTTTTTCCATTCGTCTGTAAAGAAATCGCGTTAGTATTTTGCAGCTGTGACTTATTAAACTGATAGTTCGGTAAGTTTCACATCTGTCAACACCTACTTTCTTTGGGATTGGAATTATTATAGTCTTCTTGAAGTCTGAGGGTATTTCGCCTGTCTCTTACATCGTGCTCACCAGGCTGAAGTTATTAATTGGCCGCGAGGGACTAGACGAGCGGTCTAAGGCGCTGCAGTCATGGACTGTGCGGCTGGTCCCAGCGGAGGTTTGAGTCCTCCCTCGGCATGGGTGTGTGTGTTAGTCCTTAGCATAATTTAGGTTAAGTAGTGTGTAAGCTTAGGGACTGATCACAGGAGCAGTTAAGTCCCATAAGGTTTCACACACACACACCAAAGGGTGTAGGAAGTGATTTGTGCAGTCCTAAAATGAAGAGGATGAAGTAGAACTGAAAAGTCAATAAGTAAAAGGAAATCCATTGTCATTAATTTTAAGTACTTTGACTGGCTCCTAGGAGGACGCATTTGGGAACACAGAATGGAAATTTGGGTTCACAAAATCTGACTTTGGTAATAATTTCCCGAAGGTGAAATAAACTTTTGAGAATATGGAATCAAACTTTGGCGAAGTGAAATCAAACTTTAGAGGACTGAAATCACACCTCAGTGATGAAATAAATGTAGAGAATGGGAAAGTGAATCAGTTGGATGGTGGGTTCTAAGGAACTGAAGATGAATAAAATGTAAAAGTGGTAGAGGGATCAACAGTAAAGTGGATCAATCGGAAAGAGCATTAGTAACAAAGGTGCAAGCTGCAGAAAGTGATCTATGGGGAGAAACTGAGGCACAAGAACAGGCATGACTTGGAAGGAAATACAGTATTTACGTCTAGAATGAAATTTTCACTCTACAGCGGAGTGTACGCTGATATGAAACTTCCTGGCAGATTGAAACTGTGTGCCGGTAACTCAGTTGGTAGAGCACTTGCCCGCGAAAGGCAAAGGTCCCGAGTTCGAGTCTCGGTCCGGCACAAAGTTTCAATCTGCCTGGAAGTTTCATATCAGCGCACACTCCGCTGTAGAGTGAAAATTTCATTCTAGAAACATCCCCCAGGCTGTGGCTAAGCCATGTCTCCGCAATATCCTTTCTTCCAGGAGTCCTAGTTCTGCAGGGTTCGCAGGAGAGCTTCCGTGAAGTTTGGAAGTTAGGAGACGAGGTACTGGCGGAATTGATGCTGTGGGGACGGGGCGTGAGTCGTGCTTGGGTAGCTCAGTCGGTAGAGCACTGGCCCGCGAAAGGCAAATGTCCCGAGTTCGAGTCTCGGTCCGGCACACAGTTTCAGTATGCCAGGAAGTTTCAGTATTTACGTCAATCAGTGTACGCACATCTCAGTGTAAAAGGCATATATTAACCAACAATGAGAATTTTAAAGCCCAAATAAATAATTTAAAAGAAACAATCAATAATACAGCAGGTGGGGAAGCAGTTATGCTAGCGGAATGTCCCAAAGAGCAAGGGCTGTGCACTAAATACCACGCCAGCATACAAAGATAATTTTTTAGCTATCATAAGTGATGCTGTTAAGGTAAAATTTGTAAAGACGCAGCCAAGTGGGAGCTCACACATCGACTAGTAAGCGTTCTCTGACAGTAAGACTTTTGAACGCATGTTCATCTAGGGATGCTGAAAGACAACATCCGACGCCAATGCCTCACCATAAGTCTGGACATGCTTTACAGTGATGTTCACAACATTATTCCTCGACTACAGCTATTGTTGAGGAATGATCGTGGACATATTTAGCATTTCCTCTAAAGAACATCATCTTTGCTTTGTGTTACTTTGTTATGCTAATTATTGCTATTCTGATCAGATGAAGCGCCATCTGTCGGACATTTTTTGAACTTTCGTATTTTTTTGGTTCTAATAAAACCCCATGTCATTCCAAGCATGTTTGTCAATTTGTACCTCTCTATCTACATTATTCCGTGATTTATTCAGTTTGCAAATTTGTACTGACTTTTTGATCACCCGGTACAATGAAAGACAGAAAAGGGAATTTGGTATGTGTCATATGGATGCCATTATAGGAAATGTGCAGAGGTTGTGCTGAGTACAATAGAGGACGTTGAAGTAATAAATATAATGAATGTTATAGAAATAATGGCAGTAATAAATATCGTAATTACTGTGGTAAGGAATTCTCTAGAAGAAATGTTGTGGTAGAACTGGAAGGTAACGGAAACAGTGTGGGCTTGGCACCATTTGCAATCAATCATATGCCTGAAATAAAGGCAGTGTTATTGCCAGAAGTGGAAACAGGCGTTGGTATGTAATTGAGGGGCAATATAGTTCATAGCAACGAAGTCACTGATGAGGACCTAGTTTGTAGAGATGTACAGATGAATAACAAAATAGACCCTGAAAATAATGTTAATGATGTTTGTTTTGCCAATGTTAACATGTATAAGCCTATTCAAAGTGGAGTATGTGCTAAAGGAAATCTGTCATCTTAGCAGCAAAAAACACTCAACGACCAAAGCAAGGAAGACACCAAAAGCAGATTAGAGTGGGCAAAAAGCGCGTTGAGGAAGAAATTTCTGAGAATGCTCTATTGCAGCACATAATTCTATGGAAGTGAACCGCAGACTTCGGGAAAACTGGATGAAACTCTAGCGTTTGAGATGTTGTGCTACAGAAGAATATTAAAAAATTTGGTGGACTTACAAGAGAAGGATTCTCTCCAGGATTCTAGAAGAGGACTTGTGTTCAGGCGTCAAGAAATAACTTCCATGGTACTTAATGGAGCTAAAGATGGTAGAGAGTTTATGTGAAGACAGAGTGCTGTGTTCTCCAGAAGATATGAGACACGCCGTACACAGGAGAGTGTCGAGCTGCCGTGCAACAGAGGGCGTACGAGGCAAGACATGTTGTATAATTTTGCCGTACGTCATATAAATAGTTCCAAATGGATGTCCATCCACCAATTGTGGACATAAGCCGACACATCAGTGCGGTATTAATACAGTATCAACAGTACCTCAGGATAGCATCAGGAGATTTTCAACAGTTACAGCCAAGAAGAGCCAAATTTGGCATTCTATAAGTGATGGTAGTTAGCACTCACTGGATGCAGCACTAGGGCAGTGTTAGAGAGAGGTGAACACTCAACCATTGCCACACACCATCTTCATATTACAGTTAGGTATTTGTGAAGTTTCTGTAACTAAATTGTTGGTAATAAGAATGGCAAATACAGAACCGTAGTGTTGTCTAAACACTTTTTGCCTTGCGATGATTTATAGTTGCTGTCTGCAAGCAGGCCAGATCGTAATAGCAACCATTTTCGGTACTAAGCAGTTCTCTTCCTGCCACATATTGCAGTCTCTGTATTCCTCTACAGTCTTTTCCCTGGACAGTTCCCTCTCCTATCGTGGAACTTATTCCCTGATGTTCTGTCACCCTGCCCCTTCTTCTTCTCACTGTTTTCCATACATTCCTTTCCTCCCCGTACCGGAGAGAACCTTCTCATTGCATACCTTACCAGTCCATCCTCGATTCTCTTCTGTTCCAGTTTTTCCACAGTGCATGTCTCACTACCACACAATGCTGTGGTCCGCACGTACATTCTCAGAAATTTCTTCCTCAAATTAATGCCTATGTTTCATATTTGCACACTTCTTTTGGCCAGTAATGATCTTTTTGTCAGAGCTACTCTGCTTTATATGTCTTCCATACCCCTTCCGTCATGATTTATTTTTATGCTGCGGCAGTAGAATTCCTTAACTTCGTCTACATCGTGATCTCGGTTTACTCCCAGACCGTTCATTCAATTCAAAAGATCCTATAATTCTTCTTCATTTTCAGTGAGGACTGAAGTATCATCAGCGAATGTTATCATTGATATCCTTTCACTTTTCCCACTCTTGAACCTTTCTTTCACCTCTTGCTTCTTCGATGTCCAGATTGAGCAGTAGGGCGAAATACTACGTCCCTGTATTACACCATTTTTAATCCGAGTGCTTCGTTCTTTTTCTTCCATTCTTATTATTCCGTCTTGGTTCTTATAAATATTGCATATTACCCGCCTTTCCCTATAACGTACCCCTCTTTCTCTCAGAATTTCGAACATCTTGCACCATTTTAAATTATCGAACGGTTTTTCCATTTCGACAAATCCTATGATCGTGTGCTGATTTTTCTTCAGTCTTGCTTCCATTATCAACCGCAACGTCAGAACTGCCTCTCTGGTGCCTTTACCTTCACTAAAGCCAAACTGATCGTCGTCTAACACATCCGCAATTTTCTTTTCCGCTCTGCTGTATATTGTTCTTGTCAGCACCTTAGATGCATGAGTTGTTAAGCTAATTGTGCGACCATTCTCGCACTTTTCAGCTCTTACTTTCTGAGGAAGTGTCTGGAGGATGTTTTATGAAAATCTCGTGGTATATCGCCAGTCTCATATATTCTTGACATCAAATAGAACAGTCTTTTTGTTGCCACTTCCCCCAATGATTTTAGAAATTCTGATTAAATTTAATCGATCCCTTCCTTACTTGATGTTACGTCATCCACAGCTCTTTTAAAATCTGATTCTAATACTGGCTCCCATATCTCTTCCTATGGACTCCTGTTCCTTCTTCTATCACGTCATGAGACAAGTCGTCCCTCTTATAGAGGCCTTCAGGGTACTCTTACGACACATCCGTTCTCTCCGCTGCATTAAACTGTGGAGTTACCATTGTACTCGTAATGTTACAGCCTTTGCTTTTAATTTCACCGAAGGATGTTTTCACTTCTCTGTATGCTGAGTCAGTCCTTCCTACCATTATTTATTTTTCCATTTCTTCATATTTTTCATGCAGCCATTTCGCCTTTTGCTTCCCCGCACTTCCTGTTCACTTCATTTCTAACAAGGGAATCTCCCCATCGCACCCTCGTCAGATTTAGTTATAAGTTGGTACAGTGGATAGGCCTTGAAAAACTGAACACAGATCAATCGAGAAAACAGGAAGAAGTTGTGTGGAACTATGAAAAAATAAGCAAAATATACAAACTGAGTAGTTGATGCGCAAGATATGCAGCATCAATGACATTGAGGGGAGGAGCGCCGTGGTCCCGTGGTTGGCGTGAGCAACTGCTGAACGAGAGGTCATTGGTTCTAGTCTACCCTCAAGCGAAAAGTTTAATTTTTTATTTTCGGTTTATGTGACAAACTCTTACGTTTCCATCACTTTTTGGTAGTGATTATCACATCCACTAGAAAACCTAAATCGGGCAAGGTAGAAGAATCTTTTTACCCATTCGCCAAGTTAGGTGGGTCGACAACATATTCCTGCCATGTGACGCACATGCCGTCACCAGTGTCGTATAGAATATATGAGACGTGTTTTCCTGTGGAAGAATCGGTTGACCTATGACCTTGCGATCAAATGTTTTCGGCTCCCGTTGGAGAGGCACGTCCTTTCGTCTACTAATAGCACGGTTTTGCGGTGCGATCGTAAAACACAGACATTAAACTTATTACAATGAGCAGAGACGTCAATGAACGAACGACAGATCATAAGTTTGCGAAAATAAAGATGCAAACTTTTCACTCGAGGAAAGACTTGAACCAATGACCTCTCGATTTGTAGCTGCTCACGCTAACCACGAGACCACGGCGCTCTTGAGCTCACACTCTCCTTGATATTGCATATCTTGCGCATGGACTACCCAGTTTGTATATTTCGCTTATTATTTCATAGCTCTACAGAACTTATTCCTGTTTTCTCGATCGATCTGTGTTCAGTTTTTCAAGGCCTATCCACTGTGCTAGCTTATAACTAAATCTGAGGGGGGTGCGATGGGGAGGTTCCCTTATAAGTAGCTTGTATTTCTTTATTCCTGAAACTTTTTGTGCTTCCTTTTCTCGTCGATCAACTGAAGTATTTCTTCTGTTATCCATGGTTACTCCCCGTTTTAGAGAGTTCATTCCTCTTCAACTGAACTGCCTCTGAGCTACTCTTTATCGCAATTTCTTTATAGCCTTACATAACTTCAAGCGTATTTCTTCATGTTTTACTATTTCTGTATCCCACTTCTTTGCCCACTGATCCTTCCCGAATAGTCTCCTAAACGTCAGTCTACTGTTCTTGCTTTTTTTGCGTATTACTGATCCGCAGAAGACCTTATGGCAGTAGTGTGTTTTGAATTAATTTTTTCATCATTGGTACGATGACCAACTGCACAGCAACGTGAGGCTGCTATCCATTACGAGACTGGCTTCGCACACGGGCCAGGCATGCCTGCAGCGCGCCGCAGTCCTGGTTGACAGGCAGAGCTGTTAGCAACAGCTGTACAGCTGCGGCGCTGCGCGACGCCTGGAATGTGCGTGGCAAGGCCGGCACAGGCAGACGAGCGGAGAGAGCGCGCAATATGGGACCGGCCGTAAATTCGGGGCACAGCCGGCTGTCTGGTACTCACACACACACACACACACACACACACACACACACACACACACAAGCACCCTGCTGCAGGAGGCTGCGGGCGTCTACTCACTGTTGCCGCGCTATCATTGCACGGTGTGAGCCAGGTGCGGACACAGGAGGTACGGGGTTCATTGCCTGCTCCGAACCCCTCCCCCCCCCCTCCCCCTCGGCCACAAAAAGAAACATTAAGCTATAAACGTTTATAGATTTACAAACACCGCCCGACAATATGAGATGAGGTTGCAGAAGGGGAGGAAGAAACGAAAAGAAACTTCATAGTTGAAGAGGGTAAGTGATATTAACGCAGTGTTTAAGAAATCTAGTCGAATTTACAACGAAATTGGCAGTGTAAGCACATTTATCATTTAGTTTCTTCACGTGTGGATTCACAGCCTCGACTTAATTTATGAATGATATAACCATAGGAAATTCCCATGTAGCACAAAATAGTCTTTAACGCTCCTAGTATAACTCATTAAGCACTTTGAAAGATGATATTACCCTTGCTTTTAAAACTATTATTTTCAAAAGATCTGATTTTCTCCCTCTGAGTTAATTGTACCCAGTTATGTATCGTTCATTTTTGTATTGACAGCGTATTAAAATAACTGAGTACCACTGTGGGCTATACGGCCTGATGTTAAATTGTTTCTTTCTTAAATGTAGCTTACATGAAAATAAAACGATGAATGTTATGTTGAACAGCTGTTATACGGATCACCTGCAAGAATGAAAACATTATTTCCTAGTTATTTTTGTCCCTGTTGTTATGGTTTATTGCACCAGCTGTTGTTGTACGCTTCCTAGTACCGCTGGGGTCATTATGACCCCATGAGCATATTCCTTGTTTTCAAAGCTCTTTATTTTTTAAAAATATATGACTTTGTCTCTCTGAATCACTGTACCCAATATTTATTCATGATTGTTTGGAGTGAGTACCACTGGGGACTGTATGACCCCAGTCAAAATTCCTTTTTGTTTCTAGAGCGTAACATTCATGAGAACAGAATCATTACTACTGTAGTTGCTGGAAACCCTCCATATCTAACACTGTCCGATTGAGAACAAATATGCCTCATTATTGGTGTTTATAGCACACGTGGTACGCTAGAAGGGAAGTTGTCCTTGACAGCCAACCCACTGAACGCGATTCCAGCAAATCGTGACAGCGAAGACAATGAGCTTGCAGCGACTCTCATATTACAAATTCCGTTAAGTCTGGGCCACACGGCAAGGGAATAGTCTGCCACAGCGATCAGACACCTTTTAAATCGAAAGCGATTTAACTGTCGCTTTTCCTGTCGGTTTGCTGTAAGCCGTGACAGCAGACGACAGCGAGAATTAGTTCCATACGACAGTCAATATCTGTACTAAGTAGATCGTCCTAAATTGACGCACACATTTAAGGAACATAAAAATTTAAGAAAAGTTTTTCACAAAAATCTGCCCATTTTATACATACTGACGGACCGAGGAAAGCCGCAACACAAAGAAGGGTTTCTGCGACATAAACGAAAGGTTTTAGGCGTATTTCTGCATCTGAAAGATGATAGCTGTCCAAATTTCTTGCAAGTGGCATATGAGAATGCGAATCAGGTTTGCTTTGAATATATGCATTAAGTGTCCTGACAGTTAGTTTTCTTTGAGAGTGGTCGTGGTGAGATGATGTTTGTGGCTCTGAGCACTATGGGACTCAACATCTTAGGTCATAAGTCCCCTAGAACTTAGAACTACTTAAACCTAACTAACCTAAGGACATCACACACACCCATGCCCGAGGCAGGATTCGAACCTGCGACCGTAGCAGTCCCGCGGTTCCGGACTGCAGCGCCAGAACCGCTAGACCACCGCAGCCGGCATGATGTTTGTCAAGAATGCCTTGTAGATAACAGAGATGCCATTATCAAATGGTTCAGATGGCTCTGAGCACTATGGGACTCAACATCTTAGGTCATAAGTCCCCTAGAACTTAGAACTACTTAAACCTAACTAACCTAAGGACATCACACACACCCATGCCCGAGGCAGGATTCGAACCTGCGACCGTAGCAGTCCCGCGGTTCCGGACTGCAGCGCCAGAACCGCTAGACCACCGCAGCCGGCATGATGTTTGTCAAGAATGCCTTGTAGATAACAGAGATGCCATTATCAAATGGTTCAGATGGCTCTGAGCACTATGGGACTCAACATCTTAGGTCATAAGTCCCCTAGAACTTAGAACTACTTAAACCTAACTAACCTAAGGACATCACACACACCCATGCCCGAGGCAGGATTCGAACCTGCGACCGTAGCAGTCGCGCGGCTCCGGACTGCGCGCCTAGAACCGCGAGACCACCGCGGCCGGCTGCCATTATCAACAACTCCCTGAGTTTGAATGAGATCGTGTAATAGGGCTACGAGAAGCTGGATGTTCTTTCTGCGATAGTGCAGAAAGACTTCGCAGGTATTTAGCCACTGCCCACGATTGCTGGCAGCGGTGGTCACGAGAACGTTCGGTCGAAAGAACACTGGGCTCCGGACAACCACGCAGCACTACCGAGAGGGAAGACCATCGTGTTCGGTGTATGGCTGTGGAGCATCATACTGCATCTGCAGCAGCCATCCGAGCAGCAGTTGCCACCACAGTGACACAACGAACTGTTACAAATCGGTTACTTCAAGGACGGCTCCGAGCCAGACGCCCTATAGCGTGTATTCCACTGACTGCAAACCACCGCCTTCTGTGACGTCAATGGTGTCATTCGAGAACTCAGTAGAGGGCAGGGTAGAGATCTGTTGCGTATTCTGAAGAAAGCTATTTCTGCGTCGATGCCGGTGATGGCTGTGTGTCGGTTAGAAGTGGGCCAGTTGAGGGCCTGCAACCAACCTGTCTGCCTGTTAGATACACCGGACTTAAGAGTTATGGTCTGGGATGTGATTCCATATGACAGTAGGAGCGCTTCCGTGGTTGTCCCTCGCACCCTGACTGCAAATCTATACGGTACTCTGGTGATTCAATCTGTTGTGCTGCCATCCATGCACAACTTTGCATGCGGTGTTTTCCAACAGGATAGCTGTCGCCCACATAGCGCTGTTGTAACCCGACATGCTCTGCAGAGTGTTGGTGTGTTGCCCTGCCCTGGACGATCACCAGATTTGTCTCCAGTCGAGCACAAATGAAATGAAATGATCATATGGTATTGTTGGCCGGGAGGCCCCATTCGGCAGAGCTCGGCCGTCGTATTGCAAGCCTTTTTTAGGTGACGCCACATCGGCGACTTGCATGATGATGGAAATGATGATGAAGGCCACACAACACCCAGTCACCTACCGGGAATCGCACCCGGGCCCTCTGCGTGGTAGGCGGTAACGCTACCGCTACTCTACGGAGGCGGAGGAGTCGAGCACATATTGGGCATAATCGGACGACAACTCCACCGTCATTCACAACAAGCATTAACCGTTTTTGTATTGACCAGCCAAGTGCAACAGGCGTTTAACTCCAACCGACCGCGGTGGCCGAGCGGTTCTAGGCGCTTCAGTCCGGAACCGCACGACTGCTACGGTCGCAGGTTCGAATCCTGCCTCTAGCATGGATGTGTGTGATGTCCTTAGGTTAGATAGGTTTAAGTAATTCTAAGTTCTAGGGGACTTATGACCTAAGATGTTGAGTCCCATAGTGCTCAGAGCCATTTGAACCACTTTGTTTAACTCCATCCCATAAACTGTCATCCGACATCTATAAAACACAACGCACACACGTTTGTACGCTTGCATTCAACATTTTGGTGATTACATCTGTTATTAAAGCACCAGCAGTTCACATTTAAAACAGCTTATCTCGCGTTTTCATTAACCTTTGATACTGCAATATTAATGACTTAAACATGTTAGTTAGATAAATTGATTCGCGAAAGGCCGGCCGGTGTGGCCGAGCGGTTCTAGGCGCTTCAGTCTGGAACCGTGCGACCGCTACGGTCGCAGGTTCGAATCCTGCCTCGGGAATGGATGTGTGTGATGTCGTTAGGTTAGTTAGGTTTAAGTAATTCCAAGTTCTTGGGGACTGATGATCTCAGCTGTTAAGTCCCATAGTGCTCAGAGCCATTTGAACCATTTGATTCGCGAAATTTCAGTAATCTACATTAATTATTTTTTTGTATTGTGATTTTTTCGGTCAGTTTATTTACTACAAAGTATTGAACCGTGAAAAAACTGAATTAAACTAGCAGAACTACACCGATGAATGAAATGTTCGGTACCTCGCTTCTCGTAAACTACAATGCCTGAAGAAAGAAAACACCCAGAAGACAAGGTTTTCAGTGTAATTTCGTCCGCGTTCGCACCATGGGCGGAGTTGCAGTTCTCTGTAGACATACAACGGCCACCAGAATGCATTAATATTGTACGTGTGTAGTGTTGTTACCAGCCTCTTAGGGTGTATAAGGCGCATGAACAGCTTTAGGTGTTCAGAGATCACTTGGAAGGCCCCGAGATGCCGCACACTCGACTGAAACACCGTTATCAGTGCCTAACAGAGTTTAAAAATTCCACATTGCTCGTCTCCATTTGGACGCCCTGTCGATTCGTATAGTATGTATAGTTGCGAGACATTTCGATACGACAGTGGCTCAGTGTCGGTCTGCATGGGAACGTGTGGGCAGCGACACTCATGAAGGTTCTGGTCGGCCTCGTTCGACCAACACAGGGAAGGAATACCGTACTGTGTACCAAACACATCATAACTCCTTCATATTTGCGTCTGCCATCCGAGAACTAGTAATGGAATCTCTGCGTCATCCGGCACCATTGACGGTAGACTAGCAACAGCCAGACTAGGGAATGACCATCCCATGCGAGGGCTGCCGTTAAAACTATGACGGAAAAGGCTACTTTTGGAGCAGAGCCATGACTGTGGGAAGCATGGAATGCTGATGAATGGCGTCGCAGAGTGTCGAGATATCAATCGGGGCTCTGCGCAGTCCCGGATGGACATCGTCGGTTGCAGTGGCGGTGACCTGCGAAGAGGTCTCATTCCTCCACTACCATAGAGAGGCACAACGGTGTTACTTCCGGTTTTACGTTATGGGGACCCATCGGGTATGACTTCAGGTCACTGCTCCTAGTGACTGAGCGTTACATCACAGACATCTTGCTTTCTCATTTCTTACCTCTCAAGCGATAGTCTCGTGGTGCCATTTTTCAGCAGGACAATACTGGCTCGCACATAGCACATGTCTGTAAGAGCTTTCTTCTGGCGCCGTTGGAACATGTGAGGGATCAGCGTGGATGTCAGCTACGCCCATTGTCAGTATCTGGCATGTAAGACGTCAATAACAACAGTTGTCCGCCATGTGGCTTCACGAGAAGAGACAATGGCATTATGACACTCCTCCAAACCGAATCAGTGCATGCATCCAGACCAGGGGTGGTGATAAGCAATTTCATACAAATCAAGTCCTTTGTAAATCTGTATTGATTCTGTTATTACATAGCCTTTCAAATCGTGAAGTTTCATTTCGTTTCCTCCACTCCTTCCGGACGTTTCATTTTTTTGTCCAGCAGTATATAAAAGAACGGTTCCATCAACAAAGGAGGTGGCTTACAAAACACTCGTCCGACCTATACTTGAGTATTGCTCATCAGTCTGGGATCCGTACCAAGTCGGGTTGAAAGAGGAGATAGAGAAGATCGAAAGAAGAGCGGCGCGTTTCACCACAGGGTTATTTTGTAAGCACAACAGCGTTACGGAGATGTTTAGCAAACTCAAGTGGCAGACTCTGCAAGAGAGGCGTTCTGCATCGCGGTGTAGCTTGCTGTCCAGGTTTCGAGGGGGTGCGTTTCTGGATGAGGTACCGCGTATATTGCTTCCGCGTACTTATACCTCCCGAGGAGATCACGAATGTAAAATTAGAGAGATTCGAGCGCGCACGGAGAATTTCCGGCAGTCGTTCTTCCCGCGAATCATACGCCACTGGAACAGGAAAGGGAGGTAATGACAGTGGCACGTAACGTGGCCTCCGCCACACACCGTTGGGCGGCTTGCGGAGTATAAATGTAGATGTAGATGAATAAGAATGATTAAATAATTCGGTTTCCGATGAATGGTTGATATATTGGCATTGTGGTCGGAACGGATGACACAGACCACTTCGTAGTCCAGTCCTCAGAGTTCAACGAACATGCTTGGTGCAAGGAATGCCGACAAAGGTATTCTCGACCGGACGCGTTCGCAGGACTTGTGCATTCTGCGGGCCGTGTGTGGTCGGCGTCCGTAGTACGGTCGATACAGCGTGCTCCACACACACACACACACACACACACACACACTGGAGGTCGCGCAGGGAGGAAACAGGAAGGGCGAGCCGAGACCGGCAGGCTCCAGCCGTGGCTGCCGCCCGCTTGGCCACGCAGCGCGCTCTCCTCCGTCTGAAAAAAAGAGAAAACATATCACACACAACAACCGTCTCTTCATGTGCCTGTCAACAGCGCAGACATTAGAGTTATATAAAGTGCAGATATTTCTTGGTTTTGGTTCGTTCTACATAAACCGTACTATACAATAATTTGCCTGTATGTCGTCTCAGATAATCCTCGCCAAGACAGACGATAAAAGGTAGTATACAAATGCCAGGATACATTACGATCCGACAAAGAGATTTGTAGAAAAGAAGAGAAGACCTATTGGAAATTGGATTTGGCTAAAACTCGTGGGTACAAGAATAATTATAGATTTGGTGAAGTATATCGACATTAGATTAGTTGTACCGGGATACCCATCGCTGTGGCCCAGTCTGTTTAAATAGAAAAAAAAGAAAAGAGTAAGCACGCGTTTCTAATATGTCTGGGAATTGGATATATGTCCTTGTCTCCTTCTCTCGCCCGTCTCTGTCCATTTCTGCCTCCCCGTTTCTTTGTCCACATCCTCTCACTTCCCCCCCCTCTCTCTCCATCTGTTCCTCCCCCTCCCCTCCCCCCCTCCCCATTGTCTCTTCTCCTGCCACCTCTCCCAGCCCATCTCCTACTTCCCAGTTTCTATGTCCATTTCCTTCCACTCCTCTGTCCATCTCTCCTTTCCCCCTCTCTCTGACCTTGAGCGTTTTTTTTTATTGTTACTGCAAATTTAGATTCTGTAGTAGTATTCCAATCAAAAACCAATAAGCCATAATTACAACATTAAGGGATTGATGACCACGCAGTTTAGACCCTTTAATCTTCAAACCAACCAACCAACCAAATACTAGTTTCTTGTTTGCTAACAACGTTTCACTATTGTGTATTTTATGGTTATATTTATACATCAAAAAGTACACAGGCTATATGCATCTAAATGATTATTACAGTAACGTGTAAAAATTTGTAGTAAATTGCAAACGTACATTTTGATATTTTTGCTGAGAATATTTTCCCTCTGTATATTACATATACATATTTCTACATTATATGTATTAAAAATATACATATCTTAATCAATTAAGGTGCCCAAAACCACAACCTTTTTAGAATTCAAGATTTGTCAAAATTTCAAAGCAGTCGGTCAAGAACTTTCGCAGTTTAACGATTTTAAACAAACCAGAATTTACACTTTTATAGCGTTTCCCCGTTTGCTGCATGCATATTACATATACAAAGACTTGAGTATCCGAACGCAATTTTATGTCCAAGTTTCAAATCAATCTGAGAAGAACTTTCGTAGATTTGAGATTTTGAAGAACTGTACGTTTTTACTTCAATAGAAACCGTAAATATTGGAAATCTCCGAAGGTTATCTACTGATATCTTTGAAATTTTGACACAACGTTGCATTGTAATAGGTTTGTGTTTTATATATCTGTTTTTAATGTATGTTATATATAATTTTCGTCATTTTAATGGCAGTAACTATATGCACAACTAAAAACACGCAATTCCAATGCAAGGTAGTGTCAGAATTTCAAAAATTGCTTGACATATTTTCCTAGTTGGTCTGCGAACCGATCTGATCTCATATTTCCGTGAAATTTTGCGACCTGATCAGTTCACTCGTGTGAAACACAGCTTGCTTTATTGGTACGTGACATCGTGTAAACAACAGACGCAGATGAACAAGTGGATTTCTCCTGTCATATTTACAAAAGTCACTCAACAATGTGCTTCACCATCGACTACTATCGAGATACGATTATTCGGAGATTAGCTCTAGGAATATTTGACTAATGTAACCCAATGTTCTCTACTGATCGTCAAACGCTCCACAGGAAGGAAAGTAATACTGAATGTGCGTCAAGGAATCGTAATAAGGCCTCTAATATCTTCAGTGTCCATAAACGAATTACGAGGACCAGCAGCGGTAGACGATTGTTCTCTGACGATGCTGTTGTGTGCAGCAAAGTCTTTGGACGAACGTAATGAACTGCAGGGACTCTTGCACAAAATACTCACTTTGTGTGATGAATGACGGTTTTCATTAATTATAATACCCATAACACCCAGAAAGAACCAGATAGTATCTAATTACAAGATTAGTGGTGAACGTCTTGTGCAAACCACATCATATAAGTATTTAGAGCTAATAATAGTTAGTGGTATGAACCGAGTCGATCAGGAAGATGAATGGAAGACTGAGATTTGTAGGAAGGATACTGGGAAAATGTAGTGAGATCGTAACAGACCGGTATAGCCCTTATGAAAGTGCCACAGAAATGCTTGGAGAAGTTAAGCTGCAGTTCTTGAAAGAAAAATGACGTACCTCTGGCAATCCGTCTGGAGTAGATTTAGAGAAAATTTGAAGAAGGTTTGGCAACTATGTGTTGTCACTGTAACAGCTCAGCCATTTTTGCCGCAATCAATACCCGAATGGTCTATGTAAGAAAATCTATAATGCTAGTGTGATGTACCCATCATCATGCACTGCACAGCAAAAAATGGCTCTGAGCACTATGGGACTCAACATCTTAGGTCATAAGTCCCCTAGAACTTAGAACTACTTAAACCTAACTAACCTAACGACATCACACACACCCATGCCCGAGGCAGGATTCGAACCTGCGACCGTAGCAGTCCCGCGGTTCCGGACTGCAGCGCCAGAACCGCTAGACCACCGCGGCCGGCCACTGCACAGCACTTTGCAGAACATATATATACATGGCCGCAGAAGTAAATGTATGCATATAATTCAAATGATAATCACAGTAATTTCTATGTGTCGCTCACGTGAGATCATGGAAAAGAGTAAATTGGCATAAAAGGATTGCTTGCCTGGAAAGGATCTAACTATTGCAAAATGATATAGTGGTGTACTGTTATTAAGAATATTTGATACACTTCTCTTTCGTTGGCGGCGTCCGTAACCCATATTGTCGGAAAATAGGGGTTACTGGTAATAGAGAAATATCAAAAAATGTAAGTTGATGATGTTGGGTTTGTGGGACACTCAACTGCGCGGTCGTCAGTGCCTGTACAAAGTCTCAGTTTTTAGAAAGTCCATTTTTTTCACAATCCTATCTAGTCACTCTCACAAATGATGGTGAAATGATGAGGACAATACAAACACCCAGTCTCCAGGCAGAGAAAATCCCCAACCCGGCCGGGAATCGAACCTGAGACCCTGTTAAAAGTTAGATATGAGTCTCTTGTTAAAACGGGCTTAATTTTTACCACTGCATAAGACACATAAGGCGAAAAGAGGGGACTTCGTGCGATTATGATAAAATAAATTTGTGTAAGCTGTTGTATGGGTAGTTTAGAATGGTGTAATGTATTGTAGTATACTACTTCGAGTTACAGTAAATTTGTAAGATTAGTAAGAAGTGATAAAAAAAGGTCTAAGGAATTGCTCTGACATTCAGCTACACAATATAAGAATGCTATAATGCGATGTGTGTTAAACAAGAAACCGAACTTCTGCAATAGCGCGCCAACCAGCAGAGAGAGCCCGCTGCTAAAGCTCTGCATAAAGGGCAGTCATCCTATTCCCCTCCGCTGCCGGCCGCTGTGGCCGAGCGGTTCTAGGCGCTTCAGTCCGGAACCGCGCTGCTGCTACGGTCGCAGGTTCGAATCCTGCCTCGGGTATGGATGTGTGTGATATCCTTAGATTAGTTAGGTTTAAGTAGTTCTAAGTCTAGGGGACTGATGGCCTCAGATGTTAAGTCCCATAGTGCTCAGAGCCATTTGAACCATCTCCAACGTTTGTCGCCGCTGCAGTTCAGGATTGGCTGAAATCGCGTCACGTGACATTAGCAGCCATTGTGGGCCCAAGCCATACGTGTGAAGCATAGGAGGTGTTGTGTATTTTCGAAGTTGTAAGTAGAATAATGCCTCTGTGCTGTGCTTTTGGCTGTTCATTTCGAGGCGAAAAAGGAGGAAGATTATATAGAATTCCTTCCGAAGGGAGAGATGCAACAGGAGGGAGAATATAGCTGACGAAAATCAGCAGAGCCAACTGAGCCCAGAAGAAACTCTAGCTTGATTGCGGTGTTTTTAGTAAATCTGTAATGTACCGACTGCTATATAGACGTATTTTTGCAGCATAAAAGAAGAAACAGGTAAACGTTGTTTTCCGTTTTGTAGTTAGTGTATAGGCCTAACTGTTGAAGATGGAAAGTCAATATTTGGATGTTTTAGTGTATATTGTTACGTCCTCCGAAAAATACGCTATTATGGCTATCTGGACAATAAAGATCAATTAACAATGCGTCAGTTTCAGTTAAGTTTTGTGAAAATAGTTGACGTGATAATGACGTGCCTCTTTAAAGTACCTATTACTTGCATTTAATAGTGTAGGCCTACCGTTTCGACAATCACTAAAATAAGTGAAAAGAAAGCATAGTTGAATTTAAACTTCAATCTTAACAGTATAGTATATTTTAATTACTTCTTTTAATACAGCTTGTTACACACTCGGCAGTCTCAGATACAAATATTAGGTAGGCCTAGAATATGTACATCATACTAATATTGGTTGCCTTTTGTCCTGCTGACTATTGGATAGGACCAATTCAGCGCTAATTACGAAAATAGGAGTTCAAACTCGATACCCCAACAAGAACTACGAAATCTGCTTTCGCTGTTAATAAATGATAGTAGGGTAAAAACTTTGTTTCATGCTCGCCATAACGCATGCTTTCCGACTCATTTAGCTTAAATTTGTTGAGATTTTTTGTTGCTAAATATCCAGCATGCTCCTTTTGAAGCCACTGATCATTTTTAGCAGTGCACTTCTTTAATATTCATTGCTAAATATGCTGCAGAAGTCAATGTATCACCAGCGGCGCAGTGGGCCCAAAATGGCGGCCACTGCCAAGTTCGTCGTACTCTCCCTACAGAGCTTTACACGCTGCGGGCATTGAGCGCACCTAGCGACAGGTGTAGACAACAAACTGCCGTATGTCTCGTGTCCGCCGGCACGGTGGCTCAGCATGTTCGGTCAGAGAGCCGGTTGGCCTCTGTAATAAAAAACTGAGTGGAAGGATCAACCACCGAACTTGAACAGGATGTCTTGCGACGTCCACAACGACGAAAAAAAAAAAAAAAAAACCTTAGCAAGCGAACCACAGCCGCTGAAGTAAGTAAGTGTACAGCCTGCTCGTCTGATTAGTGCAATTAAGGAGCTTGAAGAACAATGTGTGTGTGTGTGATATTTTGCTACGAACTTTGCAAAACTTTCACAGAGGCATTTAAAATGCTTAGCGAAGCATAAAGGGAGGACTTTATGAATCGCACACAATGCTACAGGTGGTTAAGCGTTTTCAACGGGACAGAATATCGGTATGTGATGATTCCAAGTCTGGACGTCATTCCACATCAACAAATGATCGTCATGTGCACAGCGTTCGTGCTGTGATTCGCGGAAATCGTCGTTTAACGGTTCGGGAAGTTTCTGAGGAGGTGGGCATCAGCTTAGGATCATGCCATCAAATTCTGAGTGAAAAACTTGAGACGCGTCGTGTCAGTGCAAAACGCGTACCGCGTTTCTACATCTACATCTACCTACATCTACATTTATACTCCGCAAGCCACCCAACGGTGTGTGGCGGAGGGCACTTTACGTGCCACTGTCATTATCTCCCTTTCCTGTTCCAGTCGCGTATGGTTCGCGGGAAGAACGACTGCCGGAAAGCCTCTGTGCGCGCTTTAATCTCTCTAATTTTACTTTCGTGATCTCCTCGGGAGGTATAAGTAGGGGGAAGCAATATATTCGATACCTCATCCAGAAACGCACCCTCTCGAAACCTGGCGAGCAAGCTACACCGCGATGCAGAGCGCCTCTCTTGCACAGTCTGCCACTTGAGTTTGTTAAACATCTCTGTAACGCTATCACGGTTACCAAATAACCCTGTGACGAAACGCGCCGCTCTTCTTTGGATCTTCTCTATCTCCTCCGTCAACCCGTTCTGGTACGGATCCCACACTGATGAGCAATACTCAAGTATAGGTCGAACGAGTGTTTTGTAAGCCACCTCCTTTGTTGATGGACTACATTTTCTAAGGACTCTCCCAATGAATCTCAACCTGGTACCCGCCTTACCAACAATTAATTTTATATGATCATTACACTTCAAATCGTTCCGCACGCATACTCCCAGATATTTTGCAGAAGTAACTGCTACCAGTGTTTGTTACGCTATCATATAATCGTACAATAAAGGATCCTTCTTTCTATGTATTCGCAATACATTACATTTGTCTATGTTAAGGGTCTGTTGCCACTCCCTGCACCAAGTGCCTATCCGCTGTAGATCTTCCTGCATTTCGCTACAATTTTCTAATACTGCAACTTCTCTGTATACTACAGCATCATCCGCGAAAAGCTGCATGGATCTTCCGACACTATCTACTAGGTCATTTATATATATTGTGAAAAGCAATGGCCCCATAACACTCCCCTGTGGCACGCCAGAGGTTACTTTAACGTCTGTAGACGTCTCTCCGTTGATAACAACATGCTGTGTTCTGTTTACTAAAAACTCTTCAATCCAGCCACACAGCTGGTCTGATATTCCGTAGGCTCTTACTTTGTTTATCAGGCGACAGTGCGGAACTGTATCGAACGCCTTCCGGAAGTCAAGAAAAATAGCATCTACCTGGGAGCCTGTATCTAATATTTTCTGGGTCTCATGAACAAATAAAGCGAGTTGGGTCTCACACGATCGCTGTTTCCGGAATCCATGTTGATTCCTACATAGTAGATTCTGAGTTTCCAAAAACGACATGATACTCGAACAAAAAACATGTTCTAAAATTCTACAACAGATCGACGTCAGAGATATAGGTCTATAGTTTTGCGCATCTGCTCGACGACCCTTCTTGAAGACTGGGACTACCTGTGCTCTTTTCCAATCATTTGGAACCTTCCGTTCCTCTAGAGACTTGCGGTACACGGCTGTTAGAAGGGGGGCAAGTTCTTTCGCGTACTCTGTGTAGAATCGAATTGGTATCCCGTCAGGTCCAGTGGACTTTCCTCTGTTGAGTGATTCCAGTTGCTTTTCTATTCCTTGGACACTTATTTCGATGTCAGCCATTTTTTCGTTTGTGCGAGGATTTAGAGAAGGAACTGCAGTGCGGTCTTCCTCTGTGTAACAGCTTTGGAAAAAGGTGTTTAGTATTTCAGCTTTACGCTTGTCATCCTCTGTTTCAATGCCTTCATCATCCCGGAGTGTCTGGATATGCTGTTTCGAGCCACTTACTGATTTAACGTAAGACCAGAACTTCCTAGGATTTTCTGTCAAGTCGGTACCTAGTATTTTACTTTCGAATTCACTGAACGCTTCACGCATAGCCCTCCTTACGCTAACTTTGACATCGTTTAGCTTCTGTTTGTCTGAGAGGTTTTGGCTGCGTTTAAACTTGGAGTGAAGCTCTCTTTGCTTTCGCAGTAGTTTCCTAACTTTGTTGTTGTACCACGGTGGGTTTTTCCCGTCCCTCACAGTTTTACTCGGCACCTACCTGTCTAAAACGCATTTTACGATTGCCTTGAACTTTTTCCATAAACACTCAACATTGTTAGTGTCGGAACAGAAATTTTCGTTTTGATCTGTTAGGTAGTCTGAAATCTGCCTTATATTACTCTTGCCAAACAGATAAACCTTCCTCCCTTTTTTTATATTCCTATTAACTTCTATATTCAGGGATGCTGCAACGGCCTTATGATCACTGATTCCCTGTTCTGCACTTACAGAGTCGAAAAGTTCGGGTCTGTTTGTTATCAGTACGTCCAAGATGTTATCTCCACGAGTCGGTTCTCTGTTTAATTTCTCGAGGTAATTTTCGGATAGTGCACTCAGTATAACGTCACTCGATGCTCTGTCCGTACCACCCGTCCTAAACATCTGAGTGTCCCAGTCTATATATGGTAAATTGAAATCTCCACCTAAGACTATAACATGCTGAGAAAATTTATGTGAAATGTATTCCAAATTTTCTCTCAGATGTTTGTTGAGTGAAGATCAGAAATGTGCGAGGAATTGCTTGTCGCTGTCAGTGACAGTGAAAACATTCTTCAGAAAATCATAACAGGCGATGAGACGTGGGTGTACAGCCATGATGCTGCAACGAAGATGCAGTCGTCGCAGTGTGTGGCAAAGGGTCACCTCGTCCCGAAAAAACACACATGAGTGTGTTGCCTTTTGTCCTGCTGACTATTGGATAGGACCAATTCAGCGCTAATTACGAAAACAGGAGTTCAAACTCGATACCCCCAACAACAACTACGAAATCTGCTTTCTCTGTTAATAAATGATAGTAGGGTATCCCTATACAGTCGTTTGAAATTTATAAACATTAAGATAATTTTAATAGAAAAGAAGAGGCCTTGAAATTAAGCGAGATATGGACAGTGGCGTTACAGAATCGGTAAGTGATTTTTATCTATGACGCACTATTATCGATAGTTACATTTTATCTTTGACTAGTTTTCTCTCTGCTACTATGTGCAAGCTAGACCACGCCCACTTTCCTCGGTATTGAGGCCTACTAGTCAGTCGGCAGGACTCAGTAGGACCAGCCATACCTCTGAGGATGTCCAACGTAGTATTGGACGAAACGTTAGGAATAGAAGAATTCCATGGACCACGGCCATATAACCCGGAAGAATTATCAACAACAGTACCATCCGGTTGAAAGCCTTCATTGTAAGCTCATCGTCTCCTGGGATATTGTATATTTTGACACCAAATTCATGTTGTTTCTTCCGGACTAATATTTTCTGATATTTCTCGAAGCCCGTCTGTACTAGTGACCGAAACGATGCTTCACTTTGCACAGCACAGTTGCAAGTTCAGATGGTTTCTACCGAATACAAAGTTGTTCTGTCTTAGTGGCGGCCTGCAAATTTCTCGCGCCTGCGGAGAGTAGTGCAGGGCAGCTTCCTCTCCCCCCCGCGGCGCAGCATCTGCGCTGCAGCCAACCAACCCGGTGGCAGCAGCAGCAGCAGCAGCAGCAGTAGCATCACGAGCCAAGGGCCGCCGGCCGCGGGGTTTTATTTGGTTGCGCTCGGCTAATGAGCGTGTTGGCAGACTTCAATAGCGGCCAAATGAAAAACGCTGGCCTCTCCCTCCCGCCTCACCCCACCCCCTCCCCAGTCGCCACCCCCGGGCCGCGGCGGCATCCCCTCCCGTCCTCTAATTAGGGCTTTGATTCCGATTTGCGGTGAGCCGGGAGCCGAGGCTTCTGAGAGAGAGAGAGCCTGGCTGGCTAGGGCGCACGCGTGTGTGTGTATATGCTGCTACGACGTGTGTGCGCTCTCGCCGCCCCCGCAAACACGCACACACACACACACACACACACACACGCACGCCCGCGCGCGCGCTGCCGGGGGCGGCGCAGCAAGACGCCCCAGCGCGCGCGCGCAGTGCGGTAGACGCCGGTCGACTTGCCGGTGCCGCGGCTTTGCTAATAATTATCACATTTAAGGATGTCAGGCAGAAGGAGGGACCCGTGGCACCTCTGTAGGAGGCAGGCGGGACTCGAGAGAGAGAGAGAGAGAGAGAGAGGGCGCGAGCGACGTGCTTGCGAGTGACACATTTAAGCGCATTGTGCTATATAATTAGCGTTGCTGCAGGCGACAAGCCGGGCCCCGCCAATTCACGCTAACGCGCCGCGCTCCTGCCGCTAACTAGCACGAGCCGTCGCTTCTTTTCAGGGCTGCGCGCTCCGATCTGCCAACCCTTTCCTTTCCCTCGACCTGCGCGCGCCAGGGGGAGGCAGAACCTGCGCGCTCTCGCCAAGGAAACGCTCGTATTTCCTCTCGCGGCGTAAATATTGGCACAAAGAGTCGGCACAGGAGCGGCGCGTGGCGGCGCCGTACACGCAACCCTCGTGTACTCTCTTCTCGCGAACGGCAGAAACAAAACCGAAACGAGCGGAACACCCGCACACCTGGCTAGAATTCCGCGCCACTTGCGGCGCACCTGCGACGCCGACGCGGTCCAAAAGATGCGCCGACTCTTTGGCGTCTTTCTCTTCCCCTTTTTACTTTTCTCGCTCCTCTGATCTTCCCGTCGCGTGCCACCAAACGCGCCGACGTGTCGCTGGCTTATCTTGCGCATCGCTAGCTAATGAGAAGGCGCCGACTCCAACTGGATGCTTACGCCATTTCGCCCGCGACATCTTTTCAGAAGTCCCATCCGACGGCCTGAATCCCGTTCTTTTAGTCTCACGAGTAAGGGCAGGCTCGACGCGAATATGAAACCCAAGTCATGGGAGTGACGATAAGAAAAAGATAAACTTCGCCGCTGGAAAACACTCCTTGGTTCTATTCACTTGAATTAACTTCAAATGACGACACCTCCCGGGCATCTCTCTCAGTTTGTAATATTTACGACACAAGGCGCAGATATCATCCAAGAGGAAGACTTAAATTTTTATGGACTTTTCTAAAGTTATCACGGATTTTTATCATTTCGTTGCACAATATATTACAGCGTTATGCGAGCAGAGTCGATTTGTATCCATTGGCGTGTCTCAGGCAGTAATTAGAATCTTACATTCCTCGGAGATGACGTTCCATTCCTGAAAAACACAATCGTAACTTTTTTTTGGGCAAATTCCTCAGCCCTCCGGGAGAAGCCAAGGGAGTGTGTTTTGATAGATTTATTTCTGCTACTTTCACTGACACAAATCGTCAAATTGTAGCCAACATCGATGCTTTAGACGGCAGCCAGTGACGTAGCACCAAGTGAGAGGTTAATTTTTAAATGAACTGAAATTTCGAGACAGACGCACGACCAACAAAAATACACTACTGGGCATTAAAATTGCTACAGCACGAAGATGACGTGCTACAGACGCGAAATTTAACCGACAGGAAGAAGATGCTGTGATACGCAAATGATTAGCTTTTCAGAGCATTCAGACATGGTTCCCGAGCGAGGTGGCGCAGTGGTTAGCACACTGGACTCGCATTCGGGAGGACGACGGTTCAATCCCGTCTCCAGCCATCAGTGATTTCCCTAAATCGTTTCAGGCAAATGCCGGGACGGTTCCTTTGAAAGGGCACGGCCGATTTCCTTCCCCATCCTTCCCTAACCCGAGCTTGCGCTCCGTCTCTAATGACCTCGTTGTCGACGGGACGTTAAAAAACACTAACCTAACTCAGACAAGGTTGGCGCCGGTGGCGACACCTACAACGTGCTGACATGAGGATAGTTTCCAACAGATTTCTCATACACAAACAGCAGTTTACCGGCGTTGCCTGGTGAAACGTTGTTGTGATGCCTCGCGTAAGGAGGAGAAATGCGTACCATTACGTTTCCGGCTTTGATAAAGGTCGGACTATAGCCCATCGCGATTGCGGTTGGTCGAGGTCCAATGACTGTTAACAGAATATGGAATCGGTGGGTTCAGGAGGGTAATACGGAACGCCGTGCTGGATCGCAACGGCCTCGTATCACTAGCAGTCGAGATGACAGGCATCTTATCCGCATGGCTGTAACGGATCGTGCAGCCACGTCTCGATCCCTGAGTCAACAGATGGGGACGTTTGCAAAACAACAACCATCTGCACGAACAGTTCGACGACGTTTGCAGCAGCATGGAGTATCAGCTCGGAGACCATGGCTGCGGTTACACTTGACGCTGCATCACAGACAGGAGCGCCTCCGATGGTGTACTCAACGACGAACCTGGGTGCACGAATGGCAAAACGTCGTTTGTTCGGCTGAATCCAGGTTCTCTTTACACTATCGTGATGGTCGCATCCGTGTTTGGCGACATCGCGGTGAACGCATATTGGAAGCGTTTATTTGTCACCGCTATACTGGCGTATCACCCAGCGTGATGGTGGGGTGTCATTAGTTACACGTCTCGGTCACCTTTTGTTCGCATTGACGGCAGTTTGAACAGTGGACGTTACATTTCAGATGTGTTACGACCCGTGACTCTACCCTTCATTCGATCCCTGCGAAACCCTATATTTCAGCAGGATAATGCACGACCGCATGTTGCAGGTCCTGTACGGGCCCCTCTGGTAGCAGAAAATATTCGACTGCTGCCCTGGCCAGCACATTCTCCAGATCTCTCACCAACTGAAAACGTCTGGTCAATGGTGGCCGAGCAACTGGCTCGTCACAATATGCCAGTCACTACTCTTGATGAACTGTGGTATCGTGTTGAAGCCGCATGGGCAGCTGTACCTGTACGCGCCATCCAAGCTCTGTTTGACTCAATGCCCAGGCGTATCAATGCTGTTATTACCGCCAGAGGTGGTTGTTCTGGGTACTGATTTCTCAGGATCTATGCACCCAAATTGAGTGAAAATGTAATCACATGTCAGTTCTAGTATAATATATTTGTCCAATGAATACCCGTTTATCATCTGCATTTCTTCTTTATGTAGCAATAGCCAGTAGTGTATTAATTTTGATAGGAGCAGGCTACAGTCAATTTCAGACATAGCGCACAGTACAATCCATTTGGCAGCAATGGTGTGGATCTGTTCTCTGCGACCATACTGTGACAATTACTTTCGATAGCTGATCGCAGAATGAGTGACAGTTTCGTAAAATATAGAAAGTAGCGGCAATATTTTATGTGCGGATTGCTGACAACTGAGCGCTGCCATTTACCAGTTGAAAGTCACGTGGTACAAGGAGCTATTTTGGACCCCAGGTGTAGATGAGAGTAAATGGGAGAATTGGTCTAATTAGCGGTTATTTTAGTACATAGGGGCGTGTGAAACATGCAAAAAGTTATGTCTAAAAGCAGAAGTCGTTTGACAGAACACATCCTGAGACATCACTGAATAATCAGTTTGATAATAGAAGGCAGTGTTGGGGGGAGGGGGTGGGAGGGGGGCGGGGATGGAAATTGTAGTGAGAGACCAGGACTTGATATCCCTAAGCAAGTTCAAATGGACGTACGTTGCAATAGCTATACTGAGTTGAAAGGTTTCCACAGAACACACTAACTTGGACAGGTGCATAAAACCAGTCTTTGGAATGAGGACCAGAGGACCAAACAACAACAAGGTGAAAAGTGATAGTAGTGAAGAACTGGGTTGAAGAACTGGACATGTACAAGTGGCGGTAGTATCGCGTACACAAGGTATAAAACAGCAGTGCATTGGCGGAGCTGTGGTTTGTACTCAGGTGATTCATGTGGAAATGTTTCCAGTGTGATTATGGTCGCACAACAGGAACTAACATCTTTGAATGCGGAGTGTTAGTTGGAGCTAGACGCATGGCACATTCAGTTTCGTCAATCGTTAGGGAATTCATTATTCCGAGATCCACAGTGTCCAGAGTATGTCGAGAGTACCGGATTTCAGGCATTACTTCTCATCACTGACAACGCAGTGACCAACGACCTTCACTTAACGACCGAGGTTAGCAGCATTTGCGTAGATTTGTCAGGGCTAACAGACAAGCAACACTGCATGAAATAGCCGTGGAAATCAATGTAAGACGTACAAGGAACATGTCCATTAGAACAGTGATGCGAAATTTGACGTTAATGAGCTACGGCAGCAGACGACCAACGCGAGTGCCTTTCCTAACAGCACTACATCGCCAATAGCACCTCTCCTGGGCACGTGACCATTTCGGTCGGACCCTAGTCGATTGAAAAACCGTGGCTTGATCAGGTGAGCAGCGATTGCAGTTGGTAAGAGCTGATGGTAGCGTTCAAGTGTCGCGCAGACCCCACGAAGGGATGGACTCAAGTTATCGACAAGGTACTGTGCAAGCTGGCGCAGGAATGGACGCTGTCTTCTGGTCCAGCTGAACCTACCTTGAATGGAAATGGTGGCGTTCTGATACTTGGAGACCATTTGTAGCCATTCGTGGGCTTCATGTTCCCAAACAATCATGTCACCTTGCCGCAATTGTTCGCGACTGTTATAAAGAACATTTTGGGCAATTCGAGCGAATTATTCGGCCACCCGTATCGCCTGACACGAATCCCTTCGAACATTTATGGGACATAATCGACAGGTCAGTTCGTAGGCAAAATCCTGTTCCGGGAACCCTTTCGCAAATATGGACGGCTGTAGAAGCAACATGGCTCAATATTTCTTCAGGAGACTTCCAACGGCTTGTTGGGCGCATGCTACGTCGAGTTGCACAGATACTCCTGGCAGAAGGAGGTCCGACACGATATTACGAGGTATAAGATGACGACTTACGTCAACTCGGTATGTAATCTTACCGCCCCCGCGACAGCCATAAATATCACAGGTCTTGATTTTTGAAGGGCAAATTTTACGATTTGTGAAACAGAATGTCTAATAATCAAAATAGTAAAACCACAAGATTTAATATGAACAACAGGTGCTACTGTCTGTCTCCGTAGCAGTATCACTTTGCCCTACATTTCGGCGCAACGTACAGTATATCGGCACCAGTCGATGGTCTTCGTGACTGTGACGTCCTGTTTTCAATTGCTGCCAGCCGCAACATTCAAGCAGTCGCATTGTAGCTGCTCAGTGAATGTTTGTCCAATACATAGGCAAAAAAAAAGTTCAAATGGCTCTGAGCACTTTGGGACTTAACATCTGAGTTCATCAGTCCCCTAGAACTTAGAAAGATTTAAACATCACGCACAGCCATTCCCGAGGCAGGATTCGAACCTGTGACCTCAGCAGTCGCGCGGTTCCGGTCTGAAGCGCCTAGAAGCACTAGGTCACCGCGGTTGGCAATACGTAGGCACTCGCAAATTTGGGAAGGGGAGTGCAAGAGAGGGAATCTCTTCCATTATCACGCAGTGGTTGTCAGCGACTCAACTGATACGTACCTTTAGCACTGCTAGTCCGATGGGAGATACTGTTACTTTAGTGATAACTGTGAGAAGAAAAAAATCTAGAAATTAGAGCTAATACTGAGGCTTACCAACAATCATTCTTCGCACGCGCCATTCGCGAGTGCAACAGAGAAGGGGGATCAGTTAGCGGTGCCAGAAGTATCCTCCGCCAAGCACAGAAAGGGCGCTAGCGGAATATATATGTAGATGTTCGTGGGAAATTATGACGATCATAGGCGTCCGCAGGAGAGGGGAAGGGAGGCAACAGCAGGCACCCTCCTCCCACCAAATCTGGAGTACACAATCATTATTCGTTACAGAATTCTCATACAGTTCTAGAAGTAATTTTCGTGAAACTGCAAAACCTCTCGTTTAGCCAGATGCAGCATTATTTGTCTGAACGCAATTAGATAATGCTATGGCAATTACCATCTTCTCTTTAGAAAATGCAACACCAGACATTCGGCTATGGAGCAATGGCTTATTCGTTTGTAAGTCGCTCTGCTGTTCCGCGGATCAAACGAAGGCAGAAAAAAGTCGCACTTGCTCGCCGTGCCGACTTTCTTTATTGCCTGCTTCGAAGTATTGTTGTCAACTACTGTGGAATCAAATTACTCGTCACAGTCTCATTAACGTAACCAACAACAGTTAAACGCAGCGCTTTCTGTTCGGTTTCACAAAACGCCATGTACGGTACCGTGTGCACAGCTCTATGCATTAAAATTTGTTTTCTGCATTTTCATTTTTCAGGAAGGTTGGTCAAGGCTCTTTATGATCTGTTATTTTTGTAGGTAACCAATAGTTTGTAACTTCTAATTAATTTCTACGTCAGGCAGCTGACAAACATTTTTGGTGTATAATTAAAAATATGTTTTCCAAATATTTTGCTGCTTTATTTCCTAGCTTATTCATAATTTTATTGGAAACGCCAAAAAATCGTAAAATGATATACAGGGCGTTTCAAAAAGAAAGAGCAGATTTCAAACATTTATTTCTCAAAAACTACAAATGATAGAAACACAATTCCAACGGTCCTTCACTCAATATGAGTACCAAATGTTACACAACAAATATCAAAACTGTACCTCAATATGAGCACCATTTGTTACACGACAAATATCAAACCGGTATCTCATTTCTTGCCACACACGACGCAACTGGTCTTTAGTTACCGAATTCACGGCCGCAACAATTCGATGTCGTACCTCTTGAAGAGTAGCGGGCATAGGTGGGACATAAACACAGTCCTTTATGTACCCCCACAAATAAAAATCGCAGGGAGTAAGGTCTGGTGACCTGGGAGGCCACAGACGATGACATTGATCTTGTGCTCCTGCTCTTCCAATCCACCGTCCTGGAATGGTGTTATTTAGGTACCGTCGTACAGGTTCAGAGAAGTGTGGTGGGGCGCCATCTTGCATGAAGATGAAGTGATTTGAATCTTCCTGAAGTTGAGGAAATAGCCAGTTTTCTAACATGTCCAGGTAAATGGTTCCTGTGATAGTTTTCTCCATGAAAAAGAAAGGTCCATAAACTTTGTTTACCGAAATTGCACAAAAGACGTTAACCTTTGGTGAGTCTCTTTCATGTTGAATAACGTCCCTCGGAGTTTCACTCGCCCAAATTCGTACGTTATGCCGATTAACTTTACCAGAAATGTGAAACGTTGATTCATCTGAAAAAATTAATCGTTCGGCAAAATTGTCCTCTTCCATGTCCTGTAGAATTGCAGTTGAAAATTCGAACCTTTTGTTGTGGTCGTCAGGACGCAATGCTTGCAATAACTGCAGTTTGTACGGCTTCATGTGCAGACGGTTACTCAGAACGCGCCATACCGTTGTTTTAGACATGTTTAGTTCGTGACTTGCCCGTGTCGTGGATTTTCTAGGGCTCCTTTCGTAAGCTGCACGGACACGCTCGACATTTTCATCCGATGTGCGTGGACGACCCGTGCTTTTTCGCTTGCAGATGCAACCATCTTCTACGAATCTGTGATGCCACTCATAAATTTGCTTATGACGAGGCGGCTGTTTGTTGAATTGACGGCGGAATGCACGTTGCACACCAACAATGGACTCTAACTTTGCAAATTGCAGCACACAAAATGATCGTTCCTGTGGTGTCGTCGCCATTTTCCTACAAACAAACGCCAGCGCCACTGCGGATTTGCATGGAACTTCTGCGCGGACCATTGAAAAACTTTGAACCTTTCTCTGACAAGAAACGTTTGAATTGTGTTTCTATCATTTGTAGTTTTTGAGAAATAAATGTTTGAAATCTGCTCTTTCTTTTTGAAACGCCCTGTAGTTGTAGATGTTGTTGTTGTGGTCTTCAGTCCTGAGACTGGTTTGATGCAGCTCTCCATGCTACTCTATCTCGTGCAAGCTTCTTCATCTCCCAGTACCTACTGCTACCTACATCCTTCTGAATCTGCTTAGTGTATTCGTACCCTGGTCTCCCTCTACGATTTTTACCCTCCACGCTGCCCTCCAATACTAAATTGGTGATCCCTTGATGCCTCAGAACATGTCCTACCAACCGATCCCTTCTTCTAATCAAGTTGTGCCCTGTCGAACTCTTCACGCAGTATCATATCTACCATTTCATTTTCATCTACATCGTCTTCCATTTCCATAATATTGTCCTCAAGTACATCGCCCTTGTATAGACACACTATATACTCCTTCCACCTTTCTGCTTTCCCTTCTTTGCTTAGAACTGGGTTTCCATCTGAGCTCTTGATATTCATACAAGTGGTTCTCTTTTCTCCAAAAGTCTCTTTAATTTTCCTGTAGGCAGTATCTATCTTACCCCTAGTGAGATAAGCCTCTACATCCTTACAATTGTCCCCTAGCCATCCCTGCTTAGTCATTTTGCACTTCCTGTCGATCTCATTTTTGAGACGTTTGTACTCCATTTTGCCTGCTTCATTTACTGCATTTTTATATTTTCTCCTTTCATCAATTAAATTCAATATTTCTTCTGTTACCCAAGGATTTCTACTAGCCCTCGTCTTTTTACCTACTTGATCCTCTGCTGCCTTCACTACTTCATCCCTCAGAGCTACCCATTCTTCTTCTACTGTATTTCTTTTCCCCATTCTTGTCAATTGTTCCCTTATGCTCTCCCTGAAACTTTCTACAATCTCTGGCTCTTTCAGTTTATCCAAGTCCCATCTCCTTAAATTCCCACCTTTCTGCACCTAAATCTCTGTCTTGCCATTATATAATTTAACTGAAACCTGTCAGTATCTCCAGGCTTCTTCCATGTATACAGTCTTCTCTTATGATTCTTGAACCAAGTGTTAGCTATGATTAAGTTGTGCTCTGTGCAAAATTTTACCAGGCGGCTTCCTCTTTCGTTTCTTACCCCCAATCCATATTCACCTACTACGTTTCCTTCTCTTTCTTTTCCTACTGACGAATTCCAGTCACCCATGACTATTAAATTTTCGTCTCCCTCCACTATCTGAATAATTTTTTTTATTTCATCATACATTTCTTCGTCATCTGCAGAGCTAGTTGGCATATAAACTTGTACTACTGTGGTAGGCGTGGGCTTCGTGTCTATCTTGTCCACAACAATGCGTTCACTATGCTGTTTGTAGTAGCTTACCCGCATTCCTATTGTCCTATTCATTATTAAATCTACTCCTGCATTACCCCTATTTGATTTTGTGTTTATAACCCTATAGTCACCTGATCAGAAGTCTTGTTCCTCCTGCCACCGAACTTCACTAATTCCCACTATATCTTACTTTAACCTATCCATTTCCCTTTTTAAATATTCTAACCTACCTGCACGATTAAGGGATCTGACATTCCACACTCCGATCCGTGGAACGCCAGTTTTCTTTCTCCTGATAACGACATCCTCTTGAGTAGTCTCCGCCCGGAGATCCGAATGGGGGACTATTTTACCCAAGAGGGCGCCATCATCATTTAACCATACGGCATAGCTGCATGCCCTCGGGAAAAATTACGGCTGTAGTTTTCCCTTGCTTTCAGCCGTTCGCAGTACCAGCACAGCAAGGCCGTTTTGGTTAGTGTTACAAGGCCAGATCAGTCAATCGTCCAGACTGTTGCCCCTGCAACTACTGAAAAGGCTGCTGCCCCTCTTCAGGAACCACACGTATGTCTGGCCTCTCAACAGATACCCCTCCGTTGTGGTTGCACCTACGGTACGGCTATCTGTATCGCTGAGGCACGCAAGCCTCCCCACCAACGACAATGTCCATGGTTCATGGGGGGGGGGGGGGGGGAGTTGTAGATAGTCAACTTAAAATATGCGTCACATGCATTATTATTTTAAAAACACAGAAAGGTTTACCTTGAATGTAATCATTAGTTATGCTTACCTTTTAAATATCGAAGTAATCAATCTTTAAAATATATAGGGTGGATAACCGTAAATTCCATGGAATATAATATTCTACGGAACATAATACAATTTTTGTGTCACCATCAAAATTTAGTTCTTGTGGCATGACAAGTCGAAACCTGATCAAGTAATTTGTGTGAAAAACTGCAATTTAATGGTCTTGACCCCTCCCACCCCCTCCCACCCTTTGTAAAAATTTATGCGCACAGTTATGGTCAAGTATTAGCTCCTAGCCCACCGGGGTCACGTACAATTTCGACTTCCCGGAGATTTAGTAGGGGAAAAAAAAAAAAAAAAAACACCGGGATTGACATGGGACACAATAGGTACATTTTGAGTAAATTCTTTAAATGTCATTACCTTCTACTCACTGAGTTGTATTACAACTGAATTGTTTTAAGTTTATATTCGTTGCTACAAATAAGCAACACATTGGAACACGAATGTCACTATAACACTCAACCATTGTTTCGATTGTTAATGCTCGCACAGCGGTAAATTATAAGTACATTTAGACTGAATACAAATGTAGTAGTTCAGATCCCTGTGCCGACTTATTTCAGTGAGTTCAAAAAATCTCTCTGGGGTGTGTTAGAACGCCTTTCTGGGGCATACTGACCGAAACCTGTGTTGCCAGGTGTTCGGTTTTTTAACGAACTATTCGATATTTAAGCCTCATGTTCGGTGCTCGGTACTGGAGCATGAGAGATTCGATATTTTTAGGGTTCCATTCATGTCACAAATTCGTTTATTGATTTGCTAAAGTCGAAGATTATTTTTAAAAGTGGTTTGACTATGAAATTTCTCCTTTTAAGATTGGTTGGTTGGCTGATTTAGAGGGAGGGGACCAAACAGTGACGTCATCGGTATCATCGGATTAGGGAAGGAAGGGAAAGGAAGCCGGCCGTGCCTCTTCAAAGCAACCATCCAGGCACTTGCCTGAAGCGTTTTAGGGAAATCACCGAAAACCAAAATCTGGATGGCAAGAGGCGGGTTTGAACCGACATCCTTCCGAATGCGAGTTCAGTGTTCTAACCTTATAAGATTTTCAGTTATGTGGATGTAGTGAAAGTAATTTCTACATATAAAAAAGATATGCAAGCATCAAAGGTGGTGGGTATTGAAGAAGACGTTGATAAAGGTAGTCTGTACTAAAAGGCTATACTAAATAAAACTTTGGAACAATCAGAAAGTCCATCTTCTACGTTCACAAACTGGTTTTCGTGGAAAACGTTTTTAAACGAAGAAGCACCTGACATAAAAATATTACCAAGAGGGTAATAGCAATTCCATGCAGAAATGCCTGTGTGGGAAAGAGTCTTCAGTCATAGTCATGGTCTAACACTAGAAAAAAGTAAGTGTC
Organism: Schistocerca cancellata; assembly: GCF_023864275.1. Taxonomy (NCBI): domain Eukaryota; kingdom Metazoa; phylum Arthropoda; class Insecta; order Orthoptera; family Acrididae; genus Schistocerca; species Schistocerca cancellata. Next base: position 918,760,032 of record NC_064627.1, on the reverse strand, counting down.
TAAAGAGTAAGAGCAGACTGATGCATTCGTCGTAATTTGAAATTTGCAAAATGCAACGACTTCTATAAAAAAAATCAAAGGTAACAAAAGTTTGCCGAAAGCTGTAACTGCCAACATAAAATATAATTTTTAATGTTTCTACTGTGGTGTTTCTTAATTGTCTTTACTCTCAGCTCAGCAGATCCTTCCGCCATGCATTTTTAGGCAATTATGTCAATTTAATCTGGTAAATCTACTGTCAATACAGCCAAGATCTTTTATTGAAAATAACAGCTCCCACTGAAGGTGGCATTCATAAAGGAGACTTGATTGTTGTCAGTTTATTGTTATCTCGACTTAGTTTACGCGTCATGATATGTCAGAACAAGTCTTTAAGTAGATGTATCACTCATCTTCCTAAGTTAATGCCTTCAACGAGAGAAGAGGCGTCTCCAGCGAACAGGGTGCTGTGAAAATTCGTAGCTGCGGCAGCCTTCAGTTTCAAATCTAAAGCAGTGCTGTAATCAAAGCTACCAATAGCGTCATTAAGAACGCTCAAGATAATGAACCAGACTTCGCGCCGGCTTACATACCTGTGCTGTTACCTTGTGGAACATTCTAGTTTAGCAGCGATGTATACACTCCAGATGAGTTCGCAACGAGGTCAGCAGAATAATCGCCGTGTGTCTAAATCTCACTCTATCGCTCTATCGACCAGAACAGTGCAGTGTTTAACAATCTCATAACGTACTCAGAAGAACAACGCTGTAACGTCCTGGTACACATCCCGATATAAGTTGTTACATTCGTTCTCGTCATCTCTCTCAATAATTTGCGAACAAACGCCCGATGCTACTGTTCAGTCTCCCCACGAGTTCGCTACGCGTCGTAATTGCACCACGTTTGGAGAAGCAAGCATTACTTGGGTGAGCTGGATAAATTTCCTGTACTGACATACTAGTGGAATATAGTGCGATCGGCACTTATACACTTTAGAGGGTACATATTTGTGGCAAGATTACAACACCATAGGTAACTTGGGCTACAATCATCTGACTGTTAATCATTCGCTTTATTTTGTCCTTTTACAAACGCAACCACAAATCACGTGGAGTCAGTCTGGCACAAAGCTAAAGAAAAAAATAAAAGGCGTTTCGGAACTCACCGTGCTATGCTGAATAACTACCTGGCGGAATTTCCCCGGCGTCAACGTTTTGGGGAAAATCCATTCCACAATTTCATTGAGAATGTTCGAAAAATCTATCCTAATGCTGCAAATTAACTTGAGGTAGCTGTTTTTATCTAATCTGTGATTCGAGCTTTAATGTATATCTGTGCAAAATAAACGAATATGATTTTTTGAGAAAATTTTGTTATTAAATCCATCTTTTTTGCAAAAAAAAAAATGTTTTTGAAATTCCGTGCATACATATGCAATACATCATTTTTGATAAAAAAAATTTCGAGACAGTTAATTGAACTTTTTTTGCATCCATATGAAAATAACTACTTTTTTGGTGACGAGCACATCAGAGATGACTGTAACACACAATTTTTGAAATAAAATATTTTTTGGGTTTCCGTGCATATATATGCTTGTATCTTCAGAAATACGCGTTTCCTTCAAAAATAGGTACTTTTCTCATGATCAGCACATGTACCCCCTAAACTGCCGTGCGATCTACATAAAACTGAACTACTTTAATGAGTCATAACATTTGAACCAGTAACGGGAAACATTGGCAAATTTGAGAGATGATAATACATAGTTGGGAGGTTACATACCCACAAAGTCCTCACAGTAAATGTTGCAAATGCACTCCACCTGCATCGATGCACTATTGTACTCGCTTCAACACTTTCCACTATGTTCTCTGATGTGTATCCTGCCAATATTGCTTATTTCGTGTTTAATGGACTCACGAAGTTCTGCAGTGGTCCGTGGTCTATTCTTGTACATTCGGGTTTTAAGGTACCCCGCAATAAATTATTCGGTCACCAAGTAAAGTGGTTACAGGCTGCATCGAAGCGTTAGACTGTCCCACTTTGCACCACCTTGTTGTAAATAACATTCTGTAAGTTCGACGCCATCCACTACTCCTCATATGTATTGAATATGCTCATAAAAACTGCAGTGTCTACGCTCATATCAAAGAAAATGGGGCCAACAATCTTGGAAACTGACACCTTGCACCAGCCTACAACCTTTCGATTATGCAGTCGTGTGCCGATTTCTTCGCAGCTGTCTGACATGCGTCATATGAAATGCTTATCTCCTGACTCAATCGACGATTTCCTTAGAGAGTTCTCCAAGAGTCTTCGAACATTATTGATAATGTCTGCACTCAATGACGATCTGTGTTTAGCACTGTTACTGTTTAGTACAGCAGTTGTCTCCAGCTTCCTTACAATCGACAAAATTATTGCCTTTGTGGAAACAGAGCTCACATTGAAGTCTCTCCGGAATGCCCGTTGTCTTGTAACCAATAAGTCTGTCTTCCTGCCTGTTTTCACAATAAAAGACCACTCTCGAAGTCTGTACCGCATTTGTGTGCCAACTAAAGACTGCTAACGAATCACTAATGTTATTGTCACGTGGTCCGTACTACACACTCACAGACTTCAGAAACCGCGACCGACGAGGCTACGAACAAACTGACACGAGCTGAGTAAGCGAGGTATTTTAGCGGGCAATGCACCTAATGCACAGATACAACAATCAACATGCCAACAACGGGCCGTGCTTCTGATTCTCTCAGAGCTACCGAGGACATTGAAACATCTTCTTGTTTCAAGTGCTTTCGGAGGGAAATTATGACTCACTGAAGTAGTTCAGGTTTATATGGATGGCCCTGTAGTTAAGTGTTCTCATTCTCGCTTAGGCCGTGAGACAGGAATGTACCTACTGAAAACACTCTTGCTCCGCTTTTTATCATCCAACACTCACTGAGCAGGGAACTGCCCGATGGACGTATAAGAACATTCCACGAAGACTCTCCGTATAAACTGCAAACTACGTCCTTGGAATGTCCTCATAAACTCTAGAAAGTAGATCTTGGCATCAGAGTTCTGAAGTGAGAAGGTCAAATACAGACTGTGTCACAATTAATAGAGTAAACTGGCACGATAACAGAAGCAAATACGTTCTAGTGAGCATTGGTCTATCGACAAGCCATTTGCAACATAATTGCCTTAATGGACACAAATGAATTCCAAAGATAGACTTTGTGATGAAGTCCTCATCTAAGTGGGCTCAATTTGACCCAGATCCACTTGTTATTCATTAGTCACAACATCGTAAACGTTTCTCATTGAATGTGTGGTTTGGTGTCTTAAGTGATCCTTCCGTTGGACCACTTTTTCTTCGAAGGAAAGGTGATAGACAGGGCTATCTTCGGTTTGAGCTGCGGGGGCTCTGGGATTGCTTGAGGATGCACAGTGTTGAGAAATGTAGCACATTTATGCTGAGATACCGGCACATTTTGCTGTTGATATAATACTACATCTAACCCACCGTTATGGCCCAAATTGGATACGAGGAGTAGGTCCCGTACCTTGGCCTCCAAGATCACATGACCTCGAGCGTTTGCATTTTTCTGTCTGGGATTCTCTCAGAACTGAAGTGTATAGTATTATCGTTGATACTGCTCGAATTATACTGTGTTAACTAGTTTTACGAGTCGGTCGGGAAGCATTTCAGAGAGTTCCTAACTCACTGCAGAGATGTGCTGGAGTAGTGTTGTATCTCTTGTTCAAGTAGTTCATAGAAGTTCAGCCCAGTTAGATGGAGACGCAACCGGAAAGTTCATATTGCAAATGTATTTGCTAACTAGGACCAGATACAATAGACGCCAGTGATAGCTGTCAATCACAAATTCGCGATTATCTAGTAACCGGCCGTCCACTTATACCCGTATAATGGAAGATTTTTCTTCTTTTATTGGTACCTTCGTTAGTGTCAGATTTATTCTATTAATTATGATACCCAGTATAGACACACAACCAAACACAGCAATTTGGAACGGAACAGAAAGATTAATTTTACCAGTAACCAACGTCGCCAAATCCGTTACTTTTGTCAGCAGCTAAGCCCCAGTGTTGCTGTTAGCTCCAAAATCAAAAGAAAAACTACCACCAAATAATAACACGCACCTTATCCATTCACTAACCTTCAAAAATCGAAACCGCCGAAACATATCCACGCTAGTGAAAAGAAAAAAAAAGAATTGTAAAACCTGTGATTTCATGATAATTGTTGGCATTGTACATGTAGCTTTGCTCATTCTTAAGGCATGCAACTTCGTCTTAAGAAAGAGCGAACTTTTTCAAAATGGTCACTACCTTGGGTGCCCTTCAAGACGCCAAAACGTCTGCCTTCCATCACCCAAAAGAGTTCACTTTTTTTATTTTATTTCACGAGTTTAGAGCCTCTCACAACAAGATTAACATTTTGGTCTTTCAGCTCTGTGGTTGCAGTTTCCTTGGTTTTTATCCGCATCTCATGTATTCGCCATAGTTCTCCGTCGTATTTCATAAGCTGCAAGCCTGTGTAGACTGTTGTCTTCTGGCAGAAATTCTATTACCTTTTACCACCTAATGAATAAGGACACAAAATGCTTCGACAAACAAGCAAGCCAAGTGCACTCTAGAGTTCAGGGAATCTACCTGAGACCAAACGAACCCAGCTCAGGGACTCCCAGCCATCAGTTGAGTGCTGTGACAATTGGGAACAGCGTAGCGCTTCTTACAAGTTTATACTAGCACTAGCGCCAACGGCACTAAAATTCCACCCAATTCACATCGCCATCGATCTACAGGAAACCACGGAACAAATTACATTCTGGCCAGGTGGCTCGCTTTATGAAAACTTGTTCCCCAACACTTTAACTGAGTGCTGAGATGATTCCATCAACAAGAGATATTCTTGGCCATCTTAGCTAGTTTCCCCACCTTCTCCTTGTAAGACGAATATTGATAAAAATATAAATACATTGAATGGTAAGTATAATGATCCCTGACAACTATAGTAATGCTTCTGGCATTCTCAGTTTCGACATTGTAATGGCAACAATACAAAACTTCAACAATATTTTTCGTCAAAAATAAATGTCAACAGGGTATCGGATTTTAGTGTATTACTGTCTGTGTGACAAAGGAGGTTGCTCTCTTGCGCACTTAACTACAGACTGCCAGTCTACACCAAATGATCAACTGTTGTATGCAGTGGATCAGCTGGAGATAATGACAACAGTAAAAACTCCAACTTCAAATGGAGGTTGACATCACATCAGTGTAACAAGCAAGCGCTCGCTAGAAGATGCTGCAGCATCCAAGCGACCAACTAAAGTGCCTACAGTAAAAGTTGCAAAATTGCAAAATTCCTAGTTACACTACACCAATTGTAGAGAAACATACGGGCAAAATCAAATGATAAGACTAAATCTTGAAACTACATATATGACCGGAATTTGCTAAGGAAATAATCTAAATTCAATGCCAGTAAATAACGATTCTAATCAAGAACTATCACTAAACTCTCAGGCAAAAGAGAAAGCTTATTTAAGTTAGAAAGTTAAAAGACTGCCCTGTGAATAAATATACTCATATACAGAATGAGAATCGGGAAATACAGGAAACATTCACCCAATGTTGCTAGGTAAGACCACTTTAACGCAAATCCAGACTAAGGAAAAACGTACTAAACTTGAAAATATTTGAGAAAAATATATCAAAATGATGTAACGACAGTGCCGGTAGCAAATGAGTTTTACAGTAAGCAAGTAAGTGTATGTATTCCTGACTACAGTAGAATTCACATTGGCTCGATACTGTAGCATAGGGGGAGTTCGACACAATTCCAGTTTGATCAAGACAAATACCCAGAATGAGAAGTAGGGTAAAATGTATCTTGTATGGAGGCGCCACAAACGCATTACCATTTGAAACACATACACACACACACACACACACGCACACACACACACATACACACACAGCTACATTCCATTGCGGCCAGAACGAGAGAGGTAATCAAAACGATCGAGGAAGAATTGTTACTCCTGATCGCCATTAACATCCTAGGATTTGTATGTTTGCCCTGAATGCCCCTATTGTGTTATTATGCTCTTTTGTCATAGATATGGTCGAGGCAGTACTTACTCCATTTTTTCACTGAGCTTCACGATTTTACTTTGGCTTTTGTAGCGGCGTGCTACGGTTCTGGTCCGCGGGGATTTTAATATGTACCAGTACTGCATATTATGTACCTCATCATCAGTGTTCTGCTCAAATCCAGGTTATTACGTGGTAACTCTCCTTGCTGCCCTATCTTCGCCATCTTGTTCAGGTCCGCGTAACTTCCGCTTCCCTTTCTTTCCCTTATCATCTTGTATCTCCTCCTTCCTCTAAATTTCCTCCCTAGAACTACATCTTCCAAAGCGTCTGTTAGCAGATACTCTCGTCTGACAGAATGTACCATCCAGTTCTTTTTCCTTTTTCTTATGACCTGCAGCTGTCTTCTCCTCTCATCAGCACTTTCCAACACTATTTCGTTACTTACTCTTTCCATCCAGATTATCCTCTCCGTTCTCCTCCACATTCACATCTCAAATGCATCTAGCCTTTTATCACCCTCTCATCTCCGTGTCCATGTTTCTACCTCAGAGAGAGCCACACTCTAGATAAAACACTGGCCAACCCTTTTCCTCACACCTTTACCTAGTTTCTCACATAACGAGCTCCACTTTCTGTTTAATGCCTACTTCGCTACAGCAGTGAGAGTTTTCGCCCCCTGATGGGGTCTCCAGCCTTCAGTAATAGCACTTCAAAGATATGTAAATGCTCTTACTCGGCTAATAACAATGTTTCCTATCTCAATATGTGTCAGTCTCCTCCCTTTGCCGATCACCAAACTCTTTGTTTTCGCTATACTGATTCTTAATCCATATTTCACAGAAGCATCATTCCGATATTTAAGCATTTTATTGACAGTTCATTAGCTTTCTGCCACTTATAACATTTCATCGACAAATCGTATGAATTCTATTCTTTTCCCACCAATACACAGTCCTCTTTTCCATCTAAGCCTTTCGCACTAATCTCTACCAGGAATAAGCTGAACAAAAATCTAGTCCGACGACCCTTCCAGTGCTGTTTCCTTCAGACATTTCATTACTAATCCTTAGTCCTACTTTATGTTGTAAATATAGGATCTGTATCAATGGTCTCTCTTTCCAATCAACTCCTTCCCTCATCACTATATCCATCAGCTTGTTCCGATGTACTCTGTCGAAAGCTTTTTCCAAATCAATGAAAGCAGCACAAATTTTTCTATCTTTATTAATATTCTTTCCCATATGATTATTAACGAGCCAATAGCATCTCTTCTTCCTTTCCCTCTTCTAGACCCGAACTGTTCCTCCCCAAAATATCTGTTCAGCTTGTCGTACAGCCTTCCGTTCAGTAGTTGTAAACAAAGAAAAATGAATGCCTTATATCTTCGCTAGATAATAGTTAAAAGTTTATGACGGAACCGCGAGTGCTTTCCAAGTTCCGTTGAAAAGTTATTTCATATCCACTGGGATCAAATCAATAGAAGTAACCAGTGCCAAAACACAGATGTTTCTTATGTACAATCCAACATCGAAATAGAACGTGAAGAAACTGTATTAGGTTAAATACGGCAAAACGTAAAGGAAGCTGTGCACCGAGTTATAATATCCAGTATTTGTAAAACCCACACTACAAATGTACAAGTATTTGTGTACCCCACAGAAGAAAGTTGTTTAAAATCTGAAAGGACCAATAGCGCCGTGAGGAAATTCAAAATATTCATATGCGATAACAAAACTAGGTTATCTATTACGAAGTATAAACAAAACACCAAATGGGAAAATTACTGCAGTCACAAGAACCTCAGTACTGTAATTAAACATTTGACTGAGTTGGTTGCTAAGAGAAGCCCCCTTTGAGAGCATACTGTGGAAAAATGGCAGGAAGCATATCAGATCGCAAGCACGGTTGATGTTAGAAAAATTTAAAAACACTAAAAGTTTTAAAAAGTGATTGACTAACTGGCTAGATGAGTGTTTTAATAAGATCGCTCCAACAGCAACAGAATGGGGACGTCAAGTAGGTGCGCCGACATAGGGTCAATAGCACGTTGGAAATTCGCCCCTGTCGAACGTTTCACGAAAGAGAAATTGAATGAAGTCTTAAAGAACGCGGCTGACCCGGTTCCTTGATTCAACCAGATTCGTTACACTATGTTACAAAATTTGACCAGTTCAGCATAGTCTTACAGCCTTTTAATGAAATTTAGTCAGAAGAAAACACACAGCAGAACTGACGAGATACATTCTTAGTCCGATACGCAGATCATGTAAAGAGCAATGTCTTGCTTCATCACATCGACCAATTACAATCGCTACATGTACATTCAAAAGTACAATATATCTCCGCCTAAGTAGACAGAATGCAACTCTGAATTACCGACCACGCTATTTGGTTTATGGTGAGAAAAAGGTGCAACAGACAATCTGAGCATTTTCGGAATAGACACTAAAAGTAGCATTGTATCCTCATTTTTGCTAAGGCTTTGTTCCTGAACATAGCAGGAGCGTATGATACTGTAGACATAGCAAAATCGTTTGGACAATCAGATATTATTTTCAAGGTCTTTACCAGACTCTGCGCCGACGGCTGTGGCCGAGCGGTTCTAGGCGCTTCGTCCCGAACCGTGCTGCTACTACGGTCGCAGGGTCGAATTCTGTCTCTGGCATGGATGTGTGTGATGTCCTTAGGTTAGTTAGGTTTAAGTAGTTCTAAGTCTAGGGGACTGATGACCTCAGATGTTAAGTCCCATAGTGCACAGAGCCATTTGAGCCAGACTCTGCACTGGCGTACGGTCTACATAGGGCAACCAACCAACGTTTCTTATGGACTTCGACTTGTATGTAGTAAGAAGAGTTCACAAATACCAATATTCTAGAGTTCTCTCCTGTGCACCATGTTCGTGGCCCACCGACAAGGGAAACCCGTCATAGGCCGCTCTCTGATGCAGTCGAAACTTTAAATGCATTCTCAGTTGCGAATACGGATAACGATCAGCAGTATAATGGAGTGACAGCAGAGAAAATTTGTGCCAATCCGGAACTCGATCACCAATTTCCCGCTTATCGTGAACTATTACCTTACCAACACGCTGTCCGAGCACGACTCATGACCAGTCCCAAAGTTCCACATGTCATCACCATACGTCTACAGCCTGTGCTCGAATATCCATTATGTATTTTTCCGTACAGGGGAGACATTTTGCTTGAAAGTCGCGCGCCCGATGTCGGCTACATTGCAGCGCCTGTGTTTTTCCGAATTACGATGCAAGGTTCCTCCGGACAAGCATTTGTGTCCGATGGTACATTGCATCGTATTACGGAAAACCACAGGCACTGCAGTATCGTACAGTCGAAACTTGGCAGGGACACACATACTGGATTCGGTGCCAGTACTCAATGATTTCCGAAAAAATGACGGTCAAAACTTCGATGCAACTTCATCAGTCCTCTCGCGCAGCGTGTTTGCAGTAGAGTTGTTTGCGCAGTGGCTAGCGGCATAGTTTCGAATTTTTGAGCCCAAAGTGCAAATCCGATCTTATGTTCTTTTTTTCTCTTTTGTTGTCGTTGAAGTATGTAAAATCAGTATTTTTTTCACAACGTGAAATACAATAGAATCATTGAACAAAGAAGGAAGCATTTTAAATATCGTTAAAAATAGCTTTTATTTTCACGACTGACACGAATTAACACTTTCCAGAAGACTGTTACCAATAATATATATTTGTTTCTAATATGTCAGTGGCAGATTTGGTCCTCGAGTCCAACAAGACTTAAATTAGTTAATGGGACAGCAAGAGAATGTGTACGTAACAGCCAAAAAATCGCGAAAGCTCCCAAAAGAAACCTATCATCAGAATTTGTAAAATGTTTTGTGGCCTCACGTAAAAATGGAACCGTCTGCCTTCAATGGTGATTCGTGGAGTAGGAAAATCGATCAGTTTTTATGCAATGTACGACGCAAATCTACAGACAGGTGAGAATGGCATTTGCCAGTTACACAAGTGCACTATTTTCATCGCACAATAAAGGTAAATAACATGCAGAAGTCATGCATTGAAAATACATGACTTGATCCATAGTCAATTGCAGGCTCCAGCTTTCGAGAAATTTCTTCGATATGCTTAGTTTGCTTCGAAATTATCGCCAGATAGCGGGGTATTTAGATAAGAGGTGTTGGGCTAATTCTATTCACAATAAAAAGTATAACTGTGGAATTTGTAAATTAGCACTTTGCTCACGGTGCTTTGAATTTTTGTATTTTGAATGTTTTTTTTTTTGTGATGGATATCATCCTAGGCATTACATCGGTTCCTCAATCAGAAGTGCATGAGTTAAACACCCGAAATGAAACCGTCGTAGAACGGAAACGGTACGTTTCCGGACATGGGTTTCTATTCAAAATATTACGTATTCACTCTCTTCCACAGTTCCTAGAAGTTTGTAACTAGAATTTCCGAATACTCTGTACACTGGAGTTGAAGTGATGTGTGTCTGATATTGCGTAGCCTCATTTTCTAGAAGAGCAGTGCGTGGCTGACCGAATCAAATTATTTTTTTGAGATCTAAAAATATCCAAACAATTGAACTAGGTAGCTATCGACTTTTTCTGAAAAAATTTTGACGCCTGTTTTGGTGTTTTCGGAATCAGTATTGGCTTTCTACGAGAAATTCGATTCAATAACTCTTCATTAGTTATCTGATCTATCTATGAAATATTCCCCACTCCTATACGACAGGATATATCGAATCTTATTTTCTCTTCTCTTCTGTGCTGCTCATCGTTCACGTTTGACTTCCGTACAAGGCTACTGTCTAAACAAATTCCCTCAGGAAAGACGCCCCACCATTTAAATTTGTGTTGGATGATAACAAATGAGCGGCTACGCAAGGATCCTGTTGAATCCATAGTTTAGTTTGAGCGCCGTGAACTTCGTATTGTTTATAGGTGGACCGGAATTTCCCTACGCGCCTAATAGAAAAGCTGTGTTCTGCATCAGTCGTGAGCCCTCTTCCAGATGTTCCCAACAACCGGCAGAAGCTGTGGGTCTGGTTTAGGGAAAACCCATAAGCCCCACTAGCAGAAAGCATTGGGGCAGGTCAGGTTTCCGAACTTGCTGGACATCAGATATCACTTCCGTTTCATACGATGGCTGTTAGTACGCGCTGTGACCTTCATGACAGGAAATGATGAACCCAGTCGCACAACTGTGGCGATCCTTTATAGGCACGAAATTTGATTAGATATCAGGTTTGAGGAACAGTGTCAAAAGCCTTCCGGAAATACAGAAATACTGAATCAATTCGAGGTCTCCTGTATATAGGGCTCATTACTTTGTGTGAATAAGGAGCCAGTTGCGTTTCACAAGCACAATACTTTCTGAATCCGTGCTATGTGTAAATAGACCATTTTCTTCGAGGTATTTATTAATATTCTAACAGAGTATATATTCCGAAATTCTGCTGCAAAGTGGTGTCAGTGATATGGTTCTGTAATTCAGCTGATTACTTCTACCGGGTGATCAAAAAGCCAGTATAAATTTGAAAACGTAATAAACCACGGAATAATGTAGATAGAGAGGTAAAAATTGACACACATGCTTGGAATGAAATGGGTTTTTATTAAAACAAAAAAAAACAAAGTTCATAAAATGTCCGACAGATGGCGCTGAACAGCAAAAACTCAATGACTGTGCATGACAATCATGTATAAAGGAGCTGTAATGAGAGAAAGGATCAGATGCGCCAGCAGTCGCAGCATGTTGACGTTACCTGAAAAGGCGCTTTCAGTGAAGCTGTATTATCAGAATGGGGAATATGCTAGTTCAGCGTTACGATCCTATCGCCATAGGAAGGGGATTCGAACGGGTAAAGGTCCTTGAAAAATGCAGCTGTGGCGAGAATGATTTCTAAGTTCGAAGCCACGGGTTGTTTAGACGATAGACCCCGTAGTGGCCGACCGAGCACAAGGCCTAGTGCTGCTGGGGCAGTTCAGGAAGAAATGGAGAATGTAACGGGTTCGTCTATGCACTGGGAAGTCAGCGCTCGTGCAGTCGCACGTCGCACCGGCATTCCATATGTAAGTAGGCTATGTAAGTAGGCTGTTTATGTTTTCTTATTGGCAACGTTACGTAGCGCTCTGTATGAAAATCACTGGCTGCGCTGTGTGCAGTCTGTGGCTAGTTTGCATTGTTGTCAGCCATTGTAGTGTTGGGCAGCTGGATGTGAACAGCGCGTAGCGTTGCACAGTTGGAGGTGAGCCGCCAGCAGTGGTGGATGTGGGGAGAGAAATGGCGGAGACTTGAAATTTGTAAGACTGGATGGCATATATATTATGATTATTAAGGTAAATACATTGTTTGTTCTCTATTAAAATCTTTCATTTGCTAACTATCCCTATCAGTAGTTAGTGCCTTCAGTAGTTTGAATCTTTTATTTAGCTGGCAGTAGTGGCGCTCGCTGTATTGCAGTAGTTCGAGTAACGAAGATTTTTGGTGAGGTAAGTGATTTGTGAAAGGTACAGGTTAATGTTGGTCAGGGCCATTCCTTTGTAGGGATTTCTAAAAGTCAGATTGCGTTGCGCTAAAAAATATTGTGTGTCAGTTTAAGCACAGTCTTGTATAATTGTTCTAAGGGGACGTTTCATATGGCGACCCTGCCACGATACCTCACTGGAATCTTCTGATTTTTTCTTTTAGTTTGTGTAATTAGTGTAGATTTTGTTTATTGCTATTGCATAATTGTAGAGAGAATCTCCTTTGTAGTTGCAGCCTTTCATTGTTGTACAGTAAAACAGTTGTGGCATGCATGTAGATTTGCACCAAGTATTTCGCAGCTGCGCTTGCAATTAACTAGATATTATTTTCAGTGCTATGTTAATGTGTTCCCCTATTTTTGCTCTTCAAATTGTGTTCTTCTGTGTTGTCGTGGGAGTTATTGTGACAATAATGGCGTGTGAAAAACGTAACACTAGGCTCCAAAGTAAACTGAGAAATGACAGTGAAGACGAAAGCAGTGTGTTAACGCCACCATGTAATGAATTAACTAATATGCAAAGTAGTAATTTGGTAACTGTGCATAGGGAAATGGAGCGGGCGTCAAATAATGGTGTAGACAGTGAAACAGGTAGTGATCAAGGAAGCATTATCGATCGATCGGTCGGCAACAGCTCGCCTCAGGAGTCCGAAATGACAGAACACAATATTGCAAATACTGTAGACTTAGGTTTTGGGTCCTCACCGTTTTCTCAAATGAGTCAAGACACATTTTCTGCTTGTCAAAATGTGAATGTTGCCGGTGAAAATGCACTGCCAAAAAGCATACAGAAACAGATTCCAGACACTAATACATTATTATTGAAATTAATGCAACAAATGGAACAAAATCAGAGACAAATGGGACAAAATCTTCAAAAGTTAGACACAATGGAACAAAATCAGAGACAAACACAGCAAAAGCTTCAAAAGTTAGACACAATGGAACAAAATCTTCAAAAGTTAGACCCAATGGAACAACACCTGAGACAAACACAGCAACATTTACACACAATGGAACAAAATCTTCGGAAGTTAGACACCACACTTGAACAAACACGTGAAGATTTAACTACTGAGTTACATAACATTGAAACGAAATATCAAAAAGTCTGTAATGACGTAAAAACACAAATTTGTGAGCATTTTCAACCTATTTTTTCGCGGCATGAAAATGCATTACAGAATCACGAAGCAGCCATAAAAGAACTGAAAACCATTGTTCATGAAAATCATGAGACCTTGTGGGCTAAAATTGACTCAGTTTCATCTACCGATTCGGTTACGCAACTTGCAAAAACTCAGGAAAACTTCAAGGACACAGTAGATTCGATTTCAACACAAATGGACACTCTGAAACTTGGTTCAGAAAAACACACTGAGGAAATGTGTTCACTATCGGAGAAAGTAGCCGAACTTTCGGATCAGGTCACTAACTTATCTACAAAGGTAGATGATGATCTGAATGACACAAGGCCAGTAACCTTCACTGACACAGAAGAGTATGAACAAATTAGAAAATTCAAACAAAATCAAAATCAAATCAATACACAGTACAAAAGAGAAATCCGGGAAGTACAAGATCAGTTGACGCAGGTAATACAAGAATTACATATTTCAGAGGACACTCGCGCTCCAGTACGGGAAGAGGGACATAGAAATACGGAACAACCACAAAATAATAACACAGAACACTTCGGAAATTATGAAAGAAATTGGCAAGGTGCACCGAATTTTGAAATGAAACCGCCGAAACGACGTAACAATGACCGATATGCGGCTCGCCGACATGATGATTTTGACTATAAGCTGAACATTACTACACGTAAATTCAAAACGTTTAAGAATTCTGCCAACGACATTCATCCACAAGCGTGGCTCCATCAATTCTCTAATTTTTTTCCTCCCAACTGGTCATTAGAGCACAGATTAGAAATTATGTGTGGCTACTTGGAGAATCAACCAGCTGTAAGAATGCGATCGGTCATTCACGATTGTCACAGTGAAGGAGAATTTTATCATGCTTTCCTCTCAGCGTATTGGTCTCAAGCTACACAAGACCAAGTAAAACATAGCATCATAATGATGAAACGTTTCGAACAATATGAATTTTCCAGTCTTGTGAAATATTTTGAAGACATGTTGCACAAGAATCAGTGCCTGTCAAACCCATACAGACCTTCAGAACTCATCCGCATTTGCTTAATGAAATTGCCTGAAGATTTAAGAAATACACTCCTGGAAATTGAAATAAGAACACCGTGAATTCATTGTCCCAGGAAGGGGAAACTTTATTGACACATTCCTGGGGTCAGATACATCACATGATCACACTGACAGAACCACAGGCACATAGACACAGGCAACAGAGCATGCACAATGTCGGCACTAGTACAGTGTATATCCACCTTTCGCAGCAATGCAGGCTGCTATTCTCCCATGGAGACGATCGTAGAGATGCTGGATGTAGTCCTGTGGAAAGCCTTGCCATGCCATTTCCACCTGGCGCCTCAGTTGGACCAGCGTTCGTGCTGGACGTGCAGACCGTGTGAGACGACGCTTCATCCAGTCCCAAACATGCTCAATGGGGGATAGATCCGGAGATCTTGCTGGCCAGGGTAGTTGACTTACACCTTCTAGAGCACGTTGGGTGGCACGGGATACATGCGGACGTGCATTGTCCTGTTGGAACAGCAAGTTCCCTTGCCGGTCTAGGAATGGTAGAACGATGGGTTCGATGACGGTTTGGATGTACCGTGCACTATTCAGTGTTCCCTCGACGATCACCAGTGGTGTACGGCCAGTGTAGGAGATCGCTCCCCACACCATGATGCTGGGTGTTGGCCCTGTGTGCCTCAGTCGTATGCAGTCCTGATTGTGGCGCTCACCTGCACGGCGCCAAACACGCATACGACCATCATTGGCACCAAGGCAGAAGCGATTCTCATCGCTGAAGACGACACGTCTCCATTCGTCCCTCCATTCACGCCTGTCGCGACACCACTGGAGGCGGGCTGCACTATGTTGGGCCGTGAGCGGAAGACGGCCTAACGGTGTGCGGGACCGTAGCCCAGCTTCATGGAGACGGTTGCGAATGGTCCTCGCCGATACCCCAGGAGCAACAGTGTCCCTAATTTGCTGGGAAGTGGCGGTGCGGTCCCCTACGGCACTGCGTAGGATCCTACGGTCCTGGCGTGCATCCGTGCGTCGCTGCGGTCCGGTCCCAGGTCGACGGGCACGTGCACCTTCCGCCGACCACTGGCGACAACATCGATGTACTGTGGAGACCTCACGCCCCACGTGTTGAGCAATTCGGCGGTACGTCCACCCGGCCTCCCGCATGCCCACTATACGCCCTCGCTCAAAGTCCGTCAACTGCACATACGGTTCACGTCCACGCTGTCGCGGCATGCTACCAGTGTTAAAGACTGCGATGGAGCTCCGTATGCCACGGCAAACTGGCTGACACTGACGGCGGCGGTGCACAAATGCTGCACAGCTAGCGCCATTCGCCGGCCAACACCGCGGTTCCTGGTGTGTCCGCTGTGCCGTGCGTGTGATCATTGCTTGTACAGCCCTCTTGCAGTGTCCGGAGCAAGTATGGTGGGTCTGACACACCGGTGTCAATGTGTTCTTTTTTCCATTTCCAGGAGTGTATTATTTTGGCAGGCGTTGCAAAGACGACATTGAAGCTTTTCAGGGACTCTTACAAGAATTAGAAATTGACACAGACACTCGCGGGATGCGAAAACAGGCAAACAATCACTACAGGTCACATCCGTCTCAATTCCATGACGACAGAAATAATAACTGGACACGACAAGGCTATTCTTACAACGCAAATCGTGACCAAAATAGACACCACCCATATGACAACCAGTGGCAGAGTAATAGTTACAGAGAAAAATCGCATTTCTGTAGTAATGAATATGACAGAGATTACCATCAAAACAGGCAATATGGGAACAAAAACAATTATTATCACGGGAGACAGAATAAATTCAGATGCAACGGTCCACCGTGCAGTGATAATGCAGGGAGAAATTCTCCACCACTTAACTGACAAGAAAGAAACTATGGAATCTACCGACATGACGACAGACGATATTATCATAACGACAGAGCTGAACTGCATCAGAACTGGCGGGGTTCAAAGTGGGCTGCACCCTCTCGGCAAGGCGAATTTGTAGAAGTTCGGTCTCCTAATCCCAGTAAAGACGCGCGCCAACAAAGAAACAGACAATGACTCGCACCGCAGGCAGCCACTTGCGCCCGCTGGCTCAGGGAAAAATAACATTGACGCTAACCTTGAGCGAAATTCCAGTATTCTTTACGGACGAATACCGCATGATAATTGCATTCAAGTTGAAATTCTGCGTACTGAGATGAGCAAAGGGTTACACCACATTTCACTTGTAAAACCGTTTATTGAAAGATAATCTGCTTTTTAACTTTGTTTTGCCATAAAACGTTTCACTTCACGTTACTAGTATGCTTTAGAAACTGTTACCATGCAACAATGTTCGAAGTTAAATATCCAGTCAAGAACCAAGAGAACTTATTTAAACAGAAATTACGAATGCATTGTTATTGCGAACAGACGACACAGTGTTATTGTGTGGGTGCATTCTTGCTTGTTAGTTGCACGATTATGTAACGACTATAAGGCTCACATACTTAGAACATTTACCAGTACTGCTAATGAGATTTTAATGCAACATTTTGGTTTACCTGAAAATACATTCTGAATTAAAGTACTTTCTGAGAGATACCAGATGACACAGTGGTTAGTTTATGTGACAGCTACACGATTATATCACGACGTTACTAATGAGTGACAATTTACAATGTTGCTTTTGCGGTGTATCTGTTTTATATCTGCACAGTTTTTCTGAATTATTCTGGAAAGTAAAACATGTTTTAGTAGTAACTTTTGTGGTATAGTTACAAGGAGACAGCCTTTTCTGTAGCACAACAATACGTTACAGCACAGTACTTTCATCATCACAACAATAAGCGTAATAACTAAGATATCTCTACGCAAAGCATTTCACTTTTGTTTATCATGAGGTAAGTACATTGGCTTCTGCAGAACTTAGCTTTCGGAGGAAAATAACTATGACACTTCCACAGAGATTATCTTACAACAAGATGCACATTTAGCGCTACAGGATACGCATTTCAGTGATTAATTTTGTACTTAAAACATTTATTTTTAAATATTTTTGAATTACAAAGAAAGTTTTCCGTGATACATTTCATTCCATTGTTGTAATCTGTAACACCTGAGGGTATAATTACATTATTCCTCAGGGGGGTACACGCTTACTTTGTGTATCATGTGTTTGGCAAGCACAAGGAGCCCTACCTAATATGGTATTTGCTTACACAACTTTACACATCGGTACCATATTTCTCTAAAACATAAATTACACAGCTATTTGATCATTTAACTGAGAGAGACAAACATTTATATTACTACATCAGTGACAGATGTTTACGTAATTACACCGTTGGATAACTTCACACTTACGAAATTGTATTTTGTCTGTACTTTGTGAACTGTTCATATTTTTTCGGAACCATTGTGATATTATGAGAGCTTTGAATGATATATTTGGTATGGGATCACGATTTTTAAAGTACGTTTGAGGTAGATGACACTATTGAAATTTCTTAGGTCTTGAAATTATTGAAAGAAGCTGTGATGAGTTTGAGATGTGATTGATGTGTTATGATGTTATTTTTATGACGACGATGTGTATTATGCTGTTGAGGTATGTTTATGATCAATAAGATGATGCTACCGTATATGAGGAATTTGATTATGCTATGTATTTATTATAATGAAATATTGAAGAAGTGTCGACGAATACGTATATGAATAATGAGTAGTGGTTAGGGACTCTGATTTGTGGAAAAGGATGTTGGAAACCAAGAATCGTACTTTAAGAGTTATGAAATGTATGTAAATGCGTGAATGATTTACAATGCCGACGAAAATTTTTTGGACTCTGTTATGTCAATAGGATTTTGTCTCTACAGATTTGTAATGCAAATTCTTGACCTGTGAAATATTTTTATATGAGACTGTCACTGTAGTGGAAACTGCTGTCGTAAATATTTCCATAAGAAAGTTAAGTGACCACCTGCACGTAACGCGTCGTGGGCACACAGCTAAGTCAGACGGCTGGAGAAAAAGCCATAGTGTGTCCTTTTCAGAGGCACAGGTAGAAAAAAAGGGGAGGCCATTAACCTCGCTATTGACTTTCCTTTATAGAAAGCACCGCAAATATGACACGCTCATTACTTGGAAACATTCTTACATCTGCACTTCTGATTATGACAAGTATCTTTCTACGAGAATTGAGAGATTTTTTTACTACCTTATGAAATGCCATATGGCTAATGAATGATGTTTCATGCCGTCCTTTGAACATATTTGTTCATTTTCTTTAATATCTAGTTTCTAGCTGCACTGCAGCATTGGTTAAAATAAAATTTTATGAATGTACTAATATAGATATTTTATGCCTACAGATTCAGTAAACAATAACTTAAAAAAAATGAAGGAGCACAAAAATACATTTCCCTTCACAGGACTTGCACACATAATTTTCTTTTCAACTAATTGGTAATATTTTTCGTAGAATAAGTTGTGGTGCACCACTTTAATTACATAGACATTAAGATGTGAATATACATTTCCCTTGTCTGCATTGTTGTCTTTAGTGTAATGTTTTTTTCTGCTTGAGCTATGTCATGTTTAGATATAAGTTATTTCATTTGCTGCTGCTGTTTGCCAGGCATAGTGTTACTGTATTTGACTTTGTGTTACTCTGCTAAGCCAGTTTACTACTGATTTATTTTTCTTGTTTGCTGCACATTGCCTTATATTAGTTGTAATATTGCAATTGCTTTGCTAATTTCTATAATGCTGCTTGCTTTGCAATTCTGCATTTTTTTCATTGCTGTTTGCGTTAATTGTTTTGTGCTGCTGCATTGCCTCGTCCCTTAGTTTAGCATCAGAGCTCAGTAGATTTAAGTTAGCTTAAGAGGGGGTAGATTATATAAGAAACTGACTATGGAGAATAGGTAAAGAATGCATTGCGAAGTTATATGAAAAAGATTTGGGCCAAAATGAGTATTGTACAATCAGAAATAATTATTTTGAGAGAAATATGAATAGAATACAGGAAGGAGGTATAGATAGGACTTTTTGGGAATAATGATGAATGAAGGGAAATCTCCAAGAAGAAAAGAAAGTTTTGTTTGCAAAATACTGCAATAAAACATAACCTGTCCTTTCCTTGTGTTATCCCACTATGTGTTTATGTACCCTTTTGTGTTTTTCCTTTCTTTATGTGTTTAGCTGATGAGAGCTATGTTGTAGAATTTTCCTGATAATATGTTATTTTCTTTGTAAAGATGTTTAGACATTATTTATTCTGTTTTGTTTTAATGCTCATGTGTGAAGTTGATGTTTCAATAATTATTCTGATCTTTTATATATTTACTTATGTCATAATTCCTGTAACACTGATGTATATGTCTATTTCTATTCTTTTGTAAAGCCTGTTTTACTACAAATGTTATTTGTATTGTTATGTTCTTTAATGATGTATTTTGTACCTTTGTTATTGTATTCTTATGTTATAAAATTGTAATTGACACCAGTTCATCAAATTAAGTAACTTGTAAGTTACATTTCACTGCACACGTTTCTGTTGGCCATAGTATATGGACAATATGTGAGAAGTAGGGACTGATAGTGTTTGCACGTGTGTTAATAATTCAGCAAGGGACTGGATAACAGCATTGCTGGTTCTAAGGACATTTCAAACAAATTTTTTGTGAGTGGACAAGTGGTGGTTTATGGACTTGCTATATTCTCCGCAAGACTCTTCGATGGTGATTGTGCACCTGCACAGTCACAACAGATGGCTGCTGGCCATCTCTACAAGGACTACAGTGGGTCTGCATTTTTGATGGCCCACCAATACCATTATCTCTACAAGGACTACAGTGGGTCTACACCTTTGCTGACTCACCAGTACCATTATTTCTACAAGGACTGCAGTGGGTGTGCACCTCTGGTTGCCCACCAATATCGTAATCTCTACCAGGACTACAGTGGGTCTACTCTGTGATGACCTACGTACCAATATTCTTCAAAACTTTGACTGACTCTGCGGTGGGTTTGCTCTGTTGTGGCCCATTACCTGTCTGCATGTCAAGAGTCAGCACTTTTCGTTGGAAGGCCAGCACTACATCTTCAAGACTGCAGGGAAATCCACTACTTCCGTGTGCATTTTCTTCTACTGCTCAGACTTTGGGAAAAACTGTGCAATTTTACTGTGATGAATGATCAGGACTGTCTTTATGGACTGTGAGAAAATTTTAGCTTTTGACCAATATTGTATCAATAAGTGTGTGCATTTGATATCTTTTTTATTGTAATTATGAAAAATTTTATCAAATCATTATTGGCCACTTCCCAAAACAATTTCTAAAATTTTTTGTGGGGAGCATGGGGGCTATGTAAGTAGGCTATGTAAGTAGGCTGTTTATGTTTTCTTATTCGCAACGTTACGTAGCGCTCTGTATGAAAATCACTGGCTGTGCTGTGTGCAGTCTGTGGCCAGTTTGCATTGATGTCAGCCATTGTAGTGTTGGGCAGCTGGATGTGAACAGCGCGTAGCGTTGCACAGTTGGAGGTGAGCCGCCAGCAGTGGTGGATGTGGGGAGAGAAATGGCGGAGACTTGAAATTTGTAAGACTGGATGGCATATATATTATGATTATTAAGGTAAATACATTGTTTGTTCACTATTAAAACCTTTCATTTGCTCACTATGTCTATCAGTAGTTAGTGCCTTCAGTAGTTTGAATCTTTTATTTAGCTGGCAGTAGTGGCGATCGCTGTATTGCAGTAGTTCGAGTAACGAAGATTTTTGGTGAGGTAAGTGATTTGTGAAAGTTACAGGTTAATGTTAGTCAGGACCATTCCTTTGTAGGGATTTCTAAAAGTCAGATTGCGTTGCGCTAAAAAATATTGTGTGTCAGTTTAAGCACAGTCTTGTATAAATGTTCAAAGGGGACGTTTCACATACACTACTGTTTGGTTGGCACTTAGGCGTACCCTCCGTTGCTATCTGTACAAAATCCATCGGCGTCATGAACTGTTACCTGGCGATTTAATGAAACGGAGGGCATTTGCGGTGTGGGCGTTTCAAAAGATGGCGGAAGATGACGATTGGTTGAGTAACGTATTGTGGACCGACGAAGCTCATTCCACGCTGCAAGGGGCTGTCAACGCCCACAACTGCAGAATTTGGGCTACCGAAAATCCTCTAACCGTCGTGGAAACTCCAATGCACGACGATAATGTCACGGTATGGGTTGGATTTACCACATCTACCGTTATCGGTCCTTTTTTCTTCGAGGAAATGCGTGATTCTGGTTTTGTAACTGCTACCGTGATGGGTGAGAGGTACGCCGATATGTTACAGAATCGCATCATCCCCAGCCTCGCTGATAAGCAGCTGCTGGAATGTATGATGTTTATGCAGGATGGCGCTCCACCCCATATTTCTAGACGCGTGAAAGATCTCTTGCGCGCGTCGTTTTGTGATGATTGTGTGCTCAGCCATCACTTTCGTCGTGCTTGGCCTCCCAGGTCCCCAGACCTCAGTCCGTGCGATTATTAGCTTTGGGGTTACCTGAAGTAGCAAGTGTATCGTGATCGACCGACATCTCTAGGGATGCTGAAAGACAACACCCGACGCCAATGCCTCACCATAACTCCGGACATGCTTTACAGTGCTGTTCACAACATTATTCCTCGACTACAGCTATTGTTGAGGAATGATGGTGGACATACTGAGCGTTTCCTGTTAAGAACATCATCTTTGCTTTGACTTACTTTGTTACGCTAATTATTGCTATTCTGATCAGATGAATCGCCGTCTGTCGGATATTTTTTTGAACTTCTGTATTTTTTTGCTTCTCATAAAACCCCTTGTCATTCCAAGCATGTTTGTCAATTTGCATCTCTCTATCTACATTATTCCGTGATTTATTCAGTTTTCAAATTTACACTGCCTTTTTGATCACCCGGTACTTCTTGTTGTGATCTGTGCGTGTTTTCTGTCTTCGGGTATGGTACAATCGTTGAGCGAACGGTTTTATATGATTGTTAAGTATCGAGTTATTACATTAGCATTCTTCGAAAGGGACCTAACGGTTATGGAGTATAGATCGATAACGAAAGAAAACATTCACAAATACAGTGTGGTACGCGAAGATACAAAAATAGTTTAATATGTTACTCTACAAGTAAAACTAAGGAAAAAAGTTCATATACACATACACTATGTGATCAAAAATATCCGGACACCTAGCTAAAGATGACTTACGAGTTCGTGGTGCCCTCCATCGGTAATTCTGGACTTCAATATGGACTCTTAGCCTTGATGACAGCTTCCTCTCTCGCAGGTATATGTTCAGTCAGATGCTGGAAGATTTCTTTTGGGAACGGCAGACCATTCTGCACGGAGTGCTGCACTGGGGAGAGGTTATCGATGTCGGTCGGTGAGGCCTGGCGCGAAGTCGGCGTTCCAAAAGATCCCAATCGTGTTCTATAGGATTCAGGTCAGGACTCTGTGTAGGCCAGTCCATTAAAGGGATGCTATTGGCGTATAACCACTCCGCCACAGGCCGTGCATTATGAATAGGTGCTCGATCGGGTTGAAAGATGCAATCGCCATCCCCGAATTGCTCTCCAACAGTGGGAAGCAAGAAGGTGCTCAAAACATCAATATAGGCCTGTACTGCGATAATGCCATGCAAAACAACAGGGGGTGTAAGCCTCCTCCATGAAAAACACGACCACACCATAACACCACCGCCTCCGAATTTTACTGTTGGCACTACACACACTGGCAGATGACGTTCACCGTCATTCGTCATACCCACACCTTGCCATGGGATCCCCACATTGTGTACCGTAATTCGTCACGCCACACAACGTTTTTCCACTGCTCAATCGTCCGATGTTTACGCTCCTTACACCAAGCGAGGCGTCGTTTGGCATTTACCGGCGTGATGTGTGACTTATGAGCAGCCGCTCGACCATGAAATCCAAGTTTTCTCACTTCCCGCTTAACTGTCATAGTACTCGTACTTGCAGTGGATCCTGATGCAGTTAGGAATCACTGTGTGATGGTCTGAATAGATGTCTGCCTATTACACATTCCGATCCTGTCCAACTGTCGGCTGTCTCTGTCAGTCAACAGACGAGGTCGGCCTGTACAGTGTCCCTTCACGTTTCCACTTCACTATCACATCGGAAACAGTGAACAGTGGACCTAGGGATGTTTAGGAATATGGAAGTCTCGCGTACAGACGTATGACACAAGTGACACCCAATCACCTGACCACATTTAAAGTCCTTGAGTTCCGTGGAGCGCCCCATTCTGTTCTCTCACGATGTCTGATGATTACTGAGGTCGTTGATATGAAGTACCTGGCAGTAGGTGGTAGCACAATGCACCTAATATGAAAAAAGTATGTTTTTGGGGGTTTCCGGATACCTTTGATCAGATAGTGTAGGCCCGCAAATGTTTAGTTACGGAGTTAAGGTTAATAAAAGATTTTGCCTGAAATTTAGCAACTTTGCTAATATGAAGCCATTGCAAAACTGTACATGCTTAAAGTAAAGCATGATTTCCATTGATTTTGTTGTTATTGATCTGTTGAAGCTAATAAAAAATGTACCAGACGTGTATCTGCAGTAGTTTTCCAGAACATCAGAAAAGCAAAGACGTAATTTCGTAACAATGGTACGTATATTCGGAATCCTCGGAGTTGAATAACGTACGCGATATTCGTTAACTGCAGTCGTAGCATTAAAATCACATTACCCATAAAATCGGTGTATTCCTCTGTCGTAAATTTGAAAGGTATAACTATTTCATAAATAATCTACAAACTACAACAGTTACTCTGTTTTTTCACTTAAATACACTGTTGTGATTATGTTCTTTCACTGAACAGTGCAGAAAACAAACTCGTTTCAAGGTTAGGAGACGACTGAAACAACTCACTAACGGTTGCCAACAGTGACACAAACGATTCTGCATTCTAAATGGAAAGTAAAGAAATTTACTTGTATAACAGTCTTTGCTTGTCTGGGTGTTCTGGAAGACTACTGCAGATACACGTCTGGGATATGTTTCATTAGATTCACCAGATCAATAACAACAAATTAAATAGAATTCGTGCTTTGTGTTAACCTCGCACAGATTTGCGATGGCTTCGTGTTAGCGAAGTTGCTACATATCAGGCGAAATCTTTTACGAGCCGAATGTCTATAACTAAATATTTGCGGACCTATCTTCATTTGAACTTTTTTCTTTAATTTTATTTGTAGAATAACATATTAAAATATTAGCATAACTCGTGAGTTGCCCTGTATGTAGACGTACAATTGTAATGAGTTGAGTTGTTGATCCCGTACAATTATGTCGGTTACTTCTTAAATATACACTGCTGCTTGTAAAAAGCAAAACACTTGGAAGCAATGGTCTGAAATACGCCACAATAAGTGAACGTGTGTAGCAGAGAAACCATAATAAATGATGTAAATAGCAGAGAGGTAGCGTTCACGTAGGTCCAACAGCGCCCACTTTTATGTGAGCGAACAGGGCAATGTTATGCAACACCCAGGCGGCGCAGAGCCGTCATAAGAAGTACATTACTGGCCACTAAAACTGCTACACCAAGAAAAAATGTAGATGATAAACGGGTATTCGTTGGACAAATATATTATATGACATGCGATTACATTTTCACGCAATTTGGGTGCACAGATCCTAAGAAATCAGTACCCAGAACAACCACCTCTGGCCGTAATAAAGGTCTTGATTCGCCTGCGCATTGAGAGTCAAACAGAGCTTGGATGGCGTGTACAGGTACAGCTGCCCATTCAGCTTCAACACGATACCACAGTTCATCAAGAGTAGTGACTGGCGCATTGCGACGAGCTAGCTGCTCGGCAACCATTGACCAGACGTTTTCAATTGGTGAGAGATCTGGAGAATGTGCTGGCCAGGGCAGCAGTCGAACATTTTCTGTATCCAGAAAGCCCCGTACAGGACCTGCAACATGCGGTCGTGCATTATCTTGCTGAAATGTAGGGTTTCGCAGGGATCGAATGAAGGGTGGAGCCACGGGTCGTAACACATGTGAAATGCAACGTCTATTGTTCAAATTGTCCTCAGTGTGAACAAGAGGTGACCGAGACGTGTAACCAATGGCACCCCATACCATCACGCCGAGTGATACGCCAGTATGGCGATGACGGATACACGCTTCCAATGTGCGTTCACCGCGATGTCGAAATGACGGACGCGACCATCATGATGCTGTAAACAGAACTTGGATCCATCCGAAAAAATGACTTTTTGCCATTCGTGCACCCAGGTTCGTCGTTGAGTACACCATCGCAAGCGCTCCTGTCTGTGATGCAGCGTCAAGGGTAACCAGAGCCACGTCTCCGAGCTGATACTCCCTGCTGCTGCAAACGACGTCGAACTGTTCGTGCAGATGGTTGTTGTCTTGAAAACGTCACCATCTGTTGACTCAGAGATCGAGACGTGGCTGCACGATCCCTTTTAGCCATGCGGACAACATGCCTGTCATCTCGACTGCTAGTGATACGAGGCTATTTGGATCCACCTAGGCGTTCCGTATTACCCTCCTGAACCCACCGATTCCATATTTTGCTAACAGTCATTGGATCTCGGCCAACGCGAGCAGCAATGTTGCGGTAAGATAAACCGCAATCGCGATAGGCTACAATCCGACTTTTATCAAAGTCGGAAACGTGATGGCACACATTTCTCCTCCTTACACGAGGCATCACAACAACGTTTCACCAGGCAACGCCGGTCAACTGCTGTTTGATTATGAGAAATCGGTTGGAAACTTTCCTCATGTCAGCACGTTGTAGGTGTCGCCATCGGCGCCAACCTTGTGTGAATGCTCTGAGAAGCTGATCATTTGCATTTCACAGCATCTTCTTCCTGTCGGTTAAATTTCGCGTCTGTAACGCGTCATCTTCGTGGTGTAGCAATTTTAATTGCCAGTAGTGTAGAAATGTGTAACCAAGTTGCAGTATGCCTCGCCGACATTACATGGTGGAGTAATGGTATGTAAATGCATTACAACGGGGCAGAGTGGTTGGTGTCCAGGAGACGAGTCCATCGTTCCGCCGCACTGAGTCTTACAGGGCCTAAAGCTACAACGGTGTGGCGTATGTGGAACCAGTGGAGAGGAGAGGGCTGAACACAGCTCTGACAGGGTACTGAACGACACAGTGTGACCACGGTGCAAGTCGACCGCCATCTGGTCCGCTTAGCCGTAACAGACAGAACAGTATCGTTCGCAGATTGGCAGTACGTCACAGCACTGCAACGGGTGTGGACATGTCTGCCTCGATAGTTCGACACCGTGTTCTGCAGTCTGGACTGGTGACATGCATGCTATTGCGTCGGTTTCCATTGAGCAGAGCCCACAAACACCGAAGACCGCAATTGGCACGTGAACGTCGACACTGGCATACTGAGTGACGGGTCCCGCTTCAGCTTATCCTACAGTGACGGCAGCATACGCCCTTGACTCCGCCATGGTGAACGCAGTCGGTGAGACTGTACCGTTGAGCCGCATAGCGGACAAACGCTAAGTGTGATGCTTTAGGCCAGGATGCCTTTTCCTTCAACACGCGATCTCGCCTCCTACATCTTGAGGGCAGTCTGCACCTCCGGCAGGCCGTTCGACATGCCGTATTTCAGCAAGACAACGCCCGGGAAAATGTGGTGAGGAATGTGCAAGCCTTCTCCGAAGAATGACAGATACCACTGCTTCCCTGGCCTGCTCATTAGCCTAACTTGTCGCCCATCGTACATGTCTGGGGTATTGTTAGAAGGCAACTTGATCGTTCAGGTCCACAGTTGATGCTTCGTCGATGCACGTACAACCTCGTAGCAGAGTATTGCCTTGCAGCATTGTCACGGGCTCTTTGTTTCCATGCCATGACGTCTAACAGCTCTGACTGCAGCACGTGGTGGCGCTACTCCGTACTGAATTTCCACAATCACAGTGCATGTATGGGTCGCCAACGCTAATCATTTGTGTAGTGTCGTGTCCCCAATCAGTAGAATACATTTCATTGTTATTTCATCTCTCGGTCTTGGTATTACTCTTTTTGCAAACGATGGCATATACCTCAAATATTATTAATTTGATTAGCAATTCTCCTGTGTCTTTATTTACGATAGTATCTCAAGTAAGTTCAATGTTTTTAAATTATTTCAGCACATGATTTTCAATATCCGCCTCCACAGCTGGGTAGTCAACATGTCTGACTGCTATGTGCAAAATCTGAGTTCAAAATGATTCAAATGGCTCTGAACACTGTGGGACTGAACGTCTGAGGTCATCAGTCCCCTAGACTTAGAACTACTTAAACCTAACTAACCTAAGGACATCAAACACATCCATGCTCGAGGCAGTATTCGAACCTGCGACCGTAGCAGCCGCTTGGTTCCAGACTGAAGCGCCTAGAACCGCTCGGCCACCACAGCCGGCACCTGAGTTCAGTCCTCAGCAATGTCAAGTAGTTTTTCCTGGTGGAAGGACTTGAACACGTTGGACTCAATATAGCGACGCCACCTGAGAAGCTACCCCAGTGAGAAATAGCGGCTACAAGATCTGGAAAGATGACAGTGGCAGGGAGAGCGGTGTACTCACCACATGCCTCTTCATACCACCAGGTCCCCAGTTATCCTGGCCCATACATTCTGCTTGCATAGGTGCTGATGTTTCACTGTCACTATTCCATGGGTGTTCTGCATACTGTAGCGGCACCACCGTTTAAGACAGGAAAGTTAGATTTGGTGCAATATTTCTGAGCACACTAATTTCAGCCAGGTGGAAGCCTTTTGAGAGTAAGTTACGCTGAACAGCAGTTGCAAAGTAGAATGGAGGCCACAGGGCCGTTGAACTGCTGAAAAGAGTAAATGCAGTGATTTGCATGGCGCAAGTTACAGGCAGAAGGGGTCCACTTGCCCAACCTAGGTGTTATGTGTACGTGACTCAGAGCTGCACATTTGCAAAACAGAGGTGCACAGCTATGTATAAATAGGTGCCAGTTCAATAACAAGGCATTCAAGTGTGACAGCTCTCCTGGACGGCGGGGCGTGCCACACCACAGGCTACACGCAGCAGCAGATGGAGCGGCAGCATTCCAGTCCACGGCAGGTCGCTGGTTCGACCCTCTGAGGCATCCACAGCCAGCCAGCGGCATGACACGGCACAGCTCGCTACTGCACGCAGTCATTTTGGCTGCCAACACATGCCAGAGGCATCCCGAGGCGAGAGCCGCAGATTTGGCTGTCGGATTTCAGGCGCTCATTGTCGCCGCAGTCTTAACCACGATGGAGAAGAAGCACACAGCTGGCCCCCCTGTGGCTCTCCAGCGAGCGGCGGTGAGGCAGTGGTAGTGGAGGCCACTGAGTTGGCTGCCGGTGCAGCCTAACGTCATCACTACTCCGTGGCCACACAAGGCCGACACACTACAGGGAGTTGCACAGGTCGCTGAGGCAGCCATTCCACATGAAGCCGTTTTGCGGACAGCGAAGTGGTGTCCTCAGCATTGCGGGACCCGGTGACGCAGACTGAGAGGAACGGGGGCACTGTAGCTGGAAATAATAAATCACTTAGGGAAAAATGGCCGAGTTCTAATACGGCGCATCCTGACTGTTTCCATCTACGTCCAACATTCCTCTGCAATACTATCCCGCAGATGACTCTTGTGGAAGTTGAAGATACCACTCCACATACAGGTGGCCTCATCTGTGAATAGGGTGGATGACGCGAATCTTGCAATTGTGGTTGCCTGGTGAAGAAACCAGTGACAAAACTGTTCCCTATGTGGAAAGTCTGTCGCTAGCAATCCCTGCACACTCTGTAATTGATAACAATAGTAACAATTGTCATGGAGAATGCTGCACACGGTCGTCTGACTTACCCTGTACTGGCAGGCCTACTGCCTGTACTGACATGGCGGTCACCTTCCACAATTTTAACCACATTTTCCTCCAAGTCTGGTGTCAGGGCATTTCGGGTACGTTCCACACGATTTCCTGGTTCCTGCCGGCCGGTGTGGCCGAGCGGTTCTAGGCGCCTCAGTCTGGAACCGCGCGACCGCTACGGTCGCAGGTTCGAACCCTGCCTTGGGCATGGATGCGTGTGATGTCCTTAGGTTAGTTAGGTTTAAGTAGTTCTACGTTCTAGGGGACTGACGACCTCAGATGTTAAGTCCCATAGTGCTCAGAGCCATTTTGAACCTGCTTCCTGGAACGACTATATCTCACACCAAAGGCGAAACACCGAAACACTGTTGCAGATATTGAATTCTGTGGCTGTTGTCGGCGGGGATAAGTCTCCTAATACAACCCTGCTGCCAGCCGCCCACTGCCATTTACCTTTCCCTAAGTAAACACCATGTCATGATTCGAATACGGCAACATTGTGTACAACACTTTATCACATCCACTACAAGGCGAGTCAGCAAGAGACGTAAATCGGACTCAACAGTACCAATTAATATGGCAGAAGAGGGCGCTAGTGCACGACGTGTGAGGAACAGTAAGACCCTCAAGGAGGAAACCATGCATATTGTAACTGTGGCTGCGTGGTATAGCGCTTTCTAGACTGCAGTCTCTGTAACAAAGTGTGATTGAAAAATGGTCTGTAGCATGGAAACCATGCATTGCAGGACATAAGTTCATTACACTTTTTTTGTTCCATATCCTCTCATCGATCAATTCGTTGAGTTTGTACGGTGGAAAAAATCACTCTGAATGAGCGAAGTATTATTGTATCAAAGCATTACATATACGTTATTGTTATGGAAACCTAGGCAATGTAGTAGGTCGAAGAGGCAACAAATTTTATTCGAGGAGGGAGTGGGTTTCAAAATGTTTACGATAGAATAGCTATCATAGAGAACGCAAGGACTTGAGGGATCCTAGGTTCACAAATGTTCAAATGTATGTGGAATCTTATGGGACTTAACTGCCAAGGTCATCAGTCCCTAAGATTACACACTGCTTAACCTAAATTATCCTAAGGACAAACACACCCACCCATGCCCGAGGGAAGACTCGAACCTCCCCCGGGATCAGCCGCACAGTCCTCCTAGGTTTACAGGTTCAGAAGTAGTTTGGAACGAACCACCGAAAGGTGGTGGAAAGGGGTTATGTGACAGCATTCTGATGGTCATCTATTGGGATGCTATTGCAGTATTTTCTTTATTAATGTATTATTCAGTTTTAAATTTTGTATTATGTTTCTGACAAATCTACGCGGTTGAATACTAAATACACAATCGAATAATAGCGAGTAATAAACTTTCTTCGCCGCAGTTCGTGGAGTTGCTCCTTTCATCGCAGTTTGGCCGCGGCCCGCCGCTGAGCCTGGTCACAGGGCAGAATTTAATTAGATCCGTTTCGCCGCCGCGCTTTGGCCGCACTGTTTGCACGCGCGTCTACGCGGTTTCGGCTGCGCGCGGCTCGGCGCGTTGCCTTATAATTACGGCGACAATGCGGCGCACCTATTCGCAGCCAGCCGCTGCTGCGATAATTAAAAACGCGGCACGTCTGCGCCGGCGCCGACGTCGGCACCGATGCTGTCGGGACGCCCCGGGCGACGCCGACGCCGACGCCGCCACCGACGCCGCCGCCGACGCCGCCGACGCCGTCGCTAACGAGGCGCCGCGGTCCGGCTCCGGTGGCGTGTAATTAACGCGCCCATCGGCGCAAATTATTAACACAGGCGCTTCCCAGAAATGTCAGGGGGGCGTGTCACATCCGCGGCAGCGCAGCTCGCAGCGGCTCTCGCAGCAGATTCCTACTACCTTCACCCATAACACTAAAGTAACCTTGCTGCCAGTCAAGTTGTTTCCGTACCAGTACGTAGCAGCTACCACTGCTTACTTGTTATTTTCCAGCACCAATTTATGATCGAAGATGGTAATCCACTAGCAAAGATACCCAGAGGTGACGAAGATCATGGGATACCACCTAATGTGTCGGACCTCGGACCTGTAGCGCAGTAACTCGATGGGGCATGGATTCAATAAGTCGCTGGAAGTCTTCTGCAGTAATATTGACCTTGCTGCCTCTGTAGCAGTCCATAACTGATCATTCGTTTATGTCCCATACATGTCGACGATCTGGGTGACCAAACCGTTCAAATTATCCATAATATTTCTCAAATCAATAGCGAACAACTATGGCTCTATTAAATGTTTGGGAATATGATGTCCATGAAAGGTTGCAAACATTACCATTTCCAGTCAGCGATCGGTTCGGTTGTACCAGAGGACCTAATCCATCCATGTAAACGCAGCCCACAACGTTACTGAGGCACCAGCACCTTGCATAGTGCCTTCTTGACAATTGGGTGCCGACCATAGTGGCCGAGTGGTTCAAGACGCTTCAGTCTGGAACCACGCGACCGCTACGGTCGCACGTTCGAATCCTGCCTCGGGCATGGATGTGTGTGATATCCTTAGGTTAGTTAGGTTTAAGTAGTTCTAAGTTCGACGGGACTGATGACCTCAGATGTTAAGTCCCATAGTGCTCAGAGCCATTTGAACCATTTTTTGAACAGACTGGGTCTATTACTTCGTGCGATTTGCGCCACTCTCGAACCCTACCCTAAGCTCTTACCAGCTGAAATAGGGACTCATCCGATAGGCCACAGTTTTCCAGTCGTCTAGGCAACAACCGATATGGTCACGAGCCCAGAAGAAGCGCTTTTTGCGCAGCTGTGCTGATAGCAAGGGCACTAGCGTCATCTTCTGCCATACCCCATTAATGCCAAATTTTGCCTCACTGTCCTGAGAGATTCGTTCGTCGTAAGTCCCTCATTGACGTCTGCGATTATTTCACGCAGAATTGTTTTTCTATTAGTATTGACAACTCTACGGAAACTCCGCTCCTCTCGATTTTTTAATGAAGGCCATCAGCCACTGCTTTGTCGGTGGTGAGAAGTAATACGTGAAATTTGCTAGTCTCGGAACACTCGTAACACTGTGGATTTCGGAATATTGAATTGATTTGGGAGGAAGGGACCAAACAGCGAGGTCATTGGTCTCATCGGATTAGGCAAGGATGGGGAAGGAAGTCGGCTGTGCCTTTTCAAAGGAACCATCCCGGCACTTGCCTAAAGCGATTTAGGGAAATCACGGAAAACCTGAGAACCTGAATCAGCATGGCCAGACGCGGGTTTGAACTGTCGTCCTCCCTAATACGAATCCAGAGTGCTAACCACTCCGCCACCTCGCTCAGTAGTACTGAATAGCATAACGATTTCCGAAATGGAGTTTCCATCTCCAACTACGAGGGTAATCCCAAAAGTAAGGTCTCCTATTTTTTTCTAAGTACATAAATCTGTTTATTTCTACAGTGGTTTACATCAGTTTATAGCTTGAACATTTAGCTACTTTTCGATATAATCACCATTTCTGTCGATGCATTTTTGTAGACTCTGTGGCAGTTTTTGTATGCCCATGTCATACCAGCTCGCCGCCATGCTGTTCAGAAAGTTATGAACCTCTTCTTTCACCTCGTCGTCGGAGCAGAATCGCTTTCCGGCCAAATGTTCTTTAACGTACGGAACAGGTGATAGTCACTGGGCGCCAAGTCAGGACTATACGGTGGGTGGGTGATTATGTACCACTGAAACTGTTGCAGGAGAACAACGGTTTGTCGAGCGATGTGGAGGCGAGCTTTTTCATGAAGAATGTGTACGCCCTTGCTCAACATTCCTCTTTTCCGGATCTGAATTCAGATGGTTCAAATGGCTCTGAACACTATGGGACTTAACATCTGAGCTCATCAGTCCCCTAGAACTTAGAAGCACTTCAACCTAATTAACCTAAGGGCAGCCGGCCGCTATGGCCGTGCGGTTCTAGGCGCTTCAGTCTGGAACCGCGTGACCGCTATGGTCGCAGGTTCGAATCCTGCCTCGGGCATGGATGTGTGTGACGCTCTTAGGTTAGTTAGGTTTAAGTAGTTCTAAGTTCTAGGGACGGATGACCACAGATGTTAAATCCCATAGTGCTCAGAGCCATTTGAACCATTTAACCTAAGGACATCACGCACATCCATGCCCGAGGCTGGATTCGAACCTGCGACCGTAGTGGTCGCGCGCTTCCAGACTTAAGCGCCTAGAACCGCTCGGTCACACTGGCTGGCGGATCTGAATTGCCCGTTTGAGTTTTTTCAGAGGCTCACAGTACCTGTCAGTGTTACTTGTGGTCCCAACGATTCAGCGCCGACGACGAGGTGAAAGAAGAGGTTCACAAGTTTCTAAACAGCATGGCGGCGAGTTGGTATGACATGGGCATACAAAAACTGTCACAGTGTCTACAAAAAAGCACCGACAGAACTGGTGATTATGTCGAAAAATAGGTAAATGTTCAAGCTGTAATGTGATGTAAACCATTGTAGAAATAAACAGGTCTATGTACATATAAAAAAAATAGGAGACCTTACTTTTGGGATTACTCTCGTACCAGTCCGCGTTCAAAGTCTATTAATACCTGTGGTGCGGCTGAAATCACGTCGGAACCCTTTCACATGAATCATATAAGTACAAATAATAGCTCCGCCAACTCACAGTCCTATTATACACTCCTGGAAATGGAAAAAAGAACATATTGACACCGGTGTGTCAGACCCACCATACCTGCTCCGGACACTGCGAGAGGGCTGTACAAGCAATGATCACACGCACGGCACAGCGGACACACCAGGAACCGCGGTGTTGGCCGTCGAATGGCGCTAGCTGCGCAGCATTTGTGCACCGCCGCCGTCAGTGTCAGCCAGTTTGCCGTGGCATATGGAGCTTCATCGCAGTCTTTAACACTGGTAGCATGCCGCGACAGCGTGGACGTGAACCGTATGTGCAGTTGACGGACTTTGAGCGAGGGCGTATAGTGGGCATGCGGGAGGCCGGGTGGACGTACCGCCGAATTGCTCAACACGTGGGGCGTGAGGTCTCCACAGTACATCGATGTTGTCGCCAGTGGTCGGCGGAAGGTGCACGTGCCCGTCGACCTGGGACCGGACCGCAGCGACGCACGGATGCACGCCAAGACCGTAGGATCCTACGCAGTGCCGTAGGGGACCGCACCGCCACTTCCCAGCAAATTAGGGACACTGTTGCTCCTGGGGTATCGGCGAGGACCATTCGCAACCGTCTCCATGAAGCTGGGCTACGGTCCGCACACCGTTAGGCCGTCTTCCGCTTACGCCCCAACATCGTGCAGCCCGCCTCCAGTGGTGTCGCGACAGGCGTGAATGGAGGGACGAATGGAGACGTGTCGTCTTCAGCGATGAGAGTCGCTTCTGCCTTGGTGCCAATGATGGTCGTATGCGTGTTTGGCGCCGTGCAGGTGAGCGCCACAATCAGGACTGCATACGACCGAGGCACACAGGGCCAACACCCGGCATCATGGTGTGGGGAGCGATCTCCTACACTGGCCGTACACCACTGGTGATCGTCGAGGGGACACTGAATAGTGCGCGGTACATCCAAACCGTCATCGAACCCATCGTTCTACCATTCCTAGACCGGCAAGGGAACTTGCTGTTCCAACAGGACAATGCACGTCCGCATGTATCCCGTGCCACCCAACGTGCTCTAGAAGGTGTAAGTCAACTACCCTGGCCAACAAGATCTCCGGATCTGTCCCCCATTGAGCATGTTTGGGACTGGATGAAGCGTCGTCTCACGCGGTCTGCACGTCCAGCACGAACGCTGGTCCAACTGAGGCGCCAGGTGGAAATGGCATGGCAAGCCGTTCCACAGGACTACATCCAGCATCTCTACGATCGTCTCCATGGGAGAATAGCAGCCTGCATTGCTGCGAAAGGTGGATATACACTGTACTAGTGCCGACATTGTGCATGCTCTGTTGCCTGTGTCTATGTGCCTGTGGCTCTGTCAGTGTGATCATGTGATGTATCTGACCCCAGGAATGTGT
This sequence comes from Schistocerca cancellata, assembly GCF_023864275.1. Classification (NCBI taxonomy): domain Eukaryota; kingdom Metazoa; phylum Arthropoda; class Insecta; order Orthoptera; family Acrididae; genus Schistocerca; species Schistocerca cancellata. The sequence goes on along the minus strand of NC_064627.1, from coordinate 918,724,289 downwards.
CAATAAAGTTTCCCCTTCCTGGGACAATGAATTCACGGTGTTCTTATTTCAATTTCCAGGAGTGTATCTTGTGTGCGCGACACCAACGCAATCTGCAGATGTGTATACCGCTATCCCCTGACTTGTTACGTCAGTGCGGTATGACATTTCCTGCCACACTGGTGGTAATGTATGGTTCCCTATCCATTGTGAGAAAAACCTGCACGTGCAATGGTTGTGTGTTCAAACACTTCGTCCAAAAAGTTTGCAATGCCGCCTGCTGTCACCAGGGTTTGGCGTTGCTCCTTACTCGTAAACAAGGTGGAGGAGGTGGCTATCCACATGTGGACTACTGAATTATTATTCGTTGTAAGTTTAGGTAGGACAATTTGCAACATTGAGCTGAGGAGATGTGATACGATACGTCAGCAGATACCACAAGCCCTTCTAGAACTTCTTGTTAACAATTATTATTACTATAACTTTTTTGTCTTCGTGCTGGCCAACTAGGAGCAAGTAACGACTTCCGTTTCTCTTCCTTCTTTGTTTCCTACTTTTTCAGTACTTCATCTTCTTCTCATGTTTCTTCTGCCTCTATTGCTCCCGATGTCTCATTTTCTTCTGCCTTGAAAGCCATATAAATTTTATATTTTATTCTTGGTAAGGTTTGTATCTTTTACTATAGATTCTTTGTTTTAATCTGTTTCTAGTTATTTTCTTATTTCTGTAATCCATGCTGTTGTAGATTTCTTTTTCTAGAACGGTTCAATCTCGCGTCCAGCCATCCTGATTTAGGTTTTCCGTGTTTTCCCTAAATCGCTCCAGACAAATTCCGGGATGCTTCCTTTGAGAGGGCACGGCCGACTTCTTCCCCATCCTTCCCTAATCCGGTGAGACCGATGACCTCGCTGTCTGGTCTCCTCCCTCAAACAACCCAACCTCGACCCAAATGATAAACAAAAGGACACTGACAAGCTTCAAACTTTCTAGTTCTTCATCTTGTACTTTGATTCATGTTCTAAATGTCTTCTTTACTTCTTTTACGGTTTGATCAATGTACAGAAAAGAGATTCCACAATTCTATCCCAATCCCATCTCAGTCACAGCTTCCGTTTCACAACTTTCAATACTTCCTGCTGCAGCCTCGTTTCTACAAAAGTTGTAGATAACATTTTCTTTCCTGTCTTCTATCCCTGCTACCTTCAGAACTTGGTCCACTGAACTTTGTAGAAAGCTTTCTCCAAATTTACAAATGCTATAAACGTAGGTCTAGCTTTGTTCAGCCTCTCTTGTAAGGTAAATCGTAGGGTCTGTACTGCCTCACGTGTTGCAACAATTACTCGAATCCAAACTGACCCTTGCCCATTTATGCTTCTATCTGTATCTCTATCATTTTGTTAATAATTTTTGTTAGTATTTTCCAGCAATGGTCCATTAAACTGATGGTATAGTAGTATTCACACACCTCAGAACCTACCTTCTTGTTTTAGTATTTTTTTAAAGTTTTGATTGTTAAATTTATCTCAAAGTATGAGAGAATTTTGCCTGTATCATATATCTTACGTACTAGGTCTAATTGTCCTGTCGTTAGTAGTATAGTAGACTGCATTCTGGGCTGGCTTGCATTGTTGCCAGATTTATGATAACACTGCCAGGCAATTTTGCCAGATTTCCCTCCCCAATTCTTTCCCTCCCCTCTATGATCTCCTGCATATCAAATGGAGGGAAATTCAAAATTTGGAGGGAAATTGAAAATATCCCAATTGTGTTTAGAGGTCCCCTTATCCCTCCCACTCTCATGACAACACAGCTCATATAGATACAAAGTGTCGTATGTTACGCCTTCCATTATGAAGTTTCTAATAGTTTTCAACGTCACACATTAGCCAGTTTCAACTACTTTTCAATATTGCCATCCAACGACGCTAGTAGATTATCAGACATACAAGACTTTTAATATTCAAACAATTGTATGGTAGGATAGGAATGTTTTTTTTATGTAAGCAAATAATACTCGTTTCCCTATCAGCAAAATGGCCCAGGGCTGACAGACACTTCTGCATAGTGTCAGCCACCTCCAGTATAGGTGGAACTCATCAATGCTTTGTAAGTGCTGTGCCTCTCAGGGTGGTTCAACATTTGCACTGCTTCCCCCAGAGAAACTTCACAGCAGCTGCACCATGTTGCTGACACAGAGATCCAGTGTGGTATGGCTGTAAGAGTACAACTGCTGTCAGTACTCCATGTGGCGCCATAGGCTCCATTCACTGGTGCTTGCTTTCACCTCGTGTGCTATGCTTCAAGACTTGCCCTAGGGGAATGCCACATCATTCAACTGGAAAATGTGCAGATCCCAGTTGCCTATTGTATACTACAGGTGGTGTGGCCCCACCACAGACTTAGATGCAAGACACAGCTATCAGACACATCCCTAATACTACACAATTTTACACTAAAACAAATTCTAATTTTACAAGTAGACAGCTCCTGGGCTCTTAGTCATCTGGGTGGTAGAGGATATAGGTTCCTTGTGAAAGGGTTTCACATAGCAGGATCATGTGATGATAGTGGGTGGAGTGGGAAACAGTATTGATAGGGATCAGGGCTACAGTATTGAGTGTGAACTGGTAAAAATAGCCTCTGCTACGAGCCATATCAATGTTGGGCTGGTGCCTGCTTTCATGCAGTATGATCAGCCCCAGTTGAACTGCTCTGTCAGGAGGGTAAATATGGAGTTGAATCAGTTGTGTAGGGCGGCCACTCTGTCAGACATTGTATTGGTTCCTGCCAAGGCTATTGATAGGGGTGTTTCCACAATGCATGGCGTACACCTCAATAGGAAAGGGTAGGGTAAACAGGCAGGGTTGTTAGCGAAGTCCATAAGTGGGGAAACTAGTACTCATGGATGTACCTCTTTTTTAGACTCATATCAATGTCCAATGAGAAGTTCATGCAGGCAGGTGCTAAAGAGGTCCAAAACTCACAAAATTATCACAACAGGAAAGTAAAGAATAATGTTACCATATTTAACCAAAATATTGGTGGGTTAAAGAGAAAGTAGATTCTCACAAAAGTAAAGTAAAAAATAATCTTACTATTTTTCACCAGAATATTCCTGCATTGAAGAATAAAGTAGATGAGCTCCTGGTTTGTTTAGATGACATTGAATCTGATAATGTAATAGATATACTATGTCTGTCTGAGCACCACATTGTGTCTGATATGGAGAGCGTAAATACAGTGCACATATGAGTAGAGAGAATAAGGTGAAAGGAGGAGTTGCCACATACGTCAAAAGTTATATCTCTGTAAAAAGCTTAGATACAAAAAAGTTTTGTATAGAGAAACATATAGAAGCATGTGCCTGTCAACTCAAACTGAAGGAGGGCTCTTTTATAATTGTAACAGTTTATAGGTCCCCTTCAGGAACCTTTATTTATTCCTGGAAAACTTGGATGCCTTGTTGTGCTATCTGTCAGATAGGGGATAGCAAATTATTGCTTGTGGGGACTTCAATGTTGCTTCACTGAAAGAGTGTCATAGGAAGAATGACCTGGAAGTCTTGCTCGGTTCTTTTAAGTTGACATGTGTCATTAATTTTCCTACTCGGGTAGTAAAGGACAGCAGCACATTGATAGATAACACTTTTCTAGACCATGATAAGTTTAAAAACAAAAATTCTTGTCCTGTTGAGAATGGCCTTTGTGATCGTAGTGCTCAGCTAGTTACAGTACATGACATAGCTCCATTCAGTAATTCAAAACCACCCTCAAATGTTGTGCATTCAATTAATGACTCAACAATTAGAAATTTCAGAGAAAATCTTCAGCAGTTACACATGGATGAGATATACAAGGAACCCAATGCTAATTTAAAATATAACTTATTTCATGATACACTTGTAAGAGAATTTGAAAACTGTTTCCCCAAGAAAGTAGTTAAATCAAATTATAAGAAACAATGCAAAAAAACCTTGGCTTACTAAAGGAATAAAAATATCTTGTAACCACAAAAGGGAACTGTATCTAACAACAAGAAAAAGTAATGTACTAGAAACAGCCAAATATTATAAAAACTACTGTGCTATATTAAGAAAGGTTATTAAAAAGTCCAGAAGCGTGTGCACATGTCTGAGATTAATACTTCTGATAACAAAATCAAAACAATTGGAATATTATTACAAGGGAGACAGGGCAACCAAGAGTACAGGATGCGTGCATTACCATCAAAGTGAATGGAAACTTGGCAAACAAGCCGAAAGTCGAAAACATTTTGAATAATCATTTTTTAAATGTTATAGAGAAAATAGGATCTAAATGTTCATTAGAAGAAGCAAGGCAGTCAATGGAAGAGGCTTTACCCACACCATTTGATACAATTGAAATTCCACCCACCTTTCCTTCTGAAATTAGGAAGATAACGAACTCTCTCAAGAATAAAAGCTCACATGGAAATGGTGGCATTTCCATTAGGATAATAAAAGCTTGTTCCCAAGAAATAAGTGGTATTCTTAGCCACATATGTAATAGCTCTCTGAAGCAGGGTATTTTCCCAGATAGACTAAAGTATGCCATTGTTAAACCGCTGCATAAGTAAGGGGATACGTCTGATGTCAACAACTACCGCCCAATCTCTATTCTGACTGCCTTATCCAAAATTCTTGAAAAAGTAATGTATTGTAGAGTAACTTCACACCTTTGTAAAAATAAAGTTTTAACAAAATGACAGTTTGGTTTCCAGAAAGGTTTTTTCAACGGAAAATGCTATATATACTTTCACTAATGAGATATTAAATGCTCTGAGTAACCGGAAGTCACCTGTTGGGATTTTTTGTGATCTCTCAAAGGCTTTTGATTGTGTAAATCATGGAATACTTCTAGATAAGCTCAAGTACTGTGGTATGAATGGTACAGCGCTCAAATGGTTTAAATCATACCTATCTGGAAGTGTGCAGAAAGTTGAACTAAGCAGTTCACATAATATGCAAAAACTGGTGATTTCTCAAACTGGGGAACAATCAAGAATGGGGAGCCACAAGGTTCAGACTTGGGTCCTCTGCTGTTGTTAATATATATTAATGACTTTTCATTCTATATTCACGAAGATGCAAAGCTGTTACTTTTTGCTGATGGTACAAGTATAGCTATCACACTCAACTGGCAAGAATTAACTGGTGAAACCGTAAACGATTTTTTCAGAAAATCATTAAGTGGTCCTCTGCAAAGGGCTCCCATTAAACTTTGACAAAACACAGTATATACAGTTCCACACAGTAAATGGAACGACACCATTAATAAATATAGACTTCGATCAGAAACCAGTAGCTAAGGTAGAATATTCGAAATTTCTGTTGTATGCATTGATGAAGGGTTGAACTGGAAAAAACACACTGAGGATCTGCTGAAACGTTTGAGTTCAGCTACTTATGCTATTAGGGTAATTGCAAATTTTGGCGATAAACATTTCAGTAAATTAGTTTACCACGCCTATTTTCATTCTCTGCTTTCGTATGGCATCATATTCTGGGGTAACTAATCATTGAGTAAAAGAGTTTCATTGCACAAAAGCATGTAATCAGCATATTGCTGGAGCTCATCCAAGAGTAAGAGATCTTCACTGTAGCCTCACTCAAGAAATTTGTTATTAACAATCTGAACGAATTGAAAAGTAATAACAGTGTACATGGCTACAACACTAGGAGAAAGGATGATCTTCACTACTGAAGGTTAAATCTAACTTTGGCTCAGAACGGGGTAAATTATGCTGCCACAAAATTCTTTGGTCACTTACCTAATAGTATCAAAAGTCTGACAGATAGCCATATAGCATTGAAAAGGAAATTAAAAGAATTTCTTAATGGCAACTCCCTCTACTCATCAGATGAATTTTTTGTTATAGTAAGTTGGTAATTTCCCCAACCCCCCCCCCCCCAAAAAATACAAGTATTAAGTGTCATGGAAAAAAAAGTATTAACTGTCATGTAATATTTTGTGTAATGTAATATGTTGTATAGGCACCTTTTATTAACCTGACAAATTCCACATCATTACGAAGTGTCGTATTCATGATCTATGGAACAAGTACTAATCTAATCTAATCTGGGATGTGTCCACAAATTATATATTATTAACTACTATCCATAGCAATGTTCTCCTGTACAGATCTCTACAACCAGTGGACACATTTTCACTCTGCAGAGGAGTGTGCGCTGATATGAAACTTCCTGGCAGATTAAAACTCTGTACCGGACCGAGACTCGAACTCGTGACCTCTGCCTTTCGCGCGAAAGTGCTCTACCAACTTTTTTTTTTAGTCTCATTTTGTTCGCTTTCGTTCGTTGTCTATGCGCGGGGCGGACGTCGTATGACACCCGTTGAAGTTCTTTGTTGATCAATTAACTCAGTTATATATACATATATATATATTACAGAGGGCAGCTAACCCTCTGACCGAACACGCTGAGCTACCGTGCCGGCAACAACTGAGCTACCCAAACACGACTCACGCCCCTTCCTCACAGCTTTACTTCTGCCAGTACCTCGTCTCCTACCTTCCAAACGTTATAGAAGCTCTCCTTCGAACCTTGCACAACTAGCACTCCTTAAAGAAAGGAAATTACGGAGACATGGTTTAGCCACAGTGTAAGTAGGCTGTTTATGTTTTCTTATTGGCAACGTTACGTAGCGCTCTGTATGAAAATCACTGGCTGTGCTGTGTGCAGCCTGTGGCTAGTTTGCATTGTTGTCTGCCATTGTAGTGTTGCGGAGCGGCAGCTGGATGTGAACAGCGCGTAGCGTTGCGCAGTTGGAAGTGAGCCGCCAGCAGTGGTGGATGTGGGGAGAGAGATGGCGGAGTTTTGAAATTTGTCATGAACTGCTATATATATTATGGCTATTAAGGTAAATACATTGTTTGTTCTCTATTAATATCTTTCATTTGCTAACTATCCCTATCAGTAGTTACTGCCTTCCGTAGTTTGAATCTTTTATTTAGCTGGCAGTAGTGGTGCTCGCTGTATTGCAGTAGTTCGAGTAATGAAGATTTTTGTGAGGTAAGTGATTTCTGAAAGGTGTAGTTTAATGTTACTCAGGGCCATTCTTTTGCAGGGATCTTTGATAGTCAGATTGCGTTGCGCTAAAAATATGGTGTGTCACTTTAGTGAATGTTTGAGTACGTTCAGTTTTGCTCAGCTGTTTGAAAAGCAAATAGTGTAAGAGGTTTATCAGCACAGTCGTGTATAATTGTTCCTAAGGGGACGTTTCAACAGCCTTGGGGATGTTTCAGGAGTGCTAGTTCTGCAAGGTTCGCAGGAGAGCTTATGTAAAGTTTGGAAGGTGGGAGACGAGGTACTGGCAGAAGTAAGCTGTGAGGACGGGGCGTGAGTCGTGCGTGGGTAGCTCAGTTAGTAGAGCACTTGCCCGCGAAAGGCGAAGGTCCCGAGTCCGAGTCTCGGTCCGGCACACAGTTTTAATCTGCCAGGATGTTTCATGACAGTATTGTTCTTTAAATAACACTGATTTCTTTTGTTGTGTATAGAATTGGAGAATGATCATCTGCTTCAGTATAAACCTAGGCATCAGCATCTACTGTTTTTTGGATCTTGTGGATGAAGAGAGTGAACTAGGTTTCAGATATAGGTAAGAAATTGGACATGCAGCTTCAGCTACTTTTCAACGTCGCCTAGATACCCAAAAGATCGCCAACCACTGACACATTTAGGTGATTGTAAATAAAAGAACTTTTAATGTACAAAAAATTATTCATGTTCTGCATTGAACTACTGTTCAAAGACACACAACTGTAGAGTCTCCATGATAGGGTATTAATATTATCTTGCACCACAAAACGTTTGTCATCTCTGCTGATAATCCTAACTTATGCAGTCACAAAGTGGAGACTATGTGACACTTAGGCACATACATTGAGGTGGCTAAAGTCATGGGAGACTACCTTGTTGACAACTTGGATCCAGGTTTTGTGTGATCTGTGCCACATTAAAACCCTACATCAGCTTTTAACAACTGAAATCGGGACTCATCTGACCAAGCCATAGCTTTCCAGTTGCGTAGGGTCGTTAACGTCAGATTTCACCGCAGTGTCGTAAGGAATTCATTCATAGTTCATACATTGATTTCTGTGGTTATTTCACACAGTGCTGGTTATCTGTTTGAGCTGAAAACTCTATGCAGACGCCACTGCTCTCATTCGTCACGTGAAGGCCATAGGCCGCTGCACTGTCTGTAGTGAGAGGTAATGCCTTAAATTTGGTATTCTCAGCACACTCTTGACGCTGTAACTGTCGTAATATAATGGAATGTCCCAAGCGGCAACCTCCAACTGCCTTTCTGCGTTCAAAGTCTGTTAATCCCTGTTGTGTGGCCGTAATCTCGTTGAAAATCTTTTCACACGAATCACCTGTGTACAATTGACAGCTCCTCCTATACACTGCACTCCTATAGCTTGTGTACGCGATACTACCGTCACCTGTACATGTGCATATCGCTATCGCATGACTTTTGTCACCTCAGTATATCATCGTGTTACAACAAAACTGCTACAAAATGCTCCTTAAATAGCTATGTTGCAAAAAATTGTAACAAATTACCCCGTACAGCATAGATCGCTATAGGTGCTCGCCCGCTGTTTTCATTGACTCAGTCATCTAGCCCAAAATTTTTCAATCTATCGATCGTGGTAACAAGGGAGTAGCAGACACGTAGTAATCCTGGACAAATAGCGAGTATCGTTACGAATACAGGGATTAGTGACCACAACGCAGTTGCTGCTAGGCTGAATACCGTAACACCTACAACCATCAAAAATAAACGCAAAGTATATCTATTTAAAAAAGATGAAAAAAATGATATTAACGCCTTTTTAAAACACAGTCTTCACTCCTTCCGATTTGACAACAATTTATGACAACGATTCTTATTATTAATAATGGGCAGCGTTAATGTTAAAATAGATTAGAAGGTCTTTGAAATGGAATATTTGTGCACTGTAAATAGCGTCACTTATTCAGAGGCGCATTGTTGAAAAAGTTCCCAGAACAATTACATTCCATTCCTTCCAGCACATAGTGTGTCATCCATTTCTAAACTAGGAGTGTGGTTAAGAATAAAACCGAGTAGCTTTAAAAATGCTTATTTTGTAACGGGAAATGATGACTGAATCTAATATCACTGCTTTATAGCCAGCCGGAGTGGCCGAGCGGTTCTAGGCGCTTCAGTCTGCAACCGCGCGACCGCTACGGTCGCAGGTTCGAATCCTGCCTCGGGCATGGATGTGTGTGAGGTCCTTGGGTTAGTTAAGTTTAAGTAGTTCTAAGTTCTAGGGGACTGATGACCTCAGATGTTAAGTCCCATGGTGCTCAGAGCCATTTGAGCCATCACTGCTTTATAAAAGTTAATCGTAGCTATTTATTCCACCTGATACACAGTGGCCGGAGATGTTTGTTGTAATAGGGAAGCCCCTAATGACGTCACCGTAGGCACCCAACACTCAACCGCGACGGCGCTTTTGGGATTGGACTACTTAGACAACGGACGGCATTGACAGAGGAATAGGTATCACATGGGGCTCGGTGTGGCGAGCCTGCTGCTTGGTACTCAGTGTAGCGATCCTGCAAGCTACTGTACACGTTCACGTAATAAAATGAAACCTCTAAACAATATTTATCACGACGTGATCGAGTAGGTGTAGGCCTATAATGCCCGATGTTATTCCTCATTCCGTGAACATGAATGTGTCCATCAACGTTGGTCCGCGACTGCTACGGTCGCAGGTTCGAATCCTGCCTCGGGCATGGATGTGTGTGATGTCCTTAGGTTAGTTAGGTTTAAGTAGTTCTAAGTTCTAGGGGACTGATGACCTTAGAAGTTAAGTCCCATAGTGCTCAGAGCCATTTTGAACCAACGTTGCTCAGCCGCGATGGAAAGCAGTCAGTGCGGACTGCAGGCAGCCTGTGACTTGCGTAAACACACCACTGTCACTCAACCTGCTCTGGCAGGTGGCGCCCTCTAGCGGCCATTCTCTTAGACCGTTATCACTTAACACCTTCTTTAATTTTTATTAATAGCTTGCTAGAAATTATGGCTATTTTTATAACTAGTCCTTTTTGTTGCCCCTTTTTAACTTATTAAGAGTCTGCAGTGTATTTATTTTTTTACTTATTAAAATGAATCAAATTCTTAGGATTTCAGACAGTTTCGGTAATTTTGCACTGTTTTTTTTTACTGAAATTTTTTACTGTTCTTCGGGGCTCGGTTTTTACTTTAACAGGAGAAATATTTTTATACTGTTTTAATGCATTCGTCAATGACTTATGTACACGTCAGATGACTATACTAAATTTTTCCCAATACCACATTATTACTTTTTTGCGTTGGTCTTGCACAATTGTTGACAAAGTACCGTTTTCGGTACCAAAAATGTATGAGACCCTAATACTTTGTTGTTGTTTCTACAGACCCTGAGGCAAATGTTTATTATATGGCACTTCTGTAAAATTTTGTGGTAATTGCCTTTCTTTGTTCCTCCTAGACTTGCAGATGACCTACGACACGGACTGAAATTATTAGTCGGTATACAGAAAGTTGTGATCCAGATGGTGTTTGCTTATTTATTACAACGAAAGGATCACGGTTCCGAAGACATGGCGTCAATTATGACAGACAGAATCGAAAACTGAGACCTTCCGACCCGTAGTCTGGCACTTCCTAGCACAGTTGTTGTGTGATGGTGTTACCTGTACTGCTGTGAGTGGGAGCTTTTCGTAGCCCCGCATCATTGTCATTGGAATGTCGGTGCTGCATAACTAATGTGGACAAGCTGTGGCTTCCACGGGGTGACACTCAGAGCACTGGAATGTGAATATGGTGTACATTTTGGTCGGTAGGTTGTTCAGAAGTAGATAATGCCCCGTATGACATCTGCCAGTGTCACACTGGTGGAGACGGTGTCTTTGTGAGCTTACGGCATGCGGCAGTGATCACTGTCGAAACGAGTTGGGCATGACATGGAGAGCTCTGCTGCTGAGGGATGCGTTCAATCCATCACAGTAATAGCATCGAGTCTGCACATCAACGGATGTTGAGATCTGCGGACAGACCCAACAGTTGTTTAAATAAACAAGAAAACGTTCTCATCTTACTACACACACGACGAAACGCCTTTGGCAGTGGTGTGGGAATCTACTGTGGTCAGTCACTCATTGGTATTTGTTTAAACATTTAAAGTCACTTATTTACGATACTCTACCTGTCTCTGTGGATGGCGATCTTGAAAACTGGCTGAAATTGGGTAGCTAGGTTACAATGAAATGTAATTGAAACACCCTGTGCCATGTCTTATCTATTTGGAAACCCAGATCGCACTGTTCGTCGACAGGACACTGAAAGTAGTAGATGCCGATGCCTAGATCAGTACATCCATCGACATTCATACTCCAGCTGTCCTCTGACACGACTACTGCTAAAATTTCATTCGCATTAACTCCCACATAAAAGAAAAAAAATATTGAAATGTAATACTGTCATTCATCAAAATACGTCTACGGTCATTGTAGCCACTATGCGGTTACAGTACAGGAAATTCATCCTCTTAAAGTTCATGAATCTTTTGTGTGTGCAGCTCTATCAGATGAATCTTACTAAGGATACTGTGCCAGGACGCTGAGACGTGAATGATTTCACATTCCTGGAAATATCCCACATGAGTAAGAGGCCAGAAACCACCCAGTTCTAAAATTATAGTATGTTTAAGTGTAAAATCCTGTAGTCTTCGGAATGTGTCTGGAAGCTGTGCCTTAAATCTAATTGTGTTGGCTATTGTGGGGGTCCGTTGCATAATGTACCACAGGCGACTGGTATCTGCTCATATTCCAACTACATGATGTAGCATTCCTGTTCTCCGAGTCTCAAAGCGTGTCGTACGGGGTGAAAGCAAGCATCAGGGGACAGAATCTGTGACGTCATTTGGTGCATAGGCACTGATTGCATCCCTACGACCATTCCACACTGGACCTTCAGGCTGGCTAGATGTGACGGCCAGTGCCCGCTTTCGCTGGCTGGGTGTGATCCCGGTACTGATCCATCTCAAGTGGCGTAGTCCACGCGAACAGTTGATGTGTTTAAAGAGTACTGGTGGCGCCAACCTCACTGTTTAGCCAGTAGAGTGTTAGGGGCGCGAGCGCTATTTGTTTAGATAAATAAATGTTCCTGTGCTATCCTATCCTAAAACATAGACGCAGTAGTAGTTGTTATTTTATGATAACCTACATGTGACTTTGGATGACGATCTTGTGAAGCAGTTGTAATTGGGTAGCTAGCTGATACGGAAAAGCAATGAAACTTGGCTGTTGAAGGCAACACATGCCCTGTTTCTTATCTATGATCGCTGGGATGCTGGAGGGGACGAAGGAAATTGTTTAAACCGAACAACTACTATTTTTAACTTAGCATAAGCCGTCTGGGATGTCGGAGGAATGGGGAAAACAGGTGTATTTTGAATTTCTCGGCATTTTACTTACGATAGGACTCCATGTTTAGAAAAAATGAAATCTTACAGCGATGCGTAAGCTTCGAAGTCGATGCAGTCGAAAAATTCGGCCATTTATGTCACATTCTTTGTTACTCTCAAACTCACTGGTTAACACCTAGAGGTACGACCCCTGGACGTAGATGGATGAAATTCGGCAAGAAGAAAGGTTTAGCAATACAAGTAAACAAAGAAATCAGAAAATTGTTAATTTTCAGTTACGTCTGATGAAAAAAAAATTCTTTTCTCATTTGTTATTCGACGTCACACTTGAAATTAAAAGATTCTCGAAAGTCTTGGAACCCCTGGGACCGATATCTTGCCAGTATCAATGTCGATAACAGGAAAAAATCCTGGAGATGATCGATTCCTAGAATGCATGGTTTACATACATAATTAAGTTTGTACGGAACCCTCAGTGTATGAGTCCTACTTGAATCTGCCCCCCCCCCCCTTCTTTTTTTTACTGTCCTCTTACGTACAGTTCGTTAATTTATAATGATAAGTAACTCACTATTATGACACTAAATCATTAAAATACTTGTATTCTGTAAATACATGCTTGAAACAACGTTTTGTTCACCAAGCACATAGGGTGAACGCAATTTATTCACATAATACACACGGTGGACAAGACAACATAAAAAGGAACTCAACACGCAAGCCTCTAAATATCTTGATTTCTATCAGGCATATTTGAGTACAATGGAAAACTTTGCCGAAGAGAATTGATTACGTACGAGTGAAGGCAGCCTCATTATATTGTTTTTCAAGTGGAGATAGACATTATAATCAATCAGTATAACTGGATCTGAATATCTTCTCACTACGTTTTTCCAGTATCGAAAGCCATGTTCGTCCAACGGCTTAACCTGTCCCATCAAGCGTTTTGGGATCAGCAGATGGACAGGTTCCTTGTCCTCACGTACGTTGCTCAAAACAGATCTTTCACATTCACCATTCCAAGAATCTAATAATGAACACATCATTTTTCTCCCACAATGGGAAAAGAAACTTGGGTCAAATACCTTTTGGCGTGGTGAGACGTTAGTTTAACAGATTTAGATGTCGTCACAAGAACATTTGTGGCTTCAAAAAGAGATTCTCGAATCCTCGGTCAAAACTCTTCATGAGTTTATGTTATAATTACGTAAAGGAGGGGATGGTCAGTGTGAGAAAGCCGATTTAAGCGTGATACATGAGGACAAGGAACTTGTTCACCTGGTGATCCACAAAGGCTCGACAGCATAGGTACAGCCTGGACTTATACGCCTTTCGATGTTGGAAGAATTTTGTAAGAAGACCTTCCCATATAATTCTTTCCACATGACAAACAATATAATCAAGCGTCTGTCACTTGTATATTATAAGTTAGTTGGTCTAGGTTTTCCAGTGTACCGGTACACTTCAGAATATTTGAAGGAACACCCGTCACAATTTGGAATCCTGTTGCATTTTGTATTATATTGTTTTGCCCGTTAATCGTATTATGTGACGAAATTTAGTTCTTCACGGTGTAAAAAGACATGACATCTCAGGCATTTCTTTACAGATCATCATGATTTTGTATCATAATAATGAAATACTTATTTTCAATTAACAAAATACACCTACTTGAAACTGTAAACTAAAAAACCAAAAACATGAGTGAAAAACGTAAAATAAAAATTTAAAGCAAAAATATATAAAGCAAACAATCAGAGTAATAACGAACATTTAGACATTTTTGCTGGGTATGTCGAAAATACTGCCAGAATATTGTGTACAGCTTATTTTTCCAAAAGTTATATTTCAGAAACCATCTTTATTACACGTGGATAGAAGTGCCGTGAGATCTTCTTTAATTTATGTTGCAACGAAAATTTTCGTTTTCCAAAATTGAAATTATTACAGAATTGGATTAGACCTATATAGTTTTTGAGAACGTTAATTACATTAAAATTTTTATATGAAACACATATCGTGTTTTCTAAGATATTTCCATAAACCTAAGACGCCAAATTACCTTTCGAGGTGTGTTTTTATTTTGACCCCTCTATATACTCTACAAGCTTCATCAAGCTCGTTTATTTACACCAGCGAATCTTTCCTTGTTACTACAATTGGGCTATGAGCTGTGACATAACAGGACAGAGTGAAAACCTTCTAGCACATTTGAGCTATTTTGAATTTCCCCTCAGTGTTTGAAATATCCATCACTTTATACATAGAGCAATTTGCCTCTGACGTCAAAGGGGAGAGGGCATATCTGGGAACGTTACATGGCGACGTCACTGGAAATCTGGTAACGATGAAGGTTAGCCCGCTACAAAGTCTACTACCCTCTTAGTATGTTCTCCCATGAATCGAATTGATACTGAATAAGAGTCACCTACAATAGATAACTAAGTTTCGAACTAGGTCTTTCAGTGCTCTGTCAGATTCTTCTCGCAGTGCTATATCTCCCATTTTAGCCTCGTCTACTTCCTCCTCCCCTTCCATTAAATTACAGTAAAGTCCGTGTTCTTTGTATATCCTGTCTACATGTTCGTTCTACCATTTAGCCTTACTTTCTTTCCTTATTAATGCCTAGGCGTGTTAAACAAATCTAAAAGTTCCCGTAGCTAGGTTGTGATTTGCCCACCTGGAACTTCAAAACGGATTCGTTTCTAATAACTATTCAGCTGAATGAGGGTCGAAACGACCATACAGAATTCTGAACGATAAGTTTTGAAACCATATAAGTGAAACAATTTATCGACTACGTAAAGGCGAGACCAGTGATAATAATACTTAAGGCATCTAAACGCAGGTACAAAACCTCTAGGATGATGCAGCGTATTTCGAATCGATACTTAGGGATTGTGACATACAAAAACACATGAAAACACATTTTAGAGCTTTGCATCGCTGCAATTTAGGCACACTGAAAGTGTCAGATTTTCGTAATTATCAGAGAATTTCCAACACGTGTTTACGCACCAGTAATTTGAAAATTATGTAGAATTGCATTCGTTAGGAAGCAGATTGGCGAGCTTGTAATTAGGTCTGACAGACGAAGGCAACGACGCATTCATGGCGCTGGAGAGAAATTCGGTCGTCATTTCGGACATTAATTATTAATACCATTATCGCCGCGACAGAATAGTAATAATTGTTTTCCACGCCAGTACGAGTCAGCCAGCATACGGCCGCCGTAATTGCGATTCAACTAATGAGTAACAACGTTCTCGTTTTGTTTTGTGCAGCCGTGCTGCGGAACTCCATGTCGATGAACCACTTTGCTGTTCCAGAGCGAAATGGAGTATTGCCCAGCCCAAATTTTACGCATTAGTTGCTTATGCACTCGCGAACGGAATGAAACAGTTTAAATCTGACAGACTATAACTAGTATTTTTATCTTTAGGAACTGTGTTGGTAAATTTCAATTAAAACACCAATTACGGATTTCTTTCAGACGACCTAATCAGGCACTGTAGGTAAAACGTTATACCTTACGTGATTACATCTTTTGAGTAATATTTTCTGTTTAAAACTAACAGGAAGGAGAACGAAAACAAGGTATATCACTTGGAAGAACAACACTAATGGTAACATAATAGCAGGTAACGTGATAGTCCTCATTTTCAGTAGATTTACTGTGCTGTGATGTGCGATTAAGACGAAGACGTAAAGAAGAAAAAAGTAATAAACTACCCGCACCACAGTCAGAATATTGTTATCCCAGCATTTTTCTTAATATAAGTAAAGAATTACGCAAAGTACAGCTTCGCGGGAGTGACATGTTGAAATTTTTCTTAGGTGTAACATGGGTCATCTTGGCTTAGGCATTTTACAAGTAGTTCTCTGTGACAGTTCAGAGTATCACAGTAAAGGGAACAATTATTCATCAGTTACCTGACTGCGAAAGCTAGTGGCCTAGTTGTCTGCTTATGCAGACTACAGCCAACATTAAAATCGTCTAAATAATACAGTATACTTTTTTCAAAATCTCTAGAAAACGCATGAAAAGACACAAGTATGAAACTACGTTTCTACGAACCGTTTTGTGCGATCTTTTTTTTTTTACAGACTCACTGCAATTCATTCGAACAGAGGTGTTTCGAAACATGCAAAATTAACAAAATGTATTCGTTAAATTTTTCGCGTTCCTCTTCAATGCTTTAGTACTTATTTATATTCTTCCTGGTATACAGAAAGTGCACAAACATTTTATAAAAATTTCAGACTTAGCTATACTAAAACGGATTGTCTTCGTCCGCTTGAAATATTTTTTTTTCTTTTTTAGTCAAGAACTATTGACGTACACAAAAATCCAAATTTATTCGAATAATCCACATCTTAAACGACTAAGTGAAGCATATCTTACTATCATGTACTCCACAAGACACTGAAAAAGTTGAGGAGACATCCTCAAGTCCCATTACCGTTCAGTCGCCACACACATCAGACGGAAATCGGTCTAACCTTCGTCCCAGGAGCGGACATCTCGTTCAGCAGCATTCCAGGAATCCCTGTGGGATTGGTGTAATCTTGAGAAAGGGGAGGGGGCCGATCATGTCCATGGAGTGTCTCTCAAATCATGCTGACGCAATTTGGGGACAATAAGGCAGTATAGGTGTAGGTAGGAAGAGTAAGTGAAGATTGCGAGAATCGTCAGGTAAGATCTATGTGTAAAGAACTTCGATACAGATTGACGGTGTGTGTTTGAGGCAAGAACATCGGAAATGTATTCGCAGATGTGACTGTGAACCACCGTCGGCTGTTTATTGAAATAACAATGAAATTTGTACCGGACGGGGTTACAAACCCGAATTTCCCGTTTTAAATGAGCGGTCTCCTTAACTGCTTCGTATATCCGAGCACGAATCACGACGATAACAAAGCGTCCACATGTGCTGTTCCATGCATCGCAACCTGCACTTCTACGTTACGTACCAGCTGGATTGCTGTTGAACTCCGGGAAGGATACAATGACTGAGAGCCATATGGCCTGGCAATAGCGAATAAATACGAAACAGCAGTACCTGTGATAGTAAGAAGTACGATGCAAGTCCTTTCGGAGATGCATGCATGTCCGAAGGAACAGTTCATCGCACTTCATACTATCACAGGTACTGCCATTTCATGCTACGAAACAACCGATAATTGCTGCGGGACATCCGACCAATGATAGTGAAATGAAATGTTAATTGCAACGAAGGGTGTGCACGAATGCATTTAACAGATCATACAGTACGGTGTTTGACAAAGATTGTAGTGGAACCTATTAGTGCGATATTCTGAGCAGTACAGCAACATGTATGCAAGACATGGTTTGGAAGAAGATCCATACGTAGCCTGGTGGCGAACACTGCTAGGCAAATTGCTGCGAGATCTTGCAACCACTACTGGTACACGTGTCTCTCCAGAACTGTTCCGCAGCGATCAATAAGGCTGGTTTATATGGTCAAAGGCCTGTTAAATGCACCCCACTTCAGCCTATGCCATCGTTCCTTGTTATAGGGAGCATGTTGGTTGGTGTTAGCTACTGTGATCCACAGTGATGTGTTCCAACGAGTCCTGCTTCGCTGTGGCAACTGATTCTGGCGACCAGTTTGTGTGGAGAGGAAGGGGAACACACTGCACACAACTCAATGTTCATGAAAGCCCTCGGCATGGTCTAGGGACCCCCCCTTGGGCGAAACGATAAAATACCTGACGGCTTACCAGAGAGGACATTATCATCGTTGATAAAGAACGTCCGTCCTCAGAGACCAAAAACAGGAAAAGTTAACGTAATATTGGTAAACTGCAGGAGTATCCAGGGCAAGGTTCCTGAATTAGTATCTCTTATTGAAGGAAATAGTGCGCATATAGTATTAGGAACGGAAAGTTGGTTAAAACCGGAAGTGAACAGTAACGAAATCCTAGACACAGAATGGAATATATACCGCAAGGATAGGATAAACGCCAATGGTGGAGGAGTATTTATAGCAGTAAAGAATTCAATAATATCCAGTGAAGTTATTAGCGAATGCGAATGTGAAATAATCTGGGTTAAGCTAAGTATCAAAGGTGGGTCAGATATGATAGTCGGATGCTTCTATAGACCACCTGCATCAGCAACCGTAGTAGTTGAGCGCCTCAGAGAGAACCTGCAGAACGTCGTGAAGAAGTTTCGTGATCATACTATTGTAATAGGGGGAGACTTCAATCTACCAGGTATAGAATGGGATAGTCACACAATCAGAACTGGAGCCAGGGACAGAGACTCTTGTGACATTATCCTGACTGCCTTGTCCGAGAATTACTTCGAGTAGATAGTTAGAGAACCAACTCGTGAAGCTAACGTTTTAGACCTCATAGCAACAAATAGACCGGAACTTTTCGACTCCGTGAATGTAGAAGAGGGTATCAGTGATCATAAGTCAGTGGTTGCATCAATGACTACAAGTGTAATAAGAAATGCCAAGAAAGGAAGGAAAATATATTTGCTTAACAAGAGTGATAGGGCACAAATCGCAGAATATCTGAGTGACCACCATCAAACGTTCATTTCTGAGGAAGAGGATGTGGAACAAAAATGGAAAAAATTCAGAAACATCGTCCAGTACGCCTTAGATAAGTTCGTACCGACTAAGGTCCAAAGCGAGGGGAAAGATCCACCGTGGTATAACAATCATGTACGAAGGGTACTACGGAAACAAAGAAAGCTTCATCATAGGTTTAAGAGTAGTCGAATCATAGCTGATAAGGAAAAGCTGAACGAAGCGAAAAAGAGCGTAAAGAGAGCAATGAGAGAAGCATTCAACGAATTCGAACATAAAACATTGGCAAACAATCTAAACAAGAACCCTAAAAAGTTTTGGTCATATGTAAAATCGGTAAGCGGATCTAAATCCCCTATTCAGTCACTCGTTGACCACGATGGCACCGAAACAGAGGACGACCGAAGAAAGGCAGAAATACTGAATTCTGTGTTCCGAAACTGTTTCACTGCGGAAAATCGTAACACGGTCCCTGACTTCAGCCGTCGCACGGACGCCAAAATGGAAAATATTGAAATAAACGATATCGGAATTGAAAAACAACTGCTATCACTTAGTAGCGGAAAAGCATCCGGACCAGACGAGATACCCTTAAGATTCTACAGTGATTATGCTAAAGAACTTGCCCCCTTTCTATCAGCAATTTATCGTATATCGCTGGAAGAACGTAAAGTACCTAGCGACTGGAAGAAAGCGCAGGTCGTTCCCATTTTCAAGAAGGGTCATAAATCAGATGCGAATAATTATAGGCCTATTTCGCTTACGTCAATCTGTTGTAGAATAATGGAACATGTTTTGTGTTCTCGTATTATGACGTTCTTAGATAATACAAATCTCCTTCATCATAACCAACATGGATTCCGCAAACAGAGATCATGTGAAACTCAGCTCGCCCTATTTGCCCAAGAAATTCACAGTGCCGTAGACACTGGCGAGCAGATTGATGCCGTATTCCTGGACTTCAGGAAGGCATTTGATACGGTTCCGCACTTACGTTTAGTGAAAAAAATACGAGCTTACGGAATATCGGACCAGGTTTGTGATTGGATTCAGGATTTCCTAGAAGAAAGAACACAACATGTCATTCTTAACGGTTCAAAATCTGCAGATGTAGAGGTAATTTCGGGAGTACCGCAAGGAAGCGTGATAGGACCTTTATTGTTTACAATATACATAAATGACTTAGTTGACAACATCGGTAGCTCCGTGAGGCTATTTGCAGATGACACGGTTGTCTACAAGAAAGTAGCAATATCAGAAGACTCGTACGTACTCCAGGAAGACCTGCAGAGGATTAATGCATGGTGCGACAGCTGGCAGCTTTCCCTAAACGTAGATAAATGTAATATAATGCGCATACATAGGGGCAGAAATCCATTCCAGTACGATTATGCCATAGGTGGTAAATCATTGGAAGCGGTAACGACCGTAAAATACTTAGGAGTTACTATCCGGAGCGATCTGAAGTGGAATGATCACATAAAACATTTCGTCCGATTCTTGAGTATTGCTCATCAGTATGGGACCCTTACCAGGTTGGATTAATAGAAGAGATAGACATGATCCAGCGAAAAGCAGCGCGATTCGTCATGGGGACATTTAGTCAGCGCGAGAGCGTTACGGAGATGCTGAACAAGCTCCAGTGGCGGACACTTCAAGAAAGGCGTTACGCAATACGGAGAGGTTTATTATCGAAATTACGAGAGAGCACATTCCGGGAAGAGATGGGCAACATATTACTACCGCCCACATATATCTCGCGTAATGATCACAACGAAAAGATCCGAGAAATTAGAGCAAATACGGAGACTTACAAGCAGTCGTTCTTCCCACGCACAATTCGTGAATGGAACAGGGAAGGGGGGATCAGATAGTGGTACAATAAGTACCCTCCGCCACACACCGTAAGGTGGCTCGCGGAGTATAGATGTAGATGTAGTAGATGTAGGCTTTATGGTGTGCGCTGTCATTACGCTCAATATCAATTGATACATTGTTAAATCGGTACAGCGACCGGTCAAATATTTACCAAGGAAAATCGCCAAACAGTCGTATGTTGAGAAGTTATTTTATTTAGACAACCAGTTTCGGCAACTCAGTAATGCCGTCTTCAGGCCTCTAGGCACTCCATGTACAGACAGTCAGATATAGGGGCCTGAAGATGGCGCTATTGAGGTGCCGGTACTGGTTGTCTAATAAAATAACTGCCCAACATACGGCTGTTTGGAGATTTTCCTTAGTAAAAATATGCTCAATGGCCGAACACCGCTGCATATCTTCGCGAAATGTGCAGTTACAGCACAGCGGTTTTGCAGGGAGATTATTCTGTATTGTGTCCGTCTGTTTGCGGGTGCAGTGGGTCGCGACTTTTTTTATTGATGGTCGACAATTCCCGGCCACACAGGACCGCTGAGGTGTCGGACATACAGGCAAGTGAAGATAATGAACGTAGGCAATAGCTTGCGTACTACCAGGACCTAAATTCTATATGGCATGTCAGGAATGTTCTTAGCAGACGTGTTTCTCAGCGAACACCCCTTTCCCGAACAGCGCAAAAACTGAAAACCGCTTTGAGAGAGGAATGGGGCAATATCCCCGGCCTCAAGGACTCCTTAGTGGTTTGACAGCCAGCTTGAATATCAGGTGCAAAATTTGAACTACTACTAGAGGAGGGCATATTCGCTATGAGAGTCTGATATCGACTTTTATGCTGGGAGTATGAACTGTGTCAAACATAAACGTTACTTATGTCAGTTATCCCGCTTTCCCTTGTGGTGAAATCTGTACCATTTTTATTTATAAATATACGACTTCACCTCTGTTACGTATGTACTGTGTTTCATGTCGTCATTACCTGTGATTATTCCTGTCCAACAATGTTTCTGTTTCCCAGCAATTGTCAAGCAGTGTACAGGGGAAGTCAATATAACTTTTGGAGAATTTCAAAACAAAGGCCTCAACATTAACAGTACAAAAGGAATAACCACTGGGGTGAGGAGGATCTGGCTGCAGATGTTATAGGAGAAGGATGGGTGTCGGTTTGAAAGACAGAATAGCACTCCTTCGGAATTTCTAAAATCACCGTAGGCGATAGGGGTGATGGGGGAGGAGAGGAAGAGTAGCAAACAAATGGTTATTCAAATTAATGTGTAGAATCTATAAGACGGGAGACATACAATTGGATTTTCGGAATAATGTTATTAGGTAATTAGTTACTTGCATGTGGAACGAGTCACTTTACAGGATATGTATACGTGATTAATGTTAACATTAATGAACGCATTATTTTTTTTATCCTACTCAGGCAACTGCACACTTAACAGCAGGGGTGGCCTGTTTTTTACCATAAGAATTTCCGTGCAATACTCTTCTGCATTTATAACAATCGCTTATATTTGCATTTTGTAGATTAGTATCAGTCTCGCAACATAACACTTTCCTTCATGAAATAGGAATAGTGTAACAACAGATATGCAAAGGACCGAGAAGGCGGCACACCACTTCCCAAACTGTTCTTGCAAACACTATGGAGACGGAAATCATAGTGCATGTCACTGTGAAACTGCTATCGTTTTAAATAATTAATTAGCTCGTAGTGATTTGAAGCAAAAATTAATACCGGCACATTTCATTTGGTTCTTTCAAAGAGGAAAGAGGGAGGGCGGGTAGAGAGACAGGGTGTAACTGCGGCCCCTAGCAGTCCAGAGCGGGGGATGTAGGTCTCACAATGCCCCTATTGGGCTGCCAGTGGGAAGACGCATAGGGCGAGTGTCACGAGGAGAGCGTCTATGAACGTTAAGGCTTACACGTAAAGCTAACGAACGCTCAAATGAATCGTACAATGAGACATGGAATTACTGTATACAAGCATATGCATCAAATATTTTTATTACGTTTTGGCTAGCTGTAGGCACGTTATTACAACCGTTTTCTTTCTTCCTAGAGCTTTAACATTCTATCGTATTGTATGTTAACCGCGGGCCTAGAAACGACGGAGAGGCTCCGTCCCTGCCGCAGCCGCAATGGTCCACAACCCCACGACTACTACCGCAGTCCACTTCACCTCTCCGCCGTCCCACACCGAGCCACTCTTCCAGGTTCAAAATGGCTCTGAGCACTATGGGACTTAACATCTGTGGTCATCAGTCCCCTAGAACTTAGAACTACTTAAACCTAACTAAGGACATAACACACATCCATGCCAGAGGCAGGATTCGAACCTGCGGCCGTAGCAGTCGCGCGGTTCCGGACTGAGCGCCTAGAACCGCTAGACCACCGCGGCCGGCCACTCTTCCAGGGTTATTGTGCGTTGTGCGGTTCGGCCCCCTGTGGACCCCCCCCCCCCCCTCCCCCCAGGAAACGTCTCACACCAGACGAGTGTAGACCCTATGTTTGCGTGGTAGAGTAATGGTGGTGTACGCGTACGTGGAGAACTTGTTTGCGCAGCAATCGCCGACATAGTGTAGCTGAGGCGGAATAAGGGGAACAAGCCGGCATTCGCCGAGGCAGATAGAAAACCGCCTAAAAATCATCCACAGGCTGGCCGGCTCACCGGTCCTCGACCCAAGTCCGCCGGGCGGATTCGTGCGAGGACCAGGCACTCCTTCCCAACTCGGAAAGCCGTGCGTTAGACCGCACGGCTAACAAGGCGGGCGCTTTAACGTCAGTCATTCCAGTATTACTTTTCGCAGAGTTTTCTCATCTGTGACGTTAAATCTTGCTTTCTTCTTTTTTCTACCTTTTGGTTGGACATTCTGTTGTCCATCACGTTTTATCTATAGACAATTAAGTTTCGTGAAGTCGTCCTATGAGATCTCTACTAACTGCAAGTTTCTTTTCTGTTTATGATGATTAGGCAACTACGTCTTTTTCTTAGAAAAGCAGCCAAAGATTTGACTGGATAACCTAATCTGATCTCGTACTTGTCAAAAGAGCATAAAAAGATTTACTCCGTCTCCAATTAGCGTCTTTGTACACAGGTGAACGCAGCTCTTCGCTGTATTTTCTTCTGCACTCTTCATTTTCTTTGATTGGGTACAATGTAGTCCTCAGAATCTTCGTTTCTATGGTTTTTAGGTATTCTGCCTGTACATATTGCTTTCGAACGACTGTTCAATAACGTCTCAGCATGGTACTGTTGGACACAGATCGTTTGCTATAAACATCTTTGGTAAGGTTATAAGCCATTTCCATCTTGTTGGCTATGAAACTCAATGTTCCATTCTCAAACGGTTCATCCACTTCCTTAGGTATTCGAAATTTTCGGTCTGCTTTGCTTTTCTTTCATTTACAAGAAATTTTCTCCACACTAACTTCATGATCGTCTTGAACATTGATTGTCTCAACGAGATTTACAGGTGCTCCGTTACTGCTTCCATCTCAGATTGGTTGGCTTTTTCACAGAAATGTCAAAGAAATCCGAAGAAAGTGTCCATTCTCAACATATTCTCCAATCATTTCTTTTGGCCACTAACTAATAACTCACTAGGTTTATTTCACCCATGTCCTAATGCGAAATATGTCCAAAATTTCTAACCTAAATATGACTTTGAAGGTTGTGTTCACCGTGATATCTTGAATATTTACTCCTGTTTTATTGTCCAGCCAAATTTTCTCCGAACTTAGATTAATATACACCCCTGGAAATTGAAATAAGAACACCGTGAATTCATTGTCCCAGGAAGGGGAAACTTTATTGACACATTCCTGGGGTCAGATACATCACATGATCACACTGACAGAACCACAGGCACATAGACACAGGCAACAGAGCATGCACAATGTCGGCACTAGTACAGTGTATATCCACCTTTCGCAGCAATGCAGGCTGCTATTCTCCCATGGAGACGATCGTAGAGATGCTGGATGTAGTCCTGTGGAACGGCTTGCCATGCCATTTCCACCTGGCGCCTCAGCTGGACCAGCGTTCGTGCTGGACGTGCAGACCGCGTGAGACGACGCTTCATCCAGTCCCAAACATGCTCAATGGGGGACAGATCCGGAGATCTTGCTGGCCAAGGTAGTTGACTTACACCTTCTAGAGCACGTTGGGTGGCACGGGATACATGCGGACGTGCATTGTCCTGTTGGAACAGCAAGTTCTCTTGCCGGTCTAGGAATGGTAGAACGATGGGTTCGATGACGGTTTGGATGTACCGTGCACTATTCAGTGTCCACTCGACGATCACCAATGGTGTACGGCCAGTGTAGGAGATCGCTCCCCACACCATGATGCCGGGTGTTGGCTCTGTGTGCCTCGGTCGTATGCAGTCCTGATTGTGGCGCTCACCTGCACGGCGCCAAACACGCATACGACCATCATTGGCACCAAGGCAGAAGCGACTCTCATCGCTGAAGACGACACGTCTCCATTCTTCCCTCCATTCACGCCCGTCGCGACACCACTGGAGGCGGGCTGCACGATGTTGGGGCGTGAGCGGAAGACGGCCTAACGGTGTGCGGGACCGTAGCCCAGCTTCATGGAGACGGTTGCGAATGGTCCTCGCCGATACCCCAGGAGCAACAGTGTCCCTAATTTGCTGGGAAGTGGCGGTGCGGTCCCCTACGGCACTGCGTAGGATCCTACGGTCTTGGCGTGCATCCGTGCGTCGCTGCGGTCCGGTCCCAGGTAGACGGGCACGTGCACCTTCCGCCGACCACTGGCGACAACATCGATGTACTGTGGAGACCTCACGCCCCACGTGTTGAGCAATTCGGCGGTACGTCCACCCGGCCTCCCGCATGCCCACTATACGCCCTCGCTCAAAGTCCGTCAACTGCACATACGGCTCACGTCCACGCTGTCGCGGCATGCTACCAGTGTTAAAGACTGCGATGGAGCTCCGTATGCCACGGCAAACTGGCTGACACTGACGGCGGCGGTGCACAAATGCTGCGCAGCTAGCGCCATTCGGCGGCCAACACCGCGGTTCCTGGTGTGTCCGCTGTGCCGTGCGTGTGATCATTGCTTGTACAGCCCTCTCGCAGTGTCCGGAGCAAGTATGGTGGGTCTGACACACCGGTGTCAATGTGTTCTTTTTTCCATTTCCAGGAGTGTACTTCGATCGGTCTAGTCACAAGTCTTTCCAGAATCTATGGACCTCATAAAGTATATAATGCCACACAATTTGTAATTTGTGACAACGCAAACACCGTTACTGATAAAAATAGACTCAAGAGCGAAAACGTTTTGACCACCTGCTTAGCAGCGTGTTGATCTACCTATGGAACGCATAACAGCAGAGATGCTGCGTGGCATTGTAAGTAGGCTGTTTACGTTTTTTGTTGGTAACACCACGTAGCCCTCTATATGAAAATCATTGACTGTGCTGTATGCAGTCTGTGGCTGGTTGGACTCATTGTTGGAATATTCGCTTGTGTAGTGTTGGGCAGTTGGATGTGGGCGTAGCCAGTGTTTTGAGAGGTTACTATAAGCGTACGATCTGGACATGTGTCCGCCATAAAAAGGAAATTTGTAAAGATGGTTGTAATGAAGTGATACATACATATGATGACTTTTGAACATTATTAAGCTAAATACGTTGTTTGTTTTATGTCAAAATCTTTCCTTATCTAACTATGCCTATCAGTAGTTAGTGCCTTCAGTAGTTAGAATTTTTTATTTAGCTGGCAGTATTGGCGCTAGCTGTATTGCAGTAGTTCGAGTAACGAAGATTTTTGTGAGATAAGTGATTCATGAAATGTATAGGTTATTGTTAGTCAGGGCCATTCTTTTGTAGGGATTATTGAAAGTCAGATTACGTTGCGCTAAAAATATTGTGTGTCACTCAGCTGTTTGAAAATCATATAACGTAGAAATTTACCAGCACAGTCATTCATAATTTTTCAGAGGGGATGTTTCAGCATGGCTTCAACAAGTCCTTGGTAGATTTCTGGAGATACGTGGAACCATATACTTACGCACAGGTCACTCAATTCTGGTATTTTTCGAGATGTTTGTTTTTGGGCGCAGAACCGGTACCCGATAGCGTCCCAGATGTGATCCATTAGATTCAGCTAAGGCGAATTTGGTAGTCGAAAGATCAAAGTGAGAAAGCTTGTCTATTATGGATGTTTTAGAATCCTTGACTGTTTATTCAATGTAAACATAAATACTGGAACCAGTCACTTTATTTCTAATAGTTATTTTTTCATTCCATGAACCGGTTTTCGAATCTTTCCAGGCTCATTTTTATATGGCGTACAGCAATTTACGTAGCAATTCAAGCGTAATGCTCGGCGCTGTCTCAGTGACTAGATGAAACACGCTTTAATGTAAAAAAATTGGAAATTTGTGGTAAGGTCTTATGTGACCGAACTGCTGAGGTCATCGGTCCCTAAATTACGCTAAGGACGACACATACATCCATGCCCGAGGGAGGACTCGAACCTACGACGGCGGGAGCCGCTCGGACCGCCACAAGACGCCTCAGACCGCGCGGCTACCCCGCGTGGCATGTTTTAATGCATCGCCATGAATATTCTTTATCTGCAGGCTTGGATCCAAAATGTATTTGTTTATTTATTTATTTATTTTATTTACTCCGACAGTATGGGCAGCATTTGTTGTTAGTATCCACCTGCCCGCTTCCATTGTGATGGGCAGTTGGTACCACAATGGAAGCAGACAGAGGGATACTAACAACGAAAGACACCCATACTGTCGCAGTAAGAAAAAAAATGTGGATTAATAAACTATGGGTTCAAATCAGCAGATAAACAATAGTCATGGCGCTGCATTAAAGTATTTTCCATCTTCTTGTCACAGAACCAGCTCTCAGCATTATTCTTGAAATAGCTATGTAAATTCCTGTACGCCATCTGAAGATGAGTCTGGAAAGTTCGGAAATCGGTTCATGGAATGGATTAGTAACTATTTCAGAAAAGTGTTTGGTTGCAGTTTTATGTATTTACATCAACGTGGCCTCATTATGGCATTAGTCAAACAACTGCAGCACGATTCTGGCCTAGAGGCACTGACAAATACCCTGCTGGAAGATGCCATTGCCGTCTGAGAAGACATCAAGCATGAAGAGATGCTAGTTGTGCGTAAGAATATTAACGCAGTCCACAGCTGTCACGGTGCCTTCGATTACCACCACAGGTCCCATAGAAGCGCAGGTTAATGTCCCCACATAGCATAATACTGCTCCATCAGCCTGCCTCCGTCAGGCGGTCCATGTTTCGAGCAGTCGTTCCCTTGGAAACGACAGTCGACCTGTTTTAGCAAGAAATGTGATTTATTCAGCCAGACGGCTCTTTCCATTTATCCACTGCCCTATTTCAATGATCCTGTGCCAACCGCAATCGTCGTTAACTGTATTGGTGGCTCAACATGGTGCTGAGGAGCGGCTTGATCGATTATGTGCACTGAACGACGTGTTCCGCAACACATGTGTATTCACCGGCATTGTGCTCTGTCGTCAGATCTGCCACAAATCACCGCCTGTCACGCTTTACAGATAGGACAAGCCTCCGACCTCCATATTCAGTGATGTGGCGTCGGCAATCCACACCTTGCTACCTACCCGTGCTTTCACAGTCCTTCAACGACTTTCCGTTTATACGATATCAGCACACGAACAGCCGACCAGCTTCGCCGTTTCCGATATGTCTCTTCCCAGACGCCGGGTCGTAAGAATCTGCCCTTTGTCAAAGTAACTCATTTAAGTGGATTTCATTATTTTCGGACCCTACGGTCGCTAGAATGAATAGCCGGCCGCTGTGGCCGAGCGGTTCTAGGTGCTTCAGTCCAGAACCGCGCTGCTGCTACGGTCGCAGGTTCGAATCCTGCCTAGGGCATGGATGTGTGTGGTGTCCTTAGGTTAGTTACGTTTAAGTAGTTATAAGTCTAGGGGACTGATGACCTCAGAGGTTAACTCCCATAGTGCTCAGAGCCATGTGCTAGAATGATTTACCACTCGTACTTGCTTATTTTATACACTTTTTGTCGCATTACTCGCACGCAACGCCACCTGGTAGAACTGAGTCTCGCTGTGGTCAGAGATAATGTTTAGTTGCGGCGGGAAAAGGATTTAAAAATAGAAAGGATTGACGATAACAATAACTATAACAATTAAGTTATTATTACAATGAACAAATGTTTAATGGTAAAGGTTGATACTTGTTGGAGAGAAAACGTAACTCTGTTATTGTGATTCGCCCATCAAATGACGATATTAAGCACAACAGCCCTTATGGTCTTTGTGAGAAGCCGGTCGTGTAGAGTGTATCAATACAGGCCTAATGAGCAGATATTAAGTAGAAATTAAAGACGCTAGGAATATGGGTTCTGAGCAGTTGATTTTCAGGGCAACAGACACGAGGAAACGATGCAGATCACAGGTCGAAGCCCCCACATGCAACCTAGAAAGTTGCCCCGCGGGGGCCAGAACATTGACGCCGACGTATTTGTCGCATTTTCAGCCAGCCTGCTTCCTCACTTTACATCATAATACGAACGACGGCCATCTTAAATATATACGTGTATATTCAAGCAGCAGACTTCACTGTCAGAGTAACGGCAATTTATGACAGACATTGCTATTGACTCCTTAGGGCACACCGGACAGTGTCAATGTCTTAGCTGTGTGTATACTGTGAACCGAGAGATCTGAAAGCGATCCAAAGCCCAAAATTATTTTAAGTGCAAGCAATACATTCCCGGACGTTGGTTCCTTATCAAAACTCTATCTGCGAAGTCCCCTCTACAGCCCTCACATGCCTGTAATAGAAATTGTGAAACACCCTGTAGAGAAATCCAGTATTTCCGCAAGTAAGGAGTTACTATTAGTGTCAATTAATTGCCGCGCCATTAGTACACAATGCGAACAGCAAGGGTTCCAGAGTAATTTCCTGCTACACGGCTAAGGTAATTTCTACAGCTGTAGATGAATCTCAGTCAAAGATAGATACCGTACTGTCTCCACTCAACCAAAAAACCCCAGTCCACTCAAAAATTTCGTTTCATATGCCATACTTCCATTAATAGGCGTTGGTGTGGTACTGAGTCAAACGCTGTTCAGAAGTTGAGAAACCCCGCACCTACATGACTGGCTAGACCCATGATTTTCAAGATGTTATGTGTAAAAACCCAAGTTGTGTTTTACAAGACCTGGTTCTTCGTAATCTACGGTGGTTCGGTATGGAAGAGATAATTGCTTTCTAGATATTTCATTGCCGGCCGCGGTGGTCTAGCGGTTCTGGCGCTGTAGTCCGGAACCGCGGGACTGCTACGGTCGCAGGTTCGAATCCTGCCTCGGGCATGGGTGTGTGTGATGTCCTTAGGTTAGTTAGGTTTAAGTAGTTTTAAGTTCTAGGGGACTTATGACCTAAGATGTTGAGTCCCATAGTTCTCAGAGCCATTTGAACCATTTTTTAGATATTTTATTATGTTTGAGCTCACTTAACTGCTGAGTAGAGCTGCATTTAATGATTCTCATATCATAACCCGGATGTACTTGTTTGAAGTAATTACAGTAAGCATGTAACCAGTGTTGAGTGGGAACGCCGGCCGTTGTGGCCGAGCGGTTCTAGGCGCTTCAGTCTGGAACCACGCGACTGTTACGGTCGCTGGTTCGAATCCTGCCTCGGGTATGGATGTGTGTGATGTCCTTAGGTTAGTTAGGTATAAGTAGTGCTCAGAGCCATTTGAACCATTTTTTTGTGAGTGGGAACGCTGATGAGCTGTACTGCAGTGGAGCTTAAGTAAAAGTTTTTGTCATAGGGAGCAGTTGGGTTGATAGTAACTATACTGATTCTGGAGACTCGTCTCTTCGAAAGGAAAGCAAAATGAATCAAGAGCCGTTCTAAGAAGACAGTGCAATCGGGTACGAGAAGATACGGCACATGATGTATCTACTGTTTTCGTAAGAGCGACGCGATTGTCAGGTTGGCGCGTTGTCGGGTGTGGGCTCTGTAACGTGTGTCCCACACCTAGTTCGTCCACAGCTTCCGCCGGACGTAACAGCAACGCATCTCACCGCAACGTTGCGTCAAACGCTTCGGGCGTCGCCTAGCACGCCCTAGCCCGCCTCTACCGGTATCTAACAGGCTGTCCTACCTGCCAGCAGGCTAACCGAATACTGTCCCAATTGGCAAAGGCTACAGCGCAACTGTGTGCTGAGTATGGTCTTTTGTTTCGAATATATATATTCAACCTGCATTATGCACTAAAAAAATAGTTTCTTTTTTTAAAAAAATAGGTAATGCCGGTTGAATACACTCCGGAACAAAAGAATCTACTCCCTGCGCAGTTGCATTGTAGCTGTTTCACTTCAATTCGGAACGTCGAATAAATTAAAAAGCGAATGGGGAGAACGCTGATAGCAGTGTTCTTAGATGTCACACTCCAACACAAGGATTGTTGTTGTTGCGGTCTTCAGTCCTGAGACTAGTTTGATGCAGCTCTCCATGCTACCCTATCCTGTGCAAGCTTCTTCATCTCCCAGTACTTACTGCAACCTAAATCCTTCTGAATCTGCTTAGTGTATTCATCTCATGGTCTCCCTCTACGATTTTTACCCTCCACGCTGCCCTCCAATGCTAAATTTGTGATCCCTTGATGCCTCAGAACATGTCCTACCAACCGGTCCCTTCTTCTTGTCGTTGCGCCACAAACTCCTCTTCTCCCCAATTCTATTCAATACCTCCTCATCAGTTATGTGATCTACCCATCTAATCTTCAGCATTCTTCTGTAGCACCACATTTGGAAAGCTTCTATTCTCTTCTTGTCCAAACTATTTATCGTTCACGTTTCACTTCCATACATGGCTACACTCCATACAAATACTTTCAGAAACGACTTCTTGACACTTAAATCTATACCCGATGTTAACAAATTTCTCTTCTTCAGAAACGCTTTCCTTGCCATTGCCAGTCTACATTTTATATCCTCTCTACTTCGACCATCGTCAGGTATTTTGCTCTCCAAATAAAAAAAAACTCCTTTACTACTTTAAATGTCTCATTTCCTAATCTAATTCCCGCAGCATCACCCGATTTAATTCGACTACATTCCATTATCCTCGTTTTGCTTTTGTTAGTGTTCATCTTTTATCCTCCTTTCAAAACATACGGATAAAGTGCTTCAGAAATCCTGTGTGTAATTAAAATCGAAACGGTCGAACCAAGGATGATTTTCTCTCTGACATCTGATTGAAGTCTAAATGAGGGTGAACAGAGAAATGACAGAGTCATTCATTGAATTAGAAAGTAAACTTTTGTCAGCCGCTCCGAACTGAAATCTTAAGATATTTCTAGGTTGGGTGAATTCAGTAAAGTGCTGAAAATCATCTGTTTAGTTGATTAGTGAGCATACTGGTACCTAAACGTAAGATATCATATAAAAGGCCGATATACTGAACTCTGTCTTCCGAAACTGTTTAAGTGTGGAAGATCGCAGTGTGGTCTATCCCATCACACGAACACCAGAGTGACATATATGGAAATAAACGACCGCATAATTGAATAGTAAATACATACTGACCTGATATGATACCTGTCCAGGCTGTACATATGGAACCGCCTTGATTTCCAAATGCGTCTGATGTACTGGTTTCTCGTAAACTGTTCCTTTTGTTTTGTTTCAGGTACTAAATAACTGCCAGAAAGGACCACACGTGAAGACGCTGCCCTAGGTTTGTAGTGGGATGCTGGAACGAAATCGCCAATTGCTGTCCAGAGAAACTTCCGACCTATAGCCAGCCACCAGATGTTAAGACGGTTAAGACTTGAAACAGTTAAGCTTTGGCAGAAAACGTAGCCCTAAGGGAATGGTGAACGAGACAAAGAGAGCTTCCATATAAATCCATCAAAGTTAGTTCGCTGAGCGTCCCGAGAGCTACACATCCCTCGATCAACAGTCCACAAGGTCCTGCATGAACGACTTCGCCTTCGGGCTCACAATATTCAAACTGTGTAAAGGTGCAAGCTTGTACTTTCGACATGAACTTGCAATTTAGGTGTTACACAGGATCGGGTGAAACTCCAACAATGTAGAGAATGTCGTTTTATCTGAGGAAGCAACATCCCACTTAGGTTGGAAACTTAATAGGCATAACATTCACATCTGGAGTTTGGACACAAGTCAGAAACAGGGAAACAGTGAATGTGTGTTGTGCACTGATGAAAGACAGCGTATCTGGACCAATTATCTTCATCGAGAAAATGGTAATAGGAATTGTTCATCTGGATATGCTTGAGAAATTTCGTATGCTTCAGCTTCCTCCCTTTCAACCAGATGTGATCTAGCAGTAGGACGGTGCAGCTCCGCTTTGGATTTAACATGTTCGTGACTTCCTAGACCGAATATTTTCACAATGATGATAGGACGTCGTAAGGTAACCAAGTGGTTACCACAGTCTGCAGACATAATCCCCCTGGTTTCCTTCCTGTGGATTTATGTGAAAGACACTGTGCATGCCTCCCTTGTATGGGACCTTGGCGATCTCCGCAGAACTGTAGATGCAATAGCCGCCATCATCTATGACATGCTTGTGCACACGTGGTTTGTGGTGGAATATCGTCTAGGCGTTTCACGTATTAAAAAAGGAGGCCAAATAGAAGAACGCTACTTTCTTGTAAAGACTTTTTGTCTACAAACCGAAAATATCAATGTGTCACAGTTCTTTTATTTTAATTGCATTTGGAACTCAGGAATGTTTCGCGGGGACGTTCTGTATTATTCTACAGATACAGTGCGAAGATATTTATTCGCCCTACTAGCAGCAGTTTATCGTAGGTCGATATTGCAACGAAGGGAAAGAAGCAATTGCAATAGTGGACAGATCATTTTTAAGAACGATCGTCGGGTGGTGGCATATAATAAGAAGCTTATCACACTGACTTCAGTCGGCTGCAGAATTACGAAAAACGTTCTGTGATAGCGTACTGTTACCTTTCTGGAGAACGAAGATCACCTCTACGGTATCCAGCTTGTATCCTACATACGAATCTGGTGGAACTCATTTCCCTCTATTCACCCTGTCATCCAGAACACCGTTGACATCGGTGCCCGGGTTGATGCCGTGTTCTTTGACTTCCCGAACGTATTTGATACGTTTTTTAGTGATCAAATTATAAGTCTTCCTAGTGTAGTACTATATTCGTGAATAGGTTCAAGATATCCTAGTAGAAAAAACTCGTTCCCAACGAGACGAGGCAGTCAGCTGTAAAGGAACTTTCGTAATGTCGCTATAAAATGGCAGAGAGTCTAAAATTATCAAATAAATTTTGCTTTTAAGTACAATAGTTAACTATTTTGCGTCTTCCTTTTTATGTTCCCAAACCCTTGTGCTGGGCGAGTAGCCACAACGTGGACCTCTTGTATGTGAGAATTAGGCAGTTGTCGTTAATTAACTATTCGATTTAGACGCAAGCTTTTTATTTATAGCAATATGTGTACCAACTAACCTGAAGATAACTGTGCGACTGAAGTTAATAACAATTTACCATCAGTTCCTTCCTTTTTAACGTAGCGTCGTTATCGATCTAAATAGAGGACAAGATGATGCAAATGAAGGTCCCGTAATCCGTGTAACCTCTCTTCCTGATATAAAGTTGAGGCGATTGGGAAATGGAAGGGAACATCAAACAGAGTAGGGGTCTGAGGCTTGATCCCATTCCATTTGAACACGTGTTCAGTTTGTAAAAATCTACGCTTTCCTTCATTAGGTTTAAACTCTCAACTAAACTAAAACAAATAATTGTAGTACCTCGCAGCGCCGAACCGGTGAGTGAGATATTCATTTGTTGACGTATTCAGAACTGCTGTTGCTAGGTTTATTCATTCCATGACGATATGAGCCGAAAGAGAAGGTGACCGTCAACTCGGCAGAAGCTAGGGAGATGGTATAGGACTTCGGCATCGAACTTGATACAAACACTTTGTTTCACCCACAATACCTTCAGTGATAATTTTGCCATCGTCAGTGCGATTTCTTCTGAAAACCTCAGATGAAATACAGAGGGACACACGTTGAAATTAGGATAATTTTGGATGTTGTGATTAGTTTCATAGTGATGAAAATATGTCATACAATATCAGATACTTATATGTTTCAGTACAATATCTTTGCCCTTCCTTTCCATTAAATGTCACATTAGCTTGATGCCAGGAAAGAGAAACGCTGACAGTTGATATACAGCGTGCGTGATACCTGTTTGGATGTGATCAGTGCCAGTGTAGTATGTCTGTGCTCTCGGTATTCTCTTTCACTATCACACGTGACGATTATGATTATAACCACCCAATTTTCTTTATTATATCCTATGTCAGACTCCTTATGATAGGCTAGTCCCTAAACACAGCTGAATAGACAACAATTTTTACGCAGCTTAAAGGTGTTGTTTTCTTTAAAAATGCTTAATTGTTGCATCATTGCTTTATGTGGAGTTGTGGGACGAAAAAGCTGTTTCTGGTAAAATCTGATGTATTTACTCTGGATAATTTCTATAGGTGGATGGTTACAATAAATATTTCAAATAGAAGGCTGTAAATAAAAATGAATATATGCTCATAACCAAAAGAGCAATAACAAAAGAACAATACCCCAACTCATTCACAGCTTAGCACGATAAACTAATTTTTGAAGCAATGATTCTAAATAAAAGTTTCACATACACACACACACACACACACACACACACACACACACACACACACACACACACACACACGCAGTGTGCCACGACCCATCCTCCCACAAAATCCATAACAACACTTCGCCATCTGTAAGGTGTCAGGCAAATCCAACACCTTCCTTGAAAACCATGACGTGATAAGCAAATCCAGTAGTATGTCACATAGCTCCGAATAAATCGTGACATTAAATTAACCAAAGTAATACGAGTAACGAGTGAGAAAATGGAATACCACAGACTAACACAAGAATGCCTAAATGCATGTCATACCTTCCCATCGTGAGACAGACGCAGTTCCGAGGGGAGAAACGAGAACAGAAGCCGAGAGCAGAACTGTGTTAAGTTAGAAGGCCCTACGATAAGGGACGGACACCCACGTCGCCAGCTAACCGCTAGGACCACCTCCAGCCCATGTTAAAAGCTAGAGCCCTCCAGAACAACAGTATAGATCTTACGATAACAGAAAAAGGGCTACCCCAACCGCAAGTTTTAGCGTGAGACTTTTTCTCGTCTCTGTTACGTCAGTACCACCCCCCAGCCCATGTTAAAAGATAGAGCCCTCCAGAAGAACAGTATAGATCTTACGATAACACTAAAAGGACCACACCAGCTGCAAGTTTTAGCGTGAGACTTTTTCGCGTCTCTGTTACTTTGCAAACTTTAAAAACATTGCCCCACCACGAAAAGTGTAACGTTTCTCATTGGATAGACAGAATTTTTGTAGGCGGAGCTTAAGGTTAACATTGAGACCCTAATTGGTCAGATGAAAACACAGCCAGATAGTTTTTTTAAACCAACTTCGGTAAATTGTAGTAAGGAGAAGTTAGGGGAGAGTTGCTTCCGAGACGGCGAGGTGAGCGGAGCTGTGCTGGCTGCCGCCCCCTGACGAACACCGACAAGGTAATGAACGCACGCGATGCCGCATAACAGCGCATAAAGCTTCACTCAGAACTGCAGAAGTCTCATCTGTTACACCCCCTTTTTGCGTAATACTAGTGTCGATCGTCAATTAAAACACATGGTGTTCACATTTGCCACTTGAAGTAAACATCTGAAACGCGATGATTTTTCTGTTATATAGTTATTGAGAAGCCACATCAGCCACTGTAATTTACGACAAGTTAGATAAGTAATTAAAGATAATTGAGGGGCACTATAGACCATTTTGATGGTTTTCTCTTTTGTGAAACTTAATTTAAACCTAGATTATAGATGTGATATGGCATAGGTCATCCTTCGATCCATTGTAGAACTTGGAAACCCATTCAGGGAATATTCGTTCACATTTTTGTTGAACGCAGTTGGTTTTTACCATCCTGTATTAAAACATTTCCTTTTATCAATAGTGCAATTTATAAACAATGTTTTGTGAGTAGAATAAAACTTCCAATGGTAAACTTAACTGCTTTTTCGACGTTATTTTACCAGCTAACTAAAATAGGAAAGCCTTGAACCCCTTCCAACTAAATGTAGTTAGTATTAAGATTCTTTTACAGGGAGTGCAGTGGAGCTGAAGCTGAAATCATTAAGTATTTGGTTATATCATCGCTAGTCTCACTGAACTCTTCTGAACTCCACATGTCGTGTGTTGTCTGGCGTCTCCTTGCCAGCAACGGGTCCCAGGTTCAAACTAGTCAATTCCCTAAAAACCACGCTCAGAGCGTCGTTGCGCGAAAGTGGTAGGGAGACACGATATAGAACAGACACCACGCAGAATGTTAGACATCTATAGCTCCTATGGTCCATCAGTCAGCCCTAAAACATGTGAGCAAGATCATGTACAGTGTGTTTCAGTACTGTTTATATGCAGTGAAATGTTGAAAAATGACCTATCTATTGGAAATGTGCACTTGTACATACAGAAGAACATACGGAAGTGTGAAAAAGACATCAAAGTAAAAGTCTAAAAAACTGCAAAAAAACACAATCGCATATTTGTAAATAATCGATAATTTAAATAAGTTGCCAAGAATCAGTAAAGATCTTCCATCAAAATATGAATAATCAAATAATTTTCTTTATATTATAGATCCCTGAAGAAGCGAGCATGAAGAGGAGAAACAGGATGGATAGACACAAGTAAAACATTCAGTTGCAAAAGGCGGAATTTTTCCTTCTCTATATAATAGAGGACAAGGAAAGTAGCAACTGAGGAGAAATAGTAGAAAATATTAACAATAATACGCTTGCTTTATTTCTGAAACAAAACTACTGCTTCCTACTGAACTATTTTTCGTCCATCCCCAGTCAACTCCTATGGTTGTGTCCATTTTCTAGCCTGAGTGGAATCTTCTCACATTTGTTGCGTCTTACATTTTCTGGAAGCAAGATGTGTACCTGCGACAATGTTATGGACCGGCAGAGGACTTCCATGCTGACAGTTTCCCGTCATGATCCAGCAACACGTGAACTATGTGAGCCAAAATCGAGCCTTTTACGTCATTTCTGACACGACTGTGAGTGCTGTTCCCTACTAAGAACGAACATAAAATAGTTTTCCTCACGTCCTCCTGTTTTACAGCATCCTGCATATTACCTTTTATTTACGTACATACTACTTGTGTCCTTTGTTACTAAATCAATTACATTTTCCATCTCATAAAAATAGCACCTTTCTTCAGATATTAATTTTGAATTAATATTAAAGTTTATGTTGTGCTGTTTATATTTTTGTTTATTTATTTACCAGGTAGGGTGGAACCGTGCGAACCAAAGCTGATAGCTATGTACCGAGTCAGTCTATAGTTAACAATTGCTGATTAGAGTGTTTATAAACAAAAGAATTAAAGGACTGATGCAACACGAAAAAAGTTGGTAAGACGGTGAACCAATAAATAACACAGCCTAGAGATATGTTCTGAATTACTACGACGAATTCCTGTAGCGAATGGAATGACTGAATCACAGGCCTTTGAATTTATTTTTGAATATTGGGGTTTCATCATTTAATTTTTTTGAGTTACCCTGGACGCCTACTGAAACTCAAACCCGCTGAACAGTAAACACACTTCTATACAATGCTTGAAGAATTGTTGTTGAAAAACGTACCGTTTTCTGTCTAGTGTTCACTAAACGAATGCTACAAATTCTTCTGAAAATGTCAGTATTATCAGCGAGAAATCTCGTAAGTGTGAAGTAAATATGCAGGGTAGGAAGAGCTAGAACTTTGAGACACCTGAACAACGGTGTACACGAAGTTCGTGAACTGACATATCGTATCAGTCTGACCGCTCTCTTCTGGCCTAAGAATGTTCTTGGTGAGCGCACAGAGGAGCTCCAAAATAAAACACCGTACGAGCCAACGAAGTGAAAGTAAGGAAAGTAAACAAGCCTTCGCGTTTCGGTAACAGAGACAGTGAGTATAATTCCTAGAGTGAAGCTAGCAGTGCTCGATTTGGATATTGGAAATTTGTGGTAAGGTCTTATGGTACCAAACTGCTGAGATCATCGGTCCCTAAGCCTATACACTACTTAATCTAACTTAAACTAACTTACGCTATAAACAACACATACACCCATGCCCGAGCGAGGACGCGAACCTCCGACGGAGGAAGCCGTATAGACCGTGACAAGGCAACTTGGACCACGCGCCGGCCGAAGTGGCCGTGCAGTTAAAGCCTTCCATTGATCCTCAGTCCTAAGAATTTAAAATGATCGAGTTCACTGACTGTTTACCTTGAGACAGTAAAATTCCTCTTTTCCAAGAGTTCCCATTCAGAGACTGTGTGCATTGCATTTTGTTGCAGCCAAGCGTTAATCTGTTCTCTGAACTCCAAATGCTTATATTATCGATTACCGTATTAGGTGAAACATCCCCTTTCAAAAATTATGAGTTACTGTGCTGGTAAACTTCTACATTATTTGATACAAAGACAGCTGAGTAAAACTGAATGTACTCAGACAGTTCTCTCTTTACGTATTATGATCATCACTAAACTGACAAACAATGTTTTCTTAGCTCAACGCAATCTGACTTTCAATAATCCCTACAAAAGAATGGCC
Source organism: Schistocerca cancellata (assembly GCF_023864275.1). Lineage (NCBI taxonomy): Eukaryota > Metazoa > Arthropoda > Insecta > Orthoptera > Acrididae > Schistocerca > Schistocerca cancellata. Next base: position 918,684,617 of record NC_064627.1, on the reverse strand, counting down.
CTGACTAACAATAACCTATACCTTTCATGAATCACTTACCTCACAAAAATCTTCGTTACTCGAACTACTGCAATACAGCGAGCGCCAATACTGCCAGCTAAATAAAAGATTCTAACTAGTGAAGGCACTAACTACTGATAGGCATAGTTAACAACTGAACAATTTTGATAGAGAACAAACAATTACTTACTTTAAGAACACTCAAAAGTCATATATATATATACGAGTATATAGCCAATCGGGGCGTCGCGCGCTCGCACTCAAGCGGCCTGACGGGGGCGGTTTTGTTCAACGAGTGGCTTGGCTCGTTAGCTGATACTTGAATTTACGCGCGCGACGATCTGATTGGCTAACTTCAATGCTAAATAAACCGGAAACGGCGCAACGTATCGAATTTTTCTCTCAACATTTATGTCTCAGTACAACTTTCCCTACAACATCACTACAACCGTTTCAGACATTTTCTGACCACCATATATATATATATATATATATATATATATATATATATATATATATATATATATATATACAGGGTGTTACGAAAAGGTACGGCCAAACTTTCAGGAAACATTCCTCACACACAAAGAAACAAACTATTATGTGGACATGTGTCCGGAAACGCTTTCTTTCCATGTTAGAGCTCATTTTATTACTTCTCTTCAAATCACATTAATCATTGAATGGAAACACACAGCAACAGAACGTACCAGCGTGACTTCAAACACTTTGTTACAGGAAATGTTCAAAATGTCCTCCGTTAGCGAGGATACATGTATCCACCTTCCGTCGCATGGAATCCCTGATGCGCTGATGCAGCCCTGGAGAATGGCGTATTGTATCACAGCCGTCCATAATACGAGCGCGAAGAGTCTCTACATTTGGTACCGGGGTTGCGTAGACAAGAGCTTTCAAATGCCCCCATAAGAGAAAGTCAAGAGGGTTGAGATCAGGAGAGCGCGGAGGCCATGGATTGGTCCGCCTCTACCAATCCATCGGTCACCGAATCTGTTGTTGAGAAGCGTACGAACACTTCGACTGAAATTTGCAGGAGCTCCATTGTGCGTGAACCACATGTTGTGTCGTACTTGTAAAGGCACATGTTCTAGCAGCACAGGTAGAGTATCCCGTATGAAATCATGATAACGTGCTCCATTGAGCGTAGATGGAAGAACATGGGGCCCAATCAAGACATCACCAACAATGCCTGCCCAAACGTTCACAGAAAATCTGGGTTGATGACGTGATTGCACAATTGCGTGCGGATTCTCATCAGCCCACACATGTTGATTGTGAAAATTTACAATTTGATCACGTTGGAATGAAGCCTTATCCGTAAAGAGGACATTTGCACTGAAATGAGGATTGACTCATTGTTGAATGAACCATTCGCAGACGTGTACCCGTGGAGGCCAATCAGCTGCTGATAGTGCCTGCACACGCTGTACATGGTACGGAAACAACTGATTCTCCCGTAGCACTCTCCATACAGAGACGTGGTCAACGTTACCTTGTACAGCAGCAACTTCTCTGACGCTGACATTAGGGTTATCGTCAACTGCGCGAAGAATTGCCTCGTCCATTGCAGGTGTCCTCGTCGTTCTAGGTCTTTCCCAGTCGCGAGTCATAGGCTGGAATGTTCCGTGCTCCCTAAGACGCCGATCAATTGCTTCGAACGTCTTCCTGTCGGGACACCTTCGTCCTGGAAATCTGTCTCGATACAAACGTACCGCGCCACGGCTATTGCCCCGTGCTAATCCATACATCAAATGGGCATCTGCCAACTCCACATTTTTAAACATTGCACTGACTGCAAAACCACGTTCGTGATGAACACTAACCTGTTGATGCTACGTACTGATGTGCTTGATGCTAGTACTGTAGAGCAATGAGTCGCATGTCAACACAAGTACCGAAGTCAACATTACCTTCCTTCAATTGGGCCAACTGGCGGTGAATCGAGGAAGTACAGTACATACTGGCGAAACTAAAATGAGCTCTAACATGGAAATTAAGCGTTTCCGGACACATGTCCACATAACATATTTTCTTTATTTGTGTGTGAGCAATGTTTCCTGAAAGTTTGGCCGTACCTTTTTGTAACACCCTGTATATATATATATATATAATGACATCCATCTTTACAAATTTCCTTTTTCTGGCGGACACACGTCCAGATCGTCCTCTTATAGTAACCTCTCAAAACCTCAAAACTCTGGCATCTCTCTCTCCACATCCACCACTGTTGGCGGCTCACCTCCAACTGCCCAACGCTACGCGCTGTTGACATCCAACCGCCCAACACTACACAAGCGAATATTCCAACAATGAGTCCAACCAGCCACAGACTGCACACAGCACCGTCAGTGATTTTCATACAGAGCCCTACGTTACCAACATAAAAACCTAAACAGCCTACTTACATAGGTATATCATTTACATTATGTTTCTCGTCTTCCACAGTAACGGTTCTATCACCCGCAAAGAAAATTTTTTTTTCAGTCGTCTGTTATGCTTAGTGGCATGTCATTGAATGTAGTGGAGAGTATTGTACCTACTGGATAGATTATCTAGGAACACAGGAAGATTTTTGGTCGGTACTTTAGCCCACTGAGTGATTTTAGGATCACATGAACGAAGACCGACATAAGCATTTCCTGCCATTTTCTGCAACTTTATTGTTACTAGACAAGGTGTGCTTTGAACAGTATTTGTAAATATTTCACGTTCTATGCAGTTTCAGTGTTGTAGACTATATTAAAGCTGTCTAGAATATAGTGTTAATCCTTCAGGTAAAGAATTTGACGGTGAGTAGAACATTATATATTTTGAGAACTATTTGTATAATATTTGAACGTTAAGCTACGCTTTCAGGGTCGTGCACCAACTTGTGCATTGAAACAGAAGAAGGCCTTTTGCCATGGTACATGTGATTCTTGAAAATCAACTGAGTTTCTTTCATGTCGTAACAATTTTACCTATTTCAAAATGGAAATTTTGTTTCCAACAGTTTATGTTTCAAAAAGGTATTTAATTTGTAGCTGGTTTTTTATAATACTTCCGCTTAGTTTTATTTCTCTTACTCATTACACAGGCCCAAAAAATTTGAGTTTCAAAACACTTTTTTTGTAACTTTAGCTTACTCTTTTTGTTTCTGAGTGAGATGCATCTCAAAATTCTCTCAGTTTTTCTCTATTACGTACTTTTGTTTTTAGTAAGAGATTCTTCTTGACACAAATTTGTTCCGCTATAATTATAATGCTATATGTAATACAATATTATAATTAAAGCAGAACAAATTAATATTGCTTATATTTATATGTTATATAAATAGCATACCAACTCTCTAGAATTTATTTAGCATCATCATCATTCACGCGCTAATGTGTTCTCCTTCCCTTTTCATTCTTGTTATGAAATGACTCTACGTTTTCTCGACGCAGCTACCAGCAATAGTCTGTCACCAGTTATACTAACATTCCAACTTCCTTGATATCATTTCTCCATGACACGAATATCCTGATCAAATCTTTCCCCCTGCTTGTCATTGATAGCTCCGAGATTTTCGGGACAGAAGCCCAAATGTGATTTGAGGAAGTGAAATTTCAAGCTCATCAGGCAACAGAATTTTTCAAACCTCTGAAGCATTTTTGAGCGATGTTATAGTAATCTGCACTCTTTTCACTCTCCAAAAACTTGGAAACGACGTCTTTGAATGCTGTCCACGTCTCGTTTTCATCATACGTCATCGTAGCAACAAATTCGTCATCCTGCATTAATTTGCGGATGTCAGATCCAAAATACACCTTCTTTGAGTTTGCCCTCTGACAAATTAGGAAAACATTTCCACAAATCTTCAAAACATCTCCCAGGTTTAGGAGGCGCTTTCAAAAATTGCTTTATCATGCCTAGCTTAATGTAGAGTCGGGATTTCGGCGAACTGGAGGTTTGTGTCTGATCCCATTTGGGTACTGGCTCCGCTGTCCCACTCTTATAGAAAATATGGGTACTTCGTAAATCCTTCCTGGTGGTCAAATACCTTGAATATAAGTCCCCACAGATCATCCACTGATAATCTGAGTACTTTACTTTTGTAAGTTTCAATTGTATGTTTTCTTTAGTTTCTTTAAGTGCACTGAAGGCCCAATTGTCACTGAAGGACATTTGTAACTATAATGCAAACGAACAGCTTTTAAGCTTCTTTTGAGGAATCAATAAATAGCCTTCAAGATTATTTTTCATGCTCTATTCCACATTAATGTATTAATCCTGGTAAGGAAGGAAAAAAATACTAAGTCGCCTTCCAGTTCAAAGTAAGATTTAAACTGCAAGTCTTCCTTTCTATTTTTTGCTTGGACCTAGGTCTCTCGAAAGGTCACTGAGTTCGATGATTAAATACATCACGGTTCGGATGTCTAGCACGCCCGAAAGTAGGATCTGCTTCATCACTCCAATCCGTTGGATCACCATCACTTGATGTGTCTGAAGGAAGTACAATTTCTTGTAGTAATTGTAGAAGGTTCCCTGCAAAAATACTGAACCATGCAGCCTTTATAGCCGTCCATAATTGCAAAGTGTTGCTGGTGCAGGATGTTGTGCACGAACTGCCTTCTCGATTACGAAACACAAATGTTCGATGTGATTCATGTCGGGAGATCTGGGTGCCCAAATCATTCGCTCAAATTGTTCAGGATTTTCTTCAAACCAATCACGAACAACTGAGGCCATGTAACATGACATCGTTGTTTGGGAACGTGAAGTCCATGCAGGGCTCCAACTGGTCTCCAAGTAGCCCAACGTAACAATTTCCAGTCAGTGACAGCTTCCGTTGCACCAGACGACACAGTCTAATCCATGTAAAAGCATCCCACACCGTTACGGAGCCACCACCGGCTTGCACAGTGCCTTGCTGACGACTTGCGTCCATGGCTTCGCCTACCATCAACTCTTACGAAATGAAATCGAGACTCATCTGATCAGGCCACGGTTTTCCAGTCGCCTAGGGTCCAACCGATATGGTCACGAGCCCATGAAAAATGCCGCAGACGGTGGCGTTCTCGTCCTGTTAGGAAATGCACTCGCATCAATCGTCTCCAGCCGTAGTCCATGGACGCGAAAGTTCGCCGCAGTGTTCTAATGGGTACGTTCGTCGTACGTCCCATATTGATTTCTGCGGTTATTTCACGCAGTGTTGCTTGAATGTTAGCTCTAACAACCACACAAACGTCCCTGGCCTTTTATACCTTATGTACGTGATACTGCCGCCGCTGTATATGTGCATATCGCTATCGAATTACTTTTTTCACCTCATTGTACGTAGGCTGAATACTGTAAATCCAGCCCTCTAATTATATTGATGTTGATGGCTGCAACTGAGGGAATTGAAGAAGCCACGGTTGCTAATCTGTGTAGTGTAAGATCCTCATACTTGGCCGGAACCTACCTGCGGTTGCATGCCAGCTGAGATGCCCGCTGCTGCTTGTGTAGCAGCGGCGCTGGAAGAATAAGGACGGGACCGCGGTAAATGTGACATTAATTGGCCGTCTGCGTGGGCGGCCATGGGCGCGACGTCTCGCCGCTGACGCAGACGTCGACGCCGCCCAGCTGAGAGCAGCGCGCGCCATGTTTGAGACGGCGCGCCCAGACGCGCGGCTAATAAGCTACCCAATTAGCGTCTCGTCAGCACCTCAATTACGCTAATTATTTGGGTTTTCGCGGTGGGCGGTAATCAGCTCAGACCCGGAGTGGGAGGGGGGGAGGGGGGAGGGCAGCCGGGATGGTCGCGTCGTCACGTCGCGGCTCAAAAGGGGGGAGGGGGAGGGACAGGAGGAGTGTGTCGCGTATGACGAGACGAGGGTGCACTTCCGGCTAGTCCATCGATCGGATGCTGTGCCGTAGTCCGCAACGCCTACAAGTCTCACATAATGGTCAGACCACCTTGTCTGTGAGTTCTTCTACGAAGATCGCAGTTGGTCACATTATTCCGACTCGTCTTATGTTGATTTCAATATTTCGGCTGGGTGGCCAAGATAAAAACAGGCCCCCTGTTGTACTGAACGTGATGGGGTTACTTCTTAACGCTAGGGCGGCGTTCGAGCGGTGTCACGTGACGCCGTGCGGCGATTTAGTGATAAGTGCTGCGTTGTCAACAGTCAGGTTGATGGTTGTTGTGAAGACAGTTCTTAAGAATGCCTTTTTTTCAATCGAGCAAAGAGTGTTTATTGTTGAAACTTCTTTGGATGTAAATTGTTTAAAATGTTAAATGAAAGGTTCACGAAGTTCATTGACCAGAAAATATTGAACCTGTTTACGAGTCTGTGGTAAGGAGTCAACCGAAATCAACTAGACGTTTTTCCTCCCAACTAAACACAAACTAAAGTCACGCCAGAACACGTTGAAAGCAGAATCGGAAAGAAATTATTAATTTTCCGAAAGTGAACTGATAACGAGTGCTACGAAATGCAGTGTGTTTTGAACATAATTTTGAAAATAAATTGCCAGTTTCCGGCGAGTAAGGCGTAAGCAATGAAGCAGAATTTCAGATATGGTATGTAGCATGTTAGTAAATACAGTAAATAGCCGCTTCCAGTAAAGGAAAATGTATTAATGGTTATCTGTCATGTATTCGTTCAATCTCCGGCTAATCGGGTATAACTGCAAGCTTGGTGTATTCACTTTACCGGCTCAATTCGTGATTCACGTTCTCACGTTGGTTTCTTTTCTAGAAATTATCCCCAAACTTTCTAAGATTTGTTGAAAAACAGAATCACCTCTAATTTCCAGTGGCCCATCACGCTGCCTGATGAAAATACTGAAGCTCCCAGAAGGGGAAGAGGAAACACAATGACACTGCACAGTTTGAGAGGGTATCGTGGAGTATTTATGGCTTAACGCGTTCGATAGTAATCGGCCACTTTGACCTCCAATAACTCATGTACTATTTAAGTTACGTCCCTGTAATTCACACCAATTTAGGTTTACACTAATAGCTTCCTAAGGACATAGGGCGATCAACAAAATCGGATGAAGCGTTTATATTTTGGAAATTCGTTGCTGGGTGTTACTTGTATAATTTACATTCATATACTAAACTTTAAACTAATAAAGATAGTGAAAATCTAATCACACCATCAGAATCGTCGTGCAGATAATAATAATGTACATTTTCATTTTGAGGAATCATGATTCATCTGGCTACAATTAATTTCTATACTAACTGTGAAATGTCTGCCATTAAGGTTTCACTAAGTCCACCATCTTTGGCACTACCGGCATAGACATCTCCTTCATCGACACAAAGCACCGTTCTCGTCACAGCGGAATTCCCAGCCACGCGGCTGGACCATGCGCTGGGGCTACCCCTCTCGTCCGGCTAACATATGGCACCACGTGTTTTCTGCCGGGCCCCGTCTTTGACGAACGTCCTGTGCGGCCACCCCAACTCCGAACATATAATATTTCCAGGGCGTCACAACTCGCCCGTTACCTCAGAGTATGCAATGTTACTTTTGTGACTACAAAGCAGAGTCAAATTTAAAAAGGCCTTGGTAGTATGAACCCACCTACCGGTATGGCGTGTCACTCTTTACGGCCTGGATGCATCGGCTGATTCAATTGGGAAAGGTCTCATAAAAGCTGTCGTATGCTCTCCTGTCGCAAGCTGGCCCAAAACTGTTGTATCTTTGATATCCTGGATACTGTCACTGGGATGGAATTAGCATCCGAGCTGGCCCCACAGACGTCCTATTTGGGTGAGATCTGCTGATCTTCCTGACCTCACTGATACCTCAGCAGCAGATATGTTTGATATCCTGGATACTGTCACTGGGATGGAATTGGCATCCGAGCTGGTCCCACATATGTCCTATTTGGGAGAGATCTGGGAATCTTCCTGACCTCACTGATACCTCAACAGCACATGGAGATACGTGGCATGGTGGACAAGCATTGTCCTGTTGAAAAATGGGACCACGATATTGTTGCATGAGAGGTAGCACATGAAAACAGAGGATATCCATGACATACCACTGCGCTATCAGAGTTCCGTCAGCCACCACCAGTCGTGACCTGAAGTCATCTCCGCCGGCCGGAGTGGCCGAGCGGTTCTAGGCGCTACAGTCCGGGACCGCGCGACCGCTACGGACGCAGGTTCGAATCCTGCCTAGGGCATGGATGTGTGTGGTGTCCTTAGATTAGTTAGGTTTAAGTAGTTCTAAGTTCTAGGGAACTGATGACCTGAGATGTTAAGTCCCATAGTGCTCAGAGCCATTTTTTTAAGTCATCTCCGATGGATCCCCATGCCATAAAGCCCGGAATACCACGGCTATGCCTCTCCTATACAATGGAAGAATTGGACCGCTCCCCAGGTCCCTGTCGTACTTGCCGATGATGGCCATCCAGACTATTACAGAGTAGTGATTCGTCGCTGAACACAATGTGAGACCATTCATCAGTAGTCACTACTTCGCATTCATGAAATCACTTGAAATGCAGCTGTTTATATTGTGTGGCATTAACGGAAGACAACGGATGGAGCGGTAATTCCTACTCCGTCTGCTGCTAGTCTCCGAACCAAGTTGAGGGACGGTACACAATGTTGTAGGAAGTCCATTACTTTTTCTCGGATGTCAGGAACAGATGTAAAACGATTACGATGTGCTTACTGCACGTTAAGGTGATCCTCACTTGTGGTGGTCAGACATGCTCCACCAGAACGTTGACGATGGATATGGCACCTCTCATCATCCCATGCTGTCCAAAATTGGGCCACTGTCACATCCGAATACTCCACAAACCACGATTCAAGCAGCTGGTCAAATGGAGAACAACAATGAAGCCCCTTTCAATCCCTGTCAGGCGCTACAACGCTGTCTCAGACGAGTATGCGGCAGCACGTTTGCAGTGATCACTCATCACATATCGCTGTTCACGCCCTTTACGTGCCTTACCAGGCTTGATAACAATACTTAACACGAAAAACACTAAGGCTCTCTAGTTGCATATATACCTGTCACATACAACTGCGATTCTTAATCATTTACATATCCACCAATGGTGTGAAAGTGTACAAAGTTACGTTGATAACCGTTCATGTCTTGTGGGTGCTTCACTTGTTTTGTCAGACAATACATTTATTCGATACTTGTGTGCCGTCAATATCGTTACTCCACTGTACGCAACACAACTAGACTGCTGTGACAAGAACGTGATCCTTTGAACAACTACACGTTCCATATCGTAGTGTTTATTGTGAATATAATCTACGGAACCTACTTACAAAATATGACTGCCTCATTTGTTTTGCTGACGAATTACGAAAAATAAGGAAGAATTGAGGGTTACCAACAGTATTTTTTGAAGTAATTACTGAATTTTTTAGTCCTTTATTTACCGAAGTATAGTTATAAATTAATTTAAAAACTATTATTTTATGTGTATATTGTTTTATGTTTTAAATAGAACATAGTAATACATAAAAAATCTTTTCTCGCTGTAGTGAAGTCTTTCTTGGGACGCCTCACACAGCAGGATCTTCAGACTGCCCGCCACCAATGTCTGAACTGTGGACTCTGCAACAGAAAAAAGAAAACTGACTTGTAATCACACTTATGTGTCTTTCTGGTAGTATTTCACACACTGATTTGAATTACAATGTCTAGAAGTCTGTAATGAAATAAATAGTTTTAAAGCAGAAAATTACTGTGATTACTGCTGTAGGAATTTGCAAATACAGTACTCCCTATCAGTTATATTGTATACGAGAACTCTGAGTTATTGAAGAGTATCCCCCGAGATATGTCTTCTTTTATTGTGAGAAGTCAGTTTAATGTTAAACTGATCGATATTTTTAGCTGTGTAATTGCGGTCAATCCATATTTACAGTTTGACTGATAAATGCATACCTTCCAAAAACGTAAAGACAAAAGGCCTGACAGACGATTTGGAATTTGCTTTCTTTGAAATAACTGAAACAGAACAAGATAATCAAACCAATTAGGTGTGGCAATATATTTAACGTTTCAGAATGATATCGTTTTAATACTCATGAAACTCCATTATATGCATCACCACTTAGCAGTTAGTGAGCAAGGTAGTTCAAACCAGAGGCAGATGTCCTACGGCATGGAGAACCGCACGAAGTCCATTGGTCGGGTCAACGAAGTGTTACGTGCGTATAAAGGGATTGGGGGGGAGGGGATTCATGCGAATAGAGAAAGATATAAGTTTTTGATATGTGGTTCTGTTATCTTCTTCGAACTACGTATCATTCACTGACTAATATCTCATGGAAAGGAGCCCAACACACCTTTGCCGCTTCTTGTCAAACTAGAGGTATATTTCTCAAAACTATTGACGTGCATGAAGGACTTTTTCCTCGTAAAAGCAAACGCTACAGGTTCCTACCTAGTCTCTTTTCAGTAGGTATTCCTTTCACCCAAAGCGTGGTCCGAATCGTCGATTGTTGTATTCATTGCTGTACAAGCGACGGACACTTGCGTCCGTCAGGAACTTAACAAAACAGTTACGACAAGTGTCAGTACCTTCGTTTCCAGGTCAGTCAGCGAAAAATTTCTGCAAGACGAAGTTATGATTATCTAGACCCCTTTCTTCCTTTGGGGCACATCAAAGTACGCTTCAAACTTCCGCGACACCCTTACATTTGATTGTTTTCGTAGATGCAAAAAAGCAAATACATAAAATACACACAGCACACTTTTTGAATAATTATGAGCGTAATCGCTTACAATGATGGGAGATTTCCTGCAAATTAGGGAACTGCCAGAACGATTCGGTGATAATTTTTTATGTTCTAGATATTTTATCTGCGGAAGGTCATCAGACATTAAAAATTTCGCGACACCCACATCGGTTGAGAAACGCTGCTTTAAACAGTACCAACACTGAAGAGTAATGAAATGTTTAAGAAAATGAAAAAAAAATGTATTTTCCCAAATGGTTTGCTTTACCAACAGTCTAATCTGTGATGTATTATTCATTTGGACGTATTACGTCACTGTGTGACGTCGCTGAAAGTAAACCATTGCTGCCTACTTGTAACTAAACATTTCCAGTGATGCTATTGTGGGGTCATGGTGTGCAGTGCCTCATTTCATGTACACTGCCGGAAAAAAATCGTATCACCAAGAAAGAAAGTGCGACTTTAACGAAAGTTGGTATGCGTGTTTCTACATCTGAAGTCTGATGTATATTCAAATTTCCCGCCAGTCGCTTGCGAGTGGCGATAGTAGCACCACTATGAGGATGCAAATAAGGTTTGCTTTAAATACACGCTGTCAGCGTTAGTTACCTTTGAGAATGGACATGGTGAGCTGTTATTAGTCAGGAATACTATTATGGCGACAACACCTCAATGAGTTCGAACGAGGTCTTGTAATAGGGATACGAGAAGCTGGACATTACTTCTGCGATAACGTGGAAAGACTTGGCAGGAATGTAGCCACTACGTATGACTGCTGGCAGCGGTGGTCACGGGAAGGCCGGTCTGCGGACTGCCATGTACCTCTACCGAAAAGAACGACCATCGTGTTCGTTGTGTGGTACTGGAGCATCGTACCGCATCTGCAGCAGCAATTTCAACAGCATCTGGCACCGGTGTGACACAAAAAGCTGATACAAATTGGTTACTTGAAGGACGGCTTCGAGTCAGACATTCTGTAGCGGGCATCCCGCTGACCCTAAACCAACGCCATTTGCGACTTCATTGGTGTAAAGGGACAACTCACTGGTGGGCAGTATGGAGGTTTGTGGTGTTTTCTTATGAAAGTTGATTCTGCCCCAGTGCCAGTGATGGCTGTGTGTTGGCTAGAAGGAGGCCAGTTAAGGGCCTGCAAACAACCTGTCCTGGAGTTATGATCTGGGATGAGATTTCGCATCACATCAGTAGTAGTCTCGTGGTTATCCCACGTATCCTGAAGGCAAATTTGTACGTGAATTTCGTGATTATACCTTTTGTACTGCCATTCATAAACAGCACTCCCGGGAGTATTTTCCAGCAGGATAACGCTCGCCCAGATACCGCTGTTGTAATCCAACATGCTGTACATCGTGTCGATATGTTGCCTTGGCCTGCTCGATCACCACATCTGTCTCCAGTCAAATACTTCTGCGACATCATCGGATGACAACTCCATCGTCATCAACAAATGGCATTAACCGTACCTGTACTGACCAACCAAGTGCAACAGACATGGAACTCCGTGCCACAAACTGACATCCGTCACCTGTGTAGCACAATGCTTGCACGACTGCGTGGCTGCAGTCAACACACTGGCGTTTACACCGGTTATTAACATATCAGCATTTTACATTTACAATACCTTATCTCGAACTTAGATTAACCTGTAATCTTGCAAAGTTAACCACTTAAATGTATTCCTGAAACTTAATGATACTACATTAATTACATTTTGGTGTTGCGTTTCTTTCCGTCTGCATATTTACCGGGTTGGTACTAAATTTAATTCACGTGGACGGTTTGGAAGGTAGGATGCGGGTATAAATACGTAAACTGCTGGTAGTCGGACAATATCTAAGACATGTTAAGTGATGAAACTATATCCCTAAATATTGTAGAAGAACAATTGTTGTCTGTAAGTTAACCCTGCAACACATGTGATCGTAACACACTAAAAGAAGAAGGGTATAATCATGGAAACTGTATGCACATTTCTTCCGTGGAGTGTTAAAGAAATGTTGTTGTTGTTGTTGTGGTCTTCAGTCCTGAGACTGGTTTGATGCAGCTCTCCATGCTATTCTATCCTGTGCAAGATTCTTCATCTCCCAGTACCTACTGCAACCTACATCCTTCTGAATCTGCTTAGTGTATTCATCTCTTGGTCTCCCCCTACGATTTTTACCCTCCACGCTGCCCTCCAATACTAAATTGGTGATCCCTTGATGCCTCAGAACATGTCCTACCAACCGATCCCTTCTTCTGCTCAAGTTGTGCCACAAACTTCTCTTCTCCCCAATCCTATTCAATACTTTCTCATTAGTTATGTGGTCTACCCATCTAATCTTCAGCATTCTTCTGTAGCACCACATTTCGAAAGCTTCTATTCTCTTCTTGTCCAAACTATTTACCGTCCATGTTTCACTTCCACACATGGCTACACTCCATACAAATACTTTCAGAAACGACTTCCTGACACTTAAATCTATACTCGATGTTAGCAAATTTCTCTTCTTCAGAAACGCTTTCCTTGCCATTGCCAGTCTACATTTTATATCCTCTCTACTTCGACCATCATCAGTTATTTTGCTCCCCAAATAGCAAAACTCCTTTACTACTTCAAGTGTCTCATTTCCTAATCTAATACCCTCAACATCACCCGACTTAAATTGACTACATTCCATTATCCTCGTTTTGCTTTTATTGATGTTCATCTTATATCCTCCCTTCAAGACACCATCCATTCCGTTCAACTGCTCTTCCAAGTCCTTTGCTGTCTCTGATAGAATTACAATGTCATCGGCGAACCTCAAAGTTTTTATTTCTTCTCCATGGATTTTAATACCTACTCCGAATTTTTCTTTTGTTTCCTTTACTGCTTGCTCATGAACAAGAAATATAATTTAAAAACTGTACGTATAACCGTCTAAGCTCAGCAATAACTCAGTCAGGCCACGTGCTCTTTCAGCCTGAAGAATAAATGCCAAAAATAAGAACAGAATATAATTTTCGGAAGTATCGTGCCTACTGTCCTTTGACATAAGTGACGCGACTTAAATAACAGTGATTGGTAGTCGCTGAAGCATAGATGTACATGGAATTTCCCCACATTGGTTATATAAGTCCCCTGATTACGTCCATGTTAACATGTACGTGGATCCTCGTTATTCTATGCAAAAAAATTTTGAAATAAATGCGACCGAATAGAGATTCCTGGTGCCAGAAAGGGCATCAGGCTACCCTCTGCAACGAGCATTACCATACCGACATTAACGTATCGACTCAGCGAAGACACTGGGTAAAGACCAGGAAAAATAAGAAAAAAGTTGCACTTTGCCATCCAAGCAGTAGTACTGTCTAATACTGAGAAATTTACAGAACGCATAGTAGGCCTTCTGATGAAGTATCAGAATGCTTTTCTGTCTAGTATACAGGTAAGTTCAAAAACGTGCACCCATATCCATATTCAAAATATTCCTAAATTTTGACGCATCCAGTTCCCAAACCATGCACCGATGTGTAGTGAATCCTTCAAAACTGATCAGCTTCGCATCTCACAATCGTTCACTAACGATGACGGCCCACGAGGTTCCCTCTTCAATATTGACGTATGCTCCACCCTACACAAGATAATAATCACTGTTTCCTTTTCTATACATCCAGTACACAGGGTTAACCAGAAATCCACCGATGATTTTCGAAAGTTGTTTAAAGATTCCTTCTGAGTATTTTGGTCTACGGCACTCACAGTCTCCGGCGGTTCGTTATAAAGCAATAATGTAGCTATGATTTTTTTAAGTTTGTCATCGTAGTCACCATTGTAGTCACCATTTTAATCAAGAAGCCTGTAATATGCAATAACTAAACAGTAAAAAACGCGTAGTATTGCCACATCCTCAGACGAAACATGTACACTTTTATTGCACCTTGAGCGTAACAGAAGACCGCCACCACGACTTTACCAGTTGAAGGTGTGGCTTTGAACGTTTTCTCCAGAGGAGGGGTGAGCGGCACCACTCCATAGATTGCTGTACTGTTTCCGCTTCGAAATGATGAACACATGTTTCATCGCTTGTGAATATATTCGAAAAAACTGTCACGATGAGCTTCGTAACGTGCAAGCCATTCTGCACAGATAGTCTTTAACTTTTTGTAAATGTTCGGATAATAAGTTGCCGTCTCTTTATCTAAGAATAGATGATGAATGCAGCTAGCCGCTATCTCTGTGTAATGTCTTGTCTGTATAGATGTGTATCTGTTGCCTTTAAGATCCCTTCACCTTCACACATAAATCTATACAGTAAAGTAAGGCCCTCCCCGTTATTGGCTGATCCGTGATAAGACAGGTGAAAAATTTGACTAATGGAGGATTATTAGTATTATCTCTATTTTAATTCGCTCTCTCTCTTTCTCTCCTTTATCTATGTACAGCTTTTAATATAATATTTCATTACGTGAAGTCAGCCAAGTAGTCTCTTTGGTGGAGTCCTTCGTCTTGGTAATCAGCGGCTGGCTTGCTGTAAGAGATCTTTACATTTATTATTACTGTTAAACACCGCAGTCAGTCGGGAGAATCAATCGTTTGGACAATTTGTTCCTTTTACGAAAGATTGCGACTTCCAGATGTGTACGAAGCCTTTTTGGACGATTTAACACAGACTCAGTGATTGCAGGCTCTCTTCGACACAGCTGATACTTCCCCACTAATTACAGGGCCAAAGTGATCATCAAATGATTCAGAAAAAAACTCATTCGTTCATTCACTCCAGAACAAAAAAGTCACAAACCTTATTTATGGAGGAAATTGTGTATTAAATCCATCTCCGTTACATATCCAGATCTCCGGTGACTCCACGCCTTAATTATTTTCCTTTTACAGTCTCTTTCTCCTCAAACAAACCGCTAGCGGCACAAATGTTAATTGGCTCGCTTTAGCGAGAAGAAAAGCAGAATATGTATTTCTCAGAAACACGTCAATCCCTCAACAGATACTCCAGAAGCTGCTCTAGTTCCCCTCTAACAACCATGGAGAATGCATATATGCATCTCTGTTATTTCAAAGAATAAACGCACTAGAAAATACTTTGGCGTCGTCGTGCTGTCGCCGCATATATTACAAGAAAATCAGATCATATAAATTTTCAAAAAGTGAATGAATGTGGATGGTTTGATTGAAAATGATTAATTGGTGCGTGGTAGAGGGTATTTTCTGTGGGGACATTACAAGTCCTACAAGGAATCCAGAGAGCACACACCTGTGAGTATCCCAAATGATAGGTGAGGGTGTCAGCACTAGCAAAAGAGACGCCCAGTTGAGCAGCGAGGGGTCTGGTCGTGATACGTCGATCAGTTCGAACGAGAGTGTCCACACGTTCCAAAATTGCACAGCTGAGTGTAGCCGACCTGCACGCTGGAGACCAGACAAGTTTGCACGACCTTGTTGCGATGATGACAGACTCCTCGCCTAACGTCTAGCCGTGCTTTTGTTCACTGACAGGTCTGCCTAAACATTCTCAAAGCGCCTATGAACATCTGCGATGCTCAATGACATCTGTCTGCTTGGAACACACCTCCACTACAGACGCCATTTTGAAGCTACCTCACGAAACTGTAAGGACTGAAGCGGGAACATTCCACGATGTCGCACAGCAAATTCGCATTTCTTCAATCGATACTGGCAGAGAAAAAATGTGGACGCCCCCCGTATACTTGTTTTTCGATGTTGAAATTTCGCAATCAGAAATGCGTTTCTCCTAATAATCAGGGAGGCAAGATTTATTTTCTGCAAGCAAGTGATACTGTTTCCAGCTAGTAGAGTGTTTTACTGTTAGGGAGATCGTCGTATGAAGCCTTTGACGTAGGGCCAATATTATTACAAGCTCTTAAAATGAAAATAAAAGAATAAAAATACGACACGTGTCGCATTCCCGGTGTTATTATATTTTGAAAATAAAAAAGGTAGTCCAATTTCTTTGAGGAATCACGCTTTAGCTGCACGTCTGGCGTGGACGAGATTCGTTCTCAATTTGGGTGCCCGTCTAAAAATAATAAAGGAGACTGGATTTTGTTAACATCACAGGTAC
This sequence comes from Schistocerca cancellata, assembly GCF_023864275.1. Taxonomy (NCBI): domain Eukaryota; kingdom Metazoa; phylum Arthropoda; class Insecta; order Orthoptera; family Acrididae; genus Schistocerca; species Schistocerca cancellata. The sequence continues at coordinate 918,667,841 of NC_064627.1, read as the reverse complement.
AAAAGATGAAAGAAACAGCCAACACGAGAGAGCGAAGAAAACTTTTTAGTGCGCCTCATGGCGAGGATAAGGCGATAGTGGGTGGGTTTCTACTGGTAGGTGAAGTGGGGAGGGAGATGGGTAGTCAATATGAAAGTGGTGTCTGTAGGAGGCGATCAAACAACTGAGAACAACAGGGATCTGCCTGTTACAGTTGGACAATGAGTAATCTTAAATTTGTATAAAGTGACTTGGGAAACGATACAAGGGAGTCTTGCCAGAATAATGGAGACTCCGTGGCAATAACGTCATATTGTGAGTTGTATGTATGCATACAATGACTTTTTAAAATATTCCCATCTCTTACACCAACAGTAGCCACGGCTACGACGTTTTCGCTTGCTTGCTTAGTGAGTTTTTAAGAAGATCTTTCAAGAACAGGAATCTGTTTATTGGAAGTAATACGAGTTTCTCCTTCTAAACTGATGGACTGAATATGCCTGGCATTTTAAAACTTTGTGTCTGGCCGGGACGGCGGGGACTGTAACCCAGAATCTAGCTTTTCCCGGCTATGCAAAGGTGCGGGTTCGGTTCCCGATCTGATACGCAGTTTTAACTAGCCAGAAGTTTCGAAACTCACATTTCAAGTTAAACTTAATTTATTTATTTTTGTGGCAAGGAGACAAGAAGGTGCTGAGTGAATGGTGAAGAAATGTAGTCATAGAATAAATGTCATCGAAGCCACGTCGGTCAGCAACTTGATATAGCCAGGAGCAATTACTGCTGATCGTTGTTAAGAACTTATTGTATACGTTGAGAGAAGAATTAATTTAATATGCTCGACTATGAAAGCAGATTTTACCTCCTGCTGATTTCACTACATTACAAATTTTGTTTGCAGTTATATTCATTATAGAACAGAAAAGAGAAATACCACTTTATTGCGATACGCAGTATCATCTAAAATGCAGAGGTTAGTTAATATATTCGTTGCTTCTTGGCAACTGTCGGCGATCGATAATTTAAACAAATAGTTGTTCACTGCTACCTTCCTTGATTTTTAAAATTTTAAATAATACATTACATTACATACGTGTCACTTTTATTACTATTTATTTGTCGATAGATAAATAAAAGGAAATTGGACCAAATTTCAATACTGAGAAGAGATATCGAAGTTCTTCGGCATACAGTTACTAAAAAGTAAGATCGAAAAATCATATTTGATGACGCGTCTTCTTTGTTTTTGCACTTTTGCACTTCTACATACGCAAAATTTAACCGACAGGAAGAAGGTGCTGTGATATGCAAATGATTAGCTTTTCAGAGCCTTCACACAAAGTTGGCGCCGGTGCCGACACCTACAACGTGCTGACATGAGGAAAGTTTCCAACCGATTTCTCATACACAAACAGCAGTTGACCGGCGTTGCCTGGTAAAACGTTGTTGTGATGCCTCGTGTAGGAAGGAGAAATGCGTACCAACACGTTTCCGACGTTGATAAAGGTCGGATTGCAGCCTATCTCGATTGCGGTTTATCATATCGTGGCATTGCTGCTCGCTTTGGTCGAGATCCAATGACTATTGGCAGAATATGGAATAGGTCGGTTCAGGAGGGTAATACGGAACGCCGTGCTGGATCCCAACGGCTTCGTATCACTAGCAGTCGAGATGACAGGCATGTTGTCCGCATGGCTAAAAGGGATCGTGCAGCCACGTCTTGATCCCTGAGTCAACAGATGGGGACGTATGCAAGACAACAACCATCTGCACGAACAGTTCGACGTCGTTTCCAGCAGCAGGGACTGTCAGCTCGGAGACCATGGCTGCGGTTACCCTTGACGCTGCATCAAAGACAGGAGCGCCTGCGATGGTGTACTCAACGACGAACCTGGTTGCACGAATGACAAAACGTCATTTTTTCGGATGTGTCCAGGTTCTGTTTACAGCATCACGACGGTCGCATCCGTGTATGGCGAGATCGCGGTTAACGCACATTGGAAGCGTGTATTTGTCATCGCCATACTGGCCTATCACCCGGCGTGATGGTATGGGGTGCTGTTGGTTACAGGTCTCGGCCACCTCTTGTTCGCATTGATGGCACTTTGGACAGTGGACGTTACATTTCAGATGTGTTACGACCCGTGACTCTACCCTTCATTCGATCCCTGAATTTCAGCAGGATAATGTACAACCGCTTCTTGCAGGTCCTGTACGGGCCTTTCTGAATACAGAAAATGTTGGATTGCTGCCCTGGCCAGCACATTCTCCAGATCTCTCACCAATTGAAAACGTCTGGTCAATGGTGGCCGAGCAACTGGTTCGTCACAATACGCCAGTCACTACTCTTGATGAACTGTGGTATGGTGTTGAAGCTGCATGGGCAGCTGTACCTGTACACGCCATCCAAGCTCTGTTTGACTCAATGCCTAGGCGTATCTAGACCATTATTACGGCCAGAGGTGGTTGTTCTGGGTACTGATTTCTCAGGATCTATGCACCCAAATTGCGTGAAAATGTAATCACATGTCAGTTCTAGTATAATATATTTGTCCAATGAATATGTGTTTATCATCTGCATTTCTTCTTGATGTAGCAATTGTAATGGCTAGTAGGGTAAATTACTTCAGTTTTGAGCAGCTAACTTGAGTTTAATCTGTATTCTAGGTTGAAAAATATCACTGAATCTCTTGAAGTTGCAACGTTACTGATATAAGTGTTAACGTAGTACGTATATCAATCTGAGGGACAACTTCTCAGGTCTCTGCCATCAATAGTGTCATTTTCTGTCTCGTTCGGGACACGTAAAGTTGTTGTCAGTAAAATGTGTGCCCAGCGAGGGACTGTGGACGGATACTGCCCCCACGCTCTCCCAACCTCATGTCACAAAAAAATGTTCAAAAACAAACTCATATTCATCTCTGCCAAACAGACGTATCAGCTCATCATTAGTTATAGGCGAACCAAAATATGTAATGGGTAGAGGTTGTAGCATTTGCACACAGAGCCAACTGTCGTGAAATCGCAGAACTGAATCGTCACAGATGTACCAAGCTCCTGCCGTGTTTGACGTAAACTGGTAGGGACGCGGACATTTTGCTGTGCTGTTTCTGTTGTAGTGAGGCGCCTCTCGCAGAGCGCCCCCGCAGGCGTGCGACACCGGAGACGGCGGCGGCGGCGGCGGCGGCGGTGTGGGAGACGTGACGCGCGCACCGGAAGCACCCACACCCACACCCTGGTCCCCCCATCCCCCTCGCGGAAAGCGATACGGCCGCTCCACGCCGCCTGCAGCGCCCCGCGCCGCGCTGTGTCAGTTCCCACCCGCTGCCTCTCCGCCGCTCCGCAGACGTGTCAACAACAGCCGCGTGTGCCGCTTTCACATTCCAGATCGCGGTGCGTCCGAAGAGATCGGAAACAATATTCTCGACGGGTGTTCAAAAGCGTCGCCGGTCGGGACACGAGGCTGCAACGTTTCCTACATTTTCAGCTATTTTCAGCCATGTTGAATCGCTCATCTACATCTACATCTACATCTACGTGACTACTCTGCTATTCACAATAAAGTGCCTGGCAGAGGGTTCAATGAACCACATTCAAGCTATCTCTCTACCTTTCCACTCTCGAACTGCACTCGGGAAAAACGAGCACTTAAATTTTTCTGTGCGAGCCCTGATTTCTCTTATTTTATCGTGACGATCATTTCTCCCTATGTAGGTGTGTGCCAACAGAATGATTTCGCAATCGGAGGAGAAAACTGGTGATTTCATGAGAAGATCCCGTCGCAACGAAAAACGCCTTTGTTTTAATGATTGCCACTCCAATTCAAGTATCATGTCTGTGACACTCTCACCCCTATTTCGCGATAATGCAAAACGAGCTGCCCTTCTTTGTACTTTTTCGATGTCATCCGTCAGTCCCACCTGATGCGGATCCCACACCGCAAAGCAATACTCCAGAATAGGGCGGACAAGCGTTGTGTAAGCAGTCTCTGTAGACCTGTTGCACCATCTAAGTGCTCTGCCAATGAATCGCAGTCTTTGTTTTGCGCTACCCACAATATTATCTATGTGATAGTTCCAATTTAGGTTATTTGTAATTGTATTTACTTGAATTTACAGCCTTCAGATTGTGTGGCTTATCGTGTAATCGAAATTTAGCTGATTTCTTTCAGTACTCATGTGAATAACTTCACACTTTTCCCTATTCACGGTCAATTGCCACCCTTCGCACCATACAGATGTCTTATCTAAATCATTTTGCAAGTAGTTTATATCATCTGCTGACTTTACAAGACGGTAGATGACAGCATCATCTGCAAACAATCTAAGATGGCTATTCAGATTGTCTTGTATGTCGTTAATTTAGATCAGGAACAATAGAGGGTCTATAATACTTCCTTGGGGAAGTATATATGTGTTTGTGTCTGTGTGTGTGTGTGTGTGTGTGTGTGTGTGTGTGTGTGTACAACGTAAAGGAAAACATTGTTACTAAAAATCTTTCCAATTTACTTTAATTTTTACACATTACTGTAAGAATAGATTTTGCTTTTATAGCCTTGTACTCGCCTGACAAGAAAACCTGTCCTTCCTGTCATCACACTTCTCAAATTCCCACTGTGTATAACTTCAGAGAATACATTTCCATGCTCCGACTGAGAGAACGCCAGCTTTGTTTTTCCTGATGATGAGATCCTCCTGAGTAACCATCCACAGGTTCGAATAGGTAACTACACTCCTGGAAATGGAAAAAAGAACACATTGACACCGGTGTGTCAGACCCACCATACTGCTCCGGACACTGCGAGATGGCTGTACAAGCAATGATCACACGCACGGCACAGCGGACACACCAGGAACCGCGGTGTTGGCCGTCGAATGGCGCTAGCTGCGCAGCATTTGTGCACCGCCGCCGTCAGTGTCAGCCAGTTTGCCGTGGCATACGGAGCTCCATCGCAGTCTTTAACACTGGTAGCGTGCCGCGACAGCGTGGACGTGCACCGTATGTGCAGTTGACGGACTTTGAGCGAGGGCGTATAGTGGGCATGCGGGAGGCCGGGTGGACGTACCGCCGAATTGCTCAACACGTGGGGCGTGAGGTCTCCACAGTACATCGATGTTGTCGCCAGTGGTCGGCGGAAGGTGCACGTGCCCGTCGACCTGGGACCGGACCGCAGCGACGCACGGATGCACGCCAAGACCGTAGGATCCTACGCAGTGCCGTAAGGGACCGCACCGCCACTTCCCAGCAAATTAGGGACACTGTTGCTCCTGGGGTATCGGCGAGGACCATTCGCAACCGTCTCCATGAAGCTGGGCTACGGTCCCGCACACCGTTAGGCCGTCTTCCACTCACGCCCCAACATCGTGCAGCCCGCCTCCAGTGGTGTCGCGACAGGCGTGAATGGAGGGACGAATGGAGACGTGTCGTCTTCAGCGACGAGAGTCGCTTCTGCCTTGGTGCCAATGATGGTCGTATGCGTGTTTGGCGCCGTGCAGGTGTGCGCCACAATCAGGACTGCATACGACCGAGGCACACAGGGCCAACACCCGGCATCATGGTGTGGGGAGCGATCTCCTACACTGGCCGTACACCACTGGTGATCGTCGAGGGGACACTGAATAGTGCACGGTACATCCAAACCGTCACCGAACCCATCGTTCTACCATTCCTAGACCGGCAAGGGAACTTGCTGTTCCAACAGGACAATGCACGTCCGCATGTATCCCGTGCCACCCAACGTGCTCTAGAAGGTGTAAGTCAACTACCCTGGCCAGCAAGATCTCCGGATCTGTCCCCCATTGAGCATGTTTGGGACTGGATGAAGCGTCGTCTCACGCGGTCTGCACGTCCAGCACGAACGCTGGTCCAACTGAGGCGCCAGGTGGAAATGGCATGGCAAGCCGTTCCACAGGACTACATCCAGCATCTCTACGATCGTCTCCATGGGAGAGTAGCAGCCTGCATTGCTGCGAAAGGTGGATATACACTGTACTAGTGCCGACATTGTGCATGCTCTGTTGCCTGTGTCTATGTGCCTGTGGTTCTGTCAGGGTGATCATGTGATGTATCTGACCCCAGGAATGTGTCAATAAAGTTTCCCCTTCCTGGGACAATGAATTCACGGTGTTCTTATTTCAATTTCCAGGAGTGTATTTTACGTCCGGGATATTTTACCGAAGAATATGCCATCATCACTTAACCATATGGTGGAGCTGTACTTATTCTGCAAAAATAATGGATGCAGTTACCTCTTTCTTTCAGCTGTTCGCAGTACTAGAAGAGCAAGCTCGCTTTAGCTAATGTTACAAGGCCAGATTAGTCTGTCAACCTGAGTGTTCTCGTACAGGCTGCTGCCCCATTCAGGTACCGTAGCTCAGTCCGGGCTTCCAAAATACAGCCCTCCTTCGTGGTTACACCTTCGGTACGGCTATCTGTATTGTTGAGCCACACAAGGCATCCCACCTCGGCAAAGTCCACAGTCCACCGATGTTTCCATTTGATTACTGTTACCTCAATGTTAACAGCATTTGCTTCTTCGAAGACATTGACCTTTGCATTATAGTCTGACAAGTTTATTTTAATTATTGTCTTTAGACACTCTGGTGATATTTCTCCAAGCAAAGTAACTTGTCTCTTCTGGATGGCTCAAATTTCGCACGCATAAACTAGACTTGGCTGTACAATAAACTTTTACACTTACGGCTACGTCCGTATGTTCACGTGCTGTTTGTCTAAAATAATCATCCGTAAGCAACCGGAAACTCTGCTAACACATTTGACACGCTGTCGAATTTCATTGTTTCCATATGCCGACAGATGAGTGCCGATATAGAGAAGCTGATGTACATTCCGCAAGAAATCGCCATTACGTGTGATGTAGGGTGGCTTTAAGGCTGATACATTTTATGATGCCTGTTTTTATTAAGATCTAGGTCAGTGACTTTACAATCTTCGCTAATGGCAATCAAAGTAAATTGTAAATCATCTTCTGTGTTGGCCGAAACAAAGCTGTGATCAGGGTACTGGAGTTCTATAACGCCAGTTAAAGAAACATTGTCCCTGGTCCTTAGTCGTTTTAGGTTGATCAATCCTCAGACAGTCGTGTATTGTGTATTTACATCTGAGGGTAATTTTGCTTTCGACCGCTACTGTCGCAGGTTCGAATCTTGCCTCGGGCATGGATGTGTGTGACGTGCTTAGGTTAGTTAGGTTTAATTAGTTCTAAGTTCTAGGGGACTGATGACCACAGATATTAAGTCCCATAGTGCTCAGAGCCATTTGAGCCAATTTTACTTTCACAGGATCGATGAGAATAAGCTGGGGACTATTGAACGTCCCTGTGTAGCACCAACGACTACTCCAAGTGGTTCTTGCTCATCACTAGAGGGAACTGTGGCATACATGTTGTCATGCGACAGCCGAGAAACCTACATGCATTATTGTGGGCAGCCAATTTAAATCGTATCTCTCACAGTGAATCTGGCTTTACAGAGTTGAAGACCTCGACAATGTGTCTCGAGTGCAGGCGTTTAAGAACTGAAAAAATAACGCCAAGAAAAAGAATTCTGTCCACTCTTCTTGTCTTGGATACAATGTTATTAATATTTGTCACAAAAATATGCGACTACGAATTACGAGGGTTAGATGCAAATTTTTAAGTATGAGCTTGATAAATGAAGCTTTGTTCACTAAATTCGGTCATGTTGTTCATCTTCCTCTATCAGGGTGTACACGCGGACAAGGATAAAAAATTCCCGGATTTTCCCCAGGTTTCCCGGTCAAAAATACACTTTCTCCCGGGTGAAAAAACACTTTTTCTGTGTTAAGTGACAGTATATTTTCCCTCAGATGTGCAAAACTCATCAATCCTTTGAATGGTTATGGTTGTATACACGGTCGTAGAATTTCCCGGCACTTTAGAAGACGAAACTCAGGGAAAAAGACACGTTTTGGAAATATCTTTGATGTGCAGAAACATGTACGCTGCTTATTTTCGTATTACGAAAGTATACATTGGAATTGCACCAAACACTGTATGTTACTAAGCTAAGCTTTCGCATACAATGTTGATTTTTTTGCGCGTGTTACACTTTAAGATATATCACACAAATGTGCCAGTAAAATTTTTAATAATGACATAAATGTCTGATCTTCAGGTTTCGAAATTCTTCTAAAAGGGTCGTCATCTTGAATTGATTTTTAAATGAGAGTCAAACGCTGTGTGATTTAAGAAATCCGTGGTACATTCTCGCACATAATTCAACTTACGTAAAAGGATATTTACTTTGAAAGTAACGCTTTTCGAACAACAATTCGCAATATATTCCCGCGACCTGTTAGAAATAGGTTCGTTTCAGCAGTTGCTACAGAGCGCAGATAACAGTCGACACCGCGCTTGCGCAGCTAACATGAAAATGACAGGTTCAAATGGCACTGAGCACTATGCGACTTAACTTCTGAAGTCATCAGTCGCCTAGAACTTAGAACTAATGAAACATAACTAACCTAAGGACATCACACACATCCATGCCGAAGGCAGGATTCGAACCTGCGAGCGTAGCGGTCGCTCGGTTCCAGACTGTAGCGCCTAGAACCGCACGGCCACTCCGGCCGGCAGCAACTATGACGTAGCCCGTATGTACGTACGTGTAAAACATTGAAAGATCATAATTATGACATAAAAGAAACAAGACGTCAGAGGATACTCCAGGAGCATCGGAATTTTGTGAACCATACTAAAATGTGCACATTTTAAGTGCATACTTAAAGCGCACATTCGTATGCCCAGATACCCAATGATATTTAGCTTTTCAGTGTGGTTTCCAGGATGTAAATTCCCTTGGAGCACCATTACTGTTCTATATTATGTTTGGTTCTTTATTATGGCATAATGCCATACATGCTAGAAGATGAAAACGTGCACTTGAAATGAAGCCAACAGTTGAAACTAGCCATTACTATGGAATTACATATTTCGTTTCAAATACATTGCCTGCCTCTGCGAAAAAGGTTAATAAAAGTCAAATTTCTTTAGCAAACAGACAAAACTAATTCATTGTTCTGCAAGGCGATTAATGCTTGACTGTCAGAAAGGTGGAAACTTTGTAAATTCTAAGGTGTCTCATATGTTTATTCTTGTGTACTGTATAATATTCAGCTGCTGGCCGCGGTGGTCTAGCGGTTCTGGCGCTGCAGTCCGGAACCGCGGGACTGCTACAGTCGCAGGTTCGAATCCTGCCTCGGGCATGGGTGTGTGTGATGTCCTTAGGTTAGTTAGGTTTAAGTAGTTCTACGTTCTAGGGGACTTATGACTTAAGATGTTGAGTCCCATAGTGCTCAGAGCCATTTGAACCATTTTTTGAATATTCAGCTAATTATTGGTGCATGGGAGCGCTCTTGACATCTATAAATGGTCTCACCGAGATATTGAATTTATGTATTTTGGGTTGACTTCTGAGGACTGGTGTTCATGCACAGTTTTGTACTAAGTGCCGCGTGGAGGGGACGCGCGGTTTGAGGCGCCATGTCACGGATTGCGCGGCCCCTCCCGCCGGAGGTTCGAGTCCTCCCTCGGGCAGGGGTGTGTGTGTGTTGTTCTTAGCATAAGTTAGTTTAAGTAGTGTGTAAGTCTAGGGACCGATGGCTTCAGCGGTTTGGTCGCTTAGGAATTCACACACATTTGTACTAAGTTTTGTTTCTGTGCTTTTGTAACAATTTATTATTTAACGTCTTTTTTTTCAGATTCGTTCGGATCTTATTAGTTGGATCAATTTTAGGTTCTTTATCACTGTGTTTTTCGAAAAGTTCCTGCTTACTCATATATTCCTGTTTACCCATCAGCACTGCAGTATTTAGTTTCAAATAAAAGAAACATTGAATTACAAAGGGTAGACTATATTTATTAATATCTACAAGATAAACATAATTTTGTAGCAAATGAAAAAGAAAGATCGTAAATATTAACAAATTAATAATTACATAGCTTAATTTTTTGAAGTGATAATCAAAACTGTATGAATATCCGTGGAACGCGTTTCGCGCCAGAGACATGTGTCTGCGGAATGAGAATTTGAGAAGCTGAAGAGAAACACTGCATTGGCCTCGTAGTCGTGCAGACAGTAATAGCCCTGTGCGAGGCGCACGCTTGTTACGCCGCAGGTGCAAAGTACTCGCGAAATTTTAGCACGCCGCAACATATTACTCATTAAATCAACCAGTAGAGCGTGTGCGGGATGATTATCACGTATTCGATTTATTAGCGCGTCATAGATATAATCGCCTCCGTATTCATCGGAAGAGGAGGCAATAACTCGCGGTGCTATCTGTTGCGGTGAGGTGAGGTGATGTATGCGTTGTGTGACGGCACGACATCTAGGCCCCTGCGGCCGTAACGAGCCGCTCTGCCGATAACAACCATTTGCTCGTCATCATTAGCGGCTGCCGGATGCCGCCGGTATATATATCTTCCGCATTTTTCCCTATACGACCCTCAATCATCCAGCAGTGTGTCGATACACTCACATATGTGTGGACGTGAGCCACATGGGGCAGGAGATTCATTTTGCTACAGTCCTTGGTTCAGAAAATTTTACCTCTGGTCGAGCTAATTCGTTTGTCCAAGAAGCAGGAACAATATCGATTTTTTAGTATAGAAGATGATTCAGCAGCCCCTACCGCTGGGTTTGATGCAACCCACAACGCCTGCAAAAACCTCACACGAGATTTTCATATTCTCTTGCTCGCTACTTGTGTACTATTAGTCCTACAGACAAAACGAGCAGGGCTTTTTTTATAGGATATTTAATTTCGTTAAATTTTGTATTTGGAGATGTTTTCGCTGGAGGCCACAGTTCTCGAGGTATTCAAGAAAAAGGCATTTTAAGGTCACTTTTGTACATTTCTCTTGATTAATTCTAAAACTACAGCCTCTACCGAAAAAATGCCCCAGTATAAAACTTAGCTGCATTAAATTTCCAAAAAAAAAATGTCATGTCCATTTTTTTGTAGGACTGGTTGTTTGCATGCACCGAGTGAGACAGTATGAAAATTTTGAGCTTGGCATCTGAAGTCGTTTCGGGTTGCATAAAACGCAGTGGTAGGGGAAACTGAATCATCGTGCATCCTGGGTGTTTCACAGCCATAGTATCAAACGTCTTGGGCCACGATTAGGTCGTGGGGAACAAATTCTGTTCGAGACGAATGGATCGCTGACACTTCTCAGTGATGCTAGTCGTCCTTCAGTATTCACCAGACCTAGATCGACGAGTTTCACATTGCTATCAGGGTCTTCTAATAAGTGGTGCTGCATACTACCTATCCCAGTAAATTGATAGAGAGATTTCCGACAAGAAAACCTTGAGTATGTTCAATTGGAGAAAGATGTTTTAGAAGCCAGCCAGGTACTTTAATTTGCTCAGTGTATCCGCTTTCACATGGAGCAGAAGACTAGATTATAGGCAATACTCATTGCATACAAACCTCTCAGAGTGTCTACACCCTGCCACTCTTAGATAACCAATAGAAAAGGATGCCTGGCATCGCCGGGAAGTGTCAGTGAACATTTTACCTCTAATAAATGTTCTTCATCAGGACTTGATCTATTACAACTAGATATTTGATGCAAAGATTTTGAAAGACCCTGAACATTTTATACACACACACACACACACACACACACACACACACACACAGGAAATAAAATTAAAATAAGAACTACGTAGTACTATTATTACTTCTCAAATATTTTACGTGGTGGGGGACTGTAGGTATTTTATTTAGTCATATCAGTTTCCTTTGTGAAGCACAAAACTGATTCACATATAATTATAATCTTTGGATATTTCAAGACTTGATACCGTAAAAATGTTTCTCAAGTCTGAATACTGTTAAACGCTTTCACACTACATTTCCTAACATTGTATTATGAAAGTTTTTGTCTTTTGTGTCTAACAGGTCCTCTCCAATCTAAGGTCGAGTAACCTTGGCTTGTAGGATTCCTCTGAAATTACGAAATGAGTAACCGCCATGTCGCCTGTAGAAAAACTATCGGAATTCTTTAATGTAATTTGGAAAAGATGCAGATTTCGTGTTGCACATAAATATGACATACTAATTGTCGGTGAAGCCGAACAAGAACCTCTCCCCCAATACTTTCAGTTATTACAATGCAGAAAGCCACGTTTTGCTAATTATTTGAAAATGGAATATGACCTGAGATATCTAAATAATGCACGCTACTCCAAGCAATAATTTTCTTTGAAATTATATTTTCAACTTAAATACACTCACATGAATCAACAACGAACAATGAAAATGCAAGCTCAAGAGGAAACGCTAGAGGAGAAGTGAAAGATTTTACGTTGTTTCGTCACATTTATACTTTTACGAAAGAACAAATTTAAACATTTTGTGACGTTCTCTACATCATGTCTCTGGTTAACTTACAGTTTTTTGTTCTGGTACTTTAGAGTGCTGGGCACCTTGTCTCTTTATTAATTATAGTTTGTAACGCCGGAAATGCATATCCTCCTATTTCCATCTATTGTACTATTTTTTTTCCTTGCTTTGTTACCTCAAGATATGACATTTCTGTCTCTTTGTATATTGTAATTGTTTTACTATTTGTATATTTATGCATTTATGTCGATGTATAATTGGTTTGTTTCGTAAATATTATTTGTATTTTTACGCTGGGTCTTGCCTAAGGAAAACTGCTATCGAACGATTACGTCGATAGGTCGTGTGAAGAATCAAAGTGTGTAGGATCTTTGGTAGTGTTAACTCTGCCGCGTGGAGCGCGGGCTGAGAGAGGGAGTCTGGCTGGAGTAGCGAGTGGAGCAGGTGCGTGGTGTGACGCTCCCGCGAGTTGCCGCGCTTTCGGGGTTTGGCAGCATGTAATTGCGCTCGACTTGCGATGATAGTTTCTGACATGGTGTCGCGGACGGGAAACATTAACTAGCGCACATCAAGAGCCCGTTTCGTCTGGTGACCGTGTCGAGAAGAATGCGCGCCAACATCCAGCTTCTGCAACAGCGACGGCCGACAATGAGTGACTGTCGCCACCTCCTCGATCGACGGCTTCAAACCTTCAATCAACCATCAAGGAAGACTGGAAGCAAGTAAAGTTTTAGAACTGTATGGCAGACCTCAGCTTTTCAAACTGTACCATTTTCGTAACTATAACAACAGCAACTTAGCATGAACCTTTGTTGCTCATTGTCCCAATTGCATTACCAAGCAGGGTCCCTTCCTTTTCCGAAATGAACCCAAGTGTCGTTGAAATTTAAACGCCAGCACTAAAGTAATATAGCTAATTCTATTTCACTGCTTTAATTTCAAAGTTCAGTTAGCTGGCTACGATATTCAGATTACACAAGCACAAATTAAGAGTGCAAGTTTTGTTATCGTATTTTAGCTTACCTGTGACTGCAGCTCAGCTTGGTACGTACTAAATTTTACTATTGTTAATTGTTCAGAATCATTTAATTCAAGTTCAAAGTTAAATCTCTTATTTCCAAATTGCGTAGATTCAAGTAGTTTTTTGAAATGATTGTTGAGGTAGTCCAAGACTAACCGTATTTTACTGAATTTCGATGTGCTTCAGAAAGAAAGCTCACTATTAACTTCAGTCACTAAATTAACTTTCGATTTTCCGGTTTTATTAATTCTTTGCTAAATTAAGTCAGGGTGTAGCGAAATTTATTACTTCTGACAAACTTTCAGTTTTCACACTACACGTGTCAACCTTCAGTTGCCACGCTTCTAGTGCTAATTATATGTGTAATAACCTTTCTTTTTCAGTTACTATAGTAATTGTCCTTAGGACTGGCGACCGTGATTTCCCCCAAATCTCAAATACCTAATTACCGCTAGTTAATTGTTAACGTAATGGCTGCACATTTACTTTCTTTATTAACTTTACCCCTTTTCAAAATTAATTTCCACCAGTTTCATTAGCACGTTTCCGTTCATCTAGATGTAACCCTTTCCTCCCTCTTTACCGACAGGTTAACTTCGGTGACGATTGCTTTTCCAAAACTCCCATTAGGTACACGCGGTTTCATTTTTCACTGTCATTAAGGTCGGTAAGTGAGGGGGAGGTTACAAGTTTATTACTCGTATGAAAGGTAACGTGAAAAAAATACGAAAAATAACTGAATTCAATAAAAGAGGCGCCACAACATACATTAATACAAATGTTAAGTACTTAAACAAAATGACGTCAGTTGTCATACAAAAATGTTTTCCACTTGCATTTAATCTGGTTCACACTGTTTATGAACATTTTTAATCCACTAGGGAGTTGGGCAAACATCATTATGGGTCCATAATAGCCCCTCCTCCCACCCCCTGTCCTTGGCTTATCTTATCTTATGGTTTTTGATTGATGCAGCAAGATTATAATGTCAACAATGGAGGTTTTGTTTCTGGCGATGGTTAATCAAGAATCCTTCGCCGGCAGGTGTAAGACGCTAATGTAGGGAAAGGTTGCTACTGATGGCCTGGCTCCATTTCTCTGTGGGTAGTGACAATAGGCACATACTAGCGTTCATTAAGTGTACCCTACTTTGCCAAAGATTTTACATACTAATGACGAGTTGTTCCATGAAGCTACAAAGCAACAGTGAAAAAAGGTATGATTTTCCCCATGTTCTTGCAAGTGACTAGTATTAATGATTGAACCGTCATAGTTATACTGTAACAGTAGCTAAATTTTTGCAGCCGTTATTGGTATTTACGTGCAGTTTGTCAAGGGTCCGTGCTGTGAAAGGAGACTAGACGTAAAGCTATGCAGAGCCGTCTGCCTCCAGTGAGTCACCTCGAAATTTACCCAATCTTAAGTAGGCCTTTACGAACAAAATTTAAGAAATGGTTTTCATTAAATATTTTCTGACAGCTTGTGTGACAAGTCCCCTTTATTGGGCCGATGACGTATGTTTTTATTTTTCAAATATTTCATTAACAGTTAACACCTTCATTTATGACTTCTACATTCGGCAGCAAATGCAGTCACTCTAGACATGTTTGTAGAACTGAACAACGAGTTTTACTATCGTTGCCTCTCGTTCTCCGGCTCATCTCACCTCTAACTAACGGGTACAATAGTGACAAAACTACTTGTTGCGGAAAGCGAAAGGCGGCAGCATGTTGTTCAAGACAAACCAACAACCATAATAAGTTTTCGATCTGCTCAAGTCGATCTACAACTAATTCAGTAATATCTCGATAGAAATACGCCAGAGGATTAGGCAATTTGGCAACCGCTGCATCTAACTTCGCAGAGGATATAACAACACCATCCCGGGCTGTCTCCCGGTTCCCCCTTGATATAACAAGTCCCGGTCTTCAATCCTCTTCCCATCCAATTCTAAACATGTAAGCTTAAACTGCAATGCATTAACCAAAGATCCTAATTCGACGGTTAATTTTTTATGATGATCCTCCAAACCTAACATGCCTAAATCCGCTATCCGATTGGTTAAATGCAATAACTGTGCCTGCACCCTGTCCACTTGATTGCCCTTTGTTGAGTGCCCTCCAAAACACAAATGGTGTCCTCAAGGCCGCTAACAGCCTGAAACAAAAATTCAAAGACAGCGTCTGTCTCACCTACCACCGCCGGCGTGACGTCAACCGGGTGAAGAACGGTAGCACGCAAGCGGGACACCAAGTCGGGAACACTGCTCTCAATAGCTTGGCGCCTTATTGCCAACTGATAAACAAGGTGTTTCTTCCTCAACAGGCCGATCCCTGGCACTGCCTGACCGCCATTAAAATAAGTCACCTGAAACAATCAACAACCAAAACAATATGGTGCAACACTAACAGAAATAAAATTCAAACCAACAGTAACTGGAATGGCAATATCACAATCGTAACCACGCTCTGCTACCAGTCGAAATCTGGTTTCGCAGGACAGACCGGATCAGGTTATGGTTGTGGAGGGGGCCATAATCATTTACTGTTAGTTGCACAAAACACACAATCTTTTATTTTCCTAAGAACCACTTAATTACACATTGCCTTAAGAGGATCAAATTAAAACAATATGGCTGAAGGCCTAGTTAAGGAACCTTGCGATACCTCCCGGGCTGAAGGCCCAAAACCGCATCAAAAACAAGAACTGCTGAAGGCCTAAACACAAATAATAAAAATTGCTTTAAATAATACACGCGGCTGAAGGCCTTAGTTTAAAAAATATTTCATGTAAATATTCAGCTGAAGGCCACACACAAGACATTGAACAACTCAGGGCTTAGGGCCTGGATAACAAGAATTTCAGACAGAGGAAATTAAAAAAAAAAATAGTTTTACACAAATCAACTTTCAAAATTTTAATTTAAGGTGGCTGAAGGTATTATCTTAAAAATATTTCACGTAAAGGCTCGGCTGAAGGTCACACACTGGACATAGAACAACTCAGGGCTTAAGGCCTGGATAACTAAAATTTCAGATAGAAAAATCTTTCAAAATTTTAGTTATTAAACAAATCAATTTCAAACTTTAATTGGCTGAAGGCCTTACACAGTACATCAGGCTAAAATGAAAACACAATCCGAAACCGACAGAACAGTGGTGGTCAGAAGTGTTCCAAGGGTCAACCTGAGGAGGTAGCTGTAATGTAAGGTGAAGTGAGACAGGCAGCCAAGAGTAAGTAAGGTTAAATAAGTGGATGGCAACACGACCCAGGGACAGCTGAAGGACCGACCAACAACCTAAGCAATTCCCTTGTGCCTGACCAATGGTACTGCAACGGTAGTATCATGCGAGGACAAAGATACCAGCAGCACTACGTCTTCAAAATGGGCGTTTAAAAACAGCCAAGGCACAATAACCACTCTTAAGAAAAAAAAAACGAACAAACAACCAAAACCCTATCGAACTATATGCCATGCCAGACAGCAGCAACACAGTGAGGAAAAACACACTATCAGAAAACTACGCTAATGACCAGGGCAGGTAACTGGGGCGTTAACAGCCACAAGGCAAAAAATTCCACTGATAAGTAACAACCAATTTAATAGTTAAAGACCACACAGGAAGACGGCTCCGAAAATTTTGCCAACTCCAACACACCATACGTTGCTGCTAGCTGGAACGGCCCAGGAAGCAACAATTGACAATGAATGAAGAGATGTCACAGCAGTTGAGATTTCATAACAGGTTAACTGTTCACTCAACTTCAGTGTCCAGGTTTCGTGGGCAACGAACTTTGTAGTTCTCGCAGCTAGCGCTTCACAATCTGACCTCGTGTGCACGCCGCCTGCGGTCCCAGCCTGACTGCGCACCGCGGAGACTTCCTCGCTACTGTGTCCCAACTGACCGACTGCCACACACACCACCACACGGAAATATATCGGTCACATCAAAGATGGCACAGCAGTACTGGTATCAACAAGCGCTGCTGCTGTCACTGACAGAGGCAAGTCAGCAACTCGTTATGGTAGTAACTCAGGGAGAAATAAGATGCCACTCAATTGTGACAAACTGCCAAAGAACAAACGGCATCAACGCGAGCCGGCCATGCTCAGTCGAATGTAAATTTTTTAAAATTGTGATTGTGCTGAGCAAGTGAAAATACACTGCTACTTGCCACGAGAGGGGTAAAGGAGGTGATGTGAACTTCAGAGGGTTTAATGGATATAATAGTAGAGGTAATATGGACCAATAGCAGGGACATAGCTGTAATGAGAGGGGTGGTCTGGGTGGTAAAAGTGCCTGGTAAGAAGTACCCGATAAACTCAGGAAGGAACCCCAGCGCCACCGGAAAGAGTTCCCAGTAAAGGTTAATGCAGTAGAAACAAATGCAGAAGCGGAATGTGACGTAGAGGGTGTGACAGATAGTACAGAATATGAGGTTTTCATGGACACAGCGTACATGTGTCGGTGGCCTCAAGGGAGTTAGCAGGTAGGAGGAGTTTGAACCAACCTCATTAGAATTTGCGTGAGGTGATATACACCAGGTTTAAGGAACGTATGGAGGTGGTGTCTCGTGTGAAGGAGCAGTTTTTTGCGTGCCAACCATGCTCTATTTTCAGCCAAGGGAAGTTTCAGAAGATCCAACAATGAAGTATAATGAGGTCCAGTTGTGGTTCTGCCTGTTTCCAAGTAATCTATGAGGATTATTCTTTTGGAATCCACCCTCCTCCACAAAAAAATCTGTCGCCATCACTTTAGCAGCTGACGAAACTGTCTTTGCCTTCTTCGGTGCGCTGTCACCAGTCTATGGTTCAAATGGCTCTGAGCACTATGGGACTTAACATCTGAGGTCATCAGTCCCCTAGAACTTAGAACTACTTAAACCTAACCAACCTAAGGACATCACACACATCCATGCCCGAGGCAGGATTCGAACCTGCGACCGTAGTGGTCACGCGGTTCCAGACTGTAGCGCCTAGAAGCGCTCGGCCACACCGGCCGGCGTCACCAGTTTATGTCCATTATTTTGACTGCGATTTTGCTTCTGGTGTGTCATGATGAACCCAGGTTTCATCAACAGTCACAGATCGTGGCATAAGGAGTTGCAGATTGCCATTCAACATCGCCAGGCATGAGTTGAAATGTTAGGTCGGATGCGCTTTTTGTCGATTGAGCGCAATAGTGGCATCCTACTCACACACAGCTTCTTCATAGCCAATTATCCGTGCAGGACATTACGCATTGGCTCAGTTGAGATACCTACAATGTCATCACTCTCACGAATTTTTATTCTGCTGTCTTGCATTACCTTATCATGGACTTGGTCAATGGTTCTCTTTGTGGTGATCTCAATTAAACGACTGGAGTGCGCTTTCTCTTCGGTGCTTTCCGACTGCGTTTAAATTCATTAATCCAAAAGTAAGTGGTCTTCGATGAAGATGCTGTTTCCGGGTGAACTCCATACAATTCTGTTTTGGTTTGTGAGGCAAGTCAACCTTTCAAATGAAAATGTTTAGCAACAGAAAAAAACTCGGTTTTCCCCATTTTCAATCGCAGTTGACACACTGACCAGTGCAGACGGTTGCCAACAATGAACTGTACACTCTACATTCTAGAAAATCTGTATGTGCTCCTTGGAATAATCAAGATGATCAACCACGAAGGGGCAACGAGTATGTTCCATTCTTTTAAGGCAATTTAGCAGGCTTATCAGACCACCCTCGTAGTTGCCGTTACTCCCACCTACTTTGGGCGGTTGTGCTAAAATACTAATCGTATGCAAACACAATTACATCTTTTGGGATCAGTGACAGACGACCTGTTATTGCCGAAGGCCGTAATTTTCAAAATACCTTGCCAATGTAGTTTGGCTTACATAGAGCTGCCTACGAGCACCATGAAAGAGTGTTCCACTGAACATCAACGTCGTACTCGCCTTTTGCAACCAAGCAAGTCGGCTATTGGCAAACACTGCAATTCCACTGGCATTCAGTAGAGTATGACAGAGTACACAAAAGGCCGCGGTGAGCGGTATTGCAGAGAACGGGTGAGATCCGCGATTCCACTACCGCCGGGAAGTGTGGTCCCTCTGTCAACTTGATTTTGACACATCCGCGGAACGGAACAACCGCAGCGCGCTTCATATTGCGGAATGAAGCATTTTTTCATCAGTCTTCGATGGATCATTGCAAATCTCTAGAGGAATGGAAGGTTCCAAATGTTTGGAAAAGAGCACAGGTAGTCCCAGACTTCAAGAAGGTTCGTCGAGCAGATGTGCGAAACTATAGAGCTATATCTCTGTCATTGATCTGTTATAGAATTTTAGAACATGTTTTTTGCTCGCGTATCATGTCATTTCTGGAAACCCAGAATCTACTCTGTAGGAATCAACATTGGTTCCGGAAACAGCGATCGTGTGAGACTCAGCTCGCTTTATTTGTTCATGAGACCCAGAAAATATTATATACAGGCTCCCAGGTAGATGCCATTTTCCTTGACTTCCGGAAGGCGTTCGATACAATTCCGCACTGTCGCCCGATAAACACAGTAAGAACCTACGGAATATCAGACCAGCTGTGTGTTTGGATTGAAGAGTTTTTAGCAAACGGAACACAGCATGTTGTTCTCAAAGCAGAGACGTCTACAGACGTTAAAGTAACGTCTGGCGTGCCACAGGGGAGTGTTATGGGACCATTGCTTTTCACAATATGTATAAATGACCTAGTAGATAGTGTAGGAAGTTTTCGAGGATGATGCTGTAGTATACAGAGAAGTTGCAGCATTAGAAAATTGCAGCGAAATGCAGGAAGATCTGCAGCGGATAGGCACTTGGTGCAGGGAGTGGCAACTGACCCTTAACATAGACAAATGTAATGTATTGCGAATACATAGAAAGAAGGAACCTTTATTGTATGATTATATGATTGCGGAACAAACACTGGTAGCAGTTACTTCTGTAAAATATCTGGGAGTATGCGTACGGAACGATTTGAATTGTTGGTAAGATGGGTGCCACGTTCAGATTCGTTGGGAGAGTTCTTAGAAAATGTAGTCCATCAACAAAGGAGGTAGCTTACAAAACACTCGTTCGACCTATACTTGAGTATTGCTCATCAGTTTGGGATCCGTACCAGGTCGGGTTAACAGAGGAGATAGAGATGATCCAATGAAGAGCGGCTCGTTTCGTCACAGGGTTATTTGGTAAGCATGATAGCGTTACCGAGATGTTCAGCAAACTCAAATGGCAGACTCTGCAAGAGAGGCGCTCTGCATCGCGGTGCAGCTTGCTGTCCAGGTTTCGAGAGGGTGCGTTTGTGGATGAGGTATCGAATATATTGCTTCCCCCTACTTATACCTCCCGAAGAGATCACGAATGTAAAATTAGAGATTCTAGAGTGCACGGAGACTTTCCGGCAGTCGTTCTACCCGGGAACCATACGCGACTGGAACAGAAAAGGGAGGTAATGACAGTGGCATGTAAAGTGTCCTCCGCCACACACCGTTGGTTGACTTGCTGAGTATAAATGTAGATGTAGATGTAGAAGATAGATGGCAGGAGCCCAGTCGAAATATCGTGGGATGAATTAAATGACGACCGGGTGCAGGCCCAAAATTTGTTCGAACACTGTACATAGACACTTCTCACAGATCCATCCCAACATTCGCCTCAAGTGAGTTAACCCTTCCGTGCAGTTAATTTATATAGTGCAAATGAGTTGTGCAAGATGAAACCAATGATCCTATAGCAGTCTCCGGCACTGCAAGCCGTTCAGGTAATGTGTATCGACCGGCGTAAGCAGGAGAGGCAGAAGTGAGTGCGGCCATACCCTGCCCGATCACTGACGGCTTCCGTGATATTGGAGAAGCAATCAGTTGCACGCGGTAGAAACACCGAAACAACTGTGTCACGGGGGCGGCGCGCTGGCGAGCAGAGCCCGCTTTTAACAGCGGCGAGGCTGCAGCGGTGCGGTGGGCGGACAATTTGTCGGCGATAAACATCTGTGGCGGCTGCAGCGCGGCCCGAGCCGGCAGTGACTGCGTCCCGCGGCCGGCAGATGGCAGGCAGATAGCGGCCTAATGACGCCGCCGGCCATCAGTCTCCATCAGTCAGCGATAGCGCGTGCGGCGCCGCCCAAACTGCGGTTCCATGTCGTCACTTTGCCCCCTGCCGACCGCCACGTCACAGCCGCAGCCGGCGTAATTATTTAGGCCTACTCGGCGCGATCGCTTCCGCGTGTCTGATACAGAATTTGAATATAATCTCAATTTGCTGCGGTCTTGATTTTCAGGTTGTCCGTTCTACAGTCCTAATGAACTCGCTGTTGCGTACGACTTCGTACACAACGATATGGAGAGGTGGGCCACAGAGTGGTGCGGCAAGAGCAGAAATGATTAGGAAACACGAAACACAACAAACAGAAGATTTACTTACTTTGCATTTTTCCAAACAAATGAAGACTCAACACAAATAATAAAGCGATAAATTCAGTCCATCTGTTACAACAGCAACAATGATGGAGACAGGGCCACGGCTAGGTGGCGTCTGCATAGTTTCATGTATCGATGTGGCTCCAGGTACGATTGAGCAGAGTCGCCGCCGCTGGCCATCCTACACTACTGGCCATTAAAATTGCTACACCACGAAGATGGCGTACTACAGACGCGAAATTTAACCGACAGGAAGAAGATGCTGTGATATGCAAATGATTAGCTTTCCAGAGTATTCACACAAGGTTGGCGACGGTGGCGACACGTACAACATGCTGACATGAGGAAAGTTTCCAACCGATTTCTCATTCACAAATAGCAGTTGACCGGCGTTGTCTGCTGAAACGTTGTTGTGATGCCTCGTGTAAGGAGGACAAATGCGTACCATCACGTTTCCGACTTCGATAAAGGTTCGATTGGAGCCTATCGCGATTGCGGTTTATCGTATCGCGACATTGCTGCTCGCGTTGGTCGAGATCCAATGGCAGTTAGCAGAATATGGAATCGGTGGGTTCGGTAGGGTAATACGGAACGCCATGCTGCATCCTAACGGCCTCGTATCACTAGCACTCGAGATGACAGGCATCATATATGCATGGCTGTAACGGATCGCGCAGTCACGTCTCGATTCCTGAGTCAACAGTTGGGGACGCTTGCAAGACAACAACCATCTGAACGAACAGTTCGACGACGTTTGCAAGAGCATGGACTATCAGCTCGGAGACCATGGCTGCGGTTACCCTTGACGCTGCATCACAGGCAGGAACGACTGCAATGGTGTACTCAACGACGAACCTGGGAGCACGAATGGCAAAACGTCATTGTTTCGGATGAATCCAGGTTCTGTTTACAGCATCATGATGGTGCATCCGTGTTTGGCGACACTCGCGTATCACCCGACGTGATAGTATGGGGTGCCATTGGTTACACGTCTCGGTCACCTCGTGTTCGCATTGCGGCACTGTGAACAGTGGACGTCACGTTTCAGAAGTGTTACGACCCGTGGCTCTACGCTTCATTCGATCTCTGCGAAACCCTACATTTCAGCAGGATAATGCACAACGGCATGTTGCAGGTCCTGTAAGGGCCTTTCTGGAGAGAATGTTCGACTACTGCCCTGGCCAACACCTTCTCCAGATCTCTCGCCAATTGAAAACGTCTGGTCAATAGTGGCCGAGCAACTGGCTCGTCAGAATACGCCAGTTACTACCCTTGATGAACTGTGGTATTGTGTTGAAGCTGCATGGGCAGCTGTACCTGTACACGCCATCCAAGCTCTGTTTCACTCAATGCCCAAGCGTATCAAGGCCGTTATTACGGCCAGATGTGGTTCAAAATGGCTCTGAGCACTATGGGACTTAACCTCTTAGGTCATCAGTCCCCTTGAACTTAGAACTACTTAAACCTAACTAACCTAAGGACATCACACACATCCATGCCCGAGGCAGGATTCGAACCTGCGACCGTAGCAGTCCCGCGGTTCCGGACTGATGCGCCTAGAACCGCAAGACCACCGCGGCCCGCCTGCCAGATGTGGTTGTTCTGGGTACTGATTTCTCAGGATCTATGCACCAAAACTGCGTGAAAATGTAATCACATGTCAGTTCTAGTATAATATATTTGTCCAATGAATACCCGTTTATCATCTGCATTTCTTCTTGGTGTAGCAATTTTAATGGCCAGTAGTGTATATCGTGGCAGCAGAGGGCTCTGAAAGCACAGAGCTGCTGCAGGTGTGGGTCAATGGACGCACACCATTGTGTCCACCACAAAGATAACACATACAACGTTACATTAGATAATCATTAAGGGAAATGGCTCTGAGCACTATGGGACTTAACATCTGAGGTCATCAGTCCCCTAGAACTTAGAACTACTGAAACCTAACTAACCTATGGACATCACACACATCCATGCCCGAGGCAGGATTCGAACCTGCGACCGTAGCGGTCACGCGGTTCCAGACTGAAGCGCCTAGAAACGCACGGCCACACCGTCCGGCTGAAATCATTAAGGGAAGGGAATGGTTCAAAAGGTCCCTTTACTCAGTCGGGCAGACAACCACTTGCTCGTGAAGGCGTCGTTGGGTCCTTCGCATGAGGCTGAAATCAACCTTCGTAATCATCAACCAAGAAAAACACGCCCGTATGCCACTCCCAGCGCCGAGCCACACAGTATACAAGCAGACCCCTGTAACAGAGAAAGGAACACACTAAACTCACGTATCATAATGAGGCAATTATTTACACCAAACTTTTCTCTAAAGTGCCCCAGTAGCAACGAACACCAGCACAGCAAAGAAGTGATTTAACTTTAGCAAGCTTAGAAAACAGTAGTGAAACAATGCGGCGCTGAAGTCAGCTGGCCAAATTATCACGGAACAGGTAACAAATGCATAGTTCGAAGCCTTACGGATGTAAGCTGGGTTTCTGGGGCATGTTAACTTGAATGACACTACATGCGATGGCATACACTACCAACATGTTCTAGGCACAATCTACACTGCGGCACTTGAATTTGTATATGCCAAATACCAGAGAATCTGGCACCGTGGTAACACATTTGTCTTTGCAGGAAACGGGGAATCTGACGGATCCTCACCAGTGATAGAACAGGGGAAACGGCCCTTAGTTCCACGGCCGTCGGCTTGATGGTGCAACCGCACCCTGCACCACGCCGTCTTTGGGCCAGGCGCAGGTCGCTGTCCTTTACGACGTACGTCCTCGTCTGCGGCGACAACAGCACTGCGTGACAGCAGGAACACGGCGCTGCCTGGCCGTAGGAACACAGCCACTAGAGGGCCTCTCGTACCTCACGTACGCAGCTTCAAGAAAAAGAGCACGAACGACATCGACAGTCCGACGATAACCGAGGCGTTGTCATGAGGAGGGGAATAATTCAAGAAAAGCAAATTATACAGAAGAAGCAAGAAACTGCAAGAAGTTGTATTTGCAAAATGGTTGCAGAAACTCCAAATTAAGTTTACAAATATATTTATAGCATGCTGTTACATTTGTGTAAGAAATATTATTATAGTGTACAAAGACAGCGGTAAAGTGCATGATATTTGATGTCCATCTCGTCCAACATCGCCCAGGATGTGCCACCATTCAAATGAGTCACGCTAATTGTAAGTGAATTAGCATATTACACAAACGTCCTCACGTTTATTTCGACAAAATTGGTTTATAAAACCGAAGATACCTGTTTTGACGATGACTTGGGTTCTATTAAAAGCTAATGATTTATAACACGTAAGTAAGAGAAGAAATCATGCAGCCCATTCATTGATTTAACTGTTTCCCCTGCTATTTTTCTGAAAGTTTGATATTTGTACTTTTATTGTGCTTTAATCTGTTGCAGTTGAAGCACTCGATGATGGCCTAAGGCCTAAATATACATTGTGGAATAAAACCTGTTGTATAGTCAAATGGCGATTACATCTTTCAGAGGCTTTTTGAAAATGTGCTTCCGCCACGGTTCCCATTCATTGTACGAATCTTTTAATTTCGTTCATCAAATTAGATGTTTCAGGATAGTCTGCAATTGTGTCACTCATTATTCAAACCATGAATCTTTAATTTCTATGATGGGGAGCTTATCCCTCACAATTCTAATCCAAGTAGCAGAACTGATCTTCACTGGCGCTGTATGCAATAATTAATCTCATAACGAGGGGAAATGATAGAAATCTTCCTCCATTATCTTTATAACATTGAATGGGTATATGTTTTTCGGTTTCTCGAATCGTACCAGCTGTTTGATCAGAAGACAATGGTTGCGAAACATTCTTTCTCTTCTCTGTTATGTCGAAATCTCTGTCGCAAGTGAGGCAGGAATGCCCCGAGACTGGAAATTTCAAGTTGACATAATTAGCCACTGCGTAGGTAAGAGCCTTTCAAACCATCCGGTTTTTATTTTGGCTGGTGCAGTCGCCACGCCACACAGACGGTATCAGAGTCAGTGGAGGATATTTGTCTTATGCTCAAAGTAGGATCGCCGATATTACGGAGTCCTCTTTTGTTTCATCTGCGCTGTGTTGATTAAACCAAAAAGAAAATTACCTTGGCTTATCCAGTTTTGGTTCCAAAAGTTTGAGTACAGCTTCCGTACGTCAATTTCATTAAAACCACGGCAGTTATATTTGCATTTACAAGTAGCCTGTGCAGAGGATGCAAACAAATGGGTTAGGTCACAATAAAACACAGAATTAGGTGTTAGCACTGAATGAAATCAAGTAAAATGCTTTGCAGACGGAAAAAACTGCAAAAAGGCAGACCAACGTTTACAGCATTTGTAGACTTAGAAAAGCTTTTGACAATGTTGGCTGGGATACTCTCTTTAAAATTCTGAAGGTGAAAGGTGTGAAATACAGGGAACGAAAGGCTATTTACAATTTGTACAGAAACCAGATGGCAATTATATAAGAGTCGAGAGGAATGAAAGTGAAGCAGTAGTTGAGAAAGGAGTGAGACAGGGTTGGACCTGTCCCCTATGTTATTCAATCTGTGTATTGAGCAAGCAGTAAAGGAAACAAAAGAAAAATTCAGAGAAGGAATAGAAGAAATAAAAACACTGCAGATTGCCGATGACGATTTAATTCTTTCAGAGACAGCAAAGGACCTGGAGGAGCAGCTGAACGGAAATGGACAGTGCCTTGAAAGGAGGATATAAGATTAACATAAACATAAGCGAAACGAGGAAAATGGAACGACGCTGAATTAAATCAGGTGATGGTGAGGGAAGTAGATTAGGAAATGACACACTTAAAGTAGTAAATGAGGTTTGCTATTTGGGCAGCAAAATAACTGATGATGGTCGAAGTAGAGAGGACATAAAATGTAGACTGGTTATGGCAAAGAAAGCGCTTGTGAAGAAGAGAAATTTGTCAACATCGAGTATAGATTTAAGTGTCAGGAAATCTTTTCTGAAAATATTTGTATGGAGTATAGCCAAGTATGGAAGTGAACATGGGCGATAACGAGTGTAGACAAGAAGAGAATAGAATCTTTCGAAATGTAGTGCTACAGAAGAATGATGAAGATTAGATGGGTAGATCAGGCAGCTAATGAGGAGGTACTGAATAAATTTGGGGAGAAGAGGAATTTGTGGTACAATTGACTAGAAGAAGAGATCGGTTGGTAGGACACGTTCTGAGGCATCAAGGGATCACCAATTTAGTATTGGAGGGATGCGTGGAGTGTAAAAATTGTAGAGGGAGACCAAGAAGAGAATAAAATACGCAGATTCAGAAGGATGTAGGTTGCAGTAGTTATTCGGAGATGAAGAGGCTTGCACAGGGTAGAGTAGGATGGACAGATGCATCAAACCAGTCTCTGGACTGAAGGCCACAACAAAAAGAGCAACATCTACATAGATAATCCGGAAAGCACCGTATGGTGCGTGGCGGAGGGTACCTTGTATCAGTGCTTTCCCTTTCGTGTTCCTTTCGGAAATAGAGCGAGGGAAAAACGACTGTATATGTGCCTCCGTATGAGCCCTGATTTCTCGTATCTTATCTTCGTGGTCCTTACTCGCATTGACAACCATTTGTATGAAACAGGTTCCGGAGGCATTTTGTGATATCAGTAGCTCCTGACAACATCAAACCGCATCAATAACACAGTAATGAACTTTTGGTCGCAGAGTAAAAGCTGGTAAATCGGTGGCTTGCTGACTTACTCTCATATCTATGCCAGCTCACATGAAGTTACTGTAAGTGAAGGGCTTATTTCAGTAGTGGTACAAGTCCATTACCTCCACTTTTCTGCCTATAATGCTTCTGAAATTAATGATCCAAACAAACAGAAAGAAAGGTTCATCTCTAGCAAGAAGACATATGCTTGAATATTTCTGATACCTCAACTGCGGATTTTTCAGCGCTCATTTAACTTTAGGTTCAAAAATGGTTCAAATGGCTCTGAGCACTAAGGGACTCAACATCTTAGGTCATAAGTCCCCTAGAACTTAGAACTACTTAAACCTAACTAACCTAAGGACATCACACACACCCATGCCCGAGGCAGGATTCGAACCTGCGACCGTAGCAGTCCCGCGGTTCCGGACTGCAGTTTAACTTTAGGACTCTGTATCTCTAAATGAACAAAAATGGACTTCTACCACTATTGAAATAAGCCCTTCAAGTGCCATCCTGCGTCGTTTGTAAGAACGCAGTCACTCACGATTTTGGCATTTTCTGCTTGTATGCCACTGGCGACGTGTCTTACGACCTATTCGATTAAAAAAAAAAAAAAATGCGGAATAAGATTTGTGTTGATTTACTACCTGTCCCATGTCAGTGCCTCAATTTGTGTTACCGTCGACTGGAATTAAAGAAAGAAATAGGAATGTGTTTTGTTTGTTCCGCACTGTTTGGACGTCGAGTGGTGAAGACTTCATCGGAACGGCTATAACTGACGCTTTGCAGCGTAACGAACCAAAAGAGCGCTGTTACCCGTCTGGAGGGAGAGCCGACAGATTGGCCCCGTCCATTACGGCCGGAGAAGCGGCTGACCTCTGAACCGGAAGGAGTGGTCGGCGGAATAACGAGGTCTGGCCGGCGCCGCGCAGCCGCGGGCAGATGAGCCGGGAGCGGGCGCCGTCCACCCGCTAATAACTCTGGTCGGCTAATAGAATTTAGCCGACGGATTAAGCGCCGGCCGGCCCGCCATTGTGGGCGGTGTTTTAAATCGGCGCAGTGCCGCGGGGCGGACTTTGTAGCGTTGCACCGGCCGGCGGTGCGCGGCCAGCCTTTGTGGCAGAGCGCCCGCGGCAGGCGGCGGCGGCGGCGGCGGCGGCGGCAGCGGCAGCGGCGCCTAATTACCGCACGGGCCACGGCCGGCCCAGGCGCCGCGCCCCGCGTTTTCCACGTCCCTGGACAAACAAATAGCGCGCCGGGGCACTGCGGAGCGCTGCCGCAGTCGGCACGGTATCGCGAGCTCCCGGGGTGGACGGCGTTCAGTGAAAACGCCGGCGCAGAGAGAGAACGAAATCACAAGTTAACAACCACCTGTACTCATCGCGAAGTCCCATGAAAGCGACACAAGTTACACGTAGAAATGAAAAATCGACGTGTCCTTTACATACTTCGGTGCTCAGTCTGTCAAAAATTATTTTGAAGAAGTTCGCTATCAAGTCGCGAGGTCATCGGTACCATCGGATTGGGCAATGATGGGGCAGGAAGTCGGCCGTGCCCCTTCAAAAGCGAATATCCTGGCATTTGAAACTTCCTGGAATATTAAAACTGTGTGCCGGACCGAGACTCGAAATCGGGACCTTTGCCATTCGCGGGCAAGTGTTCTACCGACTGAGCTACCGAGCACGACTCACGCCCCGTCCCCACAGCTTTCCTTCTGCCAGTAGCTCGTGTCCTACCTTCCAAACTTTACAGAATCTCTCCTGCGAATCTTGCAGAACTAGCAGTCCATTTCATTCTAGAAACATCCCCAAGGCTGTGGCTAAGCCATGTCTCCGCAATATCCTTTCTTTCAGGAGTGCTAGTTCTGCGTGGTTCGCCGGAGAGCTTCTGTAAAGTTTGGAAGGTGGGAGACGATGTACTGGCAGAAGTAAAGCTGTGAGGGCGGGGCGTGAGTCGCGCTTGGGTAGCTCAGTTGGTAGAGCACTTAACCGCGAAAGGCAAAGACATTGGAAACACGTTCATACTCTTTCACGATTTACACTTGACGCAGACAGCTGGGGTACACTCAGTCCGTCCCGGGGGGGTATGGGGTGGCAGCAGGAAGGGCTTCCAGCCACCCTTACAATTAACCATGCAAAATCCGTACTTAACCCTGCCGACCCTACGCACAATGCGGGATAAAGGTGGTAGGGAAAGAAGAAGAAGAAGTGACAGCTGATGCAGTCTGTACCTGTAAAGGAAATTTCATGCTAAACGTCAGTGTGTGTAAAATTTTCTTTAAGTGGTTATCTACAGCTGATAAAAATTTGGAAAACTTCACTTCTTTGCCAACAGCTGGTACAGTTTTGCTTACTCTCCACCGGTTTCGGAACTGGCTACCAGCTTCACAGAAGATGCTGCGAGGTACGAGACAAGAACAACACAAGTACGTGATTTCCTACGACCTTCAAACATGACAATGGGTACCAAAAATTGAAACATCTTAAGACCTACATAATGTACATCCATTGGCCAAAAATATGTCTCTGCCAAATCACAGCAATATTAAGTATAAAATGTGACTAATTATCACGATAATTATTTCAGTGAATTTCCACTGTAGTGGATTTACAATATCTAAGCGAAGCATTAGAGAATAATTAAAATGTACAGCTCTTGGCACAAAAAACTGTTTTTTCTTAAATACTGTACAGTGTCAGCCTGCCGTTGTGGTCGAGTGGTTCTAGGTGCTTCAGTCTGAAACCGCGCGGCCGATAGGGTCTCAGGTTCGAATCCTGCCTCGGCCATGGGTGTATGTGATGTCCTTAGGTTGGTTAGGTTTAAGTAGTTCTAAGTACTAGGGGACTGATGACCTCAGATATTAAGTCCCATAGTGCTCAGAGCCGTTTGTACAGTGTCTGAAGTCCGTATCAAGTTTCAAGAGCATATCCAGAACCCGAGCTCCAGGCAATGGCAAGCCATGTTAACTATGTTAATTTCTGTGTGACTGGTGAAATAGTACCCAGGTTCACGACAGGTAATTCTGGGTGGGCTTGCTTACAATCACCATTAATTATGTGCTTCGCCTTTCCCCGAAATGATGCTGGATTGATACATCCATCACTAGTAGGTGGGGCAGATCCCTTCTTCTTGTCAAGTCGTGCCACAAACTCCTCTTCTCCCCAATTCTATTCAATAGCTCCTCATTAGTTATGTGATCTACCCATCTAATCTTCAGCATTCTTCTGTAGCAATGTAACCTCCCCCTCACTTATCGACCTTAATGACAGTGAAAAATTAAACCGCGTGTACCTAATGGAAATTTGGGAAAAGCAATCGTCACCGAAGTTAATTTGTCGGTAAAGAGGGAGGAAAGGGTTACATCTAAATGAAAGGAAAAATGCAAATGAAACCGGTGGAAAGTAATTTTGAAAAGGGGTAAAGTTAATAAAGAAAGTAAATGTGCGGCCGTTACGTTAACAATTAACTAGCGGTAATTAGATATTTGAGATTTGGGGGAAATTACGGTCGCCAGTCCTAAGGACAATTACTATAGTAAATGAAAAAGATAGGTTATTACACATATAATTAGCACTAGAAGCGTGGCAACTGAAGGTTGACACGTGTAGTGTGAAAACTGAAAGTTTGTCAGAAGTAATAAATTTCGCTACAATCTGACTTACTTTAGCAAAGGAATTAATAAAACCGGATAATCGAAAGTTAATTTAGTGACTGAAGTTAATAGTGAGCTTTCTTTCTGATGCACATCGAAATTCAGTAAAATACGGTTAGTCTTCAACTACCTCAACAATCATTTCAAAAGCTACTTGAATCTATGCCATTTAGAAATAAGAGATTTAACTTTGAACTTGAATTAAATGATTCTGAACAATTAACAATAGCAAAATTTAGTACGTACCAACCTGAGCTGCAGTCACAGGTAAGCTAAAATACGGTAACAAAACTCGCACTCTTAATTTGTGCTTGTGTAATCTAAATATTGTAGCCAGCTATGAATACTTCAACTGAACTTTGAAATTAAAGCAGTGAAATCGAATTATATTACTTTAATGCTGGCGTTTGAATTTCAACGACACTCGGGTTCATTTCGGAAAAGGAAGGGACCCTGCTTGGCAATGCAAATGGGACAATGAGCAACAAAGGTTCATGCTAAGTTGCTGTAATTTTGTGATGCAACAATTTTAAAAGTTTGAAAAGCTGAGGTCTGCCATACAGTTCTATAACTTTACGTGCTTCCAGTCTTCCTTGTTGGTTGATTGAAGGTTTGAAGCCATCAATCGAGGAGGTGGCGACAGTCACTCATTGTCGGCCGTCGCTGTTGCAGAAGCTGGATGTTGGCGCGCCTTCTTCTCGACACGGTCACCAGACGAAACAGGCTCTTGATGTGCGATAGCTAATGTTTCCCGTCCGCGACACCATGTCAGAAACTATCATCGCAAGTCGAGCGCAATTACATGCTGCCAAACCCCGAAAGCGCGGCAACTCGCGGGAGCTTCACACAACACACCTGCTCCACTGCACCACCCCAGCCAGACTCTCCTCTGCCCGCGCTCCACGCGACAGAGTTAACACTCCCAAAGATCCTAAAGACTTTGGTTCTCCACACGACCTATCGATGTATTCGCTCGATAGCATAGTTTTCCCTAGGCCAGACCCAGCGTATAAATACAAATAATATTCACAAAACAAACCAACATAAATGCATAAATATATATATACAAACAGTAAAACAACTACAATATATAAAGAGACAGAAATGTCACATCTTGAGGTGACAAAATAAGGAAAAAAAAATTGCAGTGCAATAGTTGGAAATAGGAGGATATGCATTTTCGGCGTTAGAGCACCACATTTCGAAAGTTTCTATTCTCTTCTTGTCCAAACTATTTATCGTCCATGTCAGAGACAGCAAAGGACTTGGAAGAGCAGTTGAACGAAATGAACAGTGTCTTGAAAGGAGGATATAAGATGAACGTCAACAAAAGCGAAACGAGGATAATGGAATGTAGTCGAATTAAGTCGGGTGATGCTGAGGGAATTAGATTAGGAAATGAGACACTTAAAGTAGTAAAGGAGTTTTGCTATTTGGGGAGCAAAATAACTGATGATGGTCGAAGTAGAGAGGATATAAAATGTAGATTGGCACTGGCAAGGAAAGCGTTTATGAAGAAGATGGTTCAAATGGCTCTGAGCACTATGGGACTTAACATCTGTGGTCATCAGTCCCCTAGAACTTAGAACTACTTAAACCTAACTAACTTAAGGACATCACACACGTCAATGCGCGAGGCAGGATTCGAACCTGCGACCGTAGCGGTCACGCGGTTCCAGACTGAAGCGCCTAGAACCGTACGGCCACACCTCCCGGCTCTGAAGAAGAGAAATTTGTTAACATCGATCATAGATTTAGGTGTCAGGAAGTCGTTTCTGAAATTATTTGTGTGGAGTGTAGCCATGTATGGTGAGGATAGCATTCATGTATAGTAGAGGAGTCCCATCTGACAGTTGGGCTATTCAAGTCGCCTCACACACCACTCTGGAATCACATGTAAGCGAGTCATTGAACGGCACTTTGAGGAAGATCTTTTCTCCGAGCCCTTACCGTCGGATTTCAAAACCTAAGTGGCCACACGATCTTCAGAAAAAAGACGTCCCTTCGAAAATGAGGTAACAAATGACGGGACACACAAGAGGACTGAGACGCTAAAGGAATTATCTCAACATTCAAGTAATTTGAGGAATATCCACACGGAAATTTCAGCTTACTCCTCCAGATTGTGACCCTGTTGCCAAGACACTGCATTTTCGTCAGCAACAACGCTTCTCATACCAGCTTCGGCTTTGCACCACTTTTATTTTCCTCTTTCTCTCTTCCAGTCACGAGTGGTCCGCGGGAATAACGATTGTTGGTAAGCCTCAATGTGAGCTCGAATGTTACTAATTTTACTTCCATTGTCTTTTCGCGAGACATGTGTAGGTGGAATCAATATATCACTTTAATCTACTTGGAACCTACGTTCCCGCAACATTTTACAATAAACCAAACCGTGATTCAAGGCTCTTCTCTTGTAGTGTCTGCCAATGCAACTGGATGAGCGTTATTTCCTATTTAAGTCAATCCTATCTGGGACGGATCCCAGACTGACGAGCAATGTTACAATATTGGCCGAACGAGGGTTTTGTAAGTTACCTCCTTTGCAGATGGACTACCCTTTCTGAGGATTCTTCCAATAAATCTCAGCCTGGTATATATTTCTGAGATAGTTCCACTTTAAATCCACTCACAAGAATACTCTCAGATATTTAATGGATGTATTTGCTTCGAGCGACTGTTTTACAGCCGTACAATCGTGCAGTAACCGTATTTTCCGCTTCCTTAAACGCACTGCATTACATTTTCTCGTGCTGGGGGTCAGCTGGCACTCCCTGCTCAAAGTATCAATTCTCCGTAGGTCCTCCTACATTTCGTGACTATTTTCTAGCGTTGCGACTTCTGCGTTTACAATAGCATCATCCGCGAAAAATCCTCATGGGATTTTCGATGTTATCCACTACGTAGATCTCACGTTATGGAAAAGTAGTTGTGCTATAACACTTCCCTTGTGATAAGGCTGAAGTTACATATACATCCGAAAATCTCCCTCCATTAAGAATGACATCCTGTGTTCTGTGTTCCAGAAACCCTTCAGTGTGATCCCAAGGCTGGTCGTATACTCCAGATGACTTCGTTAGGTGACAGTGCGGAGATGTAGTGAACGCCTTCTAGAAGTCAAGGAGTGCAGCATCCACCAGGGCGCCGATATTTGATACCTTTCGTTCTCGTAACGAACAGATGACGCTGGGTTTTACAATAATATTGTTTGTGGTATACATGTTGGTTGCTATGTGGTATACATGTTGGTTGCCACACAGAAAATTTACAACCTGTCTCCAATAGATCCTCAAGTACATCTTAAATGAACACTCCACAAAAAAATATAACTGAACTAGTATCATTGGTGGCTGTCGATATGTGGTCCGAACTGATCGTCATTTGCTACTATCCAAGAGGCGTCCGTCTGGAAAAGCGTGCTCCAACAGCGAGTAACGTATGAAGTTGAGTACTGCGCGGAGAGCTGTAGTTATTCATCCACAGAAGATGCCCTACAGTTACGACGGGCTTGGCACGGCTTCTTCCCACATCTGCCACCTCCAATAACATAAAGAGATCTTCCACAATGAGATTTTCACTCTGCAGCGGAGTGTGAGCTGATATGAAACTTCCTGGCAGATTAAAACTGTGTGCCGGACCGAGATTCGAACTCGGGACCTTTGCCTTTCGTGGGTAAGTGCTCTACCATCTGAGCTACCCAAGCACGACTAAGGCCTCATCCTCACAGCTTTACTTCTGCCAGTACCTCGTCTCCTACCTTCCAAACTTTACACAAACTCTGCTGCTCGCAGGAAAGGTTCTGTAAAGTTTGGAAGGTAGGAGACGTGTTACTGGCAAAAGTAAAGCTGTGAGGACGGGGCGTGAGTCGTGCTTGGGTAGCTCAGATGGTTGCCGGCACGGTAGCTCAGCGTGTTCGATCAGAGAGCTGGTTGGAGGTAGCGTTCTCGCTTCCTGCGCCCGGATTCCCGGGTTCGATTCCCGGCGGGGTCAGGGATTTTCTCTGCCTCGTGATGACTGGGTGTTGTGTGATGTCCTTAGGTTAGTTAGGTTTAAGTAGTTCTAAGTTCTAGGGGACTGATGACCATAGATATTAAGTCCCATAGTGCTCGGAGCCATTTTTGAAGCTGGTTGGACTCTGTAATAAAAAAGTAAAAATAAGAACTGAATGGAAGGATCAACAAACGAACTTGACCGGATGTCATGTGACGTCCGCAACGACCAAACACAACGATCAACAACGAACAAAATGAAAAAAAAGAAAAAAAGAGATGGTAGAGCACTTTCCCGCGAAAGGCAAAGGTCCCGAGTTCGAGTCTCGGTCCGGCAAACAGATTTAATATGCCAGGAAGTTTCATAACGAGATCTTGTTCACGTTTCAATGGCAACGTCTTGGTGTAGCTGTAGTTAAAAGTCACTGTTCTTTTTATTCACTGTTGCGGAAACCTTTTGCACTTTGCCGTTGAAACTTGGTAATAGCGCACAAGTTGACATGGATCTTCCGTACCTGATGTAGTTCTTGTTAGTTACTACCCTGAGTTATTCAGTTTCTTCCTGAAAGTTTCCCATTGTTCCCTAAGAAACACTGAGCGTAACAATGTTATATATTATTCATGTTTTGGTTTCTTTTGAGATTTACGAGATAGAAGTACATCTTTAATTTCAGAGTCAAATACCACTTTTCTCATTAATTTAAGATTCATAAACTACCTAAGATTTTCAGGGTAGGCGATAAAAAATAAGAGAAATCGCAGCACTTACGGAAAGACCTAATTGTCGATTCTCCGTCGTGCTGTGCAAGAGCGGAATTATAGGGAAACAAGTCGAAGGTGGTTCGATGAAGCCTCCACCAGGCACTTAGTGTAAATTTCAGGTTAATCATGTAGACGTAGATGTACATGTACATGTAGGCAGGAACGGTTCAATAACATCTTTCCACACTAGCGGCTTATCACTTGACCACTTGGCGGTCCCTGCACCGCCCACCCTTCACTTCGTACACTTCCACCTGTGTCCCTGATTGTGGTACGCGCTGTACACAGATGTTGCGCTTGGGCACCCCTCTGAGCTTCGACCCTGAAGCGGCCACTATTAATTGAGGGAATGAGAGTAGAAGTGGGTGGTGCAAGTGACATTTGAAAAGAAAATGATCTAAGCACGCATCTTCAGAGTAAAAGAAATACAGGCGTTTTCCTGCATTGTTCTCTACTCTGTGATGGCGAATACAGTGCCTCAACTGCATTTAGGATACAACTAGTACAAGTGAAGTTCCGGACGAAATGATAAATGCTACTATTTCTAGTGAAATTTCGTATACGATTCCTTAAAACTAGTGTAACAGACTAATGTGTATGCTTTTAAGATTATTTATAGTAATATTTAATGCTTGTTTAAACAGACTGTTTTGAAACAGTGGATGTACATCTTGACGCAAAATCAGCTTATTGACACAATGGATCACAAGTCCCTTGAATTTGGCCATAAGTACATGGAATGTGACAATACAAAGAAACCCTTGAAATATGTATTTGTTCCCCAAGACAGGATGGAAGCAGTGGAGAAGATCAGCCTAAAGTTTTGCCTAATCGTAATGAAAAGAAAATCCTTTTTTTCAACTAAAGCCGTGGATGTGATAGCAAAAGACAAAGTTGCTAAAGACACTCAAGGGAGCAATATACAGAGGAGGAATATTAGTAGAATCGGAATCAGCGAAGAAAATCCTCTAACAGTGCAGTACAAGTATTCAGTAAAAGGTGATCTTGAGTTCACTGAAGAGTGTTTTAGGAGGCATAACATTTGTCGCCTACCAATACCTCTGCAGCAGTCTTTACATCAAGGTGAGTTTGAAATCGAATTTGAGAAGTGGAGAAATATTCAGGAAATAACGAACTACATCTCTCCAATTTATCATCAGTTCTATAACAATATATCCCATTCCCAAACAGCAGTTATCATGGGTGTAAGATTAGAGAGTGGAGAAAGAAGAGGTCATGGTCAATGAAAGGGAAAAAGAATGCTGAGAAATGCGTAAGATAGTGGTACAGCGTAAAGAGTGTTTTCCCAGGAAGGACTTTCTTCAAGAGATACCACGGAAGAGAAGGATTTTGAATCCATATTAAGGCACTGACTGTGAGAGTATTATGACAACGAATAATATTTGATATGTGTTGGAAACACACCAATATATTTTCGTTTCGGTATTTTATTTTATTTGCTATTTAGCTATTTTGTCAGCTTAGTACGTTTATTTTGCATTAATTGTACACTTATTCTTGTTTTATAACAAACATGTATTGTACTATGAGGATCATGTGTGTTGTGTCAAAAAAAATCTTCAGAATAAAACACTGCATAGACAATTTTTTTCCACCTGTACCTCTGTTACTGTATTACAGTTTTAAGATGCAAGGAGTATAAGTACTTTTAATAGATAATAAAAAAATAATGCTCAAGGAATACAATTTATTTCTATACGTACAGATATACAATGGCTAAGTATACATTAGAGAAAACGTATCTGATGTTTCGATGGGAGCTTACATAATTTATAAGTAGCCATTTAAGTTTGGCGTCCATTTCCTCAAATTGCTTCAGTAAGGACTTGTACCACCAGCACTCTCAGTCCCTCAATTGTGATGAGTCCTGTTGGGCACCTTAAAGTTGTGACACCCCTGACGCCCCTCTCAGCTTAGTGCCCCAAGGGACAGCTCGTGTCGCTTGTGGCTTAGACTGGTTCTTGGTGTAGGTTAAATCACATTACGGAAGTCTCTAACGGGACAATTGTAAATTTAGGTGGAAAGGTTCAAAAATGGCTCTGAGCACTATGGGACTTAACATCTGAGGTCATCAGTCCCCTAGAACTTAGAACTACGTAAACCTAACTAACCTAAGGACATCACGCACATCCACGCCCGAGGCAGGATTCGAACCTGCGACCGTAGCGGTCGCGCGGTTCCAGACTGAAACGCCTAGAACCACTCGGCCACACTGGCCGGCAGGTGGAAAGGTTAGGCACCTCAACCAGTATAGTACTTTTCTCTTCTTGATCCAAGTAACAGCACCCGAATTTCGTACATTTATTTATTTAGCATCCTGCACTGAGAGAAAAAAACAGTCCTGTATCTTTTCCTCGAGGTGCCCCCGGTCTCACCTTTGTTGCTGATGAGTTTCTCCACCCAATCAGTGCACACACGCCCGCCAGCGATCCCCGCCTGCCGCTCGCATACGAGAGGGGCTGCCGACGCGGCACTTGCGCCCCCGCCGGCAAATACAAATGAAGCCGTCGCCCAGGAGGCCGAGGAGCGCCGTGGAGTGGCCGCCCCTCTCCTCCCCCACAACGCCTCGTTATTAATGCTAGAAAAACAAGCGGCGCGGCGGCGAGCCCGCGCGCAGATTAAATTTACACATTGTTACGCCGCCGAACAAAGGTGGTGCTGGTAATGAACCCGGGCCGGCCGCGGCCGCGCGCCGCCTACAGTGTCCAATATTTGTGCTGCCACTCGGCCAAATATTGACGCAACCTCTCGAGCTGGTGCCGCCAGCGCCGGGGTAGCAGTGGCAGCGGCGCGCCAGCAGCAGCAGGGCAGCGCAAGACGCGGGCCTCCGTGCCGCCTGTTTTATAATCGACCTCTTCTCACCAGTGGCGAGTCGACCGCCGCTTGCGGTGACGGGGGCAGTTCGCTCTGTGGTTAGCTTTGCTAGATGTCAGGTAGCCGTTAACATCCAACAGGCAATTGCATGTACGCATTGTTAAAGATATGTCAACGGCCTAGCCGCACTGGTAATACCGGTTCCCGCTACATCACCGAAGTCAAGCGCTGTTGGGCTTGGCTAGAACTAGGATGGGTGACCGCTTGGGTCTGTCAAGAGCTGTTGGCAATCGGCCTTGTGAGGCCAATTGAGGAGCTACTTGACCTCGAACAAGCGCCGCCGGTCACGAAAGCTGACAACGACGAGGAGAACAGTATGCTGTACAGGATGGCCGTATGGGCAGGCGGTGGGCGTTATGGAATAATAGGGTAATTTTTAGAGAAAGGCCAGTTATTGGCTAAATCATGTTGAAAGATACTACATCTACATCTACATCTACGTTTATACTCCGCAAGCCACGCAACGGTGTGTGGCGGAGGGCACTTTGCGTGCCACTGTCATTACCTCCCTTTTCTGTTCCAGTCGCGTATGGTTCACGGGAAGAACGACTGTCTGAAAGCCTCCGTGCGCGCTCGAATCTCTCTAATTTTACATTCGTGATCTCCTCGGGAGGTATAAGTAGGGGGAAGCAATATATTCGATACCTCATCCAGAAACGCACCCTCTCGAAACCTGGACAGCAAGCTACACCGCGATGCAGAGCGCCTCTCTTGCAGAGTCTGCGACTTGAGTTTGCTAAACATCTCCGTAACGCTATCACGCTTACCAAATAACCCTGTGACGAAACGCGCCGCTCTTCTTTGGATCTTCTCTATCTCCTCCATCAACCCGGTCTGGTACGGATCCCACACTGATGAGCAATACTCAAGTATAGGTCGAACGAGTGTTTTGTAAGCCACCTCCTTTGTTGATGGACTACATTTTCTAAGTACTCTCCCAATGAATCTCAACCTGGTACCCGCCTTACCAACAATTAATTTTATATGATCATTCCACTTCAAATCGTTCCCCACGCATACCCCCAGATATTTTACAGAAGTAACTGCTACCAGTGTTTGTTCCGGTATCATGTAATCATACAATAAAGGATCCTTCTTTCTATGTATTCGCAATATATTACATTTGTCTATGTTAAGGGTCAGTTGCCACTCCCTGCACCAAGTGCCTATCCGCTGCAGATCTTCCTGCATTTCCTACAATTTTCTAATGCTGCAACTTCTCTGTATACTACAGCATCATCCGTGAAAAGCCTCATGGATCTTCCGACACTAGGTCATTTATATATATTGTGAAAAGTAATGGTCCCATAACACTCCACTGTGGCACGCCAGACGTTACTTTAACGTCTGTAGACGTCTCTCCATTGATAACAACATGCTGTGTTCTGTTTGCTAAAAATTCTTCAATCCAGCCACACATCTGGTCTGATATTCCGTAGGCTCTTACTTTGTTTATCAGGCGACAGTTCGGAACTGTATCGAACGCCTTCCGGAAGTCAAGGAAAATAGCATCTACCTGGGAGCCTGTATCTAATATTTTCTGGGTCTCATGAACAAATAAAGCGAGTTGGGTCTCACACGATCGCTGTTTCCGGAATCCATGTTGATTGCTACAGAGTAGATTCTGGGTTTCCAAAAACGACATGATACTCGAGCAAAAAACATGTTCCAAAATTCTACAACAGATCGATGTCAGAGATATAGGTCTATAGTTTTGCGCATCTGCTCGACTACCCTTCTTGAAGACTGGGACTACCTGTGCTCTTTTCCAATCATCTGGAACCTTCCGCTCCTCTAGAGACTTGCGGTACACGGCTGTTAGAACGGGGGCAAGTTCTTTCGCGTACTCTGTGTAGAATCGAATAGGCCTAGGGAGGTGAGGGTGAGCCAGAGCTTATAATTTGGCGAACATTGTTCGCGAAGCTACGGAAAGTTGTTGTCTTCCAAAACTAAGTCCACAGTGCCGCAGCACCGGGAGAAGCGGGAGATGTTCACTGCTACAGGGCGCGCATCCGACTCGCGGGTGAGCAAGAATACAAGGGAGCGGGCCCGGCGACGGGCGGCCGGGTATATTCGACGCACCACGCGGCTTCCTCCGCCCTGATTGGTCAGGACCGAGCAAACCGTGCGGACGGCATGAACCTTTCCAGAGCGTTGCCTGCTAAGCGACGTCTCGGGCGGCGTTACCCCGTAAGCACGTGAGAGAAGCGCGTGAACAAGGTGCCCTTCATCGGTGCTGACTTGCTGTTGCTAAACCGTGGGACAAAAGAATTTACAGGGAGCTAACACTGCCGGCCGTGGCTTGGCCGCAATGGAAAAATGAATTTACCGTTTGGAGGCTCATATAATAAAGTAAAATCCCTTATTGTCTGGCTCATCCTTTACAATGCTGACCACACGCCCCTCCACATCCGCATCCAGTGATTCGTATCGGTTGAGGATGCTACGGCGGTTGGTTCTTCCTTCCATGCTCCAGAGAAGGAATAACGGTAAGCTTTATCTGTGTTCAAAGGAATAGGGTGCAGATTTAAACGACTGCAATAAAAGCACGGCGAAGGTGGGCCGAGGGAAGCGCATTGTTTCTGTGGAACCTGGGTGGAAACATTTCTGGACGGCCGAGTTCCGCAATCTCATTGTGCAGTCACGTTAGTTGGCGCCAGTTGGTCGGCATCTGTGTCCAGGTAGACTGACTAGCGCCGGGAAGTCGCCGCTGCAATGGCCAGTGCAATGTAGACCGGCAATAAAGCAGAGGATGGGCCGTTGTTAGGCAGGAAGCCGACGAGACAACTGTGAGCATCCCGCGGAATTCCGTAGGACAGGTCACTGGCACACAATCGTCCAGACTCTGTTACAAAAAATATTTGCGAAAGCACAAGCCTTTAGTGAGTTTAAGGCCTTTCTTTGGAAACTTCGAAACGGACTAACAGGCGAGATAACAAGCTTTTTATGGAGAGGTGTGGTTTCATCCTGGTCATGTTTTTAGCAAAAGACATGGAGTAAACACGTGGGAAAGAGGCCGCAAAGCTGAATCTTTTCTCCTTTTCTCTCAGTTAACTTTAAAGTCTCCGATTGGTCAAATCGGTGTATGCAGAACAAGGAGCGCTCTCCGAGCTTTGAATGCCACGCTCCAGCTCGTGATTGGCTTGTGTTAAAGTGGGGGAAGTCTAAGATGTAAATGGGCTTTTACCACCGAGCTGAGGAGGAAAGCCGGCCGCGGTGGTCTAGCGGTTCTAGGCGCTCAGTCCGGAACCGCATGACTGCTACGGTCGCAGGTTCGAATCCTGCCTCGGGCATGGATGTGTGTGATGTCCTTAGGTTAGTTAGGTTTAAGTAGTTCTAAGTTCTAGCGGACTGATGACCGCAGATGTTAAGTCCCATAGTGCTCAGAGCCACTTGAGGAGGAAAGCGGACGGAGAGAGAAGATCACTCTTGTACTGGTGCTTCACTAGTAAAGAACTGCAGGTCTTTACCCAAATGGTGAGACTTGTGTCCTTTGCTAGTGTGCCACTTAGAGCCTGTGCCAGTCACGTTCTGAACCATCAGAGCTACTGCTTGGAGCATTACACACACAACGAGTGATTCGTGGGTGTACTTATTTATCCTGAGTCGGCTATCTCAACATCTGACATATTCCGTCACGCATAGTCGTGACACGGAGACGAATTGGTTTGGCAGACCAGCAAACGGGTCCACCTGCACACTGGAATCCACTGGTGTTTCAGAGGCTTCTGCGTTCCGAATTAACCGAACGCGAAACCGTGTGCTTTCATTTTACGGGCTCACGCCATTAATAACAGATTGCGGCCGTCCATGACTTCAGTCGCCAATCGCGTCGTGGTGTGCCGCCTTGGCCAGCAGGAGGATTAAGTATTCGCTGCTACGGCGTAGGGCTCCAATATATGTTTCTCAGCCCTGTTTTTTCGAACCATATTTTTCTTTTTTTGAATAGTAGAGTATAGATGCTTGGTGGTGGCGTAGTTTTTGTGCCATAATCCGGATTCACGTGTATGGAGTCAGATAAAGCGATTAGTGTTCTGGTTAGCGTCATGTGTCGATCCCCAGCTGATCACTTTGTCCACCATAGACCCCATGTTAGTGAAAGCGTTTGTCAAATGAAAATGTTTGTGTGACGTTTCTTTAGTCATTTTCTTGTCTTGTGATGTTAAGAGTGAATAAATCTATTGCCATGTAGATGACAACACATCCCTGTGTTATGATTAACAGTATCTTGCCATTTTTATTAAAGTCAAGATTCTAAAAGAAAGTTGATGGTTTGCACACTGTCCAGTCACTTAACTGTGACACTGCCTACGATTGATGTCCATGTGCGATAAAAACTCACGGACGGCAGGTAGCAGCACTAACAGCGGAGGGTATATAAAGCCTGTCAGGGTGACGTAGCATTCGTTGCGATTTATTTGACGTCCAAAAGGTCATGATCGCTAGCTTTCGGGGCAAGGGTGGAGTCATTTCCGAAACAGCTAAGTTCATAAATTGTTCGCCTGCCACCGTGGTTAAAGTAAAGCGTGGCAAAATCGGTGCCGAGGCAGCACGAGCCACAGATGACAGGGGTGAACGACGGCTATGGAGGTGTGAACGGACGAACAGAAGCGCAACTGTTGACCAACTCACCGTTCAGACGATCCAAGTGGTAACTAACTGTGTCTCCTCAACGAACGTTCAACGAACGTTACTGCGTATAGGCGCCTGCAGCACATGCCTGATTCTGCACCCATGCTCACTGCTGTTTATCGGTGACGAAGCCTGGAACTTGCACGGCAGTACAGCAATTGGACGTATATTCAAAGGCGAATGGTTCAAATGGCTCTGAGCACTATGGGACTCAACTGCTGAGGTCATTAGTCCCCTAGAACTTAGAACTAATTAAACCTAACTAACCTAAGGACATCACAAACATCCATGCCCGAGGCAGGATTCGAACCTGAGACCGTAGCGGTCTTGCGGTTCCAGACTGCAGCGCCTTTAACCGCACGGCCACTTCGGCCGGCTTCAAAGGCGACAGGCTGCCTTTTCAGATGAATCACGTTTCATGCTCCTTCGGATAAATGGCCGTTGGCGTGTTCGCTGTGGGACGTGTGAAAGCAAACAGAATGCTTGCGTTGTGGCCAGGGGAATGCTTTCGTTGCATTCCCTGGACGATCTAGTCATTGTGGAAGGCACAATGGATCAACGCAAGTGTGCATCTGTCGTTGGGGAGTTTGTTCACCACTAAATGCAGATTATTTCTCTTCGGCATGATGACAACTGCCAGCAGGACAACGCAAGGTCTCAGACAGCTTACAGTGTAAACGCGTCGTTGGAAGAGCACCAGTCCGAGTTTACCGTATTCCACTGGCGACTCAACTCATTGAATTGAAACCTAATCCAGAATCTGTGGGCCCACCTCGGTCGGGCTGTTCGTGCCATGGATCCTCAAACGAGAAACGTAGAGCAGCTGCCCACGGCATTGCAGACGGCATGCAACTACGTGCCTCTCAGCACCTTCTAGAACCTCATTGACCCTCTTCTGGCCATTCTGTATTTTGACACGAGCTCTCACTTATTTGACTTTACAGCATAAAATCCGCCTGTGTAACTACACAAAACGAGTATTTTTTGCTACGAGGGCTATCCACAAAGTACATTACGTTTTGGAATTAAAAATAAATAAGGTATTGGAAATTTTTTTTTATTATATATGTAGTGGACTGACAAGACAGCCAGTCCACAGTGACGGGTAACCGAAAGGCACGCGTTTACACACGCCGGCTGGCGTTAGGTCTGAAACAGGA
This sequence comes from Schistocerca cancellata, assembly GCF_023864275.1. Taxonomy (NCBI): domain Eukaryota; kingdom Metazoa; phylum Arthropoda; class Insecta; order Orthoptera; family Acrididae; genus Schistocerca; species Schistocerca cancellata. The sequence continues at coordinate 918,623,228 of NC_064627.1, read as the reverse complement.
TACGTAATGAACGCTATAAAGAAAAGTACGTAGCTGCTGGAATACTTAACTTTAATCCATCATTTGTATACAGCATTTCTGATGATACAAGTGAGACTCTCTATAGCAATGGTTAATGGCGCCTTGCTAGGTCGTAGCCATGGACTTAGCTGAAGGCTATTCTAATTGTCTTTCGGCAAATGAGAGAAAGGCTTCGTCAGTGTAGTCGCTAGCAAAGTCGTCGTACAACTGGGACGAGTCCTAGTACGTCTCTCTAGACCTGCCGTGTGGTGGCGCTCGGTCTACAATTACTGACAGTGGCGACACGCGGGTCCGACATGTACTAATGGACCGCGGCCGATTTAAAGCTACCACCTAGCAAGTGTGGTGTCTGGCGGTGACACCACAATATACAGATGAAAGCCACACCTAAATACTACTTTTCTATATAGTTGCCATTTAAATTAAGGCACTTATCGTAGCTATGGACGAGCTTGGAAATTCCTTCGTCGTAAAATTCGGCCGCCTGCGCCTTCAACCACGTGGTTACCTCTTCTTGAAGCTGTGCGTCGTCATCAAAACGCTGCATAGCCAACCACTTCTTCATTGCTGGGAATAAGTGGAAGTCGCTCGGTGCCAGGTCGGGACTGTATGGCGGATGAGCAAACAACTCCCACTTAAAATATTCGAGAACTTCACGAGTGGCATTTGTCGTGAACCAGCAAGATCTTTGAGCCCAACTTTCCCCTGCGCTTGTTTTGTATTGCTCTTCTGAGGTTGTGCAGAGTTTGGCAGTACGATTGAGAGTTTATTGTAGTGCCTCTTTCCAGGAAATCCACAAAATCACACCTTTTCTGTCCCAAAAGACAGTCATTACGTGGTTGGAGGCGCAGGCGGCCGAATTTTACGACGAAGGAATTTCCATGCTCGTCCATCGCTACGATAAGTGCCTTAATTTAAATGGCAACTATGTAGAAAAGTAGTATTTAAGTGTGGCTTTCATCTGTATATAATAAAAAAAATTTCCAATACTTTATTTATTTTTAATTCCAAAACGTAATGTACTTTGTGGACAGCCCTCGTACATGCATTAAGTTTCATTAATTCAAAACATCGTCAGCGGTAGTTTTTCTTTTTTATTCCGCCATATTTGAAAGTGCCGCCTATTCCAAAGTAATAAAGTGAAACACTAATGGAGAAAGAAATGCGTATGTTTTAGATGTTACAAAGACATATTTTCAGTAAGTTTAGTAACTGTAAAGTAACTAAGGACATTATGGCCACACAAATAAAGCATTTCAACAGCAAAATACAGATATATTGGGTATTTCACATTCGCCAGAAACTGTATCTTCCACAACCTTTCACCATTACAAAATGTACAATATTGACCCTCACTTCACAGTTCACAGTTTATCGATTTCACCACTTCCACGAAACCTTTTGGTATTTTCGATACTTGTAAATCAAGCCAACACACAGTGGCGTCTTCAGACTGCCAAGTCGGAGTTTGTGTCAGAGAATTCCATTCATAGCTTCCACCACACAGATCACACAATTTTCTCCTGACTAAGAAATCATTAAGAAATCATTGTGAGCCATTGCGTAACTAGAAACATATCCCGTCTGCGAAAACCTTTACGTGAAAACTCGAAAAAAATATAGAGGAAACTGTTATTTCCGCTCGCGAATACCGATGTCGGTGATATAACCGATTCCAAATCATCCTTATAATTTACAAAGTTAACTAAGATGTTTCGTAGGTAATACGTGATACTTTTAAAATTTTTTACTTCACCATCACGTTATAATGGTTTTTTCAACTTTTTATTGCTTCATCAGTTAACTTTCGAACCACTGCAGGCTCATTATCAGATCGTGGGAACTAACGCGAAACTTAAATTGTGTATTATGCAGAGGTCAGTGCTGTGACTGTGGCGCTGGTGTAAATAGTTGGACTTAGATGCACTCATAAGTCAGAGCAGTACGGCCGCTACAAACCAAAGAGACTGGATGTAGCATGGTGGCGTTGCGAGCACTTGATGCTGTAAGAAAAGTGCCCAAGATGAGCAGAGACGAATGGGAAGTCATTCTAGTGACAATACAGGCAACAAATGGGGAAATCCACTCCGGTGTACGACTTCGACAAAGAGCGGATTGTTATGTTCTGGTTCTCGGATCGAACATCTTGGAAACAACGAAGCTGGTCGGCTGTTCTCATGCTACAGTCACGTGAGCATCTGACGAAAGTGTTTCAAAGACAGCAAAACCGCGAGTAGACGATACGGTATTAGACATCAATGCAACATAACAGCTTGCCTGCTCTGCAAAGCAGGATAGGTGGCGATATGTGCAGATCAGTCCACAGAATGTGCTGCTGGTGTAAGCACATATATCTTGGAACACACCGTTGAGCGCATTTTGTTGAGCATGGGATTCCGCAGTAGATGACCCCCATATCGTCTCATTTGACCCAGCGACATTATCAGCTACAATTACAGTGGCCCCAGAATCGGCGAGTTTAACTATGGATCAACAGAAATGTTTCACTTGCTGAGATTAATCGTGTTTATTGTTGCACCAGTTTGATGATACCAAATATGCCACATGGAGGAGAATGGTTGCTCGAAGCGTCCACAGTGACATGGTCGCAGGCTGGCGTGGGGACATTCACCTGGGCTTCCATGGGATCTGTGGTAGGAACCAAAAGCGCCGTGACAGTTGCGGAGTACGTGACCATCTGCATCCCTTCATGCTTAATGATGTAAGGTGGCTTAATTATTCACCTAGTGCCACCCTACATATTCTGTGAGAAGCTGTATTTTTTCGCTTATTCGGTACAGCACCCTAGTAGAGAGAGACGACGGAAGGTCACAAGCTTTCGACTTTTGGTACAGTCATAAACATGTAGCTTTTAAGTAGCCTCAACTCTCGCGCTTGCCCCGACTGGGGCTGGCAATGCTAACGCTACGGGGGGGTAATGCGTCGGACAGCAAGACAGTGCTCTGCGAAAGAGTGATATCTACATAGAGGAATGTTTCCTTTACTTAAGGAAAGCGGCAGTTGAACGTTTTCTATGGGAACTACAAGACGCAGCGCCTCAAGGGCTGTTCTGGAACGTGGCTAGAAACATGGTTAGCCTCTGCCTGTGACCCCGAACACAAAATAAACAAAAAGTCTCGCGCTTGCTGGCACTCTGTCGAAATCTTGAAATTGCATCGGGGCAGCGATTGCAATCTCAGCAAAACTTGACCAGAGACTGGATGGTGCTAAGAATTATTACCGCCATTGGTAGATGACTTGGACCTTTCCCAAAACTGGAGAGAAGAGTTAGAATTTCTGTTTAGAAACTCTCTGCCTCCTGCCTCCATGAAAGACAGTCTTATGCGAAGATGGATCCAGCACGCTATTAATCGAAGCTCAAAGCCACCGCTTACGTAGCTAAGTACTGGAAGTTTATTTGGTGAGATTCAGCCAGCAATGATTTTCCGTGGAAAATTTCAGGGAGCGTGGTATTTGTTAACTTCAGGCAGTTAGTCGTTACGATAACTGTTGACCACACTCAATTGTTTGATTTGAAGGACGCACTTTGCATTTGTGAACGGTGTTTGTTCTTCTGATTTCACTTTTCATTAGCACTTTCTAATATATTCTTTGCCTGAGCATTGGTAATATTCATTACACGATCCAAATTGGTACGTAGATCGGAACTAAACATAACTGTTCTCTAACTTTGCATTCGTTGGTACCTTGTTGAAGATTTTTCTACTTTAATGCTCGATAGGGGAAACAAAAAATATCATTTATAAGTGTGCATTTTCATTTAATAGTCAGATGTCTACCTTATCTGCAACGCGCTATCGTGTAGTGATTGCCTGCGTGCGAGTATTTCATGTCTGATCACGTTAACGTGAGCAACAACTTAAAAAGTGTGAGCTTCAGATGGTGCAAATGGCTCTGAGCACTATGGTACTTAACTTCTGAGGTCATCAGTCCCCTAGAACTTAGAACTACTTCAACCTAACTAACCTAAGGACATCACACACACCCATGCCCGAGGCAGGATTCGAACCTGCTACCGAAGCGGTCGCGCGGTTCCAGACTGTATCGCCTAGAATCGCTCGGCCACCCCGGCCGGCAAAAGTGGGAGGAACTACCAATTCTGAACATAGTAACGCACTTAATTCGGAGGTAGATTGGTTTGGTAAAGTCTACAATGAACACGTGGGTCGAGAGTGACCATTGTCTCAATAGGTCATTCACGAAAATTCATAACCGCGGACAGGTGTACATTGATTAGCCCGATCGCGCCAGAAAGTCATATGAGATCGGCATGCAAGAGGCCGAGTCTGATCGTCATGGATGAGCCCTCAGGTCTCTGATCAGTTGTCAAATCGTGGACCCTTATCAACATCAGATGCAACGGACCGAAGAAGCGCCCTAATCCTTCCCTTCACGGTTAGCGTACTCAACAGACAATCTCACCACAGTAGAAGAGCCGGAGCGTCGACTATTACATATGACGGAGTTATTCAGCCGTCGTGTAATCGGCTGACCCTCAGAAATACAAGTTCGACCTTGGCCGCTGCTCCGAAGTAAGGACGTCTGCTTCTACATCAGTGAAAACAACTATGTATTTTTTTCGATCGCTATTAGGACAACATATTTTTCGCATCATAATTTGCAGTAATACACTTAAATGCATACTGTCGGTGTAGATTCTTCGGAATTGATGCTTTTCTCTATAAATTATAGAACGTTAGGTATATCCCTCGTTGACCATTAGAGAGGGTGGATAGGTTACGCCACCTTATTAAACACTCACAGCCCATAAGCAGGACGAATTTCCAAAAGCGCAAGAACGTCGCCTACAGAAAGTACAGACAATTTGCGGATAAAAATTCCCTTTACATTTTGTTATCTTTCCAAAAGTCCAGTTAATAATTAACATCATAGCTTCTTGTTTAATGCACAACATCCGTAATCATATGTCTACATCTACAACTATACTCTACGAGCCAGCTGTCCGAAAGAACAGACACCGTGCAATCATATAACTGATTCGCCTAGATGGGCAATCGATCCACCTTCTTCAGTACTTGCGGCCTCCTCCGGGAATCTCAGAGTAGCGAGCATGGAGGAAATGGACAGGTGGCGCTTGATGGGAATGTGCGTCGGCCGTCAGGCGTGCCGAGACAATCGCCGCAACGCGATGAACGCCGTGTCCCGGGTGGAGCAGTGGTCAATGCACCTGCCTAGTATGCAGGAGATCTCCGGTTCGAATCCCGATCTGGCACACATTCTCACTCGTCGCCGCTGATTCCGCGTAATTTCTCTATGCAGCTGACATCAGTAATCCTTGCTCTTTCCTTTCCTTTCTCCCCCTTCCACGTTCAATTTACATGTCTTCAATCAAGTCACACAGCTGGTCTCATATCCCTTAAGCTCGTGCTTTGTTCATTAGGCTTCAGCGTGGAATTAAATCTAACGGCTTCCGGAAGTAAAGGAACACGGCATACACGTAGGCGTCTGTGTCTACTGCTTACTTGGTTTCGTACACGAACATAGCGAGCTGGGATTCACACTATCGCTGTTTTCGGAAAATATGTTGATTCCTACAGCGAAGATTTTCGGTCTCGAGAAATGTGACAATACGCCAGCACAAAAAATGTTCCAAACATCTACAAAAGACCAGTGTCAGAGATAATAGGCCGGAAACAGCAGCCGTGGGGAGATATTGGAAGGGCCATGCGTCAACCTCACATAGAGCCAAACAGTCAAGACCACCTCCATATTAGCGTGCTGGTCCACCCTGGAACCTTATACAGCAGTGACAGTCGGCCTGCGCGTTGCCCTAATCCTGACGCTGGAGAAACCTTCGTAGCAGGAATTGCTAGGGGATTAAAGATGACGGAGTGTAGTTTCTGTTGACAATTCTGTTCTCCTATCTTCTCAGCCAAACTGGAAACTACCTTGATGAGCCGTGGAAGTGAAGGTAGGAGGAACACTTGTTTATCCGTAATTCGTGAAGGAATGTTATATACGGTGGCAACCACGGTACTTCTCGAGAAGACATGGCCAAGACCAACACTGGGTGAAATCCTCCCGCTTCTCTCACTACCATCATCAAAATAATCACTGGAATATAGGCGTACTCGGCACTGTCATTTACAATGATGCGCTGCAGTAATAGACTGCATTAGCGCCTCACAAAGAAAAAGGAATCAATGTGCGCGATTACAGGAAACTCTTTCAGCAAACAGTTTTTGATGTTGCCGAGCAGCAGTCATACAACAATTTTTAAATGAATACACTACCATTTCACGGTATCGTTGTTTATTTAATTACGACTCACGTTTTGGCCATTTATGCCTTTTCCAAGTGATTGAGTTTATGTCATTAACATATATTGCAGGACATCAAGCTCAAAATAGGTCGTAAAGTAAGAAAAATATTGGCCCTCCACGAAATGTCAGATATAAAATCATCATCTTGTAAAGAGATCAGTAAGTGATAGTGGGAGCATGTCACATTTAGTAAAAACAGATATCTTTCATATACCAAAGTACACCTATTTTTACTAATTATGACGTGCTCTCACTATCATTTACTGATCATTTTACAAGATGATGTTACATCTGGCATTTCGTGAGAAGCCAATATTGTTCTTAATTTATGGCCAATTTTGAGCTTGATGTCCTGCAATGTATGCTAACGATATAAACTCAATCACTTGAAAATGGCTTAAAACGCCGAAAGCTGTGTCATAACTAAACAAACAATACAGTCAAATATCGGTGTGTTCATTTAGAAACTCTTATACTTGGGGCTGAAGTATTCTTCGGGATGGCTTTACATTTACGCAGAGAATCTTTCAGCGTTGAGGAAATTTAAAGCTTTTGAAGTGCCTATGAGAACGAAGATAATGTGAAAAAATGTGAAAGTGAATTCGTTTGAATTCGTTCTTCAAATATACTGTTAACTGTTTATAATTTAAGTAGCAACCAGCCACAAGTACGCTTTAAAAAGTTTAACTCAAGCTACTACCGGTTTCGGATTTTTACAAATCCATCTTAAGATAGTTTCTTGCAGTTTTCCTTTATTTCCCGCTGGCGTGTCGTTCAGTGTTCCTTACTAGTGTGAGGGACTAAGATAACCAAAACGTTTTTTGTTCACAATACGCAAAATTACGATCCTTTTTTTTCGTTTTGAACTTCACAGAAACATTCGTGAAATGTGAAATGTGAACCGACGGAAGACTCTGTTAATATTCGTGAAATTATTTTTAAATTAATACAACAGAAAGAAGGAACTATTATTTATTGCAAACTGTGACCTAATATTACAGTACGCAAGGTTTATCATGGGAAACGCTGCAGATATTCGCTTTGTGTTCATGAAATCTAGCAGACACCAGCTGTTGATCGAGTATCTATTAGGAAGGATCCAGTGGCGACAGTAGAGCTGAGTGAGATTGACTACAACAGTCCCAGAACGTTGACAAATAGCGCGTGAATTCTACGTCTCCATGTATAGTCCGCAAGTGACTTTACGGTGTGTGGCGGAGGCTACGTTAAGTACTTCTCATTCTTCCCTCTTTCTGCTCCACCCGCGAATGGTGCATGGGAAACGCGATTGTCTGTTAACTTGCGCATGAGTTCTAACGTCTTTGATTATTACTCGTAGCGTAAATGGTTGCGAAAGCATACTTGACCTTTTAGCAACAAATAATCCTGGGCAAATAGTGAGTATTGTGACGAATACAGGTATTAGCGACCACATGTCAGTTTCTGGTAGGCTGAATACCGTAACACCTACAACCAGCAAAAAGAAACGCTAATTATATCCATTTAAAAAAGCTGATAAAAATGCTCTTAACGCCTTTTTAAGAGACACTCTTCACTCTTTCCGATTTGATCATGTAAGTGTCGAAAAGTTGTGTAATGTTTTCGAAGAGATAGTATCGACAGCAATAGAGAGATATATACCGCATAAATTAATAAGTGATGGTAATGATGCACCATGGTACACAAAACGGATAAGATCGTTGTTGTAGAAGCAACGAAAAAAGCATGTCAAATTTAAAAGAACGCAAAATCCCCAAGATTGGCAAAGTTTTACAGAAGTTCGTAATATAGCGCATACCTCAATGCTAGATGCTTTTAATAGTTTACACAACGAAATTCTGTCTCGAAATCTGGCACAAAACCCAAAGGGATTCTGGTCATACATAAAGCACACCAGTGGCAAGATACAATCAATACCTTCACTGCGCGATAACAACGGTGAAGTCCCAGATGACAGTGCCACTAAAGCAGAGTTATTAAACACTGTTTTCTGAAACTCCTTCACCAAAGAAGACGAAGTAAATATTCCTGAATTCCAATCAAGAACAACTGCCAAGATGAGAAACATAGATGTAGATATTCTCGGTGTAACAAAGCAGCTTAAATCACTTAATAAAGGCAAGGCCTCCGGCCCAGACTGTATACCAGTCAGGTTCCTCTCAGAGTATTCTGAAACAATAGCTCCATATATAGCAATTATATATAACCACTCGCTCACGGAAAGATCGTTACCTAAAGACTGGAAATTTGGTCAAGTCACACCAATACCCAAAAAGGGAAGTAGGAGTAATCCGCTGAATTACAGGCCTATATGACTAACGTCGATTTTCAGTAGGGTTTTGGAACATATACTGTATTCGAACATTATGAAGTACCTCGAAGAAAACTATTTATTGACACATAGTCACTACGGATTCAGAAAATATCGTTCTTGTGAAACACAACTAGCTCTTTATACTCATGAAGTAATGAGTGCTATCGATAGGGGATGTCAAATTGATTCATTATTCTTAGATATCCAGAAGGCTTTCGACACCGTTCCTCACAAGCGTCTTCTAACCCAACTGCGTGCCTACGGAGTATCGCCTCAGTTGTGCGACTGGATTCTTGATTTCCTGTCAGAAAGGTCACAGTTCGTAGTAATAGGTGGAAAGTCATCGAGCAAAACAGAAGTAATATCCGGCGTTTCCCAAGGAAGTGTTATAGGCCCTCTATTGTTCCTGCTCTATATTAACGACATAGCATACATTCTGAGTAGCCGTCTTAGATTGTTTGCGGATGATGCTGTCATTTACCGTCTTGTTAAGTCACCAGATGATCAAAACGACTAGCAAAATGATTTAGATAAGATGGTGCGAAAAGTGGAACTTGACCCTGAATAAAGTAAAGTGCGAAGTTATTCACATGATTACTAAAATGAATCAGCTAAATTTCGATTACGTGATAAGTCACACAAATCTGAAGTCTGTAAATTCAACTAAATACACTCCTGGAAATTGAAATAAGAACACCGTGAATTCATTGTCCCAGGAAGGGGAAACTTTATTGACACATTCCTGGGGTCAGATACATCACATGATCACACTGACAGAACCACAGGCACATAGACACAGGCAACAGAGCATGCACAATGTCGGCACTAGTACAGTGTATATCCACCTTTCGCAGCAATGCAGGCTGCTATTCTCCCATGGAGACGATCGTAGAGATGCTGGATGTAGTCCTGTGGAACGGCTTGCCATGCCATTTCCACCTGGCGCCTCAGTTGGACCAGCGTTCGTGCTGGACGTGCAGACCGCGTGAGACGACGCTTCATCCAGTCCCAAACATGCTCAATGGGAGACAGATCCGGAGATCTTGCTGGCCAGGGTAGTTGACTTACACCTTCTAGAGCACGTTGGGTGGCACGGGATACATGCGGACGTGCATTGTCCTGTTGGAACAGCAAGTTCCCTTGCCGGTCTAGGAATGGTAGAACGATGGGTTCGATGACGGTTTGGATGTACCGTGCACTATTCAGTGTCCCCTCGACGATCACCAGTGGTGTACGGCCAGTGTAGGAGATCGCTCCCCACACCATGATGCCGGGTGTTGGCCCTGTGTGCCTCGGTCGTATGCAGTCCTGATTGTGGCGCTCACCTGCACGGCGCCAAACACGCATACGACCATCATTGGCACCAAGGCAGAAGCGACTCTCATCGCTGAAGACGACACGTCTCCATTCGTCCCTCCATTCACGCCTGTCGCGACACCACTGGAGGCGGGCTGCACGATGTTGGGGCGTGAGCGGAAGACGGCCTAACGGTGTGCGGGACCGTAGCCCAGCTTCATGGAGACGGTTGCGAATGGTCCTCGCCGATACCCCAGGAGCAACAGTGTCCCTAATTTGCTGGGAAGTGGCGGTGCGGTCCCCTACGGCACTGCGTAGGATCCTACGGTCTTGGCGTGCATCCTTGCGTCGCTGCGGTCCGGTCTCAGGTCCACGGGCACGTGCACCTTCCGCCGACCACTGGCGACAACATCGATGTACTGTGGAGACCTCACGCCCCACGTGTTGAGCAATTCGGCGGTACGTCCACCCGGCCTCCCGCATGCCCACTATACGCCCTCGCTCAAAGTCCGTCAACTGCACATACGGTTCACGTCCACGCTGTCGCGGCATGCTACCAGTGTTAAAGACTGCGATGGAGCTCCGTATGCCACGGCAAACTGGCTGACACTGACGGAGGCGGTGCACAAATGCTGCGCAGCTAGCGCCATTCGACGGCCAACACCGCGGTTCCTGGTGTGTCCGCTGTGCCGTGCGTGTGATCATTGCTTGTACAGCCCTCTTGCAGTGTCCGGAGCAAGTATGGTTGGTCTGACACACCGGTGTCAATGTGTTCTTTTTTCCATTTCCAGGAGTGTACTTACGGATTACAATTACAGATAACCTAAATTGGAACGATCACATAGATAATATTGTGGGTAGAGCAAATCAAAGAATGTGATTCATTGGCAGAACACTTAGAAGGTGCAACAGGTGTACTAAAGAGATTGCTTATACCACGCTTGTCCACCCTATTCTGGAGTATTGCTGTGCGGTGTGGGATCCGCATCAGGTGGGACTGACGGATGAAATCGAAAAAGTACAAAGAAGGGCAGCTAGTTTTGCATTATCGCAAAATAGGGGAGACAGTGTCACAGACATGATACGTGATTTATAGTGGCAGTCATTATAACAAAGTCGTTTTTCGTTGCGACGGGATCTTCTCATGAAATTTCAATCACCAATTTTTGTCCTCCGATTGCGGAAACATTCTGTTGGCACCCACCTACATAGGGAGAAATGATAATCACGATAAAATAAATCAGGGCTCACACAGAAAAATTTAAGTGCTCGTTTTTCCCGCGTGCCGTTCGAGTGTGGAACGGTAGAGAGACAGCTTGAAGGTGGTTCATTGAACCCCCTGCCAGGCACTTTATTGTGAATAGTAGAGTAACCACGTAGATGTAGATGTTGATTTAGCTAGACGTGATTGGCAGTAGCATGTTGCTCAACTCTTCTTCGATCGTGCGCTACCGGAATTTCAACAATAAACGTCTCCGCCATACACAAAGTCACTCTTGCGGCGGCTACCACTAGAGCTTGTTGATATCGCACCGACTAAACCACCCCGTGAAGGAAAGCCTCGCTCTTCGTTGGATCTCCTGTATATCCTGTATTAATTCGACTTCGTAAGGGTCCCAGACTGACGAACAATATCTGAAAATCCACAGAACAATTGTTCTGCAAACCACTAATTTCGTGAAGAATTACATTTTCTTCAGATTCTACCAATGGATCTCAATTTGGGATCTTCCTACAGTTAGCTTATGTAGTTATTCCACTTTAGGTCTTTCGAGGGGTTACTCCTAGATACTTTCTGTTTGCAGTGAGTTTTCACCAAAAATATCAGACCAGCTGTGTGGCTGGATTGAAGAGTTTTTAGCAAACAGAACGCAGCATGTTGTTCTCAATGCAGAGAAGTCTACAGACGTTAAAGTAACCTCTGGCGTGCCACAGGGGAGTGTTATGGGACCATTGCTTTTCACAATATATATGAATGACCTAGTAGATAGTGTCGGAATTCCATGCGGCTTTTCGAGGATGATGCTGTAGTATACAGAGAAGTTGCAGCATTAGAAAATTGCAGCGAAATGCAGGAAGATCTGCAGCGGATAGGCACTTGGTGCAGGGAGTGGCAACTGACCCTTAACATAGACAAATGTAATGTATTGTAAAATACATAGAAAGAAGGAACCTTTATTGTATGATTATATGATAGCGGAACAAACACTGGTAGCAGTTACTTCTGTAAAATATCTGGGAGTATGCGTACGGAACGATTTAAAGTGGAATGATCATATAAAATTAATTGTTGGTAAGTCGGGTGCCAATTTGAGATTCATTGGGAGAGTCCTTAGAAAATGTAGTCCATCAGCAAAGGAGGTGGCTTACAAAACACTCGTTCGACCTATACTTGAGTATTTCTCATCAGTGTGGGATCCGTACCAGACCGGATTGACAGAGGAGATAGAGAAGATCCAATGAAGAGCGGCTCGTTTCGTCACAGGGTTATTTGGTAAGCGTGATAGCGTTACCGAGATGTTCAGCAAACTCAAATGGCAGATGGCAGAGAGGCGCTCTGCATCGCGGTGTAGCTTGCTGTCCAGGTTTCGAGAGGGTGCGTTTCTGGATGAGGTATCGAATATATTGCTTCGCTTTCCCCTACTTCTACCTCCCGAGAAGATCACGAATGTAAAATTAGAGAGATTTGAGCGCGCTCGGAGGCTTTCCGGCAGTCGTTCTTCCCACGAACCATACGCGACTGGAACAGGAAAGGGAGGTAATGACAGTGGCACGTAAAGTGCCCTCCGCCTCACACCGTTGAGTGGCTTGCGGAGTGTAAATGTAGATGTAGATGTAGATGAAAATATGATCGAACACTAATAGATATCTTTGGCTATTTCCGTGCTAAATGTTGCATTTATTTAAGCTCTGGGTCAATTGCCACTCTCTACACCATTCAACAATCCTCCCCACGTCTCCCTGACTTTCGCTAGTTTCTGCCGTTACCACATTCTTGTGGAGCACAGCATCACCTCCAAACAGTCTCTTCGAGCTTCCGAAGGTGTGTTATGTACTGGCTACTGAAAGATAATGGTCCAAAAACGCTCTGCTGGGTTACTCCACAAATTAAATTACGTACATTAAATTTACATCTGTCGTTTTAATCCGCGGATAAGAAAGGTAGTGCTATTGTACTAACAGTTACACCGTTCAAGCAAGTATCATTGAGTTGTGGGGTGAGGGAGATTGTGGGGTGATGGAGAAAAGAGTTAAAATAATTGTAGTAGTACTGTATGGTGGGAACGGCCTTGCACCTTACATGAGTCCATTTAACGTGACACTTTAGGTTTTGTTGGAGTAATACTCTAAATTACAGTGTAGGAAATCTATGGGGAAACGCATCGACACGCGAGAATTCCGCGATTTTGTAATTATAAGATTTTGCGGAAAGGCAGTACGCGAGACAGGGCTCGACTACCTCCCCGCCTAGCTGCCGAAGGCCACAGCCTAACGGTATGAATGGTGAACTGGGGGATTTCTGTAATCCGTTTAGAGAGGCCACAGCGATCGCCAACCTCTGAAGGACATGCGGCTGCAGGTGTTCAAGTCTTCACCAAAACAGAGCAGTTGATAGCTGGATGGGCGTTCCTGTGTGTGCTCTCGGCTATGTCCCACTAATTTTACGCCTTCGAGTAACTCAAGTGGGGCAGGCCAGGAGTTCCGAATAACTAACTTTCAATGCAGGAATCTGTGTTCGCTACGACTGGGAATCTTGCCGAGAAAATCTCGAGTGGTCTCTTGGGAGAAAACTTCCAGTAAACGTGTTATTGCCCACAGCTGTGGTTCTTCCCAGCCGGCGAGGGCGGAGTTTACTTGTGAAATTTTGTAGAAATAAAAGAATGGTGGGAAAGAGTTCTGTTCCCAGGCCGTACATTGGTCGGCACTGGCAAACTAGGTATTTTGAGAGCTTTTAGTGTAAAAGTTGAGGGGAGAAAACGAAGGTGAACAGTGACCTTGCTGGACTCTCGGTAAGGGTCTTCCGTTCTGGGCTCTCGTACTGAGAGCTCATTAGCCAAGTCGTCTCCCGTCTTGGTCTTTCGTTCTGAGTGGACGTTAGCCGCGCCAGCTCTTTGCTGCCGGGAAGATCGTTGCAAATAGAGAAGTTTATGGACAGCGGTCTGTTGTCTGAGTAGCGTAGGAGTCTACTTTCCGAGACGCCACACGCCAGCCGCACAGCCGCGCCGTCGCCGTCGGAGACCGCCGCTGCCGCAGGAACGTTACGGTCAGAACGCTCCCGCTTCGGCCTGTGTTAGGAGTAACGTTAAATAGTTGGATCACGTCCAATTGTTGTTTCCACAGAGGTTTCACGGTACTTTGGGGTGTAGTGGTTCTTCGTATTTTACGTTTTGTGTCGATGTCAGTCGGTCAGCCAAGTTATAAGACATCGCGTTTTGGACCAATTTTAACACAGTTCACTGCCAATGGCACTCAGGAGGATAATTTCTAAATTGTTCATTGTGTTTTATTCAGCATTGATCTGAAGGTTATAATAAAATTATTGTGATTCAGTAGAGCCTTTACTTTCAGTAGTTGATCCTGAATTCACCGGCCGCGGTGGTCTCGCGGTTCTAGGCGCGCAGTCCGGAACCGCGCGACTGCTACGGTCGCAGTTTCGAATCCTGCCTCGGGCATGGATGTGTGTGATGTCCTTAGATTAGTTAGGTTTAAGTAGTTCTAAGTTCTAGGGGACTGATGACCACAGCTGTTAAGTCAAATGGCTCAGAGCCATTTGAACCATTTTTTTGATCCTGAATTCACCCTTTCGCGTTATTTTATTTTTGTGTGTGTGTTTCATGTCATTGAACACTCTAAGTATTCATGATCATTCATGTTTGGAAGTAAAAACAGGTGTGATTCATCGTCATCGCCACCACCGCAGATTACTTAGGGGTGACAGGGCCACATTTAAATCTAGCGTTATCCATTTTTGCGTAGAGTTCCACTCCCAATTTCTCTGCAAGTTGTTTGTCAGGGTCGAACACACGCAAAAAGCGGACAAGCAACGGGTGCGGTATTACAGTACTTTCTAATAATATTGTTGTACCTAACAGTAATTACCATCATACACAAATGTATTAACGTGGTATGTATAGTTGTATCGTCTGTTCTAGTTACTTACGCCATGGTTTGATTATCATTGTGCAGGTGCTGGTAAAAAACGTTGTGTCGTTGCTAAATGTACAAAAATAGCATGAGGGAGGTGGGACGTTCCGGGGGTTATATAAGCTATGAAATCCAATGCGATGGTCATTGGCCGTGGTCATCTGAAGGGTGTCCAAGGACTGCCTGGAGACGGCGAGGCGTGGCAGGCGGCATTTGGGCCGCCCCGCTGTGTCCACTTAATTTTTTACAGCCCGCGCGGCCCGGGAGGCGCTAATGTAATTTACGCAGCGCTGTAAAAGCGGCGAGCTGCCTGTGTGTGCGAGCGTGCGTGTGTGTGCGTGTGTGCCACCGTGTGGCCGGCTCCCAGCCTCCGGTCGTCTCAGGACGGCCTGCTGCGCGCCACGCCACCTGTTCGCCGGAGGACTGCCATCCAGGTCGCCACGCGTTTTGTGCGCGCTTCCGTCGCTCGCTTACTCGAGAGCAAGGCAGGCACAGTTCCTTTGTTGAAATATTTGAGCTTAAAAATGCCACTGCCCTGCTCGGATCTCAGATTTAGGCAGCGTGTAGTTACCACCAGTAAAATTATAGCCTGCGTGATGTTAGTGAATCACCTAAGATTCACTAGCTCCTGAATGGGACGTTCGACGTTCCTTTCATTGACGCCATTTGTTTGATATCTCGTCTTACCTCCAAAGACTACATTGATGCAGCTCTTCTCACTCGTCTATCCGGTAGAAACCTCTTAATCTCTCCATAACTACTGACTCTTGTCTGGAGCTTTCTATACAATTTTTACTCCCCGCACCTTAATTAACAAACTGACTTCCTGGGTACATCAGGATGTCGCCTACCAATCGATCCCTTCTTTCAATGAAGTGATAGGGTTCCTGCACTTAACTTAGGATCCACTTAGCAACTAATAAATACACGAAACCCTCCGTTGCCAAATTTACCTTTATTGCAATTTTAATTCACGTGGAAGCCATTAAAACAGCATACATGGAGGCAAAATGTACGCATCTAAAAGCTATTTAAAAAAGGAATAAAATCACTTAAATTTGTTTCCACAAGAGGAGAATACAACCTCCCAATTCGGACGTCGCTAACACATTTTACTGACATTAAATATAACAAGATAAATAATCATAGCCGACCGAAGTGGGCGTGCGGTTCTAGGCGCTGCAGTCTGGAACCGCGAGACCGCTACGGTCGCAGGTTCGAATCCTGCCTCGGGCATGGATGTGTGTGATGTCCTTAGGTTAGTTAGGTTTAACTAGTTCTAAGTTCTAGGGGACTAATGACCTCAGAAGTTGAGTCCCATAGTGCTCAGAGCCATTTGAACCATAAATAATAATCATACATGTGACGAGGACAAGTGAATAACACTATGAATCTTTACAGATGAGAATACGACTATTCGCGTCCTGGCAAGGGAGATACTTAACTTCAACGTATAAGGTGATTAAAGTGAGCCCTAATTCCACTCGACAAACGTAGTAACGATATAACCGAGACAAATGTACTGAAGGAGAATAGCCGGATGTGCCGTAATAAAAAGGGCCACTATCAACTCCGTCAGGACGCGACCCCCGTGAACACGACAGTTTCAACTACCTGCAACATACACAAAGTCATTCGTAGCTTCTTAAAAACAATTAACATGAAAAGGCACAGCGCGTAACACAGTAATAAAATATAAACGACTACTTCACAGAACTAGCTCCTCTTTAGACAAAGCAAACAGGAGAATATTAATAACATGCAAAATACTTCTAACCTACAACAAATAGAATATCGTCTTGAGCTCATAGAATACTCAGTTTGACTTGCCTCTTTATAGGTCTTACAACTCAACAGTGTCAGCTTAAGCAAACCCGCGAATACAAAACTCGAGATATTACAGGAATAATGATTGAAGCCATTGACAATGTTAAACTGCCACACAGAGGAGACAATAGTAATTTACAGCGGCACATCACCGACGTTACATCTCCAATTTAGTATAATCAGAATAAACAATTTTGTGTATAATAATTACTTACAGTACCATGACAACCTCCGAATAACACTTATTACCCATGGTAGAAGCTGGTATCAAAAATGATTCAAATGGCTCTGAGCACTATGGGACTTAACTTCTGAGCTCATTAGTCCCCTAGAACTTACAACTACTTAAACGTAACAAACCTAAGCACATCACACACACCCATACCCGTGGCAGGACTGGAACCTGCGACCGTAGCGGTCGCGCGGTTCCAGACTGTAGTGCGTAGAATCGCTCGGTCACCCCGGCCGGCCGGTGCTGGTATCGAAAGGCACCTTTAGTAATACAGAGTTCGAGAGCATTCACTTATTGGAAGGGTCTCAACTTTACATCCCTTTCCACATACCTCTCTGCGTACACACTTCTGCAACTGAAGAAGGGCATATAAATGCACATATAACTGACACAGATTTAAGCAGAATAAAACATTACCTTAGTATGGCGCAAATGGCTCCATTTGCTTTACTCGTGGGATATCTTCACCATTCAGTACTTCTGAAATATATTCAACAATGCGTGAGAGCAAGACGTCGCCGTGGTATCAGCTATTTACTTCACATAATTTTCTGCACAGACACAAGGCAGACGAAGCGTTTTCACATGCAACAGCGGCGAGCATCACACATTTCCTCCGTCACGCCATAGACATATCTCAATTTCAATGGCCAGTAACAAGAACCTATACATGCCCTCGCGATACCAAACCCGAGATCCCATCAAGTCACTACCGCGATCTCTCGCTGACCCTGCCCATAGCGTACAGGCCTCACGGTAAACGTCAACAACCCACCTCCGACTCTGCGAATATCCACTCCACTGACCCTTTTCTCTCTCCCTTAACCACCCGAACACCGGCCTGAATCGCGGAAGGCACAGATGGTGACCCTATAATCGGTGGCAGCGATGCCATCCTAAGTGCGAGAACACTGGCGCCAGCCGCGCCACGGCCCATCAAGCTGCGTCACAAATTTCTTTTCTCGCCAATTCGATTCCGGTCCTCTTCGTTAGTTACCCTTTCTGCCCAGTCTTCACCAGCATTATACACTGGAGCAACAAAGAAACAGGTATAGGAATGCATATTCAAATACAGAGATATGTAAACAGGCAGAATGCGGCGCTGCGGTCTGCAACACCTATACATGATGTTACAAAAAGGTACGGCCAAACTTTCAGGAAACATTCCTCACACACAAGGAAAGAGAATATGTTATGTGGACATGTGTCCGGAAACGCTTACTTTCCATGTTAGAGCTCATTTTATTACTTCTCTTCAAATCACATTAATCATGGAATGGAAACACACAGCAGCAGAACGTACCAGCGTGACTTCAAACGCTTTGTTACAGGAAATGTTCAAAATGTCCTCCGTTAGCGAGGATACATACATCCACCCTCCGTCGCATGGAATCCCTGATGCGCTGATGCAGCCCTGGAGAATGGCATATTGTATCACAGCCGTCCACAATACGAGCACGAAGAGTCTCTACATTTGGTACCGGGATTGCGTAAACAAAAGCTTTAAAATGCCCCCATAAATGAAAGTCAAGAGTGTTGAGGTGAGAAGAGCGTGGAGGCCATGGAACTGGTCCGCCTCTACCAATCCATCGGTCACCGAATCTGTTGTTGAGAAGCGTACGAACACTTCGACTGAAATGTGCAGGAGCTCCATCGTGCATCAACCACATTTTGTGTCGTACTTGTAAAGGCTCATGTTCTAGCAGCACAGGTAGAGTATCCCGTATGAAATCATGATAACGTGCTCCATTGAGCGTAGGTGGAAGAACATGGGGCCCAATCAAGACATCACCAACAATGCCTGCCCAAACGTTCACAGAAAATCAGTGTTGATGACGTGATTGCACAATTGCCTGCGGATTCTCGTCAGCCCACACATGTTGACTGTGAAAATTTACAATTTGATCACGTTGAATGAAGCCTCATCCGTAAAGAGAACATTTGCACAGAAATGAGGATTGACACATTGTTGGATGAACCATTCGCAGAAGTGTACCCGTGGAGGTCAATCAGCTGCTGATAGTGCCTGCACACGCTGTACATGGTACGAAAACAACCGGTTCTCCCGTAGCACTCTCCATACAGTGACGTGGTCAGCGTTACCTTGTGTAGCAACAACTTCTCTGACGCTGACACTAGGGTTATCGTCAACTGCACGAAGAGTTGCCTCGTCCATTTGCAGGTGTCCTCGTCGTTCTAGGTCTTCCCCAGTCGCGAGTCATAGGCTGGAATGTTCCGTGCTCCCTAAGACGCCGATCAATTGCTTCGAACGTCTTCCTGTCGGGACACCTTCGTTCTGGAAATCTGTCTCGATACAAACGTACCGCGCCACGGCTATTGCCCCGTGCTAATCCATACATCAAATGGGCATCTGCCAACCCCGCATTTGTAAACATTGCACTGACTGCAAAACCACGTTCGTGATGAACACTAACCTGTTGATGCTACGTACTGATGTGCTTGATGCTAGTACTGTAGAGCAATGAGTCGCATGTCAACACAAGCACCGAAGTCAACATTACCTTCCTTCAATTGGGCCAACTGGCGGTGAATCGAGGAAGTACAGTACATACTGACGAAACTAAAACGAGCTCTAACATGGAAATTAAGCGTTTCCGGGCACATGTCCACATAACATCTTTTCTGTATTTGTGTGTGAGGAATGTTTCCTGAAAGTATGGCCGTACCTTTTTGTAACACCCTGTATAAGACAAGGGTCTGGCGCAGTTGTGCTACAATTGCAGGTTATCAAGATTTAAGTGATTTTGAACGTGATGTTATAGTCGGCGTACGAGCGATGGGACACAGCATCTCGGAGGTAGCGATGAAGGGCGTTCTCCCGTACGACCATTTCACGAATGTACCGTGAATACCAAGAATCCGGTAAAACATCAAATCTCCGACATCGCTGCGATCGGAAAAGAACCCTGCTAGAACGGTACCAACGATAACTGAAGAGAATCGTTCATCGTGACAGAAGTGCAACCCTTCCGCAAATTGCTGCACATTTCAATGCTAGGCCATGAAATAGTGTCAGCGTGCGAACCATTCAACGAAACATCATCGGTGTGAGCATTCGAAGCCGAAGGCCCAATCGTGTATCCTAGATGACTGCACGACATGACGCTTTACACCACGCCCGGGCCCGTCGACACCGACATTGGACTGTTGATGACTGGAAACATATTGCCTGTCGAACGAGTCTCGTTTCGAAGTGTATCGAGCTGATGGACGTGTACGGATATGGAGAGCAACTTCATGAATCCATGGTCCCTGCATGTCAGCAGGGGACTGTTCAAGCTGGTGCAAGCTCTGCAAAGGCGTGAACAGTTGTAGTGATATGGGACCCCTGATATGTCTAGATACGACTATGAAAGGTGACACTTACGTAAGCATTCTATCTGATCACCTGCATTGTGCATTCCGACGGACTTTGGGCAATTCCAGCAGGACAATGTGACGTCCCACACGTCCAGAATTATTAGTGTCCGCCGCTCGTGGTCTCGCGGTAGCGTTCTCGCTTCCCGAGCACGGGGTCCCGGGTTCGATTCCCGGCGGGGTCAGGGATTTTCACCTGCCTCGAGATTACTGGGTGTTTGTGTTGTCCTCATCATTTCATCATCATCCAGGAAAGTGGCGAAATTGGACTGAGCAAAGATTGGGTACTTGTACGGGCGCTGATGACCACGCAGTTGAGCGCCCCACAAACCAAACATCATCATCATCACGTCCAGAATTGTTACAGCGTGGCTCCAAGGAAACTCTTTTGAGCTTAAACACTTCAGCTGGCCACCAAACTCCCCAGACATCAACATTATTGAGGATATCTGGGCTACCTTGCAACGTGCTGTTCAGAAGGGATCTCCACCCCCTCCACGATCTTTTGCAGCACTTCTGCGTGTTCGCAGACAATATTAGGTAGGTGTACCAGTTTCTTTAGCTCTTCAGTGCGTTTTATTTAAGTTTACAACCTCTCCTTTATGGTCATATTACCATGGTGTTTGTAAATCTCTGGCCTCTCCAGGCACAATTAATTTAAATATAAAAAAGATGCTGGTTTTGTGCCAAAAGAATGGCCATCGATTACTTTTAATCGAGAACTGTAACTCCAGCCAGCATGATTTACACACTCGGCGTCATGTGAAGGTGTGTTGAAACCTATAGACAGCTTTATATAGTCAAGAGCCCATGCAGCCTTTGATGCAGCTACATGTCCTCCAACTTGCTTTGTGTTGCGAGGAAGTGCCACCCCATGCCTCCGCTGGTTTGGCCAATATATCTGCCCTGCGCTGCTCGTGGTTCTCCAAACTGCAAAAAACATGCAGTCAGTTCCATCGCCTCTAATTCCTTCATGTTGTTGTTGTTGTGGTCTTCGGTCCTGAGACTGGTTTGATGCAGCTCTCCATGCTACTCTATCCTGTGCAAGCTTCTTCGTCTCCCAGTACCTACTGCAGCCTACATCCTTCTGAATCTGCTTAGTGTACTCATCTCTTGGTCTCCCTCTACGATTTTTACCCATTATGTGCCCTCCAGTACTAAATTGGTGATCCCTTGATGCCTCAGAACATGTCCTACCAACCGATCCCTTCTTCTAGTCAAGTTGTGCCACAAACTTCTCTTCTCCCCAATTCTATTCAATACCTCCTCATTAGTTATGTGATCTACCCATCTAATCTTCAGAATTCTTCTGTAGCAGCACATTTCGAAAGCTTCTATTCTCTTCTTGTCTAAACTGTTTATCGTCCACGTTTCACTTCCATACATGGTTACACTCCGTACAAATACTCTCAGGAACGACTTCCTAACACTTAAATCAATACTCGATGTTAGCAAATTTCTCTTCTTCAGAAATGCTTTCCTTGCCACTGCCAGTCTACATTTTATATCCTCTCTATTTCGACCATCATCAGTTATTTTGCTCCCCAAATAGCAAAACTCCTTTACTACTTTAAGTGTCTCATTTCCTATTCTAATTCCCTCAGCGTCACCCGACTTAATTCGACTACACTCCATTATCTTCGTTTTGCTTTAGTTGATGTTCATCTTATACCCTCCTTTCAAGACATTGTCCATTCCGTTCAACTGCTCTTCCAAGTCCTTTGCTGTTTCTGACAGAATTACAATGTCATCGGCGAACCTCAAAGTTTTTATTTCTTCTCCATGGATTTTAATACCTACTCCGAACTTTTCTTTTGTTTTCTTTACTGCTTGCTCAATAAACAGATTGAATAACATCGGGGAGAGGCTACAACCCTGTCTCACTCACTTCCCAACCACTGCTTCCCTTTCATGTCCCTCAACTCTTATAACTGCCATCTGGTTTCTGTACAAATTATAAATAGCCTTTCGCTCCCTGTATTTTACCCCTGCCACCTCCAGAATTTGAAAGAGAGTATTCCAGTCAACATTGTCAAAAGCTTTCTCTAACTCTACAAATGCTAGAAACGTAGGTTTGCCTTTCCTTAATCTTTCTTCTAAGATAAGTCGTAGGGTCAGTATTGCCTGACGTGTTCCAACATTTCTACAGAATGCAAACTGATCTTCCCCGAGGTAGGCTTCTACCAGTTTTTCCATTCGTCTGTAAAGAATTCGCATTAGTATTTTGCAGCTGTGACTTATTAAACTGATAGTTCGGTAATTTTCACATCTGTCAACACCTGCTTTCTTTGGGATTGGAATTATTATATTCTTGCTGAAGTCTGAGGGAATTTCGCCTGTCTCATACATCTTGCTCACCAGATGGTAGAGTTGTGTCAGGACTGGCTCTCCCAAGGCTGTCAGTAGTTCTAATGGAATGTTGTCTACTCCCGGGACTTCGTTTCGATTTAGGTCTTTCAGTGCTAATTCCTTCATAAAACTACGTAACGCCATAGCCTACTACTAGCTGGCCTCTGCCCGTGGTTAGTGGAACACCTGCAGCCCAAATCACGTCGTACACCTTGCCCTCTGTTGCATGAAAGTGCCAGCCCGAGCCTTACCTGGTTTAGCCTATACGCCCATTCTTGGGCCACCCCTGGTTCTCCAAACTGGTTTCAAAAAAATAGCACGGTGACTGCTGTGACAGTCCGAAAAGACATGTACCCAACTCCTACAAGTTACTAGCTAATACCGTAGGCCACTACGAGCTATCCTCTGCCTGTGGCTAGAACACCTCTTGCCACTCAGATCCTATGCTCCACCTTGCTCTCTGTTGCATGGACGTGCCGCCCGAAGCCTTTCCTGGCTTGGACTATATACCTGATCCTGCACTCCTCCTGGTTCTCCATAGTAGCTCCAATAATATAGCACAGCAGCGGCTCTGATCTTCCGAAAAAACGTGCACTTAGTTCCATCACCTCTAATTCATTCATGCAACTAGCTATTAATTAATTCAGTATGACAATCACTATTAATCATCTTTAACAAGCGTCTTTCATCACAGAATACTCCTAACCTAATGAAAATGCCCTAATTATGTGTGTCCACCTGACTAATTAAGTAAATACAAGAAATGTATTCGCAGTTGTTAACACGAACAATCATCAGGTGTGTATGGGAAAGGTCAGAATGTGTGTTGGATCAGGTATCAAACCCAGACTTGCTGCTTCTTTACGCGAGCGGTCGTCTTAATTGTTTTGGCTGTCCATGCACGATTTACGCTCAGAACCGATCTTCCGTAAGTCATTGTTCCTGCGACATAAGCTGTACTCGCACACACATTATGAACTCCCGTACAGGAAAAGACATTTTGATTGAAAGTCGTTGCCTGGTATGAGTGGATGAATATGACACTGCAGCGCCTGTTTCGTCTAGAAGAACGATGCAATGTTCATTCGGACATGCATCGTTCTTCTTAACGACGCAGCATCGTTGAAACGCCTGCTAAACCCGCTGGGCGTAACAGGTGATTAGGATTGAGGAAAGGGCCAAATAAGGTGGCAGTCACTTTCACTTCAAAATTGTAATTTATTGTAATTTAATAACACATTTAAACCAAAACGGCACATAGCTGAACCTTTACAACTATGAGTTTCAAAACGCAATTCTTTCACGGCTGAAGGCCTCCAAACAAGAAATCTTAAAAATCAACAACATAAATTTCAAGTGACTGAAGACACGCAGTTAAAATTGCAGATAAAATACACACTCCTGGAAATTGAAATAAGAACACCGTGAATTCATTGTCCCAGGAAGGGGAAACTTTATTGACACATTCCTGGGGTCAGATACATCACATGATCACACTGACAGAACCACAGGCACATAGACACAGGCAACAGAGCATGCACAATGTCGGCACTAGTACAGTGTATATCCACCTTTCGCAGCAATGCAGGCTGCTATTCTCCCATGGAGACGATCGTAGAGATGCTGGATGTAGTCCTGTGGAACGGCTTGCCATGCCATTTCCACCTGGCGCCTCAGTTGGACCAGCGTTCGTGCTGGACGTGCAGACCGCGTGAGACGACGCTTCATCCAGTCCCAAACATGCTCAATGGGGGACAGATCCGGAGATCTTGCTGGCCAGGGTAGTTGACTTACACCTTCTAGAGCACGTTGGGTGGCACGGGATACATGCGGACGTGCATTGTCCTGTTGGAACAGCAAGTTCCCTTGCCGGTCTACGAATGGTAGAACGATGGGTTCGATGACGGTTTGGATGTACCGTGCACTATTCAGTGTCCCCTCGACGACCACCAGTGGTGTACGGCCAGTGTAGGAGATCGTTCCCCACACCATGATGCCGGGTGTTGGACCTGTGTGCCTCGGTCGTATGCAGTCCTGATTGTGGCGCTCACCTGCACGGCGCCAAACACGCATACGACCATCATTGGCACCAAGGCAGAAGCGACTCTCATCGCTGAAGACGACACGTCTCCATTCGTCCCTCCGTTCAAGCCTGTCGCGACACCACTGGAGGCGGGCTGCGCGATGTTGGGGCGTGAGTGGAAGACGGCCTAACGGTGTGCGCGACCGTAGCCCAGCTTCATGGAGACGGTTGCGAATGGTCCTCGCCGATACCCCAGGAGCAACAGTGTCCCTAATTTGCTGGGAAGTGGCGGTGCGGTCCCCTACGGCACTGCGTAGGATCCTACGGTCTTGGCGTGCATCCGTGCGTCGCTGCGGTCCGGTCCCAGGTCGACGGGCACGTGCACCTTCCGCCGACCACTGGCGACAACATCGATGTACTGTGGAGACCTCACGCCCCACGTGTTGAGCAATTCGGCGGTACGTCCACCCGGCCTCCCGCATGCCCACTATACGCCCTTGCTCAAAGTCCGTCAACTGCACATACGGTTCACGTCCACGCTGTCGCGGCATGCTACCAGTGTTAAAGACTGCGATGGAGCTCCGTATGCCACGGCAAACTGGCTGACACTGACGGCGGCGGTGCACAAATGCTGCGCAGCTAGCGCCATTCGACGGCCAACACCGCGGTTCCTGGTGTGTCCGCTGTGCCGTGCGTGTGATCATTGCTTGTACAGCCCTCTCGCAGTGTCCGGAGCAAGTATGGTGGATCTGACACACCGGTGTCAATGTGTTCTTTTTTCCATTTCCAGGAGTGTATATCATAGCTAAGCTGAAAGCCTGAAGGCAAAAGTCGGTAGAAAAAATATATACAAGGTGCAATACAAACGGCGGAAGGCCGTAATTAAATTTCATAATTTTAAAATACAGGGTTATTACAAATGATTGAAGCGATTTCACAGCTCTACAATAACTTTACTATTTGAGATATTTTCACAATGCTTTGCACACACATACAAAAACTCAAAAAGTTTATTCAGGCATTCACAAATGTTCGATATGGGCCCCTTTAGTGATTCGGCAGACATCAAGCCGATAATCAAGTTCCTCCTACACTCGGCGCAGCATGTCCCCATCAATGAGTTCGAAAGCATCGTTGATGCGAGCTCGCAGTTCTGGCACGTTTCTTGGTAGAGGAGATTTAAACACTGAATCTTTCACATAACCCCACAGAAAGAAATCGCATGGGGTTAAGTCGGGAGAGCGTGGAGGCCATGACATGAATTGCTGATCATGATCTCCACCACGACCGATCCATCGGTTTTCCAATCTACTGTTTAAGAAATGCGGAACATCATGATGGAAGTGCGGTGGAGCACCATCCTGTTGAAAGATGAAGTCGGCGCTGTCGGTCTCCAGTTGTGGCATGAGCCAATTTTCCAGCATGTCCAGATACACGTGTTCAACCGTTTCTTCGCTCACTGCAGGCCGACCCGTTGATTTCCCCTTGCAGAGGCATCCAGAAGCTTTAAACTGCGCATACAATCGCCGAATGGAGTTAGCAGTTGGTGGATCTTTGTTGAACTTCGTCCTGAAGTGTCGTTGCACTGTTATGACTGACTGATGTGAGTGCATTTCAAGCACGACATACGCTTTCTCGGCTCCTGTCGCCATTTTGTCTCACTGCGCTCTCGAGCGCTCTGGCGGCAGAAACCTGAAGTGCGGCTTTAGCCGAACAAAACTTTATGAGTTTTTCTACGTATCTGTAGTGTGTCGTGACCATATGTCAATGAATGGAGCTACAGTGAATTTATGAAATCGCTTCAATCATTTGTAATAGCCCTGTACATTACCATAATCTTTTCAGGCAGAAGGCCGCAATGTTGTCGCTTAAGGCGAAATTTTGAAAATAAGGTTTTAAGCGGCTGAAGGCCCACAGTTGATTTTCCAAAAATTCAAAATACCTTAAACCTTTAAATTTTAAGTGGCTGACAGCTCACTTTGGCCAGAATTCAAACTTACTTATATGGGCTGAAGGACCTTGATTTACATAAAGCACAATAAAAAATGTTTTCTTTTAAAGCATTGGCTGTAATAGATTACCAACAGACCATTAAACACCCATCAAAATTACACTATAGACAATGGCACTCAGACGCCTCCGGGGGTGGGGAGGGTGGGGGGGGGGGGGCGCCCTCGAAACATTAATATTCACTTAGATGAGACAGGTGGTGGGCCCAACTACACTTGATCCGTCGGTAACCCAACCAAGAGACAGTCTCGGACCGACCGACCAAACAACTTGCTAGCCATCAATCGGTACAGGAAAACTCAAAGTCCAAACTGTTACGGAAGTGATTTATCCACAATGAAATATGTATTAAACTGTCAAAACTACACACCGTGTTGGACAGCAACAACAGGTGAGGAAAGGAGACTGCCTGACATTACGTTAGTGGCCAGGGAAAGTAACCGGAACACTAACGGCCACAAGGCAGAAAATTCCGCTGGTGCACTTGAATTATAGGGAACCAATGTAGTTAATTCCATCGCACGGCGGCTAGATTTCACCACTACAAGCACTCAGTGTTGCTCACAGAAAAAGCTCCCCAACAGTGAACCACAGAAACGAACGACACAACATGAACAGACGTGGCTTGGGTGTTTAAGACACCCCTCAATTTTGACGTCCTGTGTCGGTGAGCCACGAAGCTCGTAGCGATCGGACAGCTCCACACACGCTCCGACACTGCGCAGGGACCGCAACCGGAGCCAGCCGACTGCGCCGCACGAGGATATCCTCCCTGGTCCGCACCAACCGACCGAATACCCTCAGAATGCCGACAACATCTAAAATAGTAGTCAGTGGAAATAACGCCAACTACATACACAACCTGACAAACACTTGCACGAAGACGTAAACGACACCCAACAGTAACTAAGCACGCACGATGACAAATCGGGAGTCGATGCACACACACACACACACACAGACGACTCATGAACGATCGGTGAGCCAAAACGCATCGTCCGGTAGGACGACCGACCGACGATCCACCAAGACCGTGTCCCGGCTCAAGTGATGCGTGGCGGCAATGGTCGGGCGACCCATGTCGACGCAGAGCTCACATCTCCAACCCGACTGCATTAGTGCCGCACTGCAACTCCCCGGCTGGCAGGTCCGGACTGCGCTCCAGGCGCGATCCAACTGACTGGCAGCCCGAACTCGCGACCCGGACTCTTACGACAGACAACGAGCGGGAAGTAATAGCAGTCGAGCGGGATGTAAAATACATGATGGCGGGAACATGAGCCACGCACGAATCATTCGTAAATACATAAAGTAGAAGAAAGGCGAGTCCAAAAGGTTTGCCATCTTTGAACCACCGTGATTATCGGTATTTCGAGTAGCACAACGATGTAGTGCAGACCACGACTATGCGAACATGTAAATGAGGGGAATGATGTTTCCAGATTGGTTTACACTTACCTTTGGGTAGCACGTTTCTACTGTTTTTTTCTTATTTCCTTCGTCGAGGAGGGTCTTTCCGGTTCTTTATTATCAGGAGTTTATGAACGTTGTATGAAGCGACACTTGTGTGGCAATGGAATGTGGACATTTCTGCGAAGTCTAAGGCATTTCACCGAGCGGGCAGGCGCAGTGGTTTCCACACTGGACTCGCATTCGGGAGTAGGACGGTTCAAACCCGGGTCCCGTCATACTGACTTTGGTTTTCCGCGATTTCCCAAAATCGCTTAAGGCAAATGCCGGGATGGTTGCATTGAAACGCCACGGCCGCCTTCCTTTCCTAATCTGGTGGGACCGACGACGTCACTGTTTGGCCTCTCCCCCGAATCAACCAACAAGCAACCAACCACCTAATGCATTTCATGTAGTTTCTTTGCTTTCACATTCACAGACTTCGCCAATTCACAACCAAACTGTCACATTTCATCCTAATCTTTACCTCGTCGGAAGGTGAATAAACCTACCTGAATATGACTAATGAAAAATAAATTACGATCAAAAGCTGATTGGTTGCTGCTTTTTCAGCCTCACAACATATTTTAAAACAAAATCCTAGCAACATTCGTTGTAGACTGTAGCACACTGTAGTACACTGCAAGAGGGGAACCAAATTGTTAGTGCGCATGTGTGCGAGCTGCAAAAAGACACTTATCCCATTTAGAGCCCCACACTCTCCAGGAACGTCTATTTGCGGAAGTGTCACTCTGCACTCGTGTTCCAATCCAGATTGTCAGTGCTACCTCTAGACTCATTAACGGTGTCCGATTAATTATGGGCAGCGGGTACAGTTGGCCTGTAAATGGGGCCCTTTCTTCTGCAATGTTTACGACAGGTGGCTTCCCCTTAGGAGGGTCAGCCCATCCACCTAGAAAAGAAACTAAAGAGTATCTTTTATTAACTTGGTTCGTGATTTTCTAGGGAGAAATATATACAAATAAACGCCACCAATCGGTACATGAAAACTCAAAAGACCAAACTGCTACAGACGTGATTATCCACAATGAAATATGTATTAAGCTGTCAAAACTACACACCGTGTTGGACAGCGGCAACAGGTGAGGAAAGGACACTGCTTGAAACCACGTTAGAGGCTAGGGCATGTAACCGTAACACTAACGGCCACAAGGCAGAAAATTCCGCTGGTACACTTGAATTTGAAATAAGGTTGTAAGTAGGCTCTTTAGGTTTTTATGTTGGTAACGCCACGTAGCGCTCTGTATGAAAATCACTGACTGCTGTGTGCAGTCTGAGGCTGGTCGGCATTGTTGCAATATTTGCTATTGTAGTGCTGGGCAGTTGGATGTTAACAGCGCGTAGCGTTGCGCAGTTGGAGGTGAGCCGCCAGCAGTGGTGGATGTGGGGAGAGAGATGGCGAGGTTTGAGAGCGGATGATCTGGACGTGTGTCCATCAGAGACAGTAAATTTATAAGACTGGATATCACGAACACACACACACACACACACACACATATATATATATATATATATATATATATATATATATATATATATATATATATATATATATAGTCAGATTGAGTTGCGCTAAAAATATTGCGGGTCAGTTCAGTGATGATAAGAATAAGTAAAGAGAGAAATGTCTGAGTACGTTCAGTTTTGCTCAGCTGTTTGAAAATCAAATAACGTAAGGGGTTTACCAGCACAATCATTCATAAATTTTTCTAAGGGGACGTTTCAAGGTAATATAGTTAACTCCACCAAAAAGAACACTTCCTGAATTTACGTGAGTGGCTAGGGCAGGTAACCAGAACACCAACGGCCAGAAGGCAGAAAATTCCGCTGGTGCACTTGAATTGTAGTGAACCAATATAGTTAATTCCACTTCACGGTGGCTCGATTTCACCACTACAACCACTCGCTGTTGCTCACAGGAAAAGCTCCCCAAAAGCGAACCACCGAAACGAACGACACGTCATGAACGGACTTGGCTTCGGTACTTAAGACACGACTCAACTTTGACGTCCTGAGTCACTGAGCCACGAAGCTCGTTTTTTGGGGTAGGGGAGGGGGTTTCACGACACCCTTGATAATTCCCTTGGTACGCTCCTGGGACACTGCGTGTTAGTTTATAAGTGATTGTGGCGCTGAAGTTCGATACACTAGAACTATGTGCATTATTTCCTGCAAGATTTTACATTCGCAGTCACTTTACAAGTGCTGTTATCTAAGTACAGTATCGATCAAAAGTATTTTGTAGTTGAACTGGAAGGTTGGCAGACGAGTTTATCTATATTCTGAACCAAAACAAACGGGTTGTTTAGATGAAAGACTACTTGACTTCGCCACGATTACATGTATTGACTGCTGAGTGCAAGTAAGCATGCCAAAAACAGTTTTTCCGAGGATTCATTAGTATTTTGCAGAATTGGAAGACTTCAACAAACCTAACTAAGTAAGGGAAATCTAATAGTATACTTTTATTTACTTATAGCAATGTATAAAACTGAAGAATATTCAGTGGATTTGAGACACATTGTCTTAACAGGACTGAGTCAAGGGCAAACGCAGTCCTTCGTTGCAAAGGTGTCTGGCATTTCAAGATAGTTTGTGCGCGTCTGGGCCCGGCTTCAGAAAAAAAGGGACGATAGACGACAGTGGACGAAGTGGTCGGCCCCACAAAACACCCAAAAAGATGACAGGATCATCCGAGGGCAATCGATGGCTGATCCCAAAAAATCAATCTGGGAAATACGTGATGACCTATAGATAAAATACGGGGTGCAGGTCCATGTTTCGACAGTTAAACGTCGCTTAGTAGATATACATCTGGACGGCAGGCGACCTTCTCGAAAACTTAAGGCAAGCGCGGAAAGCACTAAGGGCAGTGTACTGTCTACTAAGACGTACCCGTCATAGACCACTGAAGACTGGCCAAAAATTGTATGCAGTGATGAAAGCAAGTTTAGTCTCTTACCCTCAGAGGTGACACAGTACGTTCGACGGCAGAAAACAAGAGGAATGAAAGAAAGCCCCGAGTAGCCACGATGAAGCACGGAGATGGAAGTACCATGTGAAACGTCCCCTTAGAAAAATTATACATGACTGTACTTGAACTGACACACAATATTTTTTAGCGCAACGCAATTTCAATAATCCCTACAAGAGATTGGCCCTGACTAAATTAACGTATACGTTTCACAAATCACTTACAAAAATCTTCGTTACTCGAACTACTCAATACAGCGAGCGCCGCTACTGCCAGCTAAATAAAAGATTCAAACTACTGAAGGCACTAACTACTGATAGGCATAGTTAGCAAAAAAAGATTTTGATAGAGAACAAACAATGTATTTACCTTAATAGTGTTCAAAAGTCATAATATATGTATCAGTCCATGGTATCCAATATTAAAAATTTACTCTTTCTTAATGACACACGTCCAGATCGTCCGCTCTCAAAATTCCGCCATCTCTCTCCCCACATCCACCACTGCTGGCGGCTCACCTCCAACTGCGCAACGCTACGCGCTGTTAACAGCCAACTGCCCAACACTACAATAGAGATTATTGCAACAATGCCGACCAGCCTCAGACTGCACACAGCACAGTCAATGATTTTCATATAGAGCTCTACATGGCGTTACCAACATAAAATCCTAAACAGCCTACTTACACATGGTGTGGGACTGTTCCTCACGAAATGGTTTAGGTCCTCTCGTCCAGATTCATGGGGTAGTCACTAGTGTAATGGGTGATGAAATATTAACACACCATATACCTCACGGAAGATGAAATATGCCTCGTAATTCTCAATTCCAGCATGAGAACAATCCAAACACACTTCTGGTCATGTGAAGACCGTTCCGAAGCAGCACAAAGTAAAGGTATTCGAGTGGCTAAGCCGAAGTCTAGAGTTAAACCACATAGAACATGTTTAAGACAAGGTGGATAGACGTGCTCATCAGTAAAACTACACCAGCAAGGAGGACTTCTACAAAGAATTGTGTGAGCAATGGAAGAAGATTCCGCAGGCGTGATTGACCAAATTGTAGGCTAGCCGTAAAATGCAGGTAAACAAGTATTCAGGAGGAGCAGTGTAGCGGGTTGGGAGGGGGTGGGGTGGAAGGGTATGCTGTGTTAACACTGTTACTAGAGAGAACATCAAATAGTCAAAGCATGATCGTTAAGGAATTCTGTATTAGAGAACATTTCCTTTCCTCGATATTAACACAGGTGGCAGGGAAACGGCGAGGGCAGCTCACGCACAGTGCAGGTGTGAGGTATGGGAACGCAGTGACCCGGCCCCACGCTCCTCGCTCCGCCACGGAGCGCCCGTGACCAATCCGCGACCGCCGCCAGCTGTGCGAGTGCGCAGGCGCGCGCTGATAAGCGGCCCGCATTGTCCGCGCCGGCTCTTTACGGGTCCAGCGTACGCGGAAGCCGCGACGACTTCAAAGGCGCCGCAGCCGGCTCGCCGCCTCGAAGGCGGGACCGCGAGATGGGCGTCCGCCGCTCGCCTGGGCCGGTCGCTAATGAGCCGCGAGAGCCACTTCCCGGAACCTCTGCCGGCGGGAACAACGCCAGACGTTCCGCCGCCAGTCTTTGTCTCGAGAGCGAAGCATTCTGCCCGACTGAGAGGAAGAGTTTAGCGCGTGCGACACACACCCCAACGAGGTATTTTACAGGAGAGGGGCGTTCAATAAGTAATGCAACGCATTTTTTTCTCTGCCAATTTCGGTTTGAAACAATAAGGAATTTGTTGTGGGACACCGAGGAATATTCCCGCTGCAGCTGTTATAGCTTCATGAAATTCTGATAGGCGGCAGTGCTATACATAGTCTTCAAAATGGCGTCTGTAACGGAGATGCGTACCAAGCGGAGAGCTGTCATTGAATTTCTTCTGGAGGAAAACCGGAACATCGCAGGTATTCATAGACACTTGCAGAATGTGTACGGAGACATGGCCGTGAAAAAAAGCATGATGAGTCGTTGGGCGAGGCGTCTTCAGCATCGCAGCAAAGTTGTGCAAGCCTTTTCGATCTACCGCGTGCCGGCCGGCCATATACAGCTGTGACTCCTGCAGTGTTGGAACGTGCGGACACTCTCGTTCGAGGTGATCGACGGATCACAATCAAATTTCTCACTGCCCAACTGGACGTCTCTCTTGGTAGCACTGACATCCTCGTCCACCAGTGGGGGTACTCGAAGGTATGTGTTCGTTAGGTTTCTCGCCGCCTAACAGAAGACCATAAACAGTTACGTAGGACCACCTATCAAGAATTCCTTGCGACTTACGTGGATGATCGTGAAATTTTTTTGTCGAACAGCGTTATAGGCGATGAATCGTGGGTTCATCACTTCGGCAGCAACCCATGGAGTGGAGCAACACCACTTCTCCTCCTAAGTTCAAAACCACACCCTTAGCAGGTGAAGTCATGGCGACGGTCTTGTGGGACTCTGGGGCCCTATTCTGTATTGTTCATACCGATCGGTGCAGTAGCTTAGCCTCGGTAGTGACGTCATTTTCGGCTCTTTTTCCGAAGTTACTATTCTGCAAGCTTCTGAGACATGTTACCGATCAGTCCCCCTGCCGATTTTTCGACAAATGTACCGAGAGGTTTTGAATTTCGGTATGATCCTCTCATTCGGTTCGGTATGTATTTTGCACCTAGAATTTTTTTTAACATATTGAGTGGTTTAAGCGTCGGATTTAGTGATTGTGCTACTGAAGAATCACCAAGACACATTCGGATGGAAAATGAGTTCATAATACACTATTTTCCTTTGTTAGAAATATGGTCTGTTTTGTTGTCACTATGAATAATTGTAACAAAAAAGTTTCTGTCAATATTCTCTCAAAAAACCTGTTATTTTTACGTAATTTAGAGTTTTAAAATAATCATTAAATTTCAAAAGGTCGGCTCTGCTCACGTATATCACATAAGTGTTAGCTGAAATTACTAGTCACTTCACGTACGTTTTTGAGCAAATGGTTTACTTATTAACTTTTGAAACTTTTAAGTAACAATGATTCGATTCATAAAAACAAAATTTAAGAAAATGCCTTTCGAGAGCTTGTGGCGTGTGCAGCTACAGAAGTTCGTTGTAGTTTTTAACATGCATCTTAAAACATTTAAGTAACAATGCAAAGGAATTTTGTGAAGCCTCATAGAGGAAACCTTCCAAAATTTCATGCATTTACAGCGTACGTCGTTCGGCAACGAAGTCATTCTGCCTCACTCTCGTCTGGGATTATGGGAAATGAAGTGCTTCAGACTAGCGAGTTGTAGTCGCGTAGAGGGCCGTGTCAAAGGTTATTGGTTCGCATACCGCTGGATATCAGATTTTTTTCCCTCTCCGTGTTTGTAACAAATTTTGAGACTTTGTTAATCGTCAGAGTTAAGCATTTTTCTGATATATTCGTTGTTATTTACACGTAAGAACGCGCATTCTCAGTAATGAGTATCTTCGATTTCGTGACTTCCATATGTTTAAGTGTCACAAATAATTCATGTCTTTCTGAATAAGTAGCAATTTCCGATTGTGTGGTCAGACAGGAATCTAAAAGTACAACTTAAATTACCGCGAACGAAACTAGCAGCAATCGTCTTTATACTTCAGCTTGTCACAAGTATTTATCTGCGATCGAATCCTTAACAACAGTAGACAGAGATGAAAGATTCCCGCCACAGTATCTTTAGACTATACCACAATATGTGAAACATTTTGGTTCAACAGATGCATGTTATAAACTACACTCCTGGAAATTGAAATAAGAACACCGTGAATTCATTGTCCCAGGAAGGGGAAACTTTATTGACACACTCCTGGGGTAAGATACATCACATGATCACACTGACAGAACCACAGGCACATAGACACAGGCAACAGAGCATGCACAATGTCGGCACTAGTACAGTGTACATCCACCTTTCGCAGCAATGCAGGCTGCTATTCTCCCATGGAGACGATCGTAGAGATGCTGGATGTAGTCCTGTGGAACGGCTTGCCATGCCATTTCCACCTGGCGCCTCAGTTGGACCAGCGTTCGTGCTGGACGTGCAGACCGCGTGAGACGACGCTTCATCCAGTCCCAAACATGCTCAATGGGGGACAGATCCGGAGATCTTGCTGGCCAGGGTAGTTGACTTACACCTTCTAGAGCACGTTGGGTGGCACGGGATACATGCGGACGTGCATTGTCCTGTTGGAACAGCAAGTTCCCTTGCCGGTCTAGGAATGGTAGAACGATGGGTTCGATGACGGTTTGGATGTACCGTGCACTATTCAGTGTCCCCTCGACGTTCACCAGTGGTGTACGGCCAGTGTAGGAGATCGCTCCCCACATCATGATGCCGGGTGTTGGCCCTGTGTGCCTCGGTCGTATGCAGTCCTGATTGTGGCGCTCATCTGCACGGCGCCAAATACGCATACGACCATCATTGGCACCAAGGCAGAAGCGACTCTCATCGCTGAAGACGACACGTCTCCATTCGTCCCTCCATTCACGCCTGTCGCGACACCACTGGAGGCGGGCTGCACGATGTTGGGGCGTGAGCGGAAGACAGCCTAACGGTGTGCGGGACCGTAGCCCAGCTTCATGGAGACGGTTGCGAATGGTCCTCGCCGATACCCCAGGAGCAACAGTGTCCCTAATTTGCTGGGAAGTGGCGGTGCGGTCCCCTACGGCACTGCGTAGGATCCTACGGTCTTGGCGTGCATCCGTGCGTCGCTGCGGTCCGGTCCCAGGTCGACGGGCACGTGCACCTTCCGCCGACCACTGGCGACAACATCGATGTACTGTGGAGACCTCACGCCCCACGTGTTGAGCAATTCGGCGGTACGTCCACCCGGCCTCCCGCATGCCCACTATACGCCCTCACTCAAAGTCCGTCAACTGCACATACGGTTCACGTCCACGCTGTCGCGGCATGCTACCAGTGTTAAAGACTGCGATGGAGCTCCGTATGCCACGGCAAACTGGCTGACACTGACGGCGGCGGTGCACAAATGCTGCGCAACTAGCGCCATTCGACGGCCAACACCGCGGCTCCTGCTGTGTCCGCTGTGCCGTGCTTGTGATCATTGCTTGTACAGCCCTCTCGCAGTGTCCGGAGCAAGTATGGTGGGTCTGACACACCGGTGTCAATGTGTTCTTTTTTCCATTTCCAGGAGTGTACAACGAACGTTTGTAGCTGCACTTCCCACACACTCTCAAAAAGGCGTTTTTTTAAATTTTTGTTTTTATGATCTAAATCGTTGATTTATCATATAGAGAAGTGGGATACTTCATCATTTGGATCTCTAGGAGCTAATTACAACCACATTCTATGCATGTTCTTATTCTTTGACACTCTTAATCAATTTTTCTGGTTCGTAGAGATGTGTTCCGTCTATGCAATTAACTGAAGGCAGTTTGATTATTGTCATACGCGTTATGCTTATGCCAATAAACAAAGTGCCTTCAATTAGTTGCATAGACGGAACGTACTTCTACGAATTTTGAAGCAACTAAGGAATGCCGCAAAACAGAAAAAATGGCAATTTTTTTGGGTATTTCTATAAATGTATTTGTACAATGTGTAATACACTCCATTCCTAACTCATTTTACGAAACGTGAAATCCAAAACAAGATGTCGATGTGAATAAGAGTAAAATAACATAATGTGACATCCACGACAGTTTCCAGAATACAGTCAATATTTTATCGTTGTCATACATTCATGGAAACACATGATCAGCGAAATTTAAACAATATTGCGTACTCTAATCGCTCTTTTCGGCACTGTGGAAAATAGCGTACCTGTGTCGGCTGTTAGCCGCTTCGGGTTCGTGCCCCTGTGATGCTGCAGTGCGCATGCGCGGATCTGAGGCAGATTTCTTTTGATTGGTTGGCGCGAGGAGAACTGACAACAGCGTTTTGGTTCCTTAGGACCATTCGGCATCACTTCCGAAATGCTTACAGAACAATGTTGGGGATCTACTTCGAAACCAAGACCGTTCGGTGCGCTCGCGTACCGAACCGATCGGCAAAATGGAGGAAAGATACAGAATAGGGCCCCTGAAGGGGTTACGCTGTTTGATGTCCTCCCACACAGTGCAACGATCAACTTTGTATTCTACTGTCCTCAGCTTGATCTCGTTCTGCATGACAACGCAAGGGCTGAAAAAAAAGTCTACACACCTGTCTGGAGGTCACAAAATTCATTGATCTGTTCTTTTTCATCCAGCCTACAGCCCGGATGTCACACCTTCCGACTTCCATCTGTCGGGCCAAATGACTGATGCACTCTGCGGGAAGCAGTACATGAACGATGGGGAGGTTATAGAATGCACCAAGACGTTTGCTCCGATCTCGACCACTAGACTAGTGCTACATGGGGATAGAAGCCCTCCCTGTAAGGTGGCAAGGTGGCGTAAGGCTATCGCATTGAACGAAGATTATGTTGGAAAATAGAGTTTTAGGGTAATATGGTGTATTGGAATCTTGAATAAAACTACCATCAGAAGAAATGTGTTGCATTCCTTATTGAACGTCCTTCATACCGAGCAATTAGGTGATAGTGGTGAATGTCACATACAAGTGTAGTGATAAAGTACAAGTGTCACCGTTCATCAACACATTTCTCCCAAGAATGCATGACTTGACGGAGTCCTTGAATGTAGAAGTCTATCTTCATCAAACGATTCATCTTGAAGAACAACCTCGTTGTCATTCAGGAAGTACCTGCCTTGCAATAATTTCTTCATCAGAGGAAGATGTCACTGGGACCCATGTCAGGACAACACGGAAGGGGAGGGGAGGGGGGCGTGAGGCATAATTTGATTGCCCAAGAAAGTAGCTTGTATGACTATGTCCCATTCCGAAGAAGCTGATATTCTGCAGTGAGGCAAAAACATCTTTTGGTAGTCTACCTCTTACAAGTGTAATATGTTAGTACCACACCACGATTCTCCCAAACAACGCTAGGCCTCACGTTGACCAGTGACAGTTATGTATTCACTTTTATCTGTTACACTACTGGCCACTAAAATTGCTACACCAAGAAGATATACAGGCCATAAACGGGTATTCATTGGCCAAATATATTATACTAGAACTGACATGTGATTACACTTTCACGCAATTTGGGTGCATAGATCCTGAGAAATCAGTACCCAGAACAACCACCTCTGGCCGTAATAACGGTCAAACAGAGATTGGATGGCGTGTACAGGTACAGCTGCCCATGCAGCTTTAACACGATACCACAGTTCGTCAAAAGTAGTGACTAGCGTATTGTGACGAGCTAGTTGCTCGGCCACCATTGACCAGATGTTTTCAGTTGGTGAGAGATCTGGAGAATGTGCTGGCCAGGGCAGCAGTTGAACATTTTCTGTATC
This sequence comes from Schistocerca cancellata, assembly GCF_023864275.1. Taxonomy (NCBI): domain Eukaryota; kingdom Metazoa; phylum Arthropoda; class Insecta; order Orthoptera; family Acrididae; genus Schistocerca; species Schistocerca cancellata. The sequence goes on along the minus strand of NC_064627.1, from coordinate 918,584,487 downwards.
CAGAAAGGCCCGTGCAACATGCGGTAGTGCATTATTCTGCTGGAATGTAGGGTTTCGCAGGGATCGAATGAAGGGTAGACCCACGGGTCGTAACACATCTGAAATGTAACGTCCACTGTTCAGAGTGCCGTCAATGGGAGCAAGAGGTGACGGAGACGTGTAACCAATGGCACCCCATACCATCACGCCGGGTGATACGCCAGTATGGCGATGACGAATACACGCTTCCAATGTGCGTTCACAGCTATGTTGCCAAACACGGATGCGACCATCATGATGCTGTAAACAGAACGTGGATTCATCCGAAAAAATGACGTTTTGCCATTCGTGCACCCAGCTTCGTCGTCGAGTACAGCATCGCATGCTGTGCTGCAGCGTCAAGGGTAACCGCAGCCACGGTCTCCGAGCTGATAGTCCATGCTGGTGCAAACGTAGACGAACTGTTCGTGCAGATGGTTGTTGTCTTGCATACGTCCCCATCTGTTGACTCAGGGATCGAGACGTGGCTGCACGATCAGTTTCAGCCATGCGGATGAAATGCCTGTCATCTCGACTGCTAGTGATACTAGGCCGTTGGGATCCAGCTTGGCGTTCCGTATTACCCTCCTGAACCCACCGATTCCATATTCTGCTAACAGTCATTGGATCTCGACCAACGCGAGCAGCAATGTCGCGATACGATAAGCCGAAATCGCGGTAGGCTACAATCCGATCTTTATCAAAGTCGGAAACGTGATGGTACGCATTTCTACTTCTTACACGAGGCATCACAACAACGTTCCACCAGGCAACGCCGGTCAACTGCTGTTTGTGTATGAGAAATCCGTTGGAAACTTTCCTCATGTCAGCACGTTGTAGGTGTCGCCACCGGCGCCAACCTTGTGTGAATGCTCTGAAAAGCTAATCATTTGCATATCATAGCATCTTCATCCTGTCGGTTAAATTTCGCGACTGTAGCACGTCATCTTCATAGTGTGGCAATTTTAATGGCCAGTAGTGTATAACTGCAGAAAATTAGAATAAGCACGATAGAAAGTATGTGTATCTAACGAGTAATACACCGAGGAAGCATGAGTCATGGGGTAGCTTCTAATATCGTGTCGGACCTCATTTTGCCCAGCGTGGTATGGCAACTCGACATGGCATGGACTCAACAAGTCGCTGGAAGTCCATTGCAGAAATACTGAACCATGGTGCTTCTATAGCATTCCGTAATTGCGAAAATGTTACCAGTGCAGGATTTTGTGCACGAAATGACCCCTCACTTATGTCACGTAAAAGTTCGATGGGATTCATGTCGGGCGTTCTGGGTGGCCAAATTATTCGCTCGAATCGTCCAGAATGTTCTTCATACCATCCTCGTACTGCTGTAGACAGGTGAAATGGCGCATTATCGTTCATAAAAATTCCATCGTTGTAGGGGAACATGGGGTCAACGAATGGCTGAAAATGGTCTCCATGTAGCGGAATATAATATTTTACAGGCCATGATCGTTTCAAAAAAATGGTTCAAATGGCTCTGAGCACTATGGGACTCAACTACTGAGGTCATTAGTCCCCTAGAACTTAGAATTATTTGAACTGAACTAACCTAAGGACATCACAAACATCCATGCCCGAGGCAGGATTCGAACCTGCGACCGTAGCGGTCTTGCGGTTCCAGACTGCAGCGCCTTTAACCGCACGGCCACTTCGGCCGGCTGATCGGTTCAATTGGACGAGCATCTGTATATGTGCATATCGCTGTCCGTGAGTTTTGTCACCTAAGTGTGTGTGTATGACACGTGGAACTGCTACGGGAACTGCTGCGAGTAATGAGGATAAAGGGCAAGGGGCTCTACATCAGTAGTGTCTGGTTAAGTAGAGAATTTGGGTCTGAGTGGAGGTGAGCTAGGGTAGTCTGTGCAACTGTGATGACCACTGTGTCCGGATGGTGCATTGGTCAGCGCATCTGCTAGTAAGCAGAAGACTCTGATGTGAAGCCCGGTGTGGAACAAATTTTCAACTTTTCCCATTGATTTAAATCAATTTACACTCTCAGCCAATGTCTGTATGTCCTAGTCTGCTTTGCTTATTTTCATTCGCTACTGACTTACGGCATTATACGAGGGTTGTCCAGAAAGTAAGGCGACCTTCTCGAAAATTTATGGTAAGTGCGAAAAGTAGGAGGGCCAGTGTACGGTCTGCTAAGAAGTACCTGTCATGGCCCACTGAAGACTGGTCAAAAATTCTGTGCAGTGAAGAAAGCAAGTTTAATCTCTTATGCTGAGAGGGGACACAGTACGTTCGACGGCAGAAAACAAGAGGAACGAAAGAAAGCCCCGAGTACCCACGATGAAGCACGAGATAGAAGTACCATGGTGTGGGGCTGTTCCTCACGAAATGGTGTAGGTCCTCTCGTCAAACTTCATGGGGTTGTGACTAGTCTGATGTATGGTGAAATATGAACACACAGTGTACCTCAAGGAAGATGAAGTATGCCTTGTAATTGGCCATTCCAGCATTCTAACAATCCTAACACACTTCTGGCCATGTGAAGACCGTTCCGAAGCAGCACAAAGTAAAGGTATTCGAGTGCCCAAGCCGAAGTCTAGACTTAAACCACGTAGAACATCTTTGAGACGAGGTGGATAGACGTGCTCGTCAGTAAAACTGCACCAGCGAGGAGGCCTTCTACAAAGAATTGTGTGAGCAATGGAAGAAGATTCCGCAGGCGTGATTGACCAAACTCGTAGATTCAACGCCATCCAGGTGTGCTGCAGCAACACACGCAATGTACCACTATACAACCAAGTATTAAGCCAAGGACATCATGGATCAAGACTTCTTCTGTTCAGTTCTAACATAATACTTTTGAACCTAGGCAGTTTGTTCACTTGTATTTTATTATTAATGCAAAGATTATAATTGTGTAATATGTGTAAGAGAATAAAATACACATTATAACGATTTGGTAATTCGTTTCTATCATTTAAATTTTCTCCTAAGGAATTTGTTTTCCGAATTTGTTATCTCTACAAAATACACTCTTGGAAATTGAAATAAGAACACCGTGAATTCATTGTCCCAGGAAGGGGAAACTTTATTGACACATTCCTGGGGTCAGATACATCACATGATCACACTGACAGAACCACAGGCACATAGACACAGGCAACAGAGCATGCACAATGTCGGCACTAGTACAGTGTATATCCACCTTTCGCAGCAATGCAGGCTGCTATTCTCCCATGGAGACGATCGTAGAGATGCTGGATGTAGTCCTGTGGAACGGCTTGCCATGCCATTTCCACCTGGCGCCTCAGTTGGACCAGCGTTTGTGCTGGACGTGCTGACCGCGTGAGACGACGCTTCATCCAGTCCCAAACATGCTCAATGGGGGACAGATCCGGAGATCTTGCTGGCCAGGGTAGTTGACTTACACCTTCTAGAGCACGTTGGGTGGCACGGGATACATGCGGACGTGCATTGTCCTGTTGGAACAGCAAGTTCCCTTGCCAGTCTAGGAATGGTAGAACGATGGGTTCGATGACGGTTTGGATGTACCGTGCACTATTCAGTGTCCCCTCGACGATCACCAGTGGTGTACGGCCAGTGTAGGAGATCGCTCCCCACACCATGATGCCGGGTGTTGGCCCTGGTGCCTCGGTCGTATGCAGTCCTGATTGTGGCGCTCACCTGCACGGCGCCAAACACGCATACGACCATCATTGGCATCAAGGCAGAAGCGACTCTCATCGCTGAAGACGACACGTCTCCATTCGTCCCTCCATTCACGCCTGTCGCGACACCACTGGAGGCGGGCTGCACGATGTTGGGGCGTGAGCGGAAGACGGCCTAACGGTGTGCGGGACCGTAGCCCAGCTTCATGGAGACGGTTGCGAATGGTCCTCGCCGATACCCCAGGAGCAACAGTGTCCCTAATTTGCTGGGAAGTGGCGGTGCGGTCCCCTACGGCACTGCGTAGGATCCTACGGTCTTGGCGTGCATCCGTGCGTCGCTGCGGTCCGGTCCCAGGTCGACGGGCACGTGCACCTTCCGCCGACCACTGGCGACAACATCGATGTACTGTGGAGACCTCACGCCCCACGTGTTGAGCAATTCGGCGGTACGTCCACCCGGCCTCCCGCATGCCCACTATACGCCCTCGCTCAAAGTCCGTCAACTGCACATACGGTTCACGTCCACGCTGTCGCGGCATGCTACCAGTGTTAAAGACTGCGATGGAGCTCCGTATGCCACGGCAAACTGGCTGACACTGACGGCGGCGGTGCACAAATGCTGCGCAGCTAGCGCCATTCGACGGCCAACACCGCGGTTCCTGGTGTGTCCGCTGTGCCGTGCGTGTGATCATTGCTTGTACAGCTCTCGCAGTGTCCGGAGCAAGTATGGTGGGTCTGACACACCGGTGTCAGTGTGTTCTTTTTTCCATTTCCAGGAGTGTACTTTTGAGCGATACTGTATATGTATGTACCTTGTGAGTTGAAGTTTCATGCTTTTGACATAAGTAAATAAATAAATTTGTTTTCAAGCTACAACCATCCATGCTGAGTTGAAAGTGCTCAGCAGCAGTGCGCCGTAATATGACACAGTGGGTCACATGGTAAGGACGCCTCCAATGTGGTCAAACAAATCAGAAATGACGAAGAACGATGTGGCAGACAACTTCTCCGTGAAGAACTGGGCACGCCGCCGTATCACAGTCTAGGTGAAAGTGGGAAAAGTATGCACATTTCATCGACCAGTTGTTAAAACATTCGCCAATATTTTGAACATGACAAACGTCTCTGCCTGCTCGGTTCCGGCGCTGCTTCAGAAAGCCCTCAGCACCGAGGTAGAGGCGCAAATGTTGCACTTGTGTCAGGCCAGTCCAAATGAACGCTTTAGCCGCTTAATCAGCAGAAAAGAGTGCTCTGTGAGTCACTATGACAAAGAAGCAAAGGGAGCACAGGAAAAATGAGGATTCACCACCGTCGAAAAAGATAGCTCAACTGCCATCAGATTACCTGATACTTAGTGTTATTTTGCAACTGCCATGGTTCCTCCAGAAACAGAAACCATTGCGTGGCAAGTATTTCTGGAAGGACGACGAAGTGATTCTGGAGTTGGAACGTTTTGTGAAAATCCAAAGTCTCCGTGATCGACTGTGGTGGAGAAAGTGTCGCAGTTAAGGCTGAATGTGTAGACGTGGTCTAACATTATAACCAAGTCATGGTCGTGCTTGATTTTTCGAAGTGCTACTTAAAACTTTGTAACTACCGCTCTATCTCTCAATAATAAACAAAACGTCTGGGCTGTATAATAAGTCTAAACTTTCACTTACAGAGCTCAGCACGGGTCAGGGAGGCGACGCTGGTTAAGAAACATGTCTGCCAAGAAAGAGCATCTCAGTCTATCTTTACAGGATTCAGGTCCAGGGAGTACTTGGGCCTTCCCACACGTCCAATACCTTCACTTTCCAGTTTGCCCGACACATTATCGGTCCTGTGTGGGCGGTGATTGTCGTCCATAAACCAACCGCACCCCTAAACAGACGGATATGTTAGGGAATAATCTCCCTGCAATACCTTTTGCATCTGTGTTCGTCCATAGTGCCTAATGGCTGCCCACACCGTAACGCCTAGGCCACGCTAATGACATTTATGAGCATTCTGTGGCGTCTGACGTGTTCCCCTCTCTCCCCTCACTAACTGGTGGTCGGAATCACTTCCCACAGTGAAGCGGGACTTCCTCGGAGAACATCACTCCAGATTAATTTTTACTGGCCCCCAACCGACATGCTGCCAGCGCCAACGAACTCTTTCTCATAGACGGCGTGACCCAAATGGGATGCATTTAACAGGCTTCCGAGTATACGAACCAGTCCGATGTAATCGCCGCCAAATGGTTCTAGCAGTGATACACGTACCGGTAGCGGTTCCAAGGTCTGCAGCCATATGCGTGGGAGTGAGATGTCAGTTTCTTTTTGCCACTACGGCTGCATATCTATACTCTTGCCGTGTAATGGTCCGTCTACGAGCACCAGAATGCTTTCACATAGCATTTACAAATTCAGCGCCCCTTTTTAATCACGAGATGACACTTTTGGACACACCCATTACTGAGGCCGCAGTACTGACTCCTTGACTGATGTCAAGCTGTCCAACAACTCGTATACGATTGTAAGCACTCAAATTATGTCTTGAAGACATCTGGCCATACCACACGAAATGTCGCTCCAATCGGTTTCACAATAATCTTCGTCACACACCACAGTACATGAGCTTACATATACAGGCCTGGCTGCAATTAACATATACCGCCCTCTACATTTCCCTTTGCTATCACTGGTCGGTGAGCCGTGCTGCGGCTCGCGTTGGTGCCATTGCCAGGATGGCATCATTTAGTTGGTTGTCGTCTTCTTCTTGTGTTCATTGGCGCCACTCCGTTTTCAAGCGTTGTCTGTCCGCTAGTGGTAGTAGCGGCGGTTATCGATATCCAGTAACGGTGGTACTATCTTTGGGGTGAAGTTGTGGTGTCTCCGTTTCGTGTGAGTCGGCAGTTCGGTTGGGGACAGACGAGCAGCCAGGTCCGCGCAGCGCGAGAACACACCGGGACCATTGGCGGCACACGTGCACTGCCGGATGGAAGGGCTGTAGTCGCGAGGGGTACAACCTCGTTGTCAACCGGACCCAGGAAGTTTAAGTTGAGTGGGCTTCAAGTCAAGTAGTGAAACCTCCACCATTGTGAGATCCCTCCCTTTGCTTGCGTGTCGCTGCTCGCAGTGCCGCCGAGACGAAGAGCAGCTAGTGGAGCGTTTGGGGAAGGCGAACCTAATTAGCCTTCCTCCACTTCTTATTATTAATTGTTGCATTCTATATGCTATTGTTTGTGAAGTTCAACTAGTGGTATTTTTCCTGCCCTAGTGGCCGCTAACGTCCCCGTTACCTGCCATAGAGCCTAGTGTATGTTACGGCATTGTACTTTTCCTCGCCTTGCCGCTGCTGTCCGGTAAGGTGTGTGGTTCGACAGCTTCCTTGATTTGGGGGCCGGGTGCTTTTTTTTTTTTCCTTCTTCCTACTGTGGTAGTAGTGGTTCCTTTCTGCTTCCGGATGCCCTAAACACCAGAGTCTGAAGACGTAGTGCTGACCGCCGGTTCCGGCTTGCGTGTGTTATTCCATCGTTGCATTGATCACCGTACGTTTGGTAGATTCAGCAAATGATTACTGGTCTTTTTTTTTTTTTTTTTGACAGCCCACTGGTTGTAATTGATTTTATAGTCGAATTGACCATGGTTTAGACTCCTAAACTAAGGGAGTCTTCATCACAATTTATATTACATACGTAAGAAGTTGAGCATTACAGCTCTCGTCATACAATTTTAACACCAAAAAGGCCACGTCACATAATAAAACATCCTACGTAAAAGTTTTACTGTCATTTATAGTTAAAAATTAAAGATTGCCGCTAAGGGCTGCTTTTATATACTGAAACAGGTGACATCAGGCTACTCAACTTTTTAGATATGTAATATAAATTCTGATGAAGACTCCCTTAGTTTAGGAGTCGAAACCATGGTCAATTCGACTATAAAATCCATTGCAACCAGTGGGCTGTCTTTACTACAAAAAAATATTTTTACGGTTGCTGCACACAGCTATGTTTAAAGTTGTATTGGTCATCAGTTTAAACTGCCACTAGTCCGAGTTACCATCTCGTGATGTGAATGTAACTCTTGGCTGCCTGTCTCATTGCTTGCGAAGTTTTGGGGGACTTTCCCAGGTCGATCCTTGGAGCCAAGTCTGCGCCCCTCCCCCCTCCCCATTGGTTTGATCCGATTTGGTGATATAAAAAAAATATTTTAATGACTGTAATTTCAAGTTTGAAGAAGTTAACTGGCTCTTAAGAGATTGCTATTTAGGCGTTCAGCCGTGAAACAGTTTTTAAATTATTACTATTGCGGCCTTCAGCCGAGAAATAGTTTGAATTTGTTGTCATTAGGGCCTTCAGCCGAGAGTGTTACTTGTCTTAAAATTCTAATTAGAGAATTTTATTCGACCAGTGAGATTTTTTAAATATTTTAATAACTGTAATTGCTGGTTGAAGCAGTTTAACTGGTTCTTAAGATAGATATTCAGGCCTTCAGCCGTGAAATAGTTTTAAATTGTCACTGTTGAGGCCTTCAGCGAGAAATACTTTGAATTTGTTGTTATTAAGGCCTACAGCCGTGGAACACTTACTAATTTATTGTCACCTTTTATTTGTTGTTGTTTCTAAATAAAGTATACGTGATTCAAAAATAAACTAACGAACAGGAATTGATTACGGCCCCGTCCACAATCACAACCCAACCCTGCCTTCCTTGGTACCAGGTCTCAGTCGAGTGTTCTGTAGCAGTTATCGGCTGTTCCGTAGCAATTGGCATTTGTTCCTTAGCAAGTGTCAGACGTTCCTTAGCTATCGGCAAGCAGTGTATAAGTTTTATTTCTCGTTCACCGTTAATTATTTACAGCATGTAACGTTCAGAAACAGTGTCGACTGACGGACTGAAGTGGTGTTTGCGAAACAAGAATTTTATTTAAAGGACCCTTTGTTGGTGTTCTCCATAAAGCGAATATGGAGACGATGCTATGAGAAGGGTCATGGACAAATTTATTTGTCCTGTTTTAACCATCCATCATCGTGCTCCATCAATGACATTAGCATCATAATGGGCTTAGCAGGATGATAGGATTCGGCCGGCAGTTCTCTCCCAAAGGTGGGTGAAGATTGTAATGATACTTGAATTACGTAACGATTACGGAACCTCTCCTCAACCTCTCGATACCAGCAATTTTCTACTGTGTTTCTGTAAAATAGTTAACGTATTTCTGTGATAACATTCAGATTTGATTTCATTAATGTAGAGGTACTTTGATACATCGATATGTTTATATTGCAATGATATTATTCTTATGTGTATTCTTTTTTTGTCAGTATGATCTTTGACGTACTTGTAACTCTGATTTTTGGGGCGCGTAAGCGGTTATTCGACAGTCAAGTCTTGGTCGTCATGTTGAAAAGACGCAAATTGTAGTCAGTTTATGAAATGTGAACTTTAACAATGAGGAAGATATTTTCAAGTATGTTTTATATTGTGAAGTGATATTGCAACAAAAGTAATAAAAAAGAAGTGTAACTTACATTCGGAGTGCTGATTACTATTTTACATCACCATTGTCCTAACTTGCAAAGGTTTAACATTCAAGAATGGTTTGTGAAGCGCGTCTATAAAACCTTTGAATATCGCAGAATAACACCTAGGCCTCTTTACATCAGACCTTGAAATCGTCACTACCTAGATTATCGACGATTGAGCCATGAGTTCACAATGAGACCAGCGTGGGAAACACGAAAATATGAGTGCCTAGTTTATCCATTATTTCCAGAAATGACTTTAATAACTGTGCTCTAATGACACCTGCCACATAATATAACTTTGTTGTTGCCCGAAAATGCAATATTTAGCAGCGTGAGCAACACTACAGTCATAATTAATGTTTGACTTTTGTTGTGGTAGGGTTGTTAGAAGATGCAGTAAGGAAAGACAACTTCGTAGATACAACAGTTACTATTTGTTTATGATCATTGGCCTTCGAAGCAACCAACGTTGATTGCTTGCGATGCGAATAGATCGTTCAGTGGCACTCAGAGCGCCGACCTCCGGCACGGTGTGGAGGTAACAGGTCAGAGCAGTTACCTGCATCGCTGCTGCTGCGTCAAGAGAGAGCTCGCACTTCCTGGTCCATGTCGTGTCGGCCCGGCGTTGCTGCTCCACAGTGAATACGTCAGACTGCGCCATGTCTGGTAGGATAGGACATTGAAGTCCGTTCTTGATACCTCAGCATCTGCGGGGATGGTTGGACACCTGCGTCATAGTTCCGAGAAGATGGTAGAGTGCCTAAGCACCCGGACCCTCGGACGGTGGGTAGCGGTTGCGAGTTTGGCGACAGTAGAGATTGCAGTAACATCAAGACGGTACCCAACAACATAGGCTACACGTCACACTGCTGTCACACTGTTACATGACGATGGCTGGCACAGGAAGGGCTTGCCAACTGTTTGACAGCGATGGCTGGTACAGGAAGGGTTTAAATGCAGCTGCTGCTTGCTGACTTTCCGATGATAGCTGTATATATCCGTCACACCGAACGGTGTGGTACAGAGGCAAGATGCGGGATGGCAGCGGTCACTGGCAAGCAGAACTTGGTCAAGCCGGAGACGCTTCTCGAAGTCTCGAGTTGCCACCTGGAACGGTGTCAAGCAAGCTTCCTGCTGCTGATAGGTACTGAAAATGCAGGGTGATGGCTGGCAGCGTCCAATGTCGGTTCCCCTGTGCGTGGTTCTGGATCCCATCTCTGCTACAGTCCATCCCATTGTAGCATACACAAAATTTTTCCAGTTATTGTACAGATCCCTTGAAATGAAAGGACAATGGGATACGATCTGATTTTTCTCAGAGAAAATACTAAAGCATTTACCTGAAAAAGAACACTTGTCGTATGAAACTCCAACTTCCGCACTGTAGATTTTTTTTTATTTGATTTAGTTTAGTGTAAAAGGTGGCTTCAAAAACGCAGTTCTGAATTTGTCGATAGGAGGAAAAGCAAGATTGGTACCCTGGAACTCTGGATATATAAGCGGCAACTACTGGACAGTATGTTTCAACAATAAAGGCTCGATTCTCTTGTTTAGTCACTTTTAAATAAATTTATGACTTTTTGGACAGACGTCTCATATCTTCATTAGAAGCAACAAAACAAAGAACACATCAGAAAAAAATTCTAGACTCTCTTCTGTACGCAGTAGTCAACTTACAGTTGTCCAGAACACATCATCATGTTGTCACGAATGTGGGGCAAATCTGCATTTTGCATTGTCTTTTCCCAGATATCAATAAGACTTTCTATATCAGCATATCTCATAAACGTACGCTCGCCTTTTTTCAACTTATCTTCTACGAAGGTGTGCGGTAAAGTAATGCCTCTGAACTTTTTGTTCTATGCTCAAGATCTGTTGAGGCCTTACATGTCACGCACTTTACTCGGTCGAGTATCACACTTTGCTGAAGCAAGTTGCAGCCCTCTGCCACTAGAGAACTCCGATCTGCCGCTTGTAACATGGAAGAGTGTAGCGTAGCTATGATGAAGCGTGAGAAACATCATGCTGTGATCGAGTTTCTAATCGCAAAGCACTTCGTCCGCACATGGAACACCCTCTCCTTTAGTATGACAACGCTAGACCACATAGGAATGCTGTGACATCTGCGACAATCCGACCAGTTGGGCTCAGTCATCGATCATCCTCCATACGGTCCCGACTTAGCCCCATCCGATTTTCATCTGTTTCAAAAACTTAAAGAACACTTTAGAGGACGACACTTTGATAACGGCGCAAGCAGACGTGAGATCGTGGTTCCGTCACCAAACATTCTACAGTAATGGTATCAACAAACGTGCCCCTCGTTGGAAGAAATATGTTCTTCGCCAGGGTGACTGTGTTGAGAAACAATTACGTAGCCATAATGTTCGCTTTATTTGTAAAGCTTTAAGAGTTTTCTCTTAAAAAATTGGGAGGCATTACTTCTCGCACGCCCTCGTAAGATAAATCTTATGGTCAGTTCTGCACTCGGTGTGCCTGCACGTCTTCGTAATCAAAACTAATCTTCCCCTAGGTCGGCTTCTACCACAATTTCTCTTCTTCATCAAATAATATGAGTTAGTTATTTATAACCATGACTTATTGAACTGTTGGATCTGTAGTATTCTCATCTGTCAGAACCTGCATTCTTTGGAAACGGAAATACATTTCTTTAAAGTCTAAAGTTATTTTTCCTGTTTCATATATCTTTCATACTAGGTAGATAATTTGGCACAGTTTTGTCGTGGCTGACCCAAGAATCGCAATAATTCTGAGGGATTATCATCTACTCCAGGGGCCTTGTTTCAGCTTACGTGTTTCACTACCTTGACAAGTACTTCTCGTAATATCATATTCTGCATCTCATCTTTAGCTGCTTCCTTTCCAATCTATTGCACTATCTTCAAGTTCCTGTAAAGTTCCTGTAAATTTCTTCCAGCTTTAAACTTCAAACTTTCATTTCTTTGTTCAGTACTTGTTTCTAATTTCAGCTGTTAACATTCATGTGGTTTTCAGGGGCCTCTCTTCCCTCCAAAGGCCTCTATAATTTGTCTCCAGGGGACATCTGTGTTCCCCATAGCCACAAATGCTTATACAGTTTCGAATTTCTTTTGCAGCCTTTCCTGTTCTGCCTTTTTGCACTTTCTATCAACATCATTTCTCAGACGCCGGTATTCCCTGTTGTCTGCTTTATTTGCTGCATTATTACATTTTCTGTATTCGACTGTGGAATTCAATATGTCGTGTTGAAAGGGTACAGTACCGCCCAACATTGAAAATAGGTACAACATACTTCATTATTCTTCTCAGAACAACATAGTTTTAGTAAAAATAACTCAATTTCAATTAATACAGCGAAGCCGGATACCAGTGTGGGAAAGAATGACAATTTACTTATTTAATTGACCACATGTGCACTCCCACAAAATAAATCCCTACATCCAGTTTGGTGAGATCTGTGAAATGAATGAATGTATGGTCATCTGCTAACCGCAGATAGTGAATGTGAATATATGATCATCTTTGAGACGATCCTTTGGCCACCTTTGGTGGAACCAAAGAGATGAAACTTACCGGAGCTTTCAGCGCCTGAAATGTGGCTGACCAATACGGTAGCAAGGTGCTCCCCCACTTCGGCAGAGGTGCGAGAGGACCTGAAGAACGGCCATGTTTCAGCACTCTGCCGCTGGATCTACTGTTGGTAAGACCTGTCTTAGGCATGCTCCGTAAAGACAAAAGAGTGGACACGTGGTATGCATGTGAAATACTTAAGAGTAGTTTGGAATAATAATTTCTCTATTTCAGGAACTGCTGTGGGGAGAATTAAATGTCAGGCAGGTAATATTAAGGAGATCATAGTAATCTTCGGAAGTGACCAACAGTCACAATGAAACCACGTGTAGCAATAATACTTCCGAGTGCTTAAGTTAAGCTGAATTACTAGTGTGTGTACTATCAGTTGGAAATATTTAAGAAATGGCGTGTGCAGGACTTGAAATTAGAGACGAGTACTTCCACGTGGTGAGTACTGTGTGAGTCTCAATCTGTGTATGAGACAAAGGATAAAGAGAAGTACTCGTCCATGGTATCAGTTGAGGACTCGTGTGTGCGATAAATATGTTCTTAATATTACTTTGTGTGTTATGTTTCCGTGTGACGTTTGATTCAAACTATAATACTCTGAGAGAGAAGCAAGGTGAGTCAGCCGTCTATCTAACAACGCCACTTGGCTTGCATTGCACAGGAATACGTGCATATATCCTCCAGAGTTCATAGTAGGAAAGAAAAGTTACGAAGTGGGGCAGTGTCGTGTGAAACTGGGATGAATACTAATTGAAGTTTGAAAGCTGAAAGTGATGTGATTATAATGTTGTGACTAATCCTTGTGTTGTATTCCATGTTGCAGTGTGGTGTATGTCTTGTAATTTAAGTATGTGTGGTTGGCATGGGAGAGTAACAAGATCGTTTCAGAGGCAGTGGGTTATGCATGTTCCTTTTTGTACCGCTCGGTCTGGAGGAAATTTTCGTAATGATGGATGTGAGAGTCGAAGTGTGAGATATAGAAAAAGATCCACCATCCTATTCAGAAAGTGCACTGTAGCGTTAAATAATTACGAGACCATAAGATAGAGAATCACCAATGTAAAGCCGTGCCTACTGGGCGGAATTTCTCATGTGTTATTGTTGTAGGTTATAGAATTTGTGTGTTTAGGTTATAGAATTTATCGGAATAAATAAGATAGTGAAAAGGAAAAGATTGGTGGCCTTTTCCTTCGAATTGTATGTTGTCATGATATCCAGAATTTATAATGTGAGCGCCATTCATATTCAGTGCGATGGCCACGTGTTGACAAAGGCCGTTAAATAAGAAAGAAAATGTGGTATTGCCAGTGCGTAGTGAACAGTCAGTGTTGTGTAAATTACTAATAGTCAGATGTGCGTTTCCGTTGCGTAATATTCAAACAGGAGAATACTCGACAAATAAGAATGAGCCCACTCGCATGGCAGACCACTCATCTTGCAGGCCTGACTGCTTGATGCCACAGTATGAGCAAGGCATTTGGGTGTCTCTCAGTGTTATCTAAGAATTTCTATTGGGCCTCTTGTTTTTGCCTATTCAGTCTTCTGCTGCCTTTCCTATTGTATCTCTCAAAGCTACGCTTTTGCTTTCTGGTTTTTCATTTCTCCTGTTTTTGTCAGTCGTTGCCAAATTCTCCGTTATAAACTTTCGACTACGGCTGGTTCTTTCAACATATCCAAATCACCTTAATTTCCTATTTTTTCTGGAAAGCTCTTCAGTTTTAATCTTCAACTCATAACCAAAAATTATGTTGATATTATACTCCTCTCTCTGTAAATGTTTTGCAGTTTACAATCTCATTTCGCACTCTCTGTCATATCGTCGTGTAATTCATCTGAAAACGCACTTTATCTGCAGCCTTACACCACGTGTGCACTCTTATTTAATGATTCTTAAACCAGATAATAACATAGTTATTTTATGTTCTATGCAAAAGTTTACCAGACTGCTTCCCACTTCTTTTCTTCCCTCAAACCATCTTCTCCTACTGCTTCTGCTTCCCTTCGTTCCCCTACTATTTAATTAATCTCTTCTCAGTTCTTCCTTCAGTTCTTCCCGGTTAGTAAGTGTCTGCTTGCTGCCACCTTTTCCCCCTATTTAAATGAGAAATCTGTTCATGTTCGTCTATAGATGAGCTTAGTGAGCTATACGGAGATACTGTATGCGCTAACTACACTCTTCTTTTAATGTGAACTGCATTTTAGGACTACGTTTAATGAGTCAAGTTTTTAGACCCTGAGTGTATTATAGAACAGCTTGGGTGAATGACGATCTCTCACTATGCTGTGTCCATTACCACTGTTTCTCCGCTATATGTTTTAATTTGCAGTGATTTGTTCTCGTTCCCCAGGTATATTATTGGAGCATGAGTGTCCATTACTACTGTTTCTGCCCTATATGTTCTAATCCACAGTGACTCGTTCTCGTTCCTTAGGTATTTTGTTGGAGGATAAGTTTTGGCGCTTTCAACTTTCACATCATGATATATTCCAAGTTTAGCCTTTCGATGGTCAAATTTTTAAGAGGTTACACAATTAATCAGTTTACATCTTGAACATTGGGACATCGTACATCACTCTAACCTTATGAAGTTGTGAGTAAAAACCTGTTCCATTTTCTCGGTATTATTCTCTACATGTTAACAGTATTTTATAAAAATATTGTATGGTATTCAGTACGCATTATCACCTGAAGTTGCACCTATAAGTATGTGAAATCGGTGGTGTTGACTGAAAAATGTACCTACGTGCAGCTAATGCGGCCTTGAAGAATTATCATTCATTTTCAAAATAAATAAATTAAAATAAAAAAATTAAAAAAAAGATTTTTGAAGATAATTTTGGAGAATTTTTAGAAATGTCTTTACACTAAGAATACACTAAGCGCTTCTGCACGGTGTGAAAACAGAAGTGTGATGTACGATCAGTGCAACACCAGTTTTCCATCAAGTCATGACTTGGAATAGTTTTTTGAAGAACATAAAGCAGCATTTTTTTTTTCGGAGAACCAACAGCTAATGAAAAGCTCTATGGTTATTTCATGCGGGACAACTCAAGTTCACACACCACCAGTACCTCTATTACAGTATTACGAAATGTTTCTGATCATAGAATGGTCGATTCGGCTCCGCTTCCAATGTTCTGAAACTTCCTAAACACTGTAGCACGATTAGGACCATCAACTCTGCACACCATTACCCACTGGTAAAAATTCTGACCATACTAACACATTCAGTTCACAAAAACTAAATCCTCCGATGATTACTATCCCTATTCTGGAATCATTTTGCTCTCTTCAGTGTAACTAGTTGCAGCATTCCACTCCTTTTTGAGGTGAGTGCTACCATAACTCAGTGTTCTATGTTCCTATATATGTACTATTAAATACCATCGTTAGAATTTTCACCTTTTTTGTCAAATAACGTAAAGAGTCAAACATGTCTAGAATTATACAAATATAAAAGTACTGATGTGTTTTCAATCATTTTACTTCAATGTAGTGTTGACCTATGACTATATTCGTGATGATAGGTTACAATAAGTTAATTTTGGTAAATGTCACTTTAATGAGATTTTAAAAAAAAACATTCAAATGTTGTTTCTTCATACTTACCCACACATTATGTTCACTGAAGCTTCGGCTCCTCATTTGTTGTGGCGATGAGCTGGAAATTTGAAGCACTATGTCGTATTTTTAAAACTCACCCAAATAATTTTCTTATTTTTTTATTATACAGTTTCTACTTCTTTAAAGTTTGTAGAGAATATTATCTGTTCAACATCAATTGACTTCAGCAACTATCATTTCATTAAAAATATTTGTAGATATTTTAAGTTCGTTTTACATTCTTATCGTAAAGTCTCGTATCAAGCAAAGTTTAATAATAATAATTTAGTTGAAACTTTTATTTTTAACAAACCTGAGAATAATGTGTAACTGAGGCATTCATTTCTTATACCATTCATTTGTCAGGATCATAAACAAAAAAATGAAAATACAGAAATGTGCTAGTGAAATATATGTACTTTCTGTAAGATATAAAATGGTCACCATGTACTTTTTGTATTCTTTGGTAAGTACTGTCCAATTTGCAGCGTTATAAATGCTGTTTTGGAAAGCATAAGTGTTATTCAACTGATCAAGAACTGTGCAATAAAGATGCAGAACCATAAATTTAACAGAGTCCTGTAATGACAATCGTGTTGGGCGACCATTGCAAAATCATTAGAACCCAAAACCATGTGATTTTGCCAATTACAGTGAGTACGCCTCAGGAGATGGTAATGAATGAACGAATGGAGCAGTATGTATTGCACAGTCTGAAGCGCCGTCCTTTTCAAAGTGAATCCCGTGTCTTTAGCACGCTGTCCAGAAAAAGCATTGTAACGAAGGTTTAATTGATCTGAAATTAGTTTCACATGTTGTAAAAATACACTGCTGGGAAAAAAAATAGTACACCATTTCAGACGTTTCCAGTTCACTCAAGATTTATTGTTGCAACAGTGCATATGAAGTACATGAAATGATTACATTTACGGATCAATAGCACAAGCGGTTCTGAGGTACCAGGTATCGACCCACACTCAAACACCTATCTTAGTACATGATGTAGCCTCCCCGGGTGGTAGTGTAGGTACTGACTCTGGCATCAGTTCGATTGTATGGATGGAGAGTATTGTCCGCTATGTGACACTCGCTAGACCTGTTCACGTCGGTCTGTAAGAGTTGTTGGCTGACAAGTCAGGCGAGTCACTTCTCGTCTCATCATATCCCACATGTGCTAGAGTGGAGACACGTCCGGAGATCACACTGGTCAGGGAAGTTGCTTCACGTGTTGCAGAGCACGTTCAGTTCCATGGGTAGTGTGTGGGTAACCATTACCCTATTGGAACAACACAGCACTTTCTTTATGCAAGAATGGCAAAAGAACGGGTTTAACAACAATTTGTGTATACCGAGCGCTGGTTAGCATTCCCTCCAAAAACACCAAAGGTGAACGAAAGTTTTAGCTTGTCCCTGCCCAGACAATAAGGCCTCGGCTAGAGCCTGTGTGTCTTGGACGAATGTGCTACACAACACAGCACTCATCAGGTCTACAGTGATGGCGCGAACGACTTTTACTTGCATGCAGGTAGAATCTGCTTCCACCACCGAATACCACAGCCAGAAATTCCATCTTCCAAGTGATCCTCTTGTGGCACCAGTCGAGCCGTGCATGTTGCTGCTGTGGAGTGAGGGAAAGTCGTGTTCGAGGTGTGCGTGAGCGTATTGTACTGTACTGTACTGTACTGTATGTTAATAGGGGGCCTAGAAACGACGGAGAGGCTCCGTCCGCGCCGCAGCTGCAGTGGCCCACAACCCCAAGACGACTACCGCAGTCCACTTCACCCCTCCGCTGCCCCACACCGAACCACCCTTTCAGGGTTATTGTGCGGTTCGGCCCCTGGTGGACCCACCCAGCGAACGTCTCACACCAGACTAGCGTAACCCCTATGTTTGAGTGGTAGAGTACTGGTGGTGTACGCATATGTGGAGAACTTGTTTGAGCAGCAATGGCCGACATAGTGTAGCTGAGTCGGAATAAGGGTAACCAGCCCGCATTCGCCGAGGCAGATGGAAAACCCCCTAAAAACCACCCGCAGACTGGCCGGCTCACCGAACCTCGACACAAGTCCGCCGGGTGGATTTGTGCCGGGGACCAGGAGCTCCTTCCCAATGTGGAAAGCCATGCGTTAGACCACACGGCTAACCAGGCGGGCGTGCGTGACCGTAGTTGTAACAGTCGCGTTGGCAGGTGTGTACTCACAAGTCCTCTTATCTTTGCCGTGGTATCTGTACCATCTGCCGCTGCTGCCCTTATAATACGACTATCCTGGCTGGTGTCTGTGCTGCATGGACGTCCAGAACCTCGTCTACAGACGTGGGGGGAATGTTCACTGATCAATGATACCAGTATCGCTTCACGACTGACACAGAGCGTCCAACTTGAGTGGCAGTTCTCCGAAAGGACCATGCCGACAGTCGGATGGCCACTGTTTGACCCTTCAAGCTAGCTCATTTGGGTGTAGGAAGCACAAGTGCGTCTGTAACGCATGATTGCCTGCTTGCTTCGCACGTTTGCACCACACTGAGCCTTCTGGCTCTGAGATTTCCATACCAATGGGTAGACACAGGTGGCGCTCTGTAGCTGCGCCACTATGCTATCTGTTGGCGGACGAAGTCAAAACCATTATCAGTAAATCTACTATCCCTCAGGTGGCATATGCCATCATCGAATGAAAGTCGACGTATTTCCAGGCCTACTAAATTTTTTCCCTGACAATGTATTTAACAGTTTAGTCTGGGGGAGGGTCATGTACCTCTGGACTACAATACTGGCCATTAAAATTGCCACACCACGAAGATGACTTGCTACAGACGCGATATTTAACCGACAGGAAGAAGATGCTGTGATATGCAAATGATTAGCTTTTCAGAGCATTCACACAAGGTTGGCGACGGTGGCGACATCTGCAACGTGCTGACATGAGGAAAGTTTCCAACCGATTCCTCATACACAAACAGCAGTTTACCGGCGTTGCCTGGTGAAACGTTGTTGTGATGCCTCGTGTAAGGAGGAGAAATGTGAACCATCACGTTTCCGACTTCGATAAAGGTCGGATTGTAGTCCATCGCGATTGCGGTTTATCGTATCGCGACATTGCTGCTCGCGTTGCTGGAGATCCAATGACTGTTAGCAGAATATGAAATCGCTGGGGTCAGGAGGGTAATACGGAACGCAGTGCTGGATCCCAATGGCCTCGTATCACTAACAGTCGAGATGACAGGCGTCTTATCCGCACGGCTGTAACGGATCGTGCAGCCACGTCTCGATCTCTGAGTCAACAGATGGGGACGTTTGCAAGACAACAACCATCTGCATGAACAGTTCGACGACGTTTGCAGCAGCACGGACTATCAGCTCCGAGACGATGGCTGCACATTGCATCACAGACAGGAGCGCCTGCGATGGCGTACTCAACGACGAACGTGGGTGTACGAATGGCAAAACTAATTTTTTCGGATGAA
Organism: Schistocerca cancellata; assembly: GCF_023864275.1. Taxonomy (NCBI): domain Eukaryota; kingdom Metazoa; phylum Arthropoda; class Insecta; order Orthoptera; family Acrididae; genus Schistocerca; species Schistocerca cancellata. The sequence continues at coordinate 918,564,680 of NC_064627.1, read as the reverse complement.
TCCAGGTTCTGTTTACAGCATCATGATGGTCGCATCCGTGTTTGGCGACATCGCGGTGAACACACATTGGAAGCGTGTATTCGTCATCGCCATACTGGTGTATCACCCGGCGTGATGGTATAGGGTGCCATTGGTTACACGTCTCGGTCACCTCTTGTTCGCATTGACGGCACTTTGAACAGTGGACGTTACATTTCAGATGTGTTACGACCCGAGGCTCTACCCGTCATTCGATCCCTGCGAAACCCTACACTTCAGCAAGATAATGCACGACCTCATGTTGCAGGTCCTGTACGGGCCTTTCTGGATACAGAGAATGTTCGACTGCTGCTCTGGCCAGCACATTCTCCAGATCTCTCACCAATTGTAAAGGTCTGGTCAATGGTGGCCGAGCAACTGGCTCGTCACAACACGCCAGTCACTACTCTTGATGAACTGTGGTATCGCGTTAAAGCTGCATGGGCAGCTGTACCTGTACACGCCATCCAAGCTCTGTTTGACTCAATGCCCAGGCGTACCAAGGCCGTTATTATGGCCAGAGGTGGTTGTTCTGGGTACTGATTTCTCGGGTTCTATGCACCCAAATTGCGTGAAAATGTACTCACATGTCAGTTCTAGCATAATATATTTGTCCAATGAATACCCGTTTATCATCTGCATTTCTTCTTGGTGTAGCAATTTTAATGGCCAGTAGTGTATTACCCACAAGTTTAGAAAACTTACCAGCAACTGTTGCATTTTGGGGGTGAACACATTAGTTCACACGATCAAAATGTAGAGTAAAAAGAATCATTTACTATTTGCACTACAGCAGCAGGACTGCAATGTGGTGGAAAATGATGGAAATATCCACGTGCCACAGACAGGCCTCGCCGCTAACCGCACAAAAGTCAACCCTTTCAATTCAATCAATATTCATTTCTATTGTATGCAAATTAGAAAAACATATAATATCTGAAATGGCACCAAGACAATGCATCATAATTATTAAATTGATACACTGAAGTGATAAAAGTCATGGGACGCCCCCTAAAATCGTGTAGCAACTTCCTTTGCCGAATGTAGAGCAGTTAGTTGGACTGAAAAGCTAAAGAATTAGGGGTTTTCGCAGAATCGGCGAAGAAAGAAATATAAACACATTGAGAAGAAGAAGGAACAGGATGGAATCTTTTTAAGATATCAGGGAATAACTTCCATGGTACTAGAGGGAGCTGTAAAAGGTAAAAACTGTAGAGGAAGACAGAGATTGGGATACATCCAGCAAACAATTGAGGATGTAGATTGCAGGTGTTATCTCCTTGAGATGAAGAGGTTGGCACAGAAATGGGCACGAACTGATCTGTCAGTTATGTCCCATAAATGTTCGATGGGATTCATATCGGTATCTGTGAGGCCAAATCATTCGGTTGAATTATTCAGAATGTTCTTCAAACCAATGGCGAACAATTGTGGCCCGGTGACGTGGTGCATTGTCATCCTTAAAAATTCCACCGTGAATGCCTGCAAATGGGTCCCAAGTAGCCAAGTATAATAATTTCAAGTGAATGGTCATTACATTTCGTGTAAACACCGCCCACACCATTATGGAACCACCACCAGCTTGCACGATGCCTTGTTGACAACTTGAAACCATGCCTTCGTGGGGTCTGCGCCACACTCGCACCCTAGTATCAGTTCTTAACCAACTGAAATCGGGACTCGTCTGCTCGTCTGAGCAGTTTCCAGTCCTTATAGGATCCAACCGACATAGTCACGAGCCCAGGAGAGGCACTGCAGGAGAAGGCGTGCTGGTGGCAAAGACACTATTGTCGGTCGTCTGCTGCCATTGATCATTAACGCCAGATTTCACTGCACTGTCTTAACGGACACGTTTGTCGTTCGTCCCACATTCAATTCTGCGGTTATTTCTCACACCGTTGCTTGTCTGTTGGCACTGACAAGTCTAAGCAAACGCCGCTGCAGTCGGTCGTTAAGTGAAGGCCCTCGGCCACTATGTTGTCCGTGATGAGAGGTAATGCCTGAAATTTGATATTGCCGACACACTTTTGACACTGTGGATCTCGGGAAACTGAATTCCCTAACGATTTCCGAAATGGAATATTGCATGCTTCTAGCTTCAACCACCATTCCGCGTTCAAAATCAGTTACTTCCCGTCGTGCGACCGTAGTCAAATCGGAAACTTTTCACATAAATCACTCAAGTACAAGTGGAAGCTCCACCAGTGTACTGCCCATGTATACCTTGTGTACGTGATTTTACCGCCATCTGTATATGTGTATGACTTGTCATTTCAGTATATATCTGCTAGCAAGCATTACTAAAAGCGTTTACCTGAGAGGAGATTGCTGACTGAAAAGAGCCGTCGCAAAAGGCAAAGTGCCAATAGCAGCAAACTCTCAATCCCGCAAGAAAACACGGAGTAGACTAGGTGCTGCCGCAATCCCGAAGCAAGTGTGTGAAAGCCGTGTTTAGTATCCACTCACTAACTGCCTCAACTCTCTAAGACATTTCACTCATAGCCGTGTCACTCAATAGCCACTCACAGACATAGGCGACGAACAATGGGGGAAATTATTGGAAGTTTAACAGTGCACACATATGCAGCCATTTCCTACCCAAGAGGTTTCAACTTACTAGACAACGGACCCAATAGCCTACATCCTTATGTGTTATAATGACATTACAACATTGTTAGAGCGTCACCTTTAATGTTTAGATTGTCAGTGGGGCTTCTGCATTCCAGTGCTATACTACATTACACGTAACACTAGGTTGGAGGTTCCTTATCTTTGGTAATCCCCTGTACTTCACACATCCGCAGAAACTGTCTGCAACGTGGTCCTTGCGAGCAAAGCGGGAAGCAGTTCCGTGAAATATCTTTTCTTCTATTTCACTTGCAATAAAATGGCGCTCATTTCCAAACTGCTCTATTAAAATAAGTCGCTCGGAATAAATTTTAATTATAATTAATTGCGGCGCAGAGGTTAAGCCAAAAATTTTTATGGGTCTTAAAATTTATGCGCGGCCCTCCCATAGAGGTGCGCCCACATAATTTTCCTGCGGGACAGAGCGTAAAACACGACCGCCCCGCGAGTGGAGCCGGGAGGCGCGTTTTATGCGCGCGGCTGTACCGGGGGAAAGTACTGGCGACAAAAACCGAGCTCTAAAGTGGCTCAGTTTCTGGTACAAGTTCGGGACACGGAGCACCATAACTCACGCAGGTAATAAAATTTAAATTTTATTACTAACTGTTAGTTAAACGGGATTGTAAATTACACAACTCGGAGAAAAAAGGGGAATGAAAGCGCTCGGGAACTTGTTTCATCGTTTCTGGTATTTCATTAACGCTCAGAATCACTTTTAATGTGATCTTCAACGTCTACAGGAATAGCTACTTGTTCAGCGATTGACAGTCCACTCTTCGTTATAGTCCTTCCTGGACTATGTCACTGACACGGGTTGTATAGCAAAAGGGCTGCATTCCATATTAATGGCGTCTAGGTACTGAATCCGAAAGCTTTTCGGAACCACTTTTGCAAAAGGCTGTATAATTTCAATCACATACGGCAGACAGATAGCTTATTAAGCATTCATTACTCTAAACGCTGAAATGGATCGACTTGTTATGCATTACTGACTATCGAGAAAGGTCATACAGACGCTGTTCGGTATATCGACCAATATGTGATGCAGAGACAGTGAAGGTACGTGCTTGGAGTTTATACCTGCCTTGATTAGGCTGCACTTTTTGAAGCTGAAGCTATCAGGGATAAAATAAAAGAAGTGGAAGGTTATTTACAACTTGTGTAGAAACCAGTGTGTAGTTACATGTGTCTAATGACTTAGAAGGGAGACAGCTGTACTCGACAAAGGAGTGACACAGGGTGAAATGTAAGCGTCGTTGGTTTCTGTCTGTAGCAAAGTGGTACGCTATCCGACTTTACTCACGACATGATCAAAGCCATGCGACAAGAGAGTGGGTTAGTCGGTCTACAGCTGATCACAGCTGCTGCGTATAAGTTGGATGATCAGAAGTTTCCCCACTGAATTTCAACGGGACACCTTCAGAATGAGACAAACCAATTATAAAAGCGAATCAATTGCCTGTATTTATTTTTAGAGGGCCACCTAACCAGGATCTGTTTTAGGAGAATAGTTTGCTTCTGAAATTCAAATCAAGTGTGAGTTTAAAAAGTCATTCATTTACTCTAAGATCTGACATGTAATAAGTTTGAAATGAACATAAAGTCCCGCAAAATTGACAGAGACTCTCTAGAAACGCAGTTTAATCAAGAATGTCCCGCTGCCACTGTGTAGAGGTATCTCTCATTTTCGTGTAAGGATGCTTGGAAAACGTTAAACTCGACAGCAAATCCACAGCAAATCCCCTAAATTGTAAGCTGCTTCAGAAACTGGGCAGCGTTAAAGTGAAATGCGACACTTGCTCCAAACTCAGAAAATGAGCGGCAGAACGCGTCGATCGACACCGTATAGAGATCGCGCCCCACTACGAGCCAATGCCATAAGTCTTTTGCCCTCCACAGCAGGGTCGCAAGCGGCCAAAATTACCATCCTCTAAACCTAGCTCACTGGTTTTCTGACAACTCAACGTGGAAGGGTTTGCTACTGCCAATGAGACCATCTAAATGGATTTACACACGTACGGGTGAACTGTGCAGAAACTTTTCTTCTTGGCTTATAAAGGAGTGTTCAAATCAAAAGATACGAAACTTCACAACAAGCAAGCCAGTTGAAACTTGTATATGCCGCTTTTGGATAACATAGAGAGACATCTAGGCAATGAAAGCATCCGTCGTCACCTCCCCCTAAACAATTCAAAGATGTACCCTCACATGCAAGGTGATGCTCACCCTCAGTTTCGACGTCCGAGGTCCGATACTCATCTACTTCCTCGAGCATTGAAAAACCATTAACAGTATCATGTACTGTGAGGCACTCTGTAGCCTACACAGACCCATCAACAGCAAGCGGCCTGGGATGCTCATGGAAGAAGTGATTCTGCTCCACGATAATGGGCGTCCACGCATTTTCAAGATCACAAAGAGCGTAATGGCCAAGTTCAAGTGGCAGCAGCTTGAACATCCGCCCTACGTCTCGGACATGTAACCCTGTGACTTCCATGTGATAGATCTGCTTTTTTTTAAAAAAAAAAAAACAAAAAAAAAAGAAGAGGCTTCAAGTCGGACGACGGATTGAAAGACACAAAGACTGACTCCTATCACAGCCACAGGAATTCTTGGAACAGAGAATCCTTCAACTCGTGAAACAGTGGTGTGATCAGGCCTCTGGTTATTACTTTTGAATAAAGGCTCCACTTACCCCCACAGTGATATTTCGTAATTTTTGTTTTGAACACCCCTTATAGAATACATCTTAACACGCAAGAGGGTGAGCAGCCCAGTCTGTTTGCTCTTGATAGGCTTGCGTATCCTGCGGCGTGTCTCACAGTACATCTCACTGTTGATGTCACTGTCATTGGTCGATCCCTTCGTGCTGAGGCAAGGTGGTGAGTGAAACGCTTTTCGTTAGATAGCAAAATCTGGAGTGTAAGGCTACAAATTTTCTGACGGCGGCCGAGCAGAACCATGTCGGCCCATTCTTAGATCTGCTTATGGGGAGATGAATTCGTCATATTCAATGATACATTACGGACTTGCAGGACTTGATAGTAAACTGCCCTGAAAGGAGAAAAACGCATTTTACAACGAATCATGGAGCAGGTGCTTACTGCCTTGGGCGACTGCAAACTTTAGCGCCCCGAGGACTGACATTCCTTCTCTAACCTCCAATGGTTATGCTAGACCACAGGGTGAAGACCTGTGCCCACTCGTTTCTAACTAGAAAATTTGAAGCCTCCTTCCTGAGACAGCAAGCCATGTACTTAGCCTTAACCAGAAAAATAATCAGAAATCGCACAAAGTGCATGATTGCCACGTCACAAGGATTATAGTCTACCCTATGATATAATCATCTCAGGTAATCAGCCGAGTGGTGATGTAGCCATGTCGCAACATTTCGATGAGTTAGTATCCATCAGGCGAGGTATTGGGACGCTGTGTCTATAAATAACTGCACGCCTTCTCGGCGTATTGGTTCAAATGGCTCTGAGCACTATGGGACTTAACATCTGAGGTCATCAGTCCCCGACAACTTAGAACTACTTAAACCTAACTAACCTAAGGACATCACACACATTCATGCCCGAGGCAGGATTCGAACCTGCGACTGTAGCAGTTGCGCGGTTCCGGACTGAAGCGCCGAGAACCACTCGGCCACTGCGGCGGGCTTTCTCGGCGTGTTCAAGCGATAAAATCTTCATAGCATCCAGAAGATAATGGGTACGCAACTAACCGAAACGTTGCGACGAGAGGACGCCATCACTTGGCGGATCACCCGAGATTTTCCCACTGGAATACACAGAGAAAACCTTCAGTCATGTAAGTCTGCTCCCATGTTATCCAGTCTGCATGTAGAGCAATCAATAAAGGAAACAACGAAGAAATTAGGAAAAGGAGTTGATGTTCACAGAGAGAAATAAAAACTTTGAGGTTTGTTGATGACACACCAATTCTGTCATAGACTGAAAATAATATGGAAGATCAGTTCAATAGAATGAGAAGTAACTTAAAAAACGTTACAAGGTGACTATCAACACTAGTAAAACAGGACCAGTGGATTCGAATTAAATCCGTTGATACTGACAAAATTATAAAATGGGATGCTGAAAGTGGTAAGAAGGTTCTATTGTCTAGCAATAAAATAATTGACGACTGAAAGAAAGTGAAGAGGATGTAAAATGCATACTGGCAGTAGCAAACAACCTCTACTGAAATAGCGCGGTATGTTAACCTGTAAGACATACTTCAATTTTAGCAATTCATTTCTGAAAGTACGTATGTGGAGTGGGACGTGGATGATAAACAGCACAGACAAGATGAAAACTGCACCATTTGAAAAATGGGGTTACAGAAGAATAAAAGGAAATTTTAGGTAGAGTGGATAATTAAATAACACATATTCAAAGGGGAGAAAAGAGTTTTATGGCATGACTTGACTAAAAGAAGTTCGCTTTATTTTGCTCAATTTAACGTCAATTCTCTGAACAATTCTTATAACATGCCATGTAATTCATTAACTCAATGTGTCATATATTTTATGTAAGCTAAATAGTTTTTTGTCGAAATAGTTCTTTTCACTTTAGTCTTATACCGAACGTAACAATTATCATGTTTGATAATCTTTCTTTGGGATTGGAATTATTATATTCATAAAAGTCTTACCGAACTATCAGTTTAATAAGTCACAGCTGCAAAATATTAAAGCGACTTCGTTACAGACGAATGGAAAAACTAGTAGAAACCACACTCGAAGAAGATCAGTTTGGATTCCGTAGAAATACTGGAACACCTGAGGCAATACAGACCCTACGACCTATCTTAAAAGCTAGATTAAGGAAAGGCAAACCTACATTTCTAGCATTTGTAGACTAAGAGAAAGCTTTTGACAATGTTGACTGGAATACTCTCTTTCAAATTCTGAAGGTGGCAGGGGTAAAATACAGGGAGCGAAAGGCTATTTACAATTTGTACAGATACCAGACGGCAGTTATAAGAGTCGAGGGACACGAAAGGGAAGCAGTGGTTGGGAAGGGAGTGAGACAGGGTTGTATTGAGCAAGCAGTGAAGGAACAAAAGAAAAATTCGGAGCAGGTATTAAAATCCATGGAGAAGAAATAAAAGCTTTGGGGTTCGCCGATGACATTGTAATTTAGTCAGAGACAGCAAAGGACTTGGAAGAGCAGTTGAACGGAATGGACAGTGTCTTGAAATGAGGATATAAGATGAACATCAACAAAAGCAAAACGAGGATAGTGGAATGTAGTCGAATTAAGTCGGTTGACGCTGAGGGAATTAGATTAGGAAATGAGACACTCAAAGTAGTAAAGGAGTTTTGCTATTTGAGGAGAAAAATAACTGATGATGGTCGAAGTAGAGAGGATATAAAATGTAGACTGGCAATGGCAAGGAAAGCGTTACTGAAGAAGAGAAATTTGTTAACACCGAGTATAGATTTAAGTGTTAGGAAGTCGTTCCTGAGAGTATTTGTATGGAGTGTAGCCATGTATGGAAGTGAAACGTGGAGGATAAATATTTTGGACAAGAAGAGAATAGAAGCTTTCGAAATGTGGTGCTACAGAAGAATGCTGAATATTAGATGGGTAAATCACATAGCTAATGAGGAAGTATTGAACAGAATTGGGGAGAAGAGGAGTTTGTGGCATAACTTGACAAGAAGAAGGAACCGGTTGGTAGGACATGTTCTGAGGCATCAGGGGATCACAAATTTAGCATTGGAGGGCAGCGTGGAGGGTAAAAATCGTAGAGGGAGACCAAGAGATGAATACACTAAACAGATTCAGAATGAAGTATGTTGTAGCAGGTATTGGGAGATGAAGAAGCTTGCATAGGATAGAGTAGCATGGATGGCTGCACCAAACCAGTCTCATGACCGAAGACCACAACAACAACAACGATAGTCACTAGAGGGACTCTTTGGATGCAGCTTTTTAAAATCATTGTTCTCACAAAATTCACAACTACATTTATTTTTGTACCTTCTGATGGCTTAAAAACCGAAAAACTAGTTGTTTAAGTAATAAAATTTGCATATGTTACACAAATGTGATTTTCACTCATAATGAGTAACATGCTCTATCACGGACCAACAAAACAGCCTATTAACGCAGCAAGTACTCGTACAAACATATTTTCCCATCACAGTCCTGTCATCAAGTCCTATTTCAAGTACAATTTTGAAATGAAATACGGCGAGGTGGGTGGTGCAAATGCGAAGTTTTCGGTGCAGCGTAATTAATGAGCCCATCGAAATAAAGATGTACAACAAACTGGGGTGACGGTTTCAATTGAAGCAAGGCATCGAATCCGGCTGTCCATTTATTAAGATCTCGCCGATTATTTCTAGCTGAAAAACGCGGCTACAAATCGAGGTTCATGGAATAAGAATGCGGACTTCAAAGAAAAAAAAATTGCGTATCTAATTAGCCTCAACGTAGCGGGCGCTGAGAGTTGAACTCGAGTGTAAGCCACCGTGGGTCATCGACAATACCTGGCAGTAGGTACCGACATACTGCTGCCAGCACCTCAAGACATCTGGATCAGTCGTCGAAATATCTTGCAGGCAAATGAAATTAGCATCTCAGCTCAGCACTGGAAAGCAAACTTATAATACAAAAAGTCATTTTAGATTGCAACACCCATTAGAGCATGGTTCTAATGAATCCACATTTGGAGCATGTGCAGTAAGTGATTATGACGTACATGTAAGGTGGATTCGTGGGCTTCCCGACGGTCGTATTTTCGATCCCCACTAGGTAAACAGCAGCAGTTCTCGGAAAATTAGGTCACCGATTGGTCATAGCATTCCCTCCCTTCCCTCTCCCCTCCCCTCTCCACCCCCCACCCACCCTCCGTCTGATAAAGGCCAATTGCCATGTTTATAAAAAGGTGGGAAATTTAGATTTTGGCGGGAGGTTCAAATTTTGGCTGGTTTTTCCCCTGCTCCTCTGGAAGTAGCGTTGTTGCTCTAAGCATAAACTGGCAGAAATTTCAAAATCCAAGATGGTGGGTGCGTTGTCATGATGGCTGACCTAGAATACTGGGACAGGATCTATGACATCAGAATCCAGTTTGGCGATCCAAGATGTCTAACTTGGAATGATTTGACAGACTCGGTAATGTCAGAATTCAGGATTGTTGACCTGAAATACCGGTACATTCTCTATCGCTTCAGAATCCAAGGCCTGGAATACAGGCAGTATGATGTCAGATTTCGTGAGACAAAGGATAAGATCACTGCTATACCAGATTCAGGCCTGTCTCTTTGGGAAAGGATGTTCTACTTAACATGTTTTCTCCAAGCTACTATTTAGTCAGAGGTGTACAGTGACTTACAAAAAAATGGCTCTGAGCACTATGGGACTTTTCTGAGGTCATCAGTCCCCTAGAACTTAGAACTACTTAAACCTAGCTAACCTAAGGACACCACACACATCCATGCCCGAGGCAGGATTCGAACCTGTAGTGGACGCGCGGTTCCAGACTGTAGCGCCTAGAACCGCTCGGCCACTCCGGCTGGCAGTGACTTACAGAATTCCGCCATATTGCTTCTCCTAACCCTTTGGATCTTTCCACTTTATATCTTTAGCATCATATTGGCAGGGAAAGGGCTCTCTATCCCTGCCATCTGAGCCGTCACCGACGCCCCTACCGTCAACGGTAAGAGACCATGTCTGCGCTAACACTCACTGGACAAGGGGAGTAACTTACCTGTAGATACATGAACAGCTATTCTAAGTGTGTAATTCCATGCTGCTTAAGTCAAACAATCTCCATAGCATCATAGAGCTCTTTTCAGTTCTGAGAGCATAGTGAGCATGTAAATATGCCTAGAAAATAGTGGCTTCCGGCAAGTATGACGGCCTGGTGAGAGATTTCGCCTGATGTCATTCAGCCCACATAACACAGCTGCCGTGCATTCCTTCATCATGACAATTCTCGGTAGCCCTCTGCAGGGGTAATGAAAATACTCCTGCAGCGTTCCTGATGGTAAGTGTTTGATGACCCACAATATAGCCCGTAATTGGGTGCCACTGAGTTTCATCTATGCTTATACGAACTGCTGGCTATGAAGACAGCAATTTGCAATAGACAATGAGCTGTAAAACAGCGTAGAGAATTGACGGTAAAGCACAGGTGGCTGCATTCTATGACGATGGTATTTGAAAGTCGGTACAATGCTACGACAGACATCTAAGTCAGAGAGGCAACTATATAGGGAAGTAGCTGGAAAATGTATCTAACCGTTGTAAGTAAAACATATTTAATTTTCGCTGTGGTCTCCATTTTGCAACTGATCGGACCTCACTTTTCAAATAGTCCTGTATCACTCAGCATAATGTTATTTCGACGATAAAAAATGTATGTTTGGAATGACGTCATGTCTATTCAGTTCAAAAATGGGGGCCCACATTTTCCTCCTACCTCTTCACACCAGTTACCATAAGTTCAAAAAGATGAGGAAATCCACTTAACCCAAGTTGAAAATAATGGGACGTCTGATGGCTGTCAGAGCAATAGAGCATTCGTCCTGACTCAGTGGTGCAAGCCATATGATTGATACTATCGTGTTAGCAGAAATACGATAACAACAACAGCGTCTTCGTTTAAAGGAACACCTCACTGGCGAGGGTCTATTCTGTGTGCATTGCGAAGCTTAGCTTCGGTCGCAAAGGCCGTTGCACTTGCCGATATTCGATCGCTGTGACATGCAGTATTGGGCTGCGAGTCATGGCCACCTCTGTCAGAGGCGTCAGAGGCCAAACCGCTCTGTATGTCACGACTGTCGTCAAACTGCCGCAAAGCGCACAACATACCGTTATGGAGAAGGTGTTTACTCCTGTGGGGGTTCGGTCTAGAGCAGCCAGCGCCACGTCATACAGTTAGGAAAGCAGGTAGATGTTTCCTCTACATTTGCATTTACGCCATTACTCTGAAATTAAGTGCCTGGCAGAGGGTTCATCGAACTGCCTTTAAGCTGCTTCTCTACAGCTCCACTCTCAAACAGCGTGCGGGAAAAACGAACACTTAAATATTTGCATGCGAGGTCTGATTTCTCTTATTTTATCATGATGATCTTTTCTCCTTAAGTAGGTGGGCGCCAACAAAATATTTTCACACTCTGAGGAGAAATTTGGTGATTGAAATTTCAAGAGAAGATCCTGCCGTAGCGAAAAACGTCTTTGTTTTAATAACTACCACCCCAATTCGTGTATCATATCCGTGACACTCTTTCCACCATATCGCGACTTTACAAAACGAGATGAGCTTCTTTGAACTTTTTCGATGTCCTCTTCAATTCTATCTGATGCATATTCACACAGCAATACTTCAGAAGAGGGCGGACAAATGTAGTGTAAGCATTCACTTTAGAAAACCTATTACATTTTCTAAGTGTTCAGCCAATAAATCGCAGTCTTTGGTTTGCTTTCCCCACAACATTAGCAATGTGAGCGTTCCATTTTAAATTATTCGTAACTGTAATCCCTAAGTGTGTAGTTGCAATATTTTGAAAAGGACAGTAGCGGAGATGCTGAGTCGCAGATAGGCACAACAAAATGAAATGGCTCTGAGCACTATGGGACTTAACATCTATGGTCATCAGTCCCCTAGAACTTAGAACTACTTAAACCTAACTAACCTAAGGACAGCACACAACACCCAGCCATCACGAGGCAGAGAAAATCCCTGACCCCGCCTGGAATCGAACCCGGGAACCCGGGCGTGGGAAGCGAGAACGCTACCGCACTAGGCACAACAAAAAGACTGTCAGAAAATAAGCTTTCGGCCAACAAGGTCTTTCTCAAAACTAGACGACAGATGCATACACACACTCACGCAAACGCAAGTCACACACACATGACCACAGTCTCTGGCAGCTGAAGCCAGTGAGTTGCGTTTGCTTGAGTGTGTGTGTGTGTGTGTGTGTGTGTGTGTGTGTGTCCTTGTTGGCCGAAAGCTTACTTTGTGACAGTCTTTCTGTTGTGCCTATCTGCGTCTCAGCGTCTCCGTTATATGGTGAATAGCAACTGATGTGTTGGCAAATGTGCCAACACCTTGTAGATAGAGGAGGCCGAAATGCACGCTATAATCTAACGCAGACGGGCGTGAGGTCTGGAACAGGATACGTAATGAATACTATAAAGAAAAGTACGTAGCTCCATGAATACTTAACTTTACTCCATCATTTGTATACAGCATTCTTGATGATACAAGTGAGACTCTCTCCAGAAATGGTTAATGGCGCCTTGCTAGGTCGTAGCCATGGACTTAGCTGAAGGCTATTCTAACTGTCTCTCGGCAAATGAGAGAAAGGCTTCGTACGTGTAGTCGCTAGCAAAGTCGTCGTACAACTGGGACGAGTCCTAGTACGTCTCTCTAGACCTGCCGTGTGGTGGCGCTCGGTCTGCAATTACTGACAGTGGCGACACGCGGGTCCGACATGTACTAATGGACCGCGGCCGATTTAAAGCTACCACCTAGCAAGTGTGGTGTCTTGCGGTGACACCACAGCAACCATCCTTTTCATAATATTGATACATTTCATTCTGTATTTTCCGTTGTTTAAGTTCAAATGGTTCAAATGGCTCTGAGCACTATGGGACTCAACATCTTAGGTCATAAGTCCCCTATAACTTAGAACTACTTAAACCTGACTAACCTAAGGACATCACACACACCCATGCCCGAGGCAGGATTCGAACCTGCGACCGTAGCAGTCCCGCGGTTCCGGACTGCAGCGCCAGAACCGCTAGACCACCGCGGCCGGCCGTTGTTTAAGTGTTTAGTTGAGTTTCCACCCTTTACATATGTGTCATTTATCATGTGTCTGATATGTAACGGATTCTATTCAGTGCTCATGCGGATGACTTCACACTTTTCATTATTTAGAATCAACTGTCACTTATTGCACCATACAGATCTCGTGTCTAAATCATTTTGAATTTCGTTTCGATACTCTGGTGACATTACATGACGGTAAATGACAGCATCATCTCCAAACAATCTAAAAGCATTGTTCAGATAGCATTCTGACTCGCTTATGTATATCAGGAGCCACAGAGGGTCTATAACACTTCCTTGAGGAAGCCAGGCTTTTACCGTCTATCGCTCCCTCTAGATTCATGGAAGTTATTCGCTGGTGTCGTAAAGGACGTCCTATCATCCTGTCCCTTCTTCTTGTCAGTTTTTTCCACACATTCTTTTCCTCGCCAATTCTGCGGTGAACCTCCTCATTCCTTACCTTATGAGTTCACCCAGTTTTCAACATTCGTGTGTAGCATCACATCTCAAATGAGACCTTCTATTTACATCTATTGTATCTACTGCTACTACAATTGCTAGTACTATGGAAACTGAGTTATAGCGACCCACGCATCTACGTGAAAAATTATAGTATGATTTTCTGTACAAGCACCCCCATAATTCGTCAGAAATGAGAGGTGTGGTATGTGGATCGTTTGTGATGTGCTGTGTTTGTGGTGTTTTGTGTGCTGTGTGAAGTGTGTTGGGATTTTGCTGTGTGGTTTCTGGTGTGTTTTGTGTTTGGTGTGCATGGTGTGTGATTGCCTGGTGTGGTGTTTCTTGTGTTGTATGGTGTTTGGTCAGGTATGTTGTGGTGTGTGGCAGGTGTGACTTTGTGGTATGTGGTGCATGGTGTGGGTGGTATGTGATGTGTAGTGTGTGCAGCAGGTGTTGTGTGTGCTGTAAGAGTTTTGTTGGGTGTATGATGTGTGGTTTCTCTCAGATCAAGATTCACGAATATGACTCTCGAGTTGATTACCAAGTTCTTTCATTTGTTTAGTTGCCTCTCATCTTATAGCCTGGTTGTCCCTTATTAATTACTCAATTTTCTCTAATCTTGTTGCCTGGTTATCATTATTTATATCGTTATTTGTTCAGGTATCTCAAACTTTATAACTCATTTGTCACTTTTTATTTCATTTATATCATTTTTGGTTTCCTGTTATCCTTGGGTATTTCTTTTTCGTCCTTCTCTACCTGATCCTTTAATTCTTTCAACTTTTGAACTATGTGTGCCTCCATATCTGTCTACTAATTTTGAGGCTATACACAATGAAAACTGTATTACAATATAACACAACGTCCTCCTGATATAAAAGGATCCTCACAGCAAACACAGTTCTCTATTATCACTAACAATTATTTAACTGTAATATTCCCCACTAGAATGTCACTGTCGTTCTAAAATCAACTCGCCATTCATATTTTATACTGATGAGTGTATGGTCTCAATGTTGACAATAGCACGAGTAGTAGATTTGTTGTGGGTGCAGCTGCACTCGGTTGATTGGCCCACTGATTCCTGTTCGCTTATGGCTGCTGGGGGCAGATGGAGACAGCGCGAACTCATTTGTCACCCATTCCGATGGGCACGCAGATGCTGGACAATCAGCCTCATACGTAGGGGGCGATTCTGCACCTGTGCAGAATTAAAGTGGTTTGGATGCAAGAAGTATCTCGTCATCCACGAACAAAGTTTTGTCACGCTCAGTCTTCCCATGACGACCAATGGATTCAATTGCTTTCCTCTAAGTTGATAGTACATCGATGACAGGTGGCACATCGCTCACCAATTTAACAACATTGTCAGTCAGATTAACATTCATATTTTAGGTAATGATCTCGGTGTTCCCCAGTACTACATTTGGTATTAGTGGTTTATGACTTTTTTTACCTGAGGAAATTGTGGGCAGAATGTTCTTATACTGTAGAAAACTTGTACACATGGGGGCTGTAGTGGAGGCGAAGGAGAACAGGGAGAGAGATGGATTGGGGGCCATAAATGCTAAATGCAGTGACCAGATTGTGTGAGTGATTCTAGGAAGCAGCACTCAGTGGAGCATACCTGCAGAAGGACTTCTGGCCATAGCACACTTTCATTCCTCTTAGGGTCGAACAGGAGGGCGCCGGTTTGCAAAACATTTTACCTTACCAGATGACAGTCCAGCAGGAAGGCAGTCTGTTCGTGCAAAGTGGGTGGAGGAAGCCATTTAAGACAGACTGCTCTAAACTGAGCCTTTGTGTGGCGGGAAGGTAACAAAAGTCTGTGTATTCTCATGTTAGAAAGTGAGATGATACAGACAGAGCAGCTGTGCACGTGTTTAGTAGAGGCAGGACTGTAAACCCCTGACGCTAGGAAGTTGTCAGGTTCTTTAAGCGAGCAACAAAAACATATCTTGCAGGGGCCCAACTTTCTGAGAAGCTTAACAGCCTTCTTTCAGAAACTGGAAGTGATTGGCCTGGAAAGATTAGATCTCTCCTTAACTCAGGGACTACGACCCCATCTAAGTACATGTCTTCTGCCAAAACAAGGCCATGATTACCTTGAGAATGACGCCTGCAAAGTCTAAAATCTTCTTTTTGAGACAAGAGAGATTTAAAGTCAGTGACTGGCTCCTCTCTGGATATGAAACGTGGAGGTTTGCGCCCCAAGTGAGGGAATCCCGGTGCTGTGTCTAGACTGGCTACCAGTCCAACAGAACAGTCAAGAGGAGAGGTTCATTGAGTAGGAATAGTTCGATTGGTATGTGTAATGTGGGGGCAGTTACTTTTTGGTGATTCGACTCCCTTACCAAGGCTTGATGGAAAGTGGTTGTGATTCTTTGCCTTTCTTCGTCTTCTGGCCACACCCTGGTGGGCCGGCCAGGGTGGCCGAGCGGTTCTAGGCGCTACAGTCTGGAAACGCGCGACCGCTACAGTCGCAGGTGCGAATCCTACCTCGGGTATGGATGTGTGTGATGTCCTTAGGTTAGTCAGGTTTAAGTAGTTCTAAGTTCTAGAGGACTGATGACCTCAGAAGTTAAGTCCCAAACTGCTCAGAGCCATTTGAACTTCCCCTGGTGGAGAACTTCAGGACGTTTCCCCGAGACTTGTGGTCTGTATCTTGTGGTAGACTAAGAGCCGATGGCAGTTTCCAACTGTACCAACAGTGGAACTACATATCATCTCGGACATATCGTGTGTCACGAAGGTGAACTTATTCGTCCTGAGTCAGCTGCCTGACATTTTGCAACCGCAGCATGCGTCGTTGTGTCTGTGAGGTAAACCGGTTTGGCCAGACCAGTGAATAGATGCACCTCACACTGAAATCTTCTGGGATTTCAAGGCTCTGATAGGGAAGTTTATCGCATTCTGATAATCAGAAAGCCAGACCGTGCAATTTGCAAATGTTCATGGGCGCGTAAGAACATAGCTGTTGCCACAACGCACTGCTCCTCGCCCACTGCACGCTATTTTCTGCTGCCGCTTGTATCAAGATGAAAGGGTAAAGTATTGCCGCTCTGGCGTAGGGTTGTTAAATTATATTCATAGCTCCAAGTTCTGAGATGAACCATAGTTTGTGGTGTAGATGATTCCATTTGAATAGAGTTGGGCCTCATTTTTTTTTCATGTAAACAAAGTCAAATTGCGTTGTAATCGAGTTTCGAATCCGAAAAATTCGTCCACACTTGGAGCTCCTTCTCCTTCAGCATGACAACACACAGGCCATACTTGAGCACTGCGACATTTGCAACAACTGGACACCTTGAGTTGACTGTTATCGGTCATCCTCTATACAGTCCAGACTTGGCCCATTCGATTTACCTCTCTTTCCAAAACTTAAAGAACACTTCGAGGACTGCACTTTGGTGATCAAGCGATGCATGCAGAGGTCAGGTTGTGACCCCGTCAACAAAGTGAAACATCCTACAATGATGGTATCAACGAGCTGCTCTCTCGTTGGGAGAAAAGTGTTCATCGACAGAGCGACTGTGTTAAGAACTAAATGTGTAGAGATGAGGAATAAAGACGTAGAATATTAACGTTTTTTTTATTTAAAATAATTTAAGAGTTTTCAGATTAGGAATTCGGAGCTGTGACTTTTCAGCATAATCTTTTATTAGTAATATTTGACCTTAGATTATCGGAGATCTCTTTTCCATCGCTGTCGTGATCAGACAGTGGCAAAGCTTGCGTGAGTCCCATCGTTAAACTTTCAAGCGAGACCTGAGAATGACAGTTGCCAAATTCATCTATATTACTCAAAAGAAAAGCTTCATGGAACCTCCAAAAGCTGTTATAATATATAGTTAATCACAGACAACCGGTTTTCGTCAAGTAACCATCTTCAAATCTCAGTCACCAAGTACAGAAATCGACAGTCGATTACATTGTTAACGCTTCTTAAACGTGATGCGGTGTTCATCCGTGACTTGAGTATGGTCGCTTGAGGGATAGTAGTTGTCTGTGAACAAACATCACGCAGCACTTGTGTCAATTAACGAAGAAAATTATTAGAAGAGTCCCCGATCATAGCTGCACAACACTGTGTAAGTTCTGTAAACATATTCGTATTATAAGAAGCCCGTGGTTGTTTTCCTATTTTATACCTGAAAACTGTAACATGCGAAGATTCTATTTGATTTTGATTGCTCATCTGAACATACATTAATTCTGAAAGTGGAGTTGTACAAACTGACTTGCTTTTATGCCTTTTCACGGTGATTCGACGAGGTCATTGTCTTTATAACGTACCAGACGTCCCTAATTCGCTGCCTCTCAGAGTGCAACAGAGTGTGACCATGTAATTTCTCCAGATAGTGCTGCACAGCTTCGGTATATTTATACAGTGACATCGTAGAATCATCAAAAGATATTGTAACGAACATCTGTTCATACAGCTGATACCTGTCTAGCAACCATCTTCACATTGCAGTAGATGACACTTAGGGGTCGAAACATGTTTGGGTAAACAGAAGAAAGAGATACATTGTGTTTTGCAGAGGGTAAAATTTAGTCTGGCATTATCTTTAACTTGTAGTGTTCCGTCGTCCACAGCTGCCTGTTATACCATATTAATAATAGCATTTTATGTCTGTCTAATTACAAATGAATGTAACGAACTTTTCGCGCTATGTGGGCTTCGCCTTTTTTATTTGAAATGCGTCATCATTGTTAGAAATATGTACATATTTCTGTTGCTCCAATCTTGTTTTACATATTGCTATTATTGTAAAACTACTGTAGGCTACCGTAGACCATCACCATAGATCACGGTAGTGGTCAGTTAAGGTCATACCTGCGTTATCTGGACGTTAAGTGTGTCTCATACCTATCGGACGTTAACTCGTAAAGATTGCTTTCTTTACATGTGCAATCAGTAGTGTCCTACTGGAGTCCCATAGCAACTGGAAGCGGTGAACTGTCAGGAATCTGATTGAGGATATACAGGGCGACAATTACTGAACTATATTAAATAAAATTGTCATAACTTCTAAACGGTTTCCTTTAGGATGTTCAAACTGCACGGTTGGCCGTGGGGCATGATGGGAATTAGTACGCGCATACGCACACGTTTTGTTGTTGTCGGCAATTTTCACTTGAAAATCTCACGGTACAGCGTATAGCGCTTGTGAAGACCGACTATGCGAGCAATAACAGCCCATCTGCGGCTCAAAGGAAGTTTGCGACCGAGTTCAAGCTGAAGACAACCGGTCCAAGAGTGCTGACAATCAAGAACTTGATTCGCAAGTTTGAGAGAACGGATATTCATCGTGATGACAGTGTTTACAATGTCGGTCGTCCAAAAAGGGTGAAAACGCCCGAAAACATCGAGAAGACACGCGCTGTGTTTCAAACTAGCCCCAGGAAATCGATCAGCCGAGCTCCACGATAGACGAGAATCAACAGGGCAACTGCGACAAATTGTTGCTGAAGACCTGCATCTCTTTCGATATAAAATTCAAACCCTTCAGCCATTAAGCCCCATGGCCATGGAACAGCGATTGTGTTTTGCCGACACTACTGTCCACAGATCTAACGAACAGGACCTTTATGTGAATATGGTTTGGTTTAGCGACGAAGCCCTCTTTCATTTGGATGGTTTCGTCAATAAGCAAAACTGGCGCATTTGGGGAACTGAGAATCACATTTGGCGATGGAGAAGTCTCTTCAGCCTCAACGGGTGATTGTGTGGTGTGCAATGTCCAGTCACGGAATAACTGGTGCGATATTCCTTGATGGCAGATGACTACCGAATGGTACATAAAGGTTTTCGAAGATTATTTCATCCCCATTATCCAAAGTGCCCCTGATTTCGGCAAGATGTGTTTCAAGCAAGACAGAGCTCGACTCCTTCGAAGCTGGAGAGTGTTTGATGTCCAGGAGCAGCACTTTGGGGACCTTATTCTCGCTCTGGGGTACCCAGAGGCCACTGGCATGGGCTACGGTTGGTCGCCATATTCTCCTAATCGGAACACATGTGACTCCTCTTTGTGACGCAATATTAAAGACAAGGTGTACAGCAATAACCCCCAAAAGCATTGCCGAGCTGAAAACAGTCATTCAGGAGGTCATCGACAGCATCGATGTTCCGATACTTCAGCGAGTCATGCAGACTTTTCACTATTCGCCAATGATGGCAGGCATTTCGAACATGTCATAACCTAAATACGAATATATGCAGTGGTGTTTACATGTTGAATAAACTGTGTGCACGCCGTAGTTTATAACTAAGTTTTTTTCATAGAGTTCAATGTTTGTCACCCTATGTGACTCGCCACGTAACCCAAGGGACAGTTTTGTTCTACGTAGTTTCAGTTCCGTCTGTTACTAAATATAAACTGAATTTACAGCAAATTTGAAATTGTGTATGTTTAATTCAGGTTTCATTCGAAAAATGATGTGTAGTGTGAAACAGAGGGATAGTGTAGTAATAATAAAGAAAACGATATAGTTTTTTCATATAGCGCTAAAAACCGATATTTCCCCAAGGAAAAGTAATCTAAAAATGCTGCAAAACAAAACTATATAAAACACCGCTTCATTAGTTCGTCGAACTCATATAAAACATTTTTCTGTTGTTTATGAACAACTTTCGCATTACCCAGTAAGAACAGGAAACCTTTCCCTTTGACCATGATGCGGAACATTCTACCGAGTAGAAAGTAAAAACTGTAACACACACACACACACACACACACACACACACACACACACACACACACACACACATACACAAACACACGTGTTTTTGCGGATGTAAAATGTATTTGCATGAAAAGCAGTTGCTTTGGTTTCATAAAAGAGTAGAAGCTACGCTATCAACTAATGTTTGTTAGTTATAAACTGCAATTCATATTCTGTAAGGATACAAAATTCACTGTGGACTACCACTGAAAGCTGTGTAGTTCCCATTACGTGCATAACAAATAGAAACACAAATAAGAGTTTCTCACTTGCACATTCATTTATGTTCCTTTCCTGCCAATGCCACCGATAATTATGCCATTTACTAGGTCATTTATTTACTGTACACAAACCAACGAAACATAGTTTTGGGTCGGTCGCTGTGGCCGAGCGGTGCTAGGCGCTTCAGTCCGGAACCGAGCTGCTGCTGCGGTCGCAGGTTCGAATCCTGCCTCGGGCAAGGATGTGTGTGATGTCCTTAGGTTAGTTAGGTTTAAGTAGTTCTACGTTCTAGGGGACTGATGACCTTAGAAGTTACGTCCCATAGTGCTCATTGCCATTTGAACCATAGTTTTGGTAGAGCGCAACTCTAAATACTGTATATTGTACACTGAGGCTATAAATGGTTTTACGCATTCTTATTTTCTGTGACATAATATTAATTTAAATTTCCTATTTACAAATTTCATAGATTCTGGGTCACGCGGGGTTGCCGTGCGCTCTGGGGCGTCTTATTACGGTTCGCGCGGTTCCCCCAGTCGGAGGTTCGAGTACTCCCACGGGCATGGGTCTGTGTGTTGTCCTCAGCGTAAGTTAATTTAAGTTAGATTAACTAGTGCATAAGCTCAAAAATGGTTCAAATGGCTCTGAGCAGTATGGGCCTTAACATCTGAGGTCATCAGTCCCCTAAAACTTGATGTTGTTGTTGTGGTCTTCAGTCCTGGGACTGGTTTGATGCAGCTCTCCATGCTACTCTATCCTGTGCAAGCTTCTTCATCTCCCAGTACTTACTGCAACCTACATCCTTCTGAATCTGCTTAGTGTATTCATCTCTTGGTCTCCCTCTACGATTTTTATCCTCCACGCTGCCCTCCAATACTAAATTGGTGATCCCTTGATGCCTCAGAACATGTCCTACCAACCGATCCCTTCATCTAGTCAAGTTGTGCCACAAACGTCTCTTCTCCCCAATTTCTATTCAATACCTCCTCATTAGTTATGTGATCTACCCATCTAATCTTCAGCATTCTTCTGTAGCACCACATTTCGAAAGCTTCTATTCTCTTCTTGTCCAAACTATTTATCGTCCACGTTTCACTTTCATACATGGCTACACTCCATACAAATACTTTCAATAACGACTTCCTGACACTTAAATCTATACTCGATGTTAACAAATTTCTCTTCTTCAGAAACGCTTTCCTTGCCATTACCAGTCTACATTTTATATCTTCTCTCCTTCGACCATCATCAGTTATTTTGCTCCCCAAATAGCAAAACTCCTTTACTACTTTAAGTGTCTCATTTCCTAATCTAATTCCCTCAGCATCACCCGACTTAATTCGACTACATTCCATTATCCTCGTTTTGCTTTTGTTGATGTTCATCTTATATCCTCCTTTCAAGACACTGTCCGTTAACTACTTGAACCTAACTAACCTAAGGACATCACACACATCCATGCCAGAGACAGGATTCGAACCTGCGACCGTAGCGATCGCGCGGTTCCAGACTGAAGCTCCTAGGACCGCTCGGCCACAACGACCGGCGAGTGCGATGACCTCAGCAGTGTGGTACCATAGTCCTTACCACAAATTTCCAAAATTTCTTAGATTCTGTTCTACATGTGCTTTCATTCCGATTTATAGCTGTACTTCTGATTATTGGCATTCGAAATTTAATTTGCACAGTAGTTTGCAATATAAGTATGGCACAGTTTATCTCTCATCCACCATGTTATCTGTAAATCTATTGTTGTTGATTCGTCTTAGGCATGTGGTGTCAGACTTGCCCCACGTGGCAACGGACGGCTCTCTCAGTGATGTTTGTGCTTGTGGTGTGTGGCAGAGAGAGGGCTGGAGAGGCTGCCGTGCCGCGAGGCGTGAGGCTGGGCGGTGTGTGGCGCACTTCCTACGGGCGCGCCCTCGCCTGTGCGTGGAAGTGCGTGGAAGCGCGTGCTGCGCGGCTGCGCGCACGGAGCCGTGGCACATAAATCGCGGTGGCCCGTGATTAGGGTGGCGTTTGTCGCTCGGACGGCCCGTAATCCTTTCGCTGGGGTCGCCGCAGGGCTGCCCGCTGCCCTGTGGATGATGGAAGGGGGCCGCAGAAGCAGGGAAAGAGGGTAGGGGGAGGGGGAAGGGAAGCGAAGGGCGGCGCGACCTGCCGCGCTGGCGCTGGGCAGGGCCCACCCGGAACCGGAAGCCCATCTCTGCAGTACCGTGGAGGAGGCCGTTCCGCCCACCGGAACTTCCGCTCCACCGGGATACGAATGAAAAAAAAAAGCTGAAAAAAAAAAGCACACGCGCCGTGCAGCTCCCGCCGGCGCCCATTTCCCGAGTGAGTGCGCGAGCCGCTCCGCCGCGGGACAGGCCAGAGCAGGCCAGCACAGCTAATGCGACACGGTCCTAACGAACGGCCGGCGCCCGCCGGCGCGCTGACGCCAGAAAACACCCGCGGCAGTGTGCTGCGGCTGATGGGGTCACGAGCAGCACTGAGAGCTGCAACTCAGCGTTCCCTGTTATCCTGGCACGGTCGCCAAACCCCTGCCGACTGCTTGTATGCGGGAGCGCTATGTGACTGACAACACTGATATGAATTGCATCTACATCTACATCTCCATTTATACTCCACAAGCCACCCAACGGTGTGTGGCGGAGGGCACTTTACGTGCCACTGTCATTACCTCCCTTTCCTGTTCCAGTCGCGTATGGTTCGCGGGAAGAACGACTGCCGGAAAGCCTCTAATTTTACATTCGTGATCTCCTCGGGAGGTATAAGTAGGGGGAAGCAATATATTCGATACCTCATCCAGAAACGCACCCTCTCGAAACCTGGACAGCAAGCTACACCGCGATGCAGAGTGCGTCTCTTGCAGAGTCTGCCACTTGAGTTTGCCAAACATCTCCGTAACGCTATCACGCTTACCAAATAACCCTGTGACGAAACGCGTCGCTCCTCTTTGGATCTTCTCTGTCTCCTCTGTCAACCCGACCTGGTACAGATACAACACTGATGAGAAATACTCAAGTATAGGTCGAACGACTGATGGGGCTCGATGTCTTACATAGAGCTGACTTCATAGAAATGGATGAAAATGACCTAAATTATCAGCCGATTAGTGATAGTGAATGCGAAGAAATACTCCAGAGGTAGGTCACTTATACAGGGTGACTCAGTGGCCCCTACTCATCGGTTTTATGCAACCTGCAACGCCTTCAAAAACTGTGGGCTAGACTTTCATATTCTCTCTCTCTCTCTCTCTCTCTCTCTCTCTCTCGCTACCTGTAAGCTGTTAGTCCTACAGAAAAAAATGGATAGGATCTTTTCGAGGAATATTTAATGTACTTAAATTTTTTTACTAGGATATGTTTTCACTGGAGAGCACAGTTTTCGAGTTATTCTAGAAAAACGCTTTTGAAGGTAACTTCCCTACATTTTCCTTGGATCATTCAAAAACTATGGTCTCTAGTGGAAACTCATCCCAGTAGAAAATTTAATTACATTAAATTTCGTACAAAATGATCCTGTTACTTTGTTTTGTAGGACTGATGGTTTCGACATAGACAGCAAGAGGGTATGAATATCTTCAGCATGACATTTGAAGGCACTGTGGGTTGTGTAAAACCCAGTGGTAAGGGCAGCTGAATTACCCTATGTATAAAGCCCCTTCATTGAAGGATCTGTACCAGAGCCTATCTCTAACAAACCATAAACACTGGCTGCTCAAAAGAATATGGACGTCCCTTATGTAATGCAGAACTGACCATTAGACATTACAAGTTACAGACCTGTCAGTATCTAGGAAGGTGGGGAGGATTATGTTGTTAGTAGAGAAACAGTAACAACAGAATGCGTTAGTCATTGATTTTGAACGTGGATTACTCATTGCGTGTTACCTAAGTAACAAATCCGTCAGGGAAATTTCAACCCCGCTAAAGGTAAATGGTTCAAATGGCTCTGAGCACTATGGGACTTAACTGCTGTGGTCATCAGTCCCCTAGAACTTAGAACTACTAAAACCTAACTAACCTAAGGACATCACACACATCCATACCCGAGGCAGGATTCGAACCTGCGACTGTAGCGGTTGCACGGTTCCAGACTGCAGCGCCTAGAACCGCTTGGCCACTCCGGCCGGCGCTTAACGTAAAACCTTGTTCTAACTCACAGCAGGGAAGGCACAGAAATCAGTAATAAATTATGAAGAAACAGTGTTGTTTGTAGGTTTGTAATTACTACTTATTTGCTAATGGTGCATTTTGTTTAAATCAGTCATCTTCAGCTTGGCTGATATTAGATGATGTTCGGCACAAGGGAGACCACGAATATGAAAAGTCCCAGCAAATAACGCGGCGAAAGATGACGCAAATACTTTATAAAAACAGAAATTCCACCAAACGCATAGACATGGGCACATTTTATGTTCAGCACATAATGCTTCTGTTATAGCTCAGAAAGCAGATGGTTGGTGTGATGGAAAAAGATATTCAGAATCCTTGCAAGACTGGACCTAAATACAGAGAGAAATGAATAATTTACAACACCAACAAAGCCCAAGAGGGAGTAACAACAGTGGAAGGTTAAGAAACTCAAGTGCGTGCTAAGAAGGATGTACGGCACGATTGTAACTTGTCACCACCGTTATTCTACTTGGATATCGAAAAAGTACTGAACGAAATGACAGAGAATTTCTGAATTGTGATAAAAGTGACAGGAGAACACATATTAATGTTAAGGTGCACAGTCGGTATAATTGTCTGTCAACATATAGAATATGTCGGCTAATTTTGGTCTTAAAGATTGGGGTTAACTGATAGCAGTCCTGTTTCCAGTTCCCATTCGCTCATGCTCTCTTCTTCTCACCTGAGACCCTACAACTGTCATCACATATCTGTCGTTGAAAGCCTGGATCTCGCCATTCTTCCTTATTCTCTTCTAACTCTCTTTTCCCCATCGCTTCCTGGATATCCCTT
Organism: Schistocerca cancellata; assembly: GCF_023864275.1. NCBI lineage: Eukaryota > Metazoa > Arthropoda > Insecta > Orthoptera > Acrididae > Schistocerca > Schistocerca cancellata. The sequence goes on along the minus strand of NC_064627.1, from coordinate 918,538,860 downwards.
AGTCAGTCTTTTCCTGGTCTTCTTCTTCTTCCCCTTCCAGGAGGTTGACATGGAAGAGCCCTCTTTGGCCATCTGTCTTCTTCCACTCCTTTGACATGCTCTAGCCGTTCTAGCTCTCTTTCTTGTACTCTATTCGTAATAGTCTAATAGGTCTGCATCCTTTCTCTCACTTCTTCACTTCTCACTCGTTAAGTCGTGAAATCCTACATGCTCGTGTCAAGTGATCCATTTCTATAACTCTAAGTCTCTTTCTACTTCTTTCTGTGAGATCCCACCACCAAATATGGCTTAAAAATAAACAAAGCATAGACGTAAGTGATAAAGAGCGGTAGAAAGGAGAATAGAGCTTTGCTTAACACCAGAACTGGGAGCGAAATACTAACTGAAGAAGTGACAGATTGCTCTTATATAGGAAACAAGATTGGGTGTGATGGCCGAACCAAGGAATATAACAGAAGTCTATTGGCATAAGTGAAGAACGCTCTGCCGGCCGGAGTGGCCGAGTGGTTCTAGGCACTATAGTCTGGATCCGCGCGACCGCTACGGTCGCAGGTTCCAATCCTGCCTCGGGCATGGATGTATGTGATATCCTTACGTTAATTAGGTTTAACTAGTTCTTAGTTCTAAGGGACTGATGACCTCAGAAGTTAAGTCCCATAGTGGTCGGAGCCATTTGAACCATTTTTGAAGAACGTTCTCTTAAATAAAAGAGCTACAGTGACATCAGATATTGATATGGAACTGAGGAAAGAGTTTCCGAAAGTGTACGTCTGGAGCACAGTGTTGGAGGGAAATGAGACGTGGAAGATCAGAAATCAGGAGAAGACGAAGCTAGAAGTGTTGAAACTTGTTGCTATCGAAAAATGGGAAGAGGTAAGCGGACAGATAAAGTAGAAAGTGAAGAAGTGTTTAAAAGAATAAGTATCGAAGGAAGCCAATGGAGGGCGCTTACTATAAGAAAGGACAGGTTAGTTGTCGAAATAGAAGTGGCCTGAAAATACTTCGTGCACTTTAAGATATGCAACTATCTTCCATCATCCGCACTCTGGGAAGATAATGTAAGTAGAGTTGCATGTCTTAAGGTACATGAAATATTTCCAGACCACTTTCATTTTACCCACTCTGTACTAAAACATCCAAGAATAGTTGGTGATGAAAGGAGCAGCGGAAGGAGACAGACAAATACTAGAACACACCTTCAAAATGTGGTAATATGGGAAATACCGAATCCTTCGGTGATGAGCTGTGTTCCCTGGGACTCAATCATTATACCATGAAAGCAGAAATTACATTGAAAAGCGATCTCTTTGTGTGTAACCATTATCGTAGCTGTTATTTATCGACTGTATGATGCTCAATGTATGTTTGGTTTGTTTAGTTGCACTCCAATGCTACAGACCGCTACATGTACGTTTAATGCCGGGAGGAAGAGACGAATACTGTACAAAGGTAGTATTGTCACACACCGTTATGCACCCCATGATTCAGCTCTAGGTCTTTATCTAACGGTGTTATACTGCACGCAGTGTAATTTGGCTGCAACTCTAACGTCAGCGAGAATATGAAAATACTCTAGAATAATTTACACCTACTATGACTTAAACTGCGGCCGATAAGTAACGAATTATCTTCTGCCGAGAATATTTTAATCTCAGAAAAGACGATTTAATAATGAGGTTATGCGAATTTTTCGCTGTTACTTTTTATCGATAACTAATTAAAGCCAACGTTATAATTATTTTTTCTGTGACAGTGAAGGAAGTCGAAAGTTTTGTATATGCACCTATGTACAAAAAGGTTGCGAACACCTATTTCTACATCTACATCTTTATTCATAGTTCACAAGCCTCTGTAAGTGCGTAATTGACGATATTCCGTGCCGATGCACGCGATTTTCTGTCATATTCCGTTCGCGTGTCGAGCGAGGGAAATGGCTCTTTATACGCATCAGTACGCTGCTTATCTCTCTTAGTTCATATCTTTCACCGGTGCCAGAGAAAAATACACAAGTATCAGCGCCATTCTTCACATCAGTCCTGTTTACCGTTGGAAAGTAGCATCTCAGCAGAACTTAACGACCAAAATCCATAGCTGTAATAATATCGCTCTGCGTACATGGAACAATGTTTCGTCCAACGTTGCAAGTATTTAGGGATAGGCATAGTGAAATTATCAAGCTTCCTAACGGTGGACTTTCGTTTCCTGTACAGAAGGCTAGCCATGCAATCACAGGAAATTGCTCTCTTGCATCACGAATTAGCCATGGCACGCGGCTGTACCAGAGATAAGTCTGCGCTTCGCATTCCCTAGTGACGTCAGTGGTCTCGCAACTTCTTGCTCAGAAAATATCAAAGAGCCTGCGAGAAGAAGTAGGTAACCATGTGGTCAAAGGATGAAGCAAAGTGTTTCTGCGTTGACCTGTCTTCTACACACATATTCCGCTGGCCTTCGTGTTGTGTCTATACAAGACAGCCTAGACACTATGAGAGGAAGCCGAAAGGCACGCGCTTAACTCACGCAGGCTGGCGTGAGGTCTGAAACAGGATACGTAATGAATGCTATAAAGAAAAGTACGTAGCTTCTGGAATAATTAACTTTAATCCACATTTGTAGAACATCGCTCTTGATGATACATTAATAGAATCTCAATATCTATACTGGTAATGGCGCCTTGCTAGGTCGTAGCAAATGTAGCTGAAGGCTATGCTAACTATCGTCTCGGCAAATGAGAGCGTAATTCTCAGTGAACCGTTCCTTGCAAAGTCGGCTGTACAACTGGGACGAGTGCTAGTACGTCTCACTAGACCTGCCGTGTGGTGGCGCTCGGTCTACAATTACTGACAGTGGCGCACGCGGGTTCGTCGTATACTAGCGGACCGCGGTCGATTTAAAAGCTACCACCTAGCAAGTGTGGTGTCTGGCGGTGACACCACACTTCGTATGGTGTATGGCGCAGGGTATTAGCCATTTACTTTCCCGTTCAACTTGAAAATGGAGCGAGGAGAAAACAACCGTCTACTTGTCTCTGTACGAGCCCTAATATCTCATATTTTCGTGGTCCTCACTGGAAATGTACCTTGATGTTAGTAAAATCGTTCTGCAGTCAGTCTCAAATGTCGGCTCTCTAAATTATCTCAGTGGTGCCTCGCGAAAAGAACGTCGTCTTCTCTCCAGGGATTCCTGTTTGAGTTCACGAAGCATCTGTGTTAAGCTACGTCATGTCAGAAAAGACGACTAGAAACGAGAAGTAACCGCGTAGGAAGCAATCTCTTACGTATCTACGTCGAGCCAGAGCGCAGCTGTTTCCCTGTAAGCGTTACTCAGCCTGTAATGACGTCAGTGAAGTTAATCGCTGTCGTGTGCTACAGAACAGCTGCAGGCACTCAAGCCCTATTTTAATGAACGTGACTAGTATTTGTGGACAAAACTAAAATGATTTCTGCGAAATGCCAGCTTAGGTGGCTTCCAATGACTGAGGACCACGAATTTAGTACCAACAGTTACTTTTTGTTTCTAACTTTCTTAAATAATTACAGCGGAGAGGAACACTGTATTTTAACGTACTGTTTCAGGTAGAAAGTGCCGATTTCTGATTATATTCTTGAAGGGTGATGTGATAGGTACGTTTATTTATGAAGACCTATTGCGTGTTATTTAATAGTTGCCCAGTCTAATGTGATTAGATTGTTGTGAAAGTGACGATATGAGTTTTATTTTGTTGGCGTGGCATTTCTTTTTAAATTGGTGCATAGGTTTAGACTCGCATTCTGAAGAAGTGGGGTTCAAATCCTCGCCTGACCATCGCGATATTATTTTTCCGAGATTTTCACTGATTATTTAGAGGGCAAGGTAAGATGTCTGCTTTAAAGAGACCCCGATCTATTTAATTCCTAACCCTAGTCCATTTGAACTGGTGTTTTACACATAATGACTTTTTAATTCTGTTCAGAGGTATTAACACAAATAAACGCACACAGAAAACGGAAATTACGGAGTACATAATATGAGTAACGTAGAGTAAACACTTCGGGGATAAGTGTGTGAAAGAGCACGCCATGAATGACTAAAAGCACGCTAGCACAAGGGAATTTTGAACTCCTTGAAGCAGATCTTCCTCGGTGCAGGATGAGGAACAGAGAGTCCACTGCCTGCACTTCTCCGCAGTTGTAGGTGGCAGTGTCGACTGGAAATCCCCAGTGTTGGAGATTACATACGTATATGCCGACACCCGAGCGTAGATACGCGAAGAGCACGGCATGTTGTCCTCTTGATGGTGAAAAGGATGGTTTGCAGATGGTTGAGATTAATGAAGATGGTTTGCGATTTGTGGGTTCCGTATTTCCATTCTTGCTGTGGCTAGACTCGTTTGCAAGATATAGCTGATTTTCATGAAGGTTTCCCTAGACCTCAGTCTCGAACGATTGGTACGAATCACTTAGAGCGCAGCTAGTTTTAGTGACATGACTGTTCTCTCTACATCTACATTTATATAAATATTTCGCAAGCCACAATACGGTGCGTAGTGGAGTGTACGCTGCACCACTACCTGTCATTCCCTTTCCCGTTCCACTCGCAAGTAGAGCGAGGGAAACACGATTGTCTGTATGCTTCCCTATGGGCCCTAATTCCTCGTATCATATCTTCGTGGTACTTACGCTCAATGCAGTTGGCGGCAGTAGAATCGTTCGGCTCTCAGCTTCAAACGCCGGTTCTCTAAATTTTTTCAATAGTGCTTCTCACAAAGATCGTCGCCCTCCATGGATTCCTGTTTGAGTTCCCGAAGCATCTCCGCAACACTCACATGTTGTTTGAGCCTACCGGTAACAAATATAGCAACCCGCCTTTGAACTGCTACGATATGTTCCTTCTATCCAACCTGGTACGGATCCCAAACACACGAGCAGTACTCAAGAATAGGTCGCACCGCCGTCCTATATGCGGTGTCCTTTACAGGTGAACCACTCTTTCCTAAAATTCTCCTAATATACCGAAGCCCACCGACTATTCGTCTTCCCTACCACAGTTCTCACATGCTCATTCCATCTTCTATCGGTTTGTAGCGTTATGCCCAGAGACTTAAACGACTTGACTGTGTCAAGCAGGACACTAGTAATACTGTATCCGAACATTACAGATTTGAGCTTCCTACTCATCCTCATTAACTTACATTTTCCCACATTTAGGGCTAGTTGCCATTCGTCATACCAACTGGAAATTTTGTCTAAGGCGTCTTGTATCTGCCTACAGCCACTCAACTTCGACACCTTACCGTACACCATGGCACCATCGGCAAAAAACCGCAGATTGATGCCGACCTGTCAGCCAAATCTTTTATATACACAGAGAAGCGGTCAGGTCACACTTCTCTGGGGCATTCCTGGCGATATCATTGTCTCTGATGAACACTCACCATCGAGGATAGTACGCTGAGTTCTATTATTTAAGTAGTCTGCGAGCCACTCACATATCTGTGAACTTATTCCATATTCTCGCACCTTCGTTAACAGCTTGCAATGGGGCACCGTGTCAAATGCTTTCCGGAAATGTAGAAATGTGGAATGTGCCCATTGCCCTTCATCGATAGTTCTTAGTATCACGTGAGAAAAGGGCAAGCTGAGTTTCACAAGAGCGATTCTTTCTAAACCCACGCTTATTCGTGCACATAAGCCTCTCAGTCTCAAGAAATTCGCACTGAGATCACGTTCAAGGATTCTGCAGCAAACAGAAGTTAGGAATATCCGTCTGTAATTTTGCGGGTCCACTCTTTTACGTTTCTTATATACTGGAGTCACGAACGCTTTTTTCCAGTTGCTATGGGAGTCTGTCCGACGGTTAAATGACGGTATGTTCGTACGATTCTCCTGTGTAAACGATTTCTTGAAACTGAAATTTAAAACTTCGGCTATCGTTTTGCTATCGTCAACTGCTGCACCAGACTGGTCAACAAGGGACTGAGTGAAAGCCTCAGTCACGGTTAGCGATTTCACATACGACCAGAATTTTCTCGGTTTCTCTGCCAGGTCTGTTGCTACGGTATGACGGTGGTACTAGTTGTATGCTTCACGCGTAGATCTCTTCACAGACTCACGAATCTCTACTAACCTTCACTTGTCGTCATCTATGCGTTCCCTTGTGAACCGAGAGTGCAACAGCCTCTGCTTCCTCAGCATCGGACAAATTTCGTTATTAAACCATGGTGGCTCATTTCCATCCTTTATCCGCTTACTTCGCACTCTCCAGACCACGATTTACAATCTGCTTTAATTTTAACCATAATTCCTCTACCGCCATCTTACTGGAACTAAGTGTTGTCAGTTTCCAGTCTAAGTGAGATGTTAGACCTGCACCAGGCGAACGGTCTACCCGACGGGAGGCCCTAACCACACGACATTTCCATTTTTTTACTGCGTATCTGCTCTATCTAGCAGAAACACCCTCCTAGCCTTTTAGAGTGATTTGTTAACTTTCGTAATCATAGTTGCTATAATGACATCGTGATCTCTAATCCCCGTTTCTATACTGACATTGTCGGTTAAGTCCACCCTATTTGTAGCTACAAGGTCTAGGATATTTCCGTTGCGTGTGGGCTGCCGAGCTAACTGCTCAAGACAGTTATCAGAATACGTGTTCAAAAGTATTTTGCATGACTGCCTGTCTGTGCCCCTGCAATGAATCGATGGACATCGCAGTCTATACTGGGTAGGTTAAAGTCGCCTCCAACCACTATTGTATGATCTGGGTATTTAGGAGGTATTGACCGTAGACATTCTTTGAATGACTCTAGAACTGTCACAGCTGAATCCGGCGGCCGGTGGAAACATCCAACAATTAACTTGCTTTCACCTACACCTGTTATACAGGACCAGATTAATTCACTGTCACACTCAACTTCGACCTCAATAGAGACAATATTTTTGTCAACTGCGATGAACACTCCGCTTCCTATGACCTCTAATCTGTTTTTCCGACATACATTCCACGATTCGCTAAATATCTCAGAACTTTCCACTTCGGGTTTCAGCCAGCTCTCGGTCCCAAGAATAATTTAACCGCGAGAACTTTCCTGGAGGGCTATAAATTCGTGAACTTTATTACGAATGCTTCAGCAGTTTACTGATAACATTTTGACAGTCGAAGTGTTTATTCCGAACGCCGTTTGACTTCCCTTGCTGCATATCGACTGGCAATTGTTCATCAGAGCACCTCAAACTACTACCTAGTCTAAAAGACCCTCATGTGCACTCCACAAGCACTCTGTTACCCGAGTAGCTGCTTCCTCTGTGTTATGCACCCCTGACCTATCAAGGGAGAGTCCTACACATCCCCACACGATAACACAGGTCTACAAATCTGCAACCAAACCGTCTCAGAGTCGATGGAGCCTTTGGTTGAGACCCTCCACTCAGCTCCAAACCAAAGAACCCCGATCAGTCTGGGAACGATTGTGCAAATTGCGAGCTCTGCTGACACCCCGCACGCTAGGCCAGCGGCCTTCACCACCTCCGACTGCCGCCTGCTCGAACTGAGGATCGCCTCAGACCGATGCGACAGACGTCGTTGGTGCCGATGTGAGCCACAACATGCAGACGACTACACCCTGCGCCCTGAATAACCAAAGGCAAGGCCGCCTCAACATCTGGAATGAAGCGCCCTCTCAGACATACCGAGCGCACATTGGCTTTCTTTCCAGCCCTGAATGCTATCTACCTAAGGGGCTCCATAATGTGCCTAACATTGGAGCTGCCAGTAACTAGTGAACCCCTTTCCCAGTGTGCCTGCTCGGACCCTACTGAAGGAGCGGCCACCTGTCCACTCACAGGGTGAATGACCGAGCCAGGCGACCAGCCTCCACATTGGCTCTCCACCTCGAGCGCCTCTCACCCTGCTGTGAGGGCGGCTCCATCGCGTCTGGTGCACTAGGACGTGACTCAGAGGCAGATCCCGTAGGCAAAACAATGACACCTGAGGTGCCCATGCGAAGCGCCAGGTTCAGCTGTTCTCGAACTGCGGCCAGCTCCTCCTGCGTCCGCACACAGCATGCACACTCCCTAGCCGTAATAGTAAGACTAACTGAAGAACTGAACTATAAAAGCAGACAATACTAGATATGCAACTTGCTACCCTCCTGCTGTGACACCAATAGGCGCTGATGCGTTAATGAACTAGCTCGCCGGCTGTTCAGTGAGCAACTATTGTGCTATAGACTGAATGAATTTACACTTACAAAAACTCTTAAACAGAAAAACAGACACGAAATTTGAAAAACATACTACGTGGAAAACACAGAAAAAGATAACAACTTGCCACTCTGTAGACGTGTATCACCGGCAGGAAGATTATGAATGCGATACCTGTCAGACGATGTATCTTGGCAAATACTTAAGCCTCGTTCGCCCCCGGTAGCTGAGTGGTCAGCGCGACAGAATGTCAATCCTAAGGGACCGGGTTCGATTCCCGAATGGGTCGGACATTTTCTCCGCTCAGGGACTGGGTGTTGTGTTGTCCTAATCATCATCATTTCATCCCCATCGACACGCAAGTCGTCGAAGTGGCGTCAACTCGAAAGACTTGCACCCAGCGAACGCTCTACCCGACGGGAGGTCCCAGTCACACGACGATTTAAGCCTTAGGCACCCAGTAATAAGCCTGCATGTCTCATTTAGAGTCTTGTCGGCCCCCTTGTTATGTACAGCCCTGTATGTGATGGTGCACGCCACGAATTAGCTGACCGATGCCGTTGATCTTAAGTTTTGCGGCTGTGAGCCCTAACACTCCCGAATGTTTTCTTTAGGATGTCATTTCGACCTTGGGTTATGGTAATGCTGCTTGTAGTTCAAGGTGTGATCAAGTGTGACACCTAAATATTTAGAATGTGGTGTAGCAGCATCGAGCTGCACTCCTTGCCACGAAACATTAAGTTTACGATTTGCCGATATACGTTTAACGTGGAAAGCACGCAGTTGAATTGAAGCAAGATTTGCTCTAAGTTGATTGTAATGGTAACAAATGCTCATATTCTACGAAGCAACTGTCAGACGAGATCATAGTTCTGCAAATGACTGATGCACAGTTGCCAAAATCGGCTTACTGGCGTAAAGAAAACTGCTAGTGCGCTCCGGAACTAGCTGGTCATTAGAGCGGATGGCAGAAAGACCAGGGAGCATAATATTTTCGTGTAAAGGTATTTCTCAGCCCCGAAGATCGCAATTACGTTTGTAACCCGGTAATGTATGTTCCGCTCTTTGTAAAATTTACTTCTTAGGTAAAGAGAAATCGTTTAAAAGAATGTTGTATCCCTTCACAGGAGTTAAAGAGTAAGCCGCATAATTCTTGATGACCCTCCAAATCACAGCCTTCGAGTAGCTGAATTAATTTTACGTGTTAGGGATTGAATCTGGGGCAATCAGAGAGGCGCATTATACATGTCTGATTCCATACGCTTTTGCAGTATACGTCGCTTGTTATCAAGCGGATGGTTAAGGATCGTTGGCAGAACGATTTGGTGTGCATTGTCAGTTACAGGTCTCTTCCTTTTCATCTGGTTCCACAACTTCACGTTTCCACTAGTGCACTGCAAAAGTCATGCAAATCGGTGTCGCATATGATACTGCCGATGGGGATGGAACTCCTCATACCGTCGCACCGATGATTGCTGCCCCATCCCGCCGAAGGTTCGAGTCCTCCCTCGGGCATGGGTGTGTGTGCTGTCTTTGGCGTAAGTTAGTTTAAGTAGTGCGTAAGTCTAGTGACCGATGACCTTAGCAGTTTGGTCCTTTAGAAATTCACACACATTTGAACATTTGATGATTGCTGTTCTTTGATCACTGTTCTTCATTCACTTCTTAAGTGGAGAACTTCTAACTTTTCTTAGTTTGTGTATACTTATCCGTGCAAGAAATGTTTTTGCAGGAGCGAATTGTATGAAGTCAGGAAGGTCCACACACAACCACTATGCTATAAGCCGTATACTGGAGAGCAGGAAAAATATCACAGTGCTGATCCACCCGAAAACTACACGGTAAAAAATATGTTTCAAATTATTTTCTAATGTACGTCCCGACACTCCAAAACTTAGCAAATGGTTCTATAGATTAAAAAAATCTTTCTACTACAAGCGGGATAAAGATTTATTACGTATCACCTTCCTAGTCTGGGGCTTTACCACAAAATATGCAAAACTCACCTTCAGATACTCCGTAGGTGAAATGATAAAAAGAGTGATACAGCTCCAGTGACTCGCCTTGTACACAATGTGCGAGTAGTTTGTCATGCTTCGCAGGCACTCGTTGCGATAGAACACGGTACAGAACTATATATCTTATAAGTAAGCCATAAATTGTACAAAGGTAACAGCAAATCATATGTAATTCCATCAGGTCAAGACAACTTTTATAGTGCCTGCTTTGCTAATAAATATTGTTGCGAATGTGAGAGTGAAAATCAACATTTGATTACCAGGTGATATTCCACACATGACAACATATAACGAACGATTATGATTTACTTATAAAAATTGAGGACAACGACATCAAAAATATTTCACCCTGAAACATTATTTTATCAGCCGACTATGATAGTTTTGTGCGCAACTGTAAAAATTGGCCGGCCGGTGCAGCCGAGCGGTTCTAGGCGCTACAGTCTGGAACCGCGAAACCGCTACGGTCGCAGGTTCGAATCCTGCCTCGGGTATGGATGTGTGTGATGTCCTTAGGTTAGTTAGGTTTAAGTAGTTCTAAGTTCTAGGGGACTGATGACCTCAGAATTTAAGTCCCATAGTGCTCAGAGCCTTTTTTTTTTTTTTTTTTTGTAATTATTAGTACACTTAGGTACGTGTATCTTCGCAGCTGAAAGACAAGCAGCCGAGAGAGTTGAAAACAAATAACGTTCCAGGTCCGTATGGAATCCCAATTCGATTTTGCGAAGAATACTCTATGGCATTGGCCCCTACGTAGCTTGTATTTATATCTCGCCCAACGAAAATTCCGAAGCCACTTCAGAAAAGCGCAGATGGCTCCTGTACTTAAGATGGGTAAGAGAACGGGCCTGTAAAATTACAGACCAATATTCTTAACATCGTCTTTTGCAGAATTTTTGGACAAGTTAGTATATAACAAATTTCGTTTGGAGAGACAATGTCCACAAATCAGCACGGATTTAGACAGCACGTCTCCTGCGAAACTCAGCCCTTCTCTCACATAATATCCTGCTATCCATGGGTGAAGGACAGCAGGCAGATTCCATATTCCCAAAGATTTTCGTATAGCTCTTGCACGCTGTTAATGAAGGTCCGAGCTTACGAAACATCTTCCCAGATATGTTATTGACACGACTTGTGGAAAAGAACGCAGCTCATTTTCCTCAGCGGCGAGTGTTCATCAGAAACAAGGGTATTACCAGACGTGCCCTAGGGAAACATCGTATGACCGTTCTTGTTCCCTATATACATAAATAACCTGACGGATAGTGTGAGCAACAGTCTATGACTGTTTGCTGACGACGCCATAGTAAATGGGAAAGTACCATCGGTGAGTAACTGTAGAAAGAAATTGGAAGACTTAGAATTTCTGTTTGGTGTGATGAATGAAAGCTTGCTCTAAATGTAGAATACTGTAAATTAATGCAGATGAGTAGGAAAAACAGTCTTGTAATATTCGAAGGCAGTATTTGTGGTGTGCTACTTGACACAGTTACGTCAGTTAAACATCTTGGCGTAACGTTGCAGAGTGATATGAAACGGAACTATCACGTAAGGACGGTCGTACGGAAAAGGAATGGTCAATTTGGGGAAGTGTAGCTCTTTCATAAAAGAGAACGTATACAGATGGCCTGTGTCGTTCATTCTTTAGCCCCCCTCGGCTGTTTGCGATCCCCACTAGACGAAGCAATTGAGAGGCGTGCTGTTAGATTTGCTAACGGTACTGTCGATCAACACACGACTGCTACGGATATGCCTCGTGAACTCAAATGGAAATCCCAGGAGGGAAGAAGACTTTTCTTTTTGACGAAACGCTATTGAGAAAATTTAGAGTACAAGCATTTGAAGCTGAGTGAAGAACGATTCTACTGGCACCAAAGTACATTTCGCTTAAGGACCACGAAGACTAGAAAAGTAGAGCTCGTACGAAGACTTACAAACAGTCGCCTTTCCTTCTATTCATTTGCTAGTGGAACAGGAAATAAAATGACTACTAGTGGTACACCATGCACCGTAAGGTCAAAAATGGTTCAAATGGCTCTAAGCACTATGGGACTTTGAAACCTACCCGTCTCCTCTATACCTCTTGTTACGCAACCTTCCCTTCTACAATAACCTATGAAACCTTCCCTTAGGATTTCTATCTCTTGCTTAATAAAACAAATGAAAACTTCCCTTTGAAACTAATTCTCTTTCTCAATCTTCGCATACAAATTTAAATGCTGCTTATTAAAATTGATTTTCTGATTACTTCGACGAAACATAGAATGTATCGTCGTCGTGGCCCTTAGTCGCTTATCTGCAATAACCCAAAGCTGTTCCTTACCTTTTTTACTCTTACTGGATCGCCATCTGACTGCTTCATCGAACTGCGACATATATATACTTACTCTGTTTTACTATACTCTATTAGCTGCTGGTGGGCTATCATAATAAGTGGCTGTATTTATTACCAAAGCTGACGTTATTCTTCAATTAATTTGACTGAAGTTAAGTAATTCATAGTTTTTCTTGAAAAAAAATAAAATTTTGCAAAGTTTTACGTTGACGGTTTTTGGGATGTATAATGATCAGTAATGTAATATTGCTGGCAAAAATTAATTATATTCTGAATGAAATGATTTTACAAACGTTCAAATGGGACTTACTTTTCACAATAATCTTACAACTAGCATTGCGCAAACATAGCTTTAGTAGTCCTGAGTTTCTCAAAAAAATAATTCAATAATATTAGTTCCTCTCATGATAATAGTTAGCTGATGTCTCTGTACATCCGTTTATAATCTCTTGTAAATGATAGCTGGTGGCTGGCAGGCACACCGCTCCTCTCAACCTCTCGCTTCAGACCTGTTACCGACTTGCTTCACATCTCGCTTACTACTGACTTCCTACGAACGCTAAAGTGCGGTCTCTCCCGCCAACAATGCTTTCTGGTGCAGACAATCCCTGCTACCATTGCAAAATGCATCAATGCACGGTATTTCCCGCTCTTTTCTTAAAATGTATCCATACGCGGTCTCTTGCTTCAAAAAGGTTCAAATGGCTGTGAGCACAATGGGACTTAGCATCTCAGGTCATCAGTCCCCTAGAACTTAGAACTACTTAAACCTAACTAACCTAAGGACATCACACACATACATATCCGAGGCAGGATTCGAACCTGCGACCGTAGTGGTCGTGCGGTTCCAGACTGAAGCGCCTAGAACCGCTCGGTACGTGGTCTCTCCCACCCTTTTTAAAATTATATCAATGTGCGGTCTCTCCTGCCAACAATACTTTGTTGCAGACATTCCCTGCTACCACAATTATTACCAACATGACAAATATTAATTTTTCCTACTTAATCCTATTAATAAAATATAAACATCTTTCATAAATTATGGTTTGACAATAGACAATAGAAACATACACGTCTTACAGCTTAACATCTGAGGTTATCAGTCCCCTAGACTTAGAACTACTTGAACCTAACTAACCTAAGGACATCACAGACATCCATGCCCGAGACAGGATTCGAATCTGCGACTGTAGCAGCAGCGCGGTTCCGGACAGAAACGCCTATAACCGCACGGCCACAGCGGTCGGCACCATAAGGTCCCTTACGGAGTGTGTATGTTGGTGTACGAGGTGCATTAAGTAAATAATGAAACACATTTTTTTTCTCGGCCAATTTCAGTTTAAAAAAATGTAGAATCTGTTGTGGGACAGCATATCGTGGAATATTCCCGCTTCAGTCCGTATAGTTTCATGAAATTCCAATAGGTGGGGTGCTATACGTAGCCTTCCAAATGGCGCCTGTAACAGAGGTGCGTTACAAGCAGACAGCTACCGTTCAGATTCCTTTCGCGGAAAACCAGGGCATAGCAGATATTCACAGACTCTTGCAGAACGTCTACAGAGACGTGACAGTGAACAAAAGCAGGGTGAGTCGTTGAGCGAGACATCTGCCATCATGACAACAAGGTCGAGCAAAGCTGCTCCTATCTCCAGCGTGCCTGCCAGCCACACAAATGTGTGACTCCTGCTACGTTGGAACGTGCGCACAGTCTTATTCGAGGTGAAACACCTCGCTACGCAACTGGTCGTCTCTGTAGATAGTGCTGACCCTCACGTTTACCAGTTGGGGCACTCAAAAGTGTGAGCCCGCTCGGTTCCGCGTCGCCCAACGGAAGACCACAAAGAGCAACGAAGGACCATCTGTGTGGAATTGCTTGCGCGTTACGGGGCTGATCGTGACAATTTTTTGTTCAACGGTGTCACAGGCGATGAGAGATGGGTTCATAGCTTCAAACCGGAAACAAAACGACAATCCATGAAATGACGCCACGCCACCTCTTCTCGGAAGGAAAAGTTCAAAGCTGCAGCCTCAGCCGGTAGAGTCATGGAGACGTTCTTCTGGAATCCTGAAGGGGTCATTCCGTGTGATGTCCTTCACTATGGTGCAACGATCAGCTCTGAAGTTTACTGTGTTACACTCAGGAAACTAAAGAAAGGACTTCAGCGTGTTAGTCTCCATAAAGTTGCAAACAAACTTCTTGCCCATGTCACTGCAAGGTCTCACACGAGTATACGTACCCCAGAGGAGCTTACAGAACTTATTAGACTGTTCTTCTTCATTCACCTACAGCACCTTCCGACTTCCATCTGTTTTGCCCAATGAAGAATGGACTCCATTGGAAGCAGTACGGGGAAGATGGGGAGATTATTGATGAAACAAGACTTTGGCTCCAACGTCGACGAGCTAGAGTACGAGGGTGAGTCAAATGAAAACCTTAAATATTATTTAAATATCATTCATTGTACAGAAGTGGTACAAAGCTGTATCACTTTTCAACATAATCTCCCCAGCGCTCAATACAAGTCCTACAGCGGTTATAAAGTGCATAAATTCCTTTAGAAAAAATTCTTTTGCTAATCCGCGCAACCACTCATGCACCGCGTGGCTTACCTCTTCATCAGAACTGAACTTCTTTCCCCCCATTGCGTCTCTGAGTGGTCCAAACATACGGAAATCAATGGGGCAAGGTCTGGTGAGTATGGTGGATGACGAAGACACTCAAAATGCAGGTCTGTGATTCTTGCAACTGTTGTACGGGCTGTGTGGGGCCTTGCATTGTCATGTTGCAAAAGGACACCTGCTGACAGCAGTCCACGTCGCTTTGAT
Organism: Schistocerca cancellata; assembly: GCF_023864275.1. NCBI lineage: Eukaryota > Metazoa > Arthropoda > Insecta > Orthoptera > Acrididae > Schistocerca > Schistocerca cancellata. The sequence continues at coordinate 918,523,501 of NC_064627.1, read as the reverse complement.
TTGATTGCAGGCCGCAGATGATTTTTTAGGAGATCTGTGTATGATGCACTGGTGACAGTGGTCCCTCTAGGCATGTAATGCTCCAAAATGACGTCTTTTTCGTCCAAAAAGAGAGTCAGCATAACATTCCCTGCTAATGGTCCTGTTCGAAACTTCTTTGGTTTTGGTGATGAGGAATGGCGCTATTCCTTGCTCACTCCCTTCGTTTCCGGTTGGTGGAAGTGAACCCAAGTTTCGTCCCCAGTAACGATTCTCGGAAGGAAGCCATAACCTTCTCGTTCAAAGCGCCGAAGAAGTTCTTCACAAGCATCAACACGTCGTTCTCTCATTTCAGAGAGACACTTTATGAAACATCATGCACATGTGGTGTGCTGACCCATGACTAATCTGTAAACATGCTGCAATGTCATTCAGTGTCACTCGGCGGTTTTCATTCACTATGGCTTCAACTACTGCAATGTTCTGTGGAGTCACAACTCATTGGGCCTGACCAGGACGAGTAGCATCATCCACTGAAGTCACACCATTTGCGAACTTCATCCTCCATTCGTAGACTTGCTGCTGTGGCAAACATGCATCACCGTACTGAACCTCCATTCGTCGATGAATTTCAATAGGTTTCACACCTTCACTACGCAAAAAACGAATAAAAGAACGCTGTTTTCCCTTGGTGCAAGTCGCAAGTGGGGCGGCCATATTTATACTGATACAACGACGGTATGAGTGCATCTGCACTATGCTGCCACCTACAAGTCATTCTGCACGCTGCTTGTAGCACGCTTACCAACTTACAGGATAACGGCGCGAAATTTCGATTTGTTACTACAAATTTAAGGTTTTCATTTGACTCACCCTCGTAGTACCATGCGGGCATACAGACCGTCCTAGTGAGGTGGCTAAGTGCGTCGCATCGAAAAGAGATTATCTTGAAAAACATTAATAGGGGGAATTATGTAGTGTACTGGAATCCTCAATAAAACCAACCTGCTTTCAGAAAAAAAAAATGTAGCATTACTTATTGAAGCCCATCGTAGATCAGTCATGTCACCTTTTTTGTGGCGGAAATTGAACACCACATCATATCAGAAAATCGCTTACGTTGCATGTGGAAACCTAGACCAGAGGCTGTCCCCTTTTTGCGAAAGACATAGTTGACCAACGGACGAGAGGTGCGAACTGGTGTTAAATTAGTAACCTACGACCAATTTAATATCCTTCATAGATGTACAGCACGGCTATAGCGGTAGTTCACAATTCCGCAGAATGAGGTCCAGGAGGATGAAGCAGCCATGTAGGTCGCTGGACAGCGACTGCCGTCCTGGAGCAACGTCCGGTCGCGCTGTAACGAGGCAGTTGCAAAGTAGCTGAGTTATTGTTCCTAACGGTGGCCGCCGGCAGGTGAATTACTCGGATGCTGTGCCGACTGCACGCTGTCATTGCCGGTACGCTGACTGCCTAATGCGTCTTTATTTTGCGAGGAAATGAGGTGTTACTTGTTTCCTCGGGAACCTCTCTCACCCAAACAAGGTTTCACTTCGTTATGTTTTTCTCGTCAGCGGTACACTGCGATAGAACAGTTCCGTACCGGTCTCCAGTAATGTAGCTGAAATTGTCCTTCTGCGTTCCTTTTTTTTTTTTTAAACAGCTATAACTAACTGGCATGGCTACGAATTTACAAACCACATGACGCTATTTTAACTCATAAATTGGCTCTGTCGTATACTAAATAATAATAAGTGCAGGAAATAAGTTTCGTAGTGAGTACTTTCATGCGTTGCTCATTAAACCAGCTTTTCTTGTGGAGGTTACTTCGTTAGTAGCAGATGTCCAGCGACACGTTCCTTTAATAGGACAAATGTGAATCTGTCATTTCACTGAATCATCCCAAAGAAGACAGCAGTAGCCCATAGTATCTGTCGTAATTCTGCAACGTCCAGTCATAACTCCATTCTATATAGAAAACCTAAATTTGTTGCGCCTAGAACCTCTTAAATAAAATGTACCGAAGAAACACAGCAATTATTTTGATATTACTCATCGACATATGAAAGTTACTTTTATTAAAATTCTGCAACTTTCTCTCCGCAGACTTTCGCCACGAACGAATTATCATCAGTCGCTCATTCGTCAGCCTCAATATTATCCTCTCGTTCAATTACCAGTCTAATTTCATATTTGTGTGAAAGCACTTAGAAGCTTCATAGAAAGTATTCGAAGTTATTCCTGTTCCAAAACTCACCCCAATAAAATACTTGCTTCTACTCTGAGTCGTTAAAAGCAACACACGCGTCGTGTTAACCTTCACCCGTATCTACGATGCTTCTTCGAAAATCAACCTGCAGACATGCTTTTCAGGAACTTCCTACACTGTTAATTACTGCTGTACGACTGGGAACCGTGGTCTGGGGGTTGAATCTTTGATTAATAATCAGTACATTGTCTGTCCCGGGTTCGACCCCACAACTGCTTATATTTGAATGAAAATTATAGCAATGGCTGACAGAGAATTGCAGTATAACGATTCACCATCATTCAGCCAACACACTTGTCAAAGAGGGCAGAGGAGCGGGCAGAGGTTCAGGGCACTCTATTGCCCTTGGGCTGAGAAGCTGCCCCTAAAGGCTGACGAATCAGCAATGATCAACGGCATGAGGATGCAGAAGGCAATGAAAACCACTGCATTAAAGATACATAATGTGTATCCAAAGGACATGTGGCCTGTAAATGATTTAGTATCGTGATGATATCTCCACTGGCAAAATATTCCGTAATAGTTCCCCATTCTGATCTCCGGAAAGGAACTGCAAAGCGGAAGGTGACCATAAGAGAAAGGTTGAATCACCAACGAAAAGATAACGTTCTCCAAGTCGGGGTGTGGCGTGTCAGAAGGTTGAACATGGTACGGGAGGTAGAAGATCTGAATAGGCAAACGCTAACACTCATTCTAGATATAGTGGGGTTCAGTGAAGTAGAATGGAATGAAGACAAGGATTTCTGATCAGAAGAGTATAAGGTAACATCAACATAAGTAGAAAATAGTAAAATGGGAGTAGGATTCGTTACGTATAGGAAGGTAGGGCATAGAGTGTGTTACTCTGAACAGTACAGTGATGGGGCAGTTCTCGAAACCAACGCTGACGGCAATAGTTCAGGTATACATTACGAAGTCGCCAGCAGAAGATGAAAAGAGAGAGAAAATATGTGAGGGTATTGAATGGATAATTCAGTACGTAAAGGGAAATGAAAATCTGATAGCCATGGGAGAGTGGAATACAGTTGTAGGAGAAGGAATAGATGAAAGGGTTATGGGAGAATGTGTGCTTGGTACTAGGAATGAGAGTGGATAAAATCTTATTAGGTTTTGCAATAAATTTCACCAAGTAGTAACGAATACTCTATTCAAGAATCACAACAGGAGAAAGTATACTTGAAAAACGCTGGCAGGTACATGAAGATTTCAGTTAGATTATATCGAGGTCAGGCAGAGATTCCGAAATCAGATACTGGATTGTCAGGAGTACCCAGGAGCAGATAGAGATTCAGATGACAATTTAGTAGTGCTGAAGAGTACGTTGAAGTTTAAGAGATTAGTCAAGAAGAATGAATGCGCAAAGAAGTGGGATAGGGAAAGACGATGGAGGATTTGCTTGAAGTGCTCTGATACTGTAGGTACTGCAATAATGAATATTCCGTAGGTAGTTTAGTTGAAGAGGAATGGACATCTTTAAAAACGCAGAAGTTAGAAAGGAAACCATAGGTACAAAGAAGGAAATTGCGAAGAAGTTATTGGTAACATAAGAAATACTTCAGTTGATCGGTGAAAGAAGAAAGTACAAAAATGTTTAGGGACATTCAGGAATACATAAATGCAGTCATTTAGGAAATAAATAAATAGGAAGTGCAGGGAAGATAAGGCCAAATGGCTGCTTGAAAAATGTGAAGAAATCGAAAAAGGAACGGTTGTCGGAAGGACTGACTCAGTTGAAAGAAAAGTCAAAACAATCTTCGGTGAAAGTAAAAGCAAGGATGGTAGCATTAAGAGTTCAATGGAAATTCCACTGTTAAATGGAGAGAAGAGTGCGGATGGATGGAAAGAATACACTGAAGGCCTCTGTGAGGAGAAGGCTTGTCTGATGACGTGATAGAAGAAACAACAGCAGTCGATATAGAAGAGACAGCGGATCCAGTATTAGAGTCAGAATTTAAACGAGCTTCGGAAGACTAAAGAATTTCTAAAACCTTTCGGGGGGGGGGGGGGGGGGGGAGTGGCAACGGAACGGCTGTTCACATGAAACGTCCCCTTTGAAATATTTATACACGACTGTGCTTAAACTGACACACAATATTTTTTTAGCGCAACGCAATCTGACTTTCAGAAATCCCTACAAAGGAATGGCCCTAACTAACATTAACCTGTACCTTTCACAAATCACTTACCTCACCAAAATCTTCATTACTCGAACTACTGCAATACAGCGAGCGCCACTACTGCCAGCTAAATAAAAAATTCAAACTACGGAAGTCACTAACTACTGATAGGGATAGTTAGCAAATGAAAGATTTTAATAGAGAACAAACACTGTATTTACCTTAATAGTCATAATATATATAGCAGTTCATGACAAATTACAAAACTCCGCCATCTCTCTCTCCACATCCACCACTGCTGGCGGCTCACCTCCAACTGTACAACGCTACGCGCTGTTCACATCCAACTGCCGCTGCCCAACACTACAATGGCAGACAACAATGCAAACTAGCTACAGACTGCACACAGCACAGCCAGTGATTTTCATAGCGAGCGCTACGTAACGTTGCCGATAAGAAAACATAAACAGCCTACTTACACACATTGGTGTGCACAATGTATGAGACTGGCGGTATACTATCTGGCTTCCGGAAAAAAAAATCCATAGAATTTCCAAGATAGCAAGAACTGACAAGTGCGAGAATTATGGTACAATCAATTTAACAAAACAGATCATGCATTCAAGTTTCTGATAGGAATAGTATGCAAAAGAATGGAAAAGAAAACTGAGGTTGGTTAAATGACGATTAGTTCGGCTTTAGGATTGGAAAAGGCACCAGAGAGGCAATTTCGACGTTGAGTTTGATAATGAAAGCGAGTGTGAAGAAAAATCAAGACATCTTTGTATGAACCGTCTACCTGGAAAAAGCGTTCGACTGTATCTAATGGTGTAGGATGTTCGAGATTCTGAGGAAAATAACGGTAAACTATAAGGAAAAACCGCTAATATATAATATGTACACTAGTCAAGAGGGAAAAATAAGATTGGTAGACCAAAAACGAAGTGATCGAATTGAAAAGGACGTAATACAAGGCTGTAGTCTTTCGCTCCTACTGTTCAATCTACACATCGAAGAAGAAATAACATAAAATAAATGAAAGGGTCAAGAGTGGAATTGATATTTAAAGCGAAATGATAACAACGAAAAGGTTCGCCGATGGCATTGCTATGTTCAGTGCAAGTGAAGAAGAATTACTGGGCCTACTGAATGGAACGAACAATCTAATGAGCATAAAATACGAACTGAGGGTAAATCGAAGAAAGACGAAAGCAGAAATGACAGCAGCGACAAACTTAACATCAGTGTTGATGATCACGAAGTAGATTAAGTTAAGTAATTCTGTTACCTAGACAGCATAATAATCCATGATTAACAGAACAAGGACATGAAAAAGCAGACTATGAATGGCAAAAAGGGCAATCCTGGCCAAGAGAAGTCTACTAGTCTCAAACATTGGCCTTAATTGAGGAAGAAATTTCTGAGAATGAACAGTTGGAGCACAGCATTGTATGGTACTGAAACATGGCCTGTGGGAAAACAGGAACAGAAGCGAATTGGAGCGTCTGACATGTGGTACTACAGAAGAATGTTGAAGATTAGGTGTACTGATATGGTAAGGAATGCCTAGGTTCTACGCAGAATCGAAGAGGAAAGGAATATGTGGAAAACACTGACAAGAATTTCGCACCTCCCAAGTTTTATCACTCCCTCCAAATCTCCAAATCCTTGAACGACACGCACTCTCATCACACCCTGTACCAACTCACAAGGTACCCAGAGCTCCGGAAACAGGACACCTACACCTTCTCTCATCTCTCGCAAACTTGACTTTCATCACCCTATACAGTGTCCTTGAGAAACCTGGCTTGCTGCCTTGCATCTATCAACACGTCCCACCTTTACATCTCCAAACTCTCCATGTCATTTCCCAGAAATAGTTTTAGTATCCTTCGCCTCCTACTCCCTGAACACATCCCTGAAATCTACTCTCTCTTCCCAACGTAGCCTACCCTACAGCAAAAAATGCAGGCTCCAGTACCCCCTTTCCTTGACAAAATGGTACCCCACTCATTTCCTAACACTTACATCCCACATACTAGTTTTTTCCCATACAAGCATCCCATACCCTTTATATATCTTTCACTCTAATACTTACCGTATCACAAACCTTACACAAAGTTACCAGGAGTCCCCATCACACCACAATGAAAAGACTGTACATCTTCTCATAATTATATTGTCATAAACACCATTACCTGCGAAATGGTGTCCAAAAGTTTTCGAAGTGTATTGCTTAAAATCATTGCATATTCCCAAGATAGCATTTTACACCATCACTTACAAAATAGTTCCTTGGGAACGACTACATCGATCTCAAGTTTTTTTCTATCACTTGCATACATCCTTGAGATTTTCCTTTATTATGGTGTTTAGTACCTTAGTACCATAATCCGCTTGAACCTCCTCCACTGTATATAATCTTCGTTCCTATATCTTTATTTTCATTTTGGTGCGTACGGAGGGCGGAAAATAGCTATTACCTCATTTTCAGTCAAAAATCCCTGTGTAATGTAAGTCGCATGGACTTTTTCTATGGGTCGTAGCTCAAATGTTTCAGAAATCGCGATAGTACTGTTCACTGAAACACTTCAACAACGAATTTCTGTTACTCTTATAGAACTTTTTTTTGGCGAGATGAATCAGGTTTCATCCATTGCGACGATTATTTCTCACTTTCAGAGTCATGGCCATAAATCCAACATTCACCACCAGCGACAACCTCTGAAAGGAAGCCTGAATCTTTCTGAAGTAGTTCTTTAAGTTCCCTGTAGACTTACAAGCTAATTTGATCCTGATCGCCTTTAAAAATCGTGGCACAAATTTCGAATCAGTTCTCTTCAAAATTTCGCACCTTCCGTAATTTATTCCCAAGGTGCTGCAGAGATCGCCAGTGGCCAGTTTACGGGCTTGCACAATCAAATTTCTCCCTGGCTGAACATTTTATGGTGTGATGCCAGTTGGGGGCGGAACGGAACAGAGTTCATCACTAGTTGGTATCTGTAAATTTTCGAAACATTTATATTACTCAGTGCTTAACCGAAAGCCTTATTTCCAAAAACTTATTTAATATGTGGTGCTTTTCTGCAGCTGTTTTCCCAAGCGTAAAGTAAAACTTCAGTCAGAAACGCCGCTCTTTCAGATCAGCCGTCGAAGACGGCTAACTCAGGGAATCATGACGACAGATATACGCTCACCAACCATTCACTACCCACCCCACTCTGACCACACAAACTGGGCACAACGATGCCACATGGATTTGCGGGCAGACCCCTAGTGTTATTTTTGTGTACTCAACCAATTTTGAGCAAAATTTAAATTTGAGGTTGTAGTGGGCTGACAAGACAGCCAGTCCACAGTGACGGGTAACCGAAAGGCACGCGTACACACACGCCGACTGGCGTGACTTCTGGAACAGGATACGTAATTAATGCACTAAAGAAAAGTACGTAGCGTCTGTTTACTTAACTTTAATTCCATCATTGTGGTACATCGCTCTTGACTATACAAATGAGACTCTCTCCATATATGGTTAATGGCGCCTTGCTAGGTCGTAGTCATGGACTTAGCTGAAGGCTATTCTAACTGTCTCTCGGCAAATGAGAGAAAGGCTTCGTCAGTGTAGTCGCTAGCAAAGTCGTCCGTACAACTGGGGCGAGTGCTCGTACGTCTCTCTAGACCTGCCGTGTGGTGGCGCTCGGTCTGCAATTACTGACAGTGGCGACACGCGGGTCCGACATGTACTAATGGACCGCGGCCGATTTAAAGCTACCACCTAGCAAGTGTGGTGTCTGGCGGTGACACCACAGAGGTACCTTTATATAGCGCTTCTTTATTTAACCTCATGAATTTTTGTATTAACTTTTAAAATTGCCTCATAAAAAAAACTGAAGTGTAGCACTTTGGACACTGCCAAGTAGAGGGCGTGTAAATAACAAATAAATAAATTTAAACAATCACTTATTCCCTTACTATTGTCTCTCTGAGCTCAACATCTCACTGACTACGGAGGGACGCTGACTCATTTTCAGGCGAATAGCAAGTTGTGATGCCCAGAGTGGAAACTAGCCGTCGGTGCAACGCTTCACATGACAGCTTATGCTGGTTGGTTGGTTGGGACAGCGAGATCATCGGTACCATCGGATTAGGGAATGATGGGCAAAGAAATCGACCGTGCCCTTTAAAAGGAACCACCCCGGCATTTGCCTGAAGCGATTTAGGGAAATAATGGAAAACCTAAATCTGGATGGTCGGACGCGGTTTTGAACCGTCGTCCTCTCGAATGCGAATCCAGTGCGCTAACGACGGCGCCACTTCTCTCAGTAGCTCAGAGTGTGCGCAGAGCGTGTGCAGTGTGTGTGGTGATCGGTATTGAGAAAGGAATGAACAGTGAAGCACTAGGTTTTCCATTATTTAATAAGTTAGACTAGCGTTGTATTCAGGAAGATGGAGGCTCTCATCTTCGTCCGCTCTTGCTGATTACGATTTTCCTACTTTTCCCTAAATTGCTTCAAGTAAATACGGGAATGGTTCTTACTATAACGCACAGCCGACTATCTGTCCCATTTTTATCAAACTAGACCTGCAAGTACAGACGCTGACGAAATACAGCATTAGAGCCTCCTGTTTCATAACAGGATGGTACGCCTTGGAAACACAAAATCACGACGATTCTGCGTGGCATGGATTCGACAAGTCCTTGGGAGTCTTCTGGTGGTATGTGACAACTGACGTTTACGAACAATAGCTAGTGGTTGGTGGGTGCGTATCTCGCGGCCAGTAGTGTGCCATACGTGTTCCATCTGGTCCAGACGATGCAAAAAACCGTTCAAACGGCTCTAAGCACAATGGAACTTAACATCTGAGGTCATCAGTCCCCTAGACTTAGAATTACTTAAACCTAACTAACCTAAGGACATCACGCACAGCTATGCTCGAGGCAAGATTCGAAACTGCGACCAGAGCAGCAGCACGGTTCCGGACTGAAGCGCCTAGAACCGCTCGGCCAGCAGCCGGCCAGACGATTGAAATTTAGTGGCCAAGACGTCAACGTGATTTCAGTATGGCGTTCCTGAAACCGCTGTCGTACGATTATTCTGGCCTTGTAATGTGGTCATCCTATTGGAAGATATCATGGCAGCCTGGGAAGGCATCAATCATGAAGGTTTTCCGCCATAATGTTTACGTAGTCCACGACTGTCATGGTGCTGGCCGGAGTGGCCGAGCGGTTCTAGGCGCTATAGTCTGGAACCGCGCCCGCTACGGTCGCAGGTTCGAATCCTGCCTCGGGCATGGATGTGTGTGATGTCCTTAGGTTAGTTAGGTTTAAGTAGTTCTAAGTTCTAGGCAGCCGGCACAGTAGCTCAGCGTGTTCGGTCAGAGAGCTGATTGGCCTCTGTAATAAAAAACTGAGTGGGAGGATCAACAAACGAAATTTAACGGATGTCATGTGACGTCCGAAACGACCAAACACAATGATCAACAATGAACAAAATGAAAAAAAGGGGGACTGATGACCTTAGAAGTTAAGCCCCATAGTGCTCAGAGCCATTTGAACAATTTTTTTTCTTTTTGAACTGTCATGGTGCCTTCCATTACTACCACAGGTCCCATGGAAGCCCTGGATAATTATCTCCACAACACAGTACTGTCTCTGTGGTCTGTAAACAGCGTCATTGACCAATAATCAAAAAAGTCTTGGGTCCTGCGTTCGAAACACGCCACTGCTTTAATTCTGAATAAAACTCGTCAGCTACGGCGACCGAAGATTTCCGGCATAAGGAGTCAACCTCGTTCTGCCAAGGGGGTCGAAGTAGCAGACAGAAGTTCAGGGCACTCTCTTGCCCTTGGGATGGGAAACTCAAAGAAAGGGGAAAGAATCAGCAGTGATCAACGGCATGAGGAATTGAAACTACTCCATTGAAGGCACACAATGAGTACCTGCAGGACACGTAGCCTGTGACTGAAAAATTGTTATGATGCTTTCTCCACTGGCATAGGAGTCAGTACTAGTTCACCATTCCGATCTCCGGAAGGGGCTGCCAAGGAGGTGACCATGAGAAAAAGACAGTATAAACAAGGAAAGGGTGACCTTCTACGAATCGGGGCCTGGAATGTCAGAAGTTTGGACGAGGTAAGGAACCAAGTAAAGAAGACAAGGATTTCTGGTCAGACGAGTATGTGGTAATATCAACAATAGAAGAAAATGGTATCACAGGAGTAGGATCCGTTATGAACAGGAATTTGAGGCAGAGAGTGAGTTACTGTGAACAGTTTAATGATGGGGATTTTCTCATCAGAATTGACAGTAATCCATCTCCAACAACAATGGTTCACATGCCGATGTCGCAAGCACATGATAAAGGGATAGAGAAAGTATATAAGGATATTCAAAGCGTAATTCAGTACTCAAATAGACATGAAAATCCAATAGTCATGGTAGATTGGGATGTGGTTGTAGGGGAAGGAGTGAAAGACAGAGTTATGGGAAAAAGTGGGCTTGGTAGTAGGAATGAGAGAGGAGGAAGACTATCTGACTTCTGCAATAAATTTCAGCACGTAACAGGGAATACTCAGTTCAAGAATCACAAGAAGCTACGGGAATATTCCAGTCAGATTTCGTCGAATTCAGGTAGAGATTCCGAAATCAGATATTAGATTGTGAGGTGTATCCAGCAGCAGGAGAAGACTTAAATTACAATTCATTAATTATGAATAGCAGGCCGAAGTTCAAGAGTCTGGTCAGGAAGAACCAATGGGTAAAGAAGTGGGATATGGAAGACCGGAAGTACTAAATAAATGTCTTGTGACTAGGGTCTCCCATCGGGTACATCATTCACCGGGTGCAAGTCTTTCGATTTGACGCCAGTTCGGCGACTTGCTCGTCGATGGGGATAAGATGATGATGATGATAAGGACAACACAAAACCCAGTCCCTGAGCGGAGAAAAATCTCCAACTCAGCTGGGAATCGTACCCGGGCCCTTAGAACTAACATTCTGTCGTGCTGACCACTCACCTGCCGGGGGTGGACTACGGAAATACTAAGGAATGAAGAGATACGGTTCATGTTCCCTAACACTATAGATACTGCGACTATAAATACCTCAGTATGCAGTTCAATTGAAGAGGAATCTATATGTCTAAAAAGGGTAATGATAGAAGTTAGAAAGAAAAACAGTAGTACAAGGAAGGTAGCTACGAAGAAATCAATTGAACGATGAAAGAAGGAAGCACAAAAATGTTCAAGGAAATTCAAGAATAGAGAAACACAAGTAACTTAGGAGCGAAATAAACAGGAAATTCAGGGAATTTAAAGCGAAAAGACTACATGGATAATGTGAAGAAATAGAACAAGAAATAATTGTCGGAAGGACTGATTCAGCACACAGAACAAAACAACCCACGAACATATTACAAGCAAGTGCTATACGTTAATAGTGCAATGGGAATACAACTGTTAAGTGCTGAGGAGAGAGCGGATAAGTGGAAAGAGTACAGTGAAGTCCTCTATGAGGGGGAGGACTTGTGTGGTGAAGTGCTGGAAGAAGGAACAGGTGTAGACGGGGAAGATATAGGTGATCAAGTTCTAGAATTTAAAAGAGCTTTGGAAGACTTAAGATGAAATAAGGCAGAAGGCATAGATAACACTTCAGCAGAATTTCGAAAATCGTTAAGGGAAGTGGGAACAAAACAACAAGCAACGTTGGTGTCTAAAGTGCGTGGTACTGGCAATATAATATCAAACTTCCGGAAAAATATCATCCATACAATTCCGAAGATAGCTAGAGCCGACAAGTCCGAGAATTTTCTCACGATCAGCATGACAGTGCATGCGTCCAAGTTGCTGACAAGCGAAGTACACAGAACAATGAGGATCTATCAGATGACAATCATTTTGGATTTAGAAAAGGTAAAGGCAGTACAGAAGCAGTTCAGACGTTGCGCTTGATAACGGAAACAAGACTGAAGAAAAATCAAGACCGTTCAAAGGGTTTGTTCACATGGAAAAGCGTTTGATAATATATAATGGTGGAGAATGTTCGAAATTCTAAGGAAAATGGAGGTAAGGTATAAGGAAAGAAGGCTAATATACCCTACGTACAAGAACCAAGAGGGAATAAGTTGACTGGAAGACCAAGAACGAAGTGCCCGGATTGGAAAGGGTGCAAGGCAGTGAAGTAGCCTTTCGCCCCTACTGTCCAGTTTATACATGGAAATATTAATGACGGAAATAAAAGAGAGATTAAAATTCAAATTGAAAAGATATCAATGACAAGATCCTTAGTAAACCGAAGAAGAATTACGGGATCTGTTCAGTAGAATATGGACTGAGATAAATCAAAGAAAGACGAAAGTAATGAGAAGTAGCAGAAATGAGGACAGCAAGAAACTTAACATTAGAACTGGAGGTCACGAAGTAGACGAAGTTAAGAAATTCTGCTACCTAGGCAGCAAAATAATCCGTGACGACGGACCAATGGGAACATAAAAAGCGTACTAGTACTGGCAGAAAGGGCATTTCTGGTCGACAGAACCCTACAAGTCTCAAACATAGGCTTTAATTTGAGGAAGCAAGTTTTGAAAATGTACGTTTTGAGCACAGCATTTTATGTTACTGGAATACGTACTGTGGGAGAAGTCGAACAGAAGAAAATAGAAGAATTTGTGATATGGTGATACAGGAGAATGAGGCTCAGAAGGTAAGAAATGAGGTTTTCCTTAGAATCGGCGAGGAAAGGAACATGTGGAAAACACTGTTAAGATTAAGGAACAGGATGATAGGACATCCGTTTACACATCAAGGAACGACATCTATGGTACTAGAGGAAGCTGCAGATGGTAAAAACTGTACAGAAATACAGTGACAGGAATACATCCAGAAAATAACTTAGGACGTAGGTTACAAGTATTACTCTGAGTTGAAAAGATTGGCACAGGAGATTAATTCGTAGCGGTAGATCAAACCAGTCAGCAGACTGATGACTCAAAAAGAAAAAAAAAGCTACTGTGTCTATTGCGAATGTACGGATAACGGCGTATCGAGACACGAACATCGATCTGACGTAGCAAGATACGTGATTCATTCGACCAGGCGAAGGGTTTCCATCGAACCCCGGTTCATCTCGATGATCTCACGTCAACTGCAGTCATGAATGACGATGTCACTGGGTCAACATGAGAAAAAGTAGGAGTCGACTGTTGTTAAACCCTATGTTTAACAACGTTGACTGAACAGTTTTCCGTCGTCAGACCTGCTACCAAATGCTGCCGCGGTCAAGCTTTAGAAAAAATGGTTCAAATGGCTCTGAGCACTATGGGACTTAACATCTGAGGTCATCAGTCCCCTAGAACTTAGAACTACTAAAACCTAACTAAATTAAGGACATCGCACACATCCATGCCCGAGGTAGGATTCGAACCTGCGACCGCAGCAGTTGCGCGGTTCCAGACTGAAGCGCCTAGAACCGCTCGGCCACCGCGTACGGCTCAAGCTTGATCTCCCCATTCTGCGAAGAGGCATGACCGTTCGACACCTCGTCACCTATTCGTGACTTCAACCACTCTTCATAGATGCTAACGACAGCACCTAGCAATCAGCTAACGTGCATTACCGTTTTCGAGATAGTTGTTCCTAGAGACCGCTTAGGAATAGGCTGTCCTTTAAAGTCGTTCCCTTGATATTCTTTCCGTGCCGCATCACATGCCTGCAATGCAAGCAGACGGGATTCAAAGTCTCGGTGGACCGCGTTCATAAAATCTTTGCTCATTTGGACAAATGTCTGTGTATTTGTATCATGTTTTCTTTCTGTTCTTATAGTGTATTCTTCCGATGTATACAGCACCCATAAACCAAGGGTGCTCAATAAGTAATGAAACACGTTTTTTTCATTTTCTCGACCAATTTCGGTTGAAAAAATACGGAATATGTTGCGGGACATCTTGGACCATTCCTGTTTCAGCCACTGTACCTTCATAAAGTTCCGACAGGTGGCAACGCTACACGTAGCCTTGAAAATGATGTCTCTAACGGAGAAACCAGTGTAGTGTAGATATTCTTACGCGTTTGCAGAATACCTACGGTGACCAGGCAATCAACAAAAGTGAGTCGATGGGCAAGGAGCCTGGCATCATCGCAATATGGTCGCCCAAAACTGTCCGATCTACCGCGAGCCGGCCGGCCGCCCACAGTTGCGACTCCAGGAATGTTGGATCGTGCGGACACTCTCATTTGAGGTGATCGATGGGTCACAAAGACCTCACATACACAAATCTGTGCGGCAGAGATGAGCAAATAAAACTTAACTGGACTGTCGTTCCTCATGCCCAGCCTCCCCGTCCCTCCCCCACACAGCCGGGATCTCGCACCTTCCGACTTCCACCTGTTTGGCCCAATGAAGGATGCGCTCCGCGCTAGGCAGTAAGGGGATGAAGGGGACGGGGTTATTGACACTGCAAGACGTCGACCAGTGGAGTGTTACCTTGTTGACACACAGGCCCTCCAGTAAAGTGGCCTATGACCGTCGCATTGAATGAAGATTATGTTGAAAAATAGGGTTTCCTGGCCAAGAGAATGGGAAACAATATGGTTTATTGGAATTCTCAATAAAAGCAACCCTCTTTAAGAAAGAAAATGTGTTGCATTACTTGTTGAACACCTCGCATACTTGTAATCTATGGCTGAATAAAACTACTACCACTACCATTACTACTACCACTACTTACTGTACCACGGTGGTAGCCTTAGATGCGGAAAAGTACTGTGCACGGTTGTGCTCTTTACACTTTCACAATTTTGATTGGTCAGGCAGGGTTTAGGCCTCTTAGAGGTTGTCAGGACCAGATCTTTAGCTTACGGCAAACAATGGAGAAGTGTTACGAGTGGAATAGGGAATTGTATGTATGCTTTATAGATCTAGAAAAGACATATGACCGGGTTCCTAGGAGGAAGTTATTGTCTGTTCTACGAGATCATGGAACAGGAGGCAAACTTTTGCAAGCAATTAAAGGTCTTTACATAGATAGTCAGGCAGCAGTTGGAGTTGACGGTAAATTGAGTTCATGGTTCAGAGTAGTTTCAGGGGTAAGACAAGGCTGCAACCTGTCTCCACTGTTGTTCATATTATTTATGGATCATTTGTTGAAAACAATAGACTGGCTGGGTGAGATTAAGATATGTGAACACAAAATAAGCAGTCTCGCATATGCGGATGACTTAGTTGTGATGGCAGATTCGATGGAATGTTTGCAAAGTAATATTTCAGAGCTAGATCAGAAATGTAAGGACTATGGTATGGAGATTAGCATGTCCAAAACGAAAGTAATGTCAGTGGGAAAGAGATATAAACGGATTGAGTGTCAAATAGGAGGAACAAAGTAGGAACAGGTCGACAGTTTCAAGTACTTAGGATGCATATTCTCACAGGATGGCAACATACTGAAAGAACTGGAAGCGATGAGTAGCAAAGCTAATGCAGTGAGCGCTCAGCTACGAACTACTCTCTTCTTCAAGAAGGAAGTCATTATCAAGACTAAGTTATCTTTCGACCAACTTTGTTGTATGGGAGCGAAAGGTGGGTGGATTCAGGTTACCTTATCAGTAAGGTTGAGATTACGGATATGAAAGTAGCTAGGATGATTGCAGGTACTAGTAGATGGGAACAATGGCAGGAGGGTGTCCACAATGAGGAAATCAAAGAAAAACTGGGAATGAACTCTATATATGTAGCAGTCATGAAGAACAGGCTTAGATGGTGGGGTCATGTTACACGCATTTGAGAAGCAAGGTTACCCAAGAGACTCAACGGTTCAGCAGTAGAGGGGAGGGGGAATCGGGGTAGACCGAGGAGAAGGTACCTCGATTCGGTTAAGAATGATTTTGAAGTAATAGGCTTAACATCAGAAGAGGCACCACTGTTAGCACTGAATAGGGGGTCATGGAGGAATTTTATAAGGGGTACTATGCTCCAGACTGAACGCTGAAAGGTAATCAGTCTTAAATGATGATAAGACAGTTGCACTGTCAGCTGCGAAAGTTACTCACGAATGGGGAATTGTAGGGCACGAGTACCGGCTATTCGTACAAACAGGATTTACTTCTGTGGCCAGCAGAGAGACACAGCGGGACGTGAAGGCGCTGCAATTACCCGGTGGCACAGCTGGCCGGGCGTGCAGTTAGCGACCAGCTCTTAATGGAGCGGCGCTGCCGCGCTAAAGATTACCCGCACCGCGCCCTCGCGGCTGGAGTTATAACTCGTGTAAACACGTCGCCGCGTGCGCCTTATCTGATAAGTCGCGCCTCGCAAACCGGAAGGGCCGCCACCTGCCTTAATTAAGGCGCCTGTTTGGCGGTGCCCACGGAGAGTGCTCCGACCTAGTCCCGCGCGGCGATACTCGCCGATACCGCTAATTGGCTGCAGCTCCATCGAGTTTCTGCACCGTGTCAGCTGTCACCGGGTATTCTCTCTCTTTTGGACGTAACCATTAAGTGAGGCAAGTCCGATGTAATTCTCGCCAAAATCGAGCAAATAAACTTGGAGTTACTAGCCAACAGCTCACCACTGTTAATTTTTCTATTCCACAAAACAGAAACAAAAATGGCTAGCTTACAATGAAATGACATAAATAAGGTGATAGATAATTGCAGTCATAAATTACAACATTCAGAGAATGAGGAGTGACATTCAGTCCTTAGTAGCAGCCCACATTGAGCAAGCGGTAAAGGAAACAAAAGAAAAATTCGGAGAAGGTATTAACATCCATGGAGAAGAAATAAAAACTTTGAGGTTCGCCGATGGCATTGCAATTCTGTCAGAGACAGCAAAGGACTTGGAATAGCAGTTGAACGGAATGGACAGTGTCTTGAAAGGAGGATATAAGATGAACATCAACAAAAGCAAAACGAGGATAATGGAATGTAGTCGAATTAAGTCGGGTGATGCTGAGGAAATTAGATTAGGAAATGAGACACTCAAAGTAGTAAAGGAGTTTTGCTATTTGGGGAGAAAAATAAATGATGATGGTCGAAGTAGAGAGGATATAAAATGTAGACTGGCAATGGCAAGGAAAGTGTTCCTGAAGAAGAGAAATTTGATAACATTGAGTGTAGATTTAAGTGTCAGGAAGTCGTTTCTGAAAGTATTTGTATGGAGTGTAGCCATGTATGGAAGTGAAACATGGACGATAAATAGTATGGACAAGAAGAGAATAGAAGCTTTCGAAATGTGGTGCTACAGAAGAATGCTGAAGATTAGATGGGTAGATCACATAACTAATGAGGAGGTATTGAATAGAAATTGGGGAGAAGAGGAGTTTGTGGCACAACTTGACAAGAAGAAGGGACCGGTTGGTAGGACATGTTCTGAGGCATCAAGGGATCACAAATTTAGTATTGGAGGGCAGCGTGGAGGGTAAAAATCGTAGAGGGAGACCAAGAGATGAATACACTAAGCAGATTCAGAAGGATGTAGGTTGCAGTAGGTACTGGGAGATGAAGGAGCTTGCACAGGATAGATTAGCATGGAGAGCTGCATCAAACCAGTCTCAGGACTGAAGACCACAACAACAACAACAACACTGTCACCTTCAACTGGTGGCAGTTCAGCATGCACATTTTCTTCTTCTGTTGCCTGAGGTTCCTCTTCACCATTTCCCAGACCCAAATTAATCATTCAGTAAATCCTTGATGTGTGTTCTTTCCAGGGAAAATTACGTGGACAGAAGAGCAGTCCCAAACAGCGACATCGCAAAGTCCTTCTCTGCCTTGGTATTTTTGTCAGTTTCAGCCTTCTGAACGCATCCTTAGGGAGTTCAAGATCTTCCTTTATTAGAGTCACCAGATGTTTGCCGTCATATTCTTGGATCTGCAGTACTGATTTATTTTTTATGTGTGACTTACAGGTGAGGCTAGAGTCGGGAACGTGACCCAACCTATCCCGTCTCCACGAGGAATCCACGTGTTCCTAACCTATGCCCATACTCTTGGAGACTGTTCGGAGCTTGTTACCATATCTGGTACTGTGATTCTGATACTTAAGTGTTTTCTCGAATTCATTTTCCGTATACATCTCCCATTCAATATGTTCATCGCGCCCAATATTGTTAAAAACGTAACTTGTATATTTGCCCATTAACCAAATCACTGCATTATTTTTTGCCTGAGGGTGGTAACTTTCTTCTGGTCTGAAGAAAATGTTAGTCAGTACATTGTTTGCTGAAGTTCTTGTCATTAGAGCAATTTTCTCCCTGCTCCACCTCCAGTTGATAATCCGATGTCCATATGTGTACCGATGAGGCACACTATCAACGTGGTTGCATTTTCTGCAGAGGTTAGTGTCACTTAAAGCGATGGCAAAGAGACGCTCATTAGTGCTGATGTTATTGACTACCTTGTACCACGCTGTTCTCACGTCAGACGAAAGAACATCACTACTGATGTTTTTCCAGACCACATTCCATGCTATTCTAGCATACATTTTATTTTTCCATTCATGTTTCCGTCTTTCAGCTAAAATCTCCTTTGCTGTAACTTTTTTGCAGTTTAAAAGCTTACTTCAAGATAATACTCCCTTAATATGTTTTACTTTAAAACTTGTTTTTTGTATATTTATCGGCGGCTCTACACTTTCTGGCCTGACAATGTCGTATAGTTTTGCTATAATGCACCCTGGATCGTTACACATTAGGCTCCATGTTCGTTTGACATATAATGCCATCGCTTTAGACTTGATGTCGGCTAGTCCCATTACTCCATTTCTTGGATCCAAAACTGCTGTCTTCACCGGCACTCGAAACAATTCCCCTTTCCACAAAAACGTTGCTAAGGTGGACATGATCATCTTCGCCACCAATGATGGAATAGGGAGAATCTGTGCTATGTAGTAGGCCTTGGATAAAATATACGTGTTGATAAACAGTATTCTCTGGAAGTTGTCTATGCTACGTTGATTGTTTTCAATCAAAGCTCCCTTGACTTTTCTTGCCACCTCCGGCCAATTTATTGCTATGAATCGGAAGTGGTCGAGTAAAAATGTACCACTGACGCGATTATTACACGATTCATCCGATTTCACAAGGCTGTACCTTCTGCATGAATGAAGATGTGCAGTTCAGTCACATTAATGTAACCACCGCCTATATTCCACGTCAACGTGCGACAACCATTCACAGACGGCAAGTGGCAGAGGGTATATAAAACGTTTCGGAGGGACGTTGAAAACAGTAAAGTCGTTGTCGTTATGCGGAAACGGAGCGACCTCCAAAAAGCGTGGTCATTCGCTTTCGGGGAAAGGGTGGAGGCATTTCCGGAACGATTAAGTCTATGAACTGCTCACGAGCCGCTGTGCTTACAATATACCGTGCGAGGCTAAAAGGCGCTATCCAAAATAGTCGCCGAGGGCAACTGTGGTGCAGCCGAAGATGACAGAGCCTAACGAAAGCTGCAGAGACGTGTTTGGGCAAATACACGTGCAACTGTTGGGCAACTGGCCGCGCAGATGAACTAAGGAACTACTACTTGTGAGCCGCGCGGGGTAGAGGGGCGTCTTCTCACGGTTCGCGCGGCTGCCCCCCCCCCCCCCCTCTCCCATTCGGAGGTTCGAGTCCTCCCTCGGGCATGGGTGTGTGTGTTGTCCTTAGCATAAGTTAGTTTAATTTAGATTAAGTAGTGCGTAACCTAGCGACCGATGACCTCATCAGTTTGGTCCCATAGTCCTTACCACAAATTTCGAAATTTACTAATAGTGTCTCCTCAAGACCGTTTAGTGAACGTTGCTCCGTATGGGCATCCTCATCAGATGTCTGGTTCATGCACTGATGTCTGCTGATCATAGGCGACGAAGTCTGGAATTTGCACGCCAGTACTGCAACTACCCTTCACTGAGTGGGGACATGTGGCCATTTATATTAATCACGTTTTATGCTCCTTCGGACAGATGACCGTTGGCGTGTAAGGTCCTGCAACAATCGTCAGAATGTCCATGCCGGAGGAGGGTGCGTTAAGGCCTGGGAAATGATTTTGTTGAATTATCTTGGTCGTTTCGTCATTCAGGAAGGCATAATGGATCAATACATGTATGCATCTATCCGTATCCGCAGTTTGTTTATCCTCGGCACGATGGCATCTACCAGGAGGACAATGGAACGTCTCAGCGTATGTGCGTGGTTCGAAGAGTGACAGGATGACTTTACCGTAGTCCCTTGCCATCGAACTATCTGCGTTTAAAGCCAACTGGGAATTTGTGGGGCCACCTCGATCGAGCTGTTCGCATCGTGTATTACCAACTAAGAATCTAGTGCAGCTGGCTACGGCACAGAAGCCAGTATGGCTCCACATCCCTGTTGGTACCTTCCAGAACCTCATCGACTCTTTTCCTGCGCGTCTCACAACGGTTACGGCTGCGAAAGGTTGTTATTCAGGCTTCTGACAGGTAGTCACATTAATGTGAATAGACAGTATGGAAACTAGGGCTGGATTTTAATTTGTGCATCGAAACTAAAAGACCTCTGCGCCGGTTTTAATTTGGCCAATGATGTGGTTTCCCATTGGGGTCTCTCGCACGCTCGTCCATCAGGTTACGAGTGTCGAGTCGAGATGGAGATGAAATAACCGCTAAGAGACAAAAGAGAATCCTCCGACTGAAGAGACATTCCTCAGCTTCCCCAGGAGTCACTCTAGCTTCATTGATCCGATATGTAAAGGGTGATCAAATAGTTTCCTTTTGAGTGCATTACTGGAGAGTACACGCGACCCAGCGCGACTCTGATGATGGTATACAAGCACTTTTATGTAGGCAAAGGGTTGGATGTCATCGAACGGAAACTCTTTGATAGTCTCTTATAAGATGAAACTGAAGTCGATGAGAAAACAGGAAGCACTAGGATTATCAAAATCAACTGAACTTTAATTCCACTCAAGAGCATCCTAAGTATGGCTCGAATTGGCTGCTCTCTAAGTGGGTATTTCTTTGACGCTGGTGGAACCAGGACAACACACAGTATGGCAGTCGATACTGATGTCAATAGTTTAGGATACTTCTGCCACAATAATTAGAGAATTCCCAAAAGAAAAAGTATACGAAATACAACAGTTGTGCGTGTAATCATTACAGATTGCTCTCGATTCGCTCTCTACAGAATTGTGCTTGCAATAGTTAAACATTGCTCTGGATTCTCTCTCTACAAGAAACGATTCTCACCCATATGGTAGAAACAGTTTTGATTGGCTTTAAGGGAACCTCTGTGTACCAGCGTCGCCGCCGAAGGGAAACGATGGGAACTGAACTGTTACTGAATTCGTGAAACGAGATGGTAACTCAAGCTACGGATCCATAATAAGCATAAAAGTCTCCAATACACTAATTAGAACATTCATGCCTTTGAACAGCACTTAGCATTATGTAGAATACCTAGTTAATTACTTTCACGTCTCGTGACTGTTCTGCGCAGACGAGATCTATGGAAAGGGATTATGCTGAGAGGCACCCACATGCCTTGCTCATACTGTGGCATCAAGCAGTCAGGCCTGCAAGATGAGTGGTCTGCCAAGCGAGTGGCTTCATTCTTATCTATCGAGTTACATGAACTCTAGTACTCACAATTAAGTTACAAATTATTCTTCTGTATGAATATTACGCAACGGAAACTCACATCTGACTATTAGTAATTTACACAACTCTGACTGTTCACTACGCACTGGAAATACCACATTTTATTTTTTATTTAACGGCTTTGATCAACACGTGGCCATCGCACTCAATATGAATGGCGCACACATTATAAATTCTGGATATCATGGTAACATACAATTCGAAGAAAAAGGCCACCAATCTTTTTCTTTTCACTATCTTATTTATTCCGATAAATTCTATAACCTAAACACACAAATTCAATAACCTACAACAATAACACATGAGAAATTCCGCCCAGTGGGCATGGCTTTACATAGGTGATTCTCTATCTTATGGTCTCGTAATTATTTAACGCTACAGTGCACTTTCTGGATAGGATGGTGGATCTTTTGCCATAGCTCACACTTCGACTCTCACAACCATCATCACGAAACTTTCCTCAAGACCGAGCTGTACAAAAGGAACAAGCATAACCCACTACCTCTGAAACTACCTTGCTACTCTCCCATGCAAACCACACATACTTAAATTTCATGAAATACATCACACTGGCAACATACAATACAAAACAAGGAATAGTCACAACGTTATAATCACATCACTTTCAGCTTTCCCACTTCAATTAAAATTCATCCCAGTTTCACACGATACTGCCCCACTTCGTAACTTTTCTTTCCTACTACGAACTCTGGACGTTATATGCACGTCTTCCTGTGCAATGCAAGCCAAGTGGCGTTGCTGGATAGACGGCTGACTCACCTTGCTTCTCTATCAGAGTATTATAGTTTGAATCAAGCGACACGCGGAAACACAACACGCAAAGTAATATTAAGAACATATTCATCACAGATGCGAGTCCTCAACTGATACCATGGACGAGTACTTCTCTTTATCCTTTATCTCATACACAGATTGAGACTCACACAGTACTCACCACGTGGAAGTACTCGTCTCTAATTTCAAGTCCTGCACACGCCATTTCTTAAATATTTCCAACTTATAGTACACACGCTAGTAATTCAGCTTAACTTAAGCACTCGGAAGTATTATTGCTACACGTGGTTTCACTTCCGAAGATTATTACGATCCCATTAATATTACCTGCCTGACATTTAATTCTCCCCACAAAAGTTCCCGAAATAGAGAAATTATTATTCTAAACTAATCTTAAGTATTTCACATGCATACCATGTCTCCAATCTTTTGTCCTTACGGAGCATGCCTAGGACAGTTCTTACCAACACTAGATCCAGCGGCAGAGTGCAGAAACATGGCAGTTCTTCAGGTCCTCTCGCACCTCTGTCGAGGTGGGGGAAGACCATGCTACCGTATTGGTCAGCCACATTTCAGGCGCTCAAAGCTCCGGTAAGTTTCATCTCTTTGGTTCCACCAAAGGTGGCCAAAGGATCGTCTCAAAGATGATCATATATTCACATTCACTATCTGCGGTTAGCAGATGACCATACATTCATTCATTTCACAGATCTCACCAAACTGGATGTAGGGATTTA
Source organism: Schistocerca cancellata (assembly GCF_023864275.1). Taxonomy (NCBI): domain Eukaryota; kingdom Metazoa; phylum Arthropoda; class Insecta; order Orthoptera; family Acrididae; genus Schistocerca; species Schistocerca cancellata. The sequence continues at coordinate 918,499,996 of NC_064627.1, read as the reverse complement.
TTTTGTGGGAGTGCACATGTGATCAATTAAATAAATAAATTGTCATTCTTTCCCACACTGGTATCCGGCTTCGCTGTATTAATTGAAATTGAGTTATTTTTACAAAAAATGTGTTGTTCTGACAAAAATAATGAAGTATGTTGTACCTATTTTCAATGTCGGGCGGTACTGTACCCTTTCAATGCCTCCTCTGAAGAAGTAATAGGTATATAGTATACTCTGAAGCTATGAGAGCTGTATGTCCGTGTAAGTTGCTAACTCGAATAAAAGCATGATACCCAAAGAATGCAGCACCCATTGCACCGCTAATTCATTCGCGAAATGAAATCAAACATTATAGCGAAAGAGGAGACTACGAGGGGGCAGAGATTGTGTAGTACGCATTTCTGCCGTTTGGCGTGTATAGCGCAAGTCATTGCCAGATCAGTGCCACCTGTGTTGCCGACATGGCTTCTGTTCATCTGCAGTGACTGTTTCTTCTAGCGCTGTTTCGTTCCTAATTCTTTTTTTTATGACGACAAGTTTAAGTGAACGGCGTACAGCTATGAAATTTTGTTTTCTACTTGGTAACAATGCTGCTGCAACTGCTTTAGTGTTGAAAACCACTTAATAACATGACGCCATGGGAAAGACTCAAATGTACGAGTGGTTTGCTCAATTTAAAATGGCGATATGTTGACTGATGACAAATCTCGTTCTGGACGTCCATCAACTGCCCGAATCGACAAAAATATTGAAACAGTTCGAGAGCTTGTGCTCAAAGACCGTCGACAGACTATTGATCAACTGTCAGCAACAGTTTTCGTCAAAAGAGACTCGATTTGTGGCAGACAGGAGACTGATTTTTCCACCACGACAACGCACGTGTACACATAAACACCTCTGTTAGACAGTTTTTTGGTTAAAACTGAGATGGTTCCGCTGCCCCACGCACCTTACTCACCTGGTCTGACTTCGTGCGACTTCTTCTCATTCCACACATGAAAAGGGGCGTGAAAGGATAACGATTTGCCAATATTGAAGAAGTAAAGAAAAGAACGAGGGACGACCTGTGAGCCATTTCTAAAGATGACTGCAAAGAATGGTTTGAACAATGGAAGCACCGGTGAGACAAATGTGTTAGTTGCAACGGAGAGTATTTTGAAAGGGATAAGATTGTTTTGTAAAAAAAATTGGAAATATTTTTTTGGTACCCCTTCGTACTCTTTCTCACCTCCGAAGGCTATACTAAAATACCACGCTCCAGAACACATTCTATATTACGGCGTAGTATAGCGTAGTGATTCGCAACAGTTAGTCAGTGTGTCAATACTACCATAACACAATAACAAAAGAAATTTCCCTTTCTCCTTTCAGCAGGACCATTTCATTAATAACAGACTGGTGTGGTTTTCGTCGTGAGTGCTGCAGCTCCTACAGCGTAGTCGGCGCGAGGATCTCGGACTGCACCCGTGATATCTGGATCCACCTGACGGTATGTGATTCTGTTTGCGAGAGTTTGTGAAAGTCTCCGTTTTCCAATAACTTTGCGTGCATTGCGAGGCTGCATAGCAACAGCACTAAATGCATGCTGTAGCTCCAAACATTCTCCCAAAAGTAGGTGACGAGTTAAACTATCGCCCTAATGGTATCGGGCGTCTGGTGAGAGGTACATTGAACAGAAAAGTAAAAGCAAACTCTTGCTTTAAATACACCTTGTAACGTTCGGGAGCGTTTGCTTCCTTTGAGACTAGACCTGGTGCGATGACGTTAGCCAACAATGCCATTAAGGTGACAAAAATGCCATTATCAGCACCTCACTGAGTCTGAGCGAGGTCGAGTAATAGGGATACGAGAAGTAGGATGTCCCTTCTTGCAGAAAGACTTGCTGGACCGTAGCCACTGTACATGACTGCTGGCAACGGTGATCAGAAGAATGTACGGTCACAAGAAGACCTGTCTCCAGATAGCCAAGTGGCACTTCCAAGAGGGAAGACCATCGTGTTCGGCGTACGGCTGCATCTGCAGCAGCAATTTGGGCGGCAGTTGGCACCACAGTGACACAGCGAACTGTTACAAATCTGTTACTTTGAGAACAGATCCGAGCCAGTTGCCCCCTAGTGTTCATTCCACTGACACAAAAACAACGCCGTCTGCAGTTTCGCTGGTGTCAAGTGAGAGCTGATTACAGGACAGGGTGAAGATCCGTTGTGTTTTCTGTTGCAGCGCGGTTCTGCCTCGGTGCCACTGATGACTGTATGTTGATTGGAAGGAGGCCGTTACAGGACATGCAACCAACCTATCTGTGTGCTACACACATTGAACTTATATAGTTATGGATAGGGTGTTTATACTTTCGGACGTATCCGAAACAACAGACACCATTGATTACCTGCAGCTGTCTAGAACGAAATTAGAACTATATATTAATACCTTAAGCTGCTGACGGGCGTTGATATACACTCCTGGAAATTGAAATAAGAACACCGTGAATTCATTGTCCCAGGAAGGAGAAACTTTATTGACACATTCCTGGGGTCAGATACATCACATGATCACACTGACAGAACCACAGGCACATAGACACAGGCAACAGAGCATGTACAATGTCGGCACTAGTACAGTGTATATCTACCTTTCGCAGCAATGCAGGCTGCTATTCTCCCATGGAGACGATCGTAGAGATGCTGGATGTAGTCCTGTGGAACGGCTTGCCATGCCATTTCCACCTGGCGCCTCAGTTGGACCAGCGTTCGTGCTGGACGTGCAGACCGCGTGAGACGACGCTTCATCCAGTCCCAAACATGATCAATGGGGGACAGATCCGGAGATCTTGCTGGCCAGGGTAGTTGACTTACACCTTCTAGAGCACGTTGGGTGGCACGGGATACATGCGGACGTGCATTGTCCTGTTGGAACAGCAAGTTCCCTTGCCGGTCTAGGAATGGTAGAACGATGGGTTCGATGACGGTTTGGATGTACCGTGCACTATTCAGTGTCCCCTCGACGATCACCAGTGGTGTACGGCCAGTGTAGGAGATCGCTCCCCACACCATGATGCCGGGTGTTGGCCCTGTGTGCCTCGGTCGTATGCAGTCCTGATTGTGGCGCTCACCTGCACGGCGCCAAACACGCATACGACCATCATTGGCACCAAGGCAGAAGCGACTCTCATCGCTGAAGACGACACGTCTCCATTCGTCCCTCCATTCACGCCTGTCGCGACACCACTGGAGGCGGGCTGCACGATGTTGGGGCGTGAGCGGAAGACGGCCTAACGGTGTGCGGGACCGTAGCCCAGCTTCATGGAGACGGTTGCGAATGGTCCTCGCCGATACCCCAGGAGCAACAGTGTCCCTAATTTGCTGGGAAGTGGCGGTGCGGTCCCCTACGGCACTGCGTAGGATCCTACGGTCTTGGCGTGCATCCGTGCGTCGCTGCGGTCCGGTCCCAGGTCGACGGGCACGTGCACCTTCCGCCGACCACTGGCGACAACATCGATGTACTGTGGAGACCTCACGCCCCACGTGTTGAGCAATTCGACGGTACGTCCACCCGGCCTCCCGCATGCCCACTATACGCCCTCGCTCAAAGTCCGTCAACTGCACATACGGTTCACGTCCACGCTGTCGCGGCATGCTACCAGTGTTAAAGACTGCGATGGAGCTCTGTCTGCCACGGCAAACTGGCTGACACTGACGGCGGCGGTGCACAAATGCTGCGCAGCTAGCGCCATTCGACGGCCAACACCGCGGTTCCTGGTGTGTCCGCTGTGCCGTGCGTGTGATCATTGCTTGTACAGCCCTCTCGCAGTGTCCGGAGCAAGTATGGTGGGTCTGACACACCGGTGTCAATGTGTTCTTTTTTCCATTTCCAGGAGTGTATATCAACGGGGACAGGTGAAAATGTGTGTCCCGACCGGGACTCGAACCCGGGATCTGCTGCTTACATGGCAGACGCTCTATCCATCGAGTCCCGGTCGGGACACACATTTTCACCCGTCCCTGTTGATATATATCAACGCCCGTCAGCAGATGAAGGTATTAATATATAATTCTAATTATATAGTTATAGTCTTGGTGTGATTTCGCGTGACAGCAGCACTCTCGTGATTATCCCATGCTCACTCACTGGAAACTTGTACGTCAGTCGGGTGATTTGACCTGTTGTGTTGCCATTCGTGAGCATCGTCCCAGGTGGTGTTTTCCGAGAGGATAACGCTCGCCCACTTACCGCTGTTGCAACTCAACATGCTCTACAAAGTGTCTACACGTTACCTTGGTCTGTTCAATAAGTGGGACATCATCGGACGACGACTCCAGCTTGATCCACAAAAAGCATTACCCGTCGCTGTCTTGACCGACCGAGTGCAACAGTCATGGAACTCCATCCCACAAACCAGCATCTGGTACCTGTACAACACAATACATGCAATTGTACATGCTTGCGTTCAGCATTATGGCAGCTACAACGTTTACTACAGTACCAGCATTTCACATTTGCGATAGCGATTCTCGCGCTTACATTAACCTGCGATCTTCCAATATTAATCAGTTAAGTATGTTACCTACACAAATGTATTCCCGAAATTTCATTACCGCACATCAGTTTTTTTTTTTGCGGTTTTTTCAGTCATTGTATATGGGCAAGTTAAATTCAACTCTAGCGTTCTTCCATATACAAGGTATAGTCTTCTGAAATCGGGTGCGTGGTTCTGATGATCCGTGTATAGTTAGAACAAGTCAAAAAACAAACTGAAATCACTGGTGTGTGTGTGTGCTAGCGCACGCGCGTGTGAGGCGGAGGCGTGTTATGTTTATGAAGAACTTTTTTTCTAGAGTGGGGCAGCTGTCTCCTCTACATCTCACTGCCTGTGCACGAAATAAACCGGTATTTTACAACTGGTGCCAAGGCAAGGTCCTCGATACGACGCGCAAGTTAAAATTGTCCCAAACTTTCTATCTACCAACAGGTACAAGATATATTCATGTGAAATCGGTGGTTATTTTTGATTGTCTGACTGACCCTGAATTCAGCATTCGTACGGCAGACTCCTCAAGAATGAAACAACTATGCGACCACCACGCTTTTCTTCTCCATATACCAGTATTCCACCGTAGACCTGAACCCTGCAATTTGCGCTATCCGTGACTGAATTTAACCGACCGGGTCATTTAACAGGCGTCGCCTGCTAGTTTCCCTCACCGATATTTACTACTGCGGCGCGTAATCGAGGCCCGCTGCCATGGCAACAGCACCTGCGAGTCACGGCTGCGCTGCTCCGCGGTCCTTGAGTCGGCCGCCGGGATGACACGGCGCATCTGCCGAGGAAATCCCGCAGACGTCGCCGTCGTGCTTTCCCTCTGCGTCCCTCGTAATTCCCTGCCTTCTACCGTGACAGCTAGCCTTCAGGTACCGCCGCCACTCAGCTTGTGTGTCTGTCCATAATCTCAATATTTCCTCACTTCTCACGACTTGTTTCCTGATGGCAAAGTGTTAAACATGGAAGCTACATGAAGCGGGACAGACAGATAAATTTAGTATTGCGGAAGGAAAATGAAGTACTTTGAGCACTTTGACCTGTTGGAAGCGCTCTGGGAATATATATATATATATATATATATATATATATATATATATATATATAAAATAGCTTACACTGAGATGACAAATGTCATGGGATACCTCCTGATATCGTATCGAACATCCTTTTCCTCGGCGCAATGCAGCAACTCGACGTGGCATGGACACAACATATTGTTGGAAGTCCCTTCTAGAAATACTGAGCCATACTGCCCCCGCAGTCGTCCAAAACAACGAAACTCTTGCTGGTGCAAGATGTTGTGCACTATCTGACCTCTCGATTACGTTCCATAATTGTTCACTGGGATTCATGTCAGGCAGTCTAGGTACCCTAATCATTGGCCCAAACTGTCCAGAATGCTCTTCAAACCAATCGTGAACTACTGTGGGCATTATCATCCACAAAACATCCATCGTTGTTTGGGAATATGACGTAAATGAATGGCTGGAACTGATCTGCAAGTAGCCGAACAACCATCTTCAGTCAATGTCCTGTTCAGCTGCACCAGAGGACCGAGTCCATTCCAGGTAAACACAGCCCACACTGTCATGAAGAGATCACTAGCTTGCACAGTGTCTTGTTGACAACTTGGGTTACTGGCTTCGTGGGGTCTGCGCCACACTCGAGGCCTAACATCTGCTATTATCAACTGAAATCGTGACCCGTCTAACCAGCGTACGATTTTGCAGTCGTCTAAGGTCTAACGGACATGGTCACGAGCCCAGGGGAAATGATTCAGTGGATGTCGTGCTATTAGCAAAGCCACTCCCGTCGGTCATTGGCTGACATTGCCCATTAATCCTAGATTCCGTTGCACTGTCCTAACGGATCTCGGCATACTGTATTCACTAACTATTTCCGAAACTGAATTCCCCATGCGTCTAACTCCAACCATCATTCATCGTTCATGTCTGGTAACTCCCGTCGGGAATCCATAATCACATCGGATATCTTTTCACATGAATCACCTGAATACAAATGACACCACCTGACGTTGACGCTAACGCTGACGTTGATGCTTCTTTGGCGAGCTTGCCTTTCGCAGCACGTTGAACAGTGTAAGCATGAAAATGCTGTTCCTGTTGGTCCTATAGGGAAGGAAAGGAAAACCTTACCTATACGAAATGGCCTTAGGTGATATGGGTTGTGGTTTCCTGTGTCTTCTGCGAGAAAATTATTCTCGCAGCAGGTCAGGCCAACTGTCTTTGGCCTGTGATGTAGATGGTGGCCCAGTTCACAGACGAGCAGGTTGCGGCATTGCCCTGTCTTCTCGTAGACGCATCTCGCGACGATCTTGAATTTGTCCTGAGAGGTTCGCGCTTGTGTCTTCGTGTAGGAGACGGATGGAATATTCTCTCGGAAAACGTACAGCATTCTTCAGAGCTATGGTCTGGATCCTTTGCAGCGTTGCGATGAGTGAGTCTGCGGCATTTCCCTCACCACAATTGCGTACTGTAACATTAGTCGGATCATTGTAAGGTACAGCGTGATGCCGTGTTCCGTCAGCATCGACTGCGGGTTGAGCAGTGGTTATAGAGCACGAAGGCGCCCTATGGTTATGCTTCTGACGTCTCGGATATGGAGAGCCCAGTAGAGTCCTTGGTCTAGTGTGACCCTTAGGTACCTGTCAATAGGAGAGGTGTTCCCAGGATTTCGAATGGTGGGAGATCTGGGGGCAACATTCTGCGGGCTAAGATCACTGCCTGCCTCTTCACTGCTATGAATTTCAGCCAATACTTCGTTGACCATGAACATACGTACAAGAGTTGGAGTCGGTGTTGCATCGTATGCGCGTTCATGCTTCGGGTATAGTAGCATCGGCGTAGTCGTGCGCCTCCGCGGAATATCTGTAGTGTACAGTGAGTACAACAAAGGGCCAAGTGTAGATCCGTATGGCACTCCCGCAAATATGTGCCGGTCTGTGGACGTACCATCGCCTGCCCTGATGTGGAAGGTTCGCTCCGATAGCTTGGATCTGAGGACGACCGTGTGCGGCGTCAGCAACGCGAGTGCAAAGAGCTTGTACACGAGGCCGTGTGCCAGATGGAATCGAACGCTTTGAACACATCGAGGAACATTGTTCCAAGGTGTTCTCTTGGTTCCAGTGCTCTCATCGCTAACTTCGTCAGTCGCAGAAGTTGGTGAGAGGTTGAATGGCCGCTCCGAAAGCCGAACAGCTCGTTCGGGATGTCACCCTCCTCGGTGACGTGTTCCGTCAGCCTTTCCGCATATAGCTTCTCGAAAACTTTCGACAGCGACGGGAGAAGGCTGATGGTCTGCTAGATGGTTACCTGGCGTGGATCTCCCCGCCCTTCGGAATGGCCTCAACTTCAGCTGCTATCCACGTTGTAGGATAGCAGTCTGAGCGGAGTATCTTGTTGAACACGTCGGCTAAGTGCAGGTGTGCTCCTGCCAGGAGGTTCGTCATCAGATGGTTGTTGATTCTATCGTTGCCTTCTGCATTCCTGGCAACGAAGTTGCAGAACGAGTTCTTCCTCTGTGATCGGCTCGATTATCTCTTCTTCATTCCTGGCTGCTAGGGAAACAGGGAGCAGCTCGTCGATACGTCCACTCGATGGCCGTGGGCCTCGTCAACGACGTCGGCCACTGCCGTGAAATATGCGGTGAACGTGTCGGGCAGCACGCTGGCTTCTGCATCTGGCTCACTGAGGTATTCGTTGCCGACTTGCAGCAGCGGTTCGCGCTGTCGGCAGGAGGTTTTCTGCGATTTTCCATGCGCTGCCGTAGTCTGGATTGAGCGTGGACACTAATTCTGCCCATTCTTTGACTGCTGCCTTTATCTCTTGTCGTATGCGGATGACGCGGCGTTTAGCGTCTCGTTGGCGAGTCAATGCATTGCCCCTTTATACCTTGTGTACCGCCCTCTTTTCATGTGCATTTCGCTACCCCAAGACTTTCGTTAACACAGTGTACAAGACGGTAGTGCGAACAATTCTAGAGTATTGTTCCTTTTTAACTAGGTATGGCTAGGGCTGTCAAAAGATACTTTCAAGCGAGTCAGAGATTTTCTGATTCGCCACTGAGCTCGATACAGCATCGAGCCCTGATCCAGCAGTTAGTGGGATTTGAATTGCGCGGCGCGAGGGCAAGCGAAACGCGAGAACCCATAAACCAGCCACAACATCCTACGTCCTCAGTTATTAGCTGAATGTATTCCAATGTCTGACTTCCTTTACAGTTTTTACCCTCTACAGCTGCCCCTAGTACTATGAATGTTATTCCCGGGTGTAAGATGGCCTGTCATCCTGCCCTTTCATTGTCAGCGTTTCCCATGTATTCCGTCGATTCTGTGGAGAACCTCCTCATTGCTTACCTTACCAGTCCACCTAATTTTCAACATTCGTCTGTAGCACCACGTCTCAAACGCTCCTATTCTCTCCTGTTTCGATTTTCCGACAGTTCATGTCTCAATACCATAAAATTCTGTGCTCCAAACGTACATTCTCAGAAATGAATGAGATTTTCACTCTGCAGCGGAGTGTGCGCTGATTAATCTGTCAGGAAGTTTCATTCTCAGAAATTTCTTCCTCAAATTAAGACTTATGTTTGCTACTAGTAGTCTTCTCCTCGCTAGGAACTCCCTTTCTGACAGTGCTTGTCTGCTTTTTACGTCCTCCTTGCTCCTTCCGTCATGGGTTATTTTGCTGCTTTGGTAGCAGAATTCCTTACCGTCATATACTTCATAGTCACCGTTTCTGATGTTAATTTTCTCACTGTTCTTATTTCTGCCACTTATCATTACTTTCTTCTTTCTTCGATATACTATCACTCCCTTTCTGTACTCGTTAGACTGTTCATGCAGTTCAACAGATCCTGTAATTGTTCTTCACATTCACTGAGTATAGCAATGTCACAAGTGAATCTTATCGTTGTTATCTTTTCGCTTTGAATTTTAATCTCGCTCCTGAACCTTCTTTTATTTCCGTCGTTCATTCTTCTCTTCACACAATGAACAGTGGGAACGAAAGACTACACCTCCGTCGTATACCCTTTTCAATCTCATCACTTCGTTCTTGGTCTTCCACTCTTACTGTTCCTATTGGTTCTTGTATATTTTGTATATTACCCGCCTTTACCTATATTACATCTGTCTCAGAATTTCGAGTATCTTGTACCATTTTACATTGTCGAACGCTTTTTCCAGGTCGGAAATCCTATGAACATGCCTCGATTTTCCTTCAGTCTTGCTTCTTTATCAACTGCCTCTCTCACGTCTTTACGTTTCCTAAGTCATCTAACGTATCATCAATTTTCTTTTCCATTCTTCTGTATATTATTCTTGTCACCAACTTGTATGGATGATCTGTGATGCCAACTGTGCAATAGTTCTTGCACTAGACAGCTCTAGCAATCTTTCAAATCGTGTGGATGATGTTTTCCGAATGTCTGATGCATATCACCTGTCTTAAGCATTCTACAGGCCAACGTGAATAGTCATCTTGTTGCACCTTCCTCGAATTATTGTAGAAATTCCGATGGAATGTTTTATGTCCCTTCTGCCTTATTTGATCTTAACTCGTTCAAAGTCCTTTTACATTCTGATTCTAATGATGGATGCTCTATCTCTTCCCTATTGACTCCTGCTTCTTCTTTTATCTTGTCGTCCCACATGTCCTCACCCTCATAGAGGCCTTCAATGTACTTTTTCCACCTGTCAGTTCTCTCCTCTGCATTTAACAGTGGAGTTACAGTTTCACTCTTAATGTCACCGTCCTTGCTTTTAGTTTCACTGAAGATTTCTTATGCTGAGTCAGTCCTTTCGGCAGTCATCTCTTATTCGGTTTTTCATGCAACCATTTCCCCTCAGCTACTCTGCAGTTCCTATTTATTTCATCCCTAAGTGTCTTGTACTTCTGTTTTCCTAAATTTCCTTGAACATTTATGTACTTCCTTTCTTCGTCTATCAGCTGAAGTATTTCCTCCTTTACATTAGATATCTTCGCAATTACCTTTCTTCTGCCTATGTTTTCCTTCCCACTTTCGTGATTGCCCTTTTTAGAGATGTCCATGCCTTTTCAACTGTACTGCTTACTGAGCTATTCATTATCGTTGTATCTATAGCCTCAAGGAACTTCAAGTAGATCTTTCATTCTTTAGTACACTTCTTTGCGCATTGCCTCTTCCTCATTAGTCTCTAAAACTTCAGCCTACTCTTCATCATTACTAAATTGTGATCTGATTCTATATTTGGTCCTGGGTACGCTTTACAATCCAATTATTGATTTCAGAATCTCCCCTTCTTCAAGATGTAATCTAACTGGAAAATTGCCGTATATCCCGGCCTTTTCCAAGTACACCTTCTCCTCTTGTGTGTGTATCGCTACTACCATCTGAAATTTACTGCAGAACTCAATTAGTCTTTCTCCTTTCTCATTCTTATTAGCAAGCCCGTAACCTTTTCTTCTACTCCTTCTTCGAGAACCGCGTTCCAATCCTCGATGACAAATAGATTTTCGTTTTCCTTTACGTACTGAATTACCCGTTCAATATCCTAATCTCCTTTCTCTGTCTTTTCGTCTTCGGCTGCAACGTCCGCATGTATACCTAAACTGTTGTGGTCGGTGTTCAATTGCTGCCGCTTCTCATGAGTACAACTCCGTCACTGTACTGTTCACGGTAATTCACTCTCTGCCCCACCTTCCTATTCACAACGAATCCTACTCCCATTATGCCATTTTACGCTGCTGTTAATGTTACCCTAAATTAATCCAACCAGAAATTCTTGTTTTCCATTTCACTTAGCTTACACCACTATATTTAGATTGTGCCTTAGCATTTTATAGCTTACCTGACACGTTCAACCTCCTGACATTCCACGCCCCGTCTCGTAGAACTCTATCCTTTCGTTGGTCACGGTCACCGCCTCCTTTGCAGTCCCCTCTTGCAAGTCAGAATGGAGAACTAGTCCGGAATCTTCAGCGAATGGAGAGATCATCATGATATTTTTTTTAATTACAGGTCACATGTGCTGTGGATACACATTACGTGTCTTAAATGCATAAGTTTCCACTGCCTTCTGCTTCCTCATGCCGTTGATCATTGCTGATTCTTCCGCGTTTTAGGGGAATTTCCCACCCAAAAGGCAAGAGACAGCCCTGAACCTCTGTCCACTTCTCCGTCCTCTTTGACAATGTCGTTGGCCCGAAGTCTTCGGTCGCCATTGCTGACGATTTTTATTCAAAATTTAAGCAGGTTTGAACTCGGAACTGTTAAAGTTTGCAGAAGGAAATGACTAGTGACAATATTCGTCAAGCGCGGGAGTCAAAAGAAAGCAATCGGCAAATCGGCAACTACTTCATATTCCCAGTAGCACGCTGTGATGCATCATAAATCTTGTGTCCAACCGGATAAACTTAATCGTCCCCGCCAATGGGGCGGAATTCATATTTTCGTAGCATTACGTGAGTCGTCGTAGCCGTTTACCTTGGTTCGTACGAGTCGTAAACATTATCCAGACACATTTGGCGCCAACAGCAGGGACCCCGTAGTCTTCTCAATGTGCTATATGCGTAAACAGTGTTCATTAGCGTCTTTAAAGGTTCGATTCCACAGTCGTCTTATTTCTACGACATTCCACCTGTTGGGCGAATTGTGAAATAAGCTTCCTAGATATTGGCAAGATAAGTTCTATATTTCCTATGACAACGTATGAGCTCATATTGTTCTTGTAGGTGTATTCAGTAACCCATCACAGTCAATACATCTCGAAAACATGTATTACGTCGCGTGTTCAGCGATCCTTACGTTTGAGAAAGATCGTCCCGTTCGGTAAAAATAAATGCATCCGATGTGATCTTTATATAGGTGGTACGCCGAAGAAAGGCTAATATTCGTCGGGTCAGCATCCGAAAGTCCCTCGCCGCGCCGCACACTTATCCATGTTCCTCGGCGTCCTATCCTCCACAGGAGCAAAGGGGAGAATCAATCACATGAATCGAGTACAACCGGTTGCGTGTGACTGATGACGATATACCACGTCGATCGCGCTGCTGTTGGCAGTAGTGGCGTATGCAGTACACGCCAGATACGCTACCAAGATTTCGTTAGATGTCTAACTTCCATAACGCTGTGGCCGTAGTGACTTATCAAGCAGCGATAGAGCTCCTGAGTCGTGAGTCCTCTCGTGGAAGATACTTCCCGACGAATATTACTACAATCAACAAAATATGAGGCCACATATACATCAGAATGGGAGATGTTGCCCACCGTCAACGGAGATTCGGACGACGGCGGAAGTCTTTGTTCTGTCAGAGCTGATGTAATGGCGTGTTTCCGCTACTGCCTATTCCAACCCACCGCTCATAGATACAGTGCCAAAGCTTTAAGGCGCACGTTCGTGAGAATGAGGCAGCCATTACGGAACGGTGCGGTTAGGGTGTCATACTTGCTTTTAAATGTCATCCCAGTACTGGCATAAAATCCAAAAGGAGCCATGAGGACTCCGCGATACCCTTCGGTAATGGTAGGTTCTGCGCCATACGTGGCAGCCGTGACGCGAGTTGGACGTTGGTGTACGCTATACGTTGGACCATGTCAAGGTCGATGGCTCTCAACGAACTGTTACATATGGATAACCGAAAATTCTGAAGCAGCCGTCAATAATTCGCTTCCGCTGACCGCGACGAAGAATGAGTAAATGTGATACCTAGACATCGTAAGGTTTCCATCGTCTATCCTGGCACATCTTCGAGACCTCTTCCAACGACGCTACCTGCCACCATCCTGTAAGAATTAAGATGCCTGACAACCAGACACATTTCATGTCCTGATCGGAAGAGGAACGTTAGGCCGTTTTCAAAGGCAAGACAAATAAATGAGGTCTCATGTAGTGTTATTCCAGTGAGAGGGCGTTGGATGACATGCATCAGCGGCTGGAGAACTATCCCAAAAAGCACCAGTGAAAGCGGGCACCCTTCCCGGACCAAGCTGTTATTGTAAATTGAGCCCGCTTCCCGACCGATTGTCATCACCTTTGATGTAGGTTCTCGGATCAGACTCGTAACTATGGAGATGAAGACCAGTGGAGCCGCCATTCGGCGTGTAACTGATGATAAACAGTCATGGTTCACCCTGCCGAATGCAAGATCGGAGACCACTGATATTAGAGCTGCTCGCATTCAATACGTTTTTGGAAGGGCTATGACGCCACCGTGTTCACTTAAAGCTGAATGGACGTTATTCAGCACCCTTAGGCATAACTGATCAAGGGAGATAGCCCTCTATTAAGTTAAGACACTAGCAGTCATACAAAGATGTTGTAGACGTTGTTTAGCGTGGTGAGTGGCCGATACTGATTCGCAATGCGAACCCCCTCCGACTCTGCAATGGGGGATTTATGAGCCGCTCATTTCTTGAGTGCCACCATTATTTCACATAATGTGAATAGATCTCACTCAATCTCTTCGGCAACTGTTGCAGTATATCCAGTCCCACCCGGTAACCCGTCGTTGCACCGGCAAAGAGGTGGCGGAAATGCTCCAAAACGTAGCCTCAATGTCCTTTTTTATCATCAGTGGACTACCCTCTATGTCACGGAGTAGTGTGACCAATGATCGGCGGTAACATTTATGTTTTCGCAACACATGATGCATCGAGGTGTGTTCCCCAGCGATGTTGTTGAAACACCTTGCCCGAATCGCGCTGCCTCCCACTTGGCGTCGTGTGATCGAGGATATGCTTGCCTTGCCACCATGAACTTCTGTATGATGTTCTGATAACCGATCCCGAAATGACAACTCACGAATCATCGTGCAATAATAATTAGGATTGTCCCTTATGCATCTCGTCTTACACCGACCGTAGTGTTTAAGAGCTCTTCATATTATCGGTTTAACACATTCTAATCACCAGTGAAGAACCGAAACGTAAGCTGGAATGCGGCGTCGACAAGTTGCCCATACCTCCTATACTCCCTGACGACTTTTTTTCTTTTTTTACGACGTCCGCCAACAGGGACGAACTGAGTTTCCATGTGCCGTGACACCTCATATCTTTTTTGAGGGAGCGGTACTGTACACAGATAAGGCAGGTGTTCGGTAAACGCAGTGAGCCATCGTTCAGCAGCGACTACCATATCCTGTAGGTCAACAGAAACATACACTGCTGGAAATTGAAATAAGAACACCGTGAATTCATTGTCCCAGGAAGGGGAAACTTTATTGACACATTCCTGGGGTCAGATACATCACATGATCACACTGACAGAACCACAGGCACATAGACACAGGCAACAGAGCATGCACAATGTCGGCACTAGTACAGTGTATATCCACCTTTCGCAGCAATGCAGGCTGCTATTCTCCCATGGAGACGATCGTAGAGATGCTGGATGTAGTCCTGTGGAACGGCTTGCCATGCCATTTCCACCTGGCGCCTCAGTTGGACCAGCGTTCGTGCTGGACGTGCAGACCGCGTGAGACGACGCTTCATCCAGTCCCAAACATGCTCAATGGGGGACAGATCCGGAGATCTTGCTGGCCAGGGTAGTTGACTTACACCTTCTAGAGCACGTTGGGTGGCACGGGATACATGCGGACGTGCATTGTCCTGCTGGAACAGCAAGTTCCCTTGCCGGTCTAGGAATGGTAGAACGATGGGTTCGATGACGGTTTGGATGTACCGTGCACTATTCAGTGTCCCCTCGACGATCACCAGTGGTGTACGGCCAGTGTAGGAGATCGCTCCCCACACCATGATGCCGGGTGTTGGCCCTGTGTGCCTCGGTCGTATGCAGTCCTGATTGTGGCGCTCACCTGCACGGCACCAAACACGCATACGACCATCATTGACACCAAGGCAGAAGCGACTCTCATCGCTGAAGACGACACGTCCCCATTCGTCCCTCCATTCACGCCTGTCGCGACACCACTGGAGGCGGGCTGCACGATGTTGGGGCGTGAGCGGAAGACGGCCTAACGGTGTGCGGGACCGTAGCCCAGCTTCATGGAGACGGTTGCGAATGGTCCTCGCCGATACCCCAGGAGCAACAGTGTCCCTAATTTGCTAGGAAGTGGCGGTGCGGTCCCCTACGGCACTGCGTAGGATCCTACGGTCTTGGCGTGCATCCGTGCGTCGCTGCGGTCCGGTCCCAGGTCGACGGGCACGTGCACCTTCCGCCGACCACTGGCGACAACATCGATGTACTGTGGAGACCTCACGCCCCACGTGTTGAGCAAATCGGCGGTACGTCCACCCGGCCTCCCGCATGCCCACTATACGCCCTCGCTCAAAGTCCGTCAACTGCACATACGGTTCACGTCCATGCTGTCGCGGCATGCTACCAGTGTTAAAGACTGCGATGGAGCTCCGTATGCCACGGCAAACTGGCTGACACTGACGGTGGCGGTGCACAAATGCTGCGCAGCTAGCGGCATTCGACGGCCAACACCGCGGTTCCTGGTGTGTCCGCTGTGCCGTGCGTGTGATCATTGCTTGTACAGCCCTCTCGCAGTGTCCGGAGCAAGTATGGTGGATCTGACACACCGGTGTCAATGTGTTCTTTTTTCCATTTCCAGGAGTGTATGTCCGATCAAGTCTGCTCGCCGAGTGACTAGTGAGAAATTTATATCCCATGGATCGTTCCCCATGTCTCCCTTAATTCCATTTCCAGGCATATCGCTTATAGTTCACAGGTATTGTAATATATAGTTTGACCCTTTGGTGCTTATAGCATCTGAAGTCTCCAGCACCAGTAAATGACAGAATCCGTCAGTAATTAAGGGCGTGATCTCCTCAGAATAATATTTTGCAAGTGCTCGTCTGTTTTCTGTGCCGGACGCGGCGTAAATAATGACACAGATCCCTTGAACTGTTGTCACCTGTTCCCCAGCCGAAGGTATATAAGCCAGGTCGTGAACTGGGATATCACCGTTCCACTGTCGTTGTCTGGATTCGGCGCGGTGCAGATGTGGCCGTGTACTTCCTCGAACGCTGTAGAACAGATTTCTTGCACCATCAGTATATCCACTCCTGACGCATCGAGCATGTCTCGGAAAAGCTATTGTTTCACAGGCGATCTAATAGTATTAACATTAACTGTCCCTATTTTGTATGCCTGGCTCCGAGTATCCATCAGCTTCGCGCAACGGTGAAGTGTCCAAAATCTGACACTGTCAGTGGTCTCATAACACGTTCTCAGGAAGTTGCCCGTCCGACTTCTTACCGCAGCATTAGTAGTCCTGAGTTGTGGAAGAGAGATACTAGTCTCCATCAAGGGTAGGTGTCACGTCGGTGATTTCCTTGTACTCAGCTGCCCATGTGGTATTAGCGATGGTCTTTACTACACGGGGGCTGTGCTGGTTCATGAACCTTCCGCAGGTTTATCCTCCGCTGCTGAAGGGTCGATGGACGTCTGAGGGGACGGAGCGTCGGAATGAACCGAATGCCCTTGTTCTGCGGCATCCGGCGACTTTTGGTGTACATCAGACGGCTCCATATTTCAAGAGTCATCAGGTGTCTTATGATAAGGAGGTGGCTGTTCCACACAATCGAGGTGACGATTAGCCAGAATCGCAGCAGTACTTCTTACGACGCTTTGGAGAGCATTGTTTATGCACCCTGGTCTCGACATCTGATGCTATTGAATCCTGTAGAACCTGTTGCACTACCATTGCCACAGCGTCCGTTGACCCCTCCACTTAAATAGCCTTGCCTTGTGTTGTGAGGTCTCCTCGTGATCCATCACCTGCAACGCCTGGGGCTGGAGTGGACTAGGAGACATTTCATCATCATTGTGTCCTGAGAACTGAAGGATAAATAATTCAATAAACAAAGAGAGCACTGCGTACTTGTATTACACTACTGGCCATTAAAATTGCAACACCAAGAAGAAATGCAGATGATAAACGGGTATTCATTGGACAAATATATTATACTGGAACTGACATGTGATTACATTTTCACGCAATTTGGGTGCATAGATCCTGAGAAATCAGTACCCAGAACAATTACCTCTAGCCGTAATAACGGCCTTGATATGCCTGGGCATTGAGTCAAACAGAGCTTGGATGGCGTGTACAGGTACAGCTGCCCATGCAGCTTCAACACGATACCACAGTTCATCAAGAGTAGTGACTGGCGTATTGTGACGAACCAGTTGCTCGGCCACCATTGACCAGACGTTTTCAGTTGGTGAGAGATCTGAAGAATGTGTTGGTCAGGGCAGCACTCGAACATTTTCTGTTTCCAGAAAAGCCCGTAAAGGACCTGTAACCAATGGCACCCCATACCATCACGCCGGGTGATACGCCAGTATGGCGATGACGAATACACGCTTCCAATGTGCGTTCACCGCGATGTCGCCAAACACGGATGCGACCATCATGATGCTCTCAACAGAACCAGGATGCATCCGAAAATATGATGTTTTGCCATTCGTGCACCCAGGTTGGTCGTCCTCCTGTCTGTGATGCAGTGTCAAGGGTAACCGCAGCCATGTTCTCCGAGCTGATTGTCCATGCGGCTGCAAACGTCGTCGAACTGTTCGTGCAGATGGTTGTTGTCTTGCAAACGTCCCCATCTGTTGACTCAGGGATCGAGACGTGGCTGCACGATCCGTTACAGCCATGCGGATAAGATGCCAGTCATCTCGACTGCTACTGACACGACGCCGTTGGGATCCAGCACGGCGTTCCGTATTATCCTCCTGAACCCACCGATTCCATATTCACTGTCATTGGATCTCGACCAACGCGAGGAGCAGTGTCGCGATACGATAAACCGCAATCGCGATAGGCTACAATCCGACCTTTATTAAAGTCGGAAACGTGATCGTACGCATTTCTCCTCCCTACACGAGGCATCACAACAACGTTCCACCAGGCAACGTCGGTCAACCGATTTTTGTGTGTGAGAAATCGGTGGAAGCTTTCCTCATGACAGCACGTTGTAGGTGTCGCCACCGGCGCCAACCTTGTGTGAATGCTCTGAAAAGCTAATCATTTGCATATCACAGCATCTTCTTCCTGTAGGTTAAATTTCGCGTCTGTAGCACGTCATGTTCGTGGTGTAGCAATTTTAATGGCCAGTAGTGTAGAAGAACTGGCGAAATTGAAAACTGAATTACTGACACGTACAACGAACGGTCTAGACGCAGAATGAGAGTAATCTAGGTTTCATATGTCAAGTGGTAAAGTAAAGAGATCATGCAACAGGAATATTTTTAAGTTAGCCGAACTCTGTGGAGTATAATACTTGAACAAGGGAAGAAGAAGTGAGATGCCAGTTTGCTGCTAAAAGGTTTTTTTTATTTTGGGAGAACAGTTATTGAAAACAGGTCTAACTGATTAACATGACACATTCTGGCATCGAAGAATATTAGGCAGGGACTTGGTGACAGATCCAAAGCTGTGCCAGATCCACTTCTGTTAGTTCATACCTTTTATATGGGAGACATCTTTAATACTCCTTGTTAATGACTACTCCAATAAGGTTTCCGTCTATATTGTAGCACAAATTACGCATATACAGTGTAACTGAATGTCTTCCACCAGACGGACCACATTTGAATGAAGACACAGTCTTGGCTAAGTCTACAACAACTGAAATACATGGAAACCTTTCAGGTTTCATTTTGCTTTTCACCGCTGACATGAATTCATCAAGACACTGTCTGGCTGTATACATAAGGTGATTTTTGGGATTCGTGACACCTAGCAGGTGGGTACTATTACACGTTCTTGCCCAATGTAGTCAACAAGTAGATGTGCTACATTTCTGTTTGTTAGTTTTTTATGAACAGGACAATACAGTGGCGAGAAATAAATAATGTAAAAGTCTATAAGTTAAGAAACCATCGAAATTCACGAAACAACATAAGCCACCGTGGTAGCTTTCACTGTAAAAGGTTTCCTAGCAACATTGAAGCCGTAAAATAGTGTCAGTGATGTAAAGTATAACAGAAAATCGTTGATTCTCCAGGGGAGACATTTAACGTGTGTAGTGTTCATCCGCCGATGGTGTACAGATTGTGAGTACTGCGTGTGTCGTCCTCACGCGGCAATGCAGGATACGCAGTGGCTACCTACACTGTCAATCAGGCTTTCCTATTTGACTTTTGGTATGCCTCCCATTTTTCGAAAACTGCTTCGTTGTCCTCTTACGTCGTTCGTGATAGAGTTCTTAGCACTACAGTGATTACACCTAGATCATTTCATTCACGTTGAATAGAAATGAAACTCAGACAGAGGTGATTCTAGATGAGCGATCTTCGCATGTGGCAGTTACTCATCCACCAGGTCTCTGTGTAGAGGGATTCATCATACATCAGGTGGAATCCAGCTCAACATGAAACATCAAAGAAGTTACCGAACTGGTTAAGGTAAATTACTATAAGTCTCAGATTCACATTACAGACACATACCCTAACAAGATTCAGCCTCAGACGAAACCACTATTGTTGCAAAGTAGTCCCCTTCCACAATACCGAAAGGATTCTATTTTACCTCACGAGTGCTTCAGTGAACAGGAGACTAGAATCAGTCCTTAGCATATACCACGATTCATTCGTGGACAGGAACTACTCCATTGTACCTGGGCCCAACCACGGATGGTCAAGGCAGCAGATTCCGTGAGCCACGAAACGTCATTGCTTGAGGGAAATGAACTGGCGATTCACTGAGTATTCAGATGAACTCTAGACTTCTGAGTACAGTCTGGCAAGATATGTATGATACAGGGACTACCGCCGGGCCTCTAACCATGACAAGTACGGTGCTGGTTTGTTACCTTGTAACACTTACAGCAATACAACTGTATAACGATTCTGACACGGGGTTGTACCAAATGTTTGATCTTCTCTGTACTGTTGTTGGATTTTTCATTCGTCCACACCCGTGAAACGATGCCACTGGTAACTTTCAACAACAGGCACGTTTTGTGCAGACTTCGGTTTCCACCTTCTACAATGAGTGGCAAAAAGACACGGGAAGGTACTGTAGCTGATGTAAATCATCGGATGTTCAAGCACTTGAAACGCATTTGTCTCAGTGCAGCCCTGATATAGAAGGGTTCCTGACATTCTACATTAAACTCGGCTGCGATCTGGAACACATTCAATGGTGGCTTTGCTTCGGCGACGTGACGTCTCTTAGTCAAACACTTGTGGTTGAGGTGTGCAGCTGTTTACGCTGGTACAAATGTTGTTTCTGTGATATTCAAGATCCACCTTAGACGCTGTTGACGGCAGAGAGCCGAGTTATTGTGTAGTCTCCAATATGCTACAACCCGGGCATCTTGTGCCGATTACCACTTCACATTCAAAGTTGGTTACCTCGTGACGTGCTGATTCCGTAACAGACTGCTCTGATATAGCGTCTACATTCGGGCGACATACACGGCACTACGTCAGACGGAACTTTTTCTGACGCCGCGCTCTCCAGGGGTAGCAAAGTATTATTGCCAGATCAGAATGAGATTAATTAGAAATTGTAAAACCTTTGAGGCTGGCAATGATACTAATTAAATTCGACTGTAACTTAATTCGTAATTTTACACGTGTTGCGAAGACGAACAAGTGATACTAAATAAGTAGTAATGACGTGCCAGTAAAGAGGTATTGTCCGTAATTGAGAGCTGGTTTCTCAGGATGGGGCAGGATAAGGTTACGATTGTGGACGTGGCCGTAGTCAGTCACTCTCCGTTTCACAACAAATACGTAAACTTTATTTAAGGAAATTAAAATTTTAAAACAATCTCTTAAAAACACACAATTGACTGAATGACGGCTGAAGGCCTTATCACAAAAGGATCCACAATTTTAGGGCCGAAGGGCACCAACAATAACCTCAGACAACAAAAAGCTGAAGGCCTGAATTAGAAGTCAGAAGAACAATTCCAAATAGCACATATTAAGATAAATACTTCGTTTTAAAACAAACTGTAACACGGCTGAAGGCCTTATTATAAAAGAGGTGAACTTATCACTCGGCTGAAGGCCACAGACAATTTAAAATAACAAACGGCTGAGGGCCTGAATTAGAAATCAGAGGAACAGTTCCGAATAGCACTTTTAAAATAAATACCTTGTTTTTAAAAAAAGTTTGCTTAAAAAAACTTTCTGTAATATGGCTGAAGGCCTTATCACGAAAGAAGTGAAATTATTGCTCGGCTGAAGGCTATTCCAACAATAATTAGAAAATTACAAATATCCTTAAAACAAACATCCCCATCTAAGGAATCAGGAGAAGCGGTTCTCAGCAAGTGTTCGAAAGTTTGGCCTGGGAAGGTAATTCAAACATAAGGTAAGGCGAGACAGGCAGCCAAAAGTTGTACTCACGGAACAGGATGGCAACTCAAACTAGGGGCAGCTTAAGCACCTACCGAGTGACTAACCAATGAATTAGAAGTCAGAAGCGGTCGGAAAGACTAAATGCACGTCGTCCGCTGCGACGACCGACCGAACGACCAGCCAACGGTCCTCCCCAATCAACTCAGGCACGGGATAGGTCCCAGTATAAATAGTCGACTAACAACTTATTGCCACGAGGTCACTCCGACGGGCGGACACACACACACACACAAGTGAAAGCTGCATTACTCGAATATCACGGTCCATTCAACAGAAACTCGCTGAACGCGGTCGTTGACGTGGTCGTGCACTCTCGCGACCACATCCATTCGTCGGACAGTGCATGCGTGTCGCCAGCGGTCGAGCGGGTACCGGCTGTCCAGACCTCACTGCCGCTCCGTCCCAACTCAACTCGCTCGACACACGACGACCCGGAAATACTAGAGGCCGTTCCAAAGATGGTACCACAGTACATCTACATCTACATCTATACTCCGCGAGCCACCTTACGGTGTGTGGCGGAGGGTACTTATTGTACCACTATCTGATCCCCCCTTCCCTGTTCCATTCACGAATTGTGCGTGGGAAGAACGACTGCTTGTAAGTCTCCGTATTTGCTCTAATTTCTCGGATCTTTTCGTTGTGATCATTACGCGAGATATATGTGGGCGGTAGTAATATGTTGCCCATCTCTTCCCGGAATGTGCTCTCTCGTAATTTCGATAATAAACCTCTCCGTATTGCGTAACGCCTTTCTTGAAGTGTCCGCCACTGGAGCTTGTTCAGCATCTCCGTAACGCTCTCGCGCTGACTAAATGTCCCCATGACGAATCGCGCTGCTTTTCGCTGGATCATGTCTATCTCTTCTATTAATCCAACCTGGTAAGGGTCCCATACTGATGAGCAATACTCAAGAATCGGACGAACAAGCGTTTTGTAAGCTACTTCTTTCGTCGATGAGTCACATTTTCTTAGAATTCTTCCTATGAATCTCAACCTGGCGCCTGCTTTTCCCACTATTTGTTTTATGTGATCATTCCACTTCAGATCGCTCCGGATAGTAACTCCTAAGTATTTTACGGTCGTTACCGCTTCCAATGATTTACCACCTATGGCATAATCGTACTGGAATGGATTTCTGCCCCTATGTATGCGCATTATATTACATTTATCTACGTTTAGGGAAAGCTGCCAGCTGTCGCACCATGCATTAATCCTCTGCAGGTCTTCCTGGAGCACGTACGAGTCTTCTGATGTTGCTACTTTCTTGTAGACAACCGTGTCATCTGCAAATAGCCTCACGGAGCTACCGATGTTGTCAACTAAGTCATTTATGTATATTGTAAACAATAAAGGTCCTATCACGCTTCCTTGCGGTACTCCCGAAATTACCTCTACATCTGCAGATTTTGAACCGTTAAGAATGACATGTTGTGTTCTTTCTTCTAGGAAATCCTGAATCCAATCACAAACCTGGTCCGATATTCCGTAAGCTCGTATTTTTTTCACTAAACGTAAGTGCGGAACCGTATCAAATGCCTTCCTGAAGTCCAGGAATACGGCATCAATCTGCTCGCCAGTGTCTACGGCACTGTGAATTTCTTGGGCAAATAGGGCGAGCTGAGTTTCACATGATCTCTGTTTGCGGAATCCATGTTGGTTATGATGAAGGAGATTTGTATTATCTAAGAACGTCATAATACGAGAACACAAAACATGTTCCATTATTCTACAACAGATTGACGTAAGCGAAATAGGCCTATAATTATTCGCATCTGATTTATGACTCTTCTTGAAAATGGGAACGACCTGTGCTTTCTTCCAGTCGCTAGGTACTTTACGTTCTTCCAGCGATCTACGATAAATTGCTGATAGAAAGGGGGCAAGTTCTTTAGCATAATCACTGTAGAATCTTAAGGGTATCTCGTCTGGTCCGGATGCTTTTCCGCTACTAAGTGATAGCAGTTGTTTTTCAATTCCGATATCGTTTATTTCAATATTTTCCATTTTGGCGTCCGTGCGACGGCGGAAGTCAGGGACCGTGTTACGATTTTCCGCAGTGAAACAGTTTCGGAACACTGAATTCAGTATTTCTGCCTTTCTTCGGTCGTCCTCTGCTTCGGTGCCATCGTGGTCAACGAGTGACTGAATAGGGGATTTAGATCCGCTTACCGATTTTACATATGACCAAAACTTTTTAGGGTTCTTGTTTAGATTGTTTGCCAATGCTTTATGTTCGAATTCGTTGAATGCTTCTCTCATTGCTCTCTTTACGCTCTTTTTCGCTTCGTTCAGCTTTTCCTTATCAGCTATGATTCGACTACTCTTAAACCTATGATGAAGCTTTCTTTGTTTCCGTAGTACCTTTCGTACATGATTGTTATACCACGGTGGATCTTTCCCCTCGCTTTGGACCTTAGTCGGTACGAACTTATCTAAGGCGTACTGGACGATGTTTCTGAATTTTTTCCATTTTTGTTCCACATCCTCTTCCTCAGAAATGAACGTTTGATGGTGGTCACTCAGATATTCTGCGATTTGTGCCCTATCACTCTTGTTAAGCAAATATATTTTCCTTCCTTTCTTGGCATTTCTTATTACACTTGTAGTCATTGATGCAACCACTGACTTATGATCACTGATACCCTCTTCTACATTCACGGAGTCGAAAAGTTCCGGTCTATTTGTTGCTATGAGGTCTAAAACGTTAGCTTCACGAGTTGGTTCTCTAACTATCTGCTCGAAGTAATTCTCGGACAAGGCAGTCAGGATAATGTCACAAGAGTCTCTGTCCCTGGCTCCAGTTCTGATTGTGTGACTATCCCATTCTATACCTGGTAGATTGAAGTCTCCCCCTATTACAATAGTATGATCACGAAACTTCTTCACGACGTTCTGCAGGTTCTCTCTGAGGCGCTCAACTACTACGGTTGCTGATGCAGGTGGTCTATAGAAGCATCCGACTATCATATCTGACCCACCTTTGATACTTAGCTTAACCCAGATTATTTCACATTCGCATTCGCTAATAACTTCACTGGATATTATTGAATTCTTTACTGCTATAAATACTCCTCCACCATTGGCGTTTATCCTATCCTTGCGGTATATATTCCATTCTGTGTCTAGGATTTCGTTACTGTTCACTTCCGCTTTTAACCAACTTTCCGTTCCTAATACTATATGCGCACTATTTCCTTCAATAAGAGATACTAATTCAGGAACCTTGCCCTGGATACTCCTGCAGTTTACCAATATTACGTTAACTTTTCCTGTTTTTGGTCTCTGAGGACGGACGTTCTTTATCAACGATGATAATGTCCTCTCTGGTAAGCCGTCAGGTATTTTATCGTTTCGCCCAAGGGGGGGGGGGGTCCCTCTAACCTAAAAAACCCCCGTGTGCACGCCACACGTACTCTGCTACCCTAGTAGCTGCTTCCGGTGTGTAGTGCTATCGATAGGCGTTAGCTGCTGCCACTCACGGACAGACAAGGCGAGCAGACGTCGTAGTGCCAGTGAACACGATAACAAAACGAGATGCAGTATCGCAATTACAAGATGCCTAGCTATGAACAGCATCAACGCGAGCCGGACACGGCTCAATAATGTTAGCTGGTTATGATTGTAATTTAGTTAAGAAGTTTTGATGTTCCATCGTAGTAGATCGTGGGAACGCAGCCATGTGACGATTTTTCAATATTAAATAAATAGCCTCTGACTGCAATTACTTTATTTTCAATTGCAAAATCGCGTTCTTGCCATCCAGTACGACAGAAAGTCAAAATATATACATTGCGCATCAGAATTAAAGGATCACGTTTTCGAAACCATGTAACTGCCATCCACTAAGTTAGAAATCTGGCTCGAAGCTCTCTACTAACTTTCTCTCTAATGGCGCAAAAACGTGACGCCCTGTGACGTCACCCACGGGTAGGGGGAAACTTCAAACAGCCACGTGTCGACACATGTGAAAAAAATGGCCACAGCTCCGAAGCTCGTATGAGCTGTAAGGTGGGCTAATGATTTCACGTTGGTACCAAATTTCACCAGAATTCAGCCCAACGCCATCGTTGACGTGTCACACGAGGAGAAAGTACTCACAGCCCCTGTTATCCCCATTTCATCCCTTCTGTTGACGTCTCTGCGACTGGCGTCAGAACGACAACACTCAGTGTAGAAATCACGTGGCTTTCTTATGGGCACACTGTCGCTCAGAATCTACACGAGCCGGCCGGTGTGGCCGTGCGGTTTAGACGCTTCAGTCTGGAACCGCGTGACCGCTACGGTCGCAGGTTCGAATCCTGCCTCGGGCATGGATGTGTGTGATGTCCTTAGGTTAGTTAGGTTTAATTAGTTCTAAGTTCTAGGCGACTGATGACCTCAGAAGTTAAGTCGCATAGTGCTCAGAAACATTTAGAATCTACACGAAAAGACCTCAGGGGGTGGCATAAAGGGCAACGGTTAAACAACTCCTTCCGTTTGGGTGTTGATTCACACATATTTCGCGGTTGAAACCGACAGTTCGTAGTGTGATGACCAACAGGATGATGTTCTTGACAAACTATGAAACTGCTGACACCCTCGAGCATATCAATCCTCCCTTAAGGACATTGTGGACTTGAATCCATGTTTAACGTGACTGCACACTTTTGGAGTGCAGCGCGACCGCATGTCTTGCTCACATGTACAGGCTGGAACGACTAGGCACAGATCAAAACCATTTGACGACATTTGGACGTGACCCGAAGCAGAAAAGAGTACTTATTCTCTTTTCAGACCTGCTTTTTTCCGCCCTCCTGTGACATGATCACGCAGGAATGCAACATTCACAAGTGCGTCAAGAAAACGAGAAATGGTTCCTCTAAGACTCCTCCAGTTCGGCTATACCTTCGGTGCCACGACGCATCTTTGTTGAGCACATTAGAAATGTATCCTAAGAAATTTTGAAACTAAATCAACCCAGCAGCTGCTCCGGCGCCTGAGGCATAGGCAACCTTTTGGACACCCCTTGGGTGGGATTTGCCAACATTCAGGCACTAGAGCTGCCACCATCCTAAATTGGTGTCAAAGGTTCCTACAGATACATTTGTAACATGCAAAACATGGTCGCCACGGTGGCTCCAAGGGTAACGCCGAACTGGAGGAGGTCTTAGAGGAACTCTTTCCCGTTTTATTCATATAGTTGCTAATGTTTCACTCCCACGTGATCACGACGCAGGAGGGCATGAAACATGGGGATTGAAGAAGCCTAAAACGCTTTGCTGCTTCTGATCACGTTCCAATTTCATCGAATGGTTTTGAACGGCACAAGTGGTCTCAACCTGCGCAACGTCTCATTATGTGACACATACAGGGTGGCGTTTGGCAGGAATGTTGTGAAATGTTGTGGCAGTGTGACGTAAGTAACTCACCTTACAGCTTGCATGAACATCCGAGTTGTGGCTTCTTTTCGTCCTTTTCTTTTTTTTATTTGCCTGTGTCCACACTTTGCTGTTTGGAGCGTCACCTAGCACGAGGGTGACATCACAAGGGCGCCACGCTTTTTCACCAGTACAGAGGAAGGTTGTAGGCAACTTTTAACCAAATTCAAAACTTAAACGTCACAGTGAGAGGCAGTCTCGAAAAAGTGATGTTTCAGTTTTGTTGTGCAATGTATATTCCACGCTAGGAATTACTTCCAGTTAGAGACTATTTATATATAACAGCTAAATTTCAAAAGTTAGTAAGATGGCGTTTTATCTTGTAAGGAAGTCCTTTGTGCTAAATGTGAACAGTAATTCAAACATGAATACACCAGAGAGGTGCCAGAGAAGCGGTTCTGGCCATTAGGACCTGTCAAAGTGCGGCAGACTCACGTAATTAAGCAACCTCACCAAAACTGTGCAAGTGAGCGCAGTTAGGTTAGCTGTGAAAAGTAGAGCCCCCTTAGCGGGTGTCCGTTTTCTTTGAAACCAGACGTTTTATCTAACGTCCACAGCAAGAGCTCTGCCTCACAGGACCCCGATTTCTGTCATCACGAATCCTTTCCATGGCTGGTACGGTCAATCTCCAGAACACATTGTCCTTCCGCTTAGGCGCCATTTTGAGACTGTTTTATTGATTGTTACAGGCACAAGAAGGGCCGATAAAAGACTGATGATGAGCCAGAGAAACAGTTAATGATCTTCTTGTCGACTAATTGTAACAATCAGACTATCCTAAACCATGGTGGTAGCTCTTAACTACGATGTATCAGGACTACCAACGCCTCCATGCCGCTGCTGAGATAATCTGCCGCGTTCTACTGTCATAGCCCCCCATTAGACAGTATATTTGTCACTGGCCCACAATTACGTGTTTCATTTCTACATTTTGTATGTGTCCTCTCGTCGCTCATTTTTCTTGACTGACCGAGCGTTGTCTCCCTGTCCCTGTCCAGTTCCGCAAGCAGAGATCATGTGAAACTGAGCTCGCCCTATTTGCCCAAGAAATTCACAGTGCCGTAGACACTGGCGAGCAGATTGATGCCGTATTCCTGGACTTCAGGAAGGCATTTGATACGGTTCCGCACTTACGTTTAGTGAAAAAAATACGAGCTTACGGAATATCGGACCAGGTTTGTGACTGGATTCAGGATTTCCTAGAAGAAAGAACACAACATGTCATTCTTAACGGTTCAAAATCTGCAGATGTAGAGGTAATTTCGGGAGTACCGCAAGGAAGCGTGATAGGACCTTTATTGTTTACAATATACATAAATGACTTAGTTGACAACATCGGTAGCTCCGTGAGGCTATTTGCAGATGACACGGTTGTCTACAAGAAAGTAGCAACATCAGAAGACTCGTACGTGCTCCAGGAAGACCTGCAGAGGATTAATGCATGGTGCGACAGCTGGCAGCTTTCCCTAAACGTAGATAAATGTAATATAATGCGCATACATAGGGGCAGAAATCCATTCCAGTACGATTATGCCATAGGTGGTAAATCATTGGAAGCGGTAACGACCGTAAAATACTTAGGAGTTACTATCCGGAGCGATCTGAAGTGGAATGATCACATAAAACAAATAGTGGGAAAAGCAGGCGCCAGGTTGAGATTCATAGGAAGAATTCTAAGAAAATGTGACTCATCGACGAAAGAAGTAGCTTACAAAACGCTTGTTCGTCCGATTCTTGAGTATTGCTCATCAGTATGGGACCCTTACCAGGTTGGATTAATAGAAGAGATAGACATGATCCAGCGAAAAGCAGCGCGATTCGTCATGGGGACATTTAGTCAGCGCGAGAGCGTTACGGAGATGCTGAACAAGCTCCAGTGGCGGACACTTCAAGAAAGGCGTTACGCAATACGGAGAGGTTTATTATCGAAATTACGAGAGAGCACATTTCGGGAAGAGATGGGCAACATATTACTACCGCCCACATATATCTCGCGTAATGATCACAACGAAAAGATCCGAGAAATTAGAGCAAATACGGAGACTTACAAGCAGTCGTTCTTCCCACGCACAATTCGTGAATGGAACAGGGAAGGGGGGATCAGATAGTGGTACAATAAGTACCCTCCGCCACACACCGTAAGATGGCTCGCGGAGTATAGATGTAGATGTAGATGTAATAACTATTTCGTTTGAGTAACTTTTTTCCACTTATATCAATACCTGGGCTTCAGTATTGATATATTTGTAGTCCTTATCGAAATATACCTACGCAAATGAGTCTGTAGTCGAGTCTTATTTAAGTATTGTTGTACTACCCCTTGTGTTCTTAATCCATCATCATGCCAGATCCACTCTACTATAATGGCGAAGATAAAGTCGAATGAGGCCCGCACTAGAAGATGAATTAGACGCTTCAGTCACGCTCAGGGTAGGAAGAAGGGTAGTGGGTGTTAGCTTGCAAGCCACGCAGCTTCTGCGTGGCTTTTGGTCATTCAGTTTACAACAGTCTGGCCTCGTGTTACGCCTATAAATATGTTCGTTTTGCCGTCCCAAGTCCCTGCGACCTTAATTGCTGTGTGCCAAACACTCACAAAATAAGCTCAAAAGCAGTTAACGGGACATACAAGCAAACGATAGACTATCTGATTTTTCTTGCAGAGTCTCCAGTGTTTCCCTACTCATCGTTTCCCTGTCTTAATCGTCACGCAGTTTCTACATTCACAAATAAGAGAACCCTCACGTCTCACCTTAAGAGACTTAAACAAATCAGAAGCAGAGAAGGAAGAGATGAGAAACACCGAATAGAGAATTAAGGCAAATGCAAATAGAATAGGACAGAAAATTCATAATGTCGGTGCAATGTTCTCTCCTCCGTGCACTATACAGTGGTTTCCGGAGAGTGTTTGGAGATGTTGATCTAGCTTCACGAACGCAGGCGGCTCGGCCAATATGCTATGGGGGATTTCCATTGGACCTGTTGTAGTAATCGAAGGCGCTAGGACAGCTGTGGACTACTTGAACATTATAGCGGACCGTCCGCATCCTTTCAGACTTGATGTTCATTCTTGTAGACATTATAGCGGACCACATGCATCCTTTCATTCTTGATGTTTTTCCGCCGCAGTGACATCAACCAGCAGGATGTTCGTGTCACAAGTCAGGATTTTGGAACTTGTATTGTGTTCGATCGCTGTGAATTACCTCGAAGAAAACGGTCTATTGACACACAGTCAACAGTGATTTAGAAAACATCGTTATAGTGAAAAACAACTAGCTCTTTACTCGCATGAAGTGCTGAGGGCTATTGACAAGGGATTTCAAATTGATGCTTATGGAATATCGTCTCAGTTATGTGACTGGATTCGTGATTTTCTGTCAGAAAGGTAGCAGTTCGTAGTAGAGGTAACAATTCGTAGTAGCTGACGGAAAGCCATCGTGTAAAACAGAAGTGATTTCTAGGGTTCCCCAAGGTAGTGCTTTAGGCCCTTTGCCGTTATCTACACAACCGATTTGGGAGATACTCTGAGCAGCCGTCTTAGGTTGTTTGAAGATGACGCTGTCGTTTATCGACCAGTAAAGTCATCAGAAGATCAAAACAAATTTCAAAACGATTTAGAAAAGATATCTGTATGGTGTGAAAATTGGCAGTTGACCCTAAATAACGAAAACCGTGAGGCCATCCACATGAGTACTAAAAGGAATCCGTTAAACTTTAGTTACACGATAAATCAGTCAAATCTAAAGGCCGCATATTCAACTAAATACCTAGGAATTACATTTACCAACAACTTAAATTGGACAGAACACATAGAAAATGTTGTGGGGAAGGCTAATCAAAGGCTGAGTTTAATTGGCAGCACATTTAGAAAATGTAGTAGATCTACTAAGGAGACTGCCTCCTCCATTCTTGTCCGTCCTCTTTTAGGATACTGCAGCGCGGTGTGGGATCATTACAAGATAGAATTGACAGAGTACATCGAAAAAGTTAAAAGAAGGGTAGCACGTTTTGTATTATGGCGAAATATGGGAGAGAGTGTTACTGAAATGATACAGGATTTCGGATGGTCATCATTGAGGCCGGCCGCGGTGGCGGAGCGGTTCTAGGCGCTTCAGTCCGGAACCACGCGACTGCTACGGTCGCAGGTTCGAATCCTACCTCAGGCATGGATGTGTGTGATGTCCTTAGGTTAGTTAGGTTTAAATAATTCTAAGTTCTAGGGGGCTGATGACCTCAGATGCTAAGACCCATAGTGCTCAGAGCCATTTGTCAATAACCCCTACAAAACAATGGCCCTGACTAACTTTAACCTATACCTTTTACAAATCACTTACCTCACAAAAATCTTCGCTGCTCGAACTACTGCAATACAGCGAGTGCCACTACTGCCAGCTAAATAAAAGATACAAACTACGGAAGGCACTAACTACTGATAGTCTTAGCAAATGAAAGATTCTCATAGAGAACAAACAATGTATTTACCTCAAGATTCATAATATATACAGCAGTTCATGACATTTTTCAAAACTCCGCCATCTCTCTCCCCACATCCACCACTGCTGGCGGCTCACCTCCAACTGAGCAACGCTATGCGCTGTTAACATATAGCTGCCCCTCTACAATGGCAGACAACAATGCAAACTAGCCACATACTGCACACAGCACAGCCACAGAGAGCGCTACGTAACGTTGCCAATAAGAAAACATAAACATCAAACTTACATAAAGAAAACATAAACAGCCTACTTACATAGAGAAAACATAAACAGCCTACTTACATAGCCCCCATGCTCCCCACAAAAAATTTTACAAATGTTTTTGGCCAGTGGCCAATAATGATTTGATAAAATTTTTCATAATTACACTAACAAAGATATCCAATGCACACACTTGTTGATACAATGTTGGTCAAAAGCTAAAATTTTCTCACAGTCCATAAAGACAGTCCTGATCATTCATCATAATAGTAATTACAGTTTTTTTCACAAAGTCTCATTAGTAAAAGAAATTGCACACAGAAGTAGTGGATTTCCATGCAGTCTTGAAGAAGTAGTGTTGTCCTTCCAACGGAGAGACAGTGCTGACTCGTGACATGCTGACAGGTAATGGGCCACAACAGAGCAAACCCACAGCAGAGTCAGTCGACGTTTCGAAGAATATTGGTAGGTAGGTCATCACTGAGCAGACCCACTGCAGTCCTGGTAGAGATTGTGGTATTTGTGGGCCACCAGAGGTGTAGACCCACTGTAGTCCTTGTAGAGATGGCCAGCAGCCATCTGTTGCGACCGTGCAGGTGCACAATCACCATTGAAGAGTCTTGCGGATAATAGAGCAAGTCCATAACCACCACTTGTGCACTCACAAAGTTTGTGGAATTGTCCTTAGAACCAGCAATGCTGTTATCCAGTCCCTTGCTGAATTAGTAACACACGTGCAAACACTAACAGTCCCTACTTCTCACATATTGTCCATATACTATGACCAACAGAAATGTGTGCAGTGAAATGAATGCTTACAAGTTACTTAATTTGAGTAACTGGTGTCAATTACAATTATATAACATAAGAAAACAATTACAAAGGTACAAAATACAACATTAAAGACATAACAATACAGATAATATTTGTAGTAATAGGGGCTTTACAAAAGAATAGAAATAAACATATACATCAGTGTTACAGGAATGATGACATGAGTACATACATAAAAGATCAGAATCACTTTTGAAACGTCAACTTCACACATGAGCATGAAAACAACACAGAATAAATAATGTCTAAGCATCTTTACAAAGAAAATAACAGAATATTAGAAAAATTCTACAACATAGCTCTCATCAGCTAAACACATAAAGACAGGAAAAAAACACAAATACACAAGGGTACACAAACACATAGTGGGATAACACCAAAAGGAAAGGACAACACACAATTACATATTTGGAAAAGGCAGCAAAGAGGAAAGGACAGGGTTTGGTTTACTGCAGTATTTTGCTTGGAGATCTCCCTTCATTCCATAGATCGTTCGTCTTATTTCAACCCTTGCTTCCACCAAAAAAATCCTATCCAAGCATGCTTTCTGTATTTATGTGTTCACATATTTCTTACCTCATTATTTATTTCCAAGATAATCCTACCTATACCTCCTTCCTGTATTCGATTCATATTTCTTTCAATATAATTATTTCTGATTGTACCATACTCATTTGGGCCCAAATCTTTCTTCGCAATGCATTCTTTACCTATTCTCCATAGTCAGTTTCTTATATAGTCTACCCCCTCTTAAGCTAACTTAAATCTACTGAGCTCAGATATATATATCAAGGGACGAGGCAATGCAGCAAAAAAATAATTAACACAAACATCAATGACAAAAAATAGAAATGGCAAAGCAAGCAGCATAAATTGGCAAAGCAAGTGCAATATTACAACTAATATAAGGCAATGCAGGAAACAAGAAAAACTAGCTTAGAAGAGTAACACAAAGTCAAATTCAGTAACACTATGCCTGACAAACAGCAGCAACTTATACCTAAACATGACATAGCTCAAGCAGAAAAAATATTACAGGAAACAACAATGCAGACAAGGGAAATGCATATTCACATCTTAATGTCTATGTAATTAAAGTGGTGCACCATAACAACTGATTGTAAAAAAAAAAAATATTACCATGTACCTGAAAAGAAAATTAAGTGTTACTGTTACGAGTTACTTCTTCCTTTTGTCTGCTGCAGATTTTATATTTTTAAGAGCCAAATCAATTATGTCTTTGTGTCGAAGTTTACGTGTATTCGGGAAAGGTACAAGCTCTCTGATTCTGTTCGGAGGTTCTTCATTCTTCAGTACAAGAGTAGGTGGTAAAGCAGTGGAATCATGAGGCATTTCATTCAGCACATTTTGAAATAAGTGTAAATATCTGTCCCAATGCTGATGCTTTCTGTGACAATAAAGTCTGCAAAGCTTATTGATTTCTTTCATAATCCGTTCAGACGGGTTACAATGTGGTGAATACAATGAAATAAAAACAGGTTTGATTCTATGATTCCGAAGCATGCGTGACCAAACAGCAGATCTGAATTGCGGTCCGTTATCTGAAATGACTTTACTAACGTGTCCAACTTCACGTAAGAAATTTTTAACAAAGGCGTTGGATACAGACCGTCCAGTGGCTTTACGTAACGGAGTGAAAGAAACAAATTTTGATGTAAGTTCAACAGCGACTAGAACGTACGAAAATCCATTCGATGTTCTGACAAGGGGTCCCAAGAGATCAACAGCAGCAAATTCTTTTAATTTAGAAGGAATAATAGGAAACAACGGAGCACGATGTGAGATAGTAGATGGTTTCGCCTTTTGACAAAGTTTACAAATAGACAAGACTCTTCGAATTCGCTTTTCCATATTGTTAAAATAACAAGTCGTTCGAAGAATATGATAACATTTTCGTGGACCAAAATGTGCGTAGCTGAAATGAATGTACCAAATGAGCTTATTAACAAAATCGTCTGGAATGCAAAGTACCCATAGCTTGTCATCAACAGTGCAGCGTTTGAAGAGTATGTTGTTTCTAACCAGGTAATAATGCCGAATCTGAGTGTGTGTCTTTTCATGCCATTTACCTTTGATGTCTTTCCAAATCGGATCTTTATCTTGTTCATGAGCAATGTCCTTTAAAGATGTGGTGATGAAGTTTTCAAAGGCGACTTTCTGAATGTAAAGAATACTGAAATTTTTCTCGAGGTTGCCTTCTGTGTTACTTTTCTCAAGCCCAGCCGGTGCGCGTGACAGTGCGTCCGCAACAATGTTCTCCTTGCCGGGAATGTAGACTATTGTGAAGCGGAATTCTTGCAGAAACAATGCCCAACGTTTTAACCTATCATGATTTAATTTTGAAGACATAAGAAATTGTAATGCACGGTGATCACTGTATACTTTTACGTGCTTACCAGAAAGAAAGAAACGGAATTTGTTAAATGCCCAAACGATAGCTAAAGCTTCTAATTCAGTAACGGAATAATTTTTTTCAGATTTTGTTAGCACTCGGCTAGCAAAAGCAATGGTTTTCTGAACAGTAATGTCATCTTCTATGGCTTCTTGAAATAAATGGGCACCAAGACCAACTTTGGAAGAATCAGTGCTAAGGCAGAAATCTTGTGACAGATCTGGATGAGCTAGTATTGGCGCGTGAAGTAACGCTTCTTTCAAAGAATTGAATTCCAACTGTGCTTGCTCGTCCCAGTTCCAAATACTATTTTTTCCAGTGAGAGAACAAAGTTTTGGTGTAACTAGAATTTGCATATTCAGAAAACGACGGTAAAAATTTACGAGACCTAGAAAACTGCGGACTTGTCTTTTTGTGGATGGAACAGGAATGGCTCTGATTGCTTCTAACTTTTCAGGATCCGGCTGAATGCCTACAGAAGAAATAATATGTCCTAAAAACTTCACCTTTGACCTACCGAATTCAGACTTTTCCAAGTTAACTGTAATTCCAGATTCTGCAAAAATA
This sequence comes from Schistocerca cancellata, assembly GCF_023864275.1. Taxonomy (NCBI): domain Eukaryota; kingdom Metazoa; phylum Arthropoda; class Insecta; order Orthoptera; family Acrididae; genus Schistocerca; species Schistocerca cancellata. Next base: position 918,464,196 of record NC_064627.1, on the reverse strand, counting down.
CGTAACAAACTGTTGAGGATGCGGTTATGTTGTTCCCATGAAGCTTCTGCTATTAGAATATCGTCCACATATAAAGTGATGTGACGTTTTAAGAACTCAGGTAATATGGAATTTAACCCACGAATGAATGCTGCCGAAGAAATGTTCAAACCAAAAGGAAGTTTCCGAAACTGATAACAAACGCCGAAACAAAGGAAAGCTGTGTATTTTCTGCATTCTGGATGAAGTTCGATCTGATAAAAGCTGGATCTGAGATCAATGGAAGACAACACTTTTACACCATTAAAATTTTGAAGAAGTTCTTCCATCGTCTGCGGCCTGTCTGTTTCAGGAATAATGATAGTATTGATTTGTCTCGAATCTAAAACAAGCCTGATCGATCCATTTTTCTTCTCAACAACATGTAATGGATTGTTGTATGAGCTTACTGCAGGCTCAATAATGCCCTCGTCAAGCATAGATTGTATTTCTGTTCTAACACGGTCCCTATAATGTGCCGGAATTACGTATGGTCTAACACAAAATTTAGTATGCTCACGAACACGAAATTGGTATTGAAATCCCTTGATTGTTCCTGTTTTGTGAGTAAAAACTGTGGAATGTGCTTGTAAAATCTCAAAAAGGTCCTGCCTATCAGTGTCATTACAATTCTCAATTGTTTGAATTTTATTCTGAATTAACTCATTAATTTCAAATATGCCGTCGATATCATCCCTTTCAGTACTTGCAGAGTGATTGTTGGTGTCTAGTTCCGTAGAAAATTCCGAACTGTTATCTAACAGAAGGTAAAGCCGATTAATTTCCTCATCATGGTTTGAGAGCCAGTCTTCAAATTTCAAAGCTATTGACTTACCTTCTTTCTCTAAACTTATTTCAGCATCGTGAAAACTTAAGATTGCTTTATATTCATTCAAAAAGTCTACTCCCAGTATAATTTCCGTCGACAATAATGGAACAATAAGGAAGTTCATAGAGAAGCTGTGGCTTTGACAAAAGAATTCTAAGTTGGTTTGTTGGCGTACATCTACACTTTTTCCAAAGATTGCACCTTGTAATTTAATCTTACGTAACGGAAGTGTGGGGCAATCGTTCGCTTTGTTGCATTTGCTAAAAGCTGTTTCGCTAATTACTGAAATGGGACTGCCAGAGTCAAGTACTGCCGTAAATTTTACGTCATTTACAGTAATATGAATCACAGGATATGCAATGTTGTTATGTTTTACGTCGTGTTCCTGAAGTAAGATGTCCCTAATGTCTTCCATTTTTACGTAATTACTAGCTACGGCAGCTGCGTCGTCAGTTTCATAAGTACGTCTTATGGCTGCCAGTGGTGTGAGTCATCGCCTATTGTCTCTTTGTTGGCGCGCGTCGTTATTGGGATTTGGAGGCCTAACTTCCACAAATTCGCCTTGCCGAGAGGGCCCAGCTCTGTTTAAATCTCGCCAGTTCTGATGCAATTCAGGTCTGTCGTTACGATCATATCGTCTGTCGTCATGTCGGTAGATTCCATAGTTTCTTTCTTGTCGGTCACGTGGTGGAGAATTTCTCCTTGAATCGTAACTACGCGCTGGACCGTTGCGTCTAAAGTTATTCTGTCTCCCTTGATAATAGTTATATTGGTTCCCATATTGTCTGTTTCTCTGATTGTCTCTGTGATAGTCATTACCGCGGAAAGGTGATCTTTCCCTGTAACTATTACTCTGCCAGTGGTTGTCATATGGGTGGTGTCTGTTTTGGTCACGATTTACGTTGTAAGAATAGGTTTGTCGTGGCCATTTATTGTTTCTGTCGTCACGGAATTGTGACGGATGTGACCTGTAATGATTGTTTTCCTGTTTTCGCATCCCGCGACTGTCTGTGTCAATTTCCAGTTCTTGTAACAGTCCCTGAAAAGCTTCAATGTCGTCTTTGCAGCGTCCTGCTAAAATAATATGTCTCAAATGTTCGGGCAGTTTGATTAAGCAAATGCGGATGAGTTCTGAGGGGCTGTATGGGTTTGACAGGTATTGATTCTTGTGCAACATGTCTTCAAAATATTTGACAAGACTGGAAAATTCAGATTGTTCAAAGTGTTTCATCATCATGATGCTATGTTTTACGCGATCTTGTGTAGCTTGTGACCAATATGCTGAGAGGAACGCATGGTAAAATTCTCCTTCACTGTGACAATCGTGAATGACCGATCGCATTCTTACAGCTGGTTCATTCTCCAAGTAGCCACACATAAATTCTAATCTGTGCTCCAATGACCAGTTGGGAGGGAAACAATGAGAGAATTGATGGAGCCATGCTTGTGGATGAATGTCGTTGCCAGAATTCTTAAATGTTTTGAATTTACGTGTAGTAATGAACAGCTTATAGTCAAAATCATCGTGTCGGCGAGTAGCATGTCGGTCATTGCTACATCGTGTCGGCGGTTCCATCTCAAAATTCGGTGTACCTTGCCAATTTCTTTCATAATTACCGAAATGCCCTGTGTTATTATTTTGTGGCTGTTCCGTATTTCTATGTCCCTCTTCCCTTATTGGGGCGCGAGTGTCCTCTGAAATACGTAATTCTTGTATTACCTGTGTCAGCTGATCTTGTACTTCCCGCATTTCTCTTTTGTATTGCGTATTAATTTGATTCTGATTTTGTTTGAATTTTCTTATTTGTTCATACTCTTCTGTGTCAGTGAAGGCTACGGGTCTTGTGTCATTCAGATCATCATCTACCTTTGTAGATAAATTAGTGACCTGATCCGAAAGTTCGGCTACTTTCTCTGATAATGAACTAATTTCCTCCATGTGTCTTTCTACTGTGTCCTTTAAGTTTTCCTGAGTTTCTGCAAGTTGCGTTACCGAATCGGTAGATGCAACTGAGTCAATTTTAGCCCACAAGGTCTCATGATTTTCATGAACAATGGTTTGCAGCTCTTTTATGGCTGCTTCGTGATTCTGTAATGCATTTTCATGCAGCGAAAAAATAGGTTGGAAATGCTCACAAATTTGTGTTTTTACGTCATTACAGACTTTTTGACATTTCGATTCGATTTTATGTAACTCAGTAGTTAAATCTTCACGTGTTTGTTCAAGCGTTTGTTCCAATGAGTCTAACTTTTGAAGCTTTTGCTGTGTTTGTCTCTGATTTTGTTCCACTGTGTCTAACTTTTGCAGATTTTGTCCCATTGTATCTAACTGTTGCTGTGTTTGTTTCTGATTTTGTTCCATTTTTTGCATTAATTGCAATAATAATGTATTAGTGTCTGGAATCTGTTTTTCTATGCTCTTTGGCAGTGCGTTTTCACCGGCAGCATTCACATTTTGACAAGCAGAAAATGTGTCTTGACTCATTTGAGAAACCGGTGAGGACACAAAACCTGAATCTACAGTATTTGCAAAATTGTGTCCTATCATTTCGGATTCCTGAGGCGAGCTGTTGCCGACCGATCGATCGATAATGCTTCCCTGTTCACTACCTGTTTGACTGTCTACGCCATTGTTTGACGCCCGCTCCATTTCCCTATGCACAGTTACCAAATTACTACTTTGAACATTAGTTAACTCATTACACAGTGGCGCTAACACACTGCTTTCGTCTTCACTGTCATTTCTTAGTTTACTTTGGAGCCGAGTGTTACGTTTTTCACACGCCATTATTGTCACAATATTTCACACGATAACACAGAAAAGCACAATTTGAATAGCAAAAATAAGAGAACACATTAACATAGCACTGAAAATAATATCTAGTTAATTGCAGCTGCGAAATACTTGGTGCAAATCTACATGCATGCCACAACTGTTTTACTGTGCAACAATGAAAGACTGCAACTACCAAGGAGATTCCCTCTACAATTACGCACTAGCAATAAACAAAATCTACACTAATTACAGAAACTACAAAAAAAATATCAGAAGATTCCAGTGAGGTATCCTAGGCTAAGGGTCGACATATGAAACGTCCCCTTTGAACAATTTTACATATGAAACGTCCACTTAGAACAATTATACAAGCCTGTGCTTAACCTGACACACAATATTATTTAGCGCAACGCAATCTGACTTTCAATAACCCCTACAAAACAATGGCCCTGACTAACTTTAACCTATACCTTTTACAAATCACTTACCTCACAAAAATCTTCGCTGCTCGAACTACTGCAATACAGCGAGTGCCACTACTGCCAGCTAAATAAAAGATACAAACTACGGAAGGCACTAACTACTGATAGTCTTAGCAAATGAAAGATTCTCATAGAGAACAAACAATGTATTTACCTCAAGATTCATAATATATACAGCAGTTCATGACATTTTTCAAAACTCCGCCATCTCTCTCCCCACATCCACCACTGCTGGCGGCTCACCTCCAACTGAGCAACGCTATGCGCTGTTAACATATAGCTGCCCCTCTACAATGGCAGACAACAATGCAAACTAGCCACATACTGCACACAGCACAGCCACAGAGAGCGCTACGTAACGTTGCCAATAAGAAAACATAAACATCAAACTTACATAAAGAAAACATAAACAGCCTACTTACATAGAGAAAACATAAACAGCCTACTTACAAGATGCTAAGACCCATAGTGCTCAGAGCCATTTGAACCATTTGACATCATTAAAACAAAGGCGTTTTTCATTGCGGAGGAATCTTATCAGGAAATTCCAATCACCAGCTTTCTCCTCCGAACGCGAAAATACTTTTTTGACGCCGACCTACATAGGGAGAAACGGTCAGCATAATAAAATAGGTGTTCGTTCTTTTCACGCGCTATACGAGGTTAGAATAATAGAGAATTATTAAGGTGATTCGATGAACCCTCTGCCAGGCACTTAAATGTGATTTGCATAGTACCCATGTAGATGTAGATGTAGATGTAGAAGGCTAGAATCATGCCACTTTGATGTAAGCTGGTTTCTGGAGTAAATATTAATGTAGATGTGGTGCCCTCGGCAGTATGAATTACGCTGATTGGTCAAAACATTATGTCTACCTGCTTAATAACGTGTTGGTCCAACTCTGGAACGCAATACAGGCGCAGGACACGCAAATCCCGAAAATTACCGGCCTTTGGTTTGTGGTCATATAGCTGGCACCCAATAGCGTCTCAGACGTGTTCCATTGGGTTTACTTCAGGAGGAATTGGTAGCCAAGACGTCGATATGATTTGATTCACATGTCTTTCAAATCAGTGCATCATGATTCTGGTCTTGTGACATGGAAATCCTGCTGGTTGATATCACTGCCGTCGGGGAATACATCAAGAATGGAAGGACGCACGTGGTCCACTATAATGTTCATGCAGTCCACAGCTGTTATAACGCCTTCGGTTACTACTACACGTCTAATGTACGGCCATGCGAGTATCCCCCATAGCATAGTACTGACCCATGTGACTGCATCCAGTTGTTTCCAGCATACTTGGAGCAATTAGCCAACCGTCCCTCAGTCGAGATTCCGGACACGACCCTCGACGTGGTGCAGCACGAAAAGTGATTCAACCTACGAGGCGGCTCGTCTCCGTTCATCCACGGACCAATCTCGATGATCTCTCGCCCACTACAATCGTTGGGTAAATATGGGAACACGTACGGGCCTTAGCTCTACGTTCAACAATGTGTGCTGAACAGTGTGCTCCGAGACACTTGTGCCTGCGCCAGCATTGTACTCTGCTTTCGTATACGCCACAGATCGCTGCCTATCTCACGTTACACAATGGTCTTTCTTTCGGCCTCTACGGTCTGTGATGAGGCATGAACGTTCAATACCTTGACGTCTACTTGTGGCTTCACCATACTTCAACCACTTTGCATAAATGCTCACGACACTTGAATGCGAACGGTCAACCAGCTTCGTCATTTCCGAGATACTCGATTCCATGTGCTGGGCCATAACAATCCAACGTTCGCCGAAGTCACTTATGAAGCGAACTTCTCAATTTGCGGACTATATCCTAGCTAGAATTTTTTTTTGTTTTTTCGGGAACATGCGAAGACAAAAGCTCTTTGGTGCTTAGCTTAACATGCATAATGCTGTTGGGATAACATTTATTTCACTATTTGGGAATTCCTTTCTTTTACTCCTATGCAGTCTTGTTTTCTGAGAAGAGGACGCGATGACCTTGACATTCGCCCAAGTGCTGAGAGAAACATCTCAAGAACCTCATCAAGGGGCGTTTTGTGATGTTTGCGGTTGGCTGTGCTTCTGCCATTTCTCTTCTGATTTACTTTTTTATTTCGTTGATTTAGCATTCTGTTAAGTGACTAGTCCTGTTAGGTTGTAGTTGTTGTTTTGTTAGGTTGAAATGTACTACTTAATTGTTTTCGTTGGATGTGGATATTCGTACTGCAGGTAGTTGAACTATGTTGTGAGATTTCGTAGGTTGTCGTATGTGTTTTCTTAATGGTCTCATTTTTTTCCTAATTTTGCTGTTATTGACATCCATCGTTCCCTTATGGAAGGGACCTACAGGGTGTCTCAAAAATGACCGGTATATTTGAAACGGCAATATAAACTAAACGAGCAGCGATAGAAATACACCGTTTGTTGCAATATGCTTGGGACAACAGTACGTTTTCAGGCGGATAAATTTTCGAAATTACAGTTGTTACAATTTTCTACAACAGATGGCGCTGCAAGCGATGTGAAAGATATAGAAGACAACGCAGTCTGTGGGTGCGCCATTCTGTACGTCGTCTTTCTGCTGTAAGCGTGTGCTGTTCACAACGTGCAAGTGTGCTGTAGACAACATGGTTTATTCCTTAGAACTGAGGATTTTTCTGGTGTTGGAATTCCACCGCCTAGAACACAGTGTTGTTGCAACAAGACAAAGTTTTCAACAGAGGTTTAATGTAACCAAAGGACCGAAAAGCGATACAATAAAGGATCTGTTTGAAAAATTTCAACGGACTGGGAACGTGACGGATGAACGTGCTGGAAAGGTAGGGCGACTGCGTATGGCAACCACAGAGGGCAACGCGCAGCTAGTGCAGCAGGTGATCCAACAGCGGCCTCGGGTTTCCGTTCGCCGTGTTGCAGCTGCGGTCCAAATGACGCCAACGTCCACTTATCGTCTCATGCGCCAGAGTTTACACCTCTATCCATACAAAATTCAAACGCGGCAACCCCTCAGTGCCGCTACCATTGCTGCACGAGAGACATTCGCTAATGATATAGTGAACAGGATTGATGACGGCGATATGCATGTGGGCAGCATTTGGTTACTGACGAAGCTTATTTTTACCTGGTCGGCTTCGTCAATAAACAGAACTGGCGCATATGGGGAACCGAAAAGCCCCATGTTGCAGTCCCATCGTCCCTGCATCCTCAAAAAGTACTGGTCTGGGCCGCCATTTCTTCCAAAGGAATCATTGGCCCATTTTTCAGATCCGAAACGATTACTGCATCACGCTATCTGGACATTCTTCGTGAATTTGTGGCGGTACAGACTGCCTTAGACGACACTGCGAACACCTCGTGGTTTATGCAAGATGGTGCCCGGCCACATCGCACGGCCGACGTCTTTAATTTCCTGAATGAATATTTCGATGATCGTGTGATTGCTTTGGGCTATCCGAAACATACAGGAGGCGGCGTGGATTGGCCTCCCTATTCGCCAGACATGAACCCCTGTGACTTCTTTCTGTGGGGACACTTGAAAGACCAGGTGTACCGCCAGAATCCAGAAACAATTGAACAGCTGAAGCAGTACATCTCATCTGCATGTGAAGCCATTCCGCCAGACACGTTGTCAAACGTTTCGGGTAATTTCATTCAGCGACTACGCCATATTATTGCTACGCATGGTGGATATGTGGAAAATATCGTACTATAGAGTTTCCCAGACCGCAGCGCCATCTGTTGTTGAAAATTGTTACTACTGTAATTTCGAAAGTTTGTCTGCCTGAAAATGTACTGTTGCCCCAAGCATATTGCAACAAACGGTGTATTTCTATCGCTGCTCGTTAAGTTTTTATTGCCGTTTCAAATATACCGGTCATTTTTGAAACACCCTGTATAATGATTTGTGATTGCTCTCTGCTCCGTTTAGACATCTCCCATCCCGTGTCACGTGCTCGCAACTCCTCCAAAGGGCACTTCTGTCGTGGTGGACAGAAGTCGAACTGTTTCGGCTCATTAGTGGATGTCATTGTCAAATAGGGAACAGGGTTCCGAAACAATATTCCATTCCCAGTGATAGATAACGTTTCCAGCGAACATGCACGGTACGCGATCGTCCCTCCACGCCACGCCGCCAGGAGAGGTCGCGCCTCCACGCGGCGCGGGGTGCTAAAGAGCTGGCCGACTGGCGAGACGAATGCGGCGCGTCCGTCTGCGTCGCGGCGCTATTGAGGGCGGCCGCTGAGTGATGCCGACTCACGTCACTCGTCACGCCCCCTACCCTGCTCCGACCCTCCCCCTCCCCCTCCTACCCACCCACGCAGACGTATGGGCGCGCACGTCCCGCCGCGGCCGCGCCACAGCCGCCGCTTTCACCGAGATCGCGCTCTCCGTGGCCCACGTCAAGTTGTGCGAGTGGTAGCCGTGTGCTCCGCACATTTCTCTGTAAGGGAAATCTGACCGACACACCAAATATGCTGACGCAGCTTGGAATAACTGCTCGATTCAAAGAAAAGGAGAATCGAAAAGACGGAATAGTGAAATATTAAAGAAAATTACAGTGTTGTTGACAATAATTTATTCCAGAATGAGATTTTCACTCTGCAGCGGAGTGTGTGCTGATATGAAACTTCCTGGCAGATTAAAACTGTGTGCCGGACCGAGACTCGAACTCGGGACCTTTGCCTTTCGCGGGCAAGTGCTCTACCAACTAAGCTACCCAAGCACGACTCACGCCCAGTCCTCACAGCTTTAGTTCCGCCAGTACCTCGTCTCCTACCTTCCAAACTTTACAGAAGCTCTCCTGCGAACCTTGCAGAACTAGCACTCCTGATAGAAAGGATATTGCAGAGACATGGCTTAGCCACAGCCTGCGTGATGTTTCCAGAGTGAGATTTTCACTCTGCAGCTGAGTGTGCGCTGATATGAAACTTCCTGGCAGATTAAAACTGTGTGCCGGACCGAGACTCGAAATCGGGACCTTTTCCTTTCGCGGGCAAGTGCTCTACCAACTGAGCTACCCAAGCACGCTCACGCCCCGTCCTCACAGCTTTTCGTCCGCCAGTACCTCGTCTCCTATCTTCCAAACTTTACAGAAGCTCTCCTGCGAACCTTGCAATATCCTTTCTTTCAGGAGTGCTAGTTCTGCAAGGTTCGCAGGAGAGCTCCTGTAAAGTTTGAAGGTAGGAGACGAGGTACTGGCGGAACTAAAGCTGTGAGGACCGGGTGTGAGTCGTGCTTGGGTAGCCCAGTTGGTAGAGCACTTCCCCGCAAAAGGCAAAGGTCCCGAGTTCGAGACTCGGTCCGGCACACAGTTTTAATCTGCCAGGAAGTTTCAAGAATTTATTGTTACATTCTATTTAGGTCTTCTCTGGTCTAACCACACTTTAATTCTAGAGAACTTACCTTTTAACGCAATATTCCTTCATCCTAGCGCTTTGCATGTTTTACTATTCCTGGGTTGATTTCACTCCACTTCCGGAAAGCATTGTTATTGCTATTAGTTACTTCAGAGAGTCACATGTGTTGATACGGATTTTAGTAGTGAGAGTCGTGTCCAGTTTCTGTTCTTTTCTGACTAATCTTGACCACTTAAAGTTAGTCATTCCCCCTCTAGAGACACTTCCGAACATTCTTGCCGTCAGTCTACAGTTGTCCATCACGATTACATGACCATAGACAATCATCCTTATAGTATTTATCATTTGGTTGTGAAGCTCATGCAGTATTTGTGTTTGCAGACAAAATTACTGGATTTGATGTCCGCCTGTTACGTAAACAACTTTCAAAGGAGAGACTGACTCCAGCCGCAATCGGGCACGGTGAAAGTTGACAGTTTGTGTCTGACCGGGGCTTGAACCCGCATCTCCCGCTTAGTCACTCGGTCTTCAGGGCACACCTTCTGTACAACCCAAATTCCTAACTTCTGACACGCTCGTAACGTCCACTGCCCATACATCTATTTGCTCGCAGCGAGTTCTGTATCCCCGCAAGAGGCACGGAGGCTGTCGTGCATCCACACAGAAGTTATCAAGGCAGTCATGCTTGCAGCTGTGCTATATATGTGTCTGGCGCACACATATATGTAGTATATCTGTAGGCATGACTGCCTTGATAACTTCTATGCGGATGTTCGATAGTCTCCGTTTCTTTATTGCAGACTACGATTCTATGGAAAAACCTACATATGGTTTGTCTGAACCATTTTCTTCGTTCCGACATAGGTGGCACTGTAGTCGGAGGAATAGAAATGGGTACACAATCGTAATTTACGACATGCTGCTCAATGGCCTTTGAATATCCAATGACACGTGGGATGCTATCTCCATGCTGCCAGGGTAGGACAGGCAAGAATTCATAACATCTAATTGGAAACCAAATTCGCAACGTTTTATTCTTCCGAAATATCAAACAGGGGACTACTCGACGCACCACGAAAGCTACTCTACTTTCCCAATTAGAGTGACTGTTTAAACGTAACACGGCCAACTTCAATAAACTTAGTGATCCGCTTTTCAAATGACGGTACACAGGACATAAGTATACCTGCGGGAATGTCAGCACAGGCGTTTCTGATGCTGTCGACCATGTCTTCACGCCTGTTGACACTTGCTGGTACACCTTGTAATATCTCTTTATATTCGATGAATTATTCTGATACAATTCTACCCTTGAATGACGTTTACAAATTTTCTATCTTCATACTCGCAGAATCCTTGCGCAAAGTAGTTTCATACAAAAGCTATGCCATGAGCGCATAATTATTCTTTGTAGTACTCTCTCTGGTGGTTGTTAGAAAAAAAAAAAAAAGCTTCCGAGATTGTCTTCGTGCCGATTAGCCTGAGCTTTGTTTTGAAGAACTGTAATCTGATTATTGAGATTTATGAGAGAAGATAACTGATACGAACTGTACGAATGGTTCAAATGGCTCTGAGCACTATGGGACTTAACATCGATGGTCATCAGTCCCCTAGAACTTAGAACTACTTAAAACTAACCAACCTAAGGACATCACACAACACCCAGCCATCACGAGGCAGAGAAAATCCCTGACCCCGCCGGGAATCGAACCCGGGAACCCGGGCGTGGGAAGCGAGTACGAACTGTACGATTAAAAGGGAAATATATATATGTTGCTCCTTCACACAAAAGGTGTGTATTTGACATTTGAGAATTAATGATATTCGTCGATATATTGCGTAGTTGTTAATCAGAAGGGAACTTACGAAAGACTGGATACGAACCTGCATTTAATAATCCAAGAGCTCCATTACTTCTTCGGAAGGTTAAACTTCATCAAAGCCAAATATCCGATTGATCTGAGGTTTCCCGACTGATTATACAACGCTCCCAAAATTACGAGGCATTTTATTTGTACAGATTAGCAGACTGCCGCAAAGCACGAGCCTGCAGAGAAGAATCATCGCCTGATTTCATTCTAACAAGTAAAATTTCTGAATCATTTTGAGTGACTGAGCTATGACTGCGTTTCCTATCATGAATGATTGATTGCTCGAACGAATTGAGAACTACATAGAAAGGAGGAAAAATTACAACCTTATCTTTTAAATACACCCGCAGAGAAAAATCTGGTGATGTCAGATACGACGATCTAGCGGACCTATTAACACCGTCACTCTTCCGATCCGCCTAGCAGTGTAAACACGGTCTAACACTCCCTATGCTTCAATCGCCCAGCGTGAAACCACACACGTTCTCGAACGTCCTGGGCAATATCCTGCAGTAGTATCGAAAGCATCTGTCACAAAAACGTTCCATATTTGCATCCATTCAACGTGTCGTCGATAAAATACGGACCAATGATACTACACCATACGTTAACTGGCCAAGGACGTTGATGGTCAACTTGCCGTAACCAGTGGGGTATGTCTATACTCCAGTAATACATGTTGTACCACTTAGCGCCACGATGGTTTGTGGTCGTTTGCGTTTGTTCACTGTCCATTCACAAAAACTCTACTCGGTTATGGAAATTGGCATCAAGAAATTCTTGATTCAGTACTAGGATCGCGGTGTAGCTGCCGGGAACTTATCCGTGGGTTGCGGTCCACTACCGACAGTACAGCTATTTCATTAGCGTCTCCTCTAACACGTTTGCTTCGTTTACTTTTGCCGATCTGTACGCTAGTATCAGGCACAAAAGCGTTCACAACATTGTAAAAGAACGAACGAACAAGCTTTCTCTTAGAAACGCTCAGCATTTCTCCTACAGTCTCGGTAAATCAGGATCATTTTAGTTTTGTCTTCTGTGGTCGCAACATTCATCGTTCACATGTACATCTGTTCTCCAAATGATAGATAGGTGTGCAGGCAATAAACAATGAGCAAGTATTGTAATGCTTAGAGCCGCTATCTATTCTACGTCTGCACCAAATATGAGTTTCCGTCGCAGTGTACTATCTCTTATAAAACGTCGTAGCTCGCAACTGGAAAGATGTTTATAGTGCTCATGACATGAATGAAAAATATAACACATTCATGAACAATGTCAGTACCATGTTTGAAAACTGTTTTCCTCTAAAAGTTACTCAAATTAAACAGACGTCTATAATAAAACCATAGACTACACAAGAAATAAAGATTTCCTGTAAGACAAAAAGGAAAATGTATCTGTCGACCAAAAATAGCTCCAATGCTGATGATTTAGCTAAATACAAGGAATACTGTAAAATATTAACAAAAGTAATTCAGACATCTAAACAAATGCACTACGAGAAGAAGATAGCAACGTCAGGGAACAAAATAAAACAGTATGGGATATAGTGAAGGAGGAGACTTGTAGAACCAGAAAGTAACAGGAGCAAATAGAATTAAGGGTAGACGGCACATTAGTAACCGATGGGCATAGTGTGGCAAATCTATTTAACAAGTACTTTATATCCGTTACTGATAGAATAGGATTGTCTGAATCAGTAAATAATGCCCTTGAATATCTGAAGCTAGCCTTTACAAATAGCTTCAGGTATATGAAAATGTCACTCACCTCACCAAAACAAATAACTTCCATAGTAAAATCTTCAAAAACAAAGCATTCTAGTGGTTACGATGAAATATCAACAAAGCTAATTAAGGCATGTTCTTGAGAGTTTAGTACAATTCTAAGTAACTTGTGTAACCAGTCAATTATAACTGGGACATTTCCTGACTGGCTAAAATATGCAGATGTTAAGCCTCTATTCAAGAAAGGGGATAAACAGACACCATCAAACTACAGACCGATTTCACTTTTGCCATCCTTCTCAAAAATTTTAGAAAAAGTAATGTAAAGGCAGCTTCTCAACCATCTCACCACAAATAACATATAATCAAGAACACAGTTTGGATTTCTGAAGGGTTCTGATATCGAGAAGGCTATTTACACCTACATTGAATATGTACTTAATTCATTAAACAACAAATTACAAGCAGCAGGTATTTTCTGTGATTTGTCAAAGGCATTCGATTGTGTGAACCACAACATCCTTTTAAATAAATTAGAATTCTATTGAAAGGGTACAGTACCGCCCGACATTGAAAATAGGTACAACACATTTTTGTCAGAACAACACATTTTTGTTGTAAAATAACTCAATTTCAATTAATACAGTGAAGCCAGATACCAGTGTGGGAAAGAATGACAATTTATTTATTTAATTGATCACATGTGCACTCCCACAAAATAAATCCCTACATCCAGTTTGGTGAGATCTGTGAAATGAATGAATGTATGGTCATCTGATAACCGCAGATAGTGAATGTGAATATATGATCATCTTTGAGACGATCCTTTGGCCACCTTTGGTGGGACCAAAGAGATGAAATTTACCCGAGCTTTGAGCGCCTGAAATGTGGCTGACCAATACGGTAGCAAGGTGCTCTCCCACTACGGCAGAGGTGAGAGAGAACCTGAAGAACGGCCATGTTTCAGCACTCTGCCGCTGGATCTTGTGCTGTTAAGACCTGTCTTAGGTGTGCTTCGTAAAGATAAAGGAGTGGAGACATGGTATGAATGTGGAATATTTAAGAGTAGATTGAAATAATAATTTCTCTATTTCAGGAACTTTTGTGGGGAGAATTAAATGTCAGGCAGGTAATATTAATGGGATCGTAGTAATCTTCGGAAGTGACCAACGGTCACAATGAAACCACGTGTAGCAATAATACTTCCGAGTGCTTAAGTTAAGCTGAATTACTAGCGTGTGTACTATAAGTCGAAATATTAAAGGAATTGCGTGTGCAGGACTTGAAATTAGAGACGAGTACTTCCACGTGGTGAGTACTGTGTGAGTCTCAATCTGTGTATGAGACAAAGGATAAAGAGAAGTACTCGTCCATGGTATCAGTTGAGGACTCGCGTGTATGATGAATATGCACTTAATATTACTTTGCATGTTATGTTTCCGTGTGACGCTTGATACAAACTATAATACTCTGAGAGAGAAGCAAGGTGAGTCAGCCGTCTATCCAGCAACGCTACTTGGCTTGCATTGCACAGGAAGACGTGCATATATCTCCAGAGTTCATAGTAGGAAAGAAGAATTACGAAGTGGGGCAGTGTCGTGTGAAACTGGGATAAATACTAATTGAAGTGGGAAAGCTGAAAGTGATAGGGTTGTGACTATTTATTGTGTTGTATTGCATGTTGTAGTGTGGTGTGTGTCATGTAATTTGGGTATGTGTGGTTTGCATGGGAGAGTAGCTACGTAGTTGCAGAGGTAGTGGGTTATGCGTGTTCCTTTTGTACCGCTCGGTCTGGAGGAAAGTTTCGTGATGATGGTTGTGAGAGTCGAAGTGTGAGATATAGAAAAAAAGATCCACCATCCTATCCAGAAAGTGCACTGTAGCGTTGAATAATTACGAGACCATAAGATAGAGAATCACCAATGTAAAGCCATGCCCACCGGGCGGAATTTCTCATGTGTTATTGTTGTAGGTTATAGAATTTGCGTGTTTAGGTTATAGAATTTATCGGAATAAATAAGATAGTGAAAAGAAAAAGATTGGTGGCCTTTTCCTTCGAATTGTATGTTGTCATGATATCCAGAATTTATAATGTGTGCGCCACTCATATTCAGTGCGATGGCCACGTGTTGATAAAAGCCGTTAAATAAAAAATGAAAATGTGGTATTGCCAGTGCGTAGTGAACAGTCAGAGTTCTGTAAATTACTGATAGTCAGATGAGCGTTTCCGTTGCGCATTGTTCATACAGGAGGATAATTTGTAACTTTATTGTGAGTACTAGAGTTCTTGTTACTCGACAGATAAGAATGAATCCACTCGCTTGGCAGACCACTCATCTTGCAGGCCTGACTGCTTGATGCCACAGTATGAGCAAGGCATGTGGGTGCCTCTCACTATGGTGTCACGGGCAGTGCTGCAAAATGGTTCAAGTCATACCTCGCTAACAGGAAACAAAGGGTGTCAGTGCAAGGGACTAGTGAATTAAGTCATCAGTCATCATCAGAATGGGAAGAAAATACATGTGGTGTCTCACAATGATCCATCTCAGGGCCATTGCTTTTTCTTGTGTACATTAACGATCTCTCATCAGTTACACTGCCAGAAGCAGAGTTCGTTTTGTTTGCAGATGGCACAAGTATTGCAATAAATTGTATGTCGAGTGCAGTTATAGAAAGATCTGCTAATGATATTTTCATGGATATTAATAAATGGTTTAAAGCTAACTCACTGACATTAAACTTCGAAAAGACTCACTATATGCAATTCAGAACCTGTAAAAGGTTTCCACCCAACATACGCATAAAGTATGAAGAAGAGCAGATAGAAGAGGTAGACAGTCTTAAATTCCTGGGATTACAACTTGATAATAAATTCAGTTGGGAGCAGCACACCACAGAACTGCAGAAACGCCTTAACAAATCTGTATTTGCAATTCGAGTGTTAGCAGACATAGGCGACATAAAAATGAAAAAGCTTCCATACTTTGCTTACTTTCATTCCATAATGTCATATAGTACAATATTTTGGGGTAACTCTTCAAGTCAAACAAAAGTTTTCAGAGTCCAAAAGCGTGTAATACGTATTATTTGTGGAGTAAATTCACGGACGTCCTGTAGAAACCTCTTCAAAGAACTGGGTATACTAACTACTGCCTCTCCGTATATTTACTCCTTAATGAAATTTGTCCTAAATAATATATCTCTCTTTCCAACTAACAGCTCACTTCCTACATACAATACCAGGAACAAAGACGATCTGCGCAAGGATTTAAAAGCACTTACTTTAGTTCAAAAAGGGGTCAACTACTCAGGAACACTCATCTCCAATAATTTGTCAGCATACATAAAAAAATTTAGTTACAAATAAAATCAGTTTAAAAGGAGCTTGAAAGACTTACTAGTGACCAACTCCTTCTACTCCATTGACGAATATTTTGATAGAAACAAATGATGTGTTGTATATATTAATTGTTATTTCACCTAAAAAAAATAAAAAAATAAAAAAATTACATGTTCCACATCCACGAGGATCTCCTCAGCACGGATCCATGGAACTAAAAACTAATCTAATCTAATCTAACACAGCCACGGTGGCGCTAAGATTAGTCCCCTGTTCGATAGGTCGGAGGAATACAACGTTGCGAATGGGGTTTCCAATTAGAAATTGTGAATTCTGGCCTGTCCTATCCTAGCAGCAAGGAGGTGGGATCCCACGTGCCATTAGCTATTCAAGGGCCTTTGGTAGCATGTCTTAAATTACGATTGTGTACCCATTTCTACTCCTCCGATTACAGCGCCACGTGTGGCGAAATGAAGAAAATGCTTCAGATAAACCGTATGTAGATTTTGCCGTAGAATCGTTATCTGCAGTAAAGAAACAGGGGTCCCCACTGAAAATTTCAAAATTGCTCCCCGTCACCCACGCACGAGGTCGGGTGGCGGGTCGAGTGTGGTATTGTTGGATGTCCCCCTCTTGGATAAACAAATTGGAATTATAACTTTTTTCATCTGATGTGTAGTTTTCGAGATGTAGCAATGTCTTCAGTTAAAACGAACACACTGTATAAAATGTCGGCCAACGTCCTTGCCACAGTGGTAATACCTCTTCTGGTCGGATCATCAAAGTTAAGCGGTGTCGGGGTTGGCTAGTACTTGGATGGGTGACCGCGTGGTCTTCCGAGAGCTGTTGGCAAGCGGGGTGCTCTCAGCCCTTGTGAGACAAACTGAGGAAATACTTGATTGAGAAGTAGCGGCTCCGATCATGAAAACTGACAACGGCCGGGGGAGCGGTGAGCTGATTACACGTTCTTCCATATCCGCCTCCAGTGACGCCTATCGGCTGAGGATGACACGGCGGTCGGTCAGTACCGTTAGAATCCTCCGAGATCTGTTCGGACGGAGTTTAGCTTTCTGTACGACTGTTATCATATCGTAATGTCCACTGACCTAAAAAATAGGCAGCACCAAAAAATTATTAAT
This sequence comes from Schistocerca cancellata, assembly GCF_023864275.1. Lineage (NCBI taxonomy): Eukaryota > Metazoa > Arthropoda > Insecta > Orthoptera > Acrididae > Schistocerca > Schistocerca cancellata. Next base: position 918,446,649 of record NC_064627.1, on the reverse strand, counting down.
GTAGAGTAACGAAATTTCGGGAAAACATTTGTCTAGGTAATATATTTAAGTGATTAACATTGCAGGACTACACGTTAAAGTAAGCGCGAGACAAGCCATTGAAAATGTCAAATGATGATAAATTAATGACCGTTATAACCGCCAGAATGTTGAATGTAAACATGCAAATGTGCATGCATTGTGTTGTACTGGTTCCAGGCGTTAGCTTGTTGGATGGAGCCCCTCGCCAGTTGCAGTTAGTCAGTCAATGTAGGGACGATTAATGCTGCTTGTGGATTACACCGGAGTTTTCGTCCGATGATGTCCCATATGCGTTCGATTGGAGACAGATTTGGTGATCTAGCAGGAGAAGGCAACATGTCGACACTCTGTAGAGAATTTTGAATTACAACAGCGGTAAGAGGGCGAGTGTTATCCTGTTGGAAAACACCTCCTGGAATGCTGCTCATGAATGGCAACACAACAGGTTGCATCACCAGACTGCCATCCAATTTTGAAATCAGGTTGCTTGGGCTAACCAGGAGAGTGCTCCTGCTGTCATACGAAATCCCACGAGGTCCAGTGGATCTAGCACGAAGACAGGTTGGTTGCAGGGCCTCAAATGGCCTCTTTCGAACCAACAAACGGCCATCACTGTCACCAAGGTAGAACCAGCTATCAAAAGGAAATACGATAGAGTTCCACCCTACCCTCCAGTGAGCTCTCGCTTGACGCTACTGAAGTCGCAAATGGGAGTGGTTTTGAGTCAGTGGAAGGCACGCTACAAGGCGTCTGTCTAGGAGCTGTCCTTAAAGTATCCGATTTATAACAGTTCGCGGTGTCACTGGGATGCCAACTCGTGCTCAGATTGCTATTGCAGATGCAGTACGATGCGAGAGAGCCATATGCCGAAAACGATGGTCTTCCCTCTCGCTAGTGCCACGTGGCCGTCCGAAGCTTCTTGCGTCCGTACATTTTCGTGGCCACCGCTGCCAGCAATGTTGAACACTGGCTATATTCCCGCCAAATCCTTCTGCAGCATAGCAGAAGGAACATCCAGCTTCTTGCAGCCCTATTACAAGACCTCGATCGACCTCGGTCAGGTGTCGGTAATGGTGTCTTTGTCACCATAAAGGTATCCTTGACTAATTTGAACTCACCACCTCCAGTCTCAGTGGTAACTAACGCTGACGACCGTTACAGCGCGTATTTAAAGCAAACGTGACTTTCATCCTCATATTGGCGCTAGTATCTCCACTCATACGCGACTGTCGTGCAATCTGAATAGACATCATCTTTCAGATGTAGAAACACGCATACCAACTTTCGTTTATGTCGCACAACTCCTTCCTGATTTTTGCAGTTTTCTTTCCGTTAGTGTAAATCACATCATCAGTCTATAAAAAACTGCCACAGTTTGACGATGTAATTTATGTTATGATAAGGTAACGGTGTATAATTCATGGTTTTATAACCTGTTGACAAGTGATTTTATATTTTACCTAACATAATGTTGTCATACTTTTATGAAACATGATGTTCAGAGGACTGAAACTGGCTGTGTGAATAAATTATTTTATCAGCACCTCAAGGTAGTAATACATTTTTCAAATGTATGAGAGTTATGGGGGCACTACCTCTTGAAAGTATATATTAGGATCTTTAGTATTCTCATTTGTTATGAAACTTGTATAACTATCCTTGGTGTTATTGCTGTTCCATTTGAGCCATGTTTGCCTGTCTGCCTTCTCTCTTCGATCACCTTGTCATTTGCTGTTGTAGAGCATGGACTTTGCTGCAACTGTTTAATATAAAAACGTTGTACAAATTATAAACATAAGATGATGGTCAGAGGACTGAAACTGGCTGTGTGAATAAATTATTTTATCAGCACCTCAAGGTAGTAATACATTTTTGAAATATATGAGAGTTATGGGGGCACTACCTCTTGAAAATATATATTAGGATCTTTAGTTTTCTTATTTGTTATGAAACTTGTATAACTATTCTTGGTGTTATTGCTGTTCCATTTGAGCCATGTTTGCCCGTCTGCCTTCTCTCTTCGATCACCTTGTCATTTGCTGTTGTAGAGCATGGACTTTGCTGCAACTGTTCTTCTATGCAGTATGAACTTTCTAACACAGTACAAAAAAAAGGAAAGCTATGTTCAACTAGAGGATGATTTTGAACATTTCGGTGTTTTATCAGACATGGTTCCATTGGAAGTGCATGTATGGCTTCCTCTGACCTTTGAAATGACTTATCCAATCAGTTACAGGGAGGACTAAAGTTTAACAGGGATTCTGAATAACCGTTGCAAATTTCTGTTTTTCACGGCAACAAAACGTTGCTAGATATGCAAGACCTCACATTAGTGCCAGATGTGCTGTATCTGATTAACTTTGTGTCTCGCACAATCAGCGGCTGGTAAGCTTCGTAAAACTATTTCACAAGTGTAGAAATGTAGCAAGTTCATCGAGATCACCGATTAATGTTTCATCCACTGACGACAGCGAAGTCGCGCTCCCAGCATCTCGCCTGAAGAACGTGAACGGCTGCACTGGTCGTTTCCTCTTAGATCATACGGAAAATGAAGATGAATAAAACAAAGATCATCAACTGAGTATTGCTGAAAAAGCGAGCTTCGCAGATACACCAAGGCCCAGTTGCTTCTCTCGGAAGTCCAACTGAAGCGCTCAGTGGTCTCAGACATATGAAAGTACCACTGAAACTCCGGTGTTCTTGCGTGTCGCACTTAATGTACTCTCTTTTACACGAGCCTCGTAAATTAACTTATGCAGTTAATCCAAAAATTGATTTTGAAGTTTAATTTAATTGCACGTATTTCTCTTAAATCAATTCAATTAAGAAAATTATAATGGTGAGATTCTGTTTTACAAGTACATTTTAGGTCCCCTCGTAATTGTCTTAGTGGACTGGTTCTTAGATCAGAGAAAACTAGCGCCAAACACGCTCCTACAGTACAGTGACAAGTGAAGAGTTTTGGTACTCATTCATCACTTATTTTTAACTACGAGTTATCAAGCATTTTAGTAATATATTATACTGTCATGCAAAAATTTTAATAGATGTGTGGTGCGACAGGGATTACATTATTCGCCGTAACTGGTTAGAGAATACGTCTCTCTCCCCCCCCCCCCCCCCAAAAAAAAAGACATACCACGAAGGAATTATAGGAATTATACAAATGGGACTGAAATCAGTAGCTGTGATGTACCTGTACAGACAAGCTAATGATTACAATTTCAGAAAAAATGGTTCTCCTGAGGGACACCGTGCCAAATTTTAATTTGCGCATTAGATCATACAAATCCTGAGCTGTTTGGAGATCACTGTCCATAATGCTCCAGACGTTCTCAGTTGACCAAGGTGGGGTTTGGCAAACGTGAAGAGAAGCAGTGGAAACTCTTGCCACGTGCGGCCGGGCATTATCTTGCTGAAATGTGAGCTCAAAAAGCTTGCCATGAAGGGGAGCAAAACAGGGGTAAAAGCATTTCTTTTGTTAAGATAATTCTGACAACAATGGCATATGAGTGCTTTGCACCGTGAGTGACTGAGCCAACATTTTATTGAGAGGCCCCCACATGCCTTGCTCATACTGTGGCATCAAGCAGTCGGGCCTGCAAGATGAGTGGTCTGCCAAGCGAGTGGATTTATTCTTAATTCTCAATGACTGATGATGAGCTCTAGTACCCACAATTAAGCTACAAATTATTCTCCTGTTTGAATATTACGCAACGGAAACGGATAACGCACATCTGACTATTAGTAATTTACACATCTCTGAATGTTCATTACGCACTGGCAATACCACATTTTCTTTCTTACCCAACGGCTTTGGTCAACACGTGGCCATCGCACTGAATATTAACGGCGCACACGTTATAAATTCTGGATATCATGACTGCACACTAATCGAAGAACAAGGCCACCAATCTTTTTCTTTTCACTATCTATTTTATTCCGATAAATTCTAATATGATTCAAAGATAACCTAAACACACCATTACACTTTATACAACAATTACACATGAGGAACTCCTCCCAGTGGGCATGGATTTACATTGGTGATTCTCTACCTAATAGTCTCGTAATTATCTAACGCTACAGTACACTTTCTGGATAGGATGGTGGATCTTCTGCTATATCTCACACCTCGACTCTCACACCCATCATCACGAAAATTTCCTCCAGACCGAGCAGTACAAAAAGGAACATGTATAATCCCCTGCCTCTTAACCTATCTTGCTACTCTCCCATGCAAACCACACATACTTAAATTACATGAAATACATCTCACTGGCAACATAAAATACGTCACAAAGAATAGTCACAACGTTAGAATCACTTCGCTTTCAGCTTCCCCACTTCAATTAGAATTCATCCCAGTTTCACACCACACTGCCCCACTTCGTAACTTTTCTTTCCCACTACGAACTCTGGAGAGTATATGCACGTCTACCTGTGCAATGCAAGCCAAGTGGCGTTGATGGATAGACGGCTGACTCACCTTGCTTCTCTCTCAGAGTATTAGAGTTTGAATCTAGCGTCACACGGAAACATAACATGCAAAGTAATATTAAGATCATATTCATCATACACGCGAGTCCTCAACTGATACCTTGGACGAGTACTTCTCTTTATCCTTTGTCTCGTACACAGATTGAGACTCACACAGTACTCACCACGTGGAAGTGCTCGTCTCTAATTTCAAGTCCTGCACACGCCATTTTTCCAACTTATAGTACACACACCAGTAATTCAGCTTAACTTAAGCACTCGGAAGTATTTCAACTTATTGCTACGGGTGGTTTCATTGTGACCGTTGGTCACTTCCGAAGAGTACTACGATCCCCTTAATATTACCTGCCTGACATTGAATTCTCCCCCCCCCCCCCCCAAAAAGTTCCTGAAATAGAGAAATAATTGTTCCAAACTACTCTTAAGTATTCCACATGCATACCATTCTTTCCACTCTTTCGTCTTTACAGAGCACACCTAAGACAGGTCTTACCAACACAAGATCCAGCGCCAGAGTGCTGAAACATGGCCGTTCTTCAGGTCATCTCGCACCTCCGCCGAGGTGGGGGCGCACCGTGCTACCGTATTGGTCAGCCACATTCCAGGCGCTCAAACCACGGGTAAGTTTCTTCTCTTTGGTTCCAACAAAGGTTACCAAAGGACCGTCTCAAAGATGATCATGTATTACACATTCACTATCTGCGGTTAGCAGACGACCATACATTAATTCATTTCACAGATATCACCAAATTGGATGTAGGGATTTATTTTGTGGGAGTGCACATGTGATCAATTAAATAAATAAATTGTCCTTCATTCCTACACTGGTATTCGGCTTCGGTGTATTAAGTAAAACTGAGTATTTATTACAAAAAAATATGTTGTTCTGATAAGAACATTATACCTATTTTCAATGTCGGGCGGTACTGTACCCTTTCAATATTACGTAAGTTAGCAGAAAAATTCTTGTCCAACCAATTAGTATAGATAATTGCTTCCGATGAGGACCTTATCGACCACACGCCCGCTCTAGAGACCCTTTCACTGATTTCTGTCGATTACACTGTTTACATTCATTCTTGCTTGTGACCTCATGTTGCATCTCAAGGAAATCCCATAGAGAGATACACAATGTAAAAGTGTTGAGAGGAGCAAATTTTGAATCTAACGACTACCTCTCCAAAATAAAGCTGTGATTTCTGCCTAGGAACACTAAGAGAACCAAGTCACTCAAGCTTACTAAGTTTGATTTAGAATTACTTTCAACTTGCGACCACTTCGCAGAGAAATTGGAATCACTGGAAAGTAGAGATTGGGAAGAATTGAGGAATAACATAGTTAAAGTTGCCACAGAGACCGCACCATCCATTACTGAAACAAAAGAAACATGCCTGGTGGACAACTACCTGTGAGGAAGCAGTGATGCTGAGACAGATGGCCTGTCTGAAGTGGAACTCGCAGAAGACACTAGAGAACAGAGACAAGTTCATAGAACAACGAAAGCTAACTACCAGAACCATCAGACAAGTAAAACGGCAGTTCACAAAAGCCCATTTGAAACAACTGGACGACGACTGCAATAAAAACAACACCAGGAATTTCTAAACCTAAGCCACTACAGTCCACCTAGCCTTCACTTCAGAGAACCAGATGGGAAGCTAGCGTACAACGATACAGACAACTGCCATCTTCTGGCCATGTACTTCGAAAATCTCCTGAACTGTGCATCACTTGACACTTTCTTTGATTACCATTCCAGCACCAAGCATCCAAACTCGCAACCGCCAACGACAAGAGAAGTAGTAGAAATAATCCAGTCCTTGAAAAACAACAACGCATCAGGAGAAGACTCAATAGTGGAGGAACTATGGAAACAGGCGGGAGACAAGACTGTAAACAAGTTGACGGAAATTCAGAAAACATTTGAGAGACTGAAACATTACCTAGCGACTGGACCTCTGCCTTGATTCATCCCTTACACAAGAAGGGGGACTTGACTGACATCAATAATTATCTACGATTCTCATTGATATCTGTCACATACAAGATTTTCTCCAAGGCCATACTAAACAGAGCCGAATCTCAACTGGACCCACAGCTAAGGGAATACCAGGCAGGACTTAGAAAGGACGTTCTTGTACTAAACAGATACTGAACCTGAAGGCAGTGCTACTACAAGTAAAAATGGCTGGTAAGAAGTATATCGTCATCTTTGTTGACTTCAAGAAGACATATGATTCAGTTGACAGACCTACTCTCATGAAGATCCTGCAAGAACTAGTGTTAGATGAGAAGACCCACAGCCTTATCCAGCAGATTTTAAGCAACTTCAGGTCACGAGTAAAGTTCAGAGGAACCCTCTCCGAAAGTTCTGAAATCTAATCGGGAGTAAAACAGGGAGATGGTTTGTCCCCTCCCCTCTTCAACTGTGCCCTGGAAAAGGCAATAATAGAGTTGCAGAAGGAGTTAGCTCGAGAGGGGATTCCAAATGGTACCTTTCTGGGACATAAGTGCAATGTGCTCAGTGTTGATTGCCTGGCATTTGCCAGTGACCTAGCACTTCTATCAGATTCAATACAAACTTCAGTGAAACAACTCAACGTTCGCAATACAGAAAGCGGCAAAGGTTGGGCTTCATGTATCACTTGAAAAAATGCAAAACATCACGAACATAGATTAATAAGAAAAATACTGGGGCCAGTCAAGGAAGGAGATAATTATAAAAGGCGACACAACCGAGAGCTCTACGAATAGTGCGAAAGAATCACAGATGCAGCTAGGAAAAGACGTCTATCATTTTACGGACATTTTTACAGGATGCATCGTGACAGATTGACTAACCAGCTTCTCTGTTGCTGGAAAAAGAGGAAGACCAAGTCACCATGGTTGATGGAAGTGGAGAAAGATCTTCAGGAACTGGAATAACAGAAGGAAACTTGAAGGATCGGACAGTTCTCAGGAAGAAGCTTAGACAAATAGGTTCCAGGACAGACTACCAAAAAAGACAACTGGTGCCCTCTCTACACAGGAGGGGAAGGAAAAACACAGCCAGAGGATGCGTAACTACTGGGAAAATGTCAAAGCCCACTCCAAACGCAGTAGTTGAATATCGTGGTCCTTAGTTGGCCTATACGAAATGGTTCAAATGGCTCTGAGCACTATGGGACTTAACTTCTAAGGTCATCAGTCGCGTAGAACTAAGAACTACGTAAACTTAACTAACCCAAGGTCATCACACACACCAATGCCCGAAGCAGGATTCGAACCTGCGACCGTAGTGGTCGCGCGGTTCCAGACTGTAGCGCCTAGAACCACTCGGACACCCCGGCCGGCGCCTATACGCAATAATAATAATAATAATAATAAACCCCGTGGACGCCCGGGAAAAGAATAGGCCTCCAGTATGTTCTGCCAGTCGTAAAAGGCAACGAAAAGAACAAGCCACTAATAGGGCTAACCCCCCCTTCTAGTGTGAATAGTTGGTTCAGGACAGAACTAATGAAGCCTCGAACAAGCGCTGTCATGGTTGGGGACGACGCTTGAACCCTATGCCCGTCCACAATGGTAACGACACTGCTAGCCACACGGAAAATGATTTAAATCCAAATAGAGGTCTTTTGCAGGATATGCTTCCTGCAACCACTCTAGAAGGAAAACAAAGACAGAGGATGAGATGGTCAGATGAAGTTAACAGACACCTCATGTTCTGTTATTACCAAGCAACAAACTTAGGAACCAACACAACTGGATACAGATCACAAGTATACACAAAATTTATTACCAGAATTAAAATTTTTAACAGAACAACGACTAGCTGATCAGATCCGTGTAATAATCAAAAATAACAGGATACTCCAGTCAGAATAAGAAAACATCAAACAACAAGTACAAAAAATACTGGAACAAAATAATGTGCAATCAGAAGAAGAAGGAAAAACAGTAATAGACTCGAAAATCCCAGAGCAAACAAACAAAGAACACCACGCCTCAATAAAAACAATCAGTGTAAAACGACATCTTAAGACGGCCACCAGAACAAGCACAAATAGAACATGAAGTGACTCACATGTTAGAAAATGGTTCTAATGGCTCTGAGCACTATGGGACTTAACTTCTTAGGTCATCAGTCCCCTAGAACTTAGAACTACTTAAACCTAACTAACCTAAGGACATCACACACATCAGTGCCCGAGGCAGGATTCGAACCTGCGACCGTAGCGGCCACGCGGCTCCAGACTGAAGCGCCTAGAACCGCACGGCCACATCAGCTGGCGCACATGTTAGATATAGAAGAAAAATTTCAGCTAACATATATAGAATACAAAGACATAAATACAGACATTAGACCATTCTTGCATAGACCACCAAATAACCCACAAGTCGAAACAACAATAACAACTATCAACACAATCATACACAAGAAAATAAATGAAAATACAACTATGGAAGAGTTACAACTACTGGTTTATATACGAGCACTCACTACACTAAATATAGAAACTAGGCAGAGATCAGAACCAACCACCACACAGAAGAAACCCACAAAACCAGCATGGCAACACAGGCTACAGGTCAGAATAGAAAAACTGAGAAAAGTCATCGGACAGCTAACACAATTTGTAAGAAATGAAATATCAGACAAAAAACGAAAAAGGTTCGGTAAAATCTCACAACAAGAAGCGATAGAGCAATTAGATGAAAAGAAGCAGAAATTACAAGCATTGGCCAAACGACTTAGAAGATACATATATATATATATATATATATATATATATATATATATATATATATATGTATATGTATGTATGTATATGTATATATACATAAGGTATTTTCATAGAAGGAAACAAAACCAAACATTCAACACAAATCGAAAGAAATTTTATCAGACAATAGATAACACACTCATTAAAATAGACAACCCACCAAACATAACAGACATGGAACACTTCTGGAGCAACATATGGTCAAACCCTGTACAACATAACAGGCATGCATGGTGGATACAAGCAGAAACAGACACATACAAGATGATACCACAAATGCCTAAAGTGATAATTTTGCAACATGAGGTCACCCGAGCAATTAATTCTACGCACAATTAGAAAGCTCCTGGAAAAGATAAAGTAGCAAATTTCTGGCTAAAGAAGTTCACTTCAACACATTCACGTCTAACTAAATTATTTAACAGTTACATTGCAGACTCATACACATTCCCTGATAGACTTACACATGGAATAACTTATCTGAAACCTAAAGATCAAGCAGACACAGCAAACCCAGCTAAATATCGCCCCATAACATGCCTACCAACAATATACAAAATATTAACTTCAGTCATTACACAGAAATTAATGACACATACAACACAGAACAAAATTATCAATGAAGAACAAAAAGACTGTTGCAAAGGAACACGAGGATGTAAAGAGCAACTGACGATAGATGCAGAGGTGGCATATCAAGCTAAAACCAAACAAAGGTCACTGCACTACGCATACATTGATTACCAAAAAGCTTTTGATAGTGTACCCCACTCATGGCTACCACAAATATTGGAAATATACAAAGTATATACTAAATTGATGCAGTTCCTAAACATAGTAATGAAAAACTGAAAAACCACACTTAATATCAAAACAAATTCAAATAATATCACATCACAGCCAATACAGATTAAGTGTGGAATATACCAAGGAGACTCATTAAGTCCTTTCTGGTTCTTCCTTGCTCTGAATCCACTATCCAACATGCTAAATAATACAAATTATGGATACAATATTACTGGAACATACCAACACAAAATCACACATTTGCTATACATGGATGATCTAAAACTATTGGCAGCAACAAATCAACAACTCAACCAGTTACTAAAGATAAAAGAAGTATTCAGCAATGATATAAATATGGCTTTTGGAACAGACAAATGTAAGAAAAATAGCATAGTCAAGGGAAAACACACTAAACAAGAAGATTACATATTGGATAACCACAGCGACTGCATAGAAGCGATGGAAAAAACAGATGCCTGTAAATATCTGGGATACAGACAAAAATAGGAATAGATAATACAAATATTAAAGAAGGACTAAAAGAAAAATATAGACAAAGACTAACAAAAATACTGAAAACAGAATTGACAGCAAGAAACAAGACAAAAGCTATAAGTACCTATGCTATATCAATATTGACCTACTCATTTGGATTAGTGAAATGGAATAACACAGACCTAGAATCACTCAATACACTTACACGATCACAATGCCACAAATATAGAATACATCACATACATTCAGCAACATGAAGATTCACATTAAGCAGAAAGGAAGGAGGAAGGGGCTTTATCGACATAAAAAACCTACATTATGGACAGGTAGACAATTTAAGAAAATTCTTTATAGAACGAGCAGAAACTAGCAAAATACACAAAGCAATCACTCATATAAATACATCGGCTACACCATTGCAATTTCATAACCACTTCTACAACCCTTTAGATTACATAACATCAACAGATGCGAAGAAAGTAAATTGGAAAAAGAAAACACTACATGGCAAGCACCCGTATCATCTAACACAGCCACACGTTGATCAAGATGCATCCAACACATGGCTAAGAAAAGGCAATATATACAGTGAGACGGAAGGATTCATGATTGCAATACAGGATCAAACAATAAACACCAGATATTACAACAAGCATATTATTAAAGATCCCAAAACCACAACAAATAAATGCAGGCTTTGTAAACAACAAATAGAAACAGTAGATCACATCAGAAGCGGATGTACAATACTAGCAAATACAAAATACCCCAGAAGACATGACAATGTAGCAAAAATAATACATCAACATCTGCCATACAACATAAACTAATAAAACAACACGTTCCCACATACAAGTATGCACCACAAAATGTACTGGAGAATGATGAACACAAATTATACTGGAACAGAACCATTATAACAGATAAAACAACACCACATAACAAACCTGACATCATACTCACCAATAAAAAGAAGAAATTAACACAATTAATCGAAATATCCATACCAAATACAACAAATATACAGAAGAAAACAGGAGAAAAATTGAAAAATACATCCAACTAGGTGAGGAAATCAAAGACATGTGGCATCAGGATAAAGCTGACATCATACCAATTAAACTATCAACTACAGGAGTCATACCACACAATATCCACCAGTACATCAACGCAATACAGCTACATCCAAACGTATATATACAGCCACAGAAATCAGTAATTATTGATACATGTTCAATTACCCCAAAGTTCCTAAATGCAATGTAATATATACCGTACAGTTAAAAGGAAATCACGCTTGATCAAGGTCCGCGTCACTTTCCATTTTTAACCAGACATAACGTCTGAGAAAGGAAAGAAATAATAATAATAATGGCAGCTTTACCTCCATCACCAAGAGAGGTAGTGCAGTGTTCTCGTAGTTGGAGGGTGGTGGTTCAAATCCTGCTCCACCCATCCAAATTTCAGTTGTCCTTGAGACCCCTAAATCGTTTAAGGCGGGTGCTGCGACAATTCGTTTAAAAGGCCACGATCTACTTCCCACCTGTCTCTTTCCCAGTTCATTTCTAATGACCTCTTCGCTAATGGGACGTTGAACCCCAATCTTTGTTTTTACTTTCTTTTCACTTATTATTCTTACCCATATGACCTAGTGGTCTGTCCGTAATGATCTCAACATGGATTGGACGATAAACCAGCATGTAAAGAGGAAGTGCACATGAATGCCTGGAATTGCTTCCGAAGACAATTTTGGTGATGTTTAATGACGGCCATTTTTTTCCACACGATGCCTAACTTCCGGAACATATTCCTCCGGCATTCGTAAATCTTTGCAGGTTGAATACTCGCTGGCCAGTCACGCGGGAGGCGAATAAAAATATTTGTCCCCGATATGAGGTCCAGTAAAACAGGGGCCGACCGGAGGCGGGAGGGCGGCCGAGCGGAAAAAAAGCAGCCCTGGGGATTTCTTGGCAGGACCTGCGGCCGCCAACCCTCGGCCACCCCGCGACCTCATATATGGCGATTAGGAGCAGAAAAACGCGTCGCCGGACAGCGATATATGGTTCCGTCCAGGGCAGAGAACGGAAGAGGGGCGGCCGGTGCGCTGGTGGCATTCCAAGAGGTTTTTCTGCCAGTGGTCACCGGGATTGCTTGTTTACAAGAGGCCATGTTTATAGGGGGCCGAGCCATAAATCAGCTTTATAGCCCTCGGGGGCGCGATGGGAAAGGGTCCGGCGTGGCGCGGCGCAGCCCGTCTCCAGGGGCTGAAGCCCGGAGCTGGAACCAGAGGCCGCGATTCTTCACGGGCGCGCGCGCCGGCCCAGCTGTTCCGGCGATGGCACGTCCGCAGACAACAGCCGCCCCACCCTCACCCACCCCCACATCGATGACTTTACGACCACCGAGTCTAATCCCGAACGTCACTATCTCGGTTTTCGGGGTCCTGTGCCGTGTTTCCCGCTGGGAGACGCGTCGCTGGAGGGACAAAAACGTCGACGCTTTTCTCACCGCGTGAAACAACGTTAGGCAAAGACACTGTGACCTGTCGGCGAGGCTGTTGGGCAGGTGGTCGCGGGACTGCCCTTCCAGATGTCGGCCTGTCCCACGCCCCACTTAGGAGGCTTTGAGATGTAGTCACACTTCGATTTTCATTAACACCAATAGCCATCTACAGCTAGAGAGTTTTAGTTGTTGTTGTTGTGGTCTTCAACTCAAGAGCGGTTTGAAGCAGCTCTCCAAGCTACTCTACCCTATGCGAGTCGCTTCATCGCCGAATACTGCTTAGCGTATTCATCTCTCGATCTCATTCTACGATTTTTACCTCCCACACACTCCTTCAATACTAAATTGTGATCCCCTGACATCTCAGAATGGGTCCTATCAATAGATCTCTTCTTTTAGTCAAGCTGTCCTACGAATTCCTTTACTCCCTGATTCTGATCAGTACCTCCTCATCACTTACGTGATCCACCTATCTAATCTGCATCATATTTCTGTAGCACCACATTTTAAAATCTACTCTCTTCTTATCTAAACTGTTTATCATCCACGTTTCGCTTCCATACATGGCTACACTGGAGACAAACACCTTCCTAAGACTTAACTCTTTATTCGAGGTCAACAAATTTCACTTCTTCAGAAAAGCTTTTCTTGCCTTTGCCAGTCTATATTATATCATCTCTACTTCAGCAATCATCAGTCATTTTGCTCCCAAAATAACGAAACTCATCTACTACTTTAAGTGCCTCATTTCCTAACCTAATTCTCTCAGCATCACCTGACTTAATTAGATTACATTCCATTGCCCTTGTTTTGCTTATGTTGATGTTCACCTATAATCTCCTTTCAAGAGACTGTCCATTCAGTTCAACTGCTCTTCCAAGTACTTTGATGCCTCTGATAGAATTACAATGTTGTCGGCAAACCTCAAAGTCTTTATTTTTTTCCCCTTGAACTTGAATTTCTTCTCCATATTTTTCTTTAGTTTCCGTTACTACTTGTTCAATCTACAGATCAAATAATATCGGGGATATGCTACAGCCCTATCTCTGTCCCTTCTCAACCAATGCTTCCCTTTCATGCTCTTCGACTCTTGTAACTGCCGCTTGGTTTCTGTAGAAGTTGTAAACTGCCTTTCGCTCCCTGCTACCTTCAGAATTCCAAAGAGAGTATTGCACTGAAGATTGTCAATAGCTTTCTGTTTGTCTACAAATGCTACAAACGTAGGTTTGCCTTCCCTTAAACTATCTTCTAGGATAAGTCGTAGAGCCAGTATTGCCTCAGGTGTTCCTACATTTCTCCGGATTCTGAACTGATCTTCCCTATGGTCGGCTTGCACCAGGTTTTCCATTCTATTGTGCAGAATTCGTGTAAATGTTTTGCAACCACGACTTATGAAACTGGTTGCTCGGTAGTTTCACTCCTGTCAGCAGCTGCTTTCTTTGGAATTGGACGTATTACACTCTTCTTGAAATCTAAGGATATTTCGCCTGTCTCATACAGGTTACACACCAAGAATTATCCTATTTAATGGCTCAGTGATTGGGTCTTTCAGTTGGACAACACTTCAACAACTTTTGAGTCATAATCTATTTCCCTTGTCCCACAGTGTAAAGGAGACCAACAGTCTTACATACAATCCGAACTACCTTCTGTTTCTAATGATTCCTCACATTGTTGAGATGTGCAAACTAGATTAAAGACAGACTGAAAATATTTATGGTTCGACTGGGACTCGATCCCGTGATCTCTCAGTTTCCTAGTACACACTGCCCTCCAGACTACCCGGTCCAAACAGTATAGTTGGTTATTAAAGTAAAATCAAAGCTTTCGTATAAAAGCTTTTATTTCACATTACCATATTTTTAAAAAAAGTAAAATGTGTAACTTCCATCACGATCCAGGCTAAGAAAAGAATCTCTGCAGCAACTTGCATCATAACAGGAGAAGTACGCCATTAGACATCGTCTTTGTCTTAGGTACAGACAGTCAGATCACTAGATGACATGTCGTCAGATGTAAACACATGTGTCCGCCATCTTCTGCATCTGCATACATACTCCGCAAGCCACCGTACGATGCTGTACCATACTAATCGTTTCCTTTCCTTTTCCACTCGCAGATAGAGTGAAGGACTACACGCTTCCGTATGAGCCCTAATTCTCATATCTTATCTTCGTGGTTCTTACGTGAAATATATGTTGGTGGCAGTAGGGCAGTTCTATCGTTAGTTCCAAATGCCGATTCTCCAAGTTTGCATTCCTACGACACTTGAATGTTGCTCGAACCTACCGATAACAAATCTAGCAGCCCGCCTATGAATTGCTTCGGTGTCTTCCTTCAATCCGACTTGGTGCGGATCCCAAACACTCGAGCACTACTCACGAAAAGATCGCTCTAGCATCCTATGTGAGGTCTCCTTTACAGATGAATCTCAATTTCCTAAAATCCTCCCAATAAACCGAGGACCTCCCGTCGACAGCGGGGTCATTACAGAAGGAGCACAAGCCCGGATTTGGAAAAGATGGAGAAGGAAAGCGTCCGTGGCCTTCCGAAGGAACCAGATCGGCATTTGCCTTAAGCGATTTAGGGAAATCAAGGAAAATTAAATCAGGATAGTCGGACACTGGTTGAACGGTAGTCCTATCGAATGAGAGTGCAGTGTACCAACCACTGCGCTACCCTGCTCGGTCCCAATACGTCGAAGTCAACCATTCCCCGTGCCTGCCACAGTCCTTACATGCTTGTCTTTGGTCAAGCTCGTCCATATCAAAGATACAGACCCCTCTTCCGTGGAGCACAGATAAAAAAATTTCCTCCAGTAAGTAAAATATAAAAATATATATGATGTAAAAGTTGTTGTAATCAAGTAATCGTGAATATTATGTTATTTTATAGGACAAAATATGAAATTTGCACAAGAAATCCTCGCTGCTGGCTGACAATGGGACCAGCTCTGAAACTAGTTACTGGGAAACAGAACATTCATTCAAAAAGGATGGCTGGTTGCAGTTTCTTCTTCGGTGATATTTAGCTGTAAATACGTTTTATAGCAGAATTTTGTCTAAAACTAACACAATTCTCTCCTTTTTTCACTTTTAGATGTTTCAGTGAGGTTATCACCGTTATCATCAGTGAGTTCGCTTTACTGTCTCTGTCGAATAGTCGGTAGAAAGTTGCATGATAAACATAATAGTTCGGCATTATGATCCCTATATTCATAGCATGTTTCAAAATATCACCTTAACCGCCCAAACTGTTGTTCATGCAGCTGCCTATCATCTGCAGTAGATATCATGTATAGGTACAGTTTGTCATTTGCCAGAAATAATAATTTCTCTGTATTAAACTGCTTTTATGGAACGAAAAAGTTTGATTTAAAATGAAAAGTTTGGTATTTTGGTTATTTTGAGCTTTCTTAATGTTACATTATCTTACTGCAACCAATCTTTACTGTATGCAGCCAACACATCTACGATAATTAACTCTTACTCCTTGTTTACCATGTTTTTTTTTCCCTAAGCTGTTTTAGAATACGTTTTTGCTTGTTTGCTGCGAGGCTATGTTGCTATCGGTGTGCGTTATAAATTCGTGTGTGTGTATGTATGTATGTGTGCCGGCCGTTGTGGCCAAGTGGTTCTAGGCGTTTCAGTCTGGACCCGCGAGACCGCTACGGTCTCAGGTTCGAATCCTGCCTCGGGCATGGATGTGTGTGATGTCCTTAGGTTAGTTATGTTTAAGTAGTTCTAAGATTCAGGGGACTGTTGGCCTCAGATGTTAAGTCCCACAGCGCTCAGAGCCATTTGAATTTGTATGTATGTGTATGTGTGTGAAGAACACTTTCGTGGTTCCCACGTTGCCGTGTCTCTATGAAACTGTATTCGCAAACACACATGGTATAATTGTTTACGAAACATTGAATCTCAAATGATGCGCAGGAAGAGCGATTGTTGGTGTGAGTTCGAATCTCTCTTAATTTTACCGTCATGGTCTTTTCTCGAGATACCCATACGTTGAATCGATATATAGAATTACTCTTCCAGGAACGTACGCTCTCGGAAATCCAACTGTAAACCACAACATACTGACCGCTTCTCTTGAAGCATCTACTGCTGGAATTGTTGAGCATTTCCATGATTGTTTCGGGCTTCCTAAATAAAATACGCCGCTTTCCTCTGGATCTTCTTCATTTTCTCTATCAGTCCTTACCGGTGAAGATCCCTGCTGAATAGCAGCACTGAAGTATCTGTCGGACGGGGATTTTGGCAGCTACCTCCTTCACTGGTAATTTACATTTCCGTAGGATTCTTCCTATCTGTTTCAGTCCGACATCTGCCTTTCATACGACTATTCTTTCTACTTTAAATCGTTCCCTTCGCATACTCCCAGATATTCAAAGGATGTGATTCATTCCAGTAATTCGTCAGGAATTGTGATATCAAGTAACGCCCTCTTAATTATGCACAACATGTTTTGGGGATTAGTCGTTCCTCTCACAAGCGTCCATCATATGAAGTTCTTCCTGCATTTCGCTACAGTTTTTTACAGCTGCGACTTCTCTGTGTACATCATCATCCACCAACAGGCTCGTGGGTCTTTCGACTTAATCGACTAGGTCATTTACATATATTGTGAGTTCAAGATCTCTCTCTCTCTCTCTCTCTCTCTCTCTCTCTCTCTCTCTTTCTCTCTCTTCCTCTCTCTTCCCGGTAAGCCGGCCGAAGTGGCCGTGCGGTTCTAGGCGCTGCAGTCTGGAACTGCGAGACCACTACGGTCGCGGGTTCGAATCCTGCCTCCGGCATGGATGTGGGTGATGTCCTTAGGTTAGTTAGGTTTAACTAGTTCTAAGTTCTAGGGGACTAATGACCTCAGAAGTTGCGTCCCATAGTGCTCAGAGCCATTTTTTCTTCCTGGTAAGGAAAGTATGCTGGTTTTTTCTCCCCGTAGGAATTCTTCAATCTAAATACAAAGCTTGTCTGATACTTGTTATGCAATTTCGAGGTGGGGCTCTAAAATAACGGAACTATTGCTCTAAAATATTTTATTTCAAAAGCATACGTATTTATTTACTGTCACCCTCCATACATTCATTTCCTTTATTCCTACAACGCTCGATGCAAATTTTCCATTGATGGGAACAGTGCGGGAAGCCTTCCTCTGTGAGCTCCTTGCTAACGTGTGCCACTTTCTCTTTCACTACTTCAACCGACTGAAATCTTGTTCATTTTAATGGAGATTTAACCTTGGAGAATAGACAGAAGTCACATGGTGTTAGTAGGTCTAATACAGGGATACAGTACTTTGCTAGAACCCTCTTAATGGACAATATGGCGTTAGCCGGTACATTCTCTTGATGCAGAACCTATGATTACACAATTCAGGTCATTTTTTTCTTATTTTTACACGGATTTCATCAATAATCTTTAGGTCATAAATTTGATTAATTGTTCGAGCTTCAGGAACCCAGTGAGGTTACACAATTCCAGGAACATCGAAAGAAACGATCATCACCGCTTTTAATCTTGATTTGATCATTCGAGCTTTTTTGGCTGTCGGTGGACCCTTGTCTTTCACATGAATGGATTGGTGCTTAGCCTCTGAACAATAAGAGAAAAAGAAATTAGGATCATTTTCAGTGTATTCTAAATGTCAGTACAAACAGCTTTTAACGAGCTCCTTTTTGTTCAATCGTGGTAATTTGCGGCACCAATTTCGCGCATACTTCTCTCATGTTAGATTTATTACGTAATATTTGCCTTACGCATTCTTTCCAAATTCCTAGTTTCAGCAATCGATCGAATACTCGACTGACAGTCGGATGGAATCAGATTATCTAATTCTTCGATCTTTTCATCCGTTTTTGATGTTGAAGAGCGTCCCGATAGTGAGTCATCTTCGACGTCTTCTCGGCCACCTTGGAAACGCTTGAACCACTCAAAAACTCGCGTATTTGATCAACAGTCTTCGCCATACATTCTTTTGGTGTATGACAGGTTTCAGTAGTAATTTTTCCAAGTTTCATGTTAAACTTCACGACACTTTGCTGCTCTGTTATTACACTTATCATTTTTTGCGGAAAAACAAAGTAACAGCTCTTACACAAACGGAGACTACAGCCACATTGATTTATCAACATCACCAGTGATGCCACATTCGGTTCAGATGGCTTCACGCTTGACAGCTACTGGTCGTTCATCTTAGGCGCAAGCGCACTTAGTCTCTGACGGCATTTTACAGCTACACCTCCTATTTTGTTCATTAGGCAACAGTTCTTACTTGTGTTGAACGCCTTCTGGAACTCAAGGAACGCGGCATCGATCTGGACCTCAATATCTATTACCTTCTGGCTCTAGTGGAGAAACGTATATCCACTGCTGGAGTTTTCTGTGTTTGGTATCTGGTATCAAACAGCCATTATTGATATACAACACATCATTAAACAGAATTAATATACAATATCTTCTAGACAAATTACAAAATGGTTCAAATGGCTCTGAGCACTATAGGACTTAACATCTATGGTCATCAGTCCCCTAGAACTTAGAAGTACTTAAACCTAACTAACCTAAGGACATCACACAACACCCAGTCATCACGAGGCAGACAAAATCCCTGACCCCGCCGGGAATCGAACCTGGGAACCCGGGCGTGGGAAGCGAGAACGCTACCGCACGACCACGAGCTGCGGACAGACAAATTACACTTATGTGACAGAAGTTATGGGGTAGTGATATACACATACAGAGATGGACAATGCGTCGTGTATACAAGGTATAAAAGGAAAGTGCATTGCCCGAGCTGTTATTTGTATTCAGGTGATTCATGTGAAAAGGTTTCTGACATGATTGTGGGCGCACGACGTCAGGGTTAAGGCTTTGAAGGCATACTGGTAGCTGGAGCTAGACGCATGGAACATTCCATTTCTGAAATCGTTAGAGAATTCAGTATTCCGAGTCCACAGTGTCAAGAGCGTGCCGAGAATACCACATTTCAGGTATTACCTCTCACAACAGACAACGCAGTGGCCGACGGCCTGCATAGAACGATCGAGAGCGGCGGCGTTTACGTAGAGTTTTCACTGCTAATAGACAAGCAACACTGCGTGAAATAACCACAGAAATCAATGTGAAATATACGGAGAACGTCTCAGTTTGGACAGTGTGGCAAAATTTGGCGTTAATCGGCCATGGGAGCGGACAACTGACGCGAGTGCCTTTGAAAACAGCACTAGATTGCCTGAAGCACCTCTCTCGGGCTTTTGACCGTATCGGTTGGCTCCTAGACTATTGCGAAACCATAGTCTGGTCAGATGAGACCCGATTTAGGTTGGTAAGAACTGGTGCTAGGCTTAGAGTGTGATGCAGACCCCACGAAGTCATGGACCGATGTTGTCAACAAGGCACTGTGCACGCTGGTGGTGTCTCCACAATGGTGTCGGCTGTGTTTACGCATGTTGGACTGGATCCTCTGCTTCGACTGAACCGATCACTGACTGTAAATGGTTATGTTCGGCTACCTTGAGACTATCAGTAGGCATTCTGGAACATCATGTTCCCAAACAACTATGTAATTTTTATTAGTGACAATAAGCCATGTCACTGAGCCACAATTGTTCGAGATTGATTTGAAGAATTTTCTGGACAGTTCGAGCGAATGGTAATGCCACCCAGATTTCCCAACACGAATCCCATCGAACATTTATGGAACACAATCGAGAGGTCAGTTCGTGCACAACATACTGCACCGGCAACACTTTCGCAACTACGGACGGCTATAGAGGAAACATGACTCAGTATTTCCGGAGACGACTTCCAAAGACTTGTTGTGTTCATGCCACGCCGAGATGCTGCATTACACGGGGCAAAAGGAGCTCCGACACGATATTAGGAGGTTGTTGTTGTTGTGGTCTTCAGTCCTGAGACTGGTTTGATGCAGCTCTCCATGCTACTCTATCCTGTGCAAGCTTCTACATCTCCCAGTATCTACTGCAACCTACATCCTTCTGAATCTGCTTAGTGTATTCATCTCTTGGTCTCCCTCTACGATTTTTACCCTCCACACTGCCCTCCAATGCTAAATTTGTGATCCCTTGATGCCTCAAAACATGTCCTACCAACCGATCCCTTCTTCTAGTTAAGTTGTGCCACAAACTTCTCTTCTCCCCAATCCTATTCAATACCTCCTCATTAGTTACGTGATCTACCCACCTTATCTTCAGCATTCTTCTGTAGCACCACATTTTGAAAGCTTCTATTCTCTTCTTGTCCAAACTAGTTATCGTCCATGTTTCACTTCCATAAATGGCTACACTCCATACAAATACTTTCAGAAACGACTTCCTGACACTTAAATCTATACTCGATGTTAACAAATTCCTCTTCTTGAGAAACGCTTTCCTTGCCATTGCCAGTCTACATTTTATATCCTCTCTACTTCGACCATCATCGGTTATTTTACTCCCTAAATAGCAAAACTCCTTTACTACTTTAAGTGTCTCATTTCCTAATCTAATTCCCTCAGCATCACCCGACTTAATTCGACTACATTCCATTATCCTCGTTTTGCTTTTGTTGATGTTCATCTTATATACTCCTTTCAAGACACTGTCCATTCCGTTCAACTGCTCTTCCAAGTCCTTTGCTGCCTCTGACAGAATTACAATGTCATCGGCGAACCTCAAAGTTTTTACTTCTTCTCCATGAATTTTAATACCTACTCCGAATTTTTCTTTTGTTTCCTTTACTGCTTGCTCAATATACAGATTGAATAACATCGGGGAGAGGCTACAACCCTGTCTTACTCCTTTCCCAACCACTGCTTCCCTTTCATGCCCCTCGACTCTTATAACTGCCATCTGGTTTCTGTACAAACTGTAAATAGCCTTTCGCTCCCTGTATTTTACCCCTGCCACCTTCAGAATTTGAAAGAGAGTATTCCAGTTAACATTGTCAAAAGCTTTCTCTAAGTCTACAAATGCTAGAAACGTAGGTTTGCCTTTTCTTAATCTTTCTTCTAAGATAAGTCGTAAGGTCAGTATTGCCTCACGTGTTCCAACATTTCTACGGAATCCAAACTGATCTTCCCCGAGGTCGGCTTCTACCAGTTTTTTCATTCGTCTGTAAAGAATTCGCGTTAGTATTTTGCAGCTGTGACTTATTAAACTGATAGTTCGGTAATTTTCACATCTGTCAACACCTGCTTTCTTTGGGATTGGAATTATTATATTCTTCTTGAAGTCTGAGGGTATTTCGCCTGTCTCATACATCGTGCTCACCAGATGGTAGAGTTTTGTCATGACTGGCTCTCCCGAGGCCATCAGTAGTTCAAATGGAATGTTGTCTACCCCCGGGGCCTTGTTTCGACTCAGGTCTTTCAGTGCTCTGTCAAACTCTTCACGCAGTATCTTATCTCCCATTTCGTCTTCATCTACATCCTCTTCCATTTCCATAATATTGTCCTCAAGTACATCGCCCTTGTATAAACCCTCTATATACTCCTTCCACCTTTCTGCTTTCCCTTCTTTGCTTAGAACTGGGTTTCCATCTGAGCTCTTGATGTTCATACAAGTGGTTCTATTATCTCCAAAGGTCTCTTTAATTTTCCTGTAGGCATTATCTATCTTACCCCTAGTGAGACAAGCCTCTACATCCTTACATTTGTCCTCTAGCCATCCCTGCTTAGCCATTTTGCACTTCCTGTCGATCTCATTTTTGAGACGTTTGTATTCCCTTTTGCCTGCTTCATTTACTGCATTTTTATATTTTCTCCTTTCATCAATTAAATTCAATAATTCTTCTGTTACCCAAGGATTTCTATTAGCCCTCGTCTTTTTACCTACTTGATCCTCTGCTGCCTTCACTACTTCATCCCTCAGAGCTACCCATTCTTCTTCTACTGTATTTCTTTCCCCCATTCCTGTCAATTGTTTCCTTATGCTCTCCCTGAAACTCTCTACAACCTCTGGTTCTTTCAGTTTATCCAGGTCCCATCTCCTTAAATTCCCACCTTTTTGCAGTTTCTTTAGTTTCAATCTGCAGTTCATAACCAATATATTGTGATCAGAATCCACATCTGCCCCAGGAAATGTCTTACAATTTAAAACCTGGTTCCTAAATCTCTGTCTTACCATTATATAATCTATCTGATACCTTTTAGTATCTCCAGGATTCTTCCAGGTATACAACCTTCTTTTATGAGGTATCCCACGAATTTTGTCACCTGACTGTATAAAGTTTCCAGCCACATTCTTCTGGCTCATCCTATAAAGTACTATATGGATTTTAATACAGTTTTGTTAGCAAAAAACAGACAGATTCACGCGGAAGTTATTTTCTATATAATTTATTGTTTATAGTAACGATGTGTGTAATAACCGTATTTAACTGTCATTTAGAGTGGAAATGATGGGGGCGGCGTGTTGGTCAGTACAGAGGAGGCGGTACCTGGAGGGAAAAGCAGTAAAGCAAACAGCCGCCGCAACTCCAGAGAGCAGTTAAACTTGACCACAATCTACTCGTATTAACGCTACAACGTCGAAAATTGACATTTTGAGAACCGTAGTTGCAGTCCTAAAATACTTCTAATGTAAAACACCAACGAACCTCAATTACGGTTTCAAAAGTTTTATTTGTATAATACCATGACCGGTTTCGGATTTACGTCAAAACCATCTTCAGATGGCTGCTGCAGGTTTTCTTCCTTTCTTGATGGGGCTTCATTTGTAATCGTTTTTGATCTGCTCTACGACGTTAGACAGAAAATATTTTGTTTCCAGTTCGGCAAAATTTACAAGAGACTGAGCTCTGCACGTTTATCTGATGAAAATCTCGATGCTGAGATACTTTGATTAAAACTATTGCAGTCAATAACCGATATGAACCAACTATAGTGGACAATATTTTCAAAAATAAAGCCAGTAATAGAATCGCTACTCTTGGCACTTCTCCAAGTAACAAACGTAATAAAAAACAAAATTTCTTTCTATACCATTTTAGGACCTTTTTCTTACAGGATTCACCGAATACTACAAAATAAATACGACTGTAAAGCAGAATTTTCGACCATTTATTGCTGTCATTTATTGTGATGGCAAATTTGCAATTACTGAAGTGTTTATTTTCTCTGAATACGGACGAGTGTACTAAAAGAAAGAATATGTCCATATTTAGTAAGAAAAAACAACACACAAGCTATAACATATCACTACGTTCAACAGAAACAGCGAAGTGTATCTTTTACATTACAGTTACTTTTGACTCTCAGACTTTATAGGAAGTGATCTTACACATTTCTGCCACACATGTCAATTTATGCCACGACAGCATTATTCTTTTTTCACGATTTGAAACCAGGACATTCTTTCTTACAAAACTCAGTAGTCTATGAAATTATACGGGACACATGTCCAGCCTGCTACGTAGGACAAACAGGTCGAGCGATTGTTGTTAGATATTAAGAACATCTCCCAGGAAAAAAAGATACAAAGGTACATAACTGGGCCTTCGCTGGTAATTTATTAATTACAAGTCATGAGCCTACAACAGTTGATGACGTCAGTATCCTTCACACCAGAGAAGAAAAGCTGCAGACTTAATATCCTTGAAGAATTAGAAATTTTCATACATCTTTCTGTTAATGATGAATACGTTATGAGTGAACAGTTTAAGCTACGCAATAAAAATTTCTTCGGTGGTATAGAGCCCTTATATCGAAACGTGAAAAACTGACTCTTCTTCTTCCTCAGAATAGACTCTAAAATCTGGTCTCCCTCCCTTCTTTTTATTTATTACACGGTAATTATTTTCATACGAAATGTATATATTAAATGCTGTTGCACTGTCCTGTACAAATTCCAACTTGAATTATACTGGCTACTGACCTGTGAGATGAACACTTATCCTATTTAAAATATTTTTTTTTTTTTTTTTGTAATTTAAGCAGCTGATTTCTTCGATTGTTAATAGACGGGGCGAATTGTTTCGTTTGCACGTTGTGGCGGCTTCGGCTTGCGAGCCTCTCAGCCTGATGCCACCTGCAGTGCATGTTACCTCTTCCGACACATAACGGCGTATAGTACCCTAAGCCATGTAGCTATATTTTACTGACAATTACCAATTTTATGTCTGTTCCAATGTTTGTATTTTTATGTACTTTGAATATTATCTTCTTATGAAGTATTAAATCTGTTCATCTGTTACATGTGACTGTAGTCTTGTCATAAATCTGTTGGGTATAATAACCATGTGTTCTTGAGCTTCCTCTGTGGTAATGGTTTTGCAATCTTTTTAGGTGACTGTTTGGATTTCTGATGAAGACACCCTTAGTAGGTGACGAAACCAAGTTCAAGTAAAATCTTGTTGTAATCAGTTGGCTGTGTTATACATATCATATTCTTTTGACCTCTATTTAAAAAACCATGAAAAGGTTTTAAAGGTAGTAAAATGCGAAATGTGGTAAAAATTACGTGCTGTGTAAATCTGTCTGACGAAGTTCTCATGTGTTTATGTCATAGATTTTAAAATTAACACATTTTTGGACGTGGATTATGTGACGCTTTTCAGTTTACGGGAAAACGCTTTAAACCACAACATTCTATGTTCAGTGACAGCCCACATGAGCGTGGCTCAGCTTCACATGAGTAACATGGATAATATTTTCAGCGATGTTGCAGTGGTAAATATGTTAGGTTCCGATGCTGTGAGAGTATGTAGGCCATGACGATGTTAATAAAGGAACGTGGATTTGCCCATGCTGAGAGAGGGTACTGGCTGGGGTCCGAGGCTGGAGCACTCCGCCATTCTGTTAAGCGAAAAATAGGGGGTTTTTCCCTTAAAAGAGTGTGTGAAACTTGCCCCCTCTACGTAAAGCCACTCAACTGACAATCTCATTTTAGTATGAACTTAGATAAGACATATTTGCATGGAGGCGTACTCACAACGGGGCACTGGAGACAATTTAGTGATGTGAAATTTTATTCCTTAAGCACTGATGACATCGTGGAAAAAGAGCCGATCGTTTTAACTCAAACTGTTAGCTGTGCTAGTAAACAGTGCAAATGGAACAAGATCCTTCCGATCATTACACTACGAAAAAGTACAGCTTTCATAACGTAAGCACTGAAATACGCTGTTTAGTCAGAGGTACACGATAATAATGCATAAAAATTATTGATTAAGCTTAAGCGTAAATAATCATCACCACTAAAATCAAAAGCTTCCACTTAATGTCCAGTAAAGCCCATCTGTATCTCTGCCACACATTTGCCGCCGTTCTAAGAATGCTTCGATCGTTCTACATATTACAAATTCCGTTTGACAGTTTTGCACAATGGGAATATATATTTCAGTCATGATTTTAATTTACAATCAGTAGGGCACTTACATTCAGTTAGGTCTGTAAAAAGGAATTTCTCCAACGAATGGGCTATAGACATCGCTTATATGATCATTTCATATGCAACAAAATAGTATTCAAATGCTTTGTGAAATTAAATCTTTATATCGTTTTCACAAGCAAAACAAACTTGCAATTTAATAACACTGTATTTTATCACATATGTAGTTCATTGTCCTTAAAAAATAGATAATTGTATATGCATTCACTTTTGTTTCTGATAGAAAAAACTTTCAGCATTCACACTGCATGAGCCATGCTAGACTGTAACAGGACTACCCACCAATTATCAAGTGACCATTAATGTCTCATGTGAGCAATCGAGATCAGAAGTAATGCCTTGTTTAAACAGTTACTTGTAACTTCAGTAACAGTTAAATAAATGGAATTGTGTGGTCATACGTATTGCATCATTTGCAAAACCAGGTGCCCACGTCGATACCGCTTACTGTTCTAGGACGTTGTCATGAGAACTATTCATTTAGGATGCACTAAATACACTGTTAAGCACTCAAATACTCTTCATCTGTGTAGTTCTTCTTCTGCAGTGCCTATGTCACTTGTTTCAGACGACTATTTCGCTGCTGTATGCTGAGGAAGTTTGATTTTCTTCCTCTTTTGCATGTTTACTTCACACACAGTGTACAACTTTTTCCTGATATGAACAACAGCGTCTTGAGGCAATGTGTCTGGATCGCGGGGAACATCTTTGGGTTCAAATGGCTCAAATGTCTCTGAGTACTATAGGACTTAACATCTGAGGTCATCAGTCCCCTAGAACTTAGAACTACTTAAACCTAACTAACCTAAGGACATCACACACATCCATGCCCGAGGTAGGATTCGAACCTGCGGCCGTGGCTGAAGCGTCTAGAACCGCTCGGCCATACCGGCCGTCCATCTTCTGGTGAGACTAAAAAACAAACTGATGCGTAGCATTGGCGTGGCACGTCAAAGTTTTTAATGAACATAAACTACACTGAAGCACCAGAGAAACTGGTATAGGCATGTGTTCTCAAATACAGAGATATGTAATCAGGCAGAATACGGCGTTGCGGAGGCAACGCCTATAGAAGACAAGTATGTAGCAAAATTGTTAGATTGGTTACTGCTGTAACAATGGCAGGTTATCAAGATTTAAATGAGTTTGGTCATAGTGTTATAGTTGGCGCACGAGCAATGGGACACAGCATCTCCGAGGTAAGGAGGAAGTGGGGATTTTCCCTTACGACCATACCACGAGTGTACCGTGAATATCAGGAATACGCTAAAACATCAAATCTGCGACATCGCTGCGGCCGGAAAAAGATCCTGCAAGAACGGGACCAACGACGACTAAAGAGAATCGTTCAGTGTGACTGAAGTGCAGCCCTTCCGCAAATTTCTGGGGATTTCAATGCTGGACCGTCAACAAGCGTCAGCGAGTGAACCATTCAACGAAACATAATCGATATGGGTTTTCGGAGCCGAAGGCCTACTCGTGTACCCTTGATGACTGCATTATACAAAGCTTTACACCTTGCCTGGGCCTCTCATCACCGACATTGCACTGTTGATGACTGGAAACGTTTTGCCTGCTCGGACGAGTCTCGTTTCAAATTGTATCGAGTGGATGGACGTATATGGGTATGGTGACAACCTCATGAATCCATGGGCCCTGCATGTCAGCAGGGGACTGTTCACGCTGGTGGAGGCTCTATAGTGGTGTGGGGCGTGTGCAATTAGAGTGATATGGGATCCCTGATATATATAGATACGACTCTGACTAGTGACACGTACCTGTGTGATCACCTGCATCCATTCGTGTCCATTAGGCATTCCGACGGACTTGAACAATACCAACAAGACAATGCAACATTCCACACGTCCAGGGTTGCTACAGAGTGGCTCCAGGAACACTCTTCTGAATTTAAATACTTCCGCTGGCCACCAAGCTCTCCAGACATGTACATTATTAAGCTTATCTGGGTTGCCTTGCAGCGTGCTGTTCAGAAAAGACTTCCTGTCCCTCGTACTCATACGGATTTATGGACAGTCTTGCTAGAGCCATGGTGTCAATTCCCTCCAGAACTACTTCAGACATTAGTCGAGTCCATGCCACGTAGTGCTGCGGCACTTCTGCGTGCCCTCGGGAGCCCTACACGATATTAATCAGGTGTACCAGTTTGTTTGGCTCTTCAGTGTATGATTACACTACTTCTGAAGCAGCAGTTTCCAAAAATAAAGAAAACTCGTGCAACATAAGAATTAGCACAGAGCAGAATAATCATACAAGCACAAAAAAGAATTAGTATGTTGGAAATTTTAAATGAATAATCTACTGCTTAGTTACAACATTCACTCGCTGGATTATCTCAACGTGAATATTTAATATTTAAATATATAATGCGTAGACAGCTGCTGTCACTCAAGCTGTCAACAGCAAAGGATAACAAGTGTAACATCAAATAAATTTGTATCATACATCTTGCTTGTAGTACTAGAAGTATGATTAAGTAAAGTAACATTACTGTCAAACATTCTTCTGCAAATACCAATTTTTATGGAAATAATTAGAATCGTAAAACTACACAAAGTCCAATTTAGACTTTCGGTCTATTACGTTACTGTTAGTTTCAAAATGAATGTATGATAGCAGAGCACTTTTTTGTTGGGACAGGGTGGGAGGACGTGTTGTGTGGTCCCACTCTCCGACGTTTATGAAATCCCCCCACTGCTGTGTACAGAACCGCTGTAAAAGGCAGGCCGCGGTGGTCTAGCGGTTCTAGGCGCTCAGTCCGGAACCGCGCGACTGCTACGGTCGCAGGTTCGAATCCTGCCTCAGGCATGGATGTGTATGATGTCATTAGGTTAGTTAGGTTTAAGTAGTTCTGAGTTCTAGGGGACTGATGACCACAGATGTTAAGTCCCATAGTGCTCAGAGCCGTTTGAACCATTTTGAACCATCGCTGTAAAGGTGGTGCCCTCTGGTTTGCTGTTTTCGCTAACTGAAGAGTGCAGCAGACAGAGACGCGGTTTTCTCTCGGGTGACATGTAACAGTGCGGAACGAGCTAGCAGTATGGGCTGCCTCGTTGTATCGCCGAGGTTTGAAGTCATGAATTGGACCTTGTGACAGGCTTTCCGTCGTGCTGCCATGGGCAGTACACTGGAGTTGGGTGGTGTTTAGTATTTTTCCGTGTAGCTCGAGTGCTTCAAGTATTTTGTTCTGTTTGAGCGTGGTTCCTCTTTCGCCGATTGATGGAAGCATCAGATAGTATTCTTACTTTCTGCCAGCTGCGGCGAGAGTAGCTTTTTGTAGAGACCGGCAAGCTGACGTCTCTGTGGTTTGCGGTGAATGAAGTGTGTCCTTGTATTCCTAGTCTCTCGTGAATCACTTGTTCTGAAAAGCATTGACTCACTGGAAGTGGTTTAGCAAACTTGGTTAGGAATAAGTGTTGTGTTCGTTTGGTGTGCGAAACCGCGTGTAGAAATAGTTTCTAATTTTGTGTTGGTATCATGTTTTTCACTAGTGAGTGTCTGTGTTGCTGGCAGATTTTGGCACAGCGTCTTGTGAAATAGTTTTCATACTTAGTGTGGTTCGCAACGTAACGTGACATTCCTAATAGGATATTTTTGTTTTCCATGCTTACGAAAGGTTTGGAGGTTTAGTCCTCGAAAGCTGTTTCCCAATCCTTGGTACTGTCTGCAGTACATAGAGATCTGAGTTGTCTTGTTCGATTGAAAATCTGTATTCGATTTCTTTAATAGTGACTGCAGCATTTGCGTAGTGAATTTAGTTACGCGCAACGAAATTGGCACAATGTCAGATCATGTGCAGTATGCACCTCGAAATGGAAGTGTTTCAGAATTCAAATGGTTCAAATGGCTCTGAGCACTATGTGACTTAACTTCTGAGTGGCCGAACGCTCACTCGGTGCCCTTGATGACTGCACAGCACAAAGCTTTACGCCTCGCCTGCGCCTGTCATCACCGACATTGCACTGTTGATGACTGTTCGGACGATGGACGTATACGGGTATGGGTATTCCTCTACTTAAACCTGACTAACCTAGGGACATCACACACATCCATGCCGGAGGCAGGATTCGAACCTGCGATCGTAGCAGCAGCGCGGTTCCGGACTGAAGTTCCTAGAACCACTCGGTCACAGCGGCCGGCGTTGCAGAATTGTTCTTCTCCACTGTCAGATTGAGTGGTAACGTATTTCGAAATCTGAAAGTACTGGCTAGCCTAGCCATGTTCTGTCAGCACCAGGTTAGGATTTCCTTCCTGCAGCAGGCACCGACAAGTTGTTGTCACAGTGGGTTTGTAGTGGGTTTGGCTGGTGTATGCGTTTCTGGTCTATCATGTATCACATGTTCGGGAATCTGTTATAGCGCTGTTGTGAGTGGTTCCAGTATGACGTCTGTTCGCTGATTAGGAACACATTTTCTGTGTGTGTCTTGATATTCCAACTTCGTGAGAGGTTAGTGGCTTACAGTTTCTGTGTCTAATGTACTGTATTAACTGACATATTTTGAGATTCTTGTGACACCTGTTTGGAATCTGAAAACGTGTCTCAGTGAGTTTATTGACAAGAAAGGAATTTTTGCATGTCATTCGAGAGGAAGACCAGAAAGCCTCGAGTGAGTACTATGTGGAACCTCGAGCAACTAAATTAAGACTGGAGGCACCATTGCCTGTTATTCGATGTTGTGTTGTGTTGTTATTCGATGATACATGGTTCCCTACAGTCGTGTTCTGCAGAATATGATTTTTTAATTTAATGTAATTAATTTTTTTTTTTTTTTTTTTACTGTTGGGCGTCTCAGTGGTATGATACAAGTAGTGAGTTTATTGATAACAAACCAATTTTGGAATTCCATTCGATAGGGAGACCAGAGAGCCTAGAATGTGTACTATGTGGAACCTCGAGCAACTAAATTAAGATTGGAGGCACTAGTGTGTGTTATATGATCACTTTGTGTCGTTGTTTGATGATACACGGTTTCCTGCAACCGTGTTCCACAGAATATGATTTTGTTGACCGTTGGGTTGTTGGACGAACATGGTGGGTGAGCTCAGTCGCGTTGTCGTTTTGTGCTACTCTGTTTTTGCCTTGAATATTTTCGTCGTAATTTTGATACTACTTGTGTGCTGAACACGCGCCCGCGCATTTATGGTAAGTCGACGACGTGTGCTGATCAGCTTATGGCTTGGGGCATGCCGTTGTTTGTTTTAGCTGGTTCTAAGGAACGAGATCCTTGTTGGTTGTGTTACATGAACAAGGGCCTACGGTATACTTTTCTGTGCAGCTTATTTTACAGACGCGAGCATATTTATTAAGAAACTTCCTGGCAGATTAAAACTGTGTGCCCGACCGAGACTCGAACTCGGGACCTTTGCCTTTCGTGGGCAAGTGCTCTACCATCTGAGCTACCGAAGCACGACTCACGCCCGGCCTCACAGCTTTACTTCTGCCAGTATCTCGTCTCCTACCTTCCAAAATCTGCCAGGAAAATTCATATCAGCGCACGCTCCGCTGCAGAGTGCAAATCTCATTCTGGAAACATCCCCCAGGCTGTGGCTAAGCCATGTCTCCGCAATATCCTTTCTTTCAGGAGTGCTAGTTCTGCGAGGTTCGCAGGAGAGCTTCTGTAAAGTTTGGAAGGCAGGAGACGAGATACTGGCGGAAGTAACGCTGTGAGACCGAGCGTGAGTCGTGCTTCGGTAGCTCAGATGGGACCGGCACGGTAGCTCAGGTGTTCGGTCAGAGGGTTAGTCGCCCTCTGTAACAAAAAACTGAGTAAACAGATCAACGATGAACCTAAATGGGTGTCATGGGACGTCCGCCCCGAACAAATGGAACGAACAAAAAAAAAAAAAAACAAAAAAAAGATGGTAGAGCACTTGCCCGCGAAAGGCAAAGGTCCCGAGTTCGAGTCTCGGTCGGGCACACAGTTTTAATCTGCCAGGAAGTTTCATATCAGCGCACACTCCGCTGCAGAGTGAAAATCTCATTCTGGAAATATTTATTAAGCTTTGCCCTTGTGTTGCGTTAGGAAAAGGGACGTGTGTTTGCTGTCGTGGTCGTTCTCTTTTGCCAGTGGCTGTCTTGAGATCCTATCTGCAAAGTCCTACAGGGAGAACAGTTCTAAATCTTTAGTGAAAAATTTGTGCAGAGAACTGGTTACCACCAAAGCTACTGCCATATGCTGGGATTTACTGTTAGTGTTGGTCAGGCTATTGCTTGTTTCGTTATTTGACCAGACTAGCGCTTGTTTATTTATAACGGGCTGAAGTCACCGACATAGGTTGAAAGCCTAGTTTGACCTACGGCTAGTGCCGATTACCTCAGTCACATTTGTCATGAGAGGCTGATGGCATAGTTTTAAGTCATGTTAAGGTGAGTAAAGTTAATAAGTGAGTGCACTTGCTTAAGTATCTGTGGGCGTAGTTAAGAGAGAGGCTGCTACTCTGTTTACTAATATCTAATAACTTTTATTACTAAGTGGGCTCATGTAAAAATCTTATGTAAATCCTTGCTTGTAAACGCTAGTTTTTAAACAATTATGCACGTTGCTAGCCCGTTTAATCTTTATTGAGACCATAACTTATATTTACTGTAATTCCGATTAAGTTTTAGGACAATGCTCGATCGAATGCTTTGATGTGATGTTAAGTGACCTCGCCCACAGGTAAATTTGCTTGCTTAGTCATATCTCTGTTTCCAGAGTAAGAATATATCCGTTTACCGTACACCATCTACTCTCAGTAACTGTTGGGTGCGTGCCGTAGTTGCTACCGACGTCATGCTAGTCAAGATGGCCATGTACTCATCCGATGGTATCAGGTGTTCCGACTTGGCGGCGTATCTGAAGATGTTATTTTAGGGAAACTTGAATTTAAAAAATGAAATTAAGGATAAAAAGTAAATGTGTGTCGGCCCAACAACCTTCAGTTGCAAATAATACGTGGCGCCACTTCCCAGTCACATTTTTGGCCATTTCATGGTAGTAGAGCATGGTTGTGGTAACGGGAGACTGGGGTGGTTTGGACTGATGGTGTATTTAGGAATTTGTTTTAAGGTTGGTTTTGGTGTTTCATTCGGTGTTCCTGACTTGTAAACTGCTGAAGAGGGAGGAACTAAGGCGTGAGTTGCGTGTCAGGGGTGTCAGTGGTGGTGATACAATAGTTGGAACAACCTGTAGTATTGGACATATGGGCAGTGCCGACCAACCTAGCTCCGAGAAAACACGGTTGTGATTAAGGTATATTACTATTTTATTTTAAAATTGGACTACCATTCTTGTCCATGGGTAGTCCATGTTTTCGTTTTTTTGGGGGGGGGAGGGGAGGGGGGAGGGGAGGATGTGGTTCTCCAATCCGTTGTTGTTAAAATCCCACCGCCTGCCGTGTACATAGCTTCTTTCAAAGTGACGCTACCTGGCGGCTGTTTTCGCCACCTATGGCGTGCAGCGGCCAAAGACCGAGATTTCTCTAACACTTCGACGATTTCGTGGCACGTCGGCGAACTCATTACGCGAATTCTGCAAACGACACTTCCAGAAATCGTGTGATTTGCATGTTTCTTGTGTAGAGAAATCAAACACACGATTTCACTCGGATTGCGGAACTCAAATCTCTGTGGACAGGTGACAGTACAAAGCATTGGGAATAAACCTTTGACGATTAAACATTCAAAAGTTTCGCACGTGTAGCTATCGTAAATATCCCATTAGGTATGGTATGTCACGCTAGAAACCTTGACAAGCGATCATAAAGATTTCTCTAGATATGGTGCCCAAAACCTGCCTGCAGCACACAGGCTTACTGGTGCAAAACATGAGAAAGACACAAAATTAAAAACTATTTCTACACGGGATTCACACACAAAACCAACGCAACACGTATTCCTAATCGCTAACCACTTGTCGTTTGCTAAACTACTCGCATTGGAGCCGACGCATTTCAAAATACCCGATTCACGGTACATTAGGAATGCAAGCACACACTTCATTCACCACAAACCAAGCAGACATCAGATTGCCGGCCCCTACAAGAAGCAGCTTTTCTCACAGTTGGCAGAGATCAAGAACACCATCCGATTCTCACAACATTACGATTGAGTAACCACGCTCAAACAGGAGGGAATTCGTGAAACACTTCAGCTACACGGAGCAATACTAAAGAGTTTGCAAACGTCATTGTACTGCCCATGACCGCACAATAGAAAACATCTGTTACAATAACCAATAATACGTAATCGCATGCTTCGGCGATACTAAGAGGAAAAGATGTCAACCCCCAGACGGTCCAAACTCCATATCACTCGAGAGAAGGCCCTATCTCTGTCCACTGCGCGCCTCAGGCAGCGAAAATAGCCGCCAGAGAACCTCACTTTTGCAGTAGCGCCGTTTAGGGTGGGTGGCAGCGTTTCAAATCCAGCGGAGGATGGGACCAAACGACACATTCTGCCATCCCCCCTCCCTCCTACCCTCCCAAACAACTAGGACTTCCTCTGGACAAGAATGATAGTCCAATTTTAAAACGGCAACATACGCTACTCACAACTGACGCTTCGCCGCGAGAGGTAAGTGGCTCTGCCCATACCTCCAGCACTTGATGTTGTTAGCCTTTTGTTCCATCACCACTAACACCCCAGCCATGCCTCTCATGCCTCGGTGCCGGCTTCTTCGGCAAATGTTTGCAGGCCAGAAACGCATTCTGAAACAGCAAAACCAACTTTGAAACCAACTGTCAAACAACCCATCGGCCCACATCACCACAATTTCCCATTACCAAAACCATGCCATGCTACCATTGAAGCGGTAGGGAGTTGGTTGTGAGTGGAAAGGTACTGGGGAACCAATATATAGCATAATTTAACAATATTTTACTAAACACAACCAAAATTTTTGCAGTGAGAAGAAAATTATGTAATCGTAAACAAATTTTAATGTTTTAAGAACAACTTGCAGCACAAGTAGTTTACAAGAAATTAGATCATAGGATACAATCAAATTAACAGCTTATGTGAAAACAACAATGCCTTGCACGACAACCAAATTCTGAATAGTTACAGCAAAAAAAAAAAAGGTATTGCCAGTCAAATTATTTTTAAAAACTTAAAATCAAACAGTGGAAAATCCAGGATGGAATAACGACAATATTATGATGGAAAACATTGCTACTTACCATTTAGAGATATTTCTATTGCAGATAGAAGCAACTAAAAGGCTGCCACACATGTTCAACTTTCTGCCAAAAGATATTTTTTCTAAAGTAGACAACACACACACATTCACACAAGTACAACTCACCCACAGATGACCAGTATCTCTGTCCACTGTGGCTGGAGTGAGAGCAAATGCACCTGATGGGAGAAGCAGTCTGTGTGGTGGTGTAAAGATTGTTTTTTCTTACAAAGGGTGATTCATGACCTTCTCACCTTTACAGCAATAAAGAACGTAAACAAGAAATAAATGCCATGAAAAGAAATTGTTAAGCAGAGGCTGAACTGGGGTGGGGACAGGTACCAGGGTAGGTGTGAAGAAGGTAAAGATCTGCTTGTGGGAGCATGCAGGGATATGGTGATAAATGGTAGGGCAATCTGTGATCTGTACTGAGTGTGAGGACACCCTATCCACATTCCTCCACGACCCTAACACCTTTTACCCATTCACTTCATTTGATCCTCCTCAACGTAACAAGCCAGCTTCCTCAATGTTGACCTCCACCTCAAAGATGGCTATATCAGTCCCTCTGTCGACATAAAACCTGCTAACCACAAGCAAGAGCTCCAGTTTTGCAGCTGTCTTCCATTCCATACTAAGAAGTGCTTTCCATACGAGATAGCCACCTGTGGCTGACACATTAGCTGTGAAGAGTAGTCCCTCTTCAAATATATCAAGAGTCTCACTGTGGCCTGCAAAGACCAAAACTACGCCCCATCCTTGTACAGAAATAGATCTCCACATAACCACCTTCCACATAACCACTGTCTGGTCACGAAGGAGCAATCATCTCAAGACTCAGTACTGCCCACGACTGTAGGAACTGAACACACTCTCGACCAGGGTTTTAACTAACGCTCGCCATTCCCTAAAATGAGTAATATCCCATCCACTACCCATCCAAGCCCTCCTATAGAGGCATTCTGCTGCGCAACAAACCTACACAATATAATTGTTCATCCCCACTCTACCCCTGCTTCCAGCGCCTTGCGTCATGGTTCGTATCCCTGCAACAGACCTATATGTAAGACCTATACCACACATCCTTCCACTACCACCTGCTCCAGTCAGTCACAGGCAACACTGGTTCCTTTAGGGTAGGGCTACCGGTGAAATGAGCCATGTGATCTACAAACTGAGCTGCAACCACTGCATAGCATTCTACATGGGCATGACAACCAACAAGATAGCTGTCTGTATTAATGTCCACCGACAAAATGTGGCCAAGAGACAGCTGGACCACTCAGATTGTAAGCATGCTGCCCAGCGCAAAGCAATGACTTCTTCACAGCCTGCGCCATCTGGAACCTTCCTACCAACACCAGCCTTCCTGAATCACGCAGCTGGGAACTCCCTCTGCAATATATCCTACGTTCCTCTAACCCAACTGACCTGAACCATCGCTAGTCCCTTTCACTCACTCCAGCGCTACACAGTTTTCTATTCCAAAAACGCACCCCCTAGTCTTTCCCCTCCTCTACTTCTCTCCTTTTCCACTCCCCTTCCGCCTCAAAAATCTCGACTGCACCTAGCTGCCCTTCCTTGTCCCCATCACATTCCTGTATCCCATACCATGCTATTCCTCACCCTCCCTGCCCTTGCCTCTCTACCAGTACCACCCAGATTGCATCTCTCATCAGGTGCAGCTGCTCACAGTCCGGCCTCAGTGGCCACAGACAGTAATCATGTGTGTGTGAGAGTTGTGCTTGCATGAATGTGTGTGTGTTGTCTTTTTTATAAAAAGGCCTTTTGGCTGGAAGATCAGTATATATGGCAGTCTTTCTCTTGTCTGTCTCCGACTCAGTATTTCCTCTATATGGTGACAAGCAATCTTTCTTTTTCATAAATTGTCATTAAACAGTTAACTGACTTGTGGCTTTGTTGATAGATAGGTTACAGAACCAAATTACAAACTTGAAAACAACAAAGTTGACTTAAGGCCTAATTTAAAGTATGTTTATCAAAAAGCAAAAAAAAAAAAAAGCAGGTACAGTTAAGAAGATAACAGTGTAAAACAAATTAAAATATTCTTAATAACTGCAGGAATGGCTTAAGGCCAAATTTTAAATAAAATTATGAGGTATACAAATAAAGGATACAACTGCAGATTAAAAAAGTTTGAAGAACATGAAACCTAAATTTTACACGTGAAAATTGTATCAAAAGACGTATGGTCTAGGAAATCAACTCACTACCATGAAAGCAACTTCACACACAAAGCATGGAAAGACATCATAGTGTAAACCTAATAATGGGCTCAAATCAAATCTAAATGCAGAGATCGTCGTACGCTGACACGAAATGTGTCAAAACAACACAAAGCTACGGCGTCTAAAGTGACTACAGAGCTCAATAGCCATCTTCGATACCCTGTACCTATCGACACTGTCCGCCGCTAAACACCCTGGACCTAACAAATAGTATTAAAATTATGTATTACAGAAGAGCCGCCAGACTCTGACGCCATCTTGAAGTTAAGTAAAATCATTGATATACTGTGTGATGTTACATTCCTTACAATTGGAAATACACACATCCAAAAAAGATTTGCATCACGCCCGTTCCCAGAACTCCTGGAGTTAGACGTTGACTGTGGATACTGTATCACAGACACAGTCACTCTGACTGTTCAGAGATATCGCTAAGCCCGCCCAAAGATGTAACAACCTTGCATTAACAGCGCCTATTGGACGGAGGGGTTCGCCAGCCGAACAGTTCCATTCACTCCACCAGGGAGAGGGGGGGGGGGGGTACACGGCTCTTGTTGTCTGCAGTTCAACTATGCCTAGACGATCAGTATCGCGGTTCGATAGCGTCTTCATTTTTACTTTGTGCCAGAAAGGGTTTTCAACAAGGGAAGTGTCCAGGCGTCTCGGAGTGAGCATCGGAGGTGTGTGTGTGTCTGGAGATACGCTGAATACCGTGGGGTTCCAACCTGACTGTCGCTTGCCATACGGCTCGACAACCAGGAGTGGTGGTCTGGGCTGCCCTTTCTTTCCATAGCAGGATCCTTTTGGTTGTCATCTGCGGGACGATCTAACACTCCAACTGCATAGAATTTGGCACGATGTCGTCAGGAGGACATGCAACAATTCTATCACTCAACGTCAACTCCAATAATTGTTCGCATCAACGCCAGAGGTGGACCAATATGTTATTGACTGGCTCTATTTGTGAAGCACTTTGTGTTGGAAATTGTAATAATTTGTTTATCTATATGTGTACATCACATCTACCTAGTTCCGTCCCTCTCGGATAATCATTCCGTGGCGGGTCCCTTTGTTTTCCTGAGTGTATGCAGGGTTGTCCATTGGTAGTGACCGGGCCAAATATCTCACGAAATAAGTGTCAAACGAAAAAAACTGCAAAAAACGAAACTTGTCTACCTTGAAGGGGGAAACCAGATGACGCTACGGTTGGCCCCCTAGATGGCGCTGCCATAGGTCAAACTGATATCAACTGCGTTTTTTTAAATAGGAACCTCCATTTTTATTACATATTCGTGTAGTACGTAAAGCTATATGAATGTTTAAGTTGGACCGCTTTTTTCGCTTTGTAATGGATGGCACTGTAATAGTCACAAACGTATAAGTACGTTGTATTACGTAACATTCCGCCAGTGCGGATGGTATTTGCTTCGTGATGCATTACCCGTGTTAAAATGGACGGTTTACCAATTGCGGAAAGGTCGATATCGAGTTGATGTATGGCTATTGTGATCAAAATGCCCAAAGGGCGTGTGCTATGTATGCTGCTCGGTATCCTGGAAGACATCATACAAGTGTCCGTACCGTTGGCCTGACAGTTACGTTATTTAAGGAAACAGGAAGTGTTCAGCCACATGTGAAACGTCAACCACGACCTGCAACAAATGACGATGGCCAAGTAGTTGTTTTAGCTGCTGTCGCGGCTAATCCGCACATCAGTAGCAGACAAATTGCACGAGAATCGGGAATCTCAAAAACGTCGGTGTTGAGAATGCTATATCAACATCGACTGCACCCGCACCATATTTCTATGCACCAGGAATTGCATGGGGACGACTTTGAACGTCGTGCACAGTTCTGCCACCGGGCACTAGAAAAATTACAGGACGATGACAGATTTTTGCACGCGTTCTATTTAGCGACGAAGCGTCATTCACCAACAGTGGTAACGTATACCGGCATAATATGCAGTATTGGGCAACAGAAAATCCACGATGGCTGCGACAAGTGGAACATCAGCGACCTTGGCAAGTTAATGAATGGTGCGGTATTATGGGAGGAAGGATAATTGGGCCCCATTTTTTCAAAATGGCTCTGAGCACTATGGGACTTAACGTCTGAGGTCATCAGTCCCCTTGAACTTAGAACTACTTAAACCTAACTAACCTAAGGACACTACACACATCCATGCCCGAGGCAGGATTCGAACCTGCGACCGTAGCGGTCGTTCGGTTCCAGACTGAAGCACCTGCAACC
Organism: Schistocerca cancellata; assembly: GCF_023864275.1. Lineage (NCBI taxonomy): Eukaryota > Metazoa > Arthropoda > Insecta > Orthoptera > Acrididae > Schistocerca > Schistocerca cancellata. The sequence continues at coordinate 918,406,508 of NC_064627.1, read as the reverse complement.
GCACAGCCACACCGTCCGGCCCCATTTTGTCGATGGCAATGTAAATGGTGCAATGTATGCTGATTTCCTACGTAATGTTCTACCGTTACGTTACTACAAGATGTTTCACTGCATGACAGAATGGCGATGTACTTCCAAAATGATGGATGTCCGGCACATGGCTCGCGTGCGGTTGAAGCGGTATTGAATAGCATATTTCATGACAGGTGGATTGGTCGTCGAAGCACAATACCATGGCCCGCACGTTCACCGGATCTGACGTTCTCGGATTTCTTTCTGTGTGGAGATTGAAGGATATTTGCTATCGTGATCCACCGACAACGCCTGACAACATGCGTCAGCGCGTTTTCAATGCATGTGCGAACATTACGGAAGGCGAACTACTCGCTGTTGAGAGGAATGACGTTACACGTATTGCTAAATGCACTGAGGTTGACGGACATCATTTTGAGCATTTATTGCATTAATGTGGTATTTGCAGGTAATCACGCTGTAACATCATGCGTTCTCAGAAATGATAAGTTCACAAAGTTACATGTATCACATTGGAATAACTGAAATAAAATGTTCAATCGTACCTACGTTCTGTACTTCAATTTAAGAAACCTACCTGTTGCCAACTGTTCGTCTAAAATTGTGAGCCATACGTTTGTGACTATTACAGCGCCATCTGTCACAAAGCCAAAAAAGTGGTCCAAATAAAACATTCATATTTCTTTACGTACTACACGAATATGTAATAAAAATGGGGTTTCCTATTTTAAAAAACGCGGTTGATATCCGTTTGACATATGGCAGCGCCATCTAGCGGGCCAACCACCCATAGCGCCATCTGGACTCCCCCTTCGAGCTAGACAAGTTTCGTTCTTTGTAGTTTTTTCGTTTGATGCTTATTTCGTGAGATATTTGGCCCAGTCACGATGAATGGACCATCCTGTATAATCGTTCTCGATACGTGTGGTTTGGCCCGTCTTAGCCTGCAGCTGTACACTCCGGAACTCACCTCACGATGTGTGGCGCAAATACGAGGTGCATTCAAGTTCTAAGGCCTCCGATTTTTTTTCTCCGGACTGGAAAGAGATAGAAACATGCGCATTGTTTTGAAATAAGGCCTCGTTCATTGTCAATACGCCCCAGAGATGGCAGCACCGTACGGCAGATGGAATTTTACCGCCAGCGGCGAGAATGAGAACTGTTTTAAATACTTAAAATGGCGACGTTTTACTTACTTGAAGAGTGTGCAATCAATCGTTTTCTGAATTTGCGTGGTGTGAAACCAATTGAAATTCATCGACAGTTGAAGCAGACATGTGGTGATGGAGTTATGGATGTGTCGAAAGTGCGTTCGTTGGTGCGACAGTTTAATGAAGGCAGAACATCGTGTGACAACAAACCGAAATAACCTCGGCCTCGCACAAGCCGGTCTGACGACATGATCGAGAAAGTGGAGAGAATTGTTTTGGGGGATCGCCGAATGACTGTGGAACAGATCGCCTCCAGAGTTGGCATTTCTGTGGGTTCTGTGCACACAATCCTGCATGACGACCTGAAAATGCGAAAAGTGTCATCCAGGTGGATGCCACGAATGCTGACGGACGACCACACGGCTGCCCGTGTGGCATGTAGCCACCAATGTTGACGCGCAACGACAGCATGAATGGGACTTTCTTTTCGTCGGTTGTGACAATGGATGAGACGTGGATGCCATTTTTCAATCCAGAAACAAAGCGCCAGTCAGCTCAATGGAAGCACACAGATTCACCGCCACCAAAAAAATTTCGGGTAAGCGCCAGTGCTGAAAAAATTATGGTGTCCATGTTCTGGGACAGCGAGAGCGTAATCCTTACCCATTGCGTTCCAGAGGCCACTACGGTAACAGGTGAATCCTACGAAAATGTTTTAAAGAACAAATTCCTTCCTGCACTGCAACAAAAACGTCCAGGAAGGGCTGCGCGTGTGCTGTTTCACCGAGACAACGCACCTGCACATCGAGCTAACGTTACGCAACAGTTTCTTCGTGATAACAACTTTGAAGTGATTCCTCATGCTCCCTACTCACCTGACCTGGCTCCTAGTGACTTTTGGCTTTTTCCAACAATGAAAGGCACTCTCCGTGGCCGCACATTCACCAGCCGTACTGCTATTGCCTCAGCGATTTTACAGTGGTCAAAACAGACTCCTAAAGAAGCCTTCGCCGCTGTTATGGAATCATGGCGTCAGCGTTGCGAAAAATGTGTACGTCTGCAGGGCGATTACGTCGAGAAGTAACGCCAGTTTCGTAGATTTGGGTGAGTAGTTAATTAGAAAAAAAAAAATCGGGGGCCTTAGATCTTGAATTCACTTCGTAGTTCCCTACAACACTCTGATTCAGTTGCCGCTCTCAACCAGGCCAGAATGCTGGTGACGTCGCCATGTTTCTAATCTGTGGCTGTACTGTGGCAGAGCGGTGACGGCGGCCTGGTGACCGAGCCCTCGCCGGCCACTTCCGGCAGCAGGCAGCTGCCCAGCTGTGCAGCTGAGCCCCACTCGACTCGCCTCGCCTTGCCTTGGCGCGCTTGGCCGTGCCGTCTGCAGTGTCACGGCGCTTAATGCGCCCTCCTCGCCTCGCCAAGCCACGGCTGGCCTAATGAAGGCGCGGGATGACCGCACCGGCGGCCGGCGCTGGCTGGAAACGCGACGCACATGGTGGCCGTCCGGCCGAGCGCCGCCTCGCACAGCTGCAGGCCGCCAGCTGCACTCGGCTGCACCAAACACCGCTAAGCTCTCAGCCAGACACTTGACAGTTTCCCAACATCTGCATGGGTCCACATGTTTAGCTTTAGGGTCAAAATACCAAGTCACTACGAGAACAAGGAGAAATTCGTCTTATAAGGGGATAAGGGGAGGGTCTGATATGTGGGTTATTGGTTTTGGTTAAGTTTTGCAAGGGCGATCTACAGGATGGTCCACTGATCGTGACCGGGCCAAATATCTCACGAAATAACCGTCAAACGAAAAAACTACAAAGAACGAAACTTCTCTAGCTTGAAGGTTAAAAAAAAAAAAGGTTCTGAGCACTATGCGACTTAACTTCTGCGGTCATCAGTCGCCTAGAACTTAGAACTAATTAAACCTAACTAACCTAAGGACATCACACACATCCATGCCCGAGGCAGGATTCGAACCTGCGACCGTAGCGGTCACGCGGTTCCAGACTGAAGCGTCTAAACCGCACGGCCACATCGGCCGGCTAGCTTGAAGGGGGAAACCAGATGGCGCTATGGTTGGCCCGCTAGATGGCGCTGCCATAGGTCAAAAGGATATCAACTGCGTTTTTGAAATAGGAACCCCCATTTTTATTACGTATTCGTGTAGTACGTAAAGAAATATGAATGTTTTAGTTAGACCACTTTTTGCGCTTTGTGATAGATGACGCTGTAATAGTCACAAACATATGGCTCACAATTTTAGACGAACAGTTGGTAGCAGTTGGTTTTTTAAATTAAAATACAGAAAGTAGGTACGTTTGAACATTCTACTTCGGTTGTTCCATTGTGATACATGTACCTTTCTGAACTTATCATTTCTGAGAACACCTGTTGTTACAGCTTCATTACCTGTAAATACAACGTTAATCCAATAAATGTTCAAAATGATGTCCGTCAACCTCAATGCACTTCGCAATACGTGTAACGTCATTCCTCTCAACAGCGATTAGTTCGCCTTCCGTAATGTTCGCACATGCATTGACAATGCGCTGACGCATGTTGTCAGGCGTTGTCGGTGGATCACGACAGCAAATATCCTTCAACTTTCCCCACAGAAAGAAATCTGGGGACGTCAGACCCGGTGAACGTGCGGGCCATGGCATGGTCTTCGACGACCAATCCACCTGTCATGAAATATGCTATTCAGTACCGCTTCAACCGCACGCGAGCTATGTGCCGGACATCCATCATGTTGGAAATACATCGCCATTCTGTCATGCAGTGAAACATCTTGTAGTAACATATCGGTAGAACATTACGTAGGAAATCAGCATACAATGCACCATTGCCATCGCTAAAATTGGGGTAAATTATCCTTCCGCACCATTCATTAACTGGCCAAGGTCGCTGATGTTCCACTTGTCGCAGCCATCGTGGATTTTCCGTTGCCCAATACTGCATATTATGCCGGTTTACGTTACCGCTGTTGGTGAATGACGCTTCGTCGCTAAATAGAACACGTGCAAAAAATCTGTCATCGTCCCGTAATTTCTCTTGTGCCCAGCGGCAGAACTGTACATGACGTTCAAAGTTGTCGCCATGCAATTCCTGGTGCATAGAAACATGGTACGGGTACAATCGATGTTGATGTAGCATTCTCAATGCCGACGTTTTTGAGATTCCCGATTCTCGCGCAATTTGTCTGCTACTTATGTGCGGGTTAGCCGCGAAAGCAGCTAAAACACCTGTTTGGGCATCATCATTTGTTGCAGGTATTGTCTGACGTTTCACATGTGGCTGAACACTTCTTGTTTCCTTAAATAGCCTAACTATCCGGCGAACGGTCCTGGACACTTGGATGATGTCGTCCATGTTACCGAGCAGCATACACAGCACACGCCCGTTGAGCATTTTGACCACAATAGACATACATCAACACGATATCGACCTTTTCCGCAATTGGTAAACGGTCCACTTTTACACGGGTAATGTATCACGAAGCAAATATCGTCCGCACTGGCGGTATGTTACGTGATACCACGCACTTATACGTTTGTGACTATTACAGTGCCATCCATTACAAAGCCAAAAAAGTGGTCCAAACTAAAACATAATATTTCTTTACGTACTACACGAATATGTAATAAAAATGGGGGTTCCTATTAAAAAAAACACAGTTGACATCCGTTTGACCTATGACAGCGCCATCTAGGGGGCCACCCATAGCGCCATCTGGTTTCCCCCTTCAAGCTAGACGAGTTTCGTCTTTTGTAGTTTTTTCGTTTGATGCTTATTTCGTGAGATATTTAGCCCGCTCACTACCAATGGGCCACCCTGTATACTGAAAATAAGAAGACACGTGTTACCGAGTTTTGCTAGACACTTCGTAGTTTTTGAGAAAATCAAGATCAAATTAGATGACGGAAAATCATATTTTCAATGGTATGCATCGAAAGACCGTCAAAAAATAAATACTTTTTTATTAATGTAACATAGGGCGGTAAGTTAATAATGTTCCGGTTATTAACGTTTTTGCCTTTTTCATGATGTAGTTACGGTACCCGTCATTCTATGCGCCAGCAGTACGAAGTCGGCACGCTGGCATCTTAGCTCAGCGTCTTGGGTCATAGCGCGGGCTGCCCTCTGTAATAGTTTACACAAAAAAATGCGTGAAGTATTCAGCAATGAACTTAACCGAGGGTAGAACAAGTTATGAGAACAATTAGGAACATTTTTTTTAAAGCGCTTAACCTCACTGCCCCTTTATCGCGGAGTCTCGAGCTCGATTCCAAGTCAAGCCGGAGAAAGGGCATTATACTACCAGATTTCTGGTTCGTGTTCCATTACCGGTCGCGGCTTTTCCCTTCATTCGATACTTTTTTCGGTATCCGATAATATTCTGATTATCGAAATACTTTTTGTGGTGTCACCGCTAGACACCACACTTGCTAGGTGGTAGCGTTTAAATCGGCCGCGGTCCGCTAGTATACGACGGACCCGCGTGTCGCCACTGTCAGTGATTGCAGACCGAGCGCCGCCACACGGCAGGTCTAGAGACACGTCTTAGCACTCGCCCCAGTTGTACAGCCAACTTTGCTAGCGAAGCTACACTGACAAATACGCTCTCATTTGCCGAGACGATAGTTAGCATAGCCTTCAGCTACGTCAATTGCTACGACCTAGCAAGGCGTCATTACCTGTATATTGAGATTGCACTTATGTATCATCAAGACCGATGTTCTCCAATTATGGAATAAAGTTAAGTATTCCATCAACTACGTTCTTTTCTTACTAGACTCAACTACTTTACTGTCCCAGACCTCACGCCAGTCTGCGTGAGCTTAACGCGTGCTTTTCGGCATCCTCGCATAGTGACTTGGCTGTCTAGCCAAGTCACAACACTTTTCTTTGCCAACTTTGAAGTAAAACATTGAAAGCATGGTTAATGATCAAATGAGTATAAATTATGTATATCTGCACACGAAACAAGTGTCTCTTTATTTTCAATGTACATCGTCCTTGCAAAACTTGATCAAAATCGGTGAGTCAAATGTTGTTAGACTAACAAGGAGTCCCTGTCTATTTGCCATCGCCGATTTCATTTAAATTTATGGCATGTACAGGGCTTGGGCAGAATTGAAAGTGGCAGAAGTGGGAGGTCTATACGGCAAAGAGTTTAGAAAAAATGGCATTTCCGGCGCGGTATGAGACTTCCATGTAGCTTCCAGGCTGCAGTTGCCGCGGCGGAAGAAGTACAGAAAGACAATCCAAGGGTCGTACGGGAGTCTCTATGCGAGAGCTATTTCTCCTCTTTTTTAAATTTAAGGCTGAATAACAAGTGCGCTTTTTTTATTCTTCTGATTTTTTAAATTTCGAACTAGTTTTCTTCTTATTAGGCCTTCTTCTAAATTTTCAGTTTTTTCGTTTCTTACACTGCAAATAAACCGAAATAATGCTCAGGGTATTGTATCTGTTGATATTTTCATAAAAGGAATGCAAAGAAAAGAAAAACAAAATTTTGTGGACGAGTACGCGGCAAAACATAGGATTGTCGTCGAAGTGCGTCAGAATCTGGGAAACCTATAACTAAACGTACCAGCCGGCTGCGGTGGCCGTGCGGTTCTAGGCGCTTCAGTCCGGAGCCGTGGGACTGCTACGGTCGCAGGTTCGAACCCTGCCTCGGGCATGGATGTGTGTGATGTCCTTAGGTTAGTTAGGTTTAAGTAGATCTAAGTTCTAGGGGACTGATGACCTAAGATGTTAAGTCCCATAGTGCTCAGAACCATTTGAACCATTTTTGAACTAAACATACCTTATTCAAAAGTATTTTGACTGATATGATGATGCCTTACGCGCAGGAAAACAAAATTCTTCTGTTAACTGACTATTTGGGACGACTAACAAGTTCACAATGTTACCACCAGATTTTTCAAGATGAACATGTAGTAATACATGAAGTATTAAAGTGATTTCTCCTATCCCAGCCGGCCGTTGTGGCCGAGGGGTTCTAGGCGTTGCAGTCTAGTACTGCGCTGCTGCTATGGTCGCAGATTCGAATCCTGCCTTGGGCATGGATGTGTGTGATGTCCTTAGGTTAGTTAGGTTTATGTAGTTCTACGTCTAGGGGATTGATGACTTTCTTCTTTCTTTTTTCTTTTGCTTGAGCCTTTTTCCCGCAGTGACGCAGGATCGCCATGGTTAATCGGATTTGGCAAGGTTAATTTAAGGGGTGGCCAGATTCCTTTCCTGTTGCCATCCCGTACCCCCCAGGACGGAATTAGTGTACCCCAACAGTCTGTGTCTAGTGTAATCCATGGAATAACGCGAATGTGTGCAGATGTCTGCGAGCTATGTAACTGAAGCGGAACATGGGGACCAGCCCGGTATTCACCTAGTGGGATGTGGAAAACCGCCTAAAAACCACATCCAGACTGGCCGGCACACTGGCCTCCGTCGTCAAGCCTCTGGGACGATTCGATCCGGGGCCGGCGCGCCTACCCGAGTCCAGGAAGCAGCGCATTAGCGCTCTTGGCTGAACTGGCGGGTTTCTAGGGGGCTGACGACCTCAGACGTTAAGTCACATAGTTGCCATTTGAACCATTTTGAACCCCAATCCCAAATGCACGTGCAATCCTGTATGTCTATTTCTATCGATGGTAAAGAATTTCATCACAAAGCTCCAAAACAACTCTTATCTCATCGAGAAAATAGGAGGTCATGTCCTGGGAGGACTTCATCAAAATACATTCCACAGCCAATATTTGGTGAACTCATACGTTACCCATGGTTTTCTATCACACTATGTGATGAGAAGGAACTTTTTATGAGTGTAAACTAAATCCGTTTTTCCATATATACTTTAAAACCACCACGCAATTGTAAAAATTCGGCATTTATAACTTGTGCAACATGATTCCCCGGCTTTTACAACGAAATTCATCCCTGCAAACGTAAATCAAGTGTAAAATGGTAAAAGTAAGAGTATCTAATTTTGTACAAGTTGACTGAGCTGCCCCTACCGCTGGATTTTATGCAGCCTGCAACACCTTGAGATGCCATGTGCAAGATTTTCATATTCTCTCGCTCACTACGCACTAACTAGTTATTACTCCTATAAAAATAATGAGAATAACCTTTTTGTAGTAAACTTAATGTACTTAAATTTTGTACTGGGATATACTATCGCTTGAGGCCACGGTATCTAGTTATTAAAGGAAAACGCTTTTGTAGGTCACTTTAGTACATCACCCTTTATACGAAGTTCTCGTGTACACCTTATAGCCCCTTCCTGGAATTTTTTTTGCAATTACAAGTTCTCGTTGACCTTTCGTTTTCATGCCTTTTAAGAAAGGCTCCTCCCTAATGCGACCTCCGCCATAAATGCTATTATTTCTGAACCCTTGCCCATCTGAAGCTCTCACATCCATCACTTTGTTTTCGGGCCAAGTCCTGTTTATACCATAAATTGGTCTATGTAGCTATGCCACGTCTTCGCAATATGCCTTCTTCCAGCAGTGCTAGCTTACAACACACGCAGGAGAATGTTTGTGAGGTCTGGAAGGTATGAGATGAGGTACTGGGAGAAGGACAGCTGTGGAAGCAAGGTGTGAGACGTGCTTGGATAGCTCAGTCGATGGAGAAATTGCCCTAAAAGCCACGGATCCCAGCTTCGAGTATCGGTCATATACACAGTATCAATCTGCCAGGAAGTTTCAAAGCTGAACGAAGCCAAATTGTTCAAATGTGCAAATGTGTGTGATGTAGTGGACTGACAAGACAGCCAGTCCACAGTGACGGGTAACCGAGATGCACGCGTTTACACACGCCGTCTGGCGTTTGGTCTGAAACAGTATACGTAATGAATGCTATAAAGAAAAGTACGTAGCTGCTGGAATACTTAACTTTAATCCATCATTTGTATACAGCATTCTTGATGATACAAGTGAGACTCTCTCCAGAAATGGTTAATGGCGCCTTGCTAGGTCGTAGCCATGGACTTAGCTGAAGGCTATTCTAACTATCTCTCGGCAAATGAGAGAAAGGCTTCGTACGTGTAGTCGCTAGCAAAGTCGTCCGTACAACTGGGGCGAGTGCTAGTACGTCTCTCTAGACCTGCCGTGTGGTGGCGCTCGGTCTGCGATCACTGACAGTGGCGACACGCGGGTCCGACATGTACTAATGGACCGCGGCCGATTTAAAGCTACCACCTAGAAAGTGTGGTGTCTGGCGGTGACACCACATGTGAAACCTTATGGGACTTAACTGCTAAGGTCATCAGTCCCTAAGCTTACACACTACTTAACCTAAATTATCCTAAGGGCAAACACACACACCCATGCCCGAGGGAGGACTCGAAGCTCCACCGGGACCAGCCGCACAGTCCATGGCTGCAGCGACTGAGACCGCTCGGCGAATCCCGCGCGGCGAAGCCGAATTAATGTAAGGAGACCAAGGCGATCAGTGTTCAGAAAATTTGAAAGAAATGTTTTTACAGCGTATTTCATCAACAATCCTAAGGAGTGAGCAGATCGAAATCATCCGTTCAGCTGATTAATAACCGTACTGATATCGAAACTGAAGATGACAGTGGGAAATCTGAAATACTGAATTAGCTCTGTCTAAATTGTTTGAGTGCCTACATTCGTAATACGTCTTCTCCTCTTCAAACGAAAGCTGGTCGTTGGTTGTGTTCGAAAAATGAACAGCATAGAGACAGAAGTGATGGCATTTTCTGCAGGACCTGACCATCATATTGCAGGACAATGCTCAAGCTCGTACAGTGCAAGCTGTTACTGATTTGTTTGACTGATGGGGCTGCTAAGTGCTATACCACCTACTGCCCTACCCTGACTTAGGCCCTCGTGAGTTCAATTCGATTTCTAAACTGAAGGAAACACTTCACGGCATTCGCTTCTGAACTAATACAAATTCGTTGGGCAATAGGCCGCGCCGCTCGAACTGTCAACACAACTGGCACTGCTAAGTGTATCCTATGACTTCCACATCACTGGCAACGGGTTATACACAATGCTGATGACTACTCCGAAGGTCAGTAAAACTTTGAAACACGTATGTATTTTGTACGAGCTGTAAATAAATGTTCCAATATATATATATATATATATATATATATATATATATATATATATATCCTCCCCCCATGAACCATGGACCTTGCCGCTGGTGGGGAGGCTTGCGTGCCTCAGCGATACAGATGGACGTACCGTAGGTGCAACCACAACGGAGGGGTATCTGTTGAGAGGCCAGACAAACATGTGGTTCCTGAAGAGGGGCAGCAGCCTTTTCAGTAGTTGCAGGGGCAACAGTCTGGATGATTGACTGATCTGACCTTGTAACATTAACCAAAACGGCCTTGCTGTGCTGGTACTGCGAACGGCTGAAAGCAAGGGGAAACTACAGCCGTAATTTTTCCCGAGGACATGCAGCTCTACTGTATGATTAAATGATGATGGCGTCCTCTTGGGTAAAATATTCCGGAGGTAAAATAGTCCCCCATTCGGATCTCCGGGCGGGGACTACTCAGGAGGACGTCGTTATCAGGAGAAAGAAAACTGGCGTTCTACGGATCGGAGCGTGGAATGTCAGATCCCTTAATCGGGCAGGTAGGTTAGAAAATTTAAAAAGGGAAATGAATAGGTTAAAGTTAGATATAGTGGGAATTAGTGAAGTTCGGTGGCAGGAGGAACAAGACTTTTGGTCAGGTGATTACAGGGTTATAAATACAAAATCAAATAGGGGTAATGCAGGAGTAGGATTAATAATGAATAAAAAAATAGGAGTGCGGGTTAGCTACTACAAACAGCATAGTGAACGCATTATTGTGGCCAAGATAGACACAAAGCCCATGCCTAGTACAGTAGTACAAGTTTATATGCCAACTACCTCTGCAGATGATGAAGAAATAGATGAAATGTATGACGAGATAAAAGAAATTATTCAGGTAGTGAAAGGAGACGAAAATTTAATAGTCATGGGTGACTGGAATTCGTCAGTAGGAAAAGGGAGAGAAGGAAACATAGTAGGTGAATATGGATTGGGGGGAAGGAATGAAAGAGGAAGCCGCCTTGTAGAATTTTGCACAGAGCATAACTTAATCATAGCCAACACTTGGTTCAAGAATCATAAAAGAAAGTTGTATACCTGGAAGAATCCTGGAGATACTAGTAGGTATCAGATAGATTATATAATGATAAGACAGAGATTTAGGAACCAGGTTTTAAATTGTAAGACATTTCCTGGGGCAGATGTGGATTCTGACCACAATCTATTGGTTATGAACTGCAGATTGAAACTGAAGAAACTGCAAAAAGGTGGGAATTTAAGGAGTTGGGACCTGGATAAACTGAAAGAACCAGAGGTTGTAGAGAGTTTCAGGGAGAGCATAAGGGAACAATTGACAGGAATGGGGGAAAGAAATACAGTAGAAGAAGAATGGGTAGCTCTGAGGGATGAAGTAGTGAAGGCAGCAGAGGATCAAGTAGGTAAAAAGACGAGGGCTAATAGAAATCCTTGGGTAACAGAAGAAATATTGAATTTAATTGATGAAAGGAGAAAATACAAAAATGCAGTAAATGAAGCAGGCAAAAAGGAATACAGACGTCTCAAAAATGAGATCGACAGGAAGTGCAAAATGGCTAAGCAGGGATGGCTAGAGGACAAATGTAAGGATGTAGAGGCTTGTCTCACTAGGGGTAAGATAGATACTGCCTACAGGAAAATTAAAGAGACCTTTGGAGAGAAGAGAACCACTTGTATGAATATCAAGAGCTCAGATGGCAACCCAGTTCTAAGCAAAGAAGGGAAGGCAGAAAGGTGGAAGGAGTATATAGAGGGTTTATACAAGGGCGATGTACTTGAGGACAATATTATGGAAATGGAAGAGGATGTAGATGAAGACGAAATGGGAGATAAGATACTGCGTGAAGAGTTTGACAGAGCACTGAAAGACCTGAGTCGAAACAAGGCCCCGGGAGTAGACAACATTCCATTTGAACTACTGATGGCCTCGGGAGAGCCAGTCATGACAAAACTCTACCATCTGGTGAGCACGATGTATGAGACAGGCGAAATACCCTCAGACTTCAAGAAGAATATAATAATTCCAATCCCAAAGAAAGCAGGTGTTGACAGATGTGAAAATTACCGAACTATCAGTTTAATAAGTCACAGCTGCAAAATACTAACGCGAATTCTTTACAGACGAATGGAAAAACTGGTAGAAGCCGACCTCGGGGAAGATCAGTTTGGATTCCGTAGAAGTGTTGGAACACGTGAGGCAATACTGACCTTACGACTTGTCTTGGAAGAAAGATTAAGAAAAGGCAAACCTACGTTTCTAGCATTTGTAGACTTAGAGAAAGCTTTTGACAATGTTAACTGGAATACTCTCTTTCAAATTCTGAAGGTGGCAGGGGTAAAATACAGGGAGCGAAAGGCTATTTACAATTTGTACAGAAACCAGATGGCAGTTATAAGAGTCGAGGGGCATGAAAGGGAAGCAGTGGTTGGGAAAGGAGTAAGACAGGGTTGTAGCCTCTCCCCGATGTTATTCAATCTGTATATTGAGCAAGCAGTAAAGGAAACAAAAGAAAAATTCGGAGTAGGTATTAAAATTCATTGAGAAGAAGTAAAAACTTTGAGGTTCGCCGATGACATTGTAATTCTGTCAGAGACAGCAAAGGACTTGGAAGAGCAGTTGAACGGAATGGACAGTGTCTTGAAAGGAGGATATAAGATGAACATCAACAAAAGCAAAACGAGGATAATGGAATGTAGTCAAATTAAGTCGGGTGATGCTGAGGGAATTAGATTAGGAAATGAGACACTTAAAGTAGTAAAGGAGTTTTGCTATTTAGGGAGTAAAATAACCGATGATGGACGAAGTAGAGAGGATATAAAATGTAGACTGGCAATGGCAAGGAAAGCGTTTCTCAAGAAAAGGAATTTGTTAACATCGAGTATAGATTTAAGTGTCAGGAAGTCGTTTCTGAAAGTATTTGGTGCTACAGAAGAATGCTGAGGATTAGATGGGTAGATCACGTAACTAATGAGGAGGTATTGAATAAGATTGGGGAGCAGAGAAGTTTGTGGCACAACTTGACTAGAAGAAGGGATCGGTTGGTAGGACATGTTTTGAGGCATCAAGGGATCATAAATTTAGCATTGGAGGGCAGTGTGGAGGGTAAAAATCGTAGAGGGAGACTAAGAGATGAATACACTAAGCAGATTCAGAAGGATGTAGGTTGCAGTAGATACTGGGAGATGAAGAAGCTTGCACAGGATAGAGTAGCATGGAGAGCTGCATCAAACCAGTCTCAGGACTGATGACCACAAAAAGGTACGGCCAAACTTTCTGGAAACATTCCTCTCACACAAACAAAGAAAAGATGTTATGTGGACATGTGTCCGGAAACGCTTAATTTCCATGTTAGAGCTCATTTTAGTTTCGTCCACCTACGCTCAGTGGAGCACGTTATCATGATTTCATACGGGATACTCTACCTGTGCTGCTAGAACTTGTGCCTTTACAAGTACGACACAACATGTGATTCATGAGCGATGGAGCTCCTGCACATTTCAGTCGAAGTGTTGGTACGCTTCTCAACAACGGAGTTGGTGACCGATGGATTGGTAGAGGCGGACCAATTCCATGTCCTCCACGCTCTCCTGACCTCAACCCTCTTGACTTTCATTTATGGGGGCATTTGAAAGCTCTTGTCTACGCAACCCCGGTACCAAATGTAGAGACTCTTCGTGCTCGTATTGTGGACGGCTGTGATACAATACGCCATTCTCCAGGGCTGCATCAGTGCAACAGGGATTCCATGCGACGGAGGGTGGATGCATGTATCCTCGCTAACGTAGGACATTTTGAACATTTCCTGTAACAAAGTGTTTGAAGTCACGCTGGTACGTCCTGTTGATGTGTGTTTCCATTTCATGATTAATGTGATTTGAAGAGAAGTAATAAAATGAGCTCTAACATGGAAAGTAAGCGTTTCCAGACACATGTCCACATAATATATTTTCTTTCTTTGAGTGTGAGGAATGTTTCCTGAAAGTTTGGCCGTACCTTTTTCTAACACCCTATATATATATATATATATATATATATATATATATATATATATATATATATATATATATATGCGATAGATATTACCTTCTGAAGAACGGCACTAAGTGCTCGAAACCAGAAAAGAAATTGAATTTCTTTTAAACTACTGGTTACTTAATATTTCCTTATATACGACTAAGTAGCTGAGAATGGATAAAATGCTAAAACGGACAATTTGTCTACCACATTGACATAAATAATAAACGTGACTACTGCGGCAATCCATCCTCTCTGCACGTCGTATGAGTTGACTTTTCTAAACGAATATTCTTTCCTAAACTACAAACATATTTATCATTGTCACCTCGAATTGTGATTTACCTGTCGCTACTACGGCGTAACGTGCTTACTGTAACTGGAAATGCTTGTCGAGTTAAAGTTACACATTACATAGCCCTACTGACAGTCCGTGACCTCTGTCCGTCGTACAAGCCGCAACAAACATTCCGAATGCTAAAGACATTTTTGGACACATGGATATGTGTATACAGGGACGTCTCATAAATTTATCGTTATTATTTCATGTCGTTCGGCTCATTTATAAAGATATTTTGCGTTCATTCCCACAACTACCCTTACCCCAGTGACTACACTTTTCCAGTTACTGTAACTATTTAAAACTATAAAAGTGCTAAAGTTTCTCAGGGGTCCGCTGGTAACGAAATATTTCATAAGTGAGTGGTGACAGCTATTTGTATACATATTGTATACAAACACAGTACCCATACTGATGTTTAAAATATTGTAAGGACCCAAGAGTCGCAAATAGCAAGGCGTACGCTTTGTCGTCATAGTGCCAGACATGGCACTCTTCTAGAACTTCGGTAGTGATCTGGCCGTCTTCCTGATCACACTAAAGTGATGGTAACTAACCTGTTTACGTAGATAGGAGGTAACTTCAAAACGCATATTACACAGTCTTATGGCAGGCCAAATAACTTTTGCTGAATGCGGCATTACACTTTGAAGTGACACAGACGAATGGCACTATTTTTCAACATTATCACCAAGTGTCTGTGAACAGCAGTCGGAACGTTCTTACAGCTGTCCAGTTCCTTGACGACAGAAGTCCGCTCCTCGGTCACGGCGCGGAACCATTAGAGAACCGCTGTCTGTTAGATAATCTCTTCCTGTGCCACAAGTTTCAGCTTGCCGAAAAGGTGCAAGAGCTAGACTCTCCGCTCAGCATCACTCACATCTGTCAGGTCTTACTAAAACTGATGCCATCGTTTCACTGCAACTGGACGCGACATTGCATTTGGTTCATAAATCACCAGAAACTCACGTTGAATCTGTGTGCCTACAAGAATTTGCCTACAAGAATTGTACTGTCCAGCGTAGTTCATATTTGTAGTACGTTACATGATGTTCGCCATTTCAATGCAACACTTTCATGCAGTTATATGCGTAACGCAGCAGAATAGTGACATCAGGAAGTCTGAAATGTGTGCTTCCTTCTGACAAATGTGCACTCATTTTACATAATGGTCTTAGCGTGAAACGACATGAGCCACTTACTTTCTGCAAACCCTATGTGATATACGTGCTTAATGTTTCCTATCAGAGACAAGTTTTATGTGAAGGTAATTTGATTTCTATTTCAATAGCGGACGAATATGTCCAGACAAATAAAGAATTTTATGTACGAAAAGCATGAAATTTGCTATTTGACAGAATCCTATCAAATCTTCTCCATTTGACAAACATTAAAAACAGATGTACCTTTCACAAATGCATAAAAATTAAATTTGTGCTTACACTGTCGAAAGCCGCCCTGTGAAAACACTGTGTTAAAATAACAGAACTTCGCCCTTTTGAGAATTCTACAATGTTCCGCGTCTCGGTAACCTCAATCGGAAACTCATCGGACAAGATTTTGTTACTGCCTTAAAAGAGTTGCCTATTGGCTTTGAAGCGCTCTAGATGGTGTAACCGGTGCTCATATGCGTGAATAAAACGGCAAAGCGTATCTCCCCCCTCCCCCCCAAGACCGCCCCTCCCACTCAGTTTGGCAAACAACAGCGACGGTGCCACCTATGCACCGTTGTTGAGGACTTCAAAAATTTACCTGTACAGAGATATGCATTCACAACTACTAAAGCCTGCAGAACAGGCAACACTTTCGACACGCCTCAGATTTCGCAAGTGGCCAACAGGTGCTAATACTACGATATAGCGACCTACAGATGAGGTTGTGCGGATAGAATTGCCTAGTCCGCTGATATGTTGCCATCTGTGAATGAACTTCTCCGTACAGTGACGTTTCTCAGAAGCTCATCAAAGGTGCACAAGATGCGCAAGGTGCGCAGTTGGCACTGCGGGTGTTACCAAACTGGGGGAGGGTTTTTCAGTGACCCTTTTCTCTCTTATTCGTGCGCTTGTCAATGTCTTACCCCCCGTGGTCATGCCACTGGAGAGAGTTGAACTGAAGGGTTGAACAATAAAAATAACCTCTGCTGCTTCGGATCTCGTTAAAATTTCGTCGAATGGTTTTGAAACATCCTTAGTAGTTCCACCCTGTATACCAGGACAAAACTTGCAGACATGCTGTACTCCAAAACAGTCAGATCAGGTGCAAGGGGCTGCAGCCCCATGATGTCCTTAGAGAATGGCTGAATCGTCCGGGGTTGTCCGCAATGTCAAAGGTTGTCAAGAACGTGGTTCTGTTGCAAACTGATCTGGGAACTGTCGTTTTAGACTATCAAATGGGCGTAAATGAAACGTCTCGAGGAAAGGGGTGGTTTCATTGACGCACTCTATGCCACCTCCTGACTCCTTTTCCTGTCGATTTGTTCGTGGTGAAATTTAGTGGCAGTGTGACATCATTAAACCACCTTACGGGTCACATGAGCTTCTGAGCCCTGGCCTTTATGTGCTGTCACCTTGCTGACTGAAGTGCGTCGGAGTCCGATGGTGACGTTGCAGGGTGACACGTTTTTGCACTGTTACAGAGGAAGGGCAAATTTCGAACTTACACGTCGCAATGGAAGAAAATGTCGGGGTTTCAAAAAAGCGACCCTCAGTTGTGTTCCGCAGTGCTTATTTCAACATTATCGGTGTCTAACAAGGCCGCAGCACTGGGACCGGCTTTTTGAAACCATCTACACTGTTGTGTAGGCTAGGATCCCACGTATCTCACACAGCAGCCATTCACCCTCGTGGGCCCTGGCTTGCGAAATTGACGAAAAAAAAAATTTCGGAATTTTTTGTGACACTCAATAAAAAAGCAGCCTAATATAGTGTTATTGCGTGGTGTAATGGATATGATAATAGCATCACATATACAATGTTGGCCGGCCAGAGTGGCCGAGCGGTTCTAGGCGCTATAGTCTGGAACCGCGCGACCGCTACGGTCGCAGGTTCGAATCCTGCGTGGGGCATGGATGTGTGTGGTGTCCTTCGGTTGGTTAGGTTTAAGTAGTTCTAAGTTCTAGGGGACTGATGACCTCAGAAGTTAAGTCCCATAGTGCTCAGAGCCATTTGAACCAAAACCATGTTGTGTGCTCTAATTTTGTCAGGTGCAGTCAACTTCTTTTTATTCATTTTTAAATATTTATCGAAATGACTTAGATCATCCTTTTTGTTCAGTTAACTGATTTGTATGTCTTTTTTATTTCCATTCCTTTGTCGTATAATTTTAATCATAATATCAACTTCTTCATTTGCTCTTATTTCTCTTGCTATAATTCCCTTCTACTTGACAGTTTGGTTAATGTTTTTTAAATAAATTTTATGTATTAATTTCGATTTAATTTCTTTTGTTTTATCACCCTGTTTTTATCGTCCACATTATTACTTCATTATACCTGTTTCTCCTTTTGCTTGAATTTCGTTTTACTTATAAGCCCTTTTACTTTTTAAACTTTCATCTGCTTTGTTTTGTCCATTGTGCAATAGGTATTTAGGGTATGGTTTAAACGTTTGTATGACGATTACAATTTAAAAAAAAATATTGTAGCTAAAATTAATTGAAACGTAGCAGTCAACACGTCTACGGTAGTTAACAGTAAATGGATGGCTTCAGGATGTGGTGTACCTGAAGTAACTTGTGCAGGCTATTCGTCGTCGAACTGAGGTAACTGTTAAGAATAGGACCTGTGTTATACTGTATTTCGTCTTTTGTTTTTTAGATGATAGACTGGAATTTTCATAATTTAATATTATAATAGGTAAATACAATTAATTCATACCGTTCCCAGAATGAGATTTTCACTCTGCAGCGGAGTGTGCGCAGGAGAGCTTCTGTAAAGTTTGGAAGGTAGGAGACGAGGTACTGTCAGAAGTAAAGCTGTGAGTACCAGGCGTGAGTCGTGCTTCGGTAGCTCAGTTGGTAGAGCACTTGCCCGCGAAAGGCAAAGGTCCCGAGTTCGAATCTCGGTCGGGCACACAGTTTTAATCTGCCAGGAAGTTTTCAATTCATACCGTTATTCACGATAATTTCGATTAAAACGATGTGACAAAGAAACAGAAATAAAGAATTACTTTTAAACCAATTAACTGAATAACGGTAAAAGTCATTTCGAGAAAGAGTTCAAAAATAAAAAAATTTACTGCACGTGACGGAACTCGAACTCATAACCTCTTGCATGTGAAACTATTATCCTATCCAGTACACCACGCAACCTATCTAGTCTGACAACTTTTTTTAATGGTATTGAGCATCACGCAAAAATTTTATTTTCATCAGTTACTCGCAAATGAGGGCCCACCAGTGTGAATAGCTGCAGGATGTGATATCACGGATCTTAACCTACATCACCCTGTACTTGGTTTCAAAATGTTGATCCCACTGTTGGGGTCTTCTCCATCTAAGAGTAGCCCTTTTTCTTAGTTTTTCGTGATGAGTATGCTGTGGACTCTTGCGTCTTCGAAGAAGACCACAGTCGCCTTCACAGGACTGCACATATATTCACCTGTTTTCACCAAAATTCAGGCCCCTGACGTGCCTCGGCTGGCCTGCTGAACCACTCGATCGTGACCCCAAAGAAAATTATTGGATTTAAGAGTAGCTGAAACGTAGCAGTCAACATCGTCACAATCTGGTAGGACTTCAGAAGTAAATAGTCAATGAATGGCTTCAGGTGGATATTGTATACATGAAGTAACTTCAGCAGGCTACTGGTCGTCGAATTGAGGTCACTGTCAAGGGCAGGACCTGTGTTAGATTGTATTAGCGTGATATCGTCAGGGGATGACTTTTTATTTGGACCGCTGTGTTTCATTTTACAATACGGCACATACGCTGATGAGCCGGAACATTATGACCACCTGCTTAATAGCTTATTTGTCGGTCTTGGGAACGAAATACGTCACTGATTCTGCGTATCAGGGATCCGAAAGTTTGCTGATAGGCTTGTAGAGGTATGTGGCATTAAATGTCTACGCACAAGTCAAGTAATTCTCGTAAACAATGAACAGATGATATGCGCATACGATGATGGCGCCCAATAGCGACACAGATGGATTCCAGAGGATTTACATCAGACCTGTCTTGTCACCGAGATATCAACGTGAGTTCACTATAATGCTCCTCAACCACTGTACCACGGTTCTGGTTCTGAGATACGGACAATTATACCGATGAAAGATGACATCGGCGTCGGAGTCCACCCCCGATAGCTGAAAGGTCAGCGTGACGGATTGTCAATCCTCTGCGCCTGGGTTCGATTTTCGGCTGGGGTCGGGGAATTTTCTTCGCCCAGGGACTGGGTGTTGTGCTGTCCTCATCATCATCCTATCATCCTCATCGACTGCAGGTCACCGAAGTAGCGTCAAATTGAAAGACCAGCACCCGGCGAACGGTCTGCCCGACGGTGAAACAAATAAATAAATAAATAAATTGCCGACGGAGAAGACATCAAGCTCGAAGGGATGCACGTGGTCTGCAGCTGTCAGTGTGCCTTCGATTACTATCACCAGTCTCATGCAAGCGCAGGGGAATGCCTCCCATAACATAATACTGCTCCCACCAACCTGCATCCGTGGCGCGCTGCACGTTACGAGCCGCCGTTCACCTCGACGGTGACGTTTGTGGAGACGACCATTGATCTAGTATAGCAAAAATGTGATTCGCCCGGACAGCTGACACGTTAGATGGTCGAATCACGATGGTCCCGTGCCCACTACAATCGCATTTGATGATTTCGTTGGATCAACATGTAAACACCAAGGGGTGTTCTGCTGCAGAGCTACATGTCCATCAATGTACAATTAACATTGTGCTCTGAAACGTGCATGGACCAGCATAGTCCTCTTTCGGCAGAGATCCTACTTTACAGGACAGCAAAGCCACCAAACCTCACGTTCTGTTAAGAGTTATTGACGTCCAGCAATTTAGATCCTAGTGGTAGTTACACTGTCCTTCTACCTCTTTCCGTGGATGCTCGCGACAGTGGCATGTGAACAGTCGACCAGCTTAGCCGTTATCGATTAACTCGTTCAAAGTCTCTGCATAATCATAATCTGCCCTTGTCAAAGTCACTTATGTCAAAGGATTTCCCAATTTGCAGCCCACATCTTACCTAGGGTGATCCGCCGTCCATGTGTGCTCCGCTTACAAACTTTTGTTACCGTGTCATGTGTCCACAACGCCAGCAGGCGGTGTCCAACATCGCGGTGGGCAGTGGTCATAATGTTTTCGCTGATCATTGTAGGTTCGTATCGCATTCGCTGCAGCACAGTAACGGGAAAAACTAGCGGTACGTGACTGGAAACTTCTATAGCGCAGTGCACCTCGCCCGTGGCTTTTGGTAGCTCCGTGGAGCACCCATAGGACGCCTAGTGAGGGCTTTCGTTGCTCGCCAATTTGAAAGCTCATTACGAGCGCGAATCGAATCGGCCAACAGTGAACTGTGCAGTCTCGCGCAGCGCCTCGGGTAAAAAGAGTGCGCAGAGCTCCGCCGGTGCATCTTATTGGAAAGAGACCCTGACCTCGCGCCTCGTGGGGTCGCCATGAGCGAACATGGCAGATTACTGCGCAGTCAGCGTCGTCCAGTAGCCGCGATGTAGCGGCCGACGTAACCGATCAAATTACCCTGCGAGGACTCGTTACCGCCACCGCGAATTAGCTCCCCCTCGCAGTAAAGAAGTGCTTCCTGTTGGTGCTTTGTAGGTGCTGGTATGGGACGTTGCTGGTCAGTTATTTCTTTAACTTGTTTACTGTTGTACCGTGATGCATCGATCCCCCTCGTCTTCCGGTTCTTTCACAAAACGTCTTCAGTTCTTCCGCTGCAATAGTAAGAGGTCTAATCATTAACCATACTATATAGTATACTCCGTCTTTTACACAGCAAATAATTACCTAACAGAGGTACTGCCATCTTTGTGGAATATCAGTTGTCTGGTAGTTTTCGTTATGCAGGTACTCTCTTACAGTCTCCTGCGTCTGAAACTAGCGTATGACTGTCTGCATAGACTTTCTTTACAGACGGTCTGTTTCTGCTGTTAGCCGTACACTTGAGCAGTATTTCGGTGTACGCTGCAAAAGTTCTTATTGACTGTCTGATTACAGTTTCTGTTTATCACTGTAATAAATAATAACCATTCCATTTATTTACCAACAACTGCTTACTCTTCACATCTATTCGCCCTGTTACTTGCTAACATTTATGCGAGTATGACGTCACTGGCTACAATTGTGACTGTTTCATTTTGTGGAAGGCTGCTACAGGTTTTGAGGTGAATTAAATTATATTTCTCGGCATCCAAAGCTAGCAATCAATGTTTGCACCAAGCTGTCATGTTTTTCGAGGTCTAAGTGAATATTACTGCAATATTTCAAAATAACGGGACCAGGAGCAAAACAAAAAAAAAAGAAATATTGATCTGAAGCACAGTGCTATAATCCAGTCTGGAACTATTCCTGCTTGTAGGAACATTCTCCTCTAGTTGATGTAGGTAGGCTGCAGAGCTTCCACAGAACAAACAGACTTCAGCAAAGAAGGTATTTCGAACCCAATGGCCTCGTCCATGCCAAGTACCACGGATTACAAAATCACAGCTCGTGCGTAACCCAACTCGCGCTTTTCTTACATGGCATTCTAAAAACCATGGATCAACTCAGTCAGGCACGTGTAGTATTTCTTGATTTTAGAAAAGAATTTGGCGCCAGAACCACAACAACGCACACCAGCTTTTGTTAATAGAAATACAGTCATACGTGATGTCGAACGATATTCATGACGGCATTGAGGATTCTTGGTGGGGGGACGTAGCGTGTTACCTTGCCTGAAGAGTCATCGATAGCTGTAGAAATACAAGTGTCTTCCAGGGAACTGCGTTGGGACCGACGCTGTTAATGGTGAACATTAAGGATCTGGCAGACATTACCAACAGGAACCTCAGACTTTCTACTGGTGATTTGCCGAAGATATTTAAAAGTTAGACAAAGTTTGTCTACTTATTTCAAATATTCACAGATGTAAGATCACACACTTCTCAGAACATAAAATCATTGTGTCCTACGCCCACACAAGTCACAAATGGAATCAGTCTACTGATACAAACAGCTGGCTGTAGGAATTTGTGGGGATACGATACGGAACGTTTACAAAGGCTCACTTGTAAGTAAGGCACGTGGCAGACTTTCGTTCACTGGAGGATGCTGGAAACGTTTTGTCTGTTTACAAAGGAGATTGATTACGAATCACTCGCACGATCCATCCCAGGGTATTATACGAGGGTGTGACATCCACTAGATTGAATATACGGAAAGAAGGCAGTGCGTATTGTGACAGGTTCGTCTGGTCCACAGGAAAGAGTTACGGAGATAATTAAAAAATGTTAACTGGCAGACGCCTGAATACAGGCGCCAGTCATCCCTCGGAAGTCTACTTAAAGCTTCAAGACCAGTATTAATCTATGAATCTTTGAATACAGTATAGCCCACTATTTATCGCTCCCATAACGACCACCGACACACGATTAGCCTAATTATGGTGATTACAGAGGCATTCCAGCAATCTTTCGTCCTACGCTTTATACCCGAATGGTACTGGAAGTAACGTTAACACGGATGATAGAATAATGGAAGTACACTTTGTCACGCACTTCATCAGCGGTTTGCAGGTAAAGACGCATATATGAATACGTCACGCAAGGGAAACATTCACCTCAATATTATACACACTAAGACAAAAAATTAAAATAAAACGACGTACCAAGAAGGAGTTACCCGAATGAGAAGAAACCGCTAGTCGCGATGTGTATATACAGACAAACACTTGATTACGATTTCAGGAACACAGGATGCTTTATTCAGGAGATAGAGCTCCTCAAATTGAACAAATAAGTAACGCGTTGGTCCACCGCTGGCCCACACGGAAGCTGTTATTCAGTTTGGCATTGATCGATAAAGTTGTTAGATGTCCTCTTGAGGGATATCGTGCCAAATTCTTTCCAATTGGCGCTTTAAGCAGGTATTACACAACACACCTATTGTAAACAATTCTGCACCAGCGCACCAAACGTACAAATCTGGAAATACCAGCTCTTTCATAAGCTCTGTTACATGATACGCCTTACGTGTGTCTGCACCAGCTTCCCAAGGGTACGTATTCGGAACCACATGCTTTGTTACGGCGTTGATTGTGAAAGCCACTACGTAGTCATGTGAAAATTTGAGTGGCCTAGCTTTGTATTTATTAATAAATTACTGTTATCTTGTACAGTTATAATTAAATTCCGTTATTATTATACAGAATTATAGATTAAAGTGTTCGTTTTATGTCATACTGGTACAAACCAATGCTTATCTATTTTTATGTTTCATAGTATTTTACAAATGGAGGACGCTATTATCTGTCCAGCATCTGCAGCGGCAATGTCCGCCTTAGTCCTTAGGAGAGGGCAGAACGACAACGTAATGCCAGGGGAAGGAATTAGTTTCGACCCCGGCTGGGAAAAAGAGGTGGAGGCAGGAAGGAGTGCAGTCTCGAAGATCCACAGGAATCCTAGAGATTTGTCAGAATTGATGTGCCTTGTCGATCGTACTGCATTTGCACAAGTGACACAGTAGTGAGGGAAGGTACTTCATAATACTTCCACCGCAAAGATGCAAAACGGGTTTTATACTCCTGATTGGTCACGGCAGATATAACTGCTGTGTCCCTTGGGGTTACTCTCTCTGCACTATCCACCCTGACACGCTGTAATAATACAAAAGATGCTGCCAATCACACATTTGCGGTACTTTCACTGATTAAGGTGGTACGTATACATACCTAAAGTAAAACTATACGCACATTTGCGTGAAACATATAAAGTCAGAATTAAATACTTGTAGACGTAATTTATAATGGTATAGCGTATCTAGAGGGTCACACAGACACCTTTCTTTGCTGTATGTTTCAGTAAACACACTGGCAGTTCCCTTCTTTCATTCCATTTCTATAATAAGAAGCTGGCATTTGATATACAGCTTTTTTCAACGCCAATTCAAAAAACAGAATTTTCATTTGTTTTTTACTGTATTTAGAAATACCAAAACGTTCTCAAGAATGTGTAAAATATCTCGCAAAATAGCCAAAAAGAGTTCTCAAGAGCTCACGAATTTCTCGTCTGCGTTCTGCGCATGTGCACATACACCTTTTCTGCTGCACATGAACGGATTAACGGCAGAATTGAACGGTTGCTATTTCTTCACGTTGGATAAACCGTCTGCTGAAATCGCAGCTTCACCCATACTGGTGCTAGGTGGCAGGCTGTCTACAGCTGACTTTTACACATTAGGGGTGTCGTGTAGTACCGGCTTCAGATCGTCAAAACCCCGAGCTGGCCCGGAGGGCACTGCCCATAATGCCCCAAACATTCTCAGTTTGAGAGAGATTCTGTGACCTTTTTGGCCAAGGCAGAGTTTGGCAAGCACGAAAGCAAGCAGTAGAAACTCTCACCGTCTGTGAGCGGGCATTATCTTGCTGAAATGTAAATTCAGGATGGCTTACTATGAAGGACAGAAAACGGGGCGTAGAATATCGTTCAGGTACCACTGTGCTGTGAGGGTGCTGCGGTTGACAGCCAAAGGCGTCCCGCTATGAAACGAAAAGGCACCCTAGACCAGCACTCCTTGTTGTCGGGCGGTGTGGCGGGTGGTATGGCGGGAGACAGTCACGTTGGTATCCCACCGCTGTCGGGTTCTTCGGGTTCTACATCTACATCTACATCTACATCTACATCTACATCCATACTCCGCAAGTCACCTGACGGTGTGTGGCGGAGGGTACTTCGAGTACCTCTACCTGTTCTCCCTTCTATTCCAGTCTCGTATTGTTCGTGAAAAGAAAGATTGTCGGTATGCCTCTGTGTGGGCTCTAATTTCTATGATTTTATCCTCATGGTCTCTTCGCGAGATATACGTAGGAGGGAGCAATATACTGCTTGACTTCTCGGTGAAGGTATATTCTCGAAACTTCAACAAAAGCCCCTACCGAGCTACTGAGTGACTCTCTTGCAGAGTCTTCCACAGTTTATCTATCATCTCCGTAACGCTTTCGCGATTACTAAATGATCCCGTAACGAAACGCGCTGCTCTCCGTTGGATCTTCTCTATCTCTTCTATCAAGTCTATCTTGTACGGATCCCACACTGGTGAGCAGTATTCAAGCAGTGGGCGAACAAGTGTACTGTAACCTACTTCCTTTGTTTTCGGATTGCATTTCCTTAGCATTCTTCCAATGAATCTCAGTCTGACATCTGCTTTACCGACGATTAATTGTATATGGTCATTCCATTTTAAATCACTCCTAATGCCTACTCCCAGATAATTTATGGAATTAACTGCTTCCAGTTGCTGACCTGCTATATTGTAGCTAAATGATAAAGGATCTTTCTTTCTGTGTATTCGCAGCACATTACACTTGTCTACATTGAAATTCAATTGCCATTCCCTGCACCATACGTCAATTCGTTGCAGATTCACCTGCATTTCAGTACAATTTTCCATTGTTACAACCTCACGATATACTACAGCATCATCCGCAAAACGCCTCGGTGCACTTCCGATGTTATCCACAAGGTCATTTATATATATTGTGAATAGCAACGGTCCTACTACACTCCCCTGTGGCACATATGAAATCACTCTTACTTCGGAAGACTTCTCTCCATTGAGAACGACATGCTGCGTTCTGTTATCTAGGGACTCTTCAATCCAATCACACAGTTGGTCTGATAGTCCATATGCTCTTACTTTGTTCGTTAAACAACTGTGGGAAACTGTATTGAACGCCTTGCGGAAGTCAAGAAACAAGGCATCTACCTGGGAACCCGTATCTATGGCCCTCTGAGTCTCGTGGACGAATAGCGCGAGCTGGGTTTCACACGATCGTCTTTTTCGAAACCCATGCTGATTCCTACAGAATAGATTTCCAGTCTCCAGGAAAGTCATTATACTCGAACATAATACGTGTTCCAAAATTCTACAACTGATCGACGTTTGAGATATAGGTCTATAGTTCTGCACATCTGTTCGACATCCTTTCTTGAAAACGGGGATGACCTGTGCCCTTTTCCAATCTTTTGGACCGTCTTTGCTGATCATCGGGGCTCAGTTTGAAGCAGGACTCATCACTGAAGGCAATTCTATACCAGTCAATGAGATTCCAGGCCAATTACGTGTCTGTAGACACCCTAGACAGCAGTGAGATACCAATCCCCGTCCCATTCGAAACAGTTCCTTCGTGGTGAGTGCGTTTCTTTTTCTTTTTTGTCTGAGAGTTAGTTTTATATTCCCACGCAGCCCACACGTATTTGTGAAAATTAAACTTAAATTTAAAAGAGAATTTTTGTAATGTCGAGTATATATTTATGTACGTGGTGCCTGTTCTTTCGGACATAATGGGCAAAGGGAACTACCTCAGTAATGTGTGGATATATTGAGAACTTCGGGTCTGACGAGAGGCGTTCTAGGATACTCTGTGCAGTTGCGATGACCACTTTGGTCGGATGACGCAGTGGGCAGCACATTGTGCAATAAGCAGAAAAGGCGGATTTACTTTTTGTCAATAAATAAATGAGTACTCTCCTGTGGTCATCTAACCCTTCCATTTCTTGGCGACGCAGACATTGTGGCCAGGCCTTGAAAATGACCCCTTATCACTTTGCCCTTGGGAACATTCCTATTTACACTTTAAAAAGAAGTAATCCCATTCCGTCACAAATTTTCAACTTTCCCCATTCGTTTAAATCACTGCCCGTTGGCAGCTAATGCCTTTAATTCCGCTGTGTCTTGATAAATTTATGTCGTAGGAAGTCTTTCCTGATGCTTTTTGTCTATTGTATAGTTCTATACGTAAGAGAAACATGAATGCTAAATCAGACAGGATAATCGAAGACATGTAGTTGGGGTTTTTGGGGGAAGAGACCAAACTGCGAGGTCATCGGTCTCATAGGATTAGGGAAGGACGGGGAAGGAAGTCGGCCGTGCCCTTTCAAAGGAACCATCCCGGCCTGGAGGGATTTAGGGAAATCACGGAAAACCTAAATGAGGATGGCCGAACGAGGGATTGAACCATCGTCCTCCCGAATGCGAGTCCAGTGTGCTCACCACAGCGCCAACTCGCTCGGTGAAGACATGTAGTGCTATGGAGAATGCTAAAGGTTAAGTTGCTTGATCGGGTAACTAATGATGAGATACGGAGTCGCATTGGGGAGAAAATAAATGTATGGTAAAAGAAGAGGGTGTGCTGGTAGCACACAACTTAAAGCATCAAGTAATGGAGGGAAGTGTGGGGGAGTAAAAGCTACTGAAGGAGGCCAAAGCATGACTATAGTAACCACCTGCAGATTGTAATAGTCATGTGGAGTTCGAGAGCTGCATCAAACCAGTCTCCGCACTGCTGGAGACGAATTGCAGACACTTGTGAGAAGCGACACTTGTAAGAAACTGGAATGTGGCGACACTTGTGAGAAATCCGGGATACTGAGGGACCGCCACAGGGTGGGTCGCAAATGCTGCGCCACTATCTGCTCGGTCACTACCGCTTGGTGTGACTGAGCGCTCGGCTCGTGCTGGCCCGGGCAGCTGCCGAAGGACATTCACACTCCTCCAGTGCACCCAGGTTACATTATTTCAGAATTTTTTTGGGCAAGGAAGAGTGGCACTAGTCAAATTAGAAATCGGAACTGATTTTGCCCACACGATATCATGTCAACTATTAGTTGCAGCACAGTTATGCTTAAGACCTTTTTCATTGGAATTTTTGTTCTGATTAATCTTACATAGGGCCTAATTTCCGCTCAACCTCATACTTAACGACGTATTTTACAGAAACTATAGAAACCGAAAATGTTTTTAATCTTTCAACCCTTCACCCAAAATGTGATATGATAGGAGTGGCAACCTTTTACCACATATTAAGAGGAGTCAGCTAACGAAATAAACCTCAATTTTCCCGCACCACGCAGGGGAGTGTACTGAGGTCTAATGTGAGTCCTGCTAGCAATTAGCGTTAAGGAATGCAGTTTATGTATTGAAACAAGATGTATTCATCGTCCACTCAGACATTGTTTCTAAAATCCTCAACACAAAAATGCTGATTGCGATTGTTAGAAAAGCTATGACTTTTCAGACTTCGATCGTTTTGAACTCCTGTGTGACGGCAGTGATGTGACGATGTCGTATTCTTGATTGAACAGAGGCCCTACTTCTTCGGCGTAAACAGAGGAAACTGAAGTGTCCGTTTCTACGCCACGTGGTTTCGCACTTCATTAGCCGCTACGTCCGGAATACATGTATGGCTGCCTTCGCCTAAAACTAAGTTGTTTCTGGTGGATAGTCTTCCTTTACACTTCTTGTTTACGTTTACGCACCGCCAATAACTTATACTTTCATTTTTGGTATATACCACTACGTATACTGGTAACCGTTATAAATCACTAGAGGCTTCCCTTTCGTTGTCGTGGTGAATTGCATTTTTACAACATCAGTACAGAACTGCAGTGCGCTACCTGTTTGGTGTCCCTGTAGACCGCCCGCAACCTGTTCCTCACAAATGTCGCTCCTCACAACTGTCGCTCCTCACAACTGTCGGTCCGCATACGAGGTGCACTCAAATTCTAAGGCCTCCGATTTTTTTTCTAATTAACTACTCACCCGAAATCGATGAAACTGGCGTTACTTCTCGACGTAATCGGCCTGCAGACGTACACATTTTTCACAACGCTGACGCCATGATTCCATGGCAGCGGCGAAGGCTTCTTTAGGAGTCTGTTTTGACCACTGGAAAATCACTGAGGCAATAGCAGCACGGCTGGTGAATGTGCGGCCACGGAGAGTGTCTTTCATTGTTGGAAAAAGCCAAAAGTCACTAGGAGCCAGGTCAGGTGAGTAGGGAGCATGAGGAATCACTTCAAAGTTGTTATCACGAAGAAACTGTTGCGTAACGTTAGCTCGATGTGCGGGTGCGTTGTCTTGGTGAAACAGCACATGCGCAGCCCTTTCCGGACGTTTTTGTTGCAGTGCAGGAAGGAATTTGTTCTTCAAAACATTTTCGTACGATGCACCTGTTACCGTAGTGCCCTTTGGAACGAAATGGGTAAGGATTACGCCCTCGCTGTCCCAGAACATGGACACCATCATTTTTTCAGCACTGGCGGTTACCCGAAATTTTTTTGGTGGCGGTGAATCTGTGTGCTTTCATTGAGCTGACTGGCGCTTTGTTTCTGGATTGAAAAATGGCATCCACGTCTCATTCATTGTCACAACCGACGAAAAGAAAGTCCCATTCATGCTGTTGTTGCGCGTCAACATTGCTTGGCGACATGCCACACGAGCAGCCATGTGGTCGTCCGTCAGCATTCGTGCCACCCACCTGGATGACACTTTTCGCATTTTCAGGTCGTCATGCAGGATTGTGTGCACAGAACCCACAGAAATGCCAACTCTGGAGGCGATCTGTTCAACAGACATTCGGCGATCCCCCAAAACAATTCTCTCCACTTTCTCGATCATGTCGTCAGACCGGCTTGTGCGAGCCCGAGGTCGTTTCAGTTTGTTGTCACACGATGTTCTGCCTTCATTAAACTGTCGCACCCACAAACGCACTTTCGACACGTCCATAACTCCATCACCACATTTCTCCTTCAACTGTCGATGAATTTTAATTGGTTTCACACCACGCAAATTCAGAAAACAAATGATTGCACGCTGTTCAAGTAAGGAAAACGTCGCCATTTTAAGTATTTAAAACAGTTCTCATTCTCGCCGCTGGCGGTAAAATTCCATTTGCCGTACGGTGCTGCCTTCTCTGGGACGTATTGACAATGAACGCGGCCTCATTTTAAAACAATGCGCATGTTTCTATCTCTTTCCAGTCCGGAGAAAAAAAATCGGAGGCCTTAGAACTTGAATGCACCTCGTAAGTGTCCCAATCTGCTGGAGACAACAGCAGCAGCAACAACAACACACTAGAAGCAAAGTAATACGTAAGTAAAACAAGCACACGGTTTGCAAACACTGGTTCCCAGGTATGGACCGCGCCGCCGTCCCTGAGAACTGCGGAGAGACGAGAACAAGAGAGCGGCGGTGGGCGGTCGGCGGTCGGCCGTTGCCTGGCGACGGACGCCCTCGTGGGCGGCCATCCATCACGGCGGCCGCTGTCCGTCGCGGCGGGTGTCGGCCTGACAGCGAGTGACGCATTAATTTAGCCGCCGCCCGCCAAGCCACGCCACGCGTCGCTCCGCGGGACCCTCACGGCGCAGCACGGCGGCGCAGCGCAGCAACGCAGTGGTCGGGCGAGCTCAAGTCACCGAGGTAAAACAACAGCAGCCGTGCGAAAGCGGTTACAAGCCACGGCGGGTCTAGTGAAGCAGGGGATACAACCCGTCGGCTTTGACCAATGACGTCATACATTAGTCATAGATAGTAATGTCTTCACTTCGAGGCATAGATAGTAAAACAGTTCTGTGTTCCGGATAAGCGCTATCATTGTACATTAAAATAAATGTTCGTAATGATATTGATGTAATTCGGAATATTACTTTGTTATTGTAGAACAATTTTTAGTGTCTTATTTTTGTTTATAGCAATGAATTTGTCTGTTTGTGAGTATGTAATTTTCGTTACTGTCTGTCTAGGCGAGCTTCAGTTATTCCTCGCTATTTCCGTGTGGTAAGTTCATTTTCCATTTGCTTCTTTCACAGTATTTCACTATTTTCACATATTTCACTGTTCTATTCCACCAATATGTGTATTTTCGTGTTGTGAAGTACGTAATAGAAATTTCTCAGCTGTCGATCTTCTTTCGTTTCCCAGCACTAGTATCAGTGCGACAATTTCGAACGTGTACCCCCGACACAACTAAAATTTGCAACCCGTCCTTCACTTCGCCTTTACACTGACGACACAACTAAAATTTGTATCCCGTCCTTCACTTCGCCTTTACTCTGACACTATATATGTCAATTGGCGAGCAAGATACAAATGTTGCGTATAGCTATTATAGCTATATAGCTCAAGTAACGAATGCGATACTATTAGCGTCCAAGGCAACAAAAAAACTGTACCCCATAGTGAAGTACGGGATACAAATTGTACATGTGTCGTCTTCTTGTCTCCATGTAGTTCAATTGAGGTACAGGTTGCAAAAGTAACGTACGTCTATTTCCACCTTTCCGTTACCAGTGTACATATATACAGGTCAACGGAAGTCTGGTATACATATATTACATACGTAGGTCCTTCTGCCATCAGTAGTACTGATATGTGCGTAAGAAAAGACTGTTAGTAATAGCGGAGACGAAATAAACAACACATCTACAATTTGTATCCCGTGTTCCACTTAAGGTTTACTGAAGCGGAGGATACATCGTTCAAGTGAAGAACACGACAGTAATGCTAGTGAAAACGAAGAAATCGACTTACGACAAACTCGTATTTCGTACTGTACTTAAGCAACACATTACGAATGAGCTTTTAATTTGTATCGTGTGTTTCATTTACGGTTTAGTGAAGCAGGGGATACAAAGTTCAAGGGAACAACAGAACAGCAATGCTAGTTGAAACTAAGAAATCGACGTACGCTGAAATTTTATCCCATACTGCACTTAAGCGATACAGTTCGAAAGAGGTTCTAGATACAACTGACATACATGTAACGTGATGTATTCTTTGCTAGTAATATATTTCATTAATTTCTTTCCATTGTATTTTGCGGAGAAATACTAAGATACAAACACGCGATATCAGTAACGTGAAAATACTGCTGGCCCTTATATATGAGAAGTACAGCTTTTCTCTCTTGCATTCCTTTGTTTCTGAACATTCTTCTCAGCTCTTTCATATTTGTAATACATGCTCTCTGGCCCATTCTGACGTCATTGGTCAAAGCGGACGGGTTGTATCCCCTGCTAAACTCGACCCGGCACGACGATGCCCCGCGCTGCAGAAGGGTTCATACGAGTGCACAAGACTGTATGTTTTACATGGGAAGTATAGAAACGTGTGCAAAATTTTTCCTTACGCGTTAAAACTACACTGAAGGGCCAAAGAAACTGGTACACCTGACTAATATCATGTAGGGCCCCGCGAGCACGCAGAAGTGCCGCAACACGAAATGGCATGAACTCGACTAATGTCTGAAGTAGTGCTAGAGGTAACTGACACCTTGAATCCTGCAAAACTGTCCATAAATCCGTAAGAGTAAGAGAGGGTGGAGATCTTTTCTCAACAGCAAATTGCAAGGCAAGCCAGATACGCTCAATAATGTTCATGTGTGGGGAGTTTGGTGGCCCACGGAAGTGTTTAAATTCAGAAGAGTATTCGTGGAGCCACTCTGTAGCAACTCTGGACGTGTGTGGTGTCGCATTATCCTGCTGGAATTGCCCAAGTCCGTCGGAATGCACAATAGACATGAATGGATGTAAGCGGTCAGACAGGATGCTTACTCCGTCAGAGTCGTATCTAGATGTATCAGGGGTCCCATATCACTCCAACTGCACACACCCCACACCATTAGAGAGTCTCCACCAGTTTGAACAGTACCCTGCTGACATGCAGGGTCCATGGATGCATGAGGTTGTCTCCATATCCGTACATGTCCATCTGCTCGATACAATTTGAAACGAGACTCGTCCGACCAGGCTACATGTTTCCAGTCGTCAACAGTCCAATGTCGGTGTTGACGGGCCCAAACGAGTTGTATATCTTTGTCATCAAGGATAAACGAGTGGGCCTTCGGCTCCGAAAGTCCATATCGATTATGTTTCGTTGAATGGTTCGTACTCTGGCACTTGTTGGTGGCTCAGCATTGAAATCTGCAGTAGCCTGCGGAAGAGTTGCATTTCTGTCACGCTGGACGATTCTCTTCAGTTGTCGTTCGTCCCGTTCTTCAAATGGTTCAAATGGCTCTAAGCACTATGAGACTTAACATCTGAGTTCATCAGTCCGCTACACTTAAAACTACTTAAACCTAACTAACCTAAGGACATCACACACATCCATGCCCGAGGCAGGATTGGAAC
This sequence comes from Schistocerca cancellata, assembly GCF_023864275.1. Lineage (NCBI taxonomy): Eukaryota > Metazoa > Arthropoda > Insecta > Orthoptera > Acrididae > Schistocerca > Schistocerca cancellata. Next base: position 918,372,728 of record NC_064627.1, on the reverse strand, counting down.
CTGCGACCGTAACAGCAGCGCGGTTGCGGACTGAAGCGCGTAGAATCGCTCGGCGACAGCGGCCGGCCCGTCCCGTTCTTGCAGGATCTTTTCCCGGCCGCAGCGATGTCGGAGATTTGATGTTTTACAGGATTCCTGATATTGACGGTACACTCGTGAAATGGTCGCACGGGAAAATACCCACTTCATCTCTATCTTGGAGATGCTGAGTCCCATCGCTTGTGCGCCGACTATAACACCACGTTTAAACTCTTAAATCTTGATAACCTACCATTGTAGCAGCAGTATACGATCTAACAACTCCGCCAGACATTTGTTGTCTTACATAGGCACTGGCGACGGCAGTGCCGTATTCTGCTTGTTTGCATATCTCTGAATTTGAACACGCATGCCGACACTAGTTTATTTGGCGCTTCAGTGTAGAAGTTTACCTTAGAGTCGATTATGAGTTGTCGGTTCATGGGATTGCCAGTAGGGTCCCTCTGGCGCAGCTAAACTGCAGTGGTTCCCAGTCTTTCGTACACCATTACCTTAGAGTGCAATTAGGTACTGGCTTGTTCTCCACCCTCCTCTTTCTCCCCCACATTATCACCAACGTCAGTACCTAACTAAACTGCAGAATGAAATACTTTTCATGGAAAAAAATGGCTCTGAGCACTATGGGACTCAACTTCTGAGGTCATTAGTCTTCTAGAACTTAGAACTAGTTAAACCTAACTAAGCTAAGGACGTCACACACATCCATGCCCGAGGCAGGATTCGAACCTGCGACCGTAGTGGTCTCGCGGTTCCAGACTGCAGCGCCTAGAACCGCACGGCCACTTCGGCCGGCTCCTTGGAAAAATTTTATTTTTAAAATTATGAAAGACGAATGATATTTACCTTCTCTCTCTCTCTCTCTCTCTCTCCCTCCTACCCCCCCCCCCCCCTCTCTCTCTCTCTGTCTCTGTGTGTGTGTGTGTGTTTTAGAATGAATGACGAAAAAAGCTTTCAAGGTGCATCGCAAGTGCTACCCATAACTCATGACTTTTAAGGAAGCTAATTATCCACAGTGATGTTAGACACTTGTTACAACACTCCTCTCCACTGCGGCACTTTCTTGACCTGGACTAGCCGGCCGCGGTGGTCTAGCGGCTCTAGGCGCTCAGTCCGGAGCCGCGCGACTGCTACTGTCGCAGGTTCGAATCCTGCCTCGGGCATCGATGTGTGTGATGTCCTTAGGTTAGTTAGGTTTAAGTAGTTCTAAGCTCTAGGGGACTGATGACCATAGATGTTAAGTCCCATAGTGCTCAGAGCCATTTGAACCATTTTATTTGAACCTGGACTCTGCAACCCCATTTAAAATCAACGAAGTTAAAATTTGTGAACTATACTTATTGTTTGTAAATCACTTGATTGCTGCACTTCTTACTTTTGAGCTGGCAGAAATTGCAAGACTTCAGGTTTATAATGCTTTATGTCCGGCCACTGCCACTAATATCAGTAGTAATAATAGCAATACTGTGGACATCACTACAGTAGCCCTTATGTAGTTACTGCTATGTCGTGCTGTCAATTAATTCATTTATCTGTTTCGACGCAAGTAATGAAGCAGTTTCTGGAACACTGCAGGTACTATCCACAGCTTGGGGAAGACATTTTCTTGAGATATTTAGCATTTGTTGTGTCTCACTTTCATTATCAGCGATGTACTGGACGAAGCACAACATACGTGTCTGGCGGGTGGACTCTGGAAGGAGCATGTAATCTCCATCGCATTAATGCTACTAATCAAGGAAAAGTAATTATTGATCATTTGCAAAAAAACTGTGGTGATAGAATGATCTTTTGAAAATAATTTAGTTTCGTGGCTGAAACAGAACCGAATTGTTTAGTATTATCCCTCAGAAAACTTCATTTATCCCTCAGGGGGTAAATACCCCAGGTTGGGAACCGCTGAGCACCAGCCTGTTCAAAATAACTTGAGAATTGACTGTTCGGCAGGAGTACGTGAGGGCACGAATGTCCTGTAAACTACACCCGTCGACATTTGCACCCAGAAATATTGAGCAAACGTCCAGTAATCTGCCTGTCCGATCTCCGCCCGACATGGTAGACTCTCCGTCAGGCAAACTGAAGAGCCGAGGACCCTTAAGGATTGTGAACACACACCTTATTTTACGGCAGTGTGTGGCCCCAATAGTGTTGCCGGCAACATGGCAGTAGTGCACGGATGCCTGGGCCATACCTGTCTCTGTCTTTGTCTGTATATACTTTCCTTTCTCTCTCTGTCTTGCTTCCTCTTTCTCACACCGACAGCGCTGCAGAGACATGTCACGTGAAACGGTATTGTTTCGTTTCTGTAGTTGGGTTGGAGTAATGAATTAGGCGGAATGCTACTACAAGAATATATAAGCAACTAAGGAATGACGGAAAACATAAAGAAAATTACTGTTCCAAAGTTGACGCGAGTATTTACGTTGAAGCACTCAATTTGTTTGTTGTCTACAGAAATCTGAAATTGGACAAACGAGACAACTATAAAATCCATAAACATCTACGGCCAGGGGTATGGAAACAGGAAATAATAAACACAAAGACCGAAATGTGAAAAAGGACATTCTCGCTGATACCGTCTTAGTAGGTCAGTAATAATCAGTCACAATTTTATTCTACATAGGTTCCTAAGACTTCTAAACTTTTTTGACACTTCAACACGCTTGTTTCATGTGCAGCAAACTGCCAACATTTTATTTATTGCGGTGGTTGTGCACACCGACGGAAAGTGCAGTTTAAAACGCACAGGAAATTTCTGTGTGATGCACCATTACCAAAAAACTGAAGGGTTTGTAACTGGTTAAATAGAAATTTGCTGTGTGTTTTATAATGCTAGTATACAGTAATTAATAGTTGTCTTGTGACAGCCAGAGCGAGAGCACCAGCAGCAGCGAGTACTGTTTGTATAAAGCGTTTTTGTACTTATTTGCTGCGCTTAGCTTTTAAATAGTTTTTCTGGGAAAACCTAGCGTAGTTTTCGCGTCTCGTATTTCAGTGAGTGTTTCTTGATTATCAGAGTAGCTCATCAGAAGATTATCTTGGGAATTTGTCACCGTATAGGGTAGGGTAAACATAGTCATGTGTAGGGACTGTGGTTGTTGTGAGCGGACGCAAGGAGAATTGGCCACTCTTCGGGGGCAGGTGGAGGCTTTGTCTGTTAGGCTCATCGAGCTCGAGGCGCAGGCGTCGGCTCGTAGTGGCGTTGGGGCAACTGTGGTGAGACCTATGCCTACTTCGGTGGCCTTGGAATCACATGGAACCCCTGATGTCGCTGCGTCTTCCGGCAGTGAGCATCTTACCGGTCAGCCATCACTCCAGGGTGAATGGCGGACAGTGGTGGGCTCGCGCGTGCCTGGCCGAAAGGCGAAGGTGGGATCTGGCCGCGTGGCAGCTGCCTTACCCCTTTCCAACAGGTACGGGGTGCTTCCTAGTGGTGATGACATCGTTTCCGAGCCACCACAGGATGCCTCGCCTGTTGGGCCAGTGGCCGATTCTCCGGCAAGGTCCCGACAGTCACAGAGGGCGGGCCTATTAGTTATAGGGAGCTCCAACGTTAGGCGGGTTATGGAGCCCCTCAGGAAAATAGCGGGTAGGTCGGGGAAGAATGCCAGTGTGCACTCGGTGTGCTTGCCGGGGGGTCTCGTCCGTAATGTGGAGGAGGCCCTTCCGGCAGCTATTGAACGCACTGGGTGTGACCGGCTGCAGATAGTAGCACATGTCGGAACGAATGACGCCTGCCGCTTGGGTTCTGAGGCCATCCTTGGTTCCTTCCGGCGGCTGGCTGATTTGGTGAAGACAACCAGCATCGCACGCGGAGTGCAAGCTGAGCTTAATATCTGCAGCATAGTGCCCAGAGTCGATCGCGGTCCTCTGGTTTGGAGCCGTGTGGAGGGTCTAAACCAGAGGCTCAGACGACTCTGCGACTATAATGGTTGCAAATTCATCGACCTCCGTTATTGGGTGGAGAACTGTAGGGCCCCCCTAGACAGGTCAGGCGTGCACTACACACCGGAAGCAGCTACTAGGGTAGCAGAGTACGTGTGGCGTGCACACGGGGTTTTTTTAGGTTAGAGGGACCCCCCCCCCCCCCCTTGGGCGAAACGATAAAATACCTGACGGCTTACCAGAGAGGACATTATCATCGTTGATAAAGAACGTCCGTCCTCAGAGACCAAAAACAGGAAAAGTTAACGTAATATTGGTAAACTGCAGGAGTATCCAGGGCAAGGTTCCTGAATTAGTATCTCTTATTGAAGGAAATAGTGCGCATATAGTATTAGGAACGGAAAGTTGGTTAAAACCGGAAGTGAACAGTAACGAAATCCTAGACACAGAATGGAATATATACCGCAAGGATAGGATAAACGCCAATGGTGGAGGAGTATTTATAGCAGTAAAGAATTCAATAATATCCAGTGAAGTTATTAGCGAATGCGAATGTGAAATAATCTGGGTTAAGCTAAGTATCAAAGGTGGGTCAGATATGATAGTCGGATGCTTCTATAGACCACCTGCATCAGCAACCGTAGTAGTTGAGCGCCTCAGAGAGAACCTGCAGAACGTCGTGAAGAAGTTTCGTGATCATACTATTGTAATAGGGGGAGACTTCAATCTACCAGGTATAGAATGGGATAGTCACACAATCAGAACTGGAGCCAGGGACAGAGACTCTTGTGACATTATCCTGACTGCCTTGTCCGAGAATTACTTCGAGCAGATAGTTAGAGAACCAACTCGTGAAGCTAACGTTTTAGACCTCATAGCAACAAATAGACCGGAACTTTTCGACTCCGTGAATGTAGAAGAGGGTATCAGTGATCATAAGTCAGTGGTTGCATCAATGACTACAAGTGTAATAAGAAATGCCAAGAAAGGAAGGAAAATATATTTGCTTAACAAGAGTGATAGGGCACAAATCGCAGAATATCTGAGTGACCACCATCAAACGTTCATTTCTGAGGAAGAGGATGTGGAACAAAAATGGAAAAAATTCAGAAACATCGTCCAGTACGCCTTAGATAAGTTCGTACCGACTAAGGTCCAAAGCGAGGGGAAAGATCCACCGTGGTATAACAATCATGTACGAAAGGTACTACGGAAACAAAGAAAGCTTCATCATAGATTTAAGAGTAGTCGAATCATAGCTGATAAGGAAAAGCTGAACGAAGCGAAAAAGAGCGTAAAGAGAGCAATGAGAGAAGCATTCAACGAATTCGAACATAAAACATTGGCAAACAATCTAAACAAGAACCCTAAAAAGTTTTGGTCATATGTAAAATCGGTAAGCGGATCTAAATCCCCTATTCAGTCACTCGTTGACCACGATGGCACCGAAACAGAGGACGACCGAAGAAAGGCAGAAATACTGAATTCAGTGTTCCGAAACTGTTTCACTGCGGAAAATCGTAACACGGTCCCTGACTTCAGCCGTCGCACGGACGCCAAAATGGAAAATATTGAAATAAACGATATCGGAATTGAAAAACAACTGCTATCACTTAGTAGCGGAAAAGCATCCGGACCAGACGAGATACCCTTAAGATTCTACAGTGATTATGCTAAAGAACTTGCCCCCTTTCTATCAGCAATTTATCGTAGATCGCTGGAAGAACGTAAAGTACCTAGCGACTGGAAGAAAGCGCAGGTCGTTCCCATTTTCAAGAAGGGTCATAAATCAGATGCGAATAATTATAGGCCTATTTCGCTTACGTCAATCTGTTGTAGAATAATGGAACATGTTTTGTGTTCTCGTATTATGACGTTCTTAGATAATACAAATCTCCTTCATCATAACCAACATGGATTCCGCAAACAGAGATCATGTGAAACTCAGCTCGTCCTATTTGCCCAAGAAATTCACAGTGCCGTAGACACTGGCGAGCAGATTGATGCCGTATTCCTGGACTTCAGGAAGGCATTTGATACGGTTCCGCACTTACGTTTAGTGAAAAAAATACGAGCTTACGGAATATCGGACCAGGTTTGTGATTGGATTCAGGATTTCCTAGAAGAAAGAACACACATGTCATTCTTAACGGTTCAAAATCTGCAGATGTAGAGGTAATTTCGGGAGTACCGCAAGGAAGCGTGATAGGACCTTTATTGTTTACAATATACATAAATGACTTAGTTGACAACATCGGTAGCTCCGTGAGGCTATTTGCAGATGACACGGTTGTCTACAAGAAAGTAGCAACATCAGAAGACTCGTACGTACTCCAGGAAGACCTGCAGAGGATTAATGCATGGTGCGACAGCTGGCAGCTTTCCCTAAACGTAGATAAATGTAATATAATGCGCATACATAGGGGCAGAAATCCATTCCAGTACGATTATGCCATAGGTGGTAAATCATTGGAAGCGGTAACGACCGTAAAATACTTAGGAGTTACTATCCGGAGCGATCTGAAGTGGAATGATCACATAAAACAAATAGTGGGAAAAGCAGGCGCCAGGTTGAGATTCATAGGAAGAATTCTAAGAAAATGTGACTCATCGACGAAAGAAGTAGCTTACAAAACGCTTGTTCGTCCGATTCTTGAGTATTGCTCATTAGTATGGGACCCTTACCAGGTTGGATTAATAGAAGAGATAGACATGATCCAGCGAAAAGCAGCGCGATTCGTCATGGGGACATTTAGTCAGCGCGAGAGCGTTACGGAGATGCTGAACAAGCTCCAGTGGCGGACACTTCAAGAAAGGCGTTACGCAATACGGAGAGGTTTATTATCGAAATTACGAGAGAGCACATTTCGGGAAGAGATGGGCAACATATTACTACCGCCCACATATATCTCGCGTAATGATCACAACGAAAAGATCCGAGAAATTAGAGCAAATACGGAGACTTACAAGCAGTCGTTCTTCCCACGCACAATTCGTGAATGGAACAGGGAAGGGGGGATCAGATAGTGGTACAATAAGTACCCTCCGCCACACACCGTAAGGTGGCTCGCGGAGTATAGATGTAGATGTAGATGTAATAGTGATGTTAATCTTACCAATCCTCGGATGAATCACTTGTAAACGATGTATTCAAAGTAGTGTTTCAGGGTTCTGGAAAAGTTACGTATGCAGCATCAGTTGACAAGTTAAAGTTTCGGAGGCAGTCCGCCCAATTAAAAAAAAATAAAAATAAAAATGAAAAGAAAGAAAAAAATCCCTCATTCACGATGCTCGATTTGTCTTTTTCTTGGAATACAAGTGCAAGTGAGTTGCAGTTACTTCCACTACCTCACTTTCGCTCATTTCGCGACCATAGAGTGGCTCGTGTAAAAATACACCAGTGCCTGTCGGAGCTCCTGGGGTGTCGTAGGGTTTTGAAGACGTGCAGCGATACGTCGACCGAGAGCATCCCAGATGTGCTCGATGGGGTTTAGGTCTGGAGAACAGGCAGGTCACTCCATTCGCCTGATATCTTCTGTTTCAAGGTACTCCTCCTCGGTGGGGCCATGCGTTATCTTCCATCAGGAGGAAAGTGGGACCCACTGCACCCCTGAAAAGGCAGACATACTGGTGCAAAATGACGTCCTGATACACCTGACCTGTCACAGTTCCTCTGTCAAAGACATGCAGGGGTGTACGTGCACCAATCATAATCCCACCCCACACCATTAAACCACGACCTCCATACAAGTCCCTTTCAAGGACATTAAGGGGTTGGTAACTGGTTCCTGGTTCATGCCAGATGAAAATCCTATGAGAATCACTGTTCAGACTATACCGGGATCCGTCCGTGAACATAACCTGGGACCACTGTTCCAGTGATCAAGTACTGTGTTCTTGACACGAGGCTTTACGGGCTCTCCTGCCACCAGCGGTCAGTGGAATGCACCCCGCAGGTCTTCAGGCGAATAAACCGTGCTAAAGCGATCACCCGTATGCTTTCGTTACGAAAAGCGGATCACTAGGTTTTTTTCTGATCCATCTACTTATTTCTAATATAACAAAATATAATATTTATGGGTTTTTATCGCTGTGACAAAATATTCCTAAAGTAGACCAGCCAGTACTGTGAGAGGTCACAAAAGCGATACAAAAAACGTTACTTCAGTATTGCAGCAATTATAATATTTGTTTTGTGTCATGCAAAAATCTTCATCTTGAATTATTTGCTGATAAGGTCTTCTTATTAAAGTATCAAACCTACGAAAATACAACTCTGTTGTGTAGCTACTTACCACTGGAAATTGCGCACTTCAGACATGCAGCTGAATCCGCGTATACTTCATTCCCATGATGATAACGGAGAAGTTCCACTGACATCCCTCTCGTTCCTATGACATGCTTAAATATCACTGTGACTATCGTCGTAATTTAATGAAAAAACTGTGTGCGGCTTCCTTTAGAAAGACCTGGTTCCCTGAGGCTGATCAATAACTTGCTGAGGGTCGATTGCTTCCTTTCTGCGTTAATACTTATAAACACGACGACGGATCGCATCCTCAGAAGACGAGCCTATATTCGTAATCTGCTTGTATGTACAACTTTTTTTTTCCCCCTAGGAGTTTCTGGCTTGGATGCCATTCCAGCTTCATTTTATTTCTCGAACATTTCGTTGCCAGTTTTCACAACAGTTTTTATGTTTCTGTTCATAATTGCAGCAGTTCTATCTATTTACATTATAAATGCGGAGCAGTGGGCCACCACCAAGGTTTTCACTCTCAAAGCAGGCACGTAACGCACAAAACCATTTATCTCGACTGACCTCGTACAGCAGTCCATCGGCCATGAGAACGACGCGGAACTTTTCAACTCATAACTTTCGACGTATTACTTCCGACGTTGTTCAGTACCGCAAAAGTAATAACAATAACAACAAATAAAGTAATAACTTCTACAACACTGTAACAGAAAAAAGGTTAAAAAAAAGGTCACAGGGTGCTACGATCACAAAGATCAACAAGCTGCCTAAAACTCAAAATACACTGCAAGCGTAAAGTGTTATAGTGGTGGTGTGAAGTTGGGCTGGTTGCTGCAGCTACAGGTATCAAGGCCGGTTCCCACTAGGGCTGCCGCGCGTCAAAACCGCGCGTCAGCGGCACGGCGCGGCGGGCTCTGCGTCGCGGTTTGACCATGTCGAACCGCTTCCGCTGCCGCGTGACGCGCCCCAGGTGCGCGCCGCCAATCACAGACCGCGCTGAGCGTGACGTCAGGTACGCAACCCCGGGCCACAAGAACTTTCGCCGAACCGCTGGCGCGGACGCGGCGGCAGCTATGAAATACTTATCATCCGATTCCAAGGAAACTATTTGGTAGAAAAATTTGATTCTTGGGCATGTTACAGCCTGATATCTTCTCTCGATTAAGGGCCGAATTTCTTTTCGATATTCGTCGTGGTTACTTGCTGTGTCGCATTTACGTAAACCTTTACACGAAATTTTAATGAGTGTGCAGAGGTAAAAACGCATTGCGTGGACTTTGCGTACAGTTCATTTTAGGTAATACATTATTGCGTATGAAATTTAGTCAACATATCGAAATTGCTTTTAAAGCTGAGAGCAGAACGATAGCTATCACCGTTGTCGAGATATTGAATGATATGTCGGCGGACAGGCTGTGCGGTGTCGCGCGCAGATCGCTCGCGATGCGACCGGTACTTCGTCCTGCTCGTTGTAAACCATGTGGTTGTATCAACTGCAAATTTCGTAAACGGTTCAAGAAATCTAAAAGCGTTTTTTTGCAAACGATAACTTGTAAAAAGTCATGTATTTCGTCGCATGATAAATATCCAAAATCTGTTTATCTACCGAGATATGAAAGAAACTACAGTTATTCAGAAGGGATAGATGATTTTTTTTAAACAGCATTTAATAGCGTGTGGAATGAGAAGTTAAACAGAAACTAATTTGAGGGTATGTCATAAGATGTAATTTGCTAAGTATCTACAGGTATTTATTATTTCCTTTGGTAAGTAACAAACGTTTTTTTTTTTTTTCTTTATCGAGTGTACTTTATTGGTTCAAGATGCGTTTCGCCTTTTACTTTACGGCATTTTCGGTGGAATCTAGAATGATTCAGTTTGGTTTTAAATGCATAACGGATTACTTACAGTGAATCGAGTTTTTGGCGGACATATACGTTTCCCCTCACCTGGTCACATGCTGGAGGTTGAAATAAAACTTAGATTAGGGAACATAAGCACATTTTCATGTTCGCTCTTTTTTCTTCTGTCACTAGCTGTAGACATTTTACCGAAAACACTGATTTGAAGTCGTAACTACAGTGTGTTCACCTCATGCCCCTTCCTGTTTGGTTTGTTTATGTACATGTTGCCAACCTAAAGAATTATATGCTGAAATTGTTTGTTTATTTCTGTTCTCTTTATATCTGTATATGTGTGGGGCTAGCCAGTGATGGTTATAGAAAGTTGAAAGTGAATGCAGTAGTTGTCAGACAGTGGTTGAAAGGTTTGGTGTTCAGCTAATTTCAGTTTTGGTTTAAATGTTTTGTGGAGGAGTGCATGGAAGACTAAATTCACTGCTTACATTAACAGATAAAATAGTAGAATAGCGTTTGAACAAATGATTATTATCAGAATACTATCACCCAACCCCTTTGTCCTCACTCTTTGACGCCTCATAATATGTCCTGTCAACTTACCCCTCTTGTAGTCAAATTTGTGCCGTAATTTCCTCTTCCTACTCTATTTAATTCCGTACCTCTTCTTTAGTTACACGATCCTCATATCTAATCTTCAGCATTCTTATTGATCACCACGTTTTGAAAGCGTCCATTGTCTTCTCGACAGAACTGTTCATCGCCCACGTTTCACTTACAAGGCTGCACTCCACACAAATACCTTCGTAAAATAGTACCCAATCATTACAATTTATATTCCATGTGAACAAATTTTCTTTTTCAGAACGCTTTTCTTGCTATTCACAGTCTTCATTTTATATCCTCTCTACTTCTGCCTTCTCAATTACTGCTTCCCTTTAAAGTCATTGAAGTCTTAGAAATGCAGTTTGGTTTCTGTACAAGTTGTAGATAATCTTGTGTCCCAGTGTTTTATCGACGACATCTCCAGAGCTTCAAAGAATGTTTTAATTAAGATTGTCAAAACCTTTCTCTAAACATGCAAATGCTATAAACACAGTTTCGCTGTTCTTCAGTGTGTCTACTTAGTTAAGTGGTAGGATCAGTATTGCCTTGCGTGTTCAGACATCTCACAGGAATCTAACATTGTACTTACGTTAGTTTGTACAACCCCTCCACCTCTCCTGTCTACATATTCCTTCCACTATCTAGCCTTCTCTTATTTGCTTAGTTCTGGCTTGCCAAATGAGTTCTTGACAGTTGCTTCTCCTTTGAGCAAAGTTTTCTTTGTTCTTTCTCACTTTCATTCCCTTATGTTTTCCAAGTGCAAAATCACATTGCAATTTTGGACTTTCTGTCAACGTCATGTTTAGACATTTCTATTTCCAATGACCTACTTTATTTGCTGCATTTTTATATTTTTCCCTCTTGTCAGATTTAATATTTCACGTTTTATCTAACGATTTCTACTGTACCTTCTTCCCGTTCTCATACTCTGCTGCATTCACCACTTCTTCTCTCAAAGATATCCATTCATATTCTAGCGGATTCCTTCCTCTGTTTCAGTCAGTCGTTGCATTACGCTAACTTTAAGATTATCGAAAAACTGTGGGTCTTGACTTATTCAAGTTCCATTTCCTTAATTTGCTACCGTTTACTGTCTCTTTAGTTGTAAACTGCAGCTCGTAACTAATAAAGTATTGTAGGTTTACGTCTGCACCGGGAAATGTCTTATAATTTAAAATCTGGTTTCGAAAACTTTGTTCCAAATATGTATTATTCTTTCATGATTCTTAAGCAATGTGCTAGATAGTGAACAATGATGAACCGTAGTCATGAAATCTGTTTATGGTGAAATGAGAAAACATGCATAATGGAATATGTGAAAGAGTACATTGTACAACTTCGTCTTTCCTCCATGTAGGTGTAAGATATAGTTTTTCAATCGCACCGGGAGTTTCAGTGGGTCCCGACCCGTACCTCAGTAGCTGTCCGTCATTGGCTACCGCTAGCGTCTGCCGCTTCCAGATGGGAACGCCAATTCCGCGAGCCGCCGCGTCAACGCGGAAAACGCTTGCCGCTGCCGTTGCCGCACGACGCGCTGCCGCGCTCTAGTGGGAACCGGCCTTCATGGGATTGGCGGAACGCGGTCTGTGCCTCCCGCATACGCTGACCCCTATACTTTCATCGTAGCTGTCAGCCCTAAAGTAATTTTGAACAGACTATAGCTCGGTCGCTCGTTGATCAACAATGCGCGTATACATCTGCATCTACATATAAAGTGTGAACCAGAATTTCACCAAAAAAATTTGGACCAAAACAAAAAAAAATATCTAGTAAACAGGGGCTCAGAAATGCATACCTTAAGAGCTGTGAGCACTTGTTCACCATCGCTACGGTGAGACACGTCTCTTCCAATGAAAGCTCTTTACTTTCCATACTTTGGGAAGAGGTATTATGGACAAAATCAAAATGTCTGGTAAACATGGGCTATTAAATGCGTGCCGTAAGAGCTATGAACATTTGTTCAGTAGAACATGAACAAATGTTCATACCTCTTCTGGTATACACCTTAGAGCAAATGTTTACCAGATATACCGGGCGATTCAACTGTCCCTACCGATTTAGTTTTATGCAACGCTACATGACAAAACAATATTGTTGGCCAGTTCGCTCGGGGGATAAGAAGCACATTGTCAAAATGCCGCAGAATAACTGGGAAAGTGTACGAAGACATCTTAGACGTAATGCACAAATTTTGTTTATGAAACTGGTTTAGTACATTAACATGGCGACTGATATATTAATTTTTTCATTTAGTTTTGTTTCGGAATGTCGTCACTTCCTTGCTTCCCATTTTGATATCTCCTGTAAGTTTCGTTGTTTCCTATGATGAAACACGCTTCATAGGGCAATGTTTCTGAACCTTGACGAGAGATTAAGAACTATAAACGGAATGAACTTACAGAGACATCCAAAACTTGTATGACTTTGGATTGGAGACGTCTGGATAACTATTTACAATATGATTCCGTTTGCTAACAGTCTTTCAAAGCTCTGAGAGGAAATATATCGATTATGTGGCTATCGCCCGTCTGGATACCGTCCCTGATATAGATGTAGTGCAGGTTGCATAAAACTGAATCATAAAGGGCAGATGCATCATGCCGTTATGTCTGTTCTCTCGATCGCTAGCCGCTTGGAACGTTGAGATCCGGCACGACATTGCGTGTGGCGCTCCCAAACCCACATAATCCATATTAGCAAGACAGTCGCAGGATATCGAGCAGTGCGAGTGGTAGCATCACGGAACGATAAACTGCAGTGTCGAAAGACCACGAGCATGCTGCTGCAGCACGAGTTGCCAGACGTTACTACTTCTTACACGAGGCATAACACGATTTCCTCATGAACAGTTAATATTTAGACGCGATATCCGAATGAGAAATAAGCTGGGTAATTTGTTGTGATAAACAGACGGTATATGGCGCTAATTCACACTAGCAAGTACCCCATTATACTCAGTTGTGAACAGTTTAACTAATTCTAAACAACCAGTTCCAAGTTTGCACCTACCTTCTGTCCACCCCGATAGCTGAGTGGTCAGCGTGACGGATTGCCGTCCTACGGGCCCGGGTTAGATTTCCGGCTGGGTTGGAGATTTTCTATGCTCAGGCACTGGGTGTTGTGTTGTCTTCATCATCATTTCATCCCCATCCGGACTCAGGTAGCCCAATGTGGCGTCGAATGTAATAAGACCTGCACCAAGGCGGCCGGACCTGCCCCGCAAGGGGCATGAACAATTCAGCCAATACGCAAAGTTGTAACGTTGTCCAAAGTTTTCACTCAATTGCTCACAGACGGTTTTCACTCGAAAAAATAAATGTATAATAATACCACAAACACGTAAAAATACAACAGACTTACGCAGTCGGTTTCATTCGGCTGCTCCCAACGGCTGATTTCAGTCAAAAGAATTAATCAGTAGGCCGACGAACTGGACGATTGTTTTCATTCGGTTGTTCCCACAGACTGGTTTCACTCAAAGGAATGAATGAATCATTCAACTGACATGTGAAAGTACAACCGAATGCGTCGACTGTATTCCAACAACCGAATGAATCGAATGCTTTTATTAGATTGCTTCCCATCATTATGCTTCTCTTTGTCCACCTCCTCGTCTTCGACAACAAGGAAATCACGCAGAAGGCATTTATTGATCAATACGATTGCGTTCATGATCTTTATGAGAACATTTGTTGCACTGCGAAGCCGCATTGTGGCCGAGCGGCTCTAGGCGCTTCAGTTCGGAACCGCGCTGCTGCTACGGTCGCAGGTTCAAATCCTGCCTCGGGCATGGATGTGTGTGATATCCATAGGTTAGGTAGGTTTACCCCCATGAACCATGGACCTTGCCGTTGGTGGGGAGGCTTGAGTGCCTCAACGATACAGATAGCCGTACCTTAGGTGCAACCACAACGGATGGGTATCTGTTGAGAGGCCAGACACGCGTGTGGTTCCTGAAGAAGGGCAGCAGCCTCTTCAGTCGTTGCAGGGGCAACAGTCTGGATGATTGACTGATCTGGCCCTGTAACACTAACCGAAACGGCCTTGCTGTTGAGGTACTGCGAACGGCTGAAAGCAAGGGGAAACAACAACCATAATTTTTTCCGAAGGCATGCAGCTTTACTGTATAATTAAACGATGATGGCGTCCTCTCGGGTAAAATATTCCGGAGGTAAAATAGTCCCCCATTCGGATCTCCGGGCGGGGAATACTCAAGAGGATGTCGTTATCAGGAGAAAGAAAACAGGCGTCCTACGGGTCGGAGCGTAGAATGTCAGATCCCTTAATCGGGGAGGTAGGTTAGAAAATTTAAAAAGGGAAATGGATAGGTTAAAGTTAGATATAGTGGGAATTAGTGAAGTTCGGTGGCACGAGGAACAAGACTTTTGGTCAGGTGAATACAGATATATAAATACAAAATCAAATAGAGGTGATGCAGGAGTAGGTTTAATATCATCATCATCATCATCATTTAAGACTGATTATGCCTTTCAGCGTTCAGTCTGGAGCATAGCCCCCCTTATACAGTTCCTCCATGATCCCCTATTCAGTGCTAACATTGGTGCCTCTTCTGATGTTATACCTATTACTTCAAAATCATTCTTAACCGAATCCAGGTACCTTCTCCTCGGTCTGCCCCGACTCCTCCTACCCTCTACTGCTGAATCCATGAGTCTCTCGGGTAACCTTGCTTCTCCCATGCGTGTAACATGACCCCACCATTTACGCCGGTTCGCCATGACTGCTACATCTATAGAGTTCATTCCCAGTTTTTCTTTGATTTCCTCATTGTGGACACCCTCCTGCCATTGTTCCCACCTACTAGTACCTGCAATCATCCTAGCTACTTTCATATCCGTAACCTCAACCTTGTTCATAAGGTAACCTGAATCCACCCAGCTTTCGCTCCCATACAGCAAAGTTGGTCGAAAGATTGAACGGTGCACAGATAACTTAGTCTTGGTACTGACTTCCTTCTTGCAGAAGAGAGTAGATCGTAGCTGAGCGCTCACTGCATTAGCTTTGCTACACCTCGCTTCCAGTTCTTTCACTATGTTGCCATCCTGTGAGAATATGCATCCTAAGTACTTGAAACCGTCCACCTGTTCTAACTTTGTTCCTCCTATTTGGCACTCAATCCGTTTATATTCCTTTCCCACTGACATTACTTTCGTTTTGGAGATGGTAATCTTCATACCATAGTCCTTTCATTTCAGATCTAGCTCTGAAATATTACTTTGCAAACTTTCAATCGAATCTGCCATCACAACTAAGTCATCCGCATATGCAAGACTGCTTATTTTGTGTTCACATATCTTAATCTCACCCAGCCAGTCTATTGTTTTTAACATATGACCTATAAATAATATGAACAACAGTGGAGATAGGTTGCAGCCTTGTCTTACCCCTGAAACTACTCTGAACCATGAACTCAATTTACCGTTAACGCTAACTGCTGCCTGACTATCCATGTAAAGACCTTTAATTGCTTGCAAAAGTTTGCCTCCTATTCCATAATCTTGTAGAACAGACAATAACTTCCTCCTAGAACACGGTCATATGCCTTTTCTAGATCTATAAAGCATAAATACAATTCCCTGTTCCACTCATAACACTTCTCCATTATTTGCCGTAAGCTAAAGATCTGGTCCTGACAACCTCTAAGAGGCCTAAACCCACACTGATTTTCATCCAATTGGTCCTCAACTAATACTCGCACTTTCCTTTCAACAATACCTGAGAAGATTTTACCCACAACGCTGATTAAAGAGATACCTCTGTAGTTGCTACAATCTTTTCTGTTTTCGAAATCTGAAACATTACTGATCGCATTTTCACCTACATTGAGCAACTCTTCAAAATATTCCCTCCATCTGCCCAAGGCATCCACAGGATTCACCAGCAGTTTTCCTGACCTGTCCAAAATACTTGTCATTTCCTTCTTACCTCCCTTTCGAAGACTGCTAATTACACTCCAGAATGGTTTTCCAGCAGCTTGACCCATAGTCTCCAACCTGTTTCCAAAGTCTTCCCACGATTTCTTCTTGGATGCTGCAATTATCTGTTTGGCTTTGTTTCTTTCTTCAACATAACTTTCTCTGTCTACCTGGGTTCTGGTATGTAGCCATTTTTGATACGCCTTCTTTTTCCTTTTACAGGCTGCCTTGACTGTATCATTCCACCAAGCTGTTTGCTTCATCCTACTTTTACACACTACTGTTCCAAGACATTCTTTAGCCACTTCTAGTACTGTGTCCCTGTACCTTGTCCATTCCTTTTCCAATGACTGTAATTGACTACATTCAACTAACTGGTACCTTTCTGAGATCGCTGTTATGTACTTGTGCCTGATTTCCTTATCCTGAAGTTTCTCCACTCTTATCCTCCGACATATGGACCTGACCTCCTGCACTTTCGGCCTCACAATCCCAATTTCACTGCAGATTAAATAATGATCAGTGTCATCAAAGAATCCCCTGACTACACGTGTGTCCCTCACAGCCTTCCTGAAAATGCTGATCTGTTATTATATAGTCAATGACAGATCTGGTTCCCCTGCCTTCCCAAGTATACCGGTGAATGTTATTATGTTTAAAAAAGGAGTTTGTGATTACTAAGCCCATACTGGCACAGAAATCCAAGAGTCGTTTCCCATTCCTGTTGACCTCCATATCCTCTACAAATTTACCCATAACCTTTTCATACCCTTCTGTTCGATTTCCAATCCTGGCGATAAAATCACCCATGAGCAGAACACTGTCCTTGTCCTTTACTCTAACAACTACATCACTGAGTGCCTCATATAAACTATCCATCTTATCTTGATCTGTCCCTTCACAATGCGAATATACTGACACAATCCTAATTTTCTTGCTAGACACTATCAAATCTATCCACATCAGTCGTTCGTTTACATACCTTATTGCAACTACGCTGGGTTCCATTTCTTTCCTGATGTAAAGCCCTACACCCCATTGTGCTATTCCTGCTTTGAGTCCTGACAGGTAGACCTTGTATTCTCCCACTTCCTCTTCTTTCTCACCCCTTACCTGAATGTCACTAACAGATAAAACGTCCAGCCCCATCTTACTTGCAGCCTCTGCCAGCTCTACCTTCTTCCCAGAGTAGCCCCCATTGATATTAATAGCTCCCCATCTCATTACCATTTGTTTGCCAAGTCGTATCTTAGGAGTCCCTGGTTTGTCAGTTAGAGGTGGGACTCCATCACCTCCAAAGGTCCGAGGCATTTTGCTCTGATTGTTGCCAGCATCATACTTAAAGTACCAGGGAAGCAGGTTGCTAGCCTTACTTGCCCCGAGTCCCATTGGGTTTTACCCCTAACGGCTGAGGGACTAACCAGTGGATTTGGTAGTCTTTGCCGTATGAGCACAAGGTGTCCACGACTCAGAATCTGTCCAAGATGCCCAGCCTTATTCCAAAGTAACTGGTATCCCGACTGTCGGGACCACTTACTTGGCCACTCATACGTTGCTCGTGGTTCATGAACTAGGACATGACTACAGGAATAAAAAATAGGAATGCGGGTAAGCTACTACAAACAGCATAGTGAACGCATAATTGTGGCCAAGACAGACACGAAGCCCAAACCTACTACAGTAGTACCAGTTTATATGCCTACTAGCTCTGCAGATGATGAAGAAATTGATGAAATGTCTCTTCTTAAGTTGCCAATCCTAAGATTGATTTGCAGCAGCTCTCCATTCAGTGCGATTGTCGGCCAGCCTCTTCAATTCCGTGAAACTTCCGCATCCTAGGTCCTGCATTATCTGGCTTATGTACTTTCTTCTAGGTCTGCCTCTTGCCCTTTTTCCCTCCACAAGGCCTTCCGTTATAGTGTGGAGAAGACTTTCATGTCTCAGAATGTGTCCCATCCATATATCTCTCCTCTTCTTGACCGTCTTCCAAAGAACTGGAACTTCCTCCGCTCTCTGCAGGACTTCTTCATTTGTCATCCTGGCCGTCCATGGAATTTTTAACATCCTTCGCAGACACCACATTTCGAATCCTTCAATCCTTCTTCTTTCGTCCTCTCCAAGTGTCCAGGTTTCGCTGCCGTAGAGAAGCACACTCCCAACAAAGGTCTTTATTAACCGCTTCCTTAACGACAGACTAATCATATTTGATGTGAGGAGTCCTTTCCTTTTATAGAATGCAATCTTTGCCTGATTTATTCTACTTATTACATCTTTCCTACTACGACCATCTGATGTTATTCTGCTTCCCAAGTAGACAAAGTCTTGTATTTCTTTCAGCTTCTCTCCATTCAGCCTTATATTCGTAATTGCTTGATTATTTTGTTTGCTTGCAACTAAGATTTTTGTTTTTGACTTATTAATTTTCATGTTGTACCATGTAGCAAGAGTGTTTTCCATTTCCTCCAGCACTACTTGTAATTCTTCCTCATTTTCCGTTAGGACAGCAATGTCATCCGCAAAACGCAGCATATCAACTATTTTTCCCTGGATCCTGATTCCATGAGCTTGTCCTAACTTTTCTCTGACCTCGTCCATTGCTTTCTGTATGTACATATTAAAGAGGACAGGGGAGAGTGCACATCCCTGTCTCACACCCTGTTTAATTTTTGCTTGTTGTTGATGTTCCCCACATCTCACTATTGCCACCTCTTCTTTGTATATGTTCCATATCGTTCTCCTGTCCTTATACTTAGCTCCAGTTTCCCTCAATATCTGGAATAGCTTTTTCCATTCAACCTTATCAAAGGCTTTTTCGAGGTCAATAAATGCTATGTAGGTATCCTTTCCTTTTTCCATTCTTTTTTCTATTATGAGCCTTAGGGCCATAATGGCTTCTCGCGTACCTCTCCCTCTTCTAAAGCCAAACTGGTCTTCTGTGAGCATGCATTCCACGTTCCCTTCAATTCTTCTGAGGAGGATGGTCGTCAAAATTTTTGATGCATGTGATGTTAGGCTGAGGGTTCTGTATTGTGCACACGATTTTGCTGGCATCTTCTTTGGTAATGGAACAATAATACACTTTTTGAAGTCCTCAGGCAGCTCTTAAGTATCATATATTTGGCAGATTAATTTATACAATTTATCTTTTATTTCTTTTCCAGCTGCTTTGATGATTTCTGCAGGCAATGAGTCAATTCCTGGTGCTTTTCCGTGCTTAAGTGCCTGTAGTGCCTGATCAAATTCAGACCTTAGTATGCTGTGTCCTAGTTCATCTTTATCTACTTCGTCCTCACTTTCAATCATGTCATCTTGTACGTTGCCTCCATATAATTTCTCTAGATATTCCTTCCACGTAAGTGCTATATCTTCATGATTATACACCATCTTATTATCCTCTCTTATTAGGGCATTACATCTAATCCTTTGTCCTCCTGAGAAGAAGCGTTTCACTGTTTTTTATGCTAATTCAAGGTTCCCTTTCTTCAGAAGGTCTTCAACTTCTTTGCATCTGTCTTCAAGGAATCTTTCTTTTACTTGCTTCAACTTCCTGTTGATTTTGTTCCTAAGCACTCGGTATGCCGTTTTCCCTTCTTCCGTTTCATTATTTTTGAGCTTCCTTCTTTCCTCAAACATAAGTATTATTTCATCAGTTATCCACTCCTTCCTCTTTTCAGGTTTTTGTTTTCCAATTCTCTCTTCAGCTGCTTTTATTAGGCCATCTCTTATATTTTCCCAATGTTGTTCTACATTCTCTATAGGATGCTGTTGAATTAGATCGTTAGCCCTTTCTTGGAACTCCTTCTGCGTCTCACGGTTTCCAAGCTTCCCTATATCCAGTTTTCCATTTCCTATTTTCTTCCTTATGCATTTGAACTTGAGTCGGCATTCCGCAACAACCATGTTGTGATCACTCGCAATGTCTGGGCTTGCGTATGCTCTAGAGTCTTTTAGTTGATTTCTAAATCTATTTTTGACTAGAATGTAGTCAATTTGGTATCGTTCTCTATCCCCTGGTGACTTCCAGGTGTATCTTCTACGGGGGTGATGTTGAAACCACGTGTTCGATATTATCAGTTGATTCCTGTTACAAAATTCTATAAGTCGGTCTCCTCTATCATTCCTTTTACGAAGGCCGTAGCGTCCAACAGCTGGCTGTACCTCTTTATCTCCTACAATTGCGTTCCAGTCTCCCATAATTATTAAATTTGTTTCTCCTTTGATTCCTCTCATGGCTCCATTTAACTCTTCATATACAGCTTCAACTTCCTCATCCTCCTGGTTTGTGGTAGGCATATAGACCTGTATCACAACCGTCTCTGTAGGTTTGGTATCCAGACTGACAAGTATTATCCTTCCTCCATATTGTATATATCCCTTCACTCTCTGCCCCAATTTTCGACTCATAACTACTCCAACCCCACCTGCTCCAGGTCTATCTTCTATTGTTCCTGTGTGAATTATCCTGTACTCATCACTCCAGAAATCTCCGCAGTTAGGCCATCTCATTTCAGACACTCCTAGTATATCCAACTTCATTTTCTTCATTTCTTGCTTAAGGTTTTCGAGCTTCCCCATCTGCAGTAAGGTGCGGACGTTCCACGTTCCAATTCTACTATAGCTCTTTTTATTTCCTTTCTTCCTATGAACTGTTGAAACGAGATCTCTGGTAGTCCCCTCCCGGAGATCCGAATGAGGGGCTATTACACCGGATTGCATTTTTACTAGAGCTTGTTTCATATTCATATTATGGCTGTTGATACTTGAGAAATCTATTTAGATCTTTAATGAAGTGGTTTCTCCTTGCCTTCTTCATTCTATGCCGTTGGCCATCATGTGGCTCTTTCGCCTTTAGGGACAGTTTCCCATCCCAAGGACAAGAGAGTGCCCTGCCTCTACCTGCGCATCCGCCCTCCTGGGAGGCCGTTTCGCTTGGTAGAGGGTGTCTCCTTATTCCGGGAGATACTCGGTCGCCATATCCTCGTTAGTGGTAACAGGGTGTACCGTGCAGCAATCCTTGGCTGCAACTCGTGAAGGTGAGGTTGGCATTTGTATGGAGAGGCTGTTGGAGACGCATCACATACCTTACACCCCTGATTAAATGTATGATGAGATAAAAGAAATTATTTAGGTAGTGAAGGGAGACGAAAATTTAGTAGTCATGGGTGACTGGAATTCGACAGTAGGAAAAGGAAGAGAAAGAAACGTAGTAGGTGAATATGGATGGATTGGGGCTACGAAATGAAAGAGTAAGCCGCCTGGCAGAATTTTGCACAGAGCAAAACTTAACCATAGCTAACTCTTGGTTCAAGAATCATGAAAGAAGGTTGTATACATCAAAAAACATTGGAGATACTAAAAGGTTTCAGATAGATTATATAATAGTAAGACAGAGATTTAGGAACCAGGTTTTAAATTGTAAGACATTTCCAGGGACAGATGTGGACTGTGACCACAATCTATTGGTTATGAACTGTAGATTAAAACTGAAGCAACTGCAAAAAGATGGGAATTTAAGGAGATGGGACCTGGATAAACGAAAAGAACCAGAGGTTGTACAGAATTTCAGAGAGAGCATAAGGGAACAATTGACAGCAATGGGGAAAAGAAGTACAGTAGAAGAAGAATGGGTAGCTTTGAGGAATGAAATAGTAAAGGCAGCAGAGGATCAAGTAGGTAAAAAGACGAGGGCTAGTAGAAATCCTTGGGTAACAGAAGAGATACTGAATTTAATTGATGAAACAGGAAAATATAAAAATGCAGTAAGTAAAGCAGGCAAAAAGGAATACAAACGTCTCAAAAATGAGATCGACAGGAAGTGCAAAATGGCTAAGCAGGGATGGCTAGAGGACAAATGTAAGGATGTAGGGGCTTATCTCACGAGGGGTAAGATAGATGCTGCCTACAGGAAAATTAAAGAGACCTTTGGAGAAAAGAGAACCACTTGCATGAATATCAAGAGCTCAAATGGAAACCCAGTTCTAAGCAAAGAAGGGAAAGCAGAAAGGTGGATGGAGTACGTAGAGGGTCTCTACAGGGGCGATGTTCTTGAGGGCAATATTATGGAAATGGAAGAGGAGGTAGATGAAGATGAAATGGGAGATACGATACTGCGTGAATAGTTTGACAGAGCACTGAAAGAGCTAAGTCGAAACAAGGCCCCGGGAGTAGACAACATTCCATTAGAACTACTGACAGCCTTGGAAGAGCCAGTCCTGACAAAACTCTACCATCTGGTTAGCAAGATGTATGAGACAGGCGAAATCCCCTCAGACTTCAAGAAGAATATAATAATTCCAATCCCAAAGAAAGCAGGTGTTGACAGATATGAAAATTACCGAACTATCAGTTTAATATGTCACAGCTGCAAAATACTAACGCGAATTCTTTACAGACGAATGGAAAAACTGGTAGAAGTCGACCTCGGGGAAGATCAGTTTGGATTCCGTAGAAATCTTGAAACTCGTGAGGCAATACTGACCCTACGACTTATCTTAGAAGAAAGATTAAGGAAAAGCAAACCTACGTTTCTAGCATTTGTAGACTTAGAGAAAGCTTTTGACAATGTTGACTGGAATACTCCCTTTCAAATTCTGAAGGTGGCAGGGGTAAAATACAGGATGCGAAAGGCTATTTACAATTCGTACAGAAATTAGATGGCAGTTGAAAGGGAAGCAGTGGTTGGGAAGGGAGTGAGACAGGGTTGTAGCCTCTCCCCGATGCTACTGAATCTGTATGTTGAGCAAGCAGTAAAAAAAAAAAAAAAAGAAAAATTCGGAGTAGGAATTAAATTTAATTGAGATTCGCCGATGACATTGTAATTCTGTCAGACACAACAAAGCACCTGGAATAGCAGCTGAATAGAACGGACAGTGTTCTGAAAGGAGGATATAAGATTAACATCAACAAAAGCAAAACGAGGATAATGGAATGTAGTCGAATTAAATCGGGTGATGCTGAGGGAATTAGATGAGTAAATGAGACGCTTAAAGTAGTAAAGGAGTTTTGCTATTTGGGGAGCAAAGTAACTGATGATGGTCAAAGTAGAGAGGATATAAAATGTAGACTGGCAATGGCAAGGAAACCGTTTCTGAAGAAGAGAAATTTGTTAACATCGAGTATTGATTTAAGTGTCAGGAAGTCGTTTCTGAAAGTATTTGTGTGGAGTGTAACCATGTATGGAAGTGAAACATGGACGATAAATAGTTTAGACAAGAAGAGAATAGAAGCTTTCGAAATGTGGTGCTACAGAAGAATGCTGGAGATTAGATGGGTAGATCACATAAATAATGAGGAGGTATTGAATAGAACTGGGGAGAAGAGGAGTTTGTGGCACAACTTGACTAGAAGGAGGGATCGGTTGGTAGGACATGTTCTGAGGCATCAGGGGATCACAAATTTAGCATTGGAGGGCAGTGTGGACGATAAAAATGGTAGAGGGGGAGCAAGAGATGAATACACTAAGCAGATTCAGAAAGATGTAGGTTGCAGTAAGTACTGGGAGGTGAAGAAGCTTGCACAGGATAGAGTAGTATGGAGAGCTGCATCAGACCAGTCTCAGGACTGACGACCACCTCAACAACAACAACAACAGGTAGGTTTAAGTAGTTCTAAGTCTAGGGGATGATGACCTCAGATGTCAAGTTCCGAAGTGCGTAGAGCCATTTGAACCATTTGCGGCACTGCGTAGTTCAATAATAGGTTATTGACGAAGTTTCCAAGTAAGCTCGATTCCCTCCAGTTTCTCCATTCGGGTTCATTTAGCGATATATACATAGGTGGAAGCAATATAATGGTTGACTAAGTTAAAGAGAAACTGAAATGAACCTAAAATGTCAACTAACATGTAAAAGAACAGCCGAATGCGTCGATTGTTTGCCAACAACCGAATGAATCGATTGCTTTCATTGGGTTGTTTCCATCACTGTTCCTCTCTTTGTCCATCTCCTCATCGTCGACAAAGACATCACGCAGAAGGAAATCTTTACTGTCGAAGAAGTGACCCACACTAGCTTCTTCTTCTGTAAACCCCCCCCCCTCCCACACGTGAAGTCTTCTACGATTATCTCATACGACCCGCAACACGTATTTCGCTCAAGTTCTTTATGTGGTTTAGCCCCTTGATGGTAATTTCATGGATCAGTGCTCAGGAAACCTTCAACATTATTCACTTTTAAGATTAATTCTTATTATAAAATCTCTCGTGATGAGACAGCATAATGCGTCAAGCACTACCTCATTACATCAGACTTAATGTTCAAGTGTGTCTGAATTCTTAAGGGAACAAACTGCTGAGGTCATCGGTCCCTAGGCTTTCACACTACTTAAACTAACTTATGATAAGAACAGCACACACACACACATGCCCGAGGGAGGACTCGAACCTCCGGCGGTAGGGGCCGTTAAACTTAATCACGGTCCCCTTGCGAATGAGTTTTCCACCATCTTGGTATTATAAAATGGGTAAATCTGTCAGATACAGTCATTCTGAAGGATTTCACCGTTCCCAAAGACAAAAAATAACGCTCGCTATTCAGAAAAATGTTGTGCTTTGCGTTATCCTATTTAACGTGTGAATCGGCGATGAACTGAAGGAAATTCATCTCACGGTTACCAAAGCGTAACTGACTCAGGTTGATGTCGATTGGCCCATATAACCTCCTTTATGAAACTGATAATATTACCTGAACGACTCTTGGTATGTTAACGAGACGTCAGGAAAAAAAATGTGGGTAGCGCGTATTAAGTCCTTCACTCTTTGAGTCCCAATAACAAGAAAACAAGTATAATTTTAAAATTTTTCAAGAAAGTAACCTTCATTATCATAGTAAGCATGAAACACGAGTAAATTAGCAAAAAGAGTAAATCCTCAATTGTTTCAAGGAGAAGATGTTACTTAGGAACGTAACTTAAATTTCTTTCACAAAATTTACCCTTGTTATCATAGTAAGCAACGAATACAAGAAGAAATTGGGAAAAAGTAAACAGTCAGTTGCTTAAAGGAGATGGTTTCACTTTGGAATCACTAGGACATACAGTTATGAACAACCCATCATTTCACATGCTATATTTCAAAGTAAATTCGCATTTTTCTTTACACAGCCCCACATCTGTAAACGTCCACGAACTCATAATAAGCAAAGATGGGACTAAAATTTTGTATCAAAACTAAATACGGTCCCAGTCGCTTCATTTCGAAACCACTCGTAGAAGCAGAAGTACAAACTCAAATTTACTTTACAATAACTCTAAATACACCGCCTGCTGCGCACAGTACACAGGTGGTCGACAGTGTGTGTATGTTCAAATATTTGTGAATTCCTAAGGGACCAGACTGCTGCGGTCATCGGTTCCTAGACTCACGCACTACTGAAACTAACTCAAAGTAACTTATGCTAAGAACAACACATACACACACACATGTCCGAGGGAGGACTCGAACCTTCGGTGGGAGGGGCCGCGCAATCCATGACATGACGCCTGAAACCGCGCGGCCACAACGCGCGCCAGAATGTTTATAATCAGCGTTTCTGGACCTGTTCTTTAACATTTGCATACAACGCCATTTGTGTCATGACTTCAGCACAACTCGACGACCTGAAGATGTTCAACAGATGAAACAGGCCGTGACACCTTAAATGTGTAATAATACACCTAAGTTGGTTTTCATTAACCATTAATATTGGTATCGGTAGTGGCACTCAACATTCAACATCATGAAGATTACAATGCTCTAAATTCGTAGAATTACCTCAGAGTACCACTAGATGACTAAATGTATCTGTCTTGCTACTGAATCGGAGGTTTCACGCTAAAGGCGCTGCTACTGGTGATTTCAAACAAAAACCACTGGTACTCGAAGGGTTAATCATACAG
Source organism: Schistocerca cancellata (assembly GCF_023864275.1). Lineage (NCBI taxonomy): Eukaryota > Metazoa > Arthropoda > Insecta > Orthoptera > Acrididae > Schistocerca > Schistocerca cancellata. Next base: position 918,346,278 of record NC_064627.1, on the reverse strand, counting down.
GCCTATGTGGCAGTACGACGATGCAAGTTTTCTAGTGAGACAGAACATTACTAATTTTTCCTCAATTTTTTTGTGTATTATTTATTCAGTTCCCTTTTCTCTGTCATCACTTCTTTCACATCTGGCAAAGTTTGCAAATGCGAAAAATGACGAGTTGCTCAGTTTTTCGAAGTCCACGTTCGACTACAGATCCACTACAAATGTCTGAGTCAGTCAGTTCGAAGTTCAGAGGAAGGCAAGAGCGTACTGCCTCCAGTGGACCATGCCTAGTAAAACACTGTGGCGTCCTTACTAACGTTTGGTTTAGTGACAGATTTACTATGCCTTCTCCGGGTAGAAACAAGCTACAATCCGAGGGAAATTACAGTTACAAACTAACATTAAAGTTTTAAAATCGAAAATTAAACATGTCTAGGAATTTTAAATTGGGTGCAATTGAATGGAGATTTGTTACAGACTAAAATAATGGTGAAATGATAATTAGATCAAGACCCTAAGCTGTCGACAGGCGTTGATATACATCAACGCGGACAGTTGAAAATGTGTGCCCCGACCGGCACTCCAACCCGGGATCTCCTGTTTACATGGCAGGTGCTCTATCCCTCTGAGCCACCGAGGGCACAGAGGATAGTGCGACTCCAGGGTTTATCCCTTGCACGCTCCCCGTGAGACCCACACTCCCAACTTAATGTACACACACACTACATTCATAGTGCCCCTGCCTATTACACTGATTACTCACTGCAGAAAATCTGACCGAGTCCCGTAAGAGTTCTGGCATTGCGTGTGCATCTAGTACATAAGAAGGTCAATGGCAGGTTAGCCTTAACTATATCAAGATGGTGTCTATTCTTTTGGACATGTCCGAAAGAACAGATACCGTCTTCATATAAAGTAATGGTGTTAGTTGTTTCTTCCTGATAATGGACAACTGGCTGACTGCAATGAATAAGATAATGACAACTGTTGATGTCTTCAGACAAAAGCAGAGAAATCAATCTGCACCAGGGTCATTTTCAGGTAAATTTAAGGCAGAGAAAATGAATAAGGTATTTTCATTTTAAACGTGATGCAGATGAGGAAGAGACAAATTGGGTTACATACGGTGATCGAAAGCATTAGATCGGCATGGAAGTCAGTTTTGATTCGTGGATAAGGCTACACGCCATGCCTGAAGCCTTTAAAGACTAACGCAGCAGAATTTTATCGAAAAAACTCTAACATAATCCACAGAAATTCTGTTCATATGTTAGGGTTGCTAGCCACACCACAGTTAGTACCCAGATTTCCGTGGATGACTCAGGACTTCATTCTAAGGTTGACGTGGGAAAATTAGAAACTCTGAACTCTATTTTTGCATATTCTTTAAGCAAAGAAGGGTTCAGGGGCACTGGTCTACTTCAATTCTCACATTGAGAATTAGAGATGAGTGATAAAGGAACAACTGAAATTACTAAAGTTTGACAAACTCACAGGCCTTACGGAATATCTGTCAAATTCTGCACAGAATTTACGGCTACGTCAGCCCTTATCTTAACTGTAATATACAGTGGACACTGCAAACAAAAACTGTTCTCAGTGGTTAAAAGAAAGCACATGTCACACATGTCTACAAGAAGAGTAGCATAAATACACTCCTGGAAATGGAAAAAAGAACACATTGACACCGGTGTGTCAGATCCACCATACTTGCTCCGGACACTGCGAGAGGGCTGTACAAGCAATGATCACACGCACGGCACAGCGGACACACCAGGAACCGCGGTGTTGGCCGTCGAATGGCGCTAGCTGCGCAGCATTTGTGCACCGCCGCCGTCAGTGTCAGCCAGTTTGCCGTGGCATACGGAGCTCCTTCGCAGTCTTTAACACTGGTAGCATGCCGCGACAGCGTGGACGTGAACCGTATGTGCAGTTGACGGACTTTGAGCGAGGGCTTATAGTGGGCATGCGGGAGGACGGGTGGACGTACCGCGGAATTGCTCAACACGTGGGGCGTGAGGTCTCCACAGTACATCGATGTTGTCGCCAGTGGTCGGCGGAAGGTGCACGTGCCCGTCAACCTGGGACCGGACCGCAGCGACGCACGGATGCACGCCAAGACCGTAGGATCCTACGCAGTGCCGTAGGGGACCGCACCGCCACTACCCAGCAAATTAAGGACACTGTTGCTCCTGGGGTATCGGCGAGGACCATTCGCAACCGTCTCCATGAAGCTGGGCTACGGTCCCGCCCACCGTTCGGCCGTCTTCCGCTCACGCCCCAACATCGTGCAGCCCGCCTCCAGTGGTGTCGCGACAGGCGTGAATGGAGGGACGAATGGAGACGTGTCGTCTTCAGCGATGAGAGTCGCTTCTGCCTTGGTGCCAATGATGGTCGTATGCGTGTTTGGCGCCGTGCAGGTGAGCGCCACAATCAGGACTGCATACGACCGAGGCACACAGGGCCAACACCCGGCATCATGGTGTGGGGAGCGATCTCCTACACTGGCCGTACACCACTGGTGATCGTCGAGGGGACACTGAATAGTGCACGGTACATCCAAACCGTCATCGAACCCATCGTTCTACCATTCCTAGACCGGCAAGGGAACTTGCTGTTCCAACAGGACAATGCACGTCCGCATGTATCCCGTGCCACCCAACGTGCTCTAGAAGGTGTAAGTCAACTACCCTGGCCAGCAAGATCTCCGGATCTGTCCCCCATTGAGCATGTTTGGGACTGGATGAAGCGTCGTCTCACGCGGTCTGCACGTCCAGCACGAACGCTGGTCCAACTGAGGCGCCAGGTGGAAATGGCAGGGCAAGCCGTTCCACAGGACTACATCCAGCATCTCTACGATCGTCTCCATGGGAGAATAGCAGCCTGCATTGCTGCGAAAGGTGGATATACACTGTACTAGTGCCGACATTGTGCATGCTCTGTTGCCTGTGTCTATGTGCCTGTGGTTCTGTCAGTGTGATCATGTGATGTATCTGACCCCAGGAATGTGTCAATAAAGTTTCCCCTTCCTGGGACAATGAATTCACGGTGTTCTTATTTCAATTTCCAGGAGTGTAATCCACAAAGCCACCGTCGAATGTTACTGATACCCATCTTCTGTAGAAATTTGAAACTTACGCTGAGCTCAAACAGAATGAGATAGCTTGAAGATAATAGTCTCCTCCAAGACATCTAACATGTATTATGTAAACATAATACATACGAAGTGCTACTCGCGCGTTCCTCACGTGGCATCCTGGAAGTCATGGAACAAAGCAATCACTTGGATGCAGTGTTTCTCGACACCGTGCAGATATCTTATCTAAATCACTTTTCAATTTGCTTTGGTCATCTGACGCAGTTTGGTTAGAAGACGCTTGTGAGGAACGGTGTCGGAAGCGGTCTGGAAATCTAAAAATATGGAATCAATTTCACATCGCCTGTCGGTAGCATTCATTACTTCGTGAGTATAAAGATCTAGTTGTGTTTCACAAGAATGACATTTTCTGAATCCGTGCTGACTATTGTTGTTGTGGTCTTCAGTCCAGAAACTGGTTTGATGCAGCTTTCCATGCTACCCTGTCCTGTGCAAGCTTCTTCATCTCAGGTACCTACTGCAACCTACATACTTCTGAATCTACTTAGTGTATTTATCTCTTCATCTCCCTCTGCAATTTTTACCCTGCACGCTGCCCTCCAATACTAAACTGGTGATCCCTTGATGTCTCAGAACGTGGTCTACCTACCGATCCCTTCTTCTAGTCAGGTTGTGCCACACATTCCTCTTCTCCCTAATTCTATTCAGTACCTCCTCATTAGTTACGTGATCTATCCATCTAATCTTCAGCATTCTTCTGTAGCACCACATTTCGAAAGATTCTATTCTCTTCTTGTCTAAACTATTTACTCGCATCGTCCATGTTTCACATCCATACGTGTCTCAATCCATACAAATACTTTCAGAAAAGCCTTCCTAACACTTAGATCTATACTCTCTTCTTCAGACATGCTTTCCTTGCCATTGACAGTCTACATTTTATATCCTTTCTACTTCGACCATCGTCAGTTTTTTGCTCCCCAAATTGCAAACCCCATATACTACTTTAAGTGCCTTATTTCCTAATCGAATTCCCTCAGCATCACCGGCTTTAATTCGACTACATTCCGTGATGCTTGTTTTGCTTCTGTTGATGTTCATCTTATAAGATGAACATCAACATCAAAAGGAGGATATATCCTCCTTTCGAGACATTGTCCATTCCGTTCAATACCTCTTCCATGTCCTTTGCTGTCTCTGACAGGATTACAATGTCATCGGCAAACCTCATAGTCTTTATTTCCTCTCCGTGGGTTTTAATTCCTACTCCTATTTTTTCTTTTGTTTCCCTTACTGCTTTCTCAATATACATATTCAATAATTCGTTTTCTTCGTGGTAAGTCATAATGTTCGAATGCAGAGAATACGTTCCAAAAACCTACTGCAAATCGACGTTAGTGATATGGACCTGTGCCGGCCGGAGTGGCCGTGCGGTTCTAGGCGCTACAGTCTGGAACCGAGCGACCGCTACGGTCGCAGGTTCGAATCCTGCCTCGGGCATGGATGTGTGTGATGTCCTTAGGTTAGTTAGGTTTAATTAGTTCTAAGTTCTAGGCGACTGATGACCTCAGAAGTTAAGTCGCATAGTGCTCAGAGCCATTTGAACCAATTTTTTTTTATATGGACCTGTGATACGGAACTTCCTGTTAGCGAGCGGTTGTATATAATTGCTAAATATGGAGCTATGGCATCAGCACATTCTGAAAGGTACTTTACTGGTATAGAATCTGGACCGGAGGCCTTCCCTATATTACCGGCCGAAGTGGCCGTGCGGTTCTAGGCTCTGCAGTCTGGAACCGCGAGACCGCTACGGTAGCAGGTTCGAATCCTGCCTCGGGCATGGATGTGTATGATGTCCTTAGGTTAGTTAGGTTTAACTAGTTCTAAGTTCTAGGGGACTAATGACCTCAGAAGTTGAGTCCCATAGTGCTCAGAGCCATTTGAACCATTTGAACCTTCCCTTTATTAAGTGACTGAAGCTGCTTTGTTACACCAAGGATATCTGCTTCTATGTCTCTCGTCTTGACAGTTGTTCTTGACTGGGATTCAGGAATACTTACTTCGTCCTCTTTGGTGAAGGAGTTTTGGAAAACCTTGTTTAAAAAGTCTGCTTTAGTGGCACTGTCATCAGTGATTTCGTCGTTGTCATTGTTCAGTGAAGGCATTGACTTCGTATTGCCATCGGTGTGCCTTATGTATAGCCAGAACCTCTTTAGTTTCCTGCCAGATTCCGAGACAGAGTTTCATTGTGGATTAAAAGTATCTCGCATTGAAGTACGTGCTATATTTCGAACATCTGCAAACTTTGCCAATCTTGAGGATTTTGCGTTCTTTTGAATTTGGCATGCTTTTTTCGCTGCTTCTGCAGCACCAATCTGCCCCGTTTTGTGTATCATGGTGGAGCAGTACCATAAGTTATTAATTTTTGTGGTATATGTCTCTCAATTATTGTCGATACTGTCTCTCTGAAATCATTCCACAACTTTTCTACTCGTACATGATTAGATCGGCAGGAGTGCTTACTGTTTCTTAAAAAGGATTTAAGAGCACTTCTATCAGCTTTTTAAAATAGATATACTTTGCGTTTCTTTTTTATGGTTGTAGGAGTTATGGTATTCAGCCTAGCGGCAACTGTCCTGTGGTCGCTAATCCCTGTTCTCGTCGTGATGCTCCCTGTTAGTCCAGGATTATTTGTTCCTAAGAGGTCAAGTATGCTTTCGCAACCATTTACGCTTCGAGTAGGCCCATGAACTAACTGTTAAAAATAATATTCTGAGAAAGTTTTCAGTACAATTTCGGATGACGTTTTATGCCTGCGCCAGCTTTAAACGTGTAATTTTTCCAACATATCGACGGTAGATTGAAGTCATCACCGATTATATGAGGACTGCCGCTCCAACTACGAGTTTTGTCGTAGTGCTGCATCAACTTTCGAATATCCTCGTCATAGAAAGCAGCCGCCTATGCTTTCGGCCAGTTATCTGCACTGGTCTGCAGCTCGTTGTCTGTGGAAAAATTTTAACTTCATAGCCAGCGGTTCTTGTGAGCAGAGATGAGACTCAGGGGGAGCCAATTACGGACTGTATTGTGGGTGATCAAACACTTCTCATCGGAAACGCTGCAGAAGCGTCTTCATTGCCCCTGCAGTGTGCGGCCGAGAATTGGCATGAAGAAGGAAGTGCTGTCCGCAGCTCGTGGTCGTGCGGTAGCGTTCTCGCTTCCCACGCCCGGGTTCCCGGGTTCGATTCCCGGCGGGGTCAGGGATTTTCTCTGCCTCGTGATGACTGGGTGTTGTGTGATGTCCTTAGGTTAGTTAGGTTTAAGTAGTTCTAAGTTCTAGGGGACTGATGACCATATATGTTAAGTCCCATAGTGCTCAGAGCCAAGGAAGTGCTCGACAGTTGTGTTATGTGGGCTGCATGACACAGGCGATATCTCTAACCAGGTCCTCATACTTGGCGGGAGACGCTATTCCCTACGCATCTTTACGTGCTCACTGTTCACTCAGAACTGAAACGAGCGACGCGACGCGATCGACTGGCTTACTAGAGACACTGCCCAACACATCTGCACGAAGCTTTATCGGATTTTCCCAGTGATTTCCATTTCGCGACCGATCGGAACTTACTTTCTAGACAACCCTCGTAATTTGAAATGAGACTCAGGTTTTCTTTGAACTGTTCAGCAGCTATATCTTCTGAGTCGAGGGTCGGTAAAACGATCCAATTAATAGTTTAGTGCGATTGTCAAGTATAACCTCTACCCACACTATTTCGCAAGAACTATCGACTTCAATTTCACTACAAGATAAACTACTTCTGACAGCAATAAGTACTCCACCACCAACTGTATTTAATCTATCTTTCCTGAGCAGTGTTAGGTCGTTTGAAAAACATTCGGGTGAACTTATTTCCGGCTGTAGCCAGCTTTCCATATCTTTAACTATTTGAGCTTCAGTGCTTCCTATTACGGCATGGAACTCTGGTTCTTTCCCAACACAGCTATGACAATTTACAACTTCAATACCGATCGTTTCTGCAACTACCTTACTGTGGCTTCCTGCACCTCTTTTAGACAGTCGCCCTTCCTGTGATTTCCTGAGACCCCCTGACCTAAAAAATCGCCCAGTCCCTTCCACACAGCCCCCGCTACCGTGTAGCCGCCTTCTGTGTGTAGTGGACTCCAGACCTATTAGGCGGAACCCAGAAACCCCCCACCCGATGGCGCCAGTCAAGGAATCTGCAGCCTACACGGTCACAGAACCGCCTGAGCCTCTGATTCAGGTCCTCCACTCGACTCTGCACCATAGGACCACAGTCGGTTCTGTCGACTATGCTGCAGATGGTGAGCTCCGCCTTAATCTCGCAAGCAAGACTGGCAGTCTTTACGATTTACGCTAGCCGCCCGAAAGCAGAAGAATCTCCTCCGATCTAAAGCGACACACGTCATTGGTACTGACATGGGCCACCACCTGCAGTTGGCTGCAGCCTGTACTCTTCATGGCATCCAGAAGCACCCATTCCACATTCTGAATGACTCCGCCCGGTATGCGCTCAGAGTGTACAATGGCTTCCTTGCCTTCCTTGGCAGCCATGTTCCTAAAGGGCCCCATTACACGCCTAACGTTGGAGCTCCCAACTACCAGCAAACCCACTCTCTGTGAAGGCCCAGACCTTGCGGTCCGAGAAGCTTCCTCTGGAACAGGGTGGACAACTGTATCCGGCTTAGAGACTTCCTCAGCCACAGATAACGCTCGAAACCTGTTCGTCAAACGAACTGGGGAGGCCCTACGATCAGCCCCTCGGAAAGTCTTTTGCTGCCTGCCAGACTTTGGAATGATATCCCACTCGACCACAGGTGAGAGGTCAACCTCAGTGCAGGTAGTACCCAGGGCGGCCACAGCAGTGAACCGATCACACGTGGGACGTGCTCAACGTCCGCCGGCCGGAGTGGCCGAGCGGTTCTAGACTCTTCAGTCTGGAGCCGCGCGACCGCTACGGTCACAGATTCGAATTCTGCCTCGGGCATGGATGTGTGTGATGTCCTTAGGTTAGTTAGGTTTAAGTAGTTCTAAGTTCTAGGGGACTGATGACCTCAGATGTTAAGTCCCATAGTGCTCAGAGCCATTTGAACCGTTTTTTGAAACTCAATGTCCCTCGCACCCCCGCGTCCCACCCCTCACAGTGATGCCCTTTGGCAGCATCCTCAAGCTGTGTGACAGAAGCCAGCACTGCCTGGAGATGTGAGCGAAGGGTCAAAAACTCAGCTCGCATCTGTACACAGCAATCACAGTTCCTATCCATTAATGAAGTCGCTCGTGTTTGAAGCTCGTAAAAATATCTGATAAACGAACGCTGTACTCGCCTTACTAGCAGCTGGAAATGGCTGTCCTCTCTCTCACTGACGGTCTAACCGACACTGAGCTGTTCTAACCAAAACAAACAAAAGCCTGAACGATACAAGGGTCGATACAAGGGTCGGTAACATGGACGGTACTGTACGCTATAGTGTTATTAAAATAAGAAAAAAAGGTTAGCAGCTGGAACTTGCGGTGCTCACTCACTGATGGTCTAACCGACATTGGGCTGGAGAGTCATCGACAGAAGGTAGAAATACACTCCTGGAAATGGAAAAAAGAACACATTGACACCGGTGTGTCAGACCCACCATACTTGCTCCGGACACTGCGAGAGGGCTGTACAAGCAATGATCACACACACGGCACAGCGGACACACCAGGAACCGCGGTGTTGGCCGTCGAATGGCGCTAGCTGCGCAGCATTCGTGCACCGCCGCCGTCAGTGTCAGCCAGTTTGCCGTGGCATACGGAGCTCCATCGCAGTCTTTAACACTGGTAGCATGCCGCGACAGCGTGGACGTGAACCGTATGTGCAGTTGACGGACTTTGAGCGAGGGCGTATAGTGGGCATGCGGGAGGCCGGGTGGACGTACCGCCGAATTGCTCAACACGTGGGGCGTGAGGTCTCCACAGTACATCGATGTTGTCGCCAGTGGTCGGCGGAAGGTGCACGTGCCCGTCGACCTGGGACCGGACCGCAGCGACGCACAGATGCACGCCAAGACCGTAGGATCCTACGCAGTGCCGTAGGGGACCGTACCGCCACTTCCCAGCAAATTAGGGACACTGTTGCTCCTGGGGTATCGGCGAGGACCATTCGCAACCGTCTCCGTGAAGCTGGGCTACGGTCCCGCACACCGTTAGGCCGTCTTCCGCTCACGCCCCAACATCGTGCAGCCAACCTCCAGTGGTGTCGCGACAGGCGTGAATGGAGGGACGAATGGAGACGTGTCGTCTTCAGCGATGAGAGTCGCTTCTGCCTTGGTGCCAATGATGGTCGTATGCGTGTTTGGCGCCGTGCAGGTGAGCGCCACAATCAGGACTGCATACGACCGAGGCACACAGGGCCAACACCCGGAATCATGGTGTGGGGAGCGATCTCCTACACTGGCCGTACACCACTGGTGATAGTCGATGGGACACTGAATAGTGCACGGTACATCCAAACCGTCATCGAACCCATCGTTCTACCATTCCTAGACCGGCAAGGGAACTTGCTGTTCCAACAGGACAATGCACGTCCGCATGTATCCCGTGCCACCCAACGTGCTCTAGAAGGTGTAAGTCAACTACCCTGGCCAGCAAGATCTCCGGATCTGTCCCCCATTGAGCATGTTTGGGACTGGATGAAGCGTCGTCTCACGCGGTCTGCACGTCCAGCACGAACGCTGGTCCAACTGAGGCGCCAGGTGGAAATGGCATGGCAAGCCGTTCCACAGGACTACATCCAGCATCTCTACGATCGTTTCCATGGGAGAATAGCAGCCTGCATTGCTGCGAAAGGTGGATATGCACTGTACTAGTGCCGACATTGTGCATGCTCTGTTGCCTGTGTCTATGTGCCTGTGGTTCAGTCAGTGTGATCATGTGATGTATCTGACCCCAGGAATGTGTCAATAAAGTTTCCCCTTCCTGGGACAATGAATTCACAGTGTTCTTATTTCAATTTCCAGGAACACTCCTGGAAATTGAAATAAGAACACTGTGAATTCATTGTCCCAGGAAGGGGAAACTTTATTGACACATTCCTGGGGTCAGATACATCACATGATCACACTGACTGAACCACAGGCACATAGACACAGGCAACAGAGCATGCACAATGTCGGCACTAGTACAGTGTATATCCACCTTTCGCAGCAATGCAGGCTGCTATTCTCCCATAGAGACGATCGTAGAGATGCTGGATGTAGTCCTGTGGAACGGCTTGCCATGCCATTTCCACCTGACGCCTCAGTTGGACCAGCGTTCGTGCTGGACGTGCAGACCGCGTGAGACGACGCTTCATCCAGTCCCAAACATGCACAATGGGGGACAGATCCGGAGATCTTGCTGTCCAGGGTAGTTGACTTACACCTTCTAGAGCACGTTGGGTGGCACGGGATACATGCGGACGTGCATTGTCCTGTTGGAACAGCAAGTTCCCTTGCCGGTCTAGGAATGGTAGAACGAGGGGTTCGATGACGGTTTGGATGTACCGTGCACTATTCAGTGTCCCCTCGACGATCACCAGTGGTGTACGGCCAGTGTAGGAGATCGCTCCCCACACCACGATGCCGGGTGTTGGCCCTGTGTGCCTCGGTCGTATGCAGTCCTGATTGTGGCGCTCACCTGCACGGCGCCAAACACGCATACGACCATCATTGGCACCAAGGCAGAAGCGACTCTCATCGCTGAAGACGACGCGTCTCCATTCGTCCCTCCATTCACGCCTGTCGCGACACCACTGGAGGCGGGCTGCACGATGCTGGGGCGTGAGCGGAAGACGGCCAAACGGTGTGCGGGACCGTAGCCCAGCTTCATGGAGACGGTTGCGAATGGTCCTCGCCGATACCCCAGGAGCAACAGTGTCCCTAATTTGCTGGGAAGTGGCGGTGCGGTCCCCTACGGCACTGCGTAGGATCCTACGGTCTTGGCGTGCATCCGTGCGTCGCTGCGGTCCGGTCCCAGGTCGACGGGCACGTGCACCTTCCGCCGACCATTGGCGACAACATCGATGTACTGTGGAGACCTCACGCCCCACGTGTTGAGCAATTCGGCGGTACGTCCACCCGGCCTCCCGCATGCCCACTATACGCCCTCGCTCAAAGTCCGTCAACTGCACATACGGTTCACGTCCACGCTGTCGCGGCATGCTACCAGTGTTAAAGACTGCGATGGAGCTCCGTATGGCACGGCAAACTGGCTGACACTGACGGCGGCGGTGCACAAATGCTGCGCAGCTAGCGCCATTCGACGGCCAACACCGCGGTTCCTGGTGTGTCCGCTGTGCCGTGCGTGTGATCATTGCTTGTACAGCCCTCTCGCAGTGTCCGGAGCAAGTATGGTGGGTCTGACACACCGGTGTCAATGTGTTCTTTTTTCCATTTCCAGGAGTGTAACTTCAGGTATGTCGCAGGGAAATGTGTTACGATCGTTGCTGTTGGTAACTTAATGACATGGATTAAGTTGATGTTAACCTCAGTTTTTCTTGCAGATGGCCGGCCGGGGTGACCGAGCGGTTCAAGGTACTACAGTCTGGAACCGCGCGACCGCTACGGTCGCAGGTTCGAATCCTGCCTCGGGCATGCATGTGTGTGATGTCCTTAGGTTAGTTAGGTTTAAGTAGTTCTAAGTTCTAGAGGATTGATGACCTCAAAAGTTAAGTCCCATAGTGCTCAGAGTCATTTGAACCATTTTCTTGCAGATGACGCAGTTGTCTGTAGCTAAGTGCTCTTCGAAAAAGAATGTATTGATATCTATAGATTTGGAAGTTGTGCAAAAATTAGCACCTTGCATTCAGAATTCGCTATTACAAAGCCGTCTATGTGAGTGAGTATAGCTGTGGAGTAATTATAATGCGCTAGTTTTACGATTAGGTTATCGGCGGCGAAACTGATAGCTCTAATTTATTAACTGGCAGTAGTCCACTCCCTGGATAAAATTCTCGTCCTCTTCTTAAGGTATGGGCTGCATAGGGTGCGAAGTTACAAACTTTAACTGATGGTAGGATCTCGCTTCGACAGCTTCAGAAAAGAATTAAGACGGTCACAGTTTAACAAAGAAGTCGTCAAATTCGAGAGACAGACTACGTTTATTTTAACAGTTTCTACTCATTTCCACGAAACATCCATTGTAAGAGATATTAATTTATATGAATTTATATGAATTTATATTAATTTATATGAATTTATGTGAATGCGCGTAAGCTACTACAAACAGCATAGTGAACGCATTATTGTGGCCAAGATAGATACGAAGCCCACACCTACTACAGTAGTACAAGTTTATATGCCAACTAGCTCTGCAGATGACGAAGAAATTGAAGAAATGTATGATGAAATAAAAGAAATTATTCAGACAGTGAAGGGAGACGAAAATTTAATAGTCATTGGTGACTGGAATTCGAGTGTAGGAAAAGGGAGAGAAGGAAACGTAGTAGGTGAATATGGATTGGGGCTAAGAAATGAAAGAGGAAGCCGCCTGGTAGAATTTTGCACAGAGCACAACTTAATCATAGCTAACACTTGGTTTAAGAATCATGATAGAAGGTTGTATACATGGAAGAACCCTGGAGACACTAAAAGGTAACAGATAGATTATATAATGGTAAGACAGAGATTTAGGAACCAGGTTTTAAATTGTAAGACATTTCCAGGGGCAGATGTGGACTCTGACCACAATCTATTGGTTATGACCTGTAGATTAAAACTGAAGAAACTGCAAAAAGGTGGGAACTTAAGGAGATGGGACCTGGATAAACTGAAAGAACCAGAGGTTGTACAGAGTTTCAGGGAGAGCATAAGGGAACAATTGACAGGAATGGGGGAAAGAAATACAGTAGAAGAAGAATGGGTAGCTTTGAGGGATGAAGTAGTGGAGGCAGCAGAGGATCAAGTAGGTAAAAAGACGAGGGCCTGTAGAAATCCTTGGGTAACAGAGGAAATATTGAATTTAATTGATGAAAGGAGAAAATATAAAAATGCAGTAAATGAAGCAGGCAAAAAGGAATACAAACGTCTCAAAAATGAGATCGACAGGAAGTGCAAAATGGCTAAGCAGGGATGGCTAGAGGACAAATGTAAGGATGTAGAGGCGTATCTCACTAGGGGTAAGATAGATACTGCCTACAGGAAAATTAAAAGAGACTTTTGGAGATAAGAGAACCACTTGTATGAACATCAAGAGCTCAGATGGAAACCCAGTTCTAAGCAAAGAAGGGAAAGCAGAAAGGTGGAAGGAGTATATAGAGGGTCTATACAAGGGCGATGCACTTGAGGACAATATTATGGAAATGGAAGAGGATGTAGATGAAGATGAAATGGGAGATACGATACTGCGTGAAGAGTTTGACAGAGCACTGAAAGCCCTGAGTCGAAACAAGGCCCCCGGAGTAGACAACATACCATTGGAACTACTGACGGCCTTGGGAGAGCCAGTCCTGACAAAAATCTACCATCTGGTGAGCAAGATGTATGAAACAGGCGAAACACCCTCAGACTTCAAGAAGAATATAATAATTCAAATCCCAAAGAAAGCATGTGTTGACAGATGTGAAAATTTCCGAACAATCAGTTTAATAAGCCACAGCTGCAAAATACTAACACGAATTCTTTACAAACGAATGGAAAAACTAGTAGAAGCCGACCTCGGGGAAGATCAGTTTGGATTCCGTAGAAATACTGGAACACGTGAGGCAATACTGACCTTACGACTTATCTTAGAAGAAAGATTAAGGAAAGGCAAACCTACGTTTCTAGCATTTGTAGACTTAGAGAAAGCTTTTAACAATGTTGACTGGAATACTCTCTTTCAAATTCTAAAGGTGGCAGGGGTAAAATACAGGGAGCGAAAGGCTATTTACAATTTGTACAGAAACCAGATGGCAGTTATAAGAGTCGAGGGACATGAAAGGGAAGCAGTGGTTGGGAAGGGAGTGAGACAGGGTTGTAGCCTCTCCCCGATGTTATTCAATCTGTATATTGAGCAAGCAGTAAAGGAAACAAAAGAAAAATTCGGGGTAGGTATTAAAATCCATGGAGAAGAAATAAAAACTTTGAGGTTCGCCGATGACATTGTAATTCTTTCAGAGACAGCAAAGGACTTGGAAGAGCAGTTGAACGGAATGGATGGTGTCTTTAAGGGAGGATATAAGATGAACATCAACAAAAACAAAACGAGAATAACGGAATGTAGTCGAATTAAGTCGGGTGATGTTGAGGGTATTAGATTAGGAAATGAGACACTTAAAGTAGTAAAGGAGTTTTGCTATTTGGGGAGCAAAATAACTGATGATGGTCGAAGTAGAGAGGATATAAAATGTAGACTGGCAATGGCAAGGAAAGCGTTTCTGAAGAAGAGAAATTTGTTAACATTGAGTATAGATTTAAGTGTCATGAAGTCATTTCTGAAAGTATTTGTATGGAGTGTAGCCATGTATGGAAGTGAAACATGGACGATAAATAGTTTGGACAAGAAGAGAATAGAAGCTTTCGAAATGTGGTGCTACAGAAGAATGCTGAAGATTAGATGGGTAGATCACATAACTAATGAGGAAGTATTGAATAGGATTGGGGAGAAGAGAAGTTTGTGGCACAACTTGACCAGAAGAAGGGATCGGTTGGTAGGACATGTTCTGAGGCATTAAGGGATCACCAATTTAGTATTGGAGGGCAGCGTGGAGGGTAAAAATCGTAGGGGGAGACCAAGAGATGAATACACTAACCAGATTCAGAAGGATGTAGGTTGCAGTAGGTACTGGGAGATGAAGAAGCTTGCACAGGATAGAGTAGCATGGAGAGCTGCATCAAACCAGTCTCAGGACTGAAGACCACAACAACAACAACAACAACATGAATGTGTGAGTCTGTTCTTTCTGACATGGCGAATGAACAGATACTACGCAGAATCTACGGCTATTATACATATAAAGAAATATTGCATTGGGGAAACTGTACCTGAAGTCAGAAAACAGCCCTAAGCAATCCACTGCACAAGGAAGGCAGCATGAAAAAGTGACAATTACAGTGGAATACCGCTGCTACTAGTAACCTACTAAATTCTCTCACTTGCCATGATGGAGCGTTTAGAAGCCCAAGTCGAACATTAACTAGGGGAACACCGAGGGGGCTTCAGGAACGATCGTTCAACAGCCGAACAGATCCATGGCCTCAACAGCGGAATCGGGTTTCATACTCTAAGATCTAAACAGAACATGTCAGTTTTTGTGGACCGCTTACAATTCAACAAACTGCGAAGTCCTGTTCAACATCCTTAATGAATTCGAGGTTGACCTTAAACTGCTGGCTTTAACTGGAACCACCCCGACGGTATACACTCCCAAGGTAAAGTTCCTAGGATGCCTCTCAAACTCCTTCGAGGTCCAAAGAGGAGTCATACAAAGCGATGGACTATCCCAGATGTTCCCCAACTTTGTCCTTGAAAAAAACTGTCAGGCCCTGGAGAACGAAATTGATGGAAAACGACTATAGTCCGCCGAGAATGTAAATTAAATCAGTGGGAATCATGGCAGATTGTGTAGCTTTTGCCAATGACACAGCCATTCTGTCAAAAGACTTAGAAACCACTAGGATTTAAATCTAACTGTTATACTCTTATTTAAAGCATAGCAAAATTATGAATTTCCAAATCAGGCAAGGTGTAAATATAGACACAGACCACTACATAAGAAGAATAAAACTACATTTAAAAGCTCATGGATGCACAAAAAAGAAGACATAAATCCCCAAATTTGATTCTAGCAGGATCCAGACAACACTCACAGAAGAATGTGAGAAAACAGAGCGAAAGCTATTTGATCGAAACAGACCAATAGAACAAACCCTTTCTTCAGGAAAGGAAAAAGCCTCCTTGGTGAATGAGGAAAGTGAGCTTGAAATCCAGTCTCGAGAGGATGCAAAAAGCAATCGGAACGGCTGTGAGAGAGAGGAAAACCACAAATCATTCCTGGCAGCGAGAAGAAAGTCAGCCAAATTAATCAGAAAGATGTATATTTCTATAATAACTTAAATACAAGACCGTATGATATCAACAAAAAACTCTCTGGTTCAAGAGGAATGGGCAGTTGACTCTAAACAATAAAAAAAGTTCAAGGATATTGCCACATATTTCAAAGAACTATTCATTTTCCGGAACTTACACAAAATTCCTACCACAAGAACATGAGGACCTAATCCAAATCCTTCACCGCCAGATGAAGAAGAAATTGCTAGATCAAAAGACTAAAACAATAAATCACCGGGGAAGACGTAATCATAGCAGAAATCCTCAAGTAAGCAAGCTCAACTACCACAAGAGAAATCACCGAAGACACTGGCAAACAGAATAAATTACAGAAGATTAGAAAAACGGGTTAATTCACTCGTTACACGAGAAGGGAGACAGGGCAGATGTAAATAACAACAGTGGCACCCCACTAATATCAGTAGCACACAAAATTATTTTCTTGTATATTCGAGGAAGTCACGTTGGATTCAGACCAGGCCGCCTCGCGGGGTAGCCACATGGTCTTGAACGTCTTGTCATGGTTCGCGCGGCTCCCCCCGTCGGTGGTTCAAGTCTTCCCTAGTGCATGGGTGTGCGTGTTGTCCCTAGCGTAAGTTAGTTTAACTTATATTAAGTTGTGTGTACGCTTAGGGTCCGATGACCTCTGAAGTTTGGTCTCACAGGATCTTACCACAAATTTTCCAATTTTTTTCAGACCAGGCCGTTCGTGTCAGGAGCAAATCTTAAACCGAAGGCTAAATCTAAGACACCAATTTGCAGCAAAATTTTAGTCTGTATATTTTTTTGATTTTGAAGAAGCCTACGTCTCAGCTGACCGCAAATTATTCTTACAAATAGGTATTAAAATAACCAGGTCTAGATCTGAAAACACTTGCAGTTATAAAACAGACACTGACAGACACAAATTCCAAGGTTCAGTTTATGTAGGAAATCTCGGATCCTTTCGAGATCAAAGCGGAAGTAGAACAAGCAGATTGGCTATCGTTATTACTTTTCAACTGTATCCTTGAGAAGGTTGTACAAGAATGGCTCAAACAGAAATCAATCTTCAAAATTGATCTGACAGTCACTTTAGACAGAGGCAAGTTATACATATAATGTCTTGCATTTGCAGAGAATTTAGCAATCTTTACTCATCAATTTCATCAGCCCAAGTCAGACTGGATTCTTGAAATAAACAGCAGAAAATGTCGCTGTACACATATGTTTTGAGGAGACACAATACGTTACCAGAAGAAACATGCACCGGAATTCATGTAGGTATACAGCAGAATTAACCAAGTTCCACAGTTTAAATACTTCATGGACAGCATTCAGGAAAATGGGATCAAAATAGAGGCAAGCGAAATTAGGTGTCAAAAGATGGAAAATCCATACCGACTTACCCAAAATACGGGGGTTGCCTAGATAGATGTGCACCACATTTTTTTCTTCAACAATTCGTTATTGAACTTATTGAGAATTACGCGTACAAAAGAATGGTGTTTTATCTACACACCCTATTTTTCCAACTAATCTCCATCCCGTTCTACGGCCTTTCTTCCGCGCGAAACAAGGGCGTGCATGCCTTGTCTGTACCAATCCTTGTCCTCGTGGTGGAGCCAGTGTTTCACTGTGTGAACTTCCTTTGCTGCTTGACAGATGCAGCGTCAACTGCCGAGTCGTAATACTTCGGTCCTCGCAAATGACATCAGCTTGCTGCAACATGCCAGGTGTGACAGCCGTGGATGGTCTCCCCGACCGCTGCAAATCGTGGAGCTCCGCCGAACCGCCTTCTGATGACCTCACCCTCCATGCCCAGCGACTAACTATGATTCTCTCGACATAAGTTGATGATCCATAGACTTTGCACAAGCGTTTGTGAATATTCCCCACAGTTTCTTTCTCTTCAGTGAGAATTCAATGACGGCATGTTGCTTGTAACGTATATCACCTACAGACGCCATTTTGAGACTGTCTGCAACTACCCTATCTGTCGAAAGTGAGGGAAACTTGGCGCGCTCACTCAGGAGACTTCAAATAATATATACGTAACGTTTCGCATTCGTAGTATTGTTTTCGGCTGAAAAAAAAATGCAATGCATTACTTTCTTGACACCCCCGTATCTACAACAAGAAATTTATCTCGAAGCACACAAAACTAAGACGTTACGGTGTACTGCAGAATGCAGATTTTTAGTGGACTGGCCGCAAGGCTTATCACCATTTGATGGCCCAGTCCAGTGACAAAAGGAGAGTGCACTAAGAAGATTAAATCGATAGCTAAGACATCAGATTCGGGTTACTGACAAAATTACCTTTTGTTTGATATGCATCTCGAGTTGACAGTCCGCAGCTCGTGCTCTCGCTGTCGCGTTCTCGCTTCCCGAGCATGGGGTGCTGGGTTCGATTCCCAGCAGGGTCAGGGATTTTCACCTGCCTCCAGGTGACTGGGTGTTTGTGTTGTTCTCATCATTTCATGATCATTCTTGAAAGTGGCGAGATTGGACTGAGCAAAGGGTGGGAATTTGTACGGCCGCTGATAACTGTGCAGTTGGGCGCCCCACAAACCAAACATCATCATCATCATCATCGAGTTGATAAATTGTAAGTTCGAAAGATCTGATAATTAATCTTTAATTATTCGCTATCTGACTAATTTTGTTCAGCTTGCCGCCGGCCGGAGTGGCCGAGCGGTTCTAGCCGCTACATTCTGGAACCGCGCGACCGCTACGGTCGCAGGTTCGAATCCTGCCTCGGGCATGGATGTGTGTGATGTCCTTAGGTTAGCCAGGTTTAAGTAGTTCTAAGTTCTAGGGGACTGATGACCTCAGATGTTAAGTTCCAAAGTGCTCAGAACCATTTGAATCATCTGATCCTCAGCTTGCCTAACTAGCGGACTGCGGGATCGTGGGGACGGACGAATTTTCTGGATCTTAATTTGATTGATCCTACAATACCGGAAGATGGTGAATATTGGCAGAGACAGCCAGCCGTTCCCGCCGTCCCCGGGCTACGTTGCCGTTTGGGATCCGTGTGCAACGTGTGCTAGAGTCCCTCGGTGTGGAGTCTGTACAACCCCAAATCCTGGGTTTTAACCGCCTACCACCCGGGTTACTGAAGAGGCCCGGAGTGATTTTAGATTTATTGCAGTACAAGAGAGATTGCACTCCTGCCACCGTTTTTAATTCGGCATTTTCTGCCATTTTATCTGAGCACAACGCCTATGTTGCTGTTTTTACGGATGGATCGAAACAAGGGGATTCCGTTGGTTACTCAGTTGTTTTTCCGGATCGTGTCCTCAAGGTCCGACTGCCTCAGACTTTTAATGTCTTTGATGCAGAATTGTCTGCGATCTCGCGGGCACTGGAGCAGACGTCTTGTTTGTTCCGATTCACTCAGTGCCCTTCACTCATTGCAACGTTTGTATCCGGCAGACAAAATAGTCCAGACCGTCCAGGATGCCCTCCTCCGACTACAGTGACTGGGGAAGGTTGTAGCTTTCTGTTGGGTTCCGGGGCATGTCGGCATTGCTGGGAATGAAAGGGCAGATCTCGCAGCCAAGGCGGCGTGTCTCCAACTACAAGTATCTCAGTGTGCTATCCCCTTGCACGCACTCACCTCGCTGTTGAGCTCACGAGTCATGCGTCGGTGGGAGGATGAGTGGCTGGAAGTGACTGACAATAAGCTCCGTCTCGTCAAGCCCACAACGCGTGTGTGGTGTACTTCCTTTCAGCCCCATCGACGGGACGAGGTTCTCCTCACTCGGCTTCGAATAGGCCACAACCCTATGACGCATGGCTTCCTGCTCCGGCGAGAGGACCCTCCAATGTGTGATGCTTGCGGCGTCCAGGTCACTGTGCGCCACGTTTTAATGGATTGTGTTTTATTTTCTGACCAGCGGACCGCGGCTGACTTGCCAGCGGACCTGCCTTCTCTTTTAGGCAACACTCGGACGAATGTGGTTAAAGTTTTAAAGTTCTGTGCCATGTCAAATGTATTTACAAAGATTTTAGGGAGAGGATTATAATTTGCTCACTGTGTGACAAGCTCGCCCATATTTTATGTAAGTGGCCAGCCAATGACAATTTTGTGTGGCATTCTTGTTGCTATGTTTTCCCTTTCCTTCGGTTTTACTTTCTTGTGTAGTATTTTCCTTCTTTTCCTGCTTTCTTTGAGTGTGTTTTTCAGTTTTATTAGGTCTCTCCACATTCGTTCCTTTTAATGTGTGTCAGGGCGCTGATGACCTCCATGTTGAGCGCCCATAAGCCCCAACACACACACACACACACACACACACACACACTCAAATTCATACCCCGGCTGATTGCCACGGAAGGGCACGGGAGTGTCCGCCTTTCCACTCGGACGTTGCCACCTCTGCAGCAGTCCCAACCCCTGGACCGTGGTTTCTGACCGCTGCACAGGGAAGCTAACGGCAACCGTGGCGCCGGTTAGTTTGGCTACACGGTCCTCTTCTGTTCTGTAGAACCATACTGTGTCGAGGGCTCTTCAGCCACAAAAGTGACGAGAGACGCTTGGTTGCCAGTCGTGACTAGTCGATTGACTTGAACGGATGTGAGCGGTTACGATGGTCGTGAGTTCGGGGGCAACCGCCACCTAAACGTCGCTGAGCATCCTTAGTGCACCGTTTGTCGCCATGGACCGTTCCGTCGCGAGGTTGCAGACAGTTAAATTCATCTACGAGTTCACAATCAGTAGCGTTCGTAGTTATGTGGCTAATCGATCAGAGCGCTGTAGACCATAACTATTGCAGATGATACCAGGAATGTCGTTTGAAGTGGTTACTGTTTCCTTTCATTCTGGCGAACAAAGTTCTGTGCCTTTCCTCTGCTCGCTCTCTTCCGCAGTGAAGAGCTGGACCATTTTGATTTAATGCCCTTCATACGACTGAATGTTGGTGTTTTGTAATCTTGTCCTACAGCAAGAAGCAATAGGACATAGCGTTTATAAATTCACAGTTATAGTCGTGTGTCAGGCTGCGTCGCCAATTTATTATGTGCTGTTAGAGGAACAAAGTAGTAGATTTTACCAGAACAGACGCATTTTCTCTTGTCTGTATCTTCCCTCTGCTGCCCTATTTATTGTGTTAATTAACCATAAACTGAACTCCTGCTTGAAAAGAATCAGCTCGGTGCCAGCCACGATGGGGACAACAGCAGCTTGCACGAAAACGGAGAAATCTCAGTACAAGTAATTATTTTACCAGATCTCTGCAAATTAACCTTCATTAGCACTCATGTCATCGCTACACGCCTAGTGATTTAAGCAAAATGCCTCTATGGATCAGAAACACTAATTTTCAACAGGAAAACAGCCAGTGAAAATACTGATAAAAAGGAGCGCAAAATCGTAAGAAAAATTCTAGGCTCAAAAGTTGTAGACGAACAATACCGACTGAGAGACAATCACGAAATCAAAGAATACACAGATATCCATAGTGACAGAAAACGCAGGTGAAGATTCTGTGGACACATTAAAGGAATAAACCCAGACAGACTTACAAAACAAGTTGTCGAATTCATTTTTCCCGGAGACAACACTCCCACGTCGCGATACTGTGCGAGATTTGATTAACAAATTTCGAAGTACGGTTTCAGTGACAGATGCACCGAGAAGTGGTCGCCCCTGCGTTTTGTCTGAGGGTAAACTACTCGATATTTCCGATAAAATGTCCGTGAGTCCGAACAAGTCAGTAAGAAAACTCGCCCAGGAAATCGATGTTAGTGTCGGAACGGCCCACACGACTGTAAGGAAAAATTAGAACTTTTCCTGTAAAAAGTGACAGTCGTGCAAGAACTGAAAAATACTGATCATGGCAAGAGACTGCATTTTTGTCAATGGATCAAAAATTTCGTTCAACAAAATGGAGGGGATATGCTTACTGAAAAGTTTTTCACTGATGAGGCGTGGTTATCCGGGTACATGAACTCGAAAAATTCTCGTATGTGGAGTACTGCAAATCCATTGTGTATTCATGAGGAACCACTTCATTCTGTGACAATAGGAGTTTGGATTGCAATTCCTAGACGTCGGGTTGTAGGTCCCATAGTTTTAAACGAAACAATGAACTCACAACGATACTGCAGAATTGTTCTATACCAATTCATAGGAGAACTTGTGTTACGTGAAATACTGAACGGTTATTTTCAAAAAGATGGCGCAACCGCGCATACAGCTCGCGTTTGAATGTTACTGTTTGCTGATGTTTTCGGTGATCGCATAACATCACAGTAACTTTGGCCTCCACGATCACCTGACCTAACACCACCTGACTTTTTCTTCTGGGGTGCATCGAAAGCAACTGTCTATAAAAACCGTCCAAAATCCATCGATGAATTGAAAACTGCAATATCCAGTTTCACTGCTTCTGTTACAGGAGAAATGTTACAGCTTGTGTTTGGAAACATGATTAGACGAATTGAATTGTGTATTCAACAACAAGGGGGGAGGCTTTCAACATTTAATGTGAAAATTTGTAAGTAAAAATGAATATTCAACAAATTAATAACTTGTATTTCACTGAGTTTCATTTCGGTATATTAACTGCGGGATACGGCACCCGCGGCTAACCATCATACGGCACTGCGGAGAGACATCTATATCTACCCTTGTATTCCAGTCTTGTGTTGTTCGTGGAAAGAAAGATTGTCGGTATGCGTCTGTGTGGGCTCTAATCTCTCTGATGTCATCCTCATGGTCTCTTCGCGAGATGTACGTAGGAGGGAGCAATATACTGCTTGGGACGGCCAGAGTGGCCGTGCGGTTGTAGACGCTACAGTCTGGAACCGAGCGACCGCTACGGTCGCAGGTTCGAATCCTGCCTCGGACATGGATGTGTGTGATGTCCTTAGGTTAGTTAGGTTTAATTAGTTCTAAGTTCTAGGCGACTGATGACCTCAGAAGTTAAGTCGCATAGTGCTCAGAGCCATTTGAACCATTTATACTGCTTGACTCCTCGGTGAAGGTATGTTCTCGAAACTTCAACAAAAGCCCGTACCGAGCTACTGAGCATCTCTCCTGCAAATTCTTCCACTGGAGTTTATTTATCATCTCCGTAACGCTTTCGCGATTACTAAATGATCCTGTAACGAAGCGCGCTGCTCTCCGTTGGATCTTCTCTATCTCTTCTATCAACCCTATCTGGTACGGATCGCACACTGGTGAGCAATATTCAAGTAGTGAGCGAACAAGTGAACTGTAATCTACTTCCTTTGTTTTCGGATTGCATTTCCTTAGGATTCTGCCAATGAATCTCAGTCCGGCATCTGCTTTACCGATGACCAACTTTATATGATCATTCCATTTTAAATCACTCCTAATGCGTACTCCCAGATAATTTATGGAATTAACTGCTTCCAGTTGCTGACCTGCTATATTGTAGCTAAATGATAAAGCATCTTACTTTCTGTGTATCCGCAGCACATTACACTTGTCTACATTGAGATTCAATTGCCATTCCCTGCACCATGCGTCAATTCGTTGCAGATCCTCCTCCTTTTGAGTACAATTTTCCATTGTTACAACCTCTCGATATACCACAGCATCATCTGCGAAAAGCCTCAGTGAACGTCCGATGTTATCCACAAGGTCATTTATGTATATTGTGAATAGCAACGGTCCTACGACACTCCCCTGTGGCACACATGAAATCACTCTTACTTCGGAAAGCTTCTCTCCATTGAGAATGACATTCTGCGTTCTGTTATCTAGGAACTCTTCAATCCAATCACACAGTTGGTCTGACAGTCCGTATGCTCTTACTTTGTTCATTAAACGACTGTGGGGAACTGTATCGAACGCCTTGCGGAAGTCAAGAAGCACGGCATCTATCTGGGAACCCGTGTCTATGGCCCTCTGAGTCTCGTGGACGAATAGCGCGAGCTGGGTTTCACACGATCGTCTTTTTCAGAACCCATGCTGATTCCTACAGAGTAGATTTCTAGTCTCCAGGAAAGTTATTATACTCAAACATAATACGTGTTCCAAAATTCTACAGCTGATGGACGTTAGAGATATAGGTCTATAGTTCTGCGCATCTGTTCGACGTCCCTTATTTAAAACTGGGATGACCTGTGCCCTTTTCCAATCCTTTGGAACGCTACGCTCTTCTAGAGATCAGTCTTCCTCTGTGAAACAGCTTTGGAAAACATTTAGTATTTCACCCTCTAGTCTATCATCCTCTGTTTCAGTACCATTTTGGTCACGAAGTGTGTGGACATTTTGTTTTGAACCACCTACCGCTTTTACATAAGACCAAAATTTCTGAACACCCCGCATATTGCACAGTGCTAATGGGCTTATTCGCAAGTAAAAATATTAAGTAAATGAAGCAGGCAAAAAGGAATACAAACGTCTCAAAAATGAGATCGACAGGAAGTGCAAATTGGTTAAGTAGGGATGGTTAGAGGACAAATGTAAGGATGGAGCGGCTTATCTTACTAGGGGCAAGATAGATACTGCCTACAGGAAAATTAAAGAGACCTTTGGAGAAAAGAGAGCCACTTGTATGAATATGAAGAGCTCAGATGAACCCCAGTTCTAAGCAAAGAAGGGAAAGCAGAAAGGTGGAAGGAGTATATAGAGGGTCTATACAAGGGCGATATACTTGAGGGCAATATTATGGAAACGGGAGAGGCTGTAGATGAAGATGAAATGGGAGATACGATATTGCGTGAAGAGTTTGACAGAGCACTGAAAGACCTGAGTCGAAGCAAGTCATCGGGAGTAGACAACATTCCATTAGAACTGCTGACGGCCTTGGGAGAGCCAGTCCTGACAAAACTCTATTATCTGGTGAGCAAGATGTATGAGACAGGCGAAATACCCTCAGACTTCAAGAAGAATATAATAATTCCAATCCCAAAGAAAGCAGGTGTTCACAGATGTGAAAATTACCGAACTATCATTTTAATATGTGACAGCTGCAAGATACTAACGCGTATTCTTTACAGACGAATGGAAAAACTGGTGGAAGCCGACCTCGGGGAAGATCAGTTTGGATTCCGTAGAAATGTTGGAACACGTGAGGCAATACTGACCTTGCGACTTATCTTTGATGAAAGATTAAGGAAAGGCAAACCTACGTTTCTAGCATTTGTTGAGTTAGAGAAAGCTTTTGACAATGTTAACTCCAAACTCTGAAGGTGGCAGGGATCAAATACAGGGAACGAAAGGATATTTACAATTTGTGCAGAAACCAGATGGCAGTTACAAGAGTCGAGGGGCACGAAATGGAAGCAGTGGTTGGGAAGGGAGTGAAACAGAGTTGTAGCCTATCCCGGTTGTTATTAAATCTGTATTTTGAGCAAGCAGTAAAGGAAACAAAAGAAAAATTCGGAGTAGGTATTAAAATCGATGGAGAAGAAATAAAAATTTGGAGGTTCGCCGATGACATTGTAATTCTGTCAGAGACAGCAAAGGACTTGGAGGAGCAGTTGAACGGAATGGACAGTGTCTTGGAAGGAGAATATAAGATAAGCATCAACAAAAGCAAAACGAAGATAATGGAATATAGTCGAATTAAGTCTGGTGATGCTGAGGGAATTAGATTAGGAAATGAGACACTTAAAGTAGTAAAGGAGTTTTGCTATTTGGGGAGCAAAATAACTGATGATGGTCGAAGTAGAGAGGATATAAAATATAGACCAGCAGTGGCAAGGAAAGCGTTTCTGAAGAATAGAAATTTGTTAACATCGACTATAGATTTAAGTGTCAGGAAGTCGTTTCTGAATGTATTTGTATGGAGTGTAGGCATGTACGGAAGTGAAACATCGACGATAAATAGTTTGGACAAAAAGAGAATAGAAGCTTTCGAAGTGTGGCGCTATAGAAGAATGCTGAAGATTAGATGGGTAGATCACATAACTAATGAGGAGGTATTGAATAGAATTGGGGAGAAAAGGAGTTTGTGGCATAACTTGACAAGAAGAAAGGACCGGTTGGTAGGACATGTTCTGAGGCATCAAGGGATCGGAAATGTAGCATTGGAGGGCAGCGGGGAGGATACAAATAGTAGAGGGAGACCAAGAGACCAATACACTAAGCAGATTCAGAAGGATGCAGGTTGCAGAAGGTACTGGGAGATGAAGAAGCTTGCATAGGATAGAGTAGCATGGAGAGCTGCATCAAACCAGTCTCAGGACTGAAGACCACAACAACAACAACAACAACAACAATAATCAAAGTACATCAGTGTCTATGGAGTCGCAGCGTGAAATTCGGCCGAATCTCCCCTGTGTTGCTTGAACGCTTCAGGTTCGGTACCCTCCCCGCTACAAACCACTTGTTTCCGATTCGTGCAGGCCGCGGCGGTCGAGCCCCACGTCAGCGGCCGTTTTTCCGGCTGTCTGTTGGCGTGACAACAAGAGCGCGGGCCGGCCGAGCTGTTTGCCCGCCGCTTCCCATGGTGGGTCGGGCAGTTAGCCCGGCCGGAGCGGCGGGCACCGCCGACTGCGCGCTGCGGGCCGGCCGGGAGGGCGGCCTTTGTGGGCCGCGGCCGTCGGGGGCGTTTAGTTTCGCAGCGTGCGGCGGCCGGCAGCGGGGGGGCCCGCGCTATTTGTCGGCGAACCGTGGAAACACAGCCCGGCGCCCCGGGGGGTGCCAACACGGCCCGGCACCGCCGCGCCGCCGCCGCTGCGTGCGGTGCGGCCGGCATGCAAAAACTCGCGCTTGTTTCTGCTCAGTCACTCCGCACTCATCGGCTACGGTCGCGGCCAGATTCCCTGCAACGCTCACCTCACACTACAAACTTCCTAAACGTCCGGGCTCCTGCACGTCCTTCGTCACGGTCGGACGGTGACGTCTTTGTTCGCTCTTGCGGACGGCACTGTTTCCTGTTCGAAGGAACAACCGAGTAATGGATCTGAGGTCAATAGGATGCAGAAAAGACATAGGAATTATGTATATAAAATGCAGACTCAAAATTCGTAGCAAGGCCAGGATTGGAATGTGGGTCTCCCGCTCATGCGCTAACCATTACACCACCCTGGCTCAGTAGCTTTCCACAACTGCACGGACTACAGTAACGCGCTTCCCTCCTCTACTCAAATTTCCGTTCACGCCTCACGCCACTTGCTATTCCCCCTAAATTCGAACATCTTTGCAGAGGTTCTCCAGCTGTATTGCTGTAGCACCTCAGCATCGAACGAAATGTGTGGTCCCACCTGAAGCTTGAGCATAGGTGCTTTAATCAATTGGAACTATATTGCTCCAGAGACGTTTTCATGTCTCAGAGATGTATTATGCTGAGGTGTGATTGGGAATTTGGACTAAAAAAGGTACAGCCGTCTGTTGTGACCGAGTGGTTCTAGGCGCTTCAGTCTGGAACCGCGCTACCGCTACGGTCGCAGGTTCGAATCCTGCCTCCGCCATGGATGTGTGTGATGTCCTTAGGTTAGTTAGGTTTAAGTAGTTCTAAGTTCTAAGGGAGTGATGCCCTCAGATGTTAAGTCCCATAGTGCTCAGAGCCATTTGAACCACCGACCTTCTATCAACATAAACCCGCCCAGCCGATAACAGCGCCACCTGGTGAGGAACCACTGCTAGCTAGACACACTCACAGAGCATGTACCAGTCAGCGTGCTGTCCGTGTGTAGAATACGCAAGGCGCGCCATCTATCCGAGTTTGAACGAGGGCGGATTCTGTTGGCCCGGAGGCACGGCACGATCATTTCTGAAACTGCACGACTTGTCCCATAGTGCTCACAGCCATTTGAAACGTTTTGAGAAGGTACTCGTGCAGTTATACAAAGTCACTATACGACGGTGCATACTGGTCGCCACATCTGGCAAGTGAGCAGGACACCGAGCTTCGATTCCTGGCTTTGGTACAAATGTTTGTCCATTGTTTCTGTCTACATATACAGGGTGGTCCATTGATAGTAATCGAGTCAAATATGTCTCGAAATAAGCATCAAACGAAAAAAAATACAAAGAACGAAACTTGTCTAGCTTGAAGGGGGAAACCAGATGGCGCTATGGTTGGCCCGCTAGATACTGCTGCCATAGGTCAAACGGGTATCAACTGCGTTTTTTTAATGGGAACCCCCATTTTTTATTACATAATCTTAAAGTACGTAAAGAAATATCAATGTACTGTGTATGCTGCTTGGTATCCTGGACGACATCATCCAAGTGTCTTGACCGTTCGCCGGATAGTTTCGTTATTTAAGGAAACGGAAAGTGTTCAGCCACATGCGAAACGTCAACCACGACCTGCAACAAATGATGATGCGCAAGTATGTGTTTTAGCTGCTGTCGCGGCTAATCCGCACATCAGTAGCAGACAAATTGCGCGAGAATCGGGAATCTCAAAAACGTCAGTGTTGAGAACGTTACATCAAAATCGATTGCACCCGTACCGTATTTCTATGCACCAGAAATTGCATGGCGACGACTTTGAACGTCGTGTACAGTTCTACCACTGGCCACAAGAGAAATTACGGAACGATGACAGATTTTTTTGCACGCGTTCTATTTAGCGACGAGCGTCATTCACCAACAGCGGTAACGTAAACCGGCATAATATGCACTATTGGGAAACGGAAAATCCACGATGGCTGCGACAAGTGGAACATCAGCGACCTTGGCGGGTTAATGTATGGTGCGGCATTATGGGAGGATGGATAATTGGCCTCCATTTTAGCGATGGCAATCTAAATGGTAAAACGTATGCTGATTTCCTACGTAATGTTCTACCGATGTTACTACAAGATGTTTCACTGCATGACAGAATGGCGATGTACTTCCAACATGATGGATGTCCGGCACATAGCTCGAGTGCGGTTGAAGCGGTATTGAATAACATATTATATGACAGGTGGATTGGTCGTCGAAGCACCATACCATGGCCTGCATATTCACCGGATCTGACGTCCCCGGATTTTTTTCTGTGGGGAAAGTTGAAGGATATTTGCTATCGTGATCCACCGACAACGCCTGACAATATGCGTCAGCGCATTGTCAATGTATGTGCGAACATTACGGAAGGCGAACTACTCGCTGTTGAGAGGAATGTCGTTACACGTATTGCCAAATGCATTGAGGTTGACGGACATAATTTTGAGCATTTATTGCATTAATGTGGTATTTACAGGTAATCACACTGTAACAGCATGCGTTCTCAGAAATGATAAGTTCACAAAGGTACATTTATCACATTGGGACAAGCGAAATGAAATATTCAAACGTACCTACTTTCTATATTTTAATTTAAAGAACCTACCTGTTACCAACTGTTCGTCTACAATTGTGAGTCATGTGTTTGTGACTATTACAGCGCCAAAGCGAAAAAAGTGGTCCAACTAAAACATTCATATTTCTTTACGTACTACACGAATATGTAATAGAAATGGGGGTTTCTGTTTAAAAAAAACGCATTTGATATCTGTTTGACATATGGCAGCGACATCTAGCGGGCCAACCATAACGCCATCTGGTTTCCCCCTTCAAGATAGACAAGTTTCGTTCTTTGTAGGTCTTTTGTTTGACGCTTATTTCGTGAGATATTTGGCCCGGTCACGATCAATGGACCACCCTGTATACATCATAGATGTTTGAAACTTGGAAAGTTATCTGAAACAATATAGATTCATTTGATTGAAGCACCTATACCTGGGCTTCAGGCAGGATGCCGAGGTCCTATTCCAATACAGTTGGAGAGCCTGAGCAGAGCTGTTAAGAATTTAGGAGAAATATCAAGTGGGCCTAGGCGTAGATGGGTATTTGGATTGAGGAGGGAGGCATCTTCGTGTAATCTGTGCAGTTGCGCCAAATCACCGTGCCAGGATGGTGTAGTGGTTAGCGCCGGTGCCTCGTAAGCTGGAGACCCGGTTCGAATCTCAGCCAGGATATAAAATTTTGTTCGTCGCTTCACTCTGCATATACACGTTGTAGATGTTTGAGACTCGATAGATCTCTGGAGTAATATTGTGTCAATTGACATAAGAATAAGTATAAAGCACGTAGAAAGTATCAAGGATTATGCTTCCATTTACAAGTACAAATGTTAGGTAGGCTGAGTCTGTGAATATGTCTTGAAAATACTGCCAAGTTGCTAATTATCTGTGCATATTTTCGTGTATCCATTTTCAGATAGACATGATGATGATGATGATGTTTGGTTTGTGGAGCGCTCAATTACTACATTGTTGTTTATTAATATTGGCACTAATTATTGGCAGTTTATTATCAATCATTAACCAAATTCGTGTTAAGAAATCAATGACACAAGCTCATTAAATTCTTTCATCATATCCATATAATCAAAATATGTGAATGAAACCAGGATATTGATGAGGAAAGTGGTGTCAGGAATAATTAGGAACGTCTTCACTTAACATTTTGTATCACTATTTCTCCAAGAAGTGGCGACCACAAGTGGGAAGCAGAAACATTTGACTCCATTTCACTCGTCATAATCGATGTTTTGGAACGCCTGCCACTGTCATTCATTCTTTAAATACGGTAATGAAACACTGCACCACTTACATATTTTTTCATGCTTCGCATGATGAATTTCGAGAATTTCTCTGCATCGTGTTCAAATATTTAGATTAGTATTCTTGTGTTGTGTTGCTTGTCTCGCATTGTAGCCGTCTTTTTGGGGTTATAAGATACTGTGCCTTTTCCATTAAGCGGGAAACAAGACACAGACAAACCGTGAAAGGTCTCTGTTGGATTCCTTTCATGTTAATTTCTTAAATCTGTTGTCATTTATGGCATAAATTCCTCTTATAAATTTACTGTGGCGTTTATATGTAATTCATGTCACACAGTCTCATACGGAACCTACATCCTCTTTCTTTTATATACTGTATATGATAAGATACTGTCATCCCCATTCCCTTCTGTGTGAGAGGATGAATGAGCAAATGTATTTCTAGTTGCATGCTTGATGGTAGCAGACAAGCCTGTCTGCTAGAGAACAGTAGGACCAACGTCGGAACAGGTACCTACGCTTTCTAAAGCAAAGAGGTTTCTATCCTTAGTATGGTCCTGTCCGTCCCTTGTCATGTTGGTATAGGAAGCTGCCCCTCTGGCCACTTCCGTTTGTATTTGTGAGCCACCCTCAGGAAGGGACCACGGCAGTCTGTCCGCGGCGAGCGTCTGAAGTGGTAAGATCTCCGGCTAAGCGCGTGTCTGCTAATTCCGTAGGACAATGGATTTCTTAAGTTCAGCCTAAGTGAAAATTTAATCACCTTTATTTCAGGTTTAGCTCTAAAATATCCAATGTTATCTTAAATTGCAATGCAGTGTAATTCGTGTATGAAGTTCAGAATATCTTCCGGTAGTTGCTTTGTCACTACTTTGTGAGTAAAGTGGAACCACGTGTTGATCAGTAACCCTAACTAAGATCATCAATCTTAAATGCGAATGTGCATGAGATTATAACATCTCGTCTTTACAATATTTTTCAATATAGCAACTTTTCTTTATGTTCAACCCACGTGGGCTGTACTTTGTGAGAACAGTACCACGTGCTTATACAGTTGTTTGACCCATCAGGTTAATAGTAAGACGATAGTAACCAGTTCGAGGTTTTTCTTTAGTAAATCGCGTTTCGATGTAATTTATTTTAATTATCAAAATTATTGTGGAGTTACACTCTTTGTGTAAACCATGTTGACCACGTGAAGCATGTGATGTAATCATCAAAGTAGCCCTCACCTATTCTTTTCGGGAAGATTTCACAGAGAGTTAGTATGAATTTAGTATACTGTTGTTTGGTAATTACATGACGGACAGGATTGCGCTACGAACGTAACTTCTTTGGGTGAAAATTGAATCGGTTGGTTGTGGTTAATTTCGTCTTGCATATGTTTCAACGTTCTTCGTGTGTTATTTTATGAATGCAGCGTTGTATGCAGTCTCCAAATCTTGGCTCTATATTTGATGTGTTCCTTAAGATTAAAAACTCACATTTTCACAGTCCTAAATAAGGCACCAGCTTAGTTAGGACTCTCGTTTAATGTGCTGAAATTTCAATGATCAATGTTAAAATAAATTTCCATATATAAACTGATTTACTTTTTTTAATTTAAATTCTCTTATATATATATATATATATATATATATATATATATATATATATATGTATGTATGTATCACCGATTGTCGTATGACTGTTACAAGATTATAATTAATGTTAGTCTGGTTGGGAATTTGGTAAGCTAGACTGGATACCTGGTGAAACAGTTGCTCAGTAATGCAAGGTTAACTTCCCCAGACAGCTCACAGCTTTTAACCCGCTTTTATTGTCAATCAGCACCGCTTTCATAGCAAATTAAAGCAATAACATTACATATGGCGACCCTGTTCTGTGATTCCGCTAGACTCTGGAATCTCTGAAACGTTATATTGCGAGAGTTGTATAATCTTAATTGATGAGCATACTTTTAAAAGATTCAAGGCGTTGTTGAATGGCGTTGTGTTGTTTGTCTTGTTTTGTTTTCTATATTTGTGTGTTTTATATGTATGTGTCTTTTTTTTTCTCGCTTGTAAATTGCACTGACTTCGATCAAAGATACAAATTTGATGTGCGTGTGAAAAAGTGCGTACTAAGTTGGGCACCTTTTGTGTGACTGTCGTAATTTTTGCGGGATACATTTATTCTGATTAGTGTGTTCCATACCGGGCATAAATTGAACTAATGCAGACTCGTAACCAAGCTAAAAGTAGTCCAACAACTTATGCAACATGGACCATGGGGATAATTTGATTTCGAATATTAATACGCCGGACGGTTCCGAAAATGCAATGGGGAATACTTCTGATGAAATGCAAAACAGGACGAATGTGCTCACATCAGAGCCAGAAATTAGTTTGCATCCAACTAACCAAATAGATTTGGCAGAACGCATGAAAGCCTTATTGCAACAAAATAAAGAAAACGCAGAGAAATCTGAAAAATCGATCCGAGAGCTAGGCGAACAAATGACGCAGAAATCTGAAAAATCGATCCGACAGCTAGGCGAACAAATAGAAGAAAAACTAATCCAGCAGACAAATAAAGTCGGTAAGTCGATGCAGAGAGTGTCCGATGATGTCTCACAAACAATAAACAATCTGGCAAGTGAAATAAAAAGTGATATTATGAAAGAATTAGGCCGTACATTTGAAAAAATCGATGATCGTCTGCAAGCCTTAGAACAGGGCAAGCGGAGTCGCGATGCGGAATCGAAAGAGAGCGAAGAACAGCTACTTAGGAATTTCCAAGCGCTGAGAGAAGAATGCCAAAGGGAATGCCAGCAGGTACTCTCGAGGGTCCAGGAGGCGGAAATGCGTTGTCCCACGTCCGTTAGCAACACAGTAGCGGAGAACAGTCAAGCGATTCACGCACTCGAACAGCAAGTAGAACAATTGAAGCAAATTGGGGCGGAGGACAACAGACAAATACATGATAAGATTGCGGCATTAGCGGACATCGTAGGCACGATGAAGGTGACGGAAAGTGAGAACAATACTATACCGGTAGCGGTTGCAGAGACCGAAGAAGTGCGTTCGCTTCTTAAATTTCAGAAGGGACAGTTCGAAGTAAACAGGCGGCACAAAGCTGTAACAGGCGAATTACAAGAACGCGTGGCGCATCTGGAAAACCGCATGGCGTGTGATTCCAAACTCGCCAATAGCACTAAAAATAGCCGTACGAACAGTGCAGAGAGGGACTCCGGCCACCAGGGAGATTTTGACGACAGGGAAGAATGTATTTTGAGGGGCAGACATGAGAAAAATAGAAACATTCAAGGGCATCGCCGGGAGGAAATGCGAGGATTTGATTTCAAACATTTCCTTACGGTGAGAAAGATTGAGATATTTCGAAATTCGCAAAAAGGAATACATCCACGAGCATGGCTCGAGCAATTTGAGTTTTGTCTTCCCCCCGACTGGGCAAGTTCACATAAGATAGAATATATGTGTGGCTATTTGGAAGGCGAACCGACGATTCGCATGAGGTCGGCAGCGCGTCACTGCAACTCCACTCGGGAGTTTCGACAAGCCTTTCTGTCCGCCTATTGGTCGGAAGCGGCACAAGATAGGGTCAAACATGGTATAATTATGCTGCCAAATTTTAACCAATCTGGTTTCGGCAGCCCAGCACGCCTATTCGACCACATGCTGCAGGCAAATCAATTTTTATACGACCCATACGGGCCTGCGGAACTAATTAGGATATGCATCACCAAATTGCCGATGCACTTGCGGGACGATGCAAAGAGGACGTGGAAACGTTTAAGACACTTCTCCAAGAGTTGGTATACAATACAGGAGAATGCCCGCCTAATCAGGCACAAAGTTATTACGGGACACAGCAGTGCGATCGCAGTCGTGGCCGTAGTACTAATCAACGGCGTGACTGGTCGTCGCGACGCGAACGGAACAATAATCGGGACCGGCCGTATAGAAACTGGGGTAACAGTCGCGAACACAGGTGGAACAACGGAAATGATCGAGGACGTGGACAAGATCGTGAACGCTACAGGTACGGCAACCAGAATCGATACTACGGTGAACACGGTGGGAATAGGACTGTAGGAGGAGCACCTCATGATGTTGAAATTCGGCCGGCCAACCCTAGACATAATCCAGCAAATGGAAATGAACAAAACTGGCAATGACAAACGATCAGCGCAGAAGGCGCCCAATCGGAAAAAATGAGCGACATGGCAAATGAGTACATAGGGTATATAGAGAGGACAGTGCGGAGTAGAGAGGACGGTGAGGAGTAAGAATTAATTAGTTTAAATTGGTGAGATATGTATTTTGAATAATATGTTGGTAAAAATAATGATAAAGATGTTTTTCTGTGATTGACTGAAGTGATGTTTGCGGTTTTTTTTTGTTTCCTTGTGCAATTAGGATTTAGGTTGGGTCAAATGTGAAGATAAAAGGTTTCTTTGTGAAGGAGTAAAATGCTGTTTATGGTTTTTTTGTGTAAACTGAAAAGAATCGCTCGTGAGAGAAGCAAGATCTGTGTTGAATTAATGCAAAATTCAGGGGAATATCCGATCTGTGGGTATTATGGGTCTGGCAAACCCAGGTCCCCAGCTGTTAGTAGCCTTGTTTCCGATTTTCTGCTTTCAGTGCTACTATCTATCTATTACTATTCTATATCTGT
The DNA here is from genome assembly GCF_023864275.1 of Schistocerca cancellata. Lineage (NCBI taxonomy): Eukaryota > Metazoa > Arthropoda > Insecta > Orthoptera > Acrididae > Schistocerca > Schistocerca cancellata. Next base: position 918,311,001 of record NC_064627.1, on the reverse strand, counting down.
CAGTATAAATGAGGATCTCTTACTATAGTATGCGTACTGTATGAATATTTTAAGATAGGAGAACTCTGAGAAAGGAATGAGTAAGTTTGGAATCTTGAAAACAGGATGCGATAATACGATTGTTTAACCATTGGCTTCCCAATATGCGATGATATGTTAATATTGATGATATATGTCTTTTTTGTTCTTTATAGCTGAGTACGTAAAGTGCTGTCTGTGGTTTTCGTAAGTATATTGATTCCCTTCAAGGTGAAAGAAGAATTGTGGTTTGTGTAATTTACGTAGCCCAGAAATATTATTGTAGTAGTCAAATACGAGCAGTTTTTCAGCAAATGGAGAATGGAACAGAAATATGGATCCTTTCTGTAGTCTTGATTAATGTTGAGCCAAAGCCTGAAAAATTATTCTGCGTTAATACTTGACCTAGAAAAGCGACGTTTATGTGTTTTGCTGATGCTGTGAGCATTACAGCTTACTGTTTTCGCTGGTGCGGGATGCACTGCAGCCTATATGATTTGTACTGAGAAATTTTCCCTCTTGAAGGTAGAGGAAGATTAAATAATTTTGATTATGGGACCGAAGGAAAGCTTGGTTTAAGGTAATAAGGATGAAGCAAAACATTTCTCATTTAAACTATAGGAGGATTCGGATCTTTTGTGTCTGTTGTAAGTTCAATATGTTAAGATGAAACTGTTTTACAGAATAGAGGAGACCACAATTTTGCCATTCATGAGAAATGAATCCAGAATAACCACCACAGGCGAAATAACTGATTTGGAAGCGAAAGGTAACTTAAAAGAAGGAACGAAATTGGAGCGAAATGGGTAAGAAAATGTAGTATAACCTGTATAATGAAAATATTTTTACGCTTCTCAGAGTCATCTTGTATGTAGGCTGTTTATATTTTCTTACTGGCAACGTTACGTAGCACTCTGTATGAAAATCACTGGCTGTGCTGTGTGCAGTCTGTGGCTAGTTTGCATTGTTGTCTGCCATTGTAATGTTGGGCAGCGGCACCTGGATGTGAACAGCGCGTAGCGTTGCGCAGTTGGAGGTGAGCCGCCAGCAGTGGTGGATGTGAGGAGAGAGATGGCGGAGTTTTGTAATTTGTCATGAACTGCTATATATATATTATGACTATTAAGGTAAATAATTTCTGAAAGGTGTAGTTTAATGTTACTCAGGGCCATTCCTTTGCAGGGATCTTTGATAGTCAGATTGCGTTGCGCTAAAAACATTGTGTGTCAGTTTAAGCACAGTCTTGTATAAATTGTTCTAAAGGGACGTTACAATCTGTGTGATTAATTCTTGTGATAACGTAATTTTAGATGAAATTTTCTTACTGTTTTATGTGTGAATATATGAGTATGATAAATGTATAATTGCGAGTCTCTTTATCAGGTGTGTCAACTGGTATAAATGTTTTGGCGTGTAAATAACCATTGTTCTTTTTACTGTGTATGTTTAAGGAAGGTTCTCCATATTTATCATGTGACAAGACATATGCGGCGAGCGTCAGGATGAGGACGAATTAGAACAATGTTGTAGTGGTGCAAACACTTTGTTGAAGTAGCATTGAAGTAGTTTGTTGGATTAACTAGTAGTGGATAGAAGTAGAATTTTGAGTAATACATGTTTATGGGTAGTTAGTTTGTAGTATATACAACAGGTGTGCATGTGTGTGTGTGTGTGTGTGTGTAAATAACATGTGAACCCTATGCTGCTCTCACCTATACTTGCTCAAGGCATAATCCTATTCATTTTAGTGAACTAATAAGTAGCATTTGATTTATTAAAACGGAAGTGAACCACATTCGTGATGTGGATTTAGATATTATATTGTCAGTTCATTTAATTTTTATTTTTATACTGTCAAGTCATTTAACTTTTATTTTTTTATATTGTCAAGTCATTTAACTTTTATTTTTATATTGTCGGTTCATGTAACTTTTTTTATTTAAAAAACATTAAGTCTAACTTTTGTTCTAAAAAATTGTGAAAGACAGCACTAAGTGGTATTATGTATGACATTTTGTAATCACATAACTATGATGAACAATTTCTGTGAATGCAGTTGAGAACGTCCAAGCGAACCGGCTAAACTCTTACGAGACAGCGGGAGCAACGAGAAGGAGGACTAGTTGTAAACTGGCGGGTTTCCCAGCAGGACACACTGTGAGCTTCTGGAGCTCGCTCGCCAACAAAAGAAGGGCTGCGGGGCAAACACTTTCCCTTGCACCCGGAGCTAATGGCTGGCCGCACCAGTGCGACCCTCCGTGGAGGCGATAACCTGAGATGGCCGAGCGGTCCACCGCACCACATGCACGCGACCGTGACGAGACGGCCACGGTGAAACGACAGAAGACAGGGGAAAAAGGGGCGTGGAGCCTTTTGACAGGTACTGTCCAGAGAAACTTGCAGACATCAACGATGACTATCAACATTTCTTGGCGGAAGCCCATTGTCAAGCGACAGTAAATCATGATTCGATGTTCTCTGGTCGCTAAGGGTGGCGCAAAGAAGAGCCATTAAGTGTCATCCTTGCCCAGGAATATCAAACCGGCGAGCCAATTGAGGATAACTCAAGAATGTAACAACACAAGGGGTGTGGAGCCTTTTGACACATACTGTCCAGAGAAACTGGCAGACTTCAACGACGCCTATCAACATTTCCTGACGGATGCCCACTGTCAAGCTACAGTAAATAATAGTTCGATGGCCTCTGGTAGCTAAGGGTGGCACAAAGAAGAGCCATTAAGTGTCATCCTTGCTTAGGAATATCAACCTGGCGTGTCAAACGAGGATACCGCACGAATTTGACAACACAAACATGCAACCAAATCGAGATGTAAGTGACACGGGCCACCAAGAGAAACTTCATGAGAGGGCAGAGACGGCGGGATTGCACGCAACAGATGGACAAAAAAACCCTACTGACAGCTGCGGCGACGAACCCCGCCTCCACCCTCCTATATTGTGCCTCGGAACAGTGGAACTACTGAGTGTGTCAGTGAACAGTGATTATACGGTTCTTAGTCCAATGCATATACGTGTGTTTCTGCCAGAGAAACTTTGACTCGTGTGTTTTGCAGGTGTTCTATTTATTGTCTTTTTTAGACTTTGACTCTTGTATTTTGCAGGTGTTTTATTTATTGGTGTTTTTTTAGATGTTGATTATTGTACTTTCAGAGCTGTTTTATTGATCAATGTTTGTTCTTGTGTGATGTATTAGATTTGTGATATTTTGTTTCAAAAATTCATTCAAGTGGCATTGCTTCGTTTATCAGTCAGATAGCTATTCATTCTCATTGGATTGTGATCTATTAGCCTTTGCATGGGGCATATTTATTGTGAGGAACCCCATAAGGGTAACAATCACATAATTAATTGTAGTTTCAGTATAATGACACAGTGATCATTGTTTACTAACTAACTGAAATAGAGTGATTAAATTAGTCCCACAAAGTTTTTTTAGTTCTACAAATTATTAGTTTTATAAGATATAGGATTTTTTTGTGATAACCACTTTGTAAAACATTTTTTTTTCTTCTATCACTTTGTTTGCTTTTGTGGATTGTGCATTGTAATGTTCTGCTTTATAATATTGATGTTATTTTCATGTTCTTTCCTATTTTCATAAATTTTACTTGTTAATAAACAGTCATAAATTTTCCTGTGATCAGTTGGCTCTTGCAATGAGCAAATACTGGTGAACTACACAAGGGTAACAACAGAAATTGTTTTCATATTAATGACACAGGGACCATTGTTTTTACTTGCTGACCGAATTAGGTCTACACGATCTTTTAAATAGGTGTCAAAGGTTTTGTTCTTTTTCTGTTTGAAATTGGTTGATTTTAAAGATTTGTTGAAATTATTGTGTTTTAGCAAGTAGCTGGTGACCTTTTGCCTTTTCTTTACAATTTTGGTTTAAGTAGGGTGTGAGAAGCCTGCTTGGTAATGTCCTAGCATGGCCAGAAAATTCCTTGCACAGTCTTTTCCCGGAGCGTTGGGGTTATGAAAGGTCTCTGTTGGATTCCTTTCATGTTAATTTCTTAAATCTGTTGTCATTTACGGCATAAATTCCTCTTCTAAATTTACTGTGGCGTTTCTGACTATCTGGGAGGAGACTGAGTAGTGGAATGTGTTACTTTTACACATAAACAAGAACGATCTGTCACACTACTACACTTTAAAACACAGTTTATATGTAATTCATGTCACGCAGTCTCATACGGAACCTACATCCGCTTTCTTTTATATACTGTATATGATAAGATACTGTCATCCCCATTCCCTTCTGTGTGGGAGGATGAATGAGCGAATGTATTTCTAGTTGCATGCTTGATGGTAGCAGAAAAGCCTGTTTGCTAGAGAACAGTAGGACCAACATCGGAACAGGTAGCTACGCTTTCTAAAGCAAAGAGGTTTCTATCCTTAGTATGGTCCTGTCCGTCCCTTGTCATGTTGGTATAGGAAGCTGCCTCTCTGGCCACTTCCGTTTGTATTTGTGAGCCACCCCCAGGAAGGGACCACGGCAGTCTGTCCACGGCGAGCGTCTGAAGTGGTAAGATCTCCGGCTAAGCGCGTGCCTGCTAAGTCTGTAGAACAATGGATTTCTTAAGTTCAGCCTAAGTGAAAATTTAATCACCTTTATTTCAGGTTTAGCTCTAAAATATCTAATGTTATCTTAAATTGCAGCACAGTGTAATTCTCGTGTGAAGTTTAGAATATCTTCCGGTAGTTGTTTTGTCACTACTTTGTGAGTAAAGTGGAACCACGTGTTGATCAGTAACTCTAACTAAGATCATCAGTCTTAAATGCGAATGTGCGTGAAATTATAACTTCTCATCTTAACAATATTTTTCAATATAGCAACTTTTCTTTATGTTCAACCCACGTGGGCTGTACTTTGTGAGAACAGTACCACGTGCTTATACAGTTGTTTGACCCATCAGGTTAATAGTAAGACGATAGTAACCAGTTCGAGGTTTTTCTTTAGTAAATCGCGTTTCGATGTAATTTATTTTAATTATCAAAATTATTGTGGAGTTACACTCTTTGTGTAAACCATGTTGACCACGTGAAGCATGTGGTGTAATTATCAAAGTAGCCCTCAGCTATTCTTTTCGGGAAGATTTCACAGAGAGTTAGTATGAATTTAGTATACTAGTGTGTGGTAATTACATGACAGACAGGATTGCGCTACGAACGTAACTTCTTTGGGTGAAAATTGAATCGGTTGGTTGTGGTTAATTTCGTCTTGCATATGTTTCAACGTTCTTCGTGTGTTATTTTATGAATGCAGTGTTGTATGCAGTCTCCAAATCTTGGCTCCATATTTGATGTGTTCCTTAAGATTAAAAACTCACATTTTCACAATCGTAAATAAGGCACCAGCTTAGTTATGACTCACGTTTAATATGCTGAAATTTCAATGATCAATGTTAAAATAAATTTCCAAATATAAACTGATTTATTTCTTTTTATTTAAATTCTCTTTTATATATATATACATACACTCACACACACACACACACACACACACACACACACATATATATATATATATATATATATATATATATATATATATATATATATATATATCACTGGTTGTCGTATGAGTATTACAAGATTATAATTAATGTTAGTCTGGTTGGGAATTTGGTAAGCTAGACTGGATACCTGGTGAAACAGTTGCTCAGTGATGCAAGGTTAACTTCCCCAGACAGCTCACAGCTTTTAACCCGCTTTTATTGTCTATCAGCACCGCTTTCATAGCAAATTAAAGCAACAACGTTACAACCGCAGTGTGTGTATGTGTGTGTGTGTAATGTGGCAGCCAATGTACGGCACCTTAACCTAAAAACTATTACACAATACAGTGCAAGAGAGACACAACACACATACGAACAGCATACAAAACACTTACGTAAAGATTTTCACTTGACAATGAGAAAACATTCTCGAATCGCGTAGTGCTAGGCACGAAACAATTACGTACGTGGTGCACTGTTTCGTTATTTAGACAGAAACATTTGAGCAGTGCGAAGAGAGTAGAGGTATCAACTAGCTCTTCTCGTGGTCAGACAACGAAACATGTGAAATAAGCGTTCGAGTTACCACAAAGGGTTCCGGCGGTCGAAACTGTCACGAAGCTGAGCATGCGATGTAGAGACCTTTTGGGAACGGTTAGACTCAGGTTTGATAGCTGATGCGGTTCTTGAAGGTACAGACATGGATGTGGAGCCACCCCACGCTGACTCCAGTGCCGTGCCAGCTGCGGTAGGCTTTTTCGGTTGAGCATCTGTGACGCGAACAGCTCGATCGACGTGGCCTCAAAAATTCTCGATTGGGTTTAAATCCGGGGACTTCGGTGGCCAGAATATTACGATAGCCCCATTCTGGTGCTCTTCTAATCATGCACCTGCACTGAGAGTTGTGTGACGCGTTCCATTGTCCTGCTCGTAGATGCTATGGTGCCGAAGAAAATTAAATGTATGTAGGACTGGACATGATCCCCAAGGACAGATGCAAACGTTTATTGATCCATTGTTAAAAATAATTCAAATGGCTCTAAGGACTATGGGACTTAATATCTGAGTTCATCAGTCCCCTAGACTGGACATCACACACATCCATGCCCGAGACAGGATTCGAACCTGCAACCGTAACAGCAGCGCGGTTCCGGACTGAAGCGCCTACAACCGCTCGGCCACAAAGGCCGGCGATCCTTTGTTCCTTGCAGAATGACGAGATCGCCTAGAGAATACCACGAGAACATTCCCCAGGCCATATCGCATGCAGGATGTTAGCTTTCAGACGTTTCACGTCCTACATGCCAAAGGCCATCTGTCCGATGGAGCGTAAAACGTGATTCATCTGAAAAGGACACCTGTCCCCACTCAGTGGACGTCCAGTTTCGGTATTGGCGTGAAAATTCCAGCGTCCGTCTTCGATGAACAGCAGTCAGCATGGTACGTGAACTTGGCATCTGCTGCGGAAGCCGCTGAACGGTCTTTGAAGATACACTGTTGGCAGCCCCTTGGTTCATATGGGTGGTCAGCCGCTCAACAGTTTCACTTCTGTTCGCCTGTACGCATCTCGGCAGCCGCCGTTCACCCCCGTCATCTATGGCCCGTGGTGCACACAGCTGCCTAGGCGCAGGTTCTGCATAGTGCTGTTTTGTCATGCACAGTATACTTTAACCACAGCGGCCTTCGATCACTTTACAGAATTATCCGTTTCGGAAATGGTCCCACCCTCGGCCCGAAAGGCAGTGGTCATGCCCTTCTCCGCATCAGATAAATCGCTCCATTTCCGTATTACGACAACGACCACACTGTTTTTCCGCGTCCCCCAACACACTTTTTATTCCCTCAACAGCTAATGCTGCTACCAGCCGTCTGTGAGTGCTTACTGTTCGCTGATATCGAACATAGGCAGTGTTCCACAACAACGTGATAAGAGCCCGTATTTTGGAAAGTTGAAGAAACTGCTACCAGGCACTTTTTATGATAATCTATTTTGCGTTTACAGGTTTCACGGTGGTTTGCCCATCTTGAGACGATACCTAGGGTAGTAGGTTCAAATGTGACAGTCTGCTTGTGAGTTGGCGAAGCCAACAAATCGTGAAGCGTAAAGGTTACCCGAAGTGTCTTGGGCTCCGCAGAAATGTCATTACATTCCATCCCTACGGACAACTGCTGCAAACTCGATCGCGGATGTCTGTTGTTCCCATATTTTTAGGAGTGTGAATGAATGTTTCAGCTGTATCTTATAACGATATGTTTACATAATGTGTATACATAAACATACAGTTACAAATGTCCCCGTTCGTCGTCTGATCATTCGGAAGTTGCATTGCATAGGAGAGTAAATGCCTATTCAAAATATAATTATTTTGGATAGCTCAACACGAATTTCCTAAGGGACCGTAGTTTATCATGCATTTACCAGTAGAATATGGCGCGGAGAAAGTATTTCGCCGCATGCAACTTCCGTCCGAACTCGACGAAAGAATTCGTGACTGTGAACTCTCTATTTGGCAGAAACATATAGAAAATTAAATAATTTCATGAAGAAGTGCGACAGATTCTATAGTAAATGAATAGTCCATACACCATTTCCATTTAACTCTGAATTTATGGCAAGTAATAGACAAACTTACATTGCAATGACGGATTTAACATGGATGCCGTTTTGACTGGCACTTCTCTTAATGAAAACAATTCCTTCGACGTTTTCACATACACGTCGCACAATAAATCTACTGCTAGGCACTTTTAGTATTACACATTCACTTTTCACAAAAACAATATTATTTTTAACGATAATAATACGGCGGCAAGACATGCGCGTCCGACACAAGAGACAAGAGAAGAATGAGTAACTGTTCACCGAGAATATCTCGTACCTCAAAAAAAAAAAAAAAAAAAAAATGGAATAAAAGTGTTCTTCTTCTGTCCGTTTTTCGCGCCGCGGTTTTCAAAGTCAATAACTCACTGCATCTCTGACGGCGCTTCGACAATAAACAAGTTACGTCACAGGTCGTTCACCTTTTACATTCTCGCAACATTATTCGCTAACTGTAGCTGTTGCCGAGCGACTGCTCGATTAGTGAATGATTTAAAATGATAAGACAATCACATAATGTTACAATCTGAAGGTTCTTCTTTATTTGTAGCCGGTTTCCGCACTACAATGGACCACCTTCAGGCTCCCCTATGACAAACAGAATAATGAAGAGGGTAGCAGGGTAATCGGCATAATACACATAGCAAGGTGCAAATTAAGTAAGATGTATAAAGGAATCATTTCGGCCGGCCGGAGTGGCCGTGCGGTTCTAGGCGCTACAGTCTGGAGCCGAGCGACCGCTGCGGTCGCAGGTTCGAATCCTGCCTCGGGCATGGATGTGTATGATGTCCTTAGGTTAGTTAGGTTTAATTATTTCTAAGTTCTAGGCGACTGATGACCTGAGAAGTTAAGTCGCATAGTGCTCAGAGCCATTTGAACCATTTTTTTAATCATTTATGTTCAGATATGCGTATGTATCTAGGTGATGCTCGAAGAAATAAAGAACGAAGCCTGAAGTATCTCCTTATACAAAAATTAAAGTTCCTTTCTAGCTTCTATATGCATGTTCGCGATAATTTCAGGACTGCTAAATGGATTTTGATCTGTTGCTGACAGATAGACTGATTCACGAAGAAGCTCGTGTGTATCTATTTATACATCTTTCTTGCAATCTGGCTGAACTCTGATGAATTTAAGTTCGCAGCCACTGTAACAATGATGCTATTGCCGCCGCAACACCACAGTTCAGCAGCAGTAAAGCGCGTGCTTTGTAATCGAAAGGTTGTCGGACTGAATCCTGGTCGGACCATGGAATTATATCTCTGTTTTATAATCTAGCAGTCATCTCAGTAATAGGGAGATTCACCATCGGCCGCGGTGGCCGAACGGTTCTAGGCGCTTAATTCCGGAACCGTCCGACTGCTAAGGTGGCAGGTTCGAATCCTGCCTCGGGCATGGATGTGTGTTATTTCTTTAGGTTAGTTAGGTTTAAGTAGTTCTAAGTTCTAGGGGACTGATGACCTAAGTCCCATAGTGCTCAGAGCCATTTGAACCATTTGGAGAGCCACCAGAAACGGAATGTGTTTCAGATTTCACGTTAAATTGTAGATCGCCTTTTCCCGGTTTTATAACCAGTTAGACAGACACAGTCGTCGAAGCCGGGTCCATTGGAATGACTTGCACCAGGACATTGCCCCATAAGAATGTTTTATTATCATAATCTGTGAAAGCGAAGCCATTGCCATGTAATGGTGATAGGCGAATTATGAAAACTTCCAAGGAGCGTGAAAAGACGATTCTCACTGGCCATAAACGATATGCGAAAATACGATGTGCTGTACAAAAAAACCACTGAGACTTTTATTTGCAATCAATATTTCGTTCTGTGTAATTACTGACCCTATGCTCTTTTGGTAAAATCATCGCGAAAATATGGCTCAAGATACACTGTATCGAAAACGACTGTCATCAGATGATATAGCTCACGAAGGAAATATGTTTGACGAAGCTATACTTGAATTGAATAGAGGTTGAATCTCCATCAGGGAAATCGGTACAAAATTTTGGATTTCTTTTACCGATAAATTCCAATACAAATCTGTAAGACATTAGGGATCTCCTTTGCCGATATATTCCAATACAGATTCATCGGCCAGTGCTGAGTTTTTACAAGAAACAAAGTACGATTATTACAGACCGTTTAAAGTGGCTGTCGTTTGAATCAGGAGCAAAAAAATATTTATTCATTAATGATATCATCAGTCAACAACAACCAATGAAAAATTTGCTTTTTAGATACGCTGGAGGTACTGACAAGACATTTTTAATTAGTATTATACTCGCAAAACTCAGATCTGCTGAAAAAATTGCCCTCGCTGTGGCATCGCCTGGGACTGCAGTCGAACTGCACATTCTACATACAATCTTAGTCTAAGTTTTATGACAACTACAGTGTCTGTAATTTTCTAAGAAAAGTAATATTAGTAAACTGATGCATGATTTCAGTTTGATTGTTTAGGATGAAGTTTTAGGTCCATAAGCGTCGGACAGATCGATGCGAGACTTGGACAACAGCAATTGGCCCAACAGCGACTGCACCGTTTTGTTCTCTAGAGATCTCTGTAAACTCTTGCCAGTAAACTCAAGAAGAACGAGAGCAGACGAACAAGTCATCTTTGAAAAGATTGTACCTTTGGCCGCATATTACGTAATGTACATACAATTTATATAGAACCTTCGATTTCTTTTCCTTACCAACTAGTGACACGAAAACTATGAAACTTGTACCACTTCTTGACGTAATCTCCCAGCAACCGAACACATCTTTCAGAACGTCGACGCATTGTTGCATATACGCTCCCAACACTTCCTCAAGAGTATGGTTTGATGTCTGGAAAATCGATGATATAATAGCAGCACGGCTAGTGAATATGCGACCACGGAGAACGTCTTTTATCGTTGGAAATGGTCATACCTCGCTAGGAGCCAGGTCATGTGAGTTGGGAGCACAAGTAATCACGTAAAAGTAGTCACGACGTAACTGCAGCATTGCATTCGTCAGATGTGCTGGGGCGTTGGCAAGGTGAAACAGGGCACTTGCCATCTTTTCCGACAGTTTTTCACTCAATGCTGGAAGGAGCTTGTTCTTCAAATATCTTGGTAGGCTGCACCTGTCATTACAGTAGCCCGTACAACGCAATGAGTAGGGATTACGTCACTGCTGTTCCACAGCAGGGCCGTAATCATTTATTTTTTCAATTTTATAGGAGGTGAGTGTGTGTTCTTCCATTGAGCTGACTAGCGTTTCGCTTCAGGACTAAAAAACGGCTTCCGTGTCACATCCACTGTCACAGTCGATGAAAAGAAAGTCACATTCATGCCATCAACACTCGTCAACATTGCTTGGCAACAAGCCACGCTCGCAGTCTTGCGGTGGTCCGGCAGTATTCGTTGCACTCAACTCGAGGACTCTTTTCACGTTTCGATGTTTGCAGGCAGGATTGTGTTCACAAATCCCACTGAAATACCAACGATTAGGGGAGCGGTCCAAGGCGCTGCAGTCATAGACTGTGCGGCTGGTCCCGGCGGAGGTTCGAGTCTTCCCTCGGGCATGGGTGTGTGTGTTTGTCCTTAGGGTAATTTTGGTTAAGTAGTGTCTGTGGTGTCACCGCCAGACACCACACTTACTAGGTGGTAGCCTTTAAATCGGCCGCGGTCCGGTAGTATACGTCGGACCCGCGTGTCGCCACTATCAGTGATTGCAGACCGAGCGCCGCCACACGCCAGGTCTAGAGATACTTCCTAGCACTCGCCCCAGTTGTACAACCAACTTTGCTAGCGATGGTTCACTAACAAAATACGCTCTCATTTGCCGAGACGACAGTTTAGCATAGCCTTCAGCTACGTCATTTGCTACGATCTAGCAAGGCGCCATATTCAGTTACTATTGATATTGTGAATTATGTACCGTCAAGAGCGACGTTCATCATTAATGGATTAAAGTTAAGTATTCCACCAGCTACGTCCGTTTTTTCTAAATTCTAAATTCCTTGTCCTGTTCCAAACCTCATGCCAGCGTGCGTGAGCAAAAACGCGTGCCTTTCGGCCTCCTCTAGTAACACGGTGTTGGCTCTCCTGCCAACCACAACATTGGCGACGAGGCAAAACCGCGTTTGTATCGATATTGCCCTGATTTACTTGTGTAATGGCTTGGCCACAATCTCCAGATGTACTGTCCGAATTTTATCTCTTACAGAATCAGCTGACGCAAACCTTACTGGATGCCCTTGGACAGCTCGTCCAGGTTCAACGTGCAATGCAAAACGATGCGGCAGCCGACGCTCCACCGCGAACGCAGTCACAACACGCTGTTGTACCAACATTTCGACCTTTTGATGCTGCACTGGAAAGCTGGACGGAGTGGTCACGCCATTTTGGATTCCATCTCGCCGCCTACAGAATTCAAGGTAACGAGCGGCGCGACGTAGCAACTCTGTCCTACGAAGAAATTTTGTCTGCATTAGATGCATATTTCAAAGAATCCATCAATGTAGTTGCAAAATGGTATACCTTCCTTCGTACAAAACGTATGGCAGGTCAGACTAATCGGGAGTGGGTTGCAACCTTGCAAGGCCTTACTAGGGAATGTGCTTTTGAGTGTCAATGTGGACTCCCTTATTCAGATACTATGGTATGTGATGCAATTGCACAGAACGTTTCTGATGTTCGTATAAGGGAACAGATTCTGAAACTAGTCAATCCCTCCCTCCAACAAGTGATGGACATATTAGATCGGCAGGACACACTTGACTTTGCACAGGAATCATTTGAAACTTCACCAGCAGTGTGTCAGGTTAACCGGCCCGCCGGGCGAGCTGCACGGAGCAGTAAACAGTCCTCGCGCCCGGCCGCGCCGCTGCCGCCAGGCTCTCAGCCACGTGTACCATGCCGGCAAGCAAATGCAGTGCTCAAATCATGCCCGCGGTGCGCTACTAGACATTCGCATGAGAATTGCCCGTCACGCCAAGCTATTTGCTTTTATTGTAATAAAAAACGACATGTTCAGAGTGTTTGACAGAAAAAGCTCAGATCGGAAGCTCAAAACAATTCCAGGCCCTTTGCTTCACGCCGGAATCGGAATCGAACCAAGGATACTCAGGCTCGCGAAACTTTGCCCATGGAAATTCATGTAGTTCATTAAACTCCGTCCAGTGCCACTCTCTCTAACAGTGACTGTGTTCGTCCCACAAATAGTGTGCGTCGACATTGCCGGAACTCCCGTCAAGTCGCAAGTGATTTTGTACCAGTATCAGTTCATGTAGCACGAGACAGTCACTCTTGTCGTCAGCAGAAACTTTTTGCAGACTTGGACATTAACGGCAAAGTGATACCATTCCAGCTCGATACCGGAGCTGTAGTTTCACTGATCAATCAAGACACGTACAAAAAGCTGGGCACACCTCCGTTGCGTGCTGCAAATGTTACGTTAACTAGCTATTCAGGTCAAGACATCCCTGTGTTAGGACAGTGCAGCCTTCTTGCAACATACAAAGGACAAACAAAACTTGTGTCATTTTACGTCCTTCGTTCTTCTTCTGCAGTGAACTTGTTTTGTTTCGATTTATTTCAGTTGTTTAACTTGTCTGTAGTAAATCAGGTCCTATCAGTGACCCAGACTGTGCCTTCAGACAGTGTTTCTCGTCTATGTGAAGAATTTGCAGACATTTTTGCACCGGGCCTCGGTTGCGCTAAGAACTATAAAGCACATTTGTAACTGAAAGTAAACGCGCAACCGAAATTTTTCAGAGCACGCAATGTTCCCCATGCATTGCGTGATGAGGTCGCAAAAACATTACACGATTTGGAATCACAAGGTGTGATTGAACGTGTGCAGGCTTCTCTCTGGGCATCACCCTTAGTAATTTTGCCAAAACTTTCCGGAAAATTGAGACTTTGTGTGGACTTCAAGGCAACAGTGAATCCACAACTAGTGATTGCAACTTTACCCCGTGCGCAAGATCATTTTGACAAACTGTGCCCGGGTAAATATTTTTCGAAGTTGGACCTAGCAGATGCGTACTTACAAATACCAGTGGACGAAGAATCCCAGCGCGTTTTGGTGGTTAACACACATCTTGGTTTGTATCGATTCAAACGACTGCCATTCGGGTGTGCATCCACCCCTGCATTGTTTCAGCAATATCTACAAACTGTTTGTGCGTCGGTCCCTACTGCAGCAAATTATCTGGACGATATTGTGATCTCCGGAAAGACGGAAGAAGAACATTTAACCAATATCAGAACATTATTTCAGGTCTTGTCCGGATGTCTTCCACGACTTCATCTGCCACCATCCAAGCGTTATCTGCTATCTTTTGCATTGAAGGTCTTCCATATACTATTGTTTCCGACAATGGCCCACAATTCATGTCCACAGAATTTCAGTCATTCTGCAAGGCCAATGGTATTCAACATCTGACGTCCGCGCCGTTTTCACCACAGTCAAATGGTGCCGCTGAACGATTGGTCAGGACTTTCAAGTCACAGATGTTGAAGTTGTAAGAGTCGCATTCTCGGGATGACGCGTTATTGCTCTTTTTGTCCTTCGCTTGCGGAAGGACAAATGTGTGTTTTTTGCTCGTGACTTGCCATACCTGGGACATGTACTCAATGCCCAAGGCATACATCCCAGTCCCGAGCACCTCCGTGCCATACAAGACTTGCCTTCGCCGCAGAATTTGAAGCAACTACAGAGTGTGCTGGGAAAAATCTACTATTATCACCGATATGTTCCACACGCCTCTTCCATTTCAGCTTCGCTTCATCGCTTACGCCGTAAAGGTGTTCCGTTCGTCTGGACGACGGAATGCGAACGCGCCTTTCGCCAGCTGAAATCTGCGTTGCTTTCCAATACTTGCCTTACGCCATTCGATCCCCGGAAGCCCCTTTTGTTGATGGTGGATGCATCGGATTTCGGGATCGGTGCTGTGCTTGCGCACAAAGATGGATAGCACGATCGCCTTCTTGCCTTTGCGTCCGAATTGCTCTCGTCTGCGCAAAGAAATTATTCACAGATCGAGAAAAAAGCATTGGCTCTCGTATTTGGTGTTACAAAGTTTCATGATTTCTTGTATGGTCGTCACTTTACCATCATCACACACCACAAACCTTTGACATCGATTTTTCATCCGAACAAGCCTGTACCTCCACGTACAGCGCAGAAATTCATTCGCTGGTCTATTTTCCTCTCGCAGTACCGTTACGATATCTTGTATCGGTCCACTGCTAAGCACGGAAACGCCGATGCGTTGTTCCGTTTGCCTGTTGCTGAGGATAGAGCATTCGATTCCTCCGAACTTGCTTGCATGTTCATTGATTCGGAAACCGATGACGTGGTCGAATCGTTTCCGATTGATTTTCGTCGTGTAGCTACAGCCACAGCTGCCGACCCTGTCCTTGCTACCGTTCTGCGTTTTGTTGCTACGCAATGGCCATTGTGAAAGTCACGGATCGGGGATCCGTTGGTCCGCAGATTTTTTTGCTCACAAGGAGAGACTTTTTGTTCGACGTAGTGTTTTGCTGTTGCGTTCTGATAATGATCACTCTAGGGTTGTGGTACCACGTTCGTTACAGTCCTCTGTCTTAATGCTTCTCCACTAAGGACATTGGGGTATAGTGAGAACGAAACAACTTGCTCGTCAGCACTGTACTTGGTTCGGAATCTATGCCGCGATTACGTATATGTGCTCTTCTTGCATGGTGTGTGCCGAACAACAATCAGCACCACCGCGGAAATTCTTTGCATGGCCAAAAGCCACTTCCCCTTGGCAACGCTTACACATAGATTTTGCTGCTCCATACTGGAATACTCGATGGTTGGTTGTGGTAGATTCGTTCAGTAATTTTCCTTTTGTTGTCCGGATGTCTTCCACGACGTCATCTGCCACCATCCAAGCGTTATCTGCTATCTTTTGCATTGTAAGGTCTCAGGCAAATCCAACACCTTCCATGATAACCCTGACATGATAAGCAAATCCAGTAGTATGTCACATAGCTCCGAAGAAATCGTGACATTAAATTAACCAAAGTAATACGAGTAGCGAGTGAGCAAATGGAATGCCACAGACTAACACAAGAATGCCTAAATGCAAGTCATACCTTCCCACCGTGAGACAGACGCAGTTCCGAGGGGAGAAACGAGAACAGAAGCCGAGAGCAGAACCGTGTTAAGCTGAAGGCCCTACGATAAAGGACGGACACCCACGTCGCCAGCTAATCGCTAGGACCAACCCAGCCACTAGTTTTAGCGTGAGAATTTTTCGCGTCTCTGTTACGTTGCAAACTTTAAAAACATTGCCCCACCACGAAAAGTATAACGTTTCTCATTGGATAGACAGAATTTTTGTAGGCGGAGCTTAAGGTTTACATTGAAACCCTGATTGGTCAGATGAAAACACAGCCAGATAGTTTTTTTAAACCAACTTCGGTAAATTGTAGTAAGGAGAAGTTAGGAGACGGTGAGGTGAGCGGAGCTGTGCTGTCCGCAGCCCCCTGACGAACACCGACAAGGTAATGAACGCACGCGATGCCGCATAAAAGAGCATAAAGCTTCACTCAGAACTGCAGAAGTCTCATCTGTTGCACCCCCTTTTGGCGTAACACTAGTGTCGATCGTCAATTAAGGCTCATGGTGTCCACATTTGCCACTTGAAGCAAAAATCTGAAACGCGATGATTTTTCTGTTATATATTTATTGAGAAGCCACATCAGCCAATGTAATTTACGACAAGTTAGATAAGTAACTAAAGATAATTGAGGGTCACTGTAGACCACTTTGATAGTTTTCTCTTTTGTGCAACTTAATTTAAACCTAGATAATAGATGTGATATGGCATAGGTCATCCTTCGATCCATTGAAGAACTTGGTAACCCATTCAGGGAATATTCGTTCACATTTTTGTTGTACGCAATTGGTTTTTACCATCCTGTATTAAAACATTTCCTTTTATCAATAGTGCAATTTATAAACGATGTTTTGTGAGTAGAATAAAATTTCCAATGGTAAACTTAACTGCTTTTTCGACGTTATTTTACCAGCTAACTAAAAATAGGAAAGCCTTTAACCCCTTCCACTAAATTTAGTTAGTATTAAGATTCTTTAACAGGGAGTGCAGTGGAGCTGACGCTGAAATCATTAAGTGTTTGGTTATATCATCGCTAATCTCACTGAACTCTTCTGAATTCTACATGTCATGTGTGGTCTGGCGTCTCCTTACCAGCAACAGGTCCCAGGTTCAAACTAGTCAATTCCCTAAAAAACACGCTCAGAGTGTCGTTGCGCGAAAGTGGTAGAGACACACGATATAGAACAAACAGACACCACGCAGAATGTTAGAGCATGGAAGGTCTTAAGCAGACTATTGTTTCCGACCATGGCCCACAATTCATGTCCGCAGAATTTCAGTCATTCTGAGAGGCCAATGGTATTCAACATCTGACGTCCCCGCCGTTTTCTCCACAGTCAAACGGTGCCGCTGAACGATCGGTCAGGACTTTCAAGTCACAGATGTTGAAGTTGAAAGAGTCGCATTCTCGGGAGGACGCGTTATCGCTCTTTTTGTCCTTGTATAGCTCTCAGCCCCGAGATGGTGGCTCGCCGGCTGAGTTGCTCTACGTCATCATCGAACCTTGATGTCTTTGATACATCCGCCGCATCAGGTTCCTGTGGACCAACAGACACCTGCTTTTGCTCCAGGTGACGTTGTCTACTATCGTCACTATCGAGGTTCACGGCGTTGGCTCGAAAGGCGCATTCTTCGCTGCCTCGGCCGCGCTATGTATCTGGTTTTGGGGGCCTCTGGTGAGGTGCGTCGGCATCTCAATCAGCTGCGCCTCTGTCGTCGCACCGGATCTGCCGCTCCCCGTCTGCTTTCAGCGACGGTGCCGTCCGGTCAGCGCCCTGGGGATCCTTCTACTGGCTCGCCTCAGCCCCAGGTGTTTTCGACGCTGCCTTCCATTTTGACCCATGGCGACGCGCCGCCGCCGCCGCCTGTTCTCCCGCCGGCGACGCCCGCAGTGGACGCTTCGCTGCAGCCACCGGGCGCCTCCCTGGGTCACGCGCCGCCGATCGCTTCCCGGGACCAGTTGTCTTCCGCCATGGAACTCTTGCCCGCTCCGGACCATGTGTCGTCTTCGCCCGTCGGGTACCCCGGCCCGATGGAGGTCGACCCTTCGGCCACTCCTGTCTCTCTACGCGCGCATACACCGCATGTTGGCGTGCACCCTGGAGCAGGTTTTCAGGCGTATCCTAGCTCCCCGCGGTCCGAATGGCAGGGTGCAGGTGGCACAGCCTCGCCTGTTGTTAGGCTCCCCACCTCGTCGCAATACGTCTACATGGGGTCCTCCCCACGCCGGGCGGAAGCCTTATACCACAACCGTACGCCGATATGCGGGGGAGGAATGTGGTTTCACCGCCAGACACCACACTTGCTAGATGGTAGCCTTTAAATCGGCCGCGGTCCGGTAGTATACCTCGAACCCGCGTGTCGCCACTCTCAGTGACTGCAGACCGAGCGCCGCCACACGGCAGGTCTAGAGAGACTTCCTAGCACTCGCCCCAGTTGTACAACCGACTTTGCTAGCGATGGTTCACTGAAAAAATACGACAGTTTAGCATAGCCTTCAGGTATGTCATTTGCTACGACCTAGCAAGGCGCCATATTCAGTTACTATTGATATAGTGAATCATGTACCGTCAAGAGCGACGTTCATCATTAATGGATTAAAGTTAAGTATTCCACCAGTTATGTCCGTTTTTTCTAAATTCTAAATTCCTTGTCCTGTTCCAGACCTCACGCCAGCATGCGTGAGCAAAAACGCGTGCCTTTCGGCCTCCTCTAGTAACACGGTGTTGGCTCTCCTGCCAACCACAACAGTGTCTACTCTTAGGGGCTGATGACCTTAGCAGTTAAGTCCCACAAGATTTCACACACATTTTCACACACATGAAGCCGGCCGGTGTGGCCGAGCGGTTGTAGGCGCTTCAGTCTGGAAGCGCGCGACCGCTACGGTCGCAGGTTCGAATCCTGCCTCGGACATGGATGTGTGTGATGTCCTTAGGTTAGTTAGGTTTAAGTAGTTCTAGGTTCTAGGGGACTGATGACCTCAGATGTTAAGGCCCATAGTGCTCCAAGCAATTTTTGAACACACATGAAATACCAACTTCGGAGGCGGTCATCCAAAACAGTTCTCGCCATCCACTCGATCATGTCGTCAGACCGTCTGCTGCATACCCGTAAATTGCCTAGGTTTGTTGTCATAAGACATTCTGCCTTCTTTGAATTGTCGCAGCCACGAACGCACGTTAGATACATCCATCACACCATCACCATATGTCTCACTCAGCTGGTGATGAACTCAGCCGGTTTCACATCACCCAAGTGTAGAAAACGAATGAAGTTCTTGTAATGAAGACATTGCCACTTTAAGTATCACAAACGGTCCTCACTCTCGCCGCTAGATGTCTGTGTGCTAAGCAGTGCTGCCATCTCCGTCATGCATTCATAACGAGTGCACGCGTATTTTAAAACAAATCACATGTTTCTGTCTGTTTCCTATCCAGAGAAAAAAATTGGAGGTGTTATAACTTGAAGACACCTCGTAAAACAGGAACATACAACAAATGAGATAGTTTTGTGTTCCGGACAAGATAATGCGCATTATTCACTTACTTAAAACAGGAATCGGCGAATCTCAAGCAACAAACAATAAAACAAATGTTACTGTATCTTCGCGTCGGTACCAAATGCATCGGCGCTAACTGAAAAAGTATTCTCGAATATTCACAATACGTCATTTAAGAAACTTAATTGTTTTCAGGAAAGTGTTACATTGTCCCATTCCAATCAACAAGCCAATAAAGTAAATGACTTCACTCCCTCCAACTTTGGGGCTCCATCATAAATTTATTACTGTGTTCTCTTAGATAGAGACAAAGCAGTGTACTACCATACTGAAATTTAAATTTATTGATGTTGCCTGGAACTGCGCAGCTTCTATTAACACAAAAATTAGGTGTGCCTTTTATTTTATTGATAAATTTAAATACATTCCGACTCCGCAAAGGAATCACCAACCTCAAAAATACTTCGACAGAGTGCACAATGTTAAATGGCTGTGGAACTGGACAAATTGTTTTGATACCACGAATACCAATGATACAACCCTACCTTTCCAGTTCCCCAGCAGGCTCACTTTTGGTGTGACAATTAACAGGGCATAGGGCTGGAATTGAACTAAGTGTGCAGTGTTTTTCACACAGCCGGTTGTAGGCACCCTATCACGTGTGACATCAAAACGTATATTTTTTCACATAATCCTGAAGAGATTTTTTTGCATATTTTAAATATTTCTTTGTATCTTACATTGATAACTTGTGCGGGCCACAGTTAAATCATAAACAATAAACTTTTCAGAGCTTCTTGTGGATGCTAAATGCAACAAATTTTGTTCGACTTTCTATATAAACATGATCACTACTAGAATCTGGAGTAAATATTCAGTTAGCTAACGTTGTTCTCTGATTTCCAATCACAGCTCTACGCAGTGGCATGTAGAAGAATTACTGCTTCATTAGATAAATAGACCATCCTAGATACTAAGTCTATCTGTGCGAAACTGGGGCGCCTCGCTAGTTTTCTTATAATTAGCACTAATATTTTCGTTTACGATAGAGATTTCTCGTTATAAAGACCCAGACGACGGAAACATGATGTCGCCTATGAACCGAGATTTTAGCACCGAAGTGATGTAGATATAGTGAACAAGAAAGTGAATTTCATTCATAATGGATGCTTTTGAACTCCGTCACTGTTCATTTATAGAGTGTAGATTAAGATCCGTTACCAGTCACAAATGAAGGTGATTTATTTAAGACCCAACTGGTTTCGAGCTTGAGCCCATCTTCAAGTCATCATACATTCATTTTCATGTTACCACATTCTGTGTTGGAGATCACTACTTAAAAAAAGGTAGACTACGTAACGTTGACTAAAGAGGCGAATGTGAAAGAATTGGAATTGGTGAAGGGATACGTATTGAAAATATTGGTGTACTTACACACAGCTGGAGTATCGAAGTCGTAATTGCACATTGGTCACATTTATTACAAACATATTTTCGATTTTCACATATTAACTGCACATTTGTTTGCATAGCAGTTATTTTTAACACAGCAGTGACACTTTATATGTTCATAACTGTAGACAAGACAAGAACGCGCAACATCCATGGTCTTTACATTGGTACATACAACGTTAGTGACAGCATTTATCCTGGAGCAAGTCCCGCCAATTTATCCCTTTACACACATTCCCGTTCACTGAGCCCCACCCAGGTGAAAGTTACATCAAAGTTCTTAACATCGCAGATGTATCAGTCGTACAAGTAACTTCCACATTAACATGCCAACTTACGCATAAGTTACGAAAGTTGAAAGCTGCTCTACTTTCTTGCGCGATATCGCTTGCCCCACAATCGCCTATGAGCTTCAGCACCAGCCGATAGGTGGATCTCCTCTCTTTCTACTCTGGTTGGTACAGATCTAAAATCGTGTGTTTATTGGCTCCGCCATGTTAGATGACCCAGAACATTAACAGACTGTTGTTTACATTAAGGTTGTTTACGATTGCTTTCTGTTCGTAATTTCTGTCTTTTTCAGGCGACAATTGTTTCAAATAGGAAATATTACAGTGCTTATGCTAATAATACAGTGTCTGGAAGGCATTTTCAAACCTTTTTTTCTGGTCTTAAATATATATTTGATTCAGCAATACGACGCACTCAGCCTCATGATTGTAGCTTTCTTTTTTTATATATACGTTTCAAATACCGTAACGATAACCAAGAAGCTAAGTGTGTGATATGAAAATGAAGCTTTCATAATCTATTTAAATCTTCTTTTACTGATGTAATGTTGTTGCATTAATTTGTTCTGAAAGCGGTGCTGATATTCAAGACCATAAAAGTGGGTTAAAAGCTGTGAGCTATCTGAGAAAGTTAGCATTACTGCACAACTGTTTCACCAGGTATCCAGTCTAGCTTACCATATTCCCAACCAGACTAACATTAATTATAATCTTTTAGTACTCATCTTCTCATCTTACGATAACCGGTGATATATACACAACTGGAAATGGAAAAAAGAACACATTGACACCGGTGTGTCAGACCCACCATACTTGCTCCGGACACTGCGAGAGGGCTGTACAAGCAATGATCACACGCACGGCACAGCGGACACACCAGGAACCGCGGTGTTGGCCGTCGAATGGCGCTAGCTGCGCAGCATTTGTGCACCGCCGCCGTCAGTGTCAGCCAGTTTGCCGTGGCATACGGAGCTCCATCGCAGTCTTTAACACTGGTAGCATGCCGCGACAGCGTGGACGTGAACCGTATGTGCAGTTGACGGACTTTGAGCGAGGGCGTATAGTAGGCATGCGGGAGGCCGGGTGGACGTACCGCCGAATTGCTCAACACGTGGGGCGTTAGGTCTCCACAGTACATCGATGTTGTCGCCAGTGGTCGGTGGAAGGTGCACGTGTCCGTCGACCTGGGACCGGACCGCAGCGACGCACGGATGCACGCCAAGACCGTAGGATCCTACGCAGTGCCGTAGGGGACCGCACCGCCACTTCCCAGCAAATTAGGGACACTGTTGCTCCTGGGGTATCGGCGAGGACCATTCGCAACCGTCTCCATGAAGCTGGGCTACGGTCCCGCACACCGTTAGGCCGTCTTCCGCTCACGCCCCAACATCGTGCAGCCCGCCTCCAGTGGTGTCGCGACAGGCGTGAATGGAGGGACGAATGGAGACGTGTCGTCTTCAGCGATGAGAGTCGCTTCTGCGTTGGTGCCAATGATGGTCGTATGCGTGTTTGGCGCCGTGCAGGTGAGCGCCACAATCAGGACTGCATACGACCGAGGCACACAGGGCCAACACCCGGCATCATGGTGTGGGGAGCGATCTCCTACACTGGCCGTACACCACTGGTGATCGTCGAGGGGACACTGAATAGTGCACGGTACATCCAAACCGTCATCGAACCCATCGTTCTACCATTCCTAGACCGGCAAGGGAACTTGCTGTTCCAACAGGACAATGCACGTCCGCATGTATCCCGTGGCACCCAACGTGCTCTAGAAGGTGTAAGTCAACTACCCTGGCCAGCAAGATCTCCGGATCTGTCCCCCATTGAGCATGTTTGGGACTGGATGAAGCGTCGTCTCACGCGGTCTGCACGTCCAGCACGAACGCTGGTCCAACTGAAGCGCCAGGTGGAAATGGCATGGCAAGCCGTTCCACAGGACTACATCCAGCATCTCTACGATCGTCTCCATGGGATAATAGCAGCCTGCATTGCTGCGAAAGGTGGATATACACTGTACTAGTGCCGACATTGTGCATGCTCTGTTGCCTGTGTCTATGTGCCTGTGGTTCTGTCAGTGTGATCATGTGATGTATCTGACCCCAGGAATGTGTCAATAAAGTTTCCCCTTCCTGGGACAATGAATTCACGGTGTTCTTATTTCAATTTCCAGGAGTGTATATATATATATATATATATATATATATATATATATATATATAAAGAAATAAATCAGTTTATATTTGGACATTTATTTTAACGTTGACCATTGAAATTTCAGCATATTAAACTTGATTCATAACTAAACTGGTGCCTTATTTAGGAGTTTGTAATCTTACGGAACACATCAAATAGGGAGCCAAGATTGGGAGACCACATACAACACTGCATTCATAAAATAACACTCGAAGAACGTTGAAACATATGCAAGAGGAAATTAACCGCAACCAACCGATTCAATTTTCACCCAAAGAAGTTACGTTTGTAGCGCAATCCTGTCCGTCATGAAATTACCACACACTGGTATACTAAATTCATAATAACTCTCTGTGAATACTTCCCAAAAAGAATAGCTGAGGGCTACTTTGATACTTACACCACATGCTTCACATGGTCAACTTGGTTTACACAAAGAGTGTAACTCCACAATAATTTGGATAATTAAAATAAATTTCATCAAAACGCAATTTATAAAAGAAAAACCTCGAATTGGTTACTATCGTCTTACTATTAACCTGATGGGTTAAACAATTGTATAAGCACATGGTACTGGTCTCACAAAGTACAGCCCACATGGGTTGAACATAAAGAAAAGTTGCTATATTGAAAAATATTGACAAGACGAGATGTTATAATCTCACGCACATTCGCGTTTATGATTGATGATCTTAGTTGGAGTTACTGATCAACACGTGGTTCCACTTTACTCACAAAGTAGTGACAAAGCAACTAGCGGAAGATATTCTGAACTTCACACTCGAAATACACTGCGTTGCAATTTAAGATAACATTAGATATTTTAGAGCTAAACCTGAAATAAAGGTGATTAAATTTCCAATTAGGCTGGACTTAAGGAATCCAATGTCCTACGGACTTAGCAGACACGCGCTTAGCCGGAGATCTTACCACTTCAGACGCTCGCCGCGGACCGACTGCCGTGGGTCCCTTCTGAAGTGTGCCTCACAAATACAAACGGAAGTGGCCAGAGAGGCAGCTTCCTATACCAACATGACAAGGGACAGACAGGACCATACTAAGAATAGAAACCTCTTTGCTTCTAGAAAGCGTAGCTACCTGTTCCGACGTTGGTCCTACTGTTCTCTAGCAGACAGGCTTGTCTGCTACCATCAAGCAAGCAACTAGAAATACATTTGCTCATTCAATCTTTCACACAGAAGGGAAGGGGATGACAGTATCTTATCATATACAGTATATAAAAGAAAGTGTATGTAGGTTCTGTATGAGACTGTGTGACATGAATTACATATAAACTGTGTTTTAAAGTGTAGTAGTGTGACAGATCGTACTTGTTTATGTGTGAAAGTAACACGTTTCACTGTTCAGTCTCCTCCCAGATAGTCAGAAAAACCACAGTAAATTTAGAAGAGGAATTTATGCCGTAAAAGACAACACATCTAAGAAATTAACATGAAAGGAATTTAACAGAGACCTTTCACTGTATCTGTGTCGAAAGCTGATGAAGTTATAGCGCCGGAAACACCGCTTGATTGCTTACTCGCAATCATTCTTAATCGTTACATTTTCAACTTCCTGATCATATTAACAGCATATTGAATGTTCACGTTTGTCAGAAACTTATCATTGTTTTCTTTGTTAGCACATAAGTGGGTGCAGTAAGGAAAGAAGTAAACAAGCACACTATCATGACTTGTGGATGTCAACATAATGAAAGATTCTTGAAATGTCGAAGAAACAGAACTTTATGGAGGTATATCTCCATGGAGAATTGGGTTCTTGTTTTATTAGACTGCCTATGTCATTGTAGTTTACACATCTTCCCACTTTGAAATTTTACCCAGTAATTGTCATTCAGTACATGACTAATAATAGTAAAAACCATAAATTTATTTTCCTTCTTTTCTATAATCATCTCGCCTTTAAACCGTCAATTTTGTTTTCGGTACAAAACTACCTGCAGAGCGGAAGATTTCATTGCTTCAAAAGTAGCATGACGTGAACTGGAGAATGGATGAAGAACTGTATTGGTTAAAAAAAAAAAAAAGAGCATAAGCTCAAAATTAGGATTAGAAAATAAAAATTAAGACAAATTATTTCAGAATAAAAATATATTAAACCACATACATTTTTTATTCTATGTTCATTAAATTACACCAGAGAACTGAAATTAACAGAACTGAATCTTGTTCATGTTGTCCAGTGTCACACACATTCTTTTAATAATGCTGCTGACTGTCTCCTTGTCAGTGCCAATGAAGTATCCAATAGGCAGAAGAAAATCACCAGAGGCAAAGTATCTGAGTGTTAGTAGGAGCTGGTTCGTTGGTGGAACAGAGTCATTTCTGAAAGAAAGACAAGAATGGCATGAGACAAATTGTCTGACATTTCAAGATAAATTTAAAAATTTCATTTATTTAAATGTCCCTCGGACTGAAATTCCACACTTACTTCTGTACTCTTTCATGATCTCTTTCAAATGTATTGTAATTGCACAATTTTGTCTTGGAACCGAATTTTGCAAATAGAAATTACCACCACATTACAGTTTTAATAAACAAGCATTTATTTTTTAATTGTATCATATAGTGTGTTGTCAGGCATTGCAATTGCATTCCCATCATTGGTAGTTCCAGAAGTTAAATATGAAATTAATTTAACTTACAAAGTGCTGATGAAACGGTGTGACTTAAAGCTGAGTGGCATTGCATTGAATTTGAAAAAAATCTGTATTACATGAGTAAACTAGACATTACAACCATATGAGTCGATTGATTGCAAGAAAACAGACTTATTTTCTGTAGAGGTGTGGAAGCAGCATGTTGTTCTCTTTAGGATCCAGGGGTCATGTAAGCCTCTTCAAATTTATTTTTCAGTGATAGAATTTCCACTGCTGTGCCTGGATTAGAACCACAACTGCGTCCTTTATCTTGAGACTTTAGTGTGGAAATTTAACAGTTTTCAAACTTTGCAGACATGTAGCATTTCACAGAGCTTTCCTGTATCTTTACAGATTAGTAGGTTTTTTTTCTTTCTCACCAAGATAATTGAGAAAAATTAGAGATGATTAAGTTGAAAAATGCACCTTTTGTGTTGTTTTTATAGAATGACGCAGTAATGTGTATGTTCATCATAACAGTCCTCTCAGAATCGGACAGTCTCCCTACGCAACCCAGCTGATCTCATATACTGTAACCTTATGTCATGCTTATGCATTTAAAAATGTATCTAAAATTTATTCTAACTAACAGACACAAATTCCATTGCCAGTCAAAGGGCTTCTGCGTGATGCTGACAATGCATATTGTTCTTACCACTTGCTTCTGTATGTTAAATATTGCATTTGCCCAAACACTCATTCAATACGAGAACAGGAAGAGCAAATATGAATGATATACAATCATGCATCAGTAACACAGCGTGATATCTTAGTGGAAGGCAATAAGACTGGAGTTTCTCAAACAGCCTATCAACACATTGCCTCCCTCTTAGTTTTTGGTGGAGCTGGGCACACGAATTTCACGCAGGATATTGCAATAAGTGCGTGACATTCAGTATCAAGTCTGGGAGGCTATAAGCAGAATGAATTTCAAATTTTTATCAGTAGCTAATGACACTTGGGGATGGAAACAGGGGAGAGGTAAATCTTAAATTCTTTACAGTTGCTATAGCCTACTGAAGACCCAAGAAAGCATGCTTATCTAACACGTAAGTCGTATGAGTCTACATTACAAAAATATAACAATAATTTAATTATTTTTTTACGTAATTGCACCACCAGTTACACAGATCATATTATGTAGACTGTAACTGATACAAGGAGCACAGCAGCATCTTCGCAGTCGAGGAGCCATAGGTTGGTGTTTCAGTGTGTGTGCAGGAGTAGAGGGCGAAACTATGTTCTAAATTGGAAGTAAACAGAAAAAAAACCAGGAATCATCAGCAAATGTTCTCAGTGTTTACGGCAATGAAGAACAAAACTATGGTTTATCCTGCAAGTTACCTAAAACCAATTGTGTGTAAATCAAGGAATATTATGCAGGGACTCACTGAATGGGGCAGTGCAGCTGTTAAGAAACTGAACTAATAATCAGGAGGATGGAGTTGCTCCGTCTAAATATCCTGATTTTGGTTTTCCTGGATCGCTACGGCAAATGGCTCAACGGTTCCTTAATCAAGGCCACGGCAACCACCTGCCCTGTCATCACAAACCGTGTTATGTATACTGTGTGTTATATATTTTGGCCTACTGATTTTCATTGTAATAGTTTGACGAATTTTATGTCACTGTGGACTATCCTTGGGTAAATGAAGATAAATAAAAACGAAATAGAAATGTTTGTCAAATGCACAATACTGATCCAAATAAAAATGTCTTCAGCTGTTCAGTTATTTATACAGAACAAAACGACAAAGCCATTGCATGACCACAGGACGAATCACTGCATTTAAGGCAGCTTTACCACATGAGAATGTAATAAAACTTTGTTACATAAAACATACAGTGTACGTTTTGTTTCTATGTTGTGGGAGGGTAATATAACCTGCTTCGTAACATAACAGTTCAATATAAATAGGTTACAAAACGAATAACAGAAGTATCAGTGTTGAAAGATTCTCCATGTGAATCAAAATAGTAAATTGCTTTTACTTCGGTCATCTACACAATGCTAAGTTGAAATCAGCGAAATACTGTTCATATATTTCTTTCCTGAATTTTGTTGAAAAATCAGCAACCAGTTGCATAAAAGAAATTTTATTTCTTGATCGGTATTAGGCACTTATTATCCTTCTTCAGAAGACTGTACAGAAGAATATACCATAAATAAGTACAATATAGATAACAGTATTAAAATTTAAGAAAGAAAAGTATAAAAATTTAAAGATAAAGAGATGATACATACTCATACTTACCGCATTATTAGCGAGCGTCAAAAATAAACATGTGTATGCAACAAGAGGAGACATCATGCAAGAACTGGAGCTAAACAACTAATGACATGTATATCTCAAGGCTGGTCTCAGAGTGACGGTAAAAGTAAGATAAAATAATAAAGCAAAACCTTACGCAACAGTAGTCGCCATAAAACATGAACGAAAATGTGAGTGCGCATATCCAGGATATTAACTAAAACTATAAAACCCTGTGTTGCTGATGATGAACAAAGCATGAATTGGTATGCATTCCTTCGATAGAACACTTGGCAGATGATTTCCTTTTTCATACCACCTGATTTTTATGGAACTCTCGCATTCAGCTGGGAAAATGTGGCGCATTCATAAAGGAGAAGGCGTATAGAACGATAGTGCGAATGGCTCTTGAGTATTGCTCGCGTGGTTCGGAGGCGGAGCCGGCCTCGGTGGCCGAGCGGTTCTAGGCGCTTCAGTCCGGAACCGCGCGAGTGCTACGGTCGCAGGATCGAATCCTACATCGGGCATGGATGTGTGTGATGTCCTTAGGTTAGTTGGGTTTAAGTAGTTCAAGTTCTAGGGGACTGATGACCTCAGAAGTTAAGTCCCATAGTGCAAGACCCATTTGATTTTTTTTTTTTTTTTTTTTTTTTTTTTTTTTTTTTTTTTTTTTGAGGCGGGCTGCTAGATTTGTTATAGGTAGGTTCGATCAGCAAGCAACTGTTACGAAAATGCTTCGTGGACTCAAATGGGAATCCATTGTGGGACGTCAACGCTCTTTGCAGGAGGCACTATTGCGGGAATTTAGAGAATCGGCATTTGAGGTCGACTGCGAATCCATTCTACTGCCACCGACGTACATTTCGCATTAGGATCTCGAAGATAATGAAAGAAATTAGGGCTCATACGGAGGCTTACAGAGAGTCGTTTTTCCCTCACCCTACTTGCCAGTGGAACAGGAAAGGAAATGACAACAGCGGTTTGTGGTACACTCCACCATGCACCGTTCGGTGGGTTTGCTGAGTATGGATGCAGATGTACCTGATACTTTTTCAGCTGTCTTGTCTCCAGATGAAATCGTCCTTTTTACAGCAGAGAGTGAGCTGTTTTCCAACAGTAATGGAAGACTGCAGCAGTATCCTGGCTGGTTCACAACTTTTCATCTTCTCTTAAAAATAAAAGTCGTGTTGTTAATATATTTCGGAATCGCATAAAAACTGAAGAAATTAGGTACCGTAAAACAATCTGCAGCATATAATTCAACGTGTTTTATCATTGATTGCTAAAAGTTGGTCTAAGTTTATCTCGGTCACACAAAGTAGTAGCCTATATAACCTACAGAACACAATGAAACGATAACAGTGTTTAACATTCTCTATCACAGGAACTAATTACTTCACAGTGTCAGGGATCTGCGTCGCCTAGTTGTTACTTTTACACTATATTTAAACGCACTTTGCCATGTTTAACACACTCTTCGATGTTTTTTTTTTTTTTTAAAAAAAAGCCTCAAGGTAAATTCTGAAAACGTATGTAAAGTAATGGACAGGACCCTGACTTGTTATTTTGATGCATATTCTTTTCATGTACAAGGGTTAAGTTAGAAAGTTGTGAGTTGACGAAGCTAACGAATGTGATTACGAAATAAAGATTGTGGGAACAGATTTACATGTAATGAAGCTTTATGTCTACGTTTGCATTAAATTCATTGAACTTCTTATCGTAAAAACTGAATGAAAAGTAAATTCCGTAAACCCGCATTAGGCAGTTGAGAAATATCAGATGAGTGTGCGCTTTAATGCAGGTGATGTAGTACATATATCGCAAATAAATTACGAAAAAGGCAACTGTTACACTGTATGTAGTGTGGAAAACAATATTCTAATTATGAAAGTATTCTCAACACCATGCTGCATTATTACTAACACGAAATATTAGTTCATTCAGCTGCTATGGCTGGGTTTTGAAAACACATGCCACTTCGAGGTCTTGCTATAATTAAACTCGTTTCCGCAATATTCACATTTCACAGCAGTCATTTCAGTTTCTATCTGCCATAAACAGGCAAGCGCTAAAAACGTAAAGTTTGCGATAGCTTTTGTCCTGGAACAACTCCCTGTAAAACACATGGCCTGTACAGGTGAGCCGGCCGTGGTGGCCGAGCGGTTCTAGGCGCAACAGTCTGGAACCGCGCGACCGCTACTGTCGCAGGTTCGAATCCTGCCTCGGGCATGGATGTGTGTGATGTCCTTAGGTTAGTTAGGTTTAAGTAGTTCTAAGTTCTAGGGGACTAATGACCGCAGAAGTTAAGTCTCATAGTGCTCAGAGCCATTTGAATCTTTTTTTTTTTTTTTTTTTTGTACTGGTGAGAACCAAAGGCCATGGACTATTCTTCGTAGACGAAAAACCTTACATAGCTTTTGGCGAGGGAGAGTACACTTTGTAGGTGTGGACGGAGATAAATGGGCAGGACTTGTTCTAGGATAAACGCTACCTCTACCGTTTTCTATTTGGAATACAAAGGTTATAGTCAAAGAAATTTGAACTAAGAAATACAGAGAAACTAAATACAGGGAAACATAGCAGTCTAACGTTTCCTCACTGGACTACAGAGTCTGTAGTCACAGGAATTTTACCTATGAAGTACAGAGAAGTTACACACAGGGAAACATAGCATGCACTGCAAATTACGAAAATGAAAACGGTTGCATGGACGTAATACCGTAATATTCTGTACTGCCACATTATACCTTTCACATATTATCGGCTCTTTACATTTTATATTGTGTTTAAAATTAGCTGCGAATTTTGACGTTTGTCTTATCGGAGACGAAGAGACGCCGTTGCACAGATAACACCTTGGCGAGCCGGCTTTCCCTACCCCACCGGTTCGGTTGGTAAAGCACTTCAGTTGCCGCGACGTAGATAAACAGTACCACGTGGTGCCACGCGTTAGATGCATGAAATTCGTCGGATCTCGTTCTGAAGTAGTAGTTTTTGGCGTTTAAGTGTTCTGCGGACGTCAGGTTTGGTGAACGAGTGTTTTATGTTGGCGTTGCATTAATAATATCAATGCAGCGTGCCTAAACACGAGATTCGAAACGAAAGTGGTCATCCAGGAGTACGATCACCGAGCAAATAATGTTCTGCTGCAATATATTCCTCCGAATTCATCAAAAGTAATGAACAGTGAGCCATAGGACTCTCTTGTAACGAATGAAGCTCCAACGATGTACTGCAGGAAAGCCGATATTTAGGTTTCGGTACAAAGAAATGTTCCATTGGATAAACTGAAACTAACATTTATAAAAAGCAGTTAACGGAACCTTAAGTGTCGTACACGTGAAAAACTACACGCTACTAAGTCGATGAACTAGCTAACGCTAAAGAGCATAGTTATATCAGGCTTCCTCCGTATCTCGTTCCTTTAAATCCAACTGACAATACGTGGGCCCAGGAAAAAGTACGTGGCAAAAAACAAAAAGTAGTTTATGTTTAGTGAGGCTGAAATGCGGACATAAGAAGCCACTGCAAATGTTACACCGCACGACTGTTTTCAAGTAGTTAGCCATACCAAGACGGTAGATCGGAAGTCAAATATTCCTGAACGACGGATGGCTTTTGAGTAATACGTTACGTCTCTCGTTGCCATGTTAAAATCTGCTTCTTTTGACAAAACATGGCAGAGTTTAGACAAATATTCATCTCACTAAGATTCCAATGGTGCTGAAATTGTGACAGGATCCTGAAACAGTGTCTTATTAAACAAGCAAGTAAGGGGAAAACAAGTCAATATTTTATAGAAAGCCCAGTCTCAGTACAAAAACAAGTACAACTTCTTAACTTGCTTTCTTAAATAACCTGCAGCAAGTCTCGTTTCACCACCTATCTACACCACTTAAAATTGCGTCATTTAATTGAAAAAGAAAAGAGAAGAACACTATAGTTCCTTGAATCTCCTGGTGTATATAGAAGTTTCGTATTTTAATCATATGGCAAAATTTTCTGCTCCTTGTCTGTTATCATTTGCCAAAATCTTGTTTCGATCTCTGAAACGATATCTGAAACTCTTTATGATATGTACATGAGGGATTTATGAGTATTTCATTCTGGCCTCTTCGTTGGCTTGCTCATTGTGAAAGAGCGCTTTACATAAGCTTCATTTTCTCAAGATGGGAGGCAGAGAGTGATATTCTTCCATGTTTAAAGTTAATTCAGTATATTTTGCACATGTCATATACAGCAACACATGACCTAACACTCTCAAAACGCAAATTCCTAGCGACCCCGGTTTATCACTGAAAACTTTAAGAATTTCTTGTAGTGGTTTACATAATCTAAAAAAAATCACAATAACTGTTACCATTAACGAAATGATAGGCAGTACGTCATGAAGCTGATGAATCAAGCTATAATGTAAGCAAGAATCTTAGTTTTCTATCGAATGATTTCTTTAATATCACTTGAGAAAGGTTTGCAGAGTGGCCAGTTTGTGCACCTTGCTGTTCACGCAGTCTAGCAAGCCCTAACTCATCACCCTAATTACTTAGTGTCTAATTACGGGATAGTGACTTGAATGTTAGCTGTAATGATCGCCGTGTCTTATTATAGGACCAATACATGGTATTCCTTGTTCTATTCAATGCTGTTAGGCAAGTCACTGAAAATGTACTTCTTTTGGTGTGTGATTCACCTATTTGCTTTCACCATGTGGCTATAGCAACAGCAGACAACGGCAGCCGACAATGGACAATTGCGGCAGAGTATCCAGAGCATTTGACGTCACGTCACTGTGCAGGTGCACTTGTAAACGGAATTTTGTTGCAGTCAGTTGCGAGTCAGGCTGTGAATAGAGCAATCAAAGAAACTCTATGGTCCCCCATGAAAATTTTCTCAGGAGATGGGGGCGAACCGTTAGGTTTTAAAAGATCCAATTGACCAAGTCGTAATACCTGGAATATTTTCTCAGTTGTGTCGTTTCTAGCCATGAAAGTTTTCACTTTACAATCAAATAACAAACAAGCTTTCCATATTTACCAGAAACCTTTCACCAATGATGTTGTCATAAACAGCTCCTCCGGTTGCCCCAGGCACCACACACATTCTTCAGCCCTACCCTTAACCATATACAGAAATTCCTACCCAGTCTTTTGATCAACACTATGTAATTATAGTAGTCAAACAAATAGCATACAAGAATGGATGGAACCCAAATAGAATTGATAAATATCACAACAGAATTAAAAAGAAAAACGCACCTCTCCTAAGTCAGTGTCACAAGAACAAATACACACGTTCGCTCACATCTTCTTTATACGAAAAGTTTCATACCTAGGCGCTAACCTTCTTCACAACAGTGATATTCAGATGTTCTTAACCATTAAAATAAGGTATAATAGCACATCATTCGAAGACAAATAGCCAATTTCACCACAAATTTGGTCCTTACAAACGTTTATGTAACAACTGGTCACAGTTCTACATAGACCAAATAGGACGAAGATACACTGTAAGATACCAGGAACATATGCATGTCGTCAAGCCAAATAACTTTAATAAATCAGCTTCTGCAATACATTTGAAAAAACGTAACCACTCAGCTGGAGGAATTAAAGATACGACACATGAGCAGCAAAAGAAAATAAGTAGATCAACTTGAAGAATTTGAAATTTTCCTCCACCACTTCAACTCACCATAACTCATTACTAATGAAATACAGTCTTTGCAAACAAGTCATGTCTCCACATTTTTCATGAAATATTTAGAAACGAAAATGGTGACTCATTGCTCCTGATAAATAGTAATCGAAATATCTTGTATCATTAAATGCCGTACAGTACAAAATTATTTGTCTAACTACTTGATTTATGTATACCCTGTGAAAATCCAACATATGAAAATAGATCACTTTAAACTCATTTCCAATTTATTTGACATATATTATTTGGCAGTGACTCTTTAACATAGCATAATTTGCCAGTAACCATTCTGCATATTATAGATGACAGTGTGGTTTCACAACCATGCAACAACTTTCATCTTAGTTATTTGTATTATCTGCTATGCTTCCAAGTGTGTAACATCTCTGTACTTCTTACTTATAAGTTCGTTAAGAATAACCTCTGTATTAGAATTTTCTATGTCATGAGTTCATGCCATAATGTGGCTTTTCAAATAATTGCTATGGTGACAAATATGTGGTTAATGTCTGAAAATCGAAAATCTGTTTTTAAAAGAATTAACATATGTGCTATTACGGTTTGTATACTCCAGTTTTATGTAATTGCATTAATATTTTTATACACATCACTCTGCCACTTTCAATTGTTTCACTTGTGTCTGTTTAGTGAATATCACGTAATTCGTTTTTATTTACTCCAACATTGAAAGTGGATACGTTAAAAACGATGTATAACATCTGAATATAGGCCAAAGCTAGAAACCGCTAGTGTCTTAAATAAATTGCCTTCAGTTGTGACTGGTTGGTTGGTTGGTTGTTTTGGAAGGAGACCAGACAGCGAGGTCATCGGTCTCATCGGATTAAGGAAGGACGGGGAAGGAAGTCGGCCGTGCCCTTTCACAGGAACCATCCCGGCATGTGCCTGGAGCGATTTAGGGAAATCACGGGAAACCTAAATCAGGATGGCCGGACGCGGGATTGAACCGTCGTCCTCCCGAATGCGAGTCCAGTGTGCTAGCCACTGTGCCACCTCGCTCGGTGTTGTGACTGGTAGCGGATTACTCTACAAACCAAAGTGAACAAAGTATGCTCAGTAGAGGAAGAGAAGATATGACACACGTTTTACAGGAACTCCTCTTGAAGATGTGAGATTCAACTGATGCTCCAGGATTTCTAAATACGACTTAAACCAGTCCTTATCCACACCTCTTATTCCAAGTTATTCTAATTTATGTAATTAAATTCTGTGGCCATATATGTCGAATTCCTTCGATAAGTCCAGAAAAGTTCGATTCACGCAATCACCTTTGTCCAGCTCCTCAAAAATGACATTTTTGAACTGTACATTAGCAGATTCAGTACGTCTTCTGGTCCTGAAAGCATTTTGTTAATTGTAAAGGAGATTAAATTTATTTAGGCACTTCATTAATCTATTTTTCATTAGGTTTTCAATAATTCTGGAAATGATGGACAGTTAAGAGTTTGGTCTGTAGTTTTCTACATTTTCCACATCACAATTTTGAAGTCTGAGTATTTCTTACATGGTCGAGAAAATAACCAGATTTGGATGATTATTTTTGTCAATGGTGTGTTAATGGTATTTGCACATTATGTAAGAACAAAAGCTGGGATTACAACTAGACAATTTATTTTTTATTATTTAATTGGTGTGTAACTTGTACCACCTCTCTCTCTGTTGTTGGATAGAGTACCATTGATTTTGGTGGTTGGTACTGTGTTAGTAAGACGTCAGGGTCTGGAAATTTCTATTCCAATTTTTTAAAATGTTACCAAAGCAAACTTTCACAATGTTTGTTATTTTTTTGTTTGGCTTTTTGACAATCTTTTTTTCTGATATTTAAATTCAACTGTTCCTGGCCAGTGTTTACTGTACCACATTTGATAATATTCCAGGTTTCTTTGCTTTTGTTTTCTGCCAATAATAGCATTTTACGATTTTTAAGTATTTTGGCAGCAAGCAATACCTTCCTGTAGATTCTTCTAAAGGTTTTGTTACATTGCAAAATTGCTGGAGTTTTGTAGACACAGTAAACAGCAATACGAGAGAACAACATGTACATTCTAGATTATCCATTCGTTTAAGATATGCATGCAGTCTCAGTCTGTGCTTTTTACCCTAACCCTTCCCTTCCCACTTCCACATCCATTCTGCAGCCAACCAAAGCCTAATGTTAAAATAAGACAGGCAATCAAACCACAAGACG
The DNA here is from genome assembly GCF_023864275.1 of Schistocerca cancellata. Classification (NCBI taxonomy): domain Eukaryota; kingdom Metazoa; phylum Arthropoda; class Insecta; order Orthoptera; family Acrididae; genus Schistocerca; species Schistocerca cancellata. The sequence continues at coordinate 918,274,485 of NC_064627.1, read as the reverse complement.
GCAGAACTAACTCAGTTGTGTTAGTGGGAAATTTAAAACCTCCTCTATCTCCAACCAATCACAGCACTGTATTTTAGAGTTCATTAAAATGAAACAGTCACTCAAAATCGGAGGTAGCAGAATAGTTTGGTTGTGGTTTGTAAGCCCTCCGTCTCTTCCAATCAGAGCCTAATATGTTAGTTTCCAGGAAAATGAAACAGCCAGTCGCAATGAAACCCCATCTAGGCTGTACTCAAAAATGGTCGAATTTGTGGGAAAATTACATTCGAAGTATTTCCACATCTGAAACAACACGGATATACACTTAAAGTTTCATAAACCCCACCGCAGTTTCATAAAATGATGGCAGATTAAAAAAGTGCTGTCAAGTATGTTTCCATTTCAGAATGAAATTACTTTTTATCGACTGTCTGATGTAAATCTATTGATATTAAGCTTGGTAATGCTGATACCATTTCTGTTGCATACGAAACTTGTCAAGTACTATTACTGTTCACTGCAGGTGCATCAAAATATATGAACATTGTCTGTACTATTTTCATTTCCAGGAAAAGTCAGATGCACGTCTAGTTGGGAAAATATGTATATGTAGCTCCACCTTCATAGACATTTTAGTCATATCAACAAAAAGTGTTCTGATTGCACTGCTAAATATTCCAAAATGTACAAATGAACTTCCTTTTGCCAATGCAAGACTTTTCATTGTTAAATTTGCTAATTCCTGGTGTACAGTTAGATCTACAGCAGAGCTCATGTGAGTGTTTTGTCAACTAAATTCTATATATTTAACTTGTGGTACAGAGGTCACCTGCTAACCTCTAATTCATTTAAGTATTGACAAAAAGTTACCTGTACATATTTTAATAAATTACTAAGACAATTTAGATGCAGAAATATGTAATTGCAATGTCCATTGTGTTTTCAAAGTGTGGTACAACTGACGATCTTCAGTCGTTAACAAATACTGCTTAACCTAAAAATGTTTGTCATAAGTGCCAATATGCAAGCTGTGTGTATTTTAATAAGTTATATATGCATTTTACATATGAACATATTTCATTTGAAGGCTATCCATACTTGCAAAATGTGTTCTCTGCAGTTTTATTTTGGTACAAAATTTGAACTCTTGTCGAGATTTGCATTATACTACTTCTGAGAAACATAAATGTGCTTTCTTACTCAATAAAGACAAATAACTTTTCTTTTGAGACATCGACTCTGCCATTTTTAGGCGTATCTCTGTCGCCTTACCAGATAGGACTGACAGAGAATCTGCAGGAGGGTGTCATAGAGCTTTGAAACAACAGAACTAGTATAATCTTGAAGACAGATGTGAACGATCCCACGAAAAGCTACCAACAGATTTTCAGGAACTGGCATTGAATGATGACTGCAGGCATATGCTACAACACCCTACTAATCACTCCTATAGGGCTCATGGGGACAAAGTCAGACTAATTGCAGTATTTGCAGAGGTGTTTAAACAATCTTCCTTCCCATGCTTAAAGCATGACTGGAATGGGATAAAGTCCTAATAATGGGTACAATGCATGCACCCTCTGCCATGAACTTCATTGTTGATTGCAGAGTATGAATGTTGATGTAGACTTTTGGTAGTATTGTAGGTGCCAACGAAGATTACACTCTCCATTTTTAGTAATACATCGTAATAAAAGCAACTTTACATTGTGTATTATCATTAAATAGTGTCTGTAAGCTTTTGGAGAGCCATAGTTCCATTAGTAGTAATTAATTTTGTACTTAACCATGACTAGGCCCAATCATTTGTAATGAAAGTCAATAACTACCCTTCATCATATTTTTTCTAGTAATACATTATCTCTGCACCTCCTAAATTGGTGGTAAAAATGTTTTGTGATGACAGTGCACAATGTCAGATTTAAATGGCAAAACACTGTGTTAGACACTGTTGGAACACTTATAGATGTGGAAATATTTAATTTAAGGATGTTACACGAAGAGTATACCTAAGAAATTACATTCAGAAGCCCATTTATTTGTGTCTTTGCCAATTATTTTAGCCAACATGTAGGTTAGTATCGTTTTTTAGGCCTAACTTGGAATACCAAGTGCTGGTTTTTTTAGCCACATGTGTTTAGGCATGAAGCTAGTTGTGAGGAACTTAACTTGATGACCCACAGTGATGTTTTAGACAGCAGATTGACAGATATGAATATGTATGTCGAGAATAACATTATGGAAAATTCCATTTTTTTCATTGCTGATGTACTTTTGCAGACATTTTAGAGCATTGTGACACTTGATAGGCATCACTGATATGGAAAAAATTAATCTGAGTCTCTTTTTTGCCTGATTATGTAATAAATTAATCAAACTTCGGGTATTTACAAGTACAGCAATCTGTGTTATGACAAGGAGCAAAGGCATAAACCAGCAACTGATTTTACTTCATATTTTTTAATTCTTGCAGAATAGTACATAAAATGAACTTGACGTTAAACAGCTACACATCATTAATTCACTGACTACATTTCAAAAGCAAACTTTGGTTTTTAATTGCATATGAAGATTATGTTTTATACTCATTCTCATAATTCACAGCAATTGATATACAATTTCCGACCAAACTTACAGATGCAACTAGTAAGGCAACCTATACACCATTTTTGTAGATTCAGAAGGATGTAGGCTGCAGTAGGTACTGGGAGATGAAGAAGCTTGCACAGGATAGAGTAGCATGGAGAGCTGCATCAAACCAGGCTCAGGACTGACGACCACAACAACAACAACACCTTTTTTGTAGCCAGGAATAGAAATATTATTCACAATATTTAAAAAAAACTGGCATCATTTTATGGAGCTCTGGTGGAGCTCACATATTTTTTTAGTCTGTGTGCCCTAGTTGTGTCTTAGATGTGGAATACAGAGAAACATTGAATCATACTTCTGCACAATGCAGGAACTGCAATATCAAATTTACCTGTCAGCAGCAGGCAAGTGACTTTCAGTTATAAAATGTCTTTCCTGTACAGAAATATACATAATGAATGTATGAGTGCAGGTTGTAGTTGGGTGACTGATGACATATGGAAGTTCGGGTCTTGCTGTGAGTCATGCATGGATAATCATCTTGAGGTTGAAGTTCTTTTATCTCTGTTTCCTTAAAAAGAGATTAGTTTCTGGAGAGGGGCCACCTTGACCAAAACATAATTTTTATTTTTATTTGTATTCCCCAGACACACTTTGGTGAACTTTTAGCATCATCAGTGGGTTTTTCGTTAACTTATATAAAACAGGAAAAATCTACTTATTACTTGCACACATATAAATTTGAGTTTTGAAGACAGTATTTTCATATTTGAAAAACAGACAAAATTTTGTGTACATACTATATTATCACATTCTGTACATTTTATGTAATTTAATCCAGTTGTTTTCTTTCACAGTTTGTCATTTACAACCACATGGAACTTAACTTACAATAGTTATTTACTTCCAAAATTTATAATGGGGCATATTATGCCACAGAGTCCCATTGTAGAGAACTATTTACCTATTTGTTACAAGTTTTTCTTCAATTATGGCTTCTTGTATTTGATTATTTTCATCAGTTATTAGCTTTTATGGTGAGTTTTGGCCACATTTGAGAAATTTCAAGTTAGTTTTGATGTTTGTTGGGTTGTGTTTCGTGTCCATAAAGTGTTCTGCAAATCGAGAATCACAGCTGTTACTTATTAATGCTCTCTGTGTTCTGTGTATCTGATATTAAAGTTTCTGCTTGTCTGTCTTATATAAATTAGTTTGCAGTGTTTCAGTGTAGTTTTGTTCAGTCTACGCAACATCTACTGAAAACAGGCCAGTTTGTGTGTGATTGAATTATTAGAGTATTTGAAGGCATACACAGAAAAACTGATAACTCTCAAAAGCTTAGAGATAAGTGTTGCAATCTGTTTCTGGACACAGGAACTATCAAAATTGACACTGGTACTACCCATAAATACGTATCAATGTCAATTTTGATAGCTCCTGTACCCAGCAACAGATGGCAACATCATCTCTCACCTTTTAAATTTTAGGATTAACCCTTTTTACTGCACATATATTCATTTCTGTTTGACTGTGCTGTTGGTGGTGACCTTCCTGAACATGGAGAATAGGTGTTGGTTGTTATCCCTGTGTGCTGCAAGGCCAAGGAAATTTAATATTTTGTCATTTGCTGTTTCTATAATGAAATTTATTTTGGGGAGAACTGTGTTTACATCATTGCAGATTTGTGAGATGTGGCTGAATGCTTCAATTAATACATATATGATGTCATCTACATAACAATACCAATACACTATCCTGTATTGTTTGGGTCGTACTACTGTTTCAAATATTTGTTTTTCCGTGTGATTGAGGAAGATGTTGGCGAGGAGTCCACTGACTGATAACCACGTGGGAGGTCCAGTCTCTTGTGAGTAAAACGTGCTGTCAAATGAGAAATAGTTTTGCTCTGCAATTAGTTTTAGACATGTCTTTTATGTCGGTTTGGGAATGACTTTCTGTTGCTCTAATTGTTGTCTGATGATGTTGGTTTCAGTGATGAGGATGTTGAAGTAAATAGATGTGACACTGAATGAGGTGAGTGTGGCTGTTGTGGGTATGTTGATGTCTTTGATTTTTTTTGTTTCAGCCCTTTGGTGTGTATGCCTCTGCTGTTTGCAGACACAGGAGGCTTCTCTAACTATGTATGTATTTCTCTGGTTACGTGCTTTGTGGGTTCACTTCAGAAATTTACCACCGGATGTATCACAGTGCTCTCCTTGTTGAGCTTGAGTATGCTGTTCAGTGCAGATGCCTTGGGGTTCTTTTGTTTTAGCAATTTCACTTTCTGTTTTCTGAATGTGTGCAAGATCTTTTTTAGAAGTGTCTGTTTATTTCTCTGATATCTTTGTGTTATGTCACAGTTGGCTTTGTTTTGTCATTGTCGTCTAGAAATTTTAAGATTTTGTTTCTGTAATCCTTCCGTTTTCCTGCTAATACGGTGTTGCCCTTCTCTGATCACACGACAAGAGCCCTGCTGCATTTAAATTCGTTCAATATATTCCTGGATGTTTTACCTTCTTCAGTTTTGTCCTGTCAGTATATTGTAAAATATTTGCCTTCTGTTTTATGTACAATAACTTTGTTTTGTTTCAAAAGTGTGTCTAATTTTTGTTGCTGTTTCTTCAGTTTTATTTTTATTAGTGTTTCTCTGTTTTGTTTCACTGTACTCATGATGATCCACAAGGAGAACACTAATAAATCTGGTGGTACGTTTTAGAAGTGCACCCACATCTCACCTAGGCAGAGAAATACACACATACTTACAGAAGCCTTATGCATGCAGAACAACAGAAGTATTTGCAACACCAAAGAGCTAATTTAAAAAATAAAAAATATCTACATACCCACAACAACCATGTTCATGTCATTCAACATCACATCAACATACTCGAATATCCCCAACACTGAAACCACAAACATCATCAGACAACAATTAAAACAACAGAATGTCATCCCTAAACCCCACATAAAAGAAATAGCTAGCTTTCTAAAACTGATCACAGAGCAAAACTTTTTCTCATTTGACAACCATTTCGCCTCACAACGTAATGGACCTCCCATGGGGTCACTAGTCAGTGGACTCATAGCCAACATTTTACTCAGTCACACAGAAAACAAAATATTTGAAATAATATAAGGTCTAAATGATACAGAATATTGGTATTGTTATGTAGATGACAGCATATATCTTCTAGATGAAACAACCTGTCAAATCCAGCAACTCCACAATGATGCAAACACAGTTCGTCCCAAACTAGAATTCACCATAGAAACACAAAATGACAAAATGGTAATTTTCCTTGACCTCATAATACACAGAGAAAGTCACCCACACCAAAACAGCCATACCCAAATACTCTAATAATTCAACAGCACACATAGTAGCACAGACTGAACAAAACTCCACTCACTTTAGACAACTACAGAAATGAATACAATCAAACAAATAGCTATAGAGAATAAATATGATGCAAACGTTATAGGGTAACTGAATCATAAAATTAAAATAAAAGTAAAGAGGACAAACGGCACATAAAAACAAACAACTTGCCACCAACTTACAACCACATCACACAGAACATGACACAAACACACAGAACACACACACAAGCGCAGATGAACAACACGCAGATCGTACACTCTCACTTACAACATCAAAGCATCCCCTGGAATGGGCAATATATTCAAAAAAACAAAGACTAAAGATATCTTAAAGGACAGTCTACTGAATACAGCGAAAACTAAGAGCAACCCATAGACGCACAGAAAAAGATAAACGTCCTCTATTTATCAACTGACATGCCAACACTGCAAATCAATTTATATAGGACGCAAAACCAGAAACTTTAATACCAGATAGCCGGCCGCCGTGGTCGAGCGGTTCTAGGCATTTCAGTCCGGAATCGCGCTGCTACTACGGTTGCAGTTTCGAATCCTGCCTCGAGCATGGATGTGTGTGATGTCCTTCGGTTAGTTAGGCTTAAGTAGTTCTAAGTCTAGGGGACGGTTGACCTCAGATGTTAAGTCCCATAGTGCTTGGAGCCATTTGAACCATTTTTTAATACCAGATACACAGAACACAGAGACCATTAAAATGTAACAGGTGTCATTCTAGATTTGCAAGACACTTTATGGACATGAAACACAGCCCAACAAACATCAAAACTGACTTGAAGAAAACTATCACATACAAAAAGCCATAAATGAAGGAAAACAAGTAATAAATGAATACACAGTTCTCTGCAATGGGACTCTGTTCTCTGCCCTCAAAGATCTGTGAGACAACACTAACCCATAAACACCCGAACCCTCTCATCCAAGTGTGTGCCATCACTCACTCACACACACACACACACACACACACACACAACACACACACACACAACACACACACACACAAAGATTCAACTGTTCAGCTGTCCGCCGTCTTGTTTCTGTAGTTCATTGATAGTGATACCCAGCAAAAGTAAGTGTAACATATTGCAGACACACATACATACAACACAATCTTCCATACAGTATAAGTTACTGGTAGGCACTACCATAACATGCCCAGGAGTAAATTTTCGAAGTAAACAACTGGTCTAAGTTCTACGAGTAAATCGTTGCAGATGACAAAATGTGAAACAAAACAATTGCATTAAAATACAAAAATGACAGGAAATCCACGGTATGTCTTAGTAAGGTAAATATACAAAATTTTGTCTGTTTCCCAAATATGTAAATACAATCTCAAATTTATATGCATGCAAATAGCAAAAACTATATTTCCTGTTTTATAGAAGATAGAAAAAAAGCCCACTGATGGTGCTAAAACTTAAGCGAAACATTTCTGGGGAATAAAATCAGAAATAAAAATTGTTGCAATAAACTGAACACCCTTAGCTGCTTACAGCTTACATGACAGACGCTCTATCCATCTGAGCCACCGAGGACACAGAGGATAGCGCGACTGCAGGGATTTATCTCTGGCACGCCTCCCGCGAAACCCACATTCTCAACGTATTGTCCCGCACTACTCGTACATTCGTAGTGCCCCCGCCCATTATACTCATTACTCGCGGCGCGTTGCAGATTCCCGTAAGAGTTCGGGCACTGTTTGTGCATTCGCACAGAAGAAGAAGATGGTCAAGTGGCCGGTGAGCCTTAACTATATATATAATAAGATGGTATCTGTTCTTTCGGACATGACGTTAGACACTATTTTAAAATTCGCAGTCAAATATTAGAGAAATGATTTTTCATGATTAGTAGGAAGAGTAATTAATTTCGGTTTTTTGTTCTCTATCAGAATACTGATATGTTCGGTAGTAGCAGGTTCCAGAAAATGTTTGAATACTGACTTGTCGGAAGAAGGGTTTTCATAATACAAGTTGTACGGCTACGCAGCAGATTTTATTGCAACAATAATAAAGATTCACTAGATTGCACTGTAAATTTTAAAGAACGATATTGTCAGATATGGTGCTTTAGACATATCCGTTCGTCTTTCACCGGGATAATAATAATTATTACAATTTTTTGATAAATTAAAACTAAAGAACTTTCACCAATTTTTAAAACAAACAACATTCACAGTAACGCTAGTTACAACAAGCATATTATTCTATAGATGAGTAGTGCAACTGTATTTCATCATAAGGGATTAAGTCAGGATTCTGTGACATGTTTATTGGTACCCAGAATTCCAAGCCATTTAAGTTTTCTGCCTTTAATTGCCCTGTGCAGAATATCACATTTAATATCATAACAGCGATATTAATTAAGAGAGAACTTAGCAGATGGGGAATCTCTTTATCCATCTCCTTTCGTATTCAGTCAGTCAAGTAGTTATAGCCTCTCCTGGCAGACACGCACGTAATTAGCAACAGTAATAGCAGGGAATCCTATAAATTCCGCTCAGTTCTAAAGATAGAATATTACCCTTACTATTGAAGGGAATGTGGACAACAGCATTCGTACAGTAATAAGGTGGTGTGTTTCCTGGATCTTAGTTTGCTGCCAACTGCCTGTGCAGCGCTGCCTGCATGTGGCTTCGGGTCCATTTGTTGAGAGTGCGATTTAATGACTTCTGAGGAGAATACAACAATGCTGTTATCCTCTGTTTCTTCTTACTACTAACTGTATTATCAATCACACTGAGATGACGAAAGTCATGGATAGCGCGGTACACACATACAGACGGCGGTAATACCACATAACACAGGGTATTAAAGGGCAGTGAATTGGCAGTGCTGTCATTTGTACTTAGGTGATTCATGTGAAAAGGTTACGACCTCACGATGGGAATTAACAGGCTTTGAAGGCGGAATGGTAATTGGTGCTAGATGCGTGGGGCATTCCATTTCGGAATTCGTTCGGGAATTCAGTATTCCGAATAGTGTCAAGAGTTTGCCGAGAATACCAGATTTCAGGCATTACCTCTCACCACGGACAACACAATGGCTGAAGGCCTTAACATAACGAAAGAGAGCAGCGGCGTTTGCATAGATTCGTCTATGCTAACAGACAAGCAACAGTAATCGCAGAAACGAATGTGAGACGTACGACGAACTTATCCCTCAGGACAGTGCGACGAAATTTGTCGCTGATGACCTATGGTCGACTCAAGTGCCTTTGCCAATAGCACGACGTCATTTTCGGCACCCTTCATGGGCTCGTGACCATATCAGTCGGACCCCAGACGACTGGAAAACCTTGACCCCGTCAGAATCGGTCCCAATTTCAGTTGGTACGAGCTGTGATGATAATGTTTGGTTAGTGGAGCGCTCAACTGCGCGGTGATCAGTGCCGGTACAAAGTCCCAATTTTTACACAGTCCAGTCACTATTTATCCCCACGACGCGTTTCAAATGTTTAAGTCTCCATCATCAGGTGGATTTACATTTGTTAGTATGACATTTGTGTGTGTGTTGTGTTACGATATTTTGGAGGAACTTGTGGCACTGTCTCCAGTGGTCACAGGTTCCTTACGCAGTCGTAACAAATCACATGTATACTGTAATATATGACAAAATATGACAGTATACATGCGATGTGTTACGACAGTGTAACGAAGCTGTGACCACTGGAGACAGTGCCACAAGTTCCTCCAAAAAATCGTAACACAACACACACACAAATGTCATACTAACAAATGTAAATCCACCTGATGATGGAGACTTAAACATTTGAAACGCGTCGTGGGGATAAATAAACAGTGACTGGTAACACAAAACTTGTTTCATTTAATGTCAGTAACAGTCACGGTAAAGCCTAACCTAAAATGTTCGCATTTGAAGTTTACACAGTCCAATTTTTACACAATCCAATCGAGTCACTGTCACGAATGATGATGAAATGATGAGGGCAACACAAACACCCAGTTCCGATGCATGGAATAATCCTCAACACGGCCGGGAACCGAAGCAATTCTAGCCACTAGACCAAGAGCTGCGGATATTTGGTATGTGCTGATGGTATGGTTCGATGTGGTGCAGACCCCACGAAGCCATGGACCCAAGTTGTCAACAAGGCACTGTGCAAGCTGGTGGTGGCTCTGTAATGGTGTGGGCTGTGTTTACATGGAATGGAGTTGGTTCTCCGATCATGCTGAACCTCTTGGAGACCATCTCCGGCCATACATGGTCTTTATGATCCCAAACAACAATAGAATGCGCCATGTCACCAGGCCACAATTGTTCACGACTGGTTCGAAGAACATTCTGGACAGTTGGAGCTAATGATTTAACCACCAGATCGCCCGACATGAATCCCACCGAACATTTATGGGATGCAATCGAGAGGTCAAATAGTGCTCAACATTCTGCATCACCAACACTATCGCATTTATGGACAGCTATAGAGGCAGCATAGCTCAATATTTCTGTAGGGGACTTCCAACGACTTATTGAGTTCATGCAACGACGAGTTGCGACACTACTCCGGCCAAACAAGGTCCGACATTCTGTTAGGAGGTATCCGACGATTATGGCACCTCATTGTATTACTGAGTATTTAGTTCTTAAATATATCTATGTTTCTCCAAATGCTTATGGAATGGTCCTCAAATAATGTTTCATACATTTAGCATTAGCAGTTAATTTCTTTAATGGTTGTAAGTTCTCCATTCACCATTCCTTACCCCAGTGCTATTCAGCCTGACCGCTGCGCCCCTCTAGTGCGACCGAGCGAGGTGGCGCAGTGGTTAGCACACTGGACTCACATTCGGGAGGACGACGGTTCAATCTCGTCTCCAGCCATCCTGATTTAGGTTTTCCGTGATTTCCCTAAATCGTTTCTGGCTAATGCTGGGATGGTTCCTTTCAAAGGGCACGGCCGATTTCCTTCCCCATCCTTCCCTAACCCGAGCTAGCGCTCCGTCTCTAATGACCTCGTTGTCGACGGGACGTTAAACAACGCTAATCTGACCTAACACTCTAGTGCGCCGTGAATCACAGTCTGGGACGCTGTGGACTTGTTTCGCAGTTAGTGGCAAAGAAGATAGTTATGGGAAATTTTATTTCTATTGTCACCCTGTGTGACCTTGGAGGGATTTCGCTTTAGATGTTGGGCAGCCTGCACAAGCTAACCTCGAAGCCGAATTGTCGTGCATTATACTTAGTACCACCAGTGTGTGTGTTGTGTTCTCAAGCAGTTCTTACTATACTGTGAATTTGTTGTAATGTTGACAAGACGTTAAACTATGGAAAAAATTTTAAATATGTCAAGTGGAAGTAAAAAAGCGAAAACTCCCTGAGGATAACAAACGCCAGACTCCGATGTCGTGCGTTTCACGAGGTACGAGTCACAGGCATGTGGCCTTCTTGCAAGCCTGACACTCATAGGTTGCAGTGGGGGAGAAGTTAACTCTGACAATAAATTTGAAAACTTAATAAACCATGGAATAATGTAGATAGAGAGGTAAAAATTGACACACATGCTTGGAATGACATGGGGTTTTATTAGCACAAAAAAAAACAAAGTTCACAAAATATCCGACAGATAGCGCTCGACAGCAAAACGTCAGTGCCTGCGCATGACAATCGTGTATAAAAGGAGCTGTAATGAGAGAGAGAATCAGATGCGCCAGCAGTCGCAGCATATTGACGTTACCTGAAAAGGCGCTTTTAGTGAAGCTATATTATCAGAATGGGAATGTGTTAGTTTAGCGTTACGATCCTATCGCCATAGGAAGGGGATTCGAACGGGTAAAGCTCCGTTGACAAATGCAGCTGTGGCGTGAATGATTTCGAAGTTCGGAGCCACGGGTCGTTTAGACGATAGACCCCGTAGTGGCCCCCCGAGCACAAGGCGTAATGCTGCTGAGACAGTTCAGGAAGAAATGGAGACTGTGGCGGGTTCGTCTATGCACGGGGAAGTCAGCGCTCGTGCAGTCGCACGTCGCACCGGCATTCCATACGCTACTGTTTGGTTGGCACTGAGGCGTACCCTCCGATGCTATCCGTACAAAATCCCTCGGCATAATGAACTGTTACCTGGCGATATAGTGAAGCGAAGGGCATTTGCGGTGTGGGCGTTTCAAAAGATGGCGGAAGATGACGATTGGTTGAGTAACGTGTTGTGGATCGACGAAGCTCATTTCACGCTCCGGGGGTCTGTCAACGTCCACAACTGCAGAATTTGGGCTACCAAAACTACTAGAACTGTCGTGTAAACTACATTGCACGACGAGAAAGTCACGGTATGGGTTGGATATACCACATCAACCACTATCGGGCCTTTTTTCTTGAGGAAATGCGTGATTCTGGTTTTATATCCGCTATCTTGACGGGTGAGAGGTACGCGGATAAGTTACAGAATCGCATCATCCCCAGCCTGGCTGACAAACACCTGCTGGAATGTACGATCTTTATGCAGGATGGCGCTCCACCCCATATTGCTAGAAGCCTGAAAGATATCTTGCGCGCGTCGTTTGGTGATGATCGTGTGCTCAGCCGCCACTTTCGTCATGCTTGGCCTCACAGGTCCCCAGACCTCAGTCAGTGCGATTATTGGCTTTGGGGCTACCTGAAGTCGCAAGTGTATCGTGATCGACCGACATCTCTGGGGATGCTGAAAGACAACATCCGACAACTTAACTCCGGACATTCTTCACAGTTCTGTTCACAAAATTGTTCCTCGACTACAGCTATGTTTGAGGAATGATGGTGGACATATTGCGCACTTCCTCTAAGGAACATCATCTTTGCTTTGTTTTACTTTCTTATGCTAACTATTGCTATTCTGATCAGATGAAGCGCCACCTGTCAGATATTTTTTGAAATTTTGTGTTGTTTCGGTTCTAATAAAACCACATGTCATTCCAAGCATGTGTGTCAATTTGTATCTCTCTATCTACAATATTCCGTGATTTATTCAGTTTTCAAATTTATACTGACTTTTTGATCACTCGGTATGTTCTGTTGAATGTATGTCAAATAGAAAGTGTTCATAAGAATGACTGGGTCAAACCAAAAAAATAGTTTTCTAGGAAACGGCATCAAATGAAGAACATAAATCATGATTTTACTAAGCAGGCGAAAATGTAGAATGAAGCACTTCTAGCCTCCTACAGCGTAATTTACCGAGTAGCAAAATGTTTGTTGCATGTTTGCTGTGTGTTACAAACGACAATACGACAGGCCTTACGGCAGATATTTTTCCTGTAATTGAGGAAAATTCTTGTTAATTTAGAAAAATACGTTCCTCAAAACAGTGATAGGCTTCACGGGGTTCAAAATTCCTTCAGTGATGATTCTTGTTCTGAATTCAAAATTGCAGATCAGGAAGAGTTGACCGAATTTTCATCAGATACTTCATTGAAAGTAAATTTGACATTGGAAACATTTGAGCAACCAGTAAAAAAAGAGTTTCCAAGCTTTAGCAAGAAAGCAATGAAGATATTAATTTCTCTTGCAACGTCTTATCATTGTAGAATTGGGTTTTCGGTAGTGGCTGTCATGAAAACCAAGTACAGAACAAGACAAGAGAAGAGAAGGAAATGAAGGTAGCTGTATCTCATTTGATGTCCAGATTTGGCAAGTCGTGTAACAAGAAGCAAGCACAAGTGCCGCATTGAGGTGAGTAGTATTTTGTTCGTAACTTCCTTTTTATTAATCATTTCAGTTTGTACAAGGTATCCTGCAGGGGCGCCACGGAAACGACATAGCTGGTCAGCGGAGGCACGAACTCAAAAAGGCAGAAGACCACTGATATACTGTGATAAGACAAAACATTTTGACTACTGCCCGCCGCGGCGTTGGGTGCTGCCTGGTGGCGTTGCGAGCACGTGACGCGGTAGCAAAAATATGTAAGCAGAGCAGACACGGACGGGGGATCACTGCAGTGAGGGTATGGACTGAAAATGGGGAAGTCCATGCAGATAAGCGACTTTGATAAAAGGCAGTTTGTTATTAGGCAGAGGCTGTGAACGAGTATTTGGGAGCATACTGTTCATCGTCCATTATTGAACATGGAGCTCCGCAGCAGACCACCCCTACGTGTTCACATGCTGACCCAATGACATCGCCGGCCGGAGTGGCCGAACCGTTCTAGGCGCTACAGTCTGGAACAGCGCGGCCGCTACGGCAGCAGGTTCAAATCCTGCCTCGGGCATGGATGTGTGTGATGTCCTTAGGTTAGTTAGGTTTAAGTAGTTCTAAGTTCTAGGGGACTTATGACCACAGCAGTTGAGTCCCATAGTGCTCAGAGCCATTTGAACCATTTTTTTTTTTTTGAACCATTTGGACCCAATGACATCGTCAGATACGAATGTAGTGGGTACGGGACCATCGGATTCGACCGTTGATCAATGGAAACGCGTCGACTCTTCGGGTGAATTACATTTTTGCTACACTAGGTAGATGGTCGTCTCCACAAACACCGTCATCGAGGTAAACGGCGGCTCGAAACGTGCAGCGTGCCGCGGACGCGGGCTGGTGGGAGCAGTGTAATGCTAGGGGGGACATTCTCCCGCTCTTGCATGGGACCTGTGGTAGTAATCTAAGATACCCAGCCAGCTACGAAACACGTGCATTTCTTCATACTTGATGTCTTCCCCGGCGACAATGTCGTCTTTCAGCAGTATAACTGTCCGTGTCTCGGAGTCAGAACCTTGCTACGGTGGTTTCAGGAGCATTATCGTGAACCGACGTTAATGTCTAGGTGACCAAAATCGCCTGATGTAAATCCTTTGGGTCGCTATCGGGTGCCATCACCGGGAACACAAATTAGCGGCTCGTAATTTACGCGAATTACATGACCTGCCCGTAGACTTCTAATGTCATATACCTGTACAACCCTACCAACAAACTGTCGGATCCCGGAATCAGTGAGGTATTTCGTTTCAAAGAAGGACAAACAAGCTGTTAAGCAGGTGCTCACAACGTTTTGGCCCAACAGTGCACCTGTAGATGGAAATAATGCTCTCTACGTGTCGCGACGGTACAGCTGATGATGGTGATGATGTTTGGTTTGTGGGGCGCTCAACGGCGCGGTTATCAGCTCCCGTACAAAATCCCAACCTTTGCTCAGTCCAATCTCACCACTTTCGTGAATGATGATGACATTATGAGGACAACACTAACACCCAGTCATCTCGAGGGGGGGTTAAAATCCCTGACCCCTCCGGGAATCGAAACCGGGATTCCGTGCTCGGGAAGCGAGAACGCGACCGCGAGGCCACGTGCTGTGAATAACGGTACAGATGTCACAGACAAGATGCTGTCAGCGTCTCTTCTGATGATCAGCTTACCCAGCCTTCAGACTTTCTCTGCTGTGAGGAAGGTGCAGAGTGAAGAGCCGCAGTCAGTGACGTGGCGAGTTAGCTACCCGCGGCCGCTGGCTCCGGCCCGCGCATCAGCGACTCCGGCCTGCAGCGGAAGTCCGCGTATCGCCCGCGAGGCGGCGGTGCGCGGGCGCGGGGCTCGCGTTACGCGTCTGGCTCAGCTTACCGTAGCCGGCCGCACACGCCCGTGTCGCAGCCACTTTTCGCTGTTCTCTCTTCCAGCAAAAAAAAAAGTTACCTAGTAGCTTTACTTCCTTAGTAATCAGCAGTAGCAGAACGGTCTGTGACTTTCCTCAAGTAGTCTCCGATTTGTAGAAAAAACATTCCAAACGCGAAGATCGCACAAAATATTTTTTGTTCTAGATAACCGATTTCAACTTCTTAGCTGTCATCTTGATGTCTTACACTCTTTTTTGTAGAAAAACATGTTCATTTCACGCTGACATCATGCATACCGAGCGAGGTGGCGCAATGATTAGTACATTGGACTCGCATTCGGGTTGACAGGGGTTCAAACCTGCGTAAGACCATTCTGATGTAGGTTGTAAGGTGCAATATTTTGTGGTTTACTTATTATAGGATTGAAGACAACTGTGTAAGTTCAAATGACATGTTTAATGTCGCAATATTAACACAAAAAATACACGCGGTTACACAGTTTTCAATGTGATAACAAAAAACAGTTGTGGTATTTTAAAATGTTAATAAGACTCACTCTGCATACTGTCCAGTCACATTTAAGTGACCACTTGTCAAACACCGGAATAGCGAACTTTTGTGGTGTGTACCTCTGCGAGAAGTGCACGAAGAGAGGATATGAGGTTCTGGAAGATACCGACAAGCATATGGAGCCACGCAGACTGCAGTGCCGTGGTTAGCTCCACTAGATTTCTGGAGATCCATGGCGCAAACAGCCCGATCGAGGTAGTCCCACAGATTCTCAATCGAGTTTAACTCCCGGAAGTTTGGTGGCCAGGGTGTACGGTAAACTCATCCTGCGACGGTTCGATGCAAGTATGTACACTGCAAGCTGTGCGACACACCGCATTCTGCTGAGGAAAAACAAAATGCATATAGAGCTACATCTACATCTACGTATATAATCCGCAAGCAACCGTACGGTGCGTGGCGGAGGGTACTATATGAAGATGGTATCTGTTGTTTCGGACATGTCCGAAACAACAGATACCATCTTCATATAGTTAAGGCTAACCAGCCATTGACCTTCTTCTTCTGTAGAATGCAGACGCATTGCCCGAACTCTTACGGGACTCGGTAAGATTGTCTGCCACGAGTAATGAGTTTAGTGGGCAGAGGCACTAAGAATATAGTGTGTGGCCATTAAGTTGGGAATGTGGGTCTTACGGGGAGCGTGCAAGGGATAAATCCCTGCAGAAGCCCTCTGTGGCTCAGATGAATAGAGCGTCTGCCATGTAAGCAGGAGATCCCGGGTTCGAGTCCCGGTCGGGGCACACTTTTTAAACTGTCCCCGTTGATGTATATCAACGCCTGTCGACAGCTTAGGGTCTTGATTTAATTATCATTTCATTCTAGGAGCTGCATGATTACTGATGGTGTCTGTTCTTTCGGACATGTCCGAAAGAACAGACACCATATTTGTACATGGTTGTTGTCACTGAAAAAGGAAAAAAGTTCATTTCCAGTCTTGACTTGCAACAATTTTTGTTTGTTTTTTTAATCAAACACGAAAAGAGACTAACAGGGCCATAAAAACGAAATAAACAATACACCTGAAAAGGATCATGACGACAATACCAAGAGAGCTAGTTAACTCAACGCATTTTTGGCAACTTTATCAAAAGCAACGTAATAAGAATGAAACATACGAACAGAAAAGGGACTCCACACTTTATCAAATCGTTGACAACTGAATACGACATACAGCAAATTCACAATAAACTCACGATAGCATGGTATCCTTTGCTATTCCAGTGGGCCATAACCGTATATCTGTAAAAGGCACGAGGGTCCACGTAACGAACATAACCGTACTGTTCTTCGTTCTGGGAAAGAAGGTTTAATCGGGGCGCATGAGAATCTCGCTGGAGGCTTCCGCTTCCGAGGTCTTGTCAAGAAATGCCGTTTGTCGTTCATACATAATGTATCGTAACGATACATAATGTTTCCTTTTCATGGCTTGTGCATTGGTCTACCTCATTCAGGGCAAGGCGAAAAAGACGAACGTTAGTGGGGACAAGGTTATGAACGACTCGGTAATACGAGGATGCCACTTATATCGGAAAAATACATAGACTCTGTGGTGTCACCGCCAGACACCACACTTGCTAGGTGGTAGCCTTTAAATCGGCCGCGGGCCGCTAGTATTCGTCGGACCCGCGTGTCGCCACTATCAGTGATTGCAGACCGAGTGCCGCCACACGGCAGGTCTAGAGAGACGTCCTAGCACTCGCCCCAGTTGTACAGCCGACTTTGCTAGAGATGGTTCACTGACAAATTACGCTCTCATTTGCCGAGATGATAGTTAGCATAGCCTTCAGCTACGTCATTTGCTACGACCTAGCAAGGCGCCATTATCATTTGCTACTTATCTTGTGATGCATGTACCGTCAGACCGATGTTCACCAATTATGGATTAAAGTTAAGTATTCCAACCGCAACGTACCTACTGGCTATATTAATTACATTGTCCTGTTCCAGACCTCACGCCAGCCTGCATGAGCTTAAACGCGTGCCCTTCGGCCTCCCGTCCTAGTGGATTGGCTGTCTTGCCAGTCCACAACAATTGACGACGAGGATTTTGCGTTCGTATTGCTCTAATTTACTTGTGTCATGGCTTCGCCACAATCTCCAGATGTACTGTCCGAATTTTATCGCTTGCAGAATCAGCAGACGCAGGCCTTATTGGATGCCCTTGGACAGCTCGTCCAGGGTCAACGTGCAATGCAAAACGATGCGGCAGCCGCCGCTTCACCGCTACCGCAGCCACAACACGCAGTTGCACCACCTTTTCGTCCTTTTGATGCTGCACTGGAAAGCTGGACGGAGTGGTCACGCCAATTTGGATTCCATCTCGCCGCCTACAGAATTCAAGGTAATGAGCGGCAGCCTTTTCTCCTTTCCGCCATAGGCGTCCAAAAGTACTGTGTGATAGTGAAATTGTTTCCCCGACGCGACGTAGCAACTCTGTCCTACGACGAAATTTTGTCTGCATTAGATGCATATTTCAAAGAATCAGTCAATGTAGTTGCGAAACGGTATACCTTCTTTCGTACAAAACGTACGGCCGGTCAGACTCATAGGGACTGGGTTGCAGCCTTGCAAGGCCTTACTAGGGATTGTGCTTTTGAATGTGAATGTGGACTCCCTTATTCAGATACTATGGTGCATGATGCAATTGCACTGAACGTTTCTGATGTTCGTACATGGGAACAGATTTTGAAACTAGTCAATGCCTCCCTTCAACAAGTGATAGACATATTGGATCGGCAGGACACACTTGACTTTGCTCAGGAATCATTTGAAACTTCGCCACCCGTGTGTCAGGTTAACCGGCCCGCCGGGCGAGCTGCACGGAGCAGTAAACAGTCCTCGCGCCTGGCTGCGCCAAAGCCGCCTGGCTCTCAGCCACGTGTCCCGCGCCGGCAAGCAAATGCAGTGAAATCATGCCCGCGGTGTGCTACTAGACATTCACGTGACAATTGCCCGTTACGCCAAGCTATTTGCTTTTTCTGTAATAAAAAAGGACATGTTCAAAGTGTTTGCCAGAAAAAGCTCCGATCGGACACTCCCAACCATATCAGGCCCTTTGCTTTGCGCCGGAATCGAACCCAGAATACTCGGGCTCGTGAACCTTCGCCCATGGAAATTCATGTAGTTCATGCCACTCCTCCCAGTGCCCATCTCTCTAACAGTGACTGTGTTCGTCCCACAAAAAGTGCGCGTCGACATCGATGGAAATCCCGTCAAGTCGCAAGTGATTTTGTACCAGTGTCAGTACACGTTGCACGAGACAGTCGCTCTTGTCATCAGCAGGACAATAAACTTTTTGTAGACTTGGACATTAACGGCACAGTGATACCATTCCAGCTCGATACCGGAGCTGCAGTTTCACTGATCAATCAAGACACTTACAAACAGCTGGGCAAACCTCCGTTGCATGCCGCAAATGTTAAGCCAACTACATATTCAGGTCACAGGCTCCTTGTGTTAGGACAGTGCAGCCTTCTTGCAACATACAAGGGACAAACAAAACTTGTGTCATTTTACGTCCTTCGTTCTTCTTCTGCCGAGAACTTGTTTGGTTTCGATTTATTTCAGTTGTTTAACTTGTCTATAGTAAATCAGGTTCTAACAGTGAACCAGTGTTTCTCGTCTACGTGAAGAATTTGCGGATATTTTTGCACCGGGCCTCGGTTGCGCTAAGAACTATAAAGCACATTTGGAACTGAAAGTCAACGCGCAACCGAAATTTTTCCGAGCGCGCAATGTTCCCCACGCATTGCGTGATGAGGTCGCAAGAACATTACACGATTTGGAATCACAAGGTGTAATTGAACGTGTACAGGCTTCTCTCTAGGCATCACCCTTCGTAATTCTGCAAAAACCTTCCGGAAAATTGACACTTTGTGTGGACTTCAAGGCAACAGTGAATCCACAACTAGTGGCTGCAACTTTTCCTCTTGCCCGCTCCGGACTATCTGTCTTCTTCGCCCGTCGGGTGCTCCGGCTCGATGGAGGGCGACCCTTCGGCCCGTCCTGTCTCTCTACGGGCGTATACACCGCATGTTGGCGTGCACCATGGAGCTGGTTTTTAGGCGTTTCCTAGCTCCCCTCGGTCCGAGTGGCAGGGTGCGGGTGGCACAGTCTCGCCTGTTGTTAGGCTCCCCACCTCGTCGCATACGCCAACATGGGGTCCTCTCCACGGCGGGCGGAAGCCTTGTACCACAACCGTCCGCCGATTTGCGGGGGAGGAATGTGGTGTCACCGCCAGACACCACACTTGCTAGGTGGTAGCCTTTAAATCGGCCGCGGGCCGCTAGTATTCGTCGGACCCGCGTGTCGCCACTGTCAGTCATTGCAGACCGAGCGCCGCCACACGGCAGGTCTAGAGAGACGTCCTAGCACTCGCTCCAGTTGTACAGCCGACTTTGCTAGAGATGGTTCACTGACAAATTACGCTCTCATTGGCCGAGACGATAGTTAGCATAGCCTTCAGCTACGTCATTTGCTACGACCTAGCAAGGCGCCATTATCAATTGCTATTTATCTTGTGATGCATGTACCGTCAGACCGATGTTCACCAATTATGGATTAAAGTTAAGTATTCCAACAGCAACGTACCTTATTGGCTATATTAATTACATTGTCCTGTTCCAGACCTCACGCCAGCCTGCGTGAGCTTAAACGCGTGCCCTTCGGCCTCCCGTCCTAGTGGATTGGCTGTCTTGCCAGTCCACAACAGACTCACATTGGACCAGACAACATTCCAGTGTGTCTCTGGAGAGAGGAACTCCACAGAGGAAGAGTGATTTGGAAACTTCCAGTGACGTAATTGCATTTTGACAGAGAGATAGGACTGGGAAGAAATATCAATCCCTAAATAACTGACAACAAAAAAATTCACGAGTATACCTGAATTTATTATTTATCCTATTAGCATCTATGAGGGGTAAGCTGGCAGGTTGAAGACAGGCAAAAAGATCCTTTTAGACGTCAGATAAATTGCTAGGTTTCCCCAATACGGCAACCATTGCACTGTTTTTTCGCGTCTGCCTAACAGGCTTTAAATATCCCCAACTCCTAGTGCTGCCACCTTCCATCTGTGCGTGATTGTCGGACGTTGACATCGAACACTGGCGATGGTCACATTGATGTCACTCTACTGTGTACATCTTAATCTACATCCAGAACACAAGTAACGTTACGGTGTGTTGTGGAGGGTACTTCCGGTACCACAATGATCCTCCCCCTGCGTTCCCTGTTTCAGTAGCGAATGGTACGTGCGAAGGATGACTGGTCAATAAACTTCCGCATGAGCTGTAATTTCTCAGATTTTCTTGTCGCAGCCATTTCACAAAAAGTCTGAGAGAAGATAACATTTTGCCCAACTCTTCTTCGAACGCACACTTTCCGATTTTCAACAGAAACCTCTCTGTAGTACACAACGCCTCTCTTGCAGCGTCTCCCGCTAGACTTATTTAACATCTCCGTAAGGCTCTCCCTCTGACTAAACGATGCTGTGACGAAGCGTGCTGCTCTTCACTGGATCCTCTTTATCACTTCTATCAATCCAGTGTGTGTCCCAGACGGATGAACAATACTCAATAACTGGACAAAGAAGTGTTTTGTAAGCCACTTCATTCGTGGATGAGTACGTTTCCTTATCGTTATTGCAGTAAATCTCCGCTTAGCATTCGCTTTTACTTCAGTCAGTTGTATGTGCTCATTCCACTTTAGGGTGCTCCCTGTGGATACTCCCAGATAGACTGCCGCTTGAGAACGCCAGACGCATGCGACTGACAGTTTGGCCGATTCACAGCTTAGACGAGGGTAAAGGTGCATACGGGACAAAGATCCGAATCCAGTAGTGTAGTGTGGCCGCTCGGCATCTCCAGTTGAGAGCTTATACGGTGAAATACTTAGGTGTGCTGTGTTAATGGCTTGCTCTGATGCTTTCGAGATATGAGGTAAGTTAGTCTTTTGGAACACTCGACCTAAGTGTTTAACATGTAACTGATGGCTGTCTGTCTGCTATGACAAAATCCCAAAGAATTACCAGTACTTCGTATGTAGGTACATAACGTAACTCACGCTTTAAGTTTAGTTGTTAGTTTAACAAGGTGCCATATATGGCAGCTGATAGCAGAAGTTCAGAAATCATCGCCACGGGGCAAAAAACCTTGGAACTATCTGGGACAAATGTCAGCCTGCGCACCTTTACTCCAAAACGTTTGTCTTTTCCTTCTTCTTTTTTAATACTGAAGGCGTAGGTGTATTTAACGTATTTAATGATACTTAATATGTATTTCTATATTTCATATCGACGATTCAGTATTAATAAGACTAGTTCAACTTAATGTTACAAAAATTGCGAGAGAAAAACTTCCTGCACGCCGTTGTCTTCTAAAACGTTAGAGGAGACTAAGACGCTAATAGAAAATTGATCTTACATTAGAAATGCAGCTAAAAGGCTTGGATGTGATGAATTCACACTACGTAAAAGATTTAAAGCAGTCTATGGAGTGGCATCATTGGGGCGCTTCAAGAACTCTCTTTCTAAGACAGAGGAAATTAAAGTGGCAGAGCGCTGTTTCAGTCTGGATTCTGTGGTCTACGACTTTACGTTTAAACACTTCCGACATTTAGCGTATCACTTAGCTGGTAGTAATGGCGTTTCATAAAGAAACCCAAGTGGCAGGGGAAGGCTGGACAAGCTCAGTTATCACTCGTCATAATGTAAGTTTGTGGCAGTAGGAGAAAATCAGTATCGGGAGGGTAATGGGGTTCAATAAAGTACGAATGAAATCTCTTTTTTTTCAGCATCTTGGAGAGTTTGTAGTGTAAATACAGTTTTCCGCCTCATCGAGTCTCTAATGAAGATGTAATGGGGATGCAGACTGTACCGGAAAAACAGCAGAAAAGTGTGGCAAGAAAATGCCAAATGATGATAATACAATGTGTTTTCTTGTGTTAAGATGTTTTGTATTTAAATTAGTGATATGTTACTGTCATGTTTCGGTGTGGAATACGATCACGAAGATGGAGACAATGATAATCATGATGATGATGATGACTGTGATGATTTTGATGTATTAAGCCATTAGACATGTTAATAACGGCAGTACCTGACAAATGCGTAATTCTCCTTCAGCCTGTTGTAATTACAACAATTTCTTTTTGTGTACAATTTTTCCCCATAAGAATGGGGCCTAGGCTAAAGATATACTGTATTTTCTTCATTTGTAACATTTTGTTAAATATAACTTTAATATATCAGCACTTATGGTATCGTGTAAAGTATGATAGTAGATGAATTGTGTAGAATTTTCATTGTAACCAGAAAAGCAGACGCGAGAAACAGAAATGTGTTAGGTGTGCATCTTTGGACCTTCTTATCCTAACTGGCGATTCCCATAGCACGTCAGCCACACAGCGTTATTTGGTCTCCTGTCTATGCAACGAAACGAAGAGTGAGCTCGTTTTTTGTTTTGTCTAGTGTTAGAAAACGTTGAAGAGGGAGAAATACATTTAGAGTTATATGAGGGAAATGCCGAAGCACGGCCGATTTTCCGAACAGGAATTAAGGAAGGCTTTTTTAAACAACGCATCAGATGGCACTTGTTGAAAAATGACTAGACATTTCGAGAGTATTACAGGCTGAATATGTCGCAGTTCACTATTTCTTCGATCTCGTCAAAGAAGTTATCAAGGATTCTTCTCCTAGATATCCACACCCTATAGATCCAGAAGAAAAACTAGCTTCAGCACTGTGGTATACAAAATTAAAAATCTTTCTTAATGTTTTACTGATTTATTAATAATGCAGAAGTTATAAAAAAGAAGAAAAGAATACTATAAAAAATAAGAAGTAAGATTAATCACAATGTTACAAGGATTGGTAAGTTTGCGTTTCAGTCTCTCTGTAAGCAAATTGTGCAATGTCTGAGTTATCCACACTTGATGGCGTTGGAGTTGCTGAGCATGAGTCAGCCCACCGACAATTCATCAACTCAAGGATTTTGTCATTTTGACGTCTCCTGTTAATGAGAGGTCTGAATGGCGTGATGTCTTCGCGGTTTTCTGGAGAAACATCGTTACTGGACGAAGTTTGGCACACCTCTCTGCATCTCGCTTCACGTGAACTTTGCACTTCATCTCCCTCAACGATGGATGTATTTCTGTGAAATATATTACAAAAACAATTTCATATAAATAATAAAAATTCAACAGAGTGGAAAGTAAGGAAAATGGGCAGAGTGGGAACTTACTTTCACTCCTGATCCACTTTGTGTAAAAACGTGAACATATCAGTCAGTCCCCATTCAGTGCCTTTACTGCAAGTAGAACTTCCAGTACTTTTTTCTTTCCTCTGCCTTTTTTGATGTGTGTACTTAATGTCGCGCCACCTTTTCTCGCAATCTTCCCTAAAACAAACAATTTAATTAAATAATTATTATAGTATTAGTACTAAAAGTAGTAGTAATTTTGAACATTACATCTATATTATTTTCATTTAGTTTTTAAATTTAAGGCAACAGGAGAAATTTTTATATCTTTGTCGTTTGCGTTCAGAATATCTTCTAGTTATGTTGGCAACGTCATACGAGTTGTGTTACTAGCTCTAGGGAAGGAATTAGTGCCGATCCTTTTGCCAATGACCGCATCTGACCAGTTAAAATCAAAATGTAAAGAATTTGAAGAAAAGTGGCAATTTCCTAATTGTGTTGGTGCAAGCGATGGTAAACATACGCGAAATTTTCCCCTGAGCAACCAGGCTTATTGAATTACAATCACAATTTTTTTTCTCTAGCGTTGTTGTTGCTGTGGTTGTTGCGAACTGCAAATCGATTTTCGTTGATGTCTGGCCATACGGACAGGAAGGCGACAGTGGAATTTTGGAGAAAAGTAATAATAATAATTTGGAAGTGGTAAGATATTTTCTCCGGCTACTAAACTGCCGAATTCGGACCTAGTAGTGATACATGGTTTTGTAGGCGACGAGGCGTTTCGATTATATCGCAAGATGTTGGAACTTTTCTCTCGCCGAATTGCTACCACTGATTTAAAAACTTTGTTTTTCACCACCGTCATTCAAGAGGTCCTAGAGTTTCTGAAAATGCCTTCACTCTGTTAACTCTAATATATCGAGTATTATATTCGCCAACCAGTCTAAAGCCAGAAACGACTGATAGACTGATTATTGTTGCTTCCTGTTTATACAATTTACTTAGAGATGTAGTCTTAGAGAAATATAAGCAGCCTCCTTTTGAATTAAGTAGCATGTACTGCAGATCTTGGATCATTAGCAAGGAGTGGAGGTTACTCACACGTTGAAAGACTTTCTGTGCGAGATTCATTTACAGATAACTTCAGCAGACGCGTAGATGAAGGGATAATACCATGGCAAAGTAATTAAGTTAAGAGGACTCAGTAGGCTTCGAACTCCATAGCGTTACAGAGTCTTTTTGAAAATATGTAAGCATATATTTATAAATTAAAACTATATAATATAGAGCAGTTTCTGATGTTTGCTTTTTGTACGCTTCATTATTATAATAATACAAGAATAACAAGTGGAATAGTGCAAAAAATAAACTTTTTTGTTTATTGCAATACGCACATTTGCCTGAAAATAAACTAAGAAACAATATGATAAAACGAAAATATACAGTACTTTCCTTACTTGTTCTCTCCACGAATTCTGCTATTGGTCTCGAAGCATTATTCATCATTGTTTGGTCCTCGTATAGCGGTAAGCATACAGGTTAGATGAAAGTTTTTTTTTTTTTTTTCATTCTACCAGTTTCTCATCGTCCACCACTGCGCCTATAACGCTCTGCAAAGTATTCGGCCGCAGTCGTTCGTTGCAGTGCAGATATAGCTGGCGCATTATGGGATACAGTCCCGTATGCTCTGAGGTGGCAAAACTCGTGGGATAGCGATATGCACGTATGCAGATGGCGGTAGTATCCCGCACACAAGGCACAAAAAGACAGTGCATTGGGGGAGTTGTCATTTGTACTCAGGTGATTCATGTGAAAAGTTTCCCGACGTGATTATGGCTGCACGACAGAAATTTACAGACTTTGAACATAGAATGGTAGTTGGAGCAAGACGCATGCGACGTTGTATTCCAGAAATCGTTAGGCAATTAAATATTCTGATATGCAGAGAATCTAGAGTGAGCCAAGAATACCAGATTTCAGGCATTACCTCTCACCACGCACAGCACAGTGGTGGACGGCCTTCACATAACGACCGAGAGCATCTGCGTTTGCGTAGAGCTGTCAGTGCTAACAGACAAGTAACGATGCGTGATGTAATGCAGAAATTAATGTGGGACGTTCGACGAACGTATCCATGAGGACAGTGCGGCGACATTTCGCGTTAATCGGCTATGGCGGCGGACAACCGAGGCGAGTGCCCTTGCTAACAGCACAACATCGCCTACAGCGCATCTCCTGGGCTCGTGAAATTATCGGTTGGATCGTAGACGACTGGAAAATCGTGGCCTGGTCGGATGAGACCCCATTTTAATCGGTAAGAGCTGATTGTAGGAGCCCAGTTTGGTGCAGATCCCACGAAACCATGGACCCAAGATGTCAACAACGCACTGTGAAATCGGGTGATGGCTCCATAACGCTGTGAGCTGTATTTATATGGAGCGGGTCCCCTGGTCCATCTGAACTGATCATTGACTGTAAACTGTTAGGTTCGTATACTTGGAGACCACTTGCAGCCATTTATGAACTTGATGTTCGCAAAAAAGTTGTCGTTACACTGGGTCATGATAGTTCGAGATTGGTTTAAAGAACGTTCTGCACAATTTGAGTGAATGATCTGGCTACCCAGATCGCCTGACATCATTATGAAACATAATCGAGAGGTCGGTTCGTGCACAAAATCCTGCACCGGAAACACTCCAGCTATTACGGACGACTATAGAGGCAGCATGGTCCGTATCTCTCCAAAGGACCTCCAACGACTTGTTGAGCCCATATCACTTTGAGTTGCTGCACTGCGCAGGGTGGAAGGGGGTCTGACGTGATATTAGGAGGTATCCCATAACGTTTGTCATTTTAAAGTGTTGTGAATGTCTTGTTAGACTTTGTTCCTTCTTACACGAGCCATAACACGATCTTCTCATGAGCAACCGATACTAATATCCGGTTTCTCAAAGATGCCCACAGCAAATTCTGTCCTTAAAGCGGATTGTAGATGGCGTCACTCCAGCCTGCTTTCGGTCGGCAGCGAGGAAACACTAATAATTTGCGTATCCTTCACGGTGTTGCAGTTTTAATGGCCGGCAGTGTATTTACAAATGGTCTATAGTCAGTTATACTCAAATCGCAAGACTGTGCTACTGTACTAATTGGTGGGTATGTTTGTTTTCGTCTCTCGTTACCCATCGTCTTGTGTTCCGACCGAGGAGGCGCATACGATTCGCTTTAGAGAATGTTGATATACAATTTAAGGCAACTTGCTTTAGCTTTTCCGTGGTTTCTTTAGATGGATGAAGACGAATCGCGGGAGGACTCTCTTGAATCGCGAAACAACGATTATCTTGTCTGTGCTTGCTCTATCCCAGCACCATCTCTGAAAATGTCGACGTAGATGGGGCGACAAAAGTCAGTCTTCCTTCATTGCATCTTGTGCACATTGACTAGGAAACGTGGCGCTTTCAATGGAAATGAATACATGGTTGATAGAAAGTTACTACCTAGGCATTATGTGGAGGCAAGAATAACGTAATACCCCTTCCCATGTCTTTTGGAAAACTATCAAAATAAACTGGTTGAGAAAGAGAATATCCTTCGTTTGAAAACTCATTGCGCTTGTAAATGTATCACCGAACAGGTAGAGTCTCGAAAATGTACAAAATGTTGTCCAATTGGAAAACATAGTGACAGCGCAAAAAATGGTTCAAATGGCTCTGAGCACTATGGGACTTAACATCGATAGTCATCAGTCCCCTAGAACTTAGAACTACTTAAACCTAACTAACCTAAGGACAGCACACAACACCCAGCCATCACGAGGCAGAGAAAATCCCCGACCCCGCCGGGAATCGAACCCGGGAACCCGGGCGTGGGAAGCGAGAACGCTACCGCACGACCACGAGATGCGGGCAGTGTCAGCACAGGGACAGCAGAAAGATGCAGAATAAATTAGGCCAAGAATTTTCACAGCAAACACACATAGTCCGCCCCTGGAAAACAAGACATTTAGCTAGCGGGTGCTTCTTTTATGCGGGAGAGGCTTGGGCATTTGTGGTGGACGAAATGCGACGGATTCAAGGGTTCTAAATGTGATGCTTCAAAAGGATATTCTGTATCTCATGGGAAGCTAATTTAAATGGAAGTTTTCTGTAGCGAACTGAAGAAATCCGAGGGCTGTTTGAGATGTTTAAAAAGAGAAGAGACGTCTGGTTGGCGCAAATTCTGTGACATGATAGCTTCTTGCTGCAGAAGATTCGTGGAACCGAAAATGTAGGCCAAAGATGTTACCTATAGATCTGCAGTCAATAAACGCAGGGTTGTGCAGTTAAAGAAGAAATAGTATAGAAGAAGCAGAACTACAAGCTAGTGTAGTTAGAGATCGCGGGAAGCACAACCGTACAAAATTTCGTGATTGCAATCGAGACTGAGGTAAGCTGTAAACTTCAGGACAATCAAGGAGTGTAAAAGAATGTGGAGAAAAACTCGGAGGCCATGAGGAAAAGGAGGTTGATCTTTGATGGACAACTGTGCACAATGGGCAAAAATAGACCACACAAACAAATATTTGATTACCTCTGGAACAGGAAGACACCGACGATGTGGATTAAGGAAGCTCGGAAAAACCCTGACAGGCCTAACACCCCAAAAGTACTCATGTTAGAACGACACAAGTTTCGAAACAGAAAGCAAAGTTTCGCAAGGTTTCAAGTCAAATGAAGGACTACAATCAGCGGAAGAAGATGGATGTAAGAACAGAAGCAACAGAATAGTGACATTATGAAGGAGTATTGGAAACAGAGGAAGCTTCAGACAAAGAGGACAAAAGAAGCTGTAGTGTCATCCTAAGTGACCAACTCACCAATAAAAAAGAAGCGACTGATTACAGTGTCTACGCAAACGAACTATCACGTGACTAGTTTTTATTCCGTTGGCTGTGGCCCCGTGTGGATGTCATAATTCGTCTGTTTGACGTTTCTGTTTTCTTTGTCGTCTGGCCAGCATTCACACTGGACCTCCAGGAACCGCTACGTTGGCAAACACCGAACGGTTGGACGTCCACTTCGCCAGAAGACGGACGGCCCGGGGTGCTCGGTGACATCTCGTCTCAGATGGCTGAGTGCTCAGGTTTTTCGCCTTGCGGTGTCCCCCTCCCTCCTCCCCCCCCCTGTCAGCTGAGTGACGGGGCCCTGCTGTCTCTCTGAAGACCACTGACGGGCTGGATGGGATGCTCCAGCCCCGCCCCCAGGGAACGTCTGACGCCGCAGGCGGCCCGCACGGCAAAAACGAGGTTCAGCCGAGTTCGGCACAGCCGTTCCGCGACCTCCACAGGGATCAGCACATGAAACACGCCGCGGCGGGCGGCCGGACCTCCCACGCGTGTTGTGGGCGGAGGGTGGGAGAAGTGGAGGAGGACCACATGGGACGGTCAGCGCTCGCTTTAGGAAACCTGTACGTGGTATTAGGTTTCCTACAATTCCGGCAAAAATCACCAAAAAATCAGTGATATCAAACTTGGACGTTCCAGTTTCGCTTTTAACACAGCGCTAGCCATATACTAGTCGCACCACAGTTAATAACGAAAAGTAACATGAGTGAAAGTAAACTATAGTAGAAGCAGGAACTTTCCAGTAAGTATGATCCCACAGTCGAACTGGTTCAGAGAAAACTTTGCGAATTAGTGGTGTAACGTATTTCTATGTTTACGGCGTTTCTCATCGAGACATATACGTTATCTCGCATTTCTAGCTGTTTCTCTCACACAAATAATGATAAAAATTCAGAAATTCAGGGTCGCCACCAGCCCAAGCCCTTCCTAACCATTTAGAAAAAAAACGGAGCTGGAAAATTATTAGTTTAATTACTTTAATAATTTAATTACAAGAACGCAAATTTCTTTAAGCGGCCAGATAAATAGCACTCCATGTCGTGCATGAAGCAACTTGATTAATTCAGGAATGGAAAACAGAGTAAGGGGGTAAGGTCGACACCAAAGGATTTATCTTTCACGTAAATTATTTATTGTAACTAAATATTTGGTTGCACATCCTAACTACACATATCTGGCGCCTGATTTGAAATATTTAAGTAAGAATTACGTGAGAATGAAACAGAGCACAATTTAACTACTGCAAGAAGAAACACAGAAGATGGGGGTGGGAGACCATTATACTATCATCTCCTTTGCATTAATACCATAAAAATATCTCAGTGAGATTTGCATTACGATTCTACGCATGCACTATTCTGGACAGAGATTTAACGAATACACAAGGCTGTGCGATAATTATTTAACATGCTAACTGCGTCTGCTGCTTGCAAATGGCCGAACTAGAGCACGTGGTGCATTCTGACTCAAACTGTTGTGTTGCTTTGTAGAAAGCGCACGAAAGAACGGATATTCTTGCAGAAACTGTAGCTCATTAAACAAGCAAATTGTTAAAATAAAGCCTATTGCGGTGCCGTGGTGGACCAGAAGGGTCATTGATTACCAAAGACGTGGCACAAAATCGACACACAAAGACAACAGCAATTTCCACAAAATATAAGATTAAAAATCATTAAAAAAATAACTCGCTTCACACGCTTCAGTTAAGCTGAAGTTATTCAGTATTTCACCAGTTAAACACAACGAAGTCCTAACTCAACCTGATTCCTATCACCTGAAACCCCCCTTAAGAGCTACGATCCGTAGTCATCAAGCGTTCACCGAAGAGTGTCCCTTTCTCTTTCGAGATTACCTAGCTCCCCGTGCAGCGGAAGCTACCAGAGGGGTAGCCGTCCGTCACCAACCTCACACTCAAAAACAGCCTTCGACACAGCCCTCGACTAAGATGGTTCAGGTATTGGAAACCTAAGTTGGTCATCCTATGCTCTCCTTTGAACGAGAAGCAACATCGTCTGCTCCCAGCAGGCGATGACCAGTTCAGCGATTCCCACAAAACAAAACCGAAACCCACATTAAAACACACATATAATAATCAATAGGCCTTATTTGAGTGCTCAGTCTTTATGGAAGAGTTCATGAATTGAGCTAAAATCAGGTAGTAAAATGAATAGGTTGTACCGGATTAGACAAGCGTCTTATTAAACGACTTCACAGAGACGTTTCAGTGGTTACGAGGTGCCACCGACTTCAGTATGACTATACGGAGGTTGAACAAAAATATGAAAACAGCGTGCGGAATGCATGCCTAGAACATAAATGCAGATGCTGCCCAAGCCTGCAGCTTGCGCTGTTGTATTTGACCATGAAAAGCACTTGTGCAATGTCCTCAACACGTTGCAAGTGTCCGTCTTGGTCAGAACAGTGTTGTATGTAGTTGTGAATTCATTATGTAGGAGCTAAGTAAATGCGAACGTGGGCAAACTGTCGTTGCTCGTTTGGTGGGTACTTCGGTAACCAAGGCAGCCGAAGTGTTTGATGAATCAAGAGGCACCGTATTGAAGATTTATAGCGCATCTAGGAAATCTGAAAATATCAGCCTCTAAGTCACAACGCGGGTGAAAGTGTGAGTTAATGATTGCGACAGACGGTCATTCAACATGATTGTGTCGAAAAATTAGAAAACGACAGCTACAAGTCACTGTAGAACTGAACGTCGGAACCCTGTCAGCACCAACACGCACACGAAGAGAGCTCCATACTCATGAAGTAATAAGTGCTATCGACAGGGGATGTCAAATTGATTCCATATTTTTAGATATCCAGAAGGCTTTCGACACCGTTCCTCACAAGCGTCTCCTAACCAAACTGCGTGCCTACGGAGTATCGCTTCAGTAGTGCAACGGGATTCGTGATTTCCTGTCAGAAAGGTCACGGTTC
Organism: Schistocerca cancellata; assembly: GCF_023864275.1. Taxonomy (NCBI): domain Eukaryota; kingdom Metazoa; phylum Arthropoda; class Insecta; order Orthoptera; family Acrididae; genus Schistocerca; species Schistocerca cancellata. The sequence continues at coordinate 918,242,405 of NC_064627.1, read as the reverse complement.
GTAGTAATAGACGGAAAGTCATCGAGTAAAACAGAAGTAATATCCAGCGTTCTCCAAGGAAGTGTTATAGGCCCTCTATTGTTCCTGGCCTATATTAACGACATAGTAGACAATCTGAGTAGCCGTCTTAGCTTGTTTGCAGATGATGCTGTCATTTACCGTCTTGTAAAGTCATCAGATGATCAAAACGCCTTGCAAAATGATTTAGGTAAGATATCGGTATGGTGCGAAAAGTGGCAGTTGACCCTGAATAAAGAAAAGTGTGACGTTATTCACATGAGTACTAAAAGAAATCCGCTAAATTTGAATTACGCGGTAAGTCGCACAAATCTGAAGGTTGTAAATTCAGCTAAATACTTAGGGATTACAATTACAAATAACCTAAATTGGAACGATCACATAGATAATATTGTGGGTAGAGCAAACCAAAGACTGCGATTCATTGGCAGTACACTTAGACGGTGCAATAGGTCTACTAAAGAGACTCCTCACACCACGCTTGTCCGCCCAATTCTGGAGTATTGCGGTGCGGTGTGGGATCCGCATCAGGTGGGACTGACGGATGACATCGAAAAAGTACAAAGAAGGGGAGGTCGTTTTGTATTATTGCGAAATAGGAGAGATAGTGTCACAGATATGATACGTGAATTGGAGTGGCAATCATTAAAACAAAGGCGTTTTTCGTTGCGACGGGATCTTCTCATGAAATTTCAGTCACCAGTTTTCTCCTCCGATTGCGAAAACATTCTGTTGGCACCCACCTACATAGGGAGAAATGATCATCACGATAAAATAAGAGAAATCAGGGCTCGCACAGAAAAATTTAAGTGCTCGTTTTTCCCGCGTGCCGTTCGAGAGTGGAACGGTAGAGAGACAGCTTGAAGGTGGTTCATTGAAAGCTCTGCCAGGCACTTTATTGTGAATAGCAGAGTAATCACGTAATGTAGATGTAGAACCTAAGGCGAACTCGAAAGCCACGTATCAGCGATGCAAATGCCAGTAACAGGAAAACTTGTTGCCGAAGACATAAACCTGGCCTATGGAGAAACGGGCCAAAGTCCTGAGGCGGAGGAGTCTTGTTTCACACTTTTTCAACTTCTGGCCGAGTTTACGTCCCATCAGTGAGACATGGTGGGTAGTCGGTGATAATCTGGACATCCATGTCGTTTTACTCCATGGGCTTCTGCAAAGTCGTATTATTGTCAAGGATTATGCGACTATTTTGGCTGATCTTGAGAATCCCATAGTACAATGCTTGTTACCCAATGGTGAAGCTGTGTTCAAGAAGAAAGTGCCCCTGTTCACACAGATCGCATCGTCCACGACAAGTTTTCTGAGACCAAAGATGAATTGTTGCCTCTCCCCTGGCCATTATAGTCACCCGTTCTCAATATTGTTGATACTCCGTGAGAGAAGGCTGCGTGGAGAGAAGGGTGCATGATCGCTATGCATCTCCATCATTGTTCCTTGAACTTACCAGTGGTTTGTAGGAAGTATGGTATAACATTCCCCTGAAAACGGTACAAAACATATATTTATCCATACCGAGCCGACTTGAAGCTGTTTTGAATGCCATGTAGGGTGTTTAAAGAAAAGTGCCCTACAGGACGTAATATTTGTAGAAACTCGAAGAAAATTCCTATAATTGCATACCTGGAGATCAATACCTGTTGAGAAATAAGCCGCTTTACTTGTGACCAGTAATGGGTAGTATCTGTTCGTGTTTGCCGTCTTACTTTTGCAGCATGGTTGTGTGACGAGGGCCTCCAGTCGAGTAGACCGCTCGCCTGGTGCAAGTCTTTCGATTTGACGCCACTTTGGCGACTTGCGCGTCGATGGGGATGAAATGATGATGATTAGGACAACACAACACCCAGTCCCTGAGCGGAGAAAGTCTCCGACCCAGCCGCGAATCGAACCCGGGCCCTTAGGATTGACAGTCTGTCGCGCTGACCACTCAGCTACCGGGTGCTGCATGGTAAACTACCACAATACGCATGCGTGGGCAGATCCAAATCCTCTGGAAACCATAAAGACAGAATCAGGATCGCTTTAGCATCAATTTTTGGGCAGAATTTGTCTCTGACAGACTTGCAGGGAAGCACACTTTAACAATGAGTTTAACAGATGCAATGTATCGCCGGTTTATACGCGATAAATTACCAGCACCATTGGAAAACGCTACCCTTTCAGAAAGACAACTACTGTGATTTTGCATGACTGGGCAATCACGCTGTTTTCAACGGATCGTAGCATAGTACCTCAATGCAATGTTTCATTGGCTATGGCTATGCCTTCTCCTTCAGATTTCTGGTTGTGGGGACATTTCGAGATATTGGTGTATGGCCAGCCTATCGACATGAGCAGGTGTTGCAGGAACGTGTGACCGATGCACGTGAAGCAATCCAAATTGATTCGTGTGTATTCCAAATAATGCGAGATTCATTGAGAAGAAAGTCTGAAGGATGTACGTAACAAACAGACGGGAATAAGAAGGCAGACTGGCCCAAATCTCAACAGGTATTCGTCTGCAGACATATCATAATTGGAACATTTCTCCTAGTGTTCACCAGTGCTGCCATCTCTAGCAATATGTGATACTTTTTTTTTTTTTTTTTTTGAGTATTCTGTATGTGATGAATGAAAACCAGAGAACTTCCAGAAATTTCGCCATAGCCCACCAGGGAAACACAATTTCGCAATATGCTGGTATTTAAGAGCGTTGTAGTGTTTTTTTTAACACGTATTGTTTTACGATACAACAACATAAGATCCCATGGGAACAACTGCTTTATCACACCATGTCGTAAGACGATACGTGAACGTTAGGAAGAAAATGGAGCTGTGGCGACTCCCTCCGTTCACCTCCACTGACAACGTCGTGCTTGCCGAACATCGGTTGCCAGCAAACCTCCCAGGTTCTCCCTAGGTTCAGTTGCAACCGTTGGAACCACGCCAATGCGTTCGATGCAAGCGTTTTTCAGTTCCTGTGGTTTGAGCCTAGGTGAAAGCTGTTAAAGTGGCGGCCAATGGACGGTTGCAACTAGTTTCTACTGATAAAAGGAAATTATTTTAACTGGCTGCAAAACGTTTAGCAACCCTGCTCCAAAGAGATCAGCGTGTGCATGCACATAGCTTTTTGTGTTCCGTCCGTAGCATTCTCGTTGAAGCAAATAAGTACTAGGGTCATGTTGGCCTTTTAAAGGAACTGTACATCTCAACCTTCTGAAAATTTAATACATCCTAGTGTCTTATATTATTCCCTTGAGGGATTTTTTTGCAGAAATGTGTTAAATACATAAAGCCTGGGGTATCAAAAGCAAAAGGATCCCACTACCCTCTGCTAACTTCACTTTCAAGACTAATAACTTTCACTCTTCCATACGAGAGGACGACCACTACAGCTGATAACTGAGGAATACGTACTATACTCATTGCTAGAAATGAATTGCACACATTAACTTGGCTCACTTTAGAGTGGAGGTGCCATAGTTAGAAATAAGCGTGCTATAGTGTTACAAATATGCTAGTGAAATTGAGCTGCGTATCAGATTCATAGTCAACGCACGCATTGGAGCCACTTCCTACCAGCTAAACCAACGATAATTTTTCTTCAAATTAGAAAATTTGCAGCATTTTTAATGTTCGGGAATTTACTCAATTGTAGCTTATTAACTTTGGTACTAATTATCTGCAATGTATCGTCAGTCAGAAGCAAAATTGTCTTATCAGAATCTGTTTATCAAATTCTTTTCATCATATGCATATAATATAAATATGTAAAAAAAAAGAAACTTTCACTCAATTTCATTCATCACAATAGATGTTTTTGGAAACCCTGCAACTCTAATTCATTCTGCAAATAATGAAAAACTGCGCCACTTCCTTTTTTTTTTCATTCTTAGCACAACGTGTTTCGAAAATTTCTCATTGCCCCGCTCAACTATTTACATTAGTATTTTGTGTGTTGTGCTCCCTGTCTCGCATTATTGTCGTCTTTTTGTGATTATAATATAATGTGCCTCCTCCATTATGCACACGCAAACCACCGCGCATACTGTTTATGAAATTTCTCAGGTTTCTCGTGCTGTAATTTCACTTACTACTTCTTAGAGTTTCTTTTTGGAACTAAAAGTATGAACGTTGTCCCATCGACATCTTTTATGACTGTTTTAGTCAGAGTCTATTGATGTATGTTGCCCTAGCCCAAGACGCAAAGCGCGAGACGGTGTCTCGTCAAGCATCGTAATTTGCTGCCCAAGTTAACCTTGTTTCTGAACTACATCGCCACGAGCGACTGTATTTAATTCCGTAAATTAAATTTGCTAATCTCCTAAACTTCCTGTTTTGTTGTGGTAGCTCGGGAACAAAGCGGAGATTACTTTCGTTAAAAGCAACCTTAACTTTCATTTATATGTCCTTAGGCTCATAGCAAACAGCTTTCGCATTCCTTTCGGTGTACTGTATTATTGTGTTATTTATTTATTGTTTAAATTAGCGTACGCTTAGACTCTTGTCTGCAGTGCTAGGATACTTATCTGATCTGCGTGGTGCTAGTCGACAATAATAAAAAAGGAAGCTAAGTCATTCCTCCAGAGCTTTTGTTCAGAAATGCGTATCGGGAAGCCTTCAAAGCTGCAATACTTACAGTCGACGGACTTATGTTCATAAGATATATATCTTTCACCGCCTGTGTTTGCTATGTAAAACTATTAACATTTCTTTAAGAAAAATGTTTTTGTACATTTTGACCTGAGCTCGTCGTTGTGTTAATGGTACCATTCGATGACTGTTGCGAAAATATACTCATCAGCCAGAACATTATGACCACCGAACTACTATAGATACGCTACTGGCCATAAAAATTGCTACACCAAGAAGAAATGCAGATGATAAACTGGTATTCATTAGACAAATATATTATACTAGAAATGACTTGTAATAACATTTTCAAGCAATTTGGGTGCATAGATCCTGAGAAATCAGTACCCAGCTCACCCACCTCTGGCCTTAATAACGGCCTTGATACGCCTGGGCATTGAGTCAAATAGAGCTTGGATGGCGTGTACAGGTACAGCTGCCCATGCAGCTTCAACACGATACCACAGTTCATCAAGAGCAGTGACTGGCGTGTTGTGACGAGCCAGTTGCTCGGCCACCATTGACCAGACGTTTTCAATTGGTGAGAGATCTGGAGAATGTGCTGGCCAGGGCACCAGTCGAACATATTCTGTATCCAGAAAGGCCCGTACAGGAGCTGTAACATGCGGTAGTGCATTATCCTCCAGAAATGTAGGGTTTCGCAGGGATCGAATGAAGGGTAGAGCCACGGGTCGTAATACATCTGAAATGTGACGTCCACTGTTCAAAGTGTCGTCAGTGCGAACAAGAGGTGACCGAGACGTGTAACCAATGGCACTCCATACCATCACGCCGGGTGATACGCCAGTATGGCGATGACGAACAAACGCTTCCAATATGCGTTCACCGTGATGCGACTATCATGATGCTGTAAACAGAACCTGGATTCATCCGAAAAAATGACGTTTTGCCATTCGTGGACCCAGGTTCGTCGTTGAGTACACCATCGCAGGCGCTCCTGTCTGTGATGCAGCGTCAAGGGTAGCCGCAGCCATGGTCTCCGAGCTGATTGTCCATGCTACTGCAAACGTCGTCGAACTGTTCGTGCAGATGGTTGTTGTCTTGCAAACGTCCCCATCTGTTGACTCAGGGATCGAGACGTGGCTGCACGATCCGTTACAGCCATGCGGATAAGATGCCTGTCATCTCGACTGCTAGTCATATGAGGCCGTTGGGATCCAGCACGGCGTTCCGTATTACCCTCCTGATCCCACCGATTCCATATTCTGCTAACAGTCATTGGATCTCGTCCAACGCGAGGAGCAGTGTCGCGATACGATAAACGGCAATCGCGATGTGCTACAATCCGACCTTTATCAAAGTCGGAAACGTGATGGTACGCATTTCTCCTCGTTACACGAGGCGTCACAACAACGTTTCACCAGGCAACGCCGGTCAACACCTGTTTGTGTATGACAAATCGGTTGGAAACGTTCCTCATGTCAGCACGTTGTAGCTGTCGCCAACGGCGCCAACCTTGTGTGAATGCTCTGAAAAGCTAATCATTTGCATATCACAGCATCATCTTCCTGTCGGTTAAATTTCGCGTCTGTAGCAAGTCATCTTCGTGGTGTAGCAATTTTAATGGCCAGTAGTGTATAAACCGGTCCAGGAGGTAGCAACGTCATCTGCTGAGGAATGACTGCTAGTCAGACACACGCACAGTGCATGTAGTATCAGTGAGCATGCTGTCCGTGTGCAGTATGGGGAAGGTGTGCGATCTGTCTGAGTTTGACCGACGGCAGACTGTGATGGCCCAGAGGCTCGGCACGAGCATTTCGGAAAGTTCTCGACTTGTCGTGTGTTCTAGGAGTGCTGTGGTGAGTGTCTTCAACATGTAGCGAAGCCACGTCCCGACGTCGTAGGGTTGTATGGCGACCCCTCATTACATATTTTGGATGTCGTAGGCTGGGCCGACTGGTAAAATAGGAGAGGCGGTGAACTGTAGCGGAACCAGCATCAGATTTCAATATGATAATTTAAAAACAGTCTTGATCGCAAATTTCGTTTAATCGGAGTGACCGGTTTCAATCCTTAAGGATCATCTTCAGACTCCAGAACGACAGGAGGACTTGCATGGAGCAGGCTGCGCCGATCCACGACACTGAACTGACTGCAGTCAGCGTCTTGGATCGGCCCAGCCTGCTCCATGGAAGTCCATCTGCCATTCTGGAGTCTGAAGATGATCCTTAAGTGTTGAAACTGGTCACTCCGATTAAAAGAAATATGCGATCAAGACTGTTATTTAATTATCATATTAATATAAGGTCGCTGATAATGTGTGCAAAAAAATGTTATCAGACTTCAGTGCCGTGCAGAGTACAAGTGTGTCTGAACACAGAGTGCACCGAACACTCCTAATGATGGGCGTCCGCAGCCGACGACTCATGCGTGTGCCAAAGTTAACACCACGACATAGGCAACTACGACTGAAATGGGCAGGTGACCATCGGCACCTGGACGTTAGGGCAGTGGCAGAGCGCTTCGAGGTCTGATAAATCCCGATACCTTCTGCATCATGCTGACGGAAGGGCGTGAATTCGTCTTCTTCCAGGGGAATGGCTCTGTGACACCTCTACTGCGGCACGTAGATAAACTGTTGGCGGTTCTACACTCCTGGAAATTGAAATAAGAACACCGTGAATTCATTGTCCGAGGAAGGGGAAACTTTATTGACACATTCCTGGGGTCAGATACATCACATGATCACACTGACAGAACCACAGGCACATAGACACAGGCAACAGAGCATGCACAATGTCGGCACTAGTACAGTGTATATCCACCTTTCGCAGCAATGCAGGCTGCTATTCTCCCATGGAGACGATCGTAGAGATGCTGGATGTAGTCCTGTGGAACGGCTTGCCATGCCATTTCCACCTGGCGCTTCAGTTGGACCAGCGTTCGTGCTGGACGTGCAGACCGCGTGAGACGACGCTTCATCCAGTCCCAAACATGCTCAATGGGGGACAGATCCGGAGATCTTGCTGGCCAGGGTAGTTGACTTACACCTTCTAGAGCACGTTGGGTGGCACGGGATACATGCGGACGTGCATTGTCCTGTTGGAACAGCAAGTTCCCTTGCCGGTCTAGGAATGGTAGAACGATGGGTTCGATGACGGTTTGGATGTACCGTGCACTATTCAGTGTCCCCTCGACGATCACCAGTGGTGTACGGCCAGTGTAGGAGATCGCTCCCCACACCATGATGCCGGGTGTTGGCCCTGTGTGCCTCGGTCGTATGCAGTCCTGATTGTGGCGCTCACCTGCACGGCGCCAAACACGCATACGACCATCATTGGCACCAAGGCAGAAGCGACTCTCATCGCTGAAGACGACACGTCTCCATTCGTCCCTCCATTCACGCCTGTCGCGACACCACTGGAGGCGGGCTGCACGATGTTGGGGTGTGAGCGGAAGACGGCCTAACGGTGTGCGGGACCGTAGCCCAGCTTCATGGAGACGGTTGCGAATGGTCCTCGCCGATACCCCAGGAGCAACAGTGTCCCTAATTTGCTGGGAAGTGGCGGTGCGGTCGCCTACGGTACTGGTAGGATCCTACGGTCTTGGCGTGCATCCGTGCGTCGCTGCGGTCCGGTCCCAGGTCGACGGGCACGTGCACCTTCCGCCGACCACTGGCGACAACATCGATGTACTGTGGAGACCTCACGCCCCACGTGTTGAGCAATTCGGCGGTACGTCCACCCGGCCTCCCGCATGCCCACTATACGCCCTCGCTCAAAGTCCGTCAACTGCACATACGGTTCACGTCCACGCTGTCGCGGCATGCTACCAGTGTTAAAGACTGCGATGGAGCTCCGTATGCCACGGCAAACTGGCTGACACTGACGGCGGCGGTGCACAAATGCTGCGCAGCTAGCGCCATTCGACGGCCAACACCGCGGTTCCTGGTGTGTCCGCTGTGCCGTGCGTGTGATCATTGCTTGTACAGCCCTCTCGCAGTGTCCGGAGCAAGTATGGTGGGTCTGACACACCGGTGTCAATGTGTTCTTTTTTCCATTTCCAGGAGTGTATTATGCTCAGGGGAACATTCGCGTGGGATTCCATGGGTCCAGTAGAGCTCGTGCAAGGCACCATGACGGTCAAGGTGTATCGTTGTTTCGCGAAAGCAGTGGCATTTTTCAACAAGTTAATGCGGCATCCCACAAGACCAGGAGTGTGATGGACTGGTACGAGAAACTGAGTGGCAAGATCCAGTTGATGTGCTGCCCCTCCCCCCCCCCCCCCCCCCGCGCCAGATTCAAAACGATCGAACACGTCGGGGGAAAGTGATAGAACATGGCGTCAGAGTTCAGTTGATCGCCTTTCCGCCCCCGGCCCCCCCCCCCTTTTACTGAAATTAAATGACTTTTGTGTGCAGATGTGGTGCCAGCTGTCCACAGCGAGCTACAAGACCTCACTGATTCCATGCCACAACGCGTCGTCGCAGTTATCGGTGCCAAAGGTGGACACACCGGCTATTAGGTAGGAAATTTATCTGGTTGATCTGTGAAGAGACTACTACACTCTTGCTACGAAGGAGACCGCAAGCAAATTAGCGCAGAAAATATAACAGCTACTCGTGCATCTGTAAGGAAGGGCCGTATGTGAAACGTATAATAATTTTCTCAGCCCGATCCCGACGTAAGAGCTTTCCGAAAATAACATGAAATAAATCAATGGACCTAACTTTTCTTGTCAGTCTCACGTGTGTCATTTTGGTGTTCAAATTGAAGACAGTAGACTAAAAGCAGAAATTTAAAACTTCGCATTTAAAAACACTTTGACGCCTGAGGACAATGTTAGGCCTACTTACAGACTCACAAAGGAGAAATACTGATATTAGACGCCAGTGCTGAAAAACAGTTAACAGCACTTAAAGGAAAGAAGGGACCAGACGGTGAGGGAATCCGTGATAGATTTCACGGTGATTACGTCAATTACCTAGCTTCTTTCCTGCCTCGTGTTTATCGAGTATCTCTTGCGCAGCGAATAGTCTCGCCTGGCTGCAAAAGAGGAGAGATCTCTCTTACTTACGAAAGAGGAAAAAAAATCTTATGCACAGAATTACAGAGAAGTATCGCTGGATGCTAGAGAGTAACCCAAGCTCAAACATTATGATGATACTGGAGCAAAATAAGCTTCTCTGAAAGAGTCAGCACGGACTCAGGAAGTACCAATCCTGTGAAATACAGCCTGTATCACTCAGCCACAACATACACTGAGGTGACAAAAGATATAGCATAGCGATGTGCACTTACACGGATAGTGGTGGTATCGCGTACACAAGGTGTAAAAGGGCAGTGCATTGGCGGAACTGTCCTTTGAACTCAGGTACTTCATATGGAAAGGACAACGAGATGATTACGGACACACCACTGAAAGTAACGGACTTTGAACCCGGATGGTAGATGGAGCTAGACGAATGGTGTATTCCGTTTCAGAATTCAGTATTTCGGGAGTATTCCGAGAATACAAAATTTCAGGCATTACCTCTCTCCACGGACAACGCAGTGGCCGATTGCCTTCACTTGACGACGGAGAGCAGCGACTTTTGCGCAGAATTGTCAGTGCTAACAGACAAGCAACACGGCGTGAAACAGCAACAGAAATCAATGTGAAACGTACGACGAACATATCCGTATCCGTTACGACAGTGCTTCAAAATTTAGCTTTAATGGGATATGGCAGCATACGAGCGACGCGAGTGACTTTGCTGACAGCACGACATCGCCTGCAGCGCCTCACCTAGGCTCGTGACCATATCGGTTGGACCCTACACGACTGGAAAACCGTGGTCTGATCAGATGAGTCCTCATTTCAGTTGGTAAGAGCTGATGGTAGGGTACGAGTGTGGCGCAGACTCCATGAAAGCATGGACCCGAGTTGTCAACAAGGCACCTTGCAAGCTGGTGGTTGCTCCGTAATGGTGTGGGCTATGTTTCCAAGGAATGGACTGGGTCCTCTGATCCAACCGAACCGATCCTTGACTGGAAATTATTATGCTCTGCTACTGGGAGACTGTAATGTCTCTTTCTGCTATAAGTTATATGAGGAGTCTATTTAGTTCGTGAAGTTAAATTTCGTACAGCTATCGTTCATAAAACTTCGTAAGAAACAATTACAAATAAGCAATACTGTATTTGCAGGTTGCCAAATTAAACTTTAAATTCTGATTGAAAACGAGCGCCAAGCTCCCTACAAATAATATCAGATGCGTTAGCGTAATTAAATTTATGCAAAGAGGCACCTGACCTATAATAAATTGTATCACTGAAAATAGTCACTTGATGATAAAATAAACCATGTGGTTTGATGCTAATTAATTTTGATAGTATTTTAAATAAGTTCTTCTGCTCCGACTTCGTCTTGTGGGAATAAAAAGTTTAAATGCGCCGCGTAATGGGGGCCAACTTTCTCAGTCAAAGATGATCGCAGCTAGATCCGCAGCAGCTGCAAAAAATGCTACACGAACTCTTATGTTATAACAAATGTAGCGTGGGTTCCTCAAATGATTACTCTACACTCCAGATTACCTTACTATATTTTCGTAACTCTTTTACACATGAATTATGTTCTAGTAATTAAAGGAGAGCAAGACAAACACTGTCGCAATACAATCGTACTTTCTGCACTCAAACAATAGCTAAGACACAAGAAAACATCAGAAGACGACTAAGTTCATTGTCTTCCAGTCCTTTTATAATATAACAAAGATTACAGTGCTCAGTTTTTTAGTTTATACATATGATCTTATATCACGGAGAATATTGTCTTTTTCTATTATCAGAATCGATAAATTGTCTTTGAAGTTATTTCGTCACTTTGTCCGTATCACAATTAGGCATTAAAGTTCGCACAACATTACGCAAGTATAGTTCTTTTGTCGTTATTTGTACTGTTCATGTCAAATGTATGGAAAGGGACACTACAAGACCGTTTGCAGCCATCATGGTGTTCATGTACTCAAACAATGGGGTGTGAAGTCGTCGAGCCGTAATCGTTTGTGACTGGTTTGAAGAACATACTAGAGAACTCGAGCGAATGATTTGACCAAATAAATCGCCTGATAAGAAGCCCATCGATCATATGTGGGACATAATCGAGAGGCCAGTTCATGCACAAAATCCTACGACGGCAACACTTTGGCGATTGGGGGTGGCTATAGCGGCAGTATGGCTCAGTATGTCTGTAAACTGAAGAGCGAACGGGCGAGTCCCCACTCTTATATCCAACTACGTCACAAGGCGCTACTACAGGCTGTTTCACAAGATAGTACCGGACCTGCCGCGGCGCGCACTTTAATCTGTGGCGACGCCGTGTACAGATACGTCCCGGCTGCGTTTATTGTTAGAGAAATGCGTTAAGACTATAAGGAATACAAAAGACGATAGCTCCTTCCGAAACACTTATAGAGTAAATAATGTTAACATAAGAACGGAAGTCAGAATTCTACTGCAAAAATAGAACCGAATGCCTGTTCATGTCAGTGTATGTTCCTCTATTGCTATTCGTAAAACGAATCCCATATAGTTCAGCCAATCTGTAGAATCTGAGGTTTGTTCCTACTTTGTGTTTCTACTAAAAGTTAGAAGTTTCCTTTGAAGGGCTGCATTAAAACTTAACAATTCTTGCAATACGAAGAACGTTTAAAAAGTAACCAGAAATTTATAATTTCGTGTGTTGTATTACTTTTTTTGCCTGTCTTCGTAAACAAGTCTGAAAATTATCTGCACAATGTTATGCATATCGGGTACTTTACCTTGTCAGTTGTCAAAAAGTTTTATATTTTCTGTAAGTAATGTTGTTGTCCACCCAAGTTTCAACAATATAAAAGAATTTTCTGCCGAACTCCCTTAATTTCCTCACTTGGATCAGGTACTTACATCTCCAGTCAATTATATCCGTTCTCTCTACCAGAATCTTTCGTTTACTTACAGATCTTTTCCAGGCAAATTCCATTTCACGCAGTGTCTTGTGTAGAACATCTTTCTGCCAAGGTTCAAATCGCTCTGAGCACTATGGGACTTAACAGCTGTGGTCATCAGTCCCCTAGAACTTAGAACTACCTAAACCTAACTAACCTAAGGACATCACACACATCCATGCCCGAGGCAGGATTCGAACCTGCGACCGTAGCAGTCGCGCGGTTCCGGACTGCGCGCCTAGAACCGCGAGACCACCCCGGCCGGCTTTCTGCCAAGGAAAATCTATTTTTTGTTTCACGGCAGTAAGCAATTTCCGTAATGTCGGCACTAGTTTTTGGATTATGTAAAAGTCTTCAACGTTTGTCGTATGACCGACTTTGTGGAACTGGGTTTCCTCCAGAAATTATTAGTTTTCTTTCGTGGCGATTAAAGTAAACAATTCGGCTTATTTTCGCGAACCTTCGTTATGTGTCCTATTGTGGCGAGGCTGACTTTTGCATAAATTGCAGCCCTTTGATTGGGACTGGTAAAATTAGCAAACAGTTCTTTTTGTGTCGCCTCCTTAGCCCACGCTGTTATAACATTAGAGACGACTGAACGCTCGTTACTCCGCAGATACCACCTCTTCGTATTCTGCACATTTTCTTGCAATGTAGAGCGATTATCCATCACTTTCGGATACATACGTATATCAGTGAGTATACAAAGTTAACTGACTGACACTGGAAACTACGATCCCCGAACAGAAACAACGTATATCATCGCACGCCAATCCTCACCGCTGGACAGGTAACGGGCAACTGATTTTGGGTGCCCCTGTAGGCCAGTGACAGCGTTCTTCCGGGAAAGCCCGCTTCCCCAACTACATCTACATCTACATCTACATGATTACTCTGCAATTCACATTTAAGTGCTTGCCAGAGGGTTCATCGAACCACAATCATACTATCTCTCTACCATCAACTCCCGAACAGCGCGCGGGAAAAACGAACACCTAAACCTTTCTGTTCGAGCTCTGATTTCTCTTATTTTATTTTGATGATCATTCCTATCTATGTCGGTTGGCCTCAACAAAATATTTTCGCATTCGGAAGAGAAAGTTGATGACTGAAATTTTGTAAATAGATCTCGCTGAGACGAAAAATGTCTTTGCTGTAATGACTTCCATCCCAACTCGCGTATCATATCTGCCACACTCTCTCCCCTATTACGTGATAACACAAAACGAGCTGCCCTTTTTTACACCCTTTCGATGTCCTCCGTCAATCCCACCTGGTAAGGATCCCACACCGCGCAGCAATATTCCAACACAGGACGAACGAGTGTAGTGTAAGCTGTTTCTTTAGTGGACTTGTTGCATCTTCTAAGTGTACTGCCAATGAAACGCACCCTTTGGCTCGCCTTCCCCACAATATTATCTATGTGGTCTTTCCAACTGAAGTTCTTCGTAGTTTTAACACCCAGGTACTTAGTTGAATTGACAGCCTTGAGAATTGTACTATTTATCGAGTAATCGAATTACAACGGATTTCTTTTGGAACTCATGTGCATCACCTCAGACTTTTCGTTATTTAGCGTCAACTGCCACCTGCCACACCATACAGCAATCTTTTCTAAATCGCTTTGCAACTGATACTAGTCTTCGGATGACCTTACTAGACGGTAAATTACAGCATCATCTGCGAACAACCTAAGAGAACTGCTCAGATTGTCACCCAGGTCATTTATATAGATCAGGAACAGCAGAGGTCCCAGGACGCTTCCCTGGGGAACACCTGATATCACTTCAAGTTTGCTCGATGATTTGCCGTCCATTAGTACGAACTGTGGCCTTCCTGACAGGAAATCACAAATCCAGTCGCACAACTGAAACGATACCCCATAGGCCTGCAGTTTGATTAGAAGTCGCTTGTGAGGAACGGTGTCAAAAGCTTTCCGAAAATCTGGAAATACGGAATCAACTTGAGTTCCCCTGTCGATAGCGGCCATTACTTCGTGCGAATAAAGAGCTACCTGCGTTTCACAAGAACGATGTTTTCTGAAACCATTCTGATTACGTATCAATAGATCGTTCCCTTCGAGGTGATTCATAATGTTTGTATACAATATATGCTCCAAAACCCTACTGCAAACAGACGTCAATGATATAAGTCTGTAGTTCGATGGATTACTCCTACTACCCTTCTTAAACACTGATGCGATCTGCGCAATTTTCCAATCTGTATGTACAGATCTATCGGTGCTCGCTCTTGAGTTTACAGACAGACTATATTTCTGCATGGGACATCCAACGAGTCCCTGCCACGTCGAGCTGCTGCACTACGCCCGACAACACGAGCCAGTGTGAGAGCGCTCGAGCGGCACTGGAAGACGTGACTATTGCGAGCGCAGCAGGCCGCTGGATTGGCCAGACCGCCTGGCTGGGCCTGTGCAGGCGGGCAGGAGATGTGCTCCCAGCGGGGGCGGCCGCCTTGTCGCTAATTAGCCGCGGCGCGTAGAGGCGGCATTGTGGGGCGGCGTCGGTGTCGGCGTCGACGTCGCCGTTTTTGGCCACGTCCTGTGGGGGGAATGCCGCCATTACCGGCCACGGCGCGTCTTAATTACAGCCGTGGATGCCGCAGGAATCAATCAGGCGCGCCCAGCGCCGCGCACCTGCGAGACGTGGCGGCTGCAGCCTCGGCCTATAGGCTCTGTGCTAGCAGGAACTCGCTGCGTCACCCCGCAACGCCGCTGCTCCCCTGTCACCTCGCTGGGAGGCGACTCGCAATCGCCAGCAGTATAGAAAACCGTGTCCTTACAGGCCACAGGTGAACCTATACTTTTGGCTACCATAAAAACTTCTGCGTCCGGAGGCTTGGGGAGCTCCGTTTGCAACAACAACTGATGAGCAAAAAATTTATGACCACTGTCTTCCGCGAGGCTGAATTCCGAGTGGTGTCACATGACGCGGTAAGAAAAGTGTATGAACGGAGCAGCCATAAGTTGGGAATCATCTACCACGATACGGTCTGCAAGAGACTTTCACAAAGGTTGTTTGTTATAGCCCAGAGCCTGGGAACGGGCATCTGGAAATCGGCCGAGCAGTCATGAGCATCAATCGAAAATCGTTGAAAGACGGTAAAATAACGAAATTACAATTAAATCAATACCATTAGCTGCTCACAGGTGTTGATATACACCAATGTGTGCCCCGAACGATACTCGAACCCGGGATCTCCTGCTTGCGTGGCAGATGCTCTATCCATTCTTTTTTTTTTTTTTTTCGTTGTTGGACGTCACTTGACATCCGTTCAAGTTCGCTGTTGATCCTTTCACTCAGTTTTTTACAACAGAGGCCAACCAGCTCTCCGACCGAACACGCTGAGCTAAAGTGCCGTCATACATCTGAGCCACCGAGGGCACAGACGATAGTGCGACTGCAGGGATTTATCTCTGGCACGCTCCCCGTGAGACCCACATTCCCAACTTACAGTCCACACGCTACATTCGTTGTGCCCCTGCCCGTAAGAAGAGATGCTATCATCATATCGTTAAGGCTAACCGGCTGATGACGTTCTTCAGTGCGGATGCACACGAATTGCCTGAACTCTTACGGGACTCGGTGGATTGTCTGCCGCGAGTAATGGGAATAATGGCAGGGGCACTACGAATGTAGTGTGTGGACTATAAGTTGAGAATGTGGGTCTCACGGGGAGCGTGCCATAGGTAAATTCCTGCAGTCGCACTATCATCTGTGCCCTCGGTGTCTCAGATGGATAGAGCGTCTGCCATCTAAGCAGGAGATCCCGGGTTCGAGTCCCGGTTCAAATGGTTCAAATGGCTCTGAGCACTATCCGACTTAACTTCTGAGGTCATCAGTCGCCTAGAACTTAGAACTAATTAAACCTAACTAACCTAAGGACATCACACACATCCATGCCCGAGGCAGGATTCGAACCTGCGACCGTAGCGGTCGCTCGGTTCCAGACTGTAGCGCCTAGAACCGCATGGCCATTCCGGCCAGCTCGAGTCCCGGTCGGGACACACATTTTCAACAGTCCTCGTTGGTGTATATCAACAGCTAATGGTATTGATTTAATTGTAATTTCATTCTAGAGAGCTGCACGGTCACCAATGGCGTCTGTTCTTTCGGACATGTCCGAAAGAAGAGATGCCATCTTCATATCGGTAAAAAAACGAGTGGGCCATAAGGTTTTTAATTTTTCTTCAATATCCGTCTCAGCTGCGATAATAGTGATTTCATTTTGGTGACGTGTTTCGGACAATCACATCGATTATCAGACCACGACCTGCAAAAGACCTTTTGGTGTTAACAGAGGTAAAACTACAGTGTTCCTCCATGACTGGACATACAAGGTGAACGTTACGGAAAGTGTCACAAAAATTTTACTTCTGTGTAGCACATGTTTTTACATGCCTTAAATGTCTGTGTAATGATGCAGTTCCCAACCAAATACGCATTATTCTTCACCATTAACCGTTACCGAGATACAACATGATAATCCTAGCAGGAACATAACAAGTGAATCCTTTCCAATTGTACACAGCAAACTCAAGCGCTGCGCCACCCTAGGCATCTCGTAACCTAGATAGAGATCGCGAAATGCAACAGTCTCATACGAAATTGAAAAATAACATGCACTTTTAGTTTAAAAAGTAACTCTTAACAGCACAGACCTCCTTCGACGAAATTAGGCAGAATCTTAAGAAAACACCCTGTCAAAGTAATCTTACGACCGCCTACAAAGACGTGTGTTCTTCTCGGTTCGGCAAAGGACAAAATGGAACTGCGGAAGGCTCTAATCTATATTAAACCTTGTAACTGTGGCAAATCCTGCACTGATCAGCAACGTTCACAGTGCGTGAAAGATACGTTCATCATGATCGCCACTCTCGTCTTTCGCAGTCCAGTAAGTCAGTCACAGCCGAGCACTGGATCTCCGCAAGTCATTCCATGGACTACTCTGCCACGGAAATCTTGGCCTCGACGGGATCCTTCTGGGATTAAATTATTAAGGAATCCAGGTTGACTCTTACAGAGAAGTCCACAGCAACCAGCCACGTTTTACAATGCTATTTATTTATTTATTTAAATAGCGTCGTTACCGGATTCAAACCGAAAGATTGATCTTCAGACGGCTAGTTCACGCATTTGACATTAGCTTTCACTTTTTGTTCCCCAAACGATGAAATTTCGTTGGGTTGGTGGTGTCCTATAACCAAATCAAGATGTGAGACAATGTCTTTTAACTGTAACTGTGCCTCACAACGATTTTAGTTAATGTAAACAAATTATTCTAGTGGAGATGTTTCTGTTACTTACGTTGAATTGAACGCGCCATTACGTTCCAGTGCTGGCTGCCTGTGATCACGCAACAGATAAGACTGTATGACGCACCTTGTTTAAGTTTATTTATACACATAACCTGAAGCACTACTCATACACCAAGAAATTCCACCACATGGAAGTATATAAACAAAGATGGCGATATAGCAACCATAACAATGCCAAAGACTTCCACTCTCAGAGATATTTCGATATACATTCGTGACAGCAGGAATTTACAAATTACTGATGTTCCGCTACCTAATATTTGTATTAAACGAAACTGATTAAAATTAAGATAAACAAATAAAGCTGTCAGTTTGTTATAAAATGATACACTAGTCATAGTATGTAAGTATTGTGGTATACATGGGAACTATAAGTGATAAGGGATAGATGTACGTAAATAAATAGTGCAGCTGTGGACATTTTATGTAAATACTCTGGCATACATCGGAAACAACGTAGATGATTTGGAATAAGTATTACAACAGTGGACATTACAACTTTTTTAAAAGATGTACCTAGTTAAAGGTATTGTATGACGAGACAAGGAGATATATATTATTCACTATTTCATGTTGGGTTAGAGTTGCATGTTGTTATTGTTAAAAGGGAAGGGGAGTGAAATTTCTAAGAAAGGCTGCATTGGTTAATTCGGTTTTTTCATTGAGGAGAATTTGTGGCGATCTGCGTTTATGCACGTATATTTCAATCTCTTCAAGCAAATTCATAAAACTGCCTTTCTAATCATGGTGCACTAATCGTACGTGGTCCTCAGTGCTCTTTATTCCATGATTGTAAGTATTTGTGCGCATGGCAAATGTGGATTTTGATACGTTGTTCAAACGTATGGCATCTGTATCCTCTTTGAACTGAGTCTCAATGCTTCTCCCAGTTTGTCCTTTGTAATAGGAGGGGCATATTTGACAGCTGAGTTTCTATATGCCAGAATTTTTGTATGGGGAATTATTATTCTTTAAGTTGTGAATTGTCAGTTTTCGAAAAAGTGGCGTTAAGGAATCGATGGATATACGTTTATCACAATATCTTCTTAATCGTGATGGTGGATTTCAGCTGGATAAGACGTAGGGCCCAGAGATTTCTTTAATTTCTTCAGAAAGCAAACATTTTAAGACCAATTCCATGTCTAGAAACATTTAATTTTATCACTTGTGACACCTAAATTTTAACTCTGCAAGTGCGAATTCCGACAGAGAGCGAGCATGTAGCATCATATCACGCTTGCGCCAGCGCGCCATAGATGGAGCAGTATGTGAAGAGGGCGCACATCTCGACAGAGATCGCTTATGTAGCGGCTGCATTGACGCATGCAGCTCCACGCCAATTTTTGGTATAAAGGTAGAGGCGCGAACTAACAACCTCCAGTGCGAAACACTCACTTGAAAATGGCTGAATGGTTGTCAGCCATAATATCGCGGCGAGAATTGGACGTAATACGGCTGCAGTCTCATGGAATATTCTTTACTCCGGTAAAAGTTCTAGAATCAACTCTCCATTACTATTGTTACAATTAATTACAATCATTTACATTTCTTTTACACAATATGGCTTGCACAAAACTAAATATCTGTCAGTTACGATTGACATGAAATGAAATGAGCGTATGGCATCATGGGCCGGGAGGCCCCTATTGGGGGAAGTTCGGCCGCCAAGTGCAAGGCTTATTTCATTCGACACCACACAGGGCGACTTGCGCGCCGGCGATGAGGATGAAATGATGATGAGGACAACACAACACCCAGTCCCTAATCGGAGGAAATCTCCAACCCGGCCGGGAATCGAGTCCGGGCCCGCTTGCGTGGGAGGTGAGGACGTTCCACCCAGCTACGCAAGCGGACTACGATCAACAAAAGATTTTTAATTAAAATCTTCTGTAGGCCATCGTTTGAAAATGGACGCTACTGTCTGAAACGAGTAATTAAAATGAAATGACTGCTATCCCAAATCTGACAGATTATTTTAATAACTTAAGCTGCTTATTGGAATTTTATAAAAAGACGATAAGGTGCTCGATGCCCACGTGTCATCACAGACAGTGGCAGTTAGAGGCCTGCCCCTCTTTGTAAAGCAGGATATGTCGCAACTGTGGAATATTTGACGATAGAGTACAGTGCTGGTGCAGGTGCAAGTGTTTCGGAACACAAGGTTCAGAGCACGTTGTTTAAAGTCGGGTAACGCAGCAGACAACTTCGTGTTCCGATGCTGACTTCACGACATCGTTAATCATGATTGCAGTGGGCATGAGCTTGCCTAAATTGAACGGTACGTCCCTGAAAACGTGTCGCCTAGTCGGATGAATCGCGTTGCTTCTTGCACTAGTTCGATGGACTTGTCCTGATCAGCCATTATCCAGCCGAACGGCTGCGGGAAACTTGCACTCCGCCACGTACGTACGTTGGGGGCAGTATTATGGGAGACATTCACCTGGAGTCTCATGCCGTCTGCGGTAGTAACTGGATGCACCATGACATTTGTGGACAACGTGAGCACTATTGAAGATCAGCAACATCCCTTCATCCCTTCATATAAGGGAGAGGATAGGAACACAGCAGTCAGTCGTAGTCCCATTGGTTTTATTATTCTTGGATATCCAGGTTTTAGCTATAAATGGCCATCTTCAGTGCTAAAATACAATGAAATTACAGAACCAGAATTGATGTACATAAAACAATAAGTTAAGAACCCAAGTTAAGCTACCCAATAGAAATGATCCATTTTAGTCAACATACCAGTTGGGTAAGTTACAATCTAACAAACTCCCAGCAGTACCTGTTAACATGCGACTTAGCTGGTGTACAGGCACAAAGGAATTGGGGTTGTTGTTTGCAACTACAATGGTACAGGAGCCTCACTTTGCGTCATGTAGTGTTAGTAACAGCCTCTATATTCCGAAAACTAACTAATTCATTTTCTTTCCGATACAGTGGAGATAATTAACTGCTTCATACAGCTGTCTCCTACAGAATGTTTGCAATACATTCGAAATAAAAATTGAATCTTTTTTTGAAGATAGACTTGATAAAATATAGTTACATATCAACCGGAATTCGTCAAAAGCTAAAATAGTGATCCGCTATATAGCTGATTTAATAGAAATATAAAAGTGCATACAAATCTTTTTCTTAAAAAAAAGATCGAGTAACATCATAGTAATATACTGAATGTAAAGGTAACAAGGCTACTTTAATCAGCTATAATTAATAAAAACATATTAATGCCATGTAGCAAGGCAAATTTCGTAAGTAACGGATGGTGCACTGCTTGCAAAGAACGATATAATGCGTGGCCTTATACCGGTACTTAGCTAGTGAGGATAATAGCTGAATGATGTTTTACTTTTTTGACGGTATAACGGATATAGCGTTGGACAGTACCAGTGAAATAGAAGACAAATTGATCCACTCATTTCCAGAAATGTTTTAATTTTTATTTTGAATGTGATGTAACAATTTTGAGGGGGATTGTTGAATGATGCAATTAATGATCTTTTGCATAAGACTCGGCGGATCGCTTCACTACTAGCGAACTAATAAGCACACTGTAAATCGGCGTTTCTTGATGTATTTTGAAGGTGATATGCAAATAGACTTGCTGATTTTATTTAATGAAATATTGGTTTTAATCTACTATAACAGAAATAAACTGGGATAGTCAGAATTTGGAATAAACAGGGCATTGATTAATTGATTGACTGATTTTAACAGGAGAGCTAAAACAGCTTAGGTCTGACCCGCCACTGCCCCCACCGAAACTAGGTGTATTGTGCGGTATCGCTCCCTGTATATTTAGTAAAGCCAACCAGTGCCCTTAAATAGTGCTAGGAGTCCCTCTACCAGTTTTTTGTTAGACACAATTTCTTCAGGTCTAGTTGTCCCGAAGATTCTGTACCTTTTACTCTCCAATGCCATGCATCGGATTGTAGCATGATTCATCAACCCTAATCATTCGTCTGCATTCACTCACTAAACTGTGGCGTAGCTCTTCACACCCCTCAAGGATCGCGTTTTGAGTCCCTACACACAGTCACTTTGCCAGCTTAACAGATGGTAGCACTTTGGAACTCGCGAGTGATTCCTTCAGCTGATTTCATTCGTTCATTTACAATAACCATCCGCAAGCTATACGGCACATCAGATTGGCTTAGGCTTAGTTTAGCTGCGGTTGTTGTTTCTCATATCACTTCATAATCGCATCACCAACAGTTGAAATGAACAGCTTTGGAGAGGTTGAAATGTTCCTCATTGTTGTTGCGGTCTTCAGTCCAGAGACTGGTTTGACGCAGCTCTCCATGCTACCCTATCCTGTGCAAGCCTCTTCATCTCCCAGTACCTACTGCAGCCTACATCCTTCTGAATCTGTTTAGTGTATTCATCTCTTGGTCTCCCTCTACGATTTTTACCCTCCACACTGTCCTCCAATACTAAATTGGTAATCCTTGATGCCTCGGAACATGTCCTACCAACCGATCCCTTCTTCTAGTCGAGCTGTGCCACAAATTTCTCTTCTCTCTAATTCTATTCAATACTTCCTCATTAGTTATGTGATCTACCCATCTAATCTTCAGCTTTCTTCCACAGCACCACATTTCGATATCTTCTATTCTCTTCTTGTCCAAACTATTTATCGTCCACGCATCACTTCCACACATGGCTACACTCCATACAAATACTTTCAGAAACGACTTCCTGACACTTAAATCTATACTCAGTGTTAACAAATTTCACATCTTCAGAAACGCTTTCCTTGCCATTGCCAGTCTACATTTTATATCCTCTCTACTTAGGCCATCATCAGTTATTTTGCTCCCCAAATAGAAAAACTCATTTACTACTTTAAGTGTCTCATTTCCTAATCTAATTCCCTCAGCATCACCCGTCTTAATTCCATTACCTTCCATTACACTTGTTTTGCTTTTGTTGATGTTCATCTTTTATCCTCCTTTCAAGACACTGTCCATTCCGTTCAACTGCTCTTCCAGGTCCTTTGCTGTCTCTGGTAGAATTGCAATGTCATCGGCGAACCACAAAGTTTTTATTTCTTCTCCATGGATTTTAATTCCTACTCCGAATTTTTGTTTTGCTTCCTTTACTGCTTGGTCAATATACAGATTGAATAACATCGGGGATAGGCTACAATCGTGTGTCAGTCGCTTCCAGACCACTGCTTCCATTTCATGCCCCTCAACTCTTATAAATGCCATCTGGTTTCTGTACAAATTGTAAATAGCCTCTCGCTCTTTGTATTTTACCCCTGCCACCTTCATAATTTGAAAGAGAGTATTCCAGTCAACATTGTCGAAAGCTTTCTCTAAGTCTACAAATGCTAGAAACGTAGGTTTGCCTTTCCTTAATCTATTTTCTAAGGTAAGTCGTAGGGTCAGTATTGCCTTACGTGTTCCAACATTTCTACGGAATCCAAACTGATCTTCCCCGAGGTCGGCTTCTACCAGTTTTTCCATTCGTCTGTAAAGAATTCGTGTTAGTATTTTGCAGCTGTGGTTTATTAAACTGATAGTTCGGTAATTTTCACAAATGTCAACACGTGCTTTCTTTGGGATTGGAATTATTATATTCTTCTTGAAGTCTGAGGGTATTTAGCCTGTCTCATACATCTTGCTCACCAGATGGCAGAGTTTTGTCAGGACTGGCTCTCCCAAGGCTGTCAGTAGTTCTGATGGAATGTTGTCTACTCCCGGGGACTTGTTTCGACTTAGGTCTTTCAGTGCTCTGTCAAACTCTTCATGCTGTATCATATATCCCATTTCATCTTCATCTACACCCTCTCCCATTTCTATAAAATTGTTCTGAAGTACATCATCCTTGTTCCTCATGAATTTCTTATTCATGTGACATCCAGTCTCCTTCGATGTAACTGAGCTCTCCTGACCGATCCATTCTGCTGTTACTGCTCCTCTACCGACAGCACAATTCTCCCCGCCTCCTTCTATACTGGCGGGTCCGCTTCTCGTGACAGTCAGGGATCAGTTCCGAATTACATAGACGTGTCTGGATACTTTTGATACATAGCGTACGCAACTTTCAACTTCCGAATTTTCTGGGCATAGTTGATATGATTGTGGAATGAAGGTGCTGTAAGGGAATACAAAATGAGACTGGCAGATAGTGCAAAATGGCCAAACAGGAATGAGTCGAGGGCAAATGTAAGGATTCAGAAGTATATTTCACTAGGGGAAAGATACATATCGCCAACAGGGAAATTAAGGAGGCCTTTGGAGAAAAGAGAAGCAACTGAATGAATATCAAGAGCTCAGATGAAAAACCAGTCCTACGCAAAGAACGGAAAGCTGAAAAGTGGTAGGAGTATATAGAGGGTCTGTATAATGGAGATGAACTTGAAAGCAGAACTATAGGAAGGGCAGAAGACTTAGATGAGGAGGAGATGGGAGATACGATACTGCGACAAGAAATTTGACAGAGCTCTGGAAGATATTACTTAAACAAGACCCTGGGGGTTGATGATATTCCGTCAGAGTTATTGATAGCCTCGGGAGAGCCCGCCATGACTAAAATATTCCATCTGGTATGCAAGATGTGTGAGATAAGTGAAACACTCTTATACCTCAAGAAGAATGTAATAATTGCAATTCCAAAGAAAGCAGGTGCTGACAATTGTGAAAATTACCGAACTATCAGTTTAATAAGTCATGGTAGCAAAATACTAACATGAATACTTTACAGAAGAATGGAAAATCAAGCAGAAGTCGATCGCGGGGAAGACCAGTTTGGATTTCGAGGAAATGAAACAACACTCGAAGCGATGCTGCCTCCCACGAATTACTTTAGAGGATAGGTTACGAAAAGGTAAACCCACATTCATAGCCTTTGTAGATTTAGAAAAAGCTTTTAAAAATGTTGACTGAGGACCATCTTGGACATTTTGAAGGCAGCTGACATAATACACGGAGCGGGAGGCTATTTACAACATGTACAGATACCAGATGACGGTTATAAGAGCTGAGGGGCACGAAAGGGAACCAATGGTTGAGAAGGGTGTGAAAAAGGGTTATAGGCTATCATAGGCGTTACTGAATCTGTACACTGAGTAAGCAATATATAAAACCAAAAAAGAAGAATACGCAATGGGAATTAAAGTTTAGGGAAAGGAAATAACAACTTCGAGGTTTGCCAGTAACACTGTAATTCTCTCAGAGACAGCAAGGACTTGGAAAAGCAGATGAACGGAATGGACTGTGTCTCGAAAGAACACCAACAAAAGCAAGACAAGGATAATCGAATGTAGTCGAATTAAATCAGGTGATGTTGAGGGAATTAGATTAGGCAACGAGACACTTAAAGTAGTAGGTGACTTTTGCTATTTGGGCAGCAAAATAACTGATGATGGCCGAAGTAGACGATATAAAACGTAGACTGGCCGTGGCAAGGAAAGCGTTTCTAAAGAATAGAAATTTGTTAATGTCGGATACACATTTAAGTGTTAGGAAGTCTGTCGTGAAGGCATTTGTGTGGAGTGTAACCGTGTATGGAAGTGAAACACGGACCATGAACACGATGGACAATAACAGCATAGATGCTTTTGAAATGAGGTGCTACAGAAGAATGCTAAAGATTAGTTGTGTAGTCACGTTACTAATGAGGAGGTACTGAGCAGAGTTGTGTGACAAGAAATTTGTGGCAGAATTTGGATAAAAGAAGGAATCGGTTGATTGGACACATTCTGAAGCATCAAGAAATCACGAACATAGTGTTTGAGGGGAAAGCAGGGTGGGGATCGTAGAGGGAGGCCTAGAGATGAATACAGTAAGCAGATTCGGAAGAATGTAGGCTGCAATAGTTATTTGGAGCTGAAGAGGCTTTCACAGGATAGAGCAGCGTGGAGAGCTGCATCAAACCAGCCATTGGACTGAAAACAACAACAACAACAGGTGCAACTGCCGTATCAAAGCATTTGAAAATTGCCTCGAAACTTGTAATGACAAAATAAACATCTTTAAAAATTTTAGCTATCGAAATGTACCTGTTCAGCGTTAACGCCGATAGAGTGCAAAGGATTTCTTTATCAATGTGAAAAAAATTATGGAAAATGTGCCCATGTTGAGTACGACTGTCGGTATGTGACACTTCTGGTTTCACTTCTCCAGGCTCATGACCAGAAAGTTGATCCGGGGTGCTAGTCCAGTCACAGAATTTTATACATTAATTTATTTATGGCTTAATTATCTCGACCAGATCATGGCCCAAAGGCCTTCTCTTACATCGTATCATCAGATAGTAGGTGGATGTCAGCGTTTCATAATAGACCGAAATAAAAATCGGTATGAAGTTGTCTCCCACGTATCTCAGGCACTGAAATAACGTCTACATCTGCATGACTACTTTGCATTTCACAGTTAAGTGCTTCGCAGAGGGTCCATCGAACCTCCTTCACACTATTTCGCGAGCTCCGATTTCTCTTCATTTATTACGATGGTTATTTTTCCCTATGCAGGTGCTAGCCATCAAATTATTTTCGCATTTAGAGGAGACAGGAGGTGATTGAAATTTCATGAAAAGATCTCCCCACCGAGAAACACGTTCTTGTTTTAATGATTGCCACCCCAACTCGCATATCATATCCGGGACACTCTCACTCCTATTTTGCGATAGAGCAAAATGACCTACCCTTCTTTCAGCTTTTTCGATGTCTTCTACCATACCACGCACGAGCACTCCGGAAGATGGACAAGTATAACGTAGACAGTCTCTTTAGAAAGTATGTAGCATTTTCTACGGCTTCTGCCAATAGAAAGCAGTCTCTGGTTCGCCTTGCACACAATATTATCAGCGTGATCGTACCATCTTAAGATGTTCGAAGCTACAATTTCTAGATATTTATTATATTGACAGCCTTTAGACTTGTGCTATTTATCGTGTAACCGAAATTTAATGGATTCCTTTTAGTACTCGTCTGGATACCTCACATTTTCATTGTTTAGAGTCAGTTGTCACCTTTCGCGCCCTAAATGTGTCTTGTTTAAATCATTTTGGAATTGGTCTTGATAATCTGATGACTTTACTACGAGGGCGTACTGGAAAGTAATACCTGCGAATATTTTACGTGAAAAACCTTAAAGCTTTTAAATGAAACAAATTTTTTTAACGTTCTACCTCTTTATTCTTCACGTCTACTTATTTATTTCTCAACATAGTCAAGCTGGCGATGAACACATTTTCCCTAACAAGACACCAAATTGTTGATGAATTCACTGGAGAATGCCAGACTTCATTGACGGAGCCACAGTCTCCTCGAAGTCTTCGAAGATGTTTTTTAAGTTCTGGAAACAGATGGAAATCGGACGGGGCCAACTCGGGACTGTGTGGAGGACGATCAATAACAGTGAACCCAGGGCGATGGATTGTTGCAGATGTCGCAGCGCTCATGTGTAGTCTTTCATTCTCATGCTGAAGAAGAGAGAAAACGAGCTCTTCTAACTCGAAACTGGATTAAGTACGCTGTTCCTCATTTGCCAACATAGTTACTTTCCACACTGCCATGTCACACGCAACTGTTCGCAGTCGTCTAGCGGCAGAGGACTGCAAAAATGTAGACACGAAGAACAAAGAAACTTTTGTTTTGTTTAAAAAGCTTTAAGAGTTTCCACGCTAAATAATGCTAAGGCATTACTTTCTACCACGCTCTCGTAAATAATATCTAGACAGAATTGTCTCATAGTAAACAAGACAGGTTGTTTGCTTCAGTAGATTTTTGTATCACTCTCAGTTATCAAAACATCAAACAAAGAAGAAATTCAAAATTTCTTTCTCATAATTATGTAGTACATTATTAACTTCGTGAGTGCGCAACTATATCAGTGACTGTGGAAAGATATTTGAACAGTAAACTAGTATGGGGTGGCGATATCAGCGGGACATTCCATAGTCACATATAGTTAATTTAGAGAACCAACTGCATCCAGAAATTAATGACAAATCCGAGCGCGAAATTTTAACATTTATTTTATGTACAGATTGATTCTTGCATAGCAGATAACAGCAACCAGCCACTTTCTTGTAACTTTATTTATTTGCATAAATATCGCCGTTACCGGTTTCGAACCGACAGGTTCATCATCATACGGCCTGTTCTCGTTAAGGCACATTTTCCTTGCAGTTTACTTAGCTTTTGTCTTTTTATTCCCACATATGATGAAAATTCCTTGTCCTGGTGATGCCCTAGAACCAAAATATTACGCGAGAAATTGTCTGTTTAACTGTAATTGTGAATCATAACGAATTCAAACAATGTAAACACATTATTAAAGTGAAGATGTTTTAGTTACTTACGTCGAAAATTCCGTGCCATTACACTGCAGTGTAAACCGCTCGTGTTCATTCGGTAGTGAAGACTATAATAAGCACTTATATATATACTTAAGTGGCAAGGAAACTGGTATAGGCATGCGTATTCAAATACAGAGATATGTAAACAAGCAGAAGACGGCGATGCGGACGGCAACGTCTATAAAGACAACAAGTGTCTGGCTCAGTTGTTGGATCGATTACTGCTGCTACAATTGCAGGTTATCAAGATTTAAGTGAGTTTGAACGTGGTGTTACAGTAGGCGCAAGAGCGATGGGACACAGCACCTCCGAGACAGCGATGAAGTGGGGATTTTCCCATACTCCCATTTCACGAGTGTACTGTGAATAACAGGAATACAGTAAAACATGATATCTCTAACATCGCTGCACCTGTAAAAAGATCCTTCAAGAACGGGACCAACGAGAACTGAAGAGAATCGACCAATGTGACAGAAGTGCAACCCTTCCGCAAACTGATGCAGATTTCAAAGCCCGAATCACCATCGATATGGGCTTTCGGAGCCGAAAACCCACTCGTGTATTCTTGATGACTGCACGACGCAAAGTTTTACGCCTCGTCTGGGCCCACCAGCACCGACATCGGACTGTTGATGACTGGAAACACGTCGCCTGCTCGGACGAGTCTCGTTTGAAATTGTATCGAACGGATGGACGAGTACGGGTTGTAGATAACCTCATGAATCCATGGACCCTGCATGTCAGCAGGGGACTGTTCAAGTTTGTGGAGGCTATGTGATAGTGTGGAGCATGTGCAAATGGAGTGATGTGGAATCTCTGATACGTTTAGTTACGACTCTGACAGGTAATACGTACGTAAGCATCCTGTCTGACCACCGGCATCCATTCATGTCCATTTTGCGTTCCAACAAACTTGACAATTCCAACAGCACAATGCGCCACCCCACACGCCCAAAATTGCTGCAGAGTGGTTCCAGAAAAACACTTCTGAGTTTAAACACTGCCACTGGCCACCAAACTCCCCAGACATGAATTTTTATCGAGCTTCTCCGGGGTGCTTTGCGATGTCCTGTTCAGAATATATATATGAACAGTTACAAGGACAGTGTTACAATGGAAGAGCAGCTTCTCACACGCCACACATTTCTGTAGTCACTGCTAAGTAACGCTTGAAGTAGCGTAAACAGGACGCCACTGGACAGCAGCTGACTGGAAGCCAGTCTAATGAACACTGTGGCAAACCGATGGGAGGGTTTGGGTTCGGTGAATGTCAGGAGAATGTTACCTCCCAACACGTGTAGTGCCAACAGTGAAGTATGGATAAGGTGGTGTTACGGTGTGGTGGTCTTTTTCTTGGTTAGGACGTGGTTCCCTTATAGCGTTTAAGAAAACACAAAATGGGGAAGGATATGAACACATTTTACAGCACTATGTACTGCGTACAGTAGAGGAACAGTTCGGAGATAATGATTGTTCGTATCTGCATGACAACGCATCCAATCATAAAACAGAATCTGTGATGCAATGTCTTCTGTACAATAGCATTCCTGCAATGGACTGGCCTGCCGATAGCCCCGACCTGAACACAATGGAACAGCTTATAATCACTTAGAAAGATGATTCGTCCCAGACCCCAGCGTCCAATATCACTGCCTTCTCTGGTTTCGGCTTTTGAGGAAAGATGGACTGCCATCTCTCCATAGACATTTAGACCCCTTACTGAAAGTGTCCGCTGCAAAGATCAAGCCGTCATAAATACGAAGGAGGGACACACCACATATTAATGTCTACTATTACGTGTCTGGATACTTTCGATCATTAACAATATCTGACTATATTTCTTTTGCCTGTTCCACACCTAATGTCTTTTTTTTGTTTCTCGTGGTTTGTACTTAACCGACTACTGATTGCTAGATGTATTTTATATTCATGTTGAACAAGTGAAGTATCTTTGTTGCTTACATCAGTGTGATTAGATTTATGAGGCTGTGGCTCTCTTTGTTGTTATCACTGAAGACTTCAGAATGTATTTATTTCAGTCTGAATAAGGCTCTCATTTGGGTAGTGTTATAATCTTTCCACTTACGCTTAATTTATAATGGTACCTTTAATCCTGTTAGTTGTGATCACTCAAAAATCCGGAGTTAACTACGTCCCAGTGTACAAGAACCTGACAGCCTTACGGGAGAAAATACTAATCAACACAGCGAGTCAAGTTTCTTACATTAACGCCATTTACAGACGAAAAAATAAAGAAAGCTAGTCTCCGAAACTGGTCTAACCGAGCAAATGAAGCCATACAGTGGCTGAAGCTTTATTATTAAAAAACGAGTAATAATACAATTAGTGTGTTCAAGAAATCAGAAGAGCTTTGGGAAGTTCACCTTATGGCAACGTTTATGGGGGACATTACTTATACAACCTATAAAAATATTCCCTTGTTTCGTTTTAAATGATGCAAATTTGGAATGCAAAATGGTTCAAATGGCTCTGAGCACTATGGGACTTAACATCTATGGTCATCAGTCCCCTAGAACTTATAACTACTTAAACCTAACTAACCTAAGGACATCACACACATCCATGCCCCAGGCAGGATTCGAACCTGCGACCGTAGCAGTCGTGCGGTTCCGGACTGCGAGCCTAGAACCGCTAGATCACCTTGGAATGCAGCTGCAACATTGTCATTAGAACTAAAACAGATCATGGTAACTGTCTAAGCAACCTAATCCTCTCATAATGTGCTTTGCGGTACCCAAGATACACCAAAATTAGTTTCAACGTATTGTGGATGAAATACCAGCCCATCGCCTTAGCGCTGAACCACCTGCTACCGAGTACCCAGGGCAGTGACGTCATCAAGCGCAGCCGGCTGTGATGTTTTATTCCCACAGGCCAGGCCTCGCAAAGGCTGTCGTCCCAGTCAAGAGTTTGCTTTACACAGAGCTTTCTGAGCCCCGAGATGGTGCGAGAGGACAATTTATATTAATGACAACGCGGATCCCCCCTGGACTCTCCGCTTCTCGAGACGATGTACACACAGCAGCAAAAAGTAAAGAAAGTACTTGCACGTGATACGTAAATTCGTATCAGTGCGATGTAGCCCCAATTCTCGACTTCATTATGACTTGCATTAGTCTTAGCAGGGATATGAATAAGAATCAAGCAAACTCACCTGGAATTTTAGAATTTTAACACACACACAGGGAGAGAGAGAGAGAGAGAGAGAGAGAGAGAGAGAGAGAGAGAGAGAAGATTAATGAATGTAGCAATTCTCTGTAGTATATAGTAACTCTTAAATCACAAGTATGATTGAGAACATATTCACTATAAGCGGTAAGTTGTCACCTACAAGTTTACGGAATACAATAATAGATTAAGATACTGATGATGCAACTACGAAACCTTATTTTGCAACATGTCTGCTTAGCTGTTGCTCCACCATTTGCATGTGGAATTGCAGTAATACATTCGGGTATGGATTCTAAACGTATATCATGTGTGGCCCGAGGCAGATCGTGTCTACTAACAGATCAACCTATTACAGCGGACTGTGAAGAACAAAAAAGGATGGCAGATAGTTTAACGGCCCGTCGATGTCGATAACAGTAAGTATGCAGAAGTTCAAACTCAAAAAGATGGGCTACAATAGTACTAAGTGTCAGATCGCGGGTTACACACATGTATCTCTCCATCTTTTGTGTATCTGACTGTGCGGTGTTAACTAACTGTATGATTCAGAGATTTATTTTGTTTTAACTTTGTGGCCAGTTGCTCTTCTGACGTCACATGAGGGAATTTCTGTGCGCCACATGTCTTTCGAGTGTGTAAACTTGGTGTTGTGTGTTATCGTATTTTTTGAAGCATTGGTTTGGGACTAGTCCAACATTTGCCTAAATTGGCGTGAAAAACCGGCTCAAAACCACACTCAGGCTGATTGGTGGACTAGATTAGTGACTGTTAATCTGCCATGCGTATTTGATCCACATCTGGCTCACCTGATAAATTTATTTTCCAAATAGTTAATGTAAACGTCCGCTGAAAGGCCCACAAGACTGCTTCCCATTGCTCGACCATCAAGCAGCTTATAAATTTTGTTGTTGAATTGGAAACAGATATGTGACAGAATTGGCTCTAAGATCTCTATGAGTTCACGTATCTCTGCCTAGCAAACGTGTTTGTTTTTTAACATATTGCACTTAATTATTTCACTATGTGTGAACAGTGCCAGTAACCATTAAGAGATAACCTGATTTATTACAAAATGTATGTTGATGACACAGTCATCCTGTTCAGTGGTACAGTAGATGAAATAAAATGTTTTGTAAATGCCATTAGTATCATACAGTAGAATGTCAAATTCACTGTTGTTCATCAGACAGATGATCTACAAATAAAAAGAGTTAAATCAAGAGCATTCTTTTGAAATTCATAGAAAACCCACCATTACAGATATAATTATAAATAAATCTTGATGCTACACTTCACAGCACAAACTGCTTTATATCAGATCCAAGTTAAAATGTGTACATAAGCTTCTCCTTAGTTCAACCACCAAGGAGAAAGAAATCAATATTATCAAAACTGAGGCTAAAAGTAATGGCTGTAAATCACAAATAATTGAATTCCTATACAATAAAATTACAGATGTAGAATTACCTGCAGTAAATTTACAACCAGCAGCAGAAAAGGAAATATTTCATGCATTCCCTTCAAAGGCATAATCTTATACCAAGTTGCACATATTTTCTGAAACAGGAGTTCGAAAAAGTATATGAACCAACAATACTGTGCAACAAAACATAATACACATCACAAAAATCACCATTCTAGGCTGTGAAAAATCGGAAATTTACAATATTGCTTTTGGAAACTGCCCCAGCATTCATCTTGGGCAGATCAGCAGATTTAATGTAAGATACATTAAACACAGAGATGTCTTTAGACCAAACAAAATTAAGTATATCAACAATAGCCACTCACATGGATCAACACAGACACTCTGGTGCTAATATTAAACTTACAGATACTGCATACCACTAACAAGGAAAAGAAAATTGACCTCTTAGAAAAACTAGAAACATATACTCATATATTATTTTATTCATAGCTGTAATTTTCAGGCGAAATTTCAGTCATCAGTTGCAAATAAATTTTATTATCTTTTACCAGTTTTGACAAATTAAATTGTCATCTTCAGCAGTCTACAAAATTGGGGGTATTATAGATCCTTAGACATTGGCTATACATTTATATGAAGTATAAAAAGTATATTACAAAACTTACTTAGTTTAACAGAGAGTCAATATCTTCTTCATAGAAGGATAATACTGTGGTATGTCCAGAAATTTACATCTTGTATGAGTTTTAAACATCATTTGACAATTTACCATAACAGAATCACATCTATATAATAGTTGCACTAGCAGCAAGGACATATATAAAAGCATATACTAAAAATAATTAATGTATATACACTCCTGGAAACTGAAATAAGAACACCGTGAATTCATTGTCCCAGGAAGGGGAAACTTTATTCACACATTCCTGGGGTCAGATACATCACATGATCACACTGACAGAACCACAGGCACATAGACACAGGCAACAGAGCATGCACAATGTCGGCACTAGTACAGTGTATATCCACCTTTCGCAGCAATGCAGGCTGCTATTCTCCCATGGAGACGATCGTAGAGATGCTGGATGTAGTCCTGTGGAACGGCTTGCCATGTCATTTCCACCTGGCGCCTCAGTTGGACCAGCGTTCGTGCTGGACGTGCAGACCGCGTGAGACGACGCTTCATCCAGTCCCAAACATGCTCAATGGGGGACAGATCAGGAGATCTTGCTGGCCAGGGTAGTTGACTTACACCTTCTAGAGCACGTTGGGTGGCACGGGATACATGCGGACGTGCATTGTCCTGTTGGAACAGCAAGTTCCCTTGCCGGTCTAGGAATGGTAGAACGATGGGTTCGATG
This sequence comes from Schistocerca cancellata, assembly GCF_023864275.1. Lineage (NCBI taxonomy): Eukaryota > Metazoa > Arthropoda > Insecta > Orthoptera > Acrididae > Schistocerca > Schistocerca cancellata. The sequence goes on along the minus strand of NC_064627.1, from coordinate 918,208,206 downwards.
ACGGTTTGGATGTACCGTGCACTATTCAGTGTCCCCTCGACGATCACCAGTGGTGTACGGCCAGTGTAGGAGATCGCTCCCCACACCATGATGCCGGGTGTTGGCCCTGTGTGCCTCGGTCATATGCAGTCCTGATTGTGGCGCTCACCTGCACGGCGCCAAACACGCACACGACCATCATTGGCACCAAGGCAGAAGCGACTCTCATCGCTGAAGACGACACGTCTCCATTCGTCCCTCCATTCACGCCTGTCGCGACACCACTGGAGGCGGGCTGCACGATGTTGGGGCGTGAGCGGAAGACGGCCTAACGGTGTGCGGGACCGTAGCCCAGCTTCATGGAGACGGTTGCGAATGGTCCTCGCCGATACCCCAGGAGCAACAGTGTCCCTAATTTGCTGGGAAGTGGCGGTGCGGTCCCCTACGGCACTGCGTAGGATCCTACGGTCTTGGCGTGCATCCGTTCGTCGCTGCGGTCCGGTCCCAGGTCGACGGGCACGTGCACCTTCCGCCGACCACTGGCGACAACATCGATGTACTGTGGAGACCTCACGCCCCACGTGTTGAGCAATTTGGCGGTACGTCCACCCGGCCTCCCGGATGCCCACTATACGCCCTCGCTCAAAGTCCGTCAACAGCACATACGGTTCACGTCCACGCTGTCGCGGCATGCTACCAGTGTTAAAGACTGCGATGGAGCTCCGTATGCCACGGCAAACTGGCTGACACTGACGGCGGCGGTGCACAAATGCTGCGCAGCTAGCGCCATTCGACGGCCAACACCGCGGTTCCTGGTGTGTCCGCTGTGCCGTGCGTGTGATCATTGCTTGTACAGCCCTCTCGCAGTGTCCGGAGCAAGAATGGTGGGTCTGACACACCGGTGTCAATGTGTTCTTTTTTCCATTTCCAGGAGTGTATAAAGAAGTTATATATATCTTACACTAGGAAAGAACATGATACACGATACTAAGGTATGAAAGAGATGGGCTAATTTTCATATTTTATAAGAGATCATCATCCAACAAATCTTTTAAATTTAGGAGACAGTGTTTATATATAATTGAAATTCTTCTAAAAGGCTCATTTTGTAGCCTTTGTCAATTAAATAAAATTTGCATATGAAGTACAAATTAAACATATTGAATTGAATTTTCTGGACCTAAAACTATGTAAAGTAGATGATGAAATTGACTTTGATATTTACAGGAAATCTACTACAACAAATAATATCATTCATGCCTCTTGTTGTCATCTCTTCAAGCACAAATTGGCATTCTTTCACACTATGATCAACCATATCAGTGAGGTGCCCATAAACATGACATCACTATGTCCTTTACCAACAATGATGCCACCAAGTTGCTTTTTATATATAATGAGAAACTTCAAACTGACAAATTTCTCAGTTCTGGAGTATATAAAATATGATGTAATATATGTCCAAGTTTTTATATTGGGTACACAGGGAGGGCATTTAAGACCCACTTCTGTGAATAATCACTCAACAAAGAAGGCCAGAATTCATATAAGTCAAGTTTTGAAGAACACTTCAAAATAGAGAAACACACATTTCCTCCTCCATCCATTTTTAAAATGGAAATGTTACAAATAATTGTCAAGAGCTACAAAATGAACCTTTTATTAAGAATTTTAAATTTGTAAACATTTTCACCTAAATTCAAAATATTTGTTGAATGATCAACCTGGAGTAAAAAACAGACAGTAGTTTCATTGCATATCATCTCTTATAAAATGCGAAAATTAGCCCATCCCTTTAACATATTAGAATTATCTGACATGTTTTTTCAAATGTATTATATAAAACTTTTTATGTCCCTTGGTTATATTTTTATAAATTCTTTTATGTATGTTTCTTGCTGCTACCACAACAGATACATATGTTTGATTCAGTTATTGTGCTCATACAACATATGATATATCATTGCTCAATAGGAAACAAATTATTTCTTTATATCTTTGCTCAATGGATACTCATTCCATTGTAAACAAAATATCGAATTTCAAGGCATGTGTGAAGCAATTAAGAATGTTATGAAGAGTACCACAGTGATTCGTCTGCAATATAAACACTGTTTGCAATGCACCAGCATACACATTGTTATGGAACACCATAAGGATCATAACAAAATAAATCTCTGCCTACTGGAGCATACGTAAGTGTACACAACCGTTTCGTCCTATACCTAAATAAATGCAGGCACATTAACATGTTTTTATTAATGAAATAGCATATAAAGTAACTCAAAATATTGAAATATCCGTGTGCAGTGCAGGAGCAGATCACATGCTACTGATCAAAATATAAGTGCAATACTGTAAATGTTATCCATCTGAAGGTTGTCATGGAACCAAAAAACTGTTTATGAAATTGAAATGAGGCATTTAAAAGTACTTGTTTCTATTTGAATTGTTCAAGAACAAACATTAATAGCTGTGGAGTTTCTAAGATCCAGTACAGATAAAATAAATTTATTATTATTATTTTGCTGTGCCATTTTTCAAATAAGAATTATTAATGGGAAGAATGTTGTTAAGTAGTTGTAGTAGTAGTACCTTTATTCATCTATAGATTTCTTTTTGCAAGGATATAGGACATGTCAAAATATTTACAAGCTTAGATCAATTTGAAATAAGCTAATTTGTATACACATATATTTACAGAATACTAGTTAGAGACAATCATTAGATTTACTCCTGGTATACAACACTTTTCTAACAAACGACTTATTAAATAATGTAATGCCACACTGTTCACTCATATCTCACTATCAGTCGTTGTACAAACATTGTTTCATAACACTCCGCTTCCCTCACACACACACACACACACACACCATATATATATATCTGTGTGTGTGTGTGTGTGTGTGTGTGTGTGTGTGTGTGTGTGAGAGAGAGAGAGAGAGAGAGAGAGAGAGAGAGAGAGAGAGAGAGAGAGAGAGACGCTACAGATCTTTATTTATGGAAATATACAGTACAATCAGCAACAAATTTTACATATTCACATACACCTTTACCTTTAACCCAAATAAATACAGACCCATTCTGATTAATTTTCCTTTTGCTACAAGTATACAAGACAAGTGGAGAGGTTGAGTCATAAGCTGATTTACCAGAATCTTTATTACCAATTTCAAACATATGATAGGTACGACAGGCAATTACATCTCTATCATTAAAACTTTCAAGACCAGGTACACTAGGAGTTCCACTACCACCTCTTACTGTGGCAACAGTGAACCATCCATTTCCATGTGAAAAAGTGTCATTTATATCCAAGCTAAAATTAAGAGAACATCCCAGAAATACACAGGGTCCATCAACGAGGGCGTTGGCTGCAACACTCTTCACAGGAATGCGATTCTTCTTGTCTCCCAATGCTGTTGTAAGTTCAATGTGTTCTATGGTATATATATATATATATCTGTTGACTCATTTGAGCTGCCTTGTTATAATATATTATTGTAAAGAAAAGTTATTTAAAAATAATATCATGCTCCAACAATTGCAAGCTGCAGCCCTACTCTGCACTCCATAATGTACATTATTACTTATCTTCTTATTAATAACTCATTATTGTTGTCATTATTACACTGAGACCATTTGTTCAGAAGTCTTTCTTTCGCATTTTGCTCCTCTGATGTCTACTAAGTCTAGCTGAAAACTGCTCATATTTCTTTCCATTTCTCTGGTTTCCTTACAACTTTCAAACGCTGGCAGTGTTCAGTCCTTTATAGAACTTTAGCTTAAATGTCTTCCTCAAGATAATTGTATCACGAAAATTTTCCACCTGGAGATTAGAAACTTTTGGCATGGAAGTGTCATGATAATACTGTTATTTCGAAATCTTTATGTGCTTAGATTACTTTATTCTGTGTTTAATACAGTGCTTAATGTTGTCTCCTGCATACTCATACCGTTGATCATTGCTGATTCTTCCGCCTTTGAGACAGTTCCTTACATCAAGCACAAGAGAGTCCCTAATGCACTATCCATTTCTCTGTTTATTTTGGCAAGGCTGCTGGTAAAACGAAAGTAACACATTGCATTGTAAGTTTCAGTGGCTATAGTGATGATTTTGTTCAAATTTAAAGCAGTAGCCAGAAATGTATCCAAAACCTTTTGGCCTCAAGTTCTTTATTTCACTGCAATCACAAGTATCTGTTTTCTTCCAAACAAAACATATGAGCTTTGTGGTGCTTGAGTTCATCTGTTTCTGGTTGACAAAAATAATTTGAATCGATGTGGAACCCAAGAAAGGTAAATATAATATTCTGCTGCTGCTATTAAGATCCAATTTGAATGTGACTCCTTCCCATCCCACCATTGGAAATGTCTCCTGGATTGTATGTCTGAAGGAAGAAGATATGGAGGCGCTTCTGCATTCCTAACCCTATTCCATGTTACATTACTTTACCACTTTGGAATTCACATCAGCCGAAAATCTGTACGCATTTAACTAGGAGCCATACATACATGGTGATCTCTTAAAAAATGGGAAGTACTACACTCCATTGAAAGTACTAAGAACAATTTAACGCTGCTCTGTGTGCTCTAATAGAACCACATCCTTCACATAATCGTTTTTAAGCTTGTTTGCAGTTTTAGGAATGAACTGACACCACCATAATAACCGTAAACGTCAATGTAGATGACATTAGTCTACTCGAAAACACATCCATCATATCACTGTGTTTAAGCTTGTCTGCTATTCGATGAATAAATGAACACCAATATCGTAACTGAAAACATCAATGAAAATAGCTTCAGCCTACTCGATAACCCTGTGTAAGACATTAATTCGGAAAGTATATCCATAGTGGAGAATTTTCTTTCCTGTTTTTGATTTAATATGAGGCTTTGTTTTGTGCCAAAAATTGTAATGTTGTACTGTTTCCGAAGTTACGTCATACAAGCATGTTAATGTAAGAGTTAATACAATTATACAGTTGTCACATCGTTCTTTAGTGTGCTCATTGTATGACACTTAGCCACTAATTTTTATTTTTATTTGAGAAAGTTGGTAGGTTGCTTGTTTCGAAGTGCCTTCAAGCTTGTGTTCATGTTTACTTCATCCTTCATTGTCGTTCTCTGATAAATAATAAAATATTTCTAAGGACTCTTTATATCAAATATGCCTAGACGTTAACGCTGCTACAAAGTCTTATAATTCTGGAGCGGGAATACGCGTTTACAGCAAGAGAAACAGTGTATGCAGAGCTCCGCTGCCTTGCGAGGCGCTGCTCCACTATCATTTGTCATCACGTGACCGGTAGTCGAGGAGCATGATTGGTTTCCGGCCGGCACCGCCGCTGTCGGAAATGTTAGCGCGCGAAAAGCGTTCGTGGCGAGCGTGACCCTCGGCTGGCGATTCCGGCGCTGCAAAATAAATGACCGGCTGGCGAGGGTTTGTCTTTCCCTCGGCGCTCCTTGGCACGCGACGCGCAACTCATTACGGGCCGCCCCCGCGTAATGGAGATGTGTCGCGCAGATAATGCTATCGCCTCGCCGCCATCTTGATTGCTGCTTCGACACTGTTTCGCCCTAAGGTTGGCTGGAGTGAACAACTTCTTGCTTACTAATGAAGCGCGGGGCTCTGTCGAGCACTTCCTACCTTTTCCGATAACCTGGAATGGGCATGCAGTACAAGGTACAGACGCCACTGCAATGAAAATTAAGGGTATCTGCCTCACTCATTACTGGTTATCCAGTAAAACGTTTACTTTAGTAAACATAATGACACTGTTTTTTCGTAACTGAACTGAAAACACCGGTTAACCGAATCTCAAATGCTACAAATAATGTAGACATCATCTACATCTACACGATTACTCTTTAGTCCAAAATTAAGTGCCTGGCTGAGGGTTCGTTTCAAGTTTTTTCTCTACCGTTCCACTGTCTAACAGCGCGCAGGAAAAGCGAACACTTAAAACTTTTTGCGCGAGCTCAGATTTCTGTTATTTTATTACGTTGTTCTTTTCTCCCTGTCTAGGTGAGTGCTAACAAAATATTTTCACACTCTGAAGTGAAAGTTTGTGATTGAAATATCACAAGATGATCCAGTTGCAAGGAAAAACGCCTTTATTTTAGTGATTGCCACCTCAATTCGTGTGTCATGTCCGTGGCACTTTGTCCCCTATTTCGGCAGCTGTTCTTCTGTGTACTTTTTCAAAGTCCTCCGTCAGTCTTATCTGATGCGGATTCCACGCCACACAGCAACAACGCAGAAAAGGGCGTCAAACGTAGGGTAAGCACTATCTTTGGTGTATCTGTTGCGTTTTTTAAGTGTTCTGCCAATAAATCGCAGTCTTTGATTTGCTTTGCCCACAACGTTATCTATATGATCGCTTCAGTTTAAGTTATTCGTGAGTGTAACTAAAATATGGCGGATGCCTTTAGTATTCACGTGGCTGACTTCACACTCTTCGAGTAAATTGCCACTTTTCTCACGTTGCAGATATCTTGTGTCAATCACTTTGCAATTAGTTTGGATCATATGATGACTTTAGAAGAAGCTAAATGACAGCATCGTCTGCAAATAATCTGAGGGCTGCCCAGATTTTCTCCTAAACCGTTTATGTAGATCAGGAAAAACAGGGGAACTGTAGCTCTTCCTTGAGGCAATGCCGAATAGCACTTTTGTTTTATTTGATGATTTTATGTCGATTGCTATGTACTGTGACCCTTGTGAGAGGAAATCCTTTGTTATTACATCTGCAGTGAACTTATAGGTCAGATCACTATGAATAACTTACTACGAACTGAATTATTCACTTAATTGTCTCAATGAGCACATCTGAACTGCCAGATGTATTCTCCTTCCTTCACAAATAATAATGGGGACAAGATGCACAAGAACGGAATTTTTGATTGATAATACTCAAGTTAGATTTAAACTTACGATAAGCACAGGATCTGGACTGCAGTCGACGTTAATGAACAAAGTAAGAGCATATGGACTATCAGACCAATTGTGTGATTGGACTGAAGAGTTACTAGATAACAGAACGCAGCATGTCATTCTCAATGGAGAGAAGTCTTCCGAAGTAAGAGTGATTTCAGGTGTGCCGCAGGGGAGTGTCGTAGGACCGTTGCTATTCACAATATATATGAATGACCTTGTGGATGACATCGGAAGTTCACTGAGGCATTTGCGGATGATGCTGTGGTATATCGAGAGGTTGTAACAATGCAAAAACGTACTGAAATGCAGGAGGATCTGCAGCGAATTGACACATGGTGCAGGTAATGCTATTGAATCTCAATGTAGACAAGTGTAACGTGCTGCGAATACATAGAAGGAAAGAGCCTTTATCATTCAGCTACAATATAGCAGGTCAGCAACTGGAAGCAGTTAATGCCATAAATTATCTGGGAGTACGCATTAGGAGTGATTTAAAATGGAATGATCATATAAAGTTGATCGTCGGTAAAGCAGATGCCAGACTGAGATTCATTGGAAGAATCCTAAGGAAATGCAGTCCGAAAACAATGGAAGTAGGTTACAGTACACTTATTCGCCCACTGCTTGAGTATTGCTCAGCAGTGTGGGATCAGTACCAGATTGGGTTGATAGAAGAGATAGACAAGATCCAACGGAGAGCAGCGCGCTTCGTTACAGGATCATTTAGTAATCGCGAGAGCGTTACGGAGATGATAGATAAACTCCAGTGGAAGACTCTGCAGGAGAGACGCTCAGTAGCTCGGTACGGGCTTTTGTTGAAGTTTGGAGAACATACCTTCACCGAGGAGTCAAGCAGTATATTGCTCCCTCCTACGTATATCTCGCGAAGAGACCATGTGGATAAAATCAGAGAGATTAGAGCCCACACAGAGGCATACCGACAATCCTTCTTTCCACGAACAATACGAGACTGGAATAGAGAGGAGAACCGATAGAGGTTATCATGGTACCCTCCACCACACACCGTCAGGTTGCTTGCGGAGTATGGTTTTAGATGTAGATGTAAAGGTCTTTACATGGATAGTCAGGCAGCAGTTAGAGTTGACGGTAAATTGAGTTCATGGTTCAGAGTAGTTTCAGGGGTAAGACAAGGCTGCAACCTGTCTCCACTGTTGTTCATATTATTTTTGGATCATATGTTGAAAACATTAGACTGGCTGGGTGAGATTAAAATATGTGAACACAAAATAAGCAGTCTTGCATATGCGGATGACTTAGTTGTGATGGCAGATTCGATTGAAAGTTTGCAAAGTAATATTTCAGAGCTAGATCAGAAATGTAAGGACTATGGTATGAAGATTAGCATCTCCAAAACGAAGGTAATGTCAGTGGGAAAGAAATATAAAGGGATTGAGTGCCAAATAGGAGGAACAAAGTTAGAACAGGTGGACGGTTTCAAGTACTTAGGATGCATATTCTCACAGGATGGCAACATAGTGAAAGAACTGGAAGCGAGGTGTAGCAAAGCTAATGCAGTGAGCGCTCAGCTACGATCTACTCTCTTCTGCAAGAAGGAAGTCAGTACCAAGACTAAGTTATCTGTGCACCGTTCAATCTTTCGACCAACTTTGTTGTATGGGAGCGAAAGCTGGATGGATTCAGGTTAACTTATCAACAAGGTTGAGGTTACGGATATGAAAGTAGCTAGGATGATTGCAGGTACTAGTAGATGGGAACAATGGCAGGAGGGTGTCCACAATGAGGAAATCAAAGAAAAACTGGGAATGAACTCTATAGATGTAGCAGTCAGGGCGAACAGGCTTAGATGGTGGGGTCATGTTACACGCATGGGAGAAGCAAGGTTACCCAAGAGACTCATGGATTCAGCAGTAGAGGGTAGGAGGAGTCGGGGTAGACCAAGGAGAAGATACCTGGATTCTGCTAAGAATGATTTTGAAGTAATAGGCTTAACATCAGAAGAGGCACCAATGTTAGCACTGAATAGGGGATCATGGTGGAACTGTATAAGGGGGACTATGCTCCAGACTGAACGCTGAAAGGCGTAATCAGTCTTGATGATGATGATGATGATGATGTATATAGCATTTGTGGCCTCTAGGCCGGGAATGCGCTGTAAACAATTGCGCGTCTAGCCAATCAGCGCTCGGTCTGTTTCCGCATTCCGTACTGTATAAACTTCCGTCATATTTGAGCGTTCTGTCGTGTTTTACGTATGCGAAAGTACGATTGACTGATTTCTGTGGTATTCTGTATGTTTTCTAATAATGGCTGAAACATCTAGAAGGTGCCAAGTGCTTCACAAACAGGCAAGAGACCTTATCTTTTTTTAAGTGTACTCGTTCTTCAAACGCGAGACAGATTTTCAAGGTGCAGGAATGTAACGTAGCTGCTGCGGAGTAAGTCAGAGGCCATTAACGCTGTCGCCGACAATAAGTGCGAGGCAGTGTGGTATCAGTGACGGTAGAGGGGCGGTCGGGTGGTGGGGGTTGGGGCAGAGAGGGGAGCGTAACTCATGTTAGTGCTACAATGAAAGGTGTAAACATCCTGAGATTTCCAGAAAAATAGCTCTGAGTCGAGCTATCACGCCTGTGGCCATCGATATCAGAGAGGTTTGCAGCGAGAACGCCGTGGCGCTGGTAATCGTGGACCGACGCAGAAGTCGAACAACGTTGACCGGTGCGCATTCTCACAAGGAGGCCCTCGAGTCCGAGGTCGCAAGAGGCCAATGATCTGTACAGCGTTCGTAGCCCCACATACTGTCTACCATTCAATCACAATACTGACTGCTACTGGCAACAGGGGGCGCTAGTGGAGGTGTATTCAGTGGTGATCACAGCATGAGGCTAAGAAGCTTAGCTGAACTGCTTAGTTGACGATTAACCCACAAAACAGAGCAATGGCAACGAAAATCAAGCAAACACTGCATTAGATCTACAACAACAGTTGCCGAAGTTGACATTTCGTCAGAAAGGAACCCAAGGAGTTTCGCAGAGTGGGAAAGAACTGGCAAATGAAATATTAGCGTATCTGCAACATGAGTCAGTGCAATGCATGGCGTCGTATACGATCAACTGATCGGACAATATAGATGAGAAGTACAACAATGTCGACAAGTGCTTAACAAATCAACGTCATACTGAATCAGGTGTCGAGCTATGTAGTTCATCACCCTTGTCAGACAGGGAGCCAGAAATTCCGTCTGCAGTGAAACGTAGTAAAGGACATCGTTGTCCACCGAGTAGTAAAAAAAAATTATTTTTTAATTATGACCATATTCCGAATAAGTTCGCAGCAGTACGACCGTGTAGTATAGAAGAAAAACTATGGCTATTCAAGGGAGGACAAGAACGGAAACGCCGTATTCGGCAAATATTTACTAATTGTACGATATGCGAGAGAGAATTGTCAGAACATGAGCTTCGATAAGTGCTGAAGTGATAAGGAATACCACTTAGCCCATGATAAGAAGATTGCAGCACTGCATTGATACCAATGGCCATTACTCCGAACACCTTCTGTAAATGGACGTTCATGCCACCTTTTTGACCTTGGTTGACATTCAAAGACCTTACTGTTACACTTCACTGGATTTGTCTCGATAGCCGCTATCAGAAAATAATTACCAAACTATAGCATTCCATTTTAAAAAACAAAGTTGACCTTCATATCTCTGAAGCGACCCCACCTAGCAACAAAAAACCATGGTCATATTAGTAGTGGGACAAAGCAGGAGTGGCCCCACTCTCCATTCTTGCCAGATGTATCCAAGATGGTGGCGATGACGTCATCCAAGATATCGGCGTGTTGACTTAGCAACAGTGCGTGACTTCATCCTAGATGGCAGCCATGGCGTCAATCCAGATGGCTGCTATTGGCGTGAAGTTTGAATTTTGGCGTGTAGAAGGTCATTTGGGTTACCTCCACTAACCTATGTCAGTAGCAGAGATAGCCCAAGTGCCCTTTCCTTACTGCCAAAATTTAAACTTGGCGCTAGTTCATGGGATGAGGCGGCAGTCCATGGACTTAGGTTAGTGGAGGTAGCCCAACTGAACTATTTTCTCTCCATTTTCGTCGTGTGTTGCATTACCCTGTTGGAATTTGACCTTCCCGCCATTTTCTGGGTGAGGGGGCTAGGTTAGTGAAGGTAACCCAATTGACCTTCTTCCCACCAAAATTCAAACTTCCCACCAAAAGCTTCCATCTTCAATGACGCCATGGCCACCATCTTGGATGACGTCATCGCCGCTACCTTGGATACATCTGGCAACAATGGAGAGTGGGGCCACTCCTGCTTTGTCCTACTACTCATATTATGGCCCCCGTCATCCCACACATCTTTTGTCCCACATACTTTTCAGTTCCTATTATATTTTCGGAGTTATTCTTCATGGCAATAGTTAGTGACTCACCCTGTATGCATAGAAGAAAGCAATATATTTAGTGCCTTTCTAGGAAATGCAGAACGCCTCTCTTGCAGAGTCCATCACTGGAGTTGGCTGATCATCTTCGCGACGTTTTCAACCTTATCAAATGAACCTATGGCGAAACATGCTGCTGTTCTGTGGATTTTTTCCGTTTCCTCTATCACTCCTATCTGGTGCGGATCACATACTGACTAGCAATGACCAAGTACAGGCCGAACTATTGTTTTGTAATCTACTTCCTTCGTTGATGCACTTCATTTCCTTCCAATGAATCTCCTCTAGCACCTGCCTTGCTCGCTATTAATTTTATGGGGACGTTCATTTACAATCGCTCTGTACACATACTCCTCGGTGTTTTATAGAAGTATATCCGTCCAAGTGATTATTCTACAATTGTGTAACCATACAATAAAGTGACCGTCTGCTTGTGCATTCACAATACTTTACGTTTGTTTACAATAATTTACGTTTGTTTATGTTGAGAGTCAGTTATCACTCCCTGCAACAAGCGTCGATTCTCCGCAGTTCTTCCTGCATTTCGCTACAGTTTGCAGCGAAAAGTCTCATGGAACTTCCGCCGTCATCTGCTATGCCATTTATAAACAGTGGATTGTGAAAAATAATTGTCCTATAACCCTTCCCTGAGGCACGTCCAAAGATACTTCTGTGTCTAAAAACTTCTCTCCGTTCAGAATGACATGCTGTGTCTAGTTTGCTAGAAACTCATCAGACGAGTCTCACAGTTGGTCTGATATTCCGTACTCTCGTATTTTGTACATCAGGCGGCAGTGAGGAACCGCATCGTATGCCTTCCAGAAGTCAAGGAATACGGCGCCTACCCGGGCGCCTGCATCTACTGCCTTCTGAGTCTTGTGGAAGAACAGAGCGGACTGGCTTTCAGACGATCGTTGTTTACGAAACCCATGTTGGTTCTTACGGTCTAAAGAAATGTTATAATATCCAGTCATAGAACATACAGCAAAATTCTGCAACTGAGGGTCTCCATACATATAGGCGTATAGATTTCTACGTCCGTTCGACGATCCTTCTTGAGGAGGGGAACTGTCTGTGCCTTTTTCCAGTCGTCAGGAACGCTTCGCCTCTCCAGAGACCTACGGTACACTGCCGCTGTAAGAGGGGCTAGTTTCTTCGCATACTTTGCACAGAACCGTATTGGTAGCCAATCAGGTCCTGTGGCCTTTCTTTTGTTGAGCCTTTTTAGTTGTTTTCATATCCCATGATCATTTACTTTAATAGCAGCCATTTTGTCGTTCTTGGGAATATTTAAAAGATGAGCTGCAGAGAAATCTTCCTCTGTGAAACCTTTTTGGAAAAAGACGTTTAATATTCTGGTTTTTTCCACGTTGTCCTCCGCTTCACTGCTATTACAGCCACGTTGTGTCTGGACAGATGGTTTCGCTCCGTTTATTGACTTAACGTAAGACCAAAATTTCTTACGATATTCTGTCAAATCGGTAGACAGAATCTTACTTTTGAATTCGTTGAACACTTCACGCTTCTCCTCACGATAATTTTGGCTTTGTTAAACTTCTATTTGTCTGCGAGGCTTCGACTACGTTTAAATTTTCCGTGAAGCTTTCTTTGCTTTCGCAGCAGTTTTTTAACACCAATGTCAATCGACGACGGGCCTCTTACATCCCTCAGAACTTCGCTCGGCACGTACCTGTTAAAGCGTATTCTAGAATGCTCCTGAAGTTTGTTCACTGATAGCGTTGTTAGTGCTGGAGAAGAAAGTTTCGTGCTGACCAGTCAGGTTGCCTGAAATCTGTTCGCTGTCACTCTTGCTAAGCAGAAAGGTCTTCCTGCCTTTCTTTGTATTCCTGTTCACATGTAATGCTGTGTTCTGATCACTGATTGCCTGTTCTACGTTAAGTCGAAAAGTTCGGGTCTATTTGTCACTAGCAGGTCTAAGATGTTATCTTCGCGAGTAGGATCGCTAATTAAATGCTAAAGACAATTATCGGATGAAAAATTTAGAACAACTGCAAACTACACCTTGCTCCTACTCGCCGCCCTAATCAGTTAAGTCTACCAGCCTATAGCTGGTAAATTGGAATCTCCGCCTGATACTATAACATGGCCAGGAAATTTATGCGAAATATTCTCCAAGTTTCACCTTAAACGTTCTGCTCCTACACCTATTGAGGCAGAGGGTCTTTAAAAGCATTCGATGACCATGTTTGGTCCGCCCTTGACACTTGTCTTCTCCCAAATCATTTCGCATCTGAAGTCTGCACTGTTCTCATTAGACACAATCCTAATTTTTATGGCTATAAACACGCCTACACCATCAGCATTCATCCTATCTTTGCGGTACACAGTCCAATTGGAATTTAGACTTTCATTGCTATTGACTTGCAGCCAGCTATCTGTCCCCAGTACTACGTATGCGTTGTTACATTTCACGTGTGATTAGTTCTGCGAGCTTTCCATAGATGCTTCACCCGTTAAGTAATACTGTGTTCACATTTGCTTTCTCCAGTCTGGCCGGCCAATGTGGCCGAGCAGTTCCAGGCATTACAGTCTGGAACCACACGACCGCTACGGTCGCAGGTTCGAATCCTGCCTCGGGCATGGATGTGTGTGATGTCCTTAGGTTAGTTAGGTTTAAGTAGTCTAAGTTCTAGGGGACTGATGACCTCAGCAGTTAAGTCCCATAGTGCTTAGAGCCATTTGAACCAATTTTCTCCAGTCTGCTGTGACGAATGCTACTTTATATGGACTCAGTATGCATCTTATCTGGCCTGTGGAGTGATATGTCTATCCTAAAAAAAAAACCCACACTTGCATGCCACACATACTCCGCTACCCTAGTTACCGTTTCCTGCGTGTTGTGCAAACCTGATCTGTTAAGGAGAACCTACAGCTCTCCAACCAACAGTGGAGATCTAGCAGTTTGCATCCTATACCATAGCGGAATCATCTGGGCGTCTGGTGCAGACATTCCACACTGCTCCATAATGGAGGACCGCGATGGGTCTGGGAATCATACGTCAAAACGACAGCTGTGCTTGTACCCCACGGGCGAGGCTAGCTGTCTTCACCAAATCAGCTAGTCGCCTGTGCGGACCGAGGATGGCCTCTGAACCCAGACAGCAGGTCTCATTTGTGCCTCCATGAGTCTCTGTCTGCAGCTGAGTACATTCCATACACTGAACTGCTGTTGGCATAGTCTCCTTCACATCTCGGATGAGACACCTGTGGACACTGGCCTTCCTTCCCGATCTGCCCACTATTTTCTTGAGCGGCTCCGTCACCCGCCTGACATTTGAGCAACCAATGACCAGCAATCCCACCCTCAGTGCTTGTCCAGACCTCTCCAGAAGACTGGATACAGACCCAACAGGCGAGACGTCCTGTGATGGCTCAGCCACACTTCCAGCAGCAGGTAATACCCCTAACCTGTTTTTCAGACATAAGGGGACAACCATGCGGCCAGTGTCCACTTTTGCCTTCGTCGAGAAATTCGCGGCGTCGTCACTGTTCGCTAAACACCGTCACGTAAATGTAGACCTGCTGGGACGTGCGATCAGGAATCGCTGGCGCCGCTGTAGGATTCAGAGGTGCTAAAACATGCGTCTGATGTGCCCCAGGGCCTCTGAAGCCCAGCGCAGCTGCCTGAACTCGACCACGGTCAACACAGCTATCTTCTGTTATGGGCAGTGGCCAATTCCTCATGCACTCGTACACAACAGGTGCATCCCCATCCATCTTTAATAAGTTAATATCTGAACCACAGTTAAGGTAAACCTAACCCAGCAAACTGAAGTCACTTAACACAAACGATCAAAAAATACGTTCATACAACCAAAATAAATTGCACTGCTAAAAACAGCTTAGTAATCAGTCTCTTCCACTCAGAAGTAAGGTAGAATACCTGTAAACTAATCTATGTACTCGAACTGTGTACAACCGATGAGTTGCTGCTGCTAGTGCTGGCTCCGCTCTGTTTGGAGGCCGGAGCCCTGCTGGTGTGTGTCTGGACAATGGACCACAGTGCTCAGCTGAGGATGCTACGGGTCGATCATGTATGTGAGAGTCATTGTTCTCTTGATCGTTATGCTTTTTACGGCGTTGCGTTTCTTAAGGCTTTAGCTTTTTTTATGTTCGTGTTGTTCATGGATTTGTGTTAGTGATGCCTACCGCACGTTAATGTGCGTGTGTGCATTCGTTGCTTTCTTGTACAAGTTACGTGGCCGGTTATACCACTTCCGATTCCGTTCCCGTTGCCCCCAATTTGTTCAAAGTGGTGTTAAGTGTGGGTTACCGTGTATTTATATCTACACTACTGGCTATTAAAATTGCTACACCACGAAGATGACGTGCTACAGACGCGAAATTTAACCGACAGGAAGAAGACGCTGTGATACGCAAATGATTAACTTTTCAGAGCATTCACACAAGGTTGGCGCCGGTGGCGACACCTACAACGTGCTGACATGAGGAAAGTTTCCAACCGATTTCTCATACACAAACAGCAGCTGACCGGCGTTGCCTAGTGAAACGTTGTTGTGATGCCTCGTGTAAGGAGGAGAAATGCGTACCATTACGTTTCCGACTTTGATAAAGGTCGGATTGTAGCCTATCGCGATTGCGTTTTATCGTATCGCGACATTGCTGCTCGCGTTGGTCGAGATCCAATGACTGTTAGCAGAATATGGAATCGGTGTGTTCAGGAGGGTAATGCGGAACGCCGTGCTGGATCCCAACGGCCTCGTATCTCTAGCAATCGAGATGACAGGCAATCTTATCCGCATGGCTGTAACGGATCGTGCAGCCACGTCTCGACCCCTGAGTCAACAGATGGGGACGTTTGCAAGACGACAACCATCTGCACGAACAGTTAGACGACGTTTGCACCAGCATGGACTATCAGCTCGGAGACCATGGCTGCGGTTACCGTTGACTGCGCATCACAGACAGGAACGCCTGCGATGGTGTACTCAACGACGAACCTGGGTGCACGAATGGCAAAACGTCATTTTTTCGGATAAATCCAGGTTCTGCTTGCAGCATCATGATGGTCGCATCAGTGTTTGGCGACATGGCAGTGAACGCACATTGGAAGCGTGTATTCTTCATCGCCATGCTGGCGTATCACCCTGCGTGATGGTATGGGGTGCCATTGGTTACACGTCTCGGTGACCTCTTGTTCGCATTGACGGCACTTTGAACAGTGGACGTTAAATTTCAGATGAGTTACGATCCTTGGCTCTACTCTTCATTAGATCCCTGCGAAACCCTACATTTCAGCAGGATAATGCACGACTGCATGTTGCAGGTCCTGTACAGGCCTCTCTGAATATAGAAAATGTTCGACTGCTGCCCTGGCCAGCACATTCTCCAGATCTCTCACCAATTGAAAACGTCTGGTCAATGGTGGCCGAGCAACTGGCACTTCACAATACGCCGGTCACTACTCTTGATGAACTGTGTTGAAGCTGCATGAGCAGCTGTACCTGAACACACCACCCAAGCTCTGTTTGACTCAATGCCCAGGCGTATCAAGGCCGTTATTACGGCCAGAGGTGGTTGTTCTGGGACTGATTTCTCAGGATCTGTGCACCCAGATTGCGTGAAAATGTAATCACATGTCAGTTCTAGTATAATATATTTGTCCAATGAATACCCGTTTATCACCTGTATTTCTTCTTGGTGTTGCAATTTTAATGGCCAGTAGTGTATAATCATGTGTTTACGTGCCGCAAGGAAATACCACGATATATTGACACGTAACGGTTTGGATGTGTCTCAGATGAACTGGTCTTCCGGCCATGTACACTCTTGTGTCGAGTTTTTTCTGTAAACGTGTAAAGTTGAAAGCGCGAGTTTCGATGTCTTCCAAGCGAAATAATGTACACGCCGTATATGTTCTTGTGTAGAGAGTTGCGTGAATATTCGGTTTAAAGACTTTGCTGTAGTATTTGTCTCAATACATGTTTTAATATCGGCCATTTTCACTCTGTTTACCATCTTCCCTGTATCATTCCGCTTTGATATTATGAGTATGACTGAGTTTATTACCTGTTGTTTTAGTATAATGTGCAAGAGAAGGTACAGCCATCCTTTTTAATATCGCTTAGAGGTGTGAAGATTTGTTGTCTTACAGCCAAATGTAATAAATATATTTCGAGATCTAACTGTTGTGACCAAAAAGAGTGAATTCTCTCTTGCAATGGTGTGTAACATTCGGTTTTGGTTTCCAGTAATAAATTATGAAGTTAAATTTGTCTTTTGCAGCCTCAGTAGGACAGGCTTGAAAATGAACCTATAAGGTTCGAAACTAGTCGCCAAATGTAAGTACTGCAAATGTTGACAGATTAAGCGCATTATGGAAGTTAAATTTCGGTCCAGTGGAACCAGCAGCTCCTTCCACTCCCAGGCCTCCTGCCGTTTCAGGCTCTACTTAAACCTGTCGATTTCTCCTGCATGTTTCCTCTTCAAATTTTCACTGTTTGTTTGGCAGGGCAATATCCGAGTTTGGTTTGTGAAGTTTACGGTTAACCCCTGGGAACAGCTTAGTGATTATTTTATGATAATTAATTTCTTAAGTAAAATTGTCTAATTTTTACTAAATTAAGAACGATCTTCATCAGCTGTGTCACTCTCTGTCATACCAACGGTGATACTAAATGGTTTAAATGGCTCTGAGCGCTATGGGACTCAATATCTTAGGTCATCAGTCCCCTAGAACCTAGAAATACTTAAACCTAAATAACCTAAGGACACCACACAATCCATGCCCGAGGCAGGATTCGAACCTGCGACCGCAGCAGTCCCGCGGTTCCGGACTGCATCGCCTAGAACCGCACGGCCACCGCGGCCGGCCAGCGGTGATACTCATGGAGTGTCTGTTTTAAGTAGTGCAGTAACAGCAGTAACACAAAAAATGGTCATATGTACCTGCAGTAAGCCATATCAAAGTATTTGTAATAATACAAAATTAGTTTTCATTATAGGTACTAAACCTACTAAAACAATGAATTCACAGGTTCAACACCGGAGAATTTTGTAATACAAAATAAATTTATTTTGAAACGAAATGACATGTGATTAAACTGTCCAGATCTCTACATTTAATGGCCAGTTAGCCTGGTCTTATTTATTCATTCTGCTTTGAGGCATATGCATGGGACAAGGCTCGACTTAAAAATGCCTACTGGTGTAAAATTTCAAGCGGTAACGGCAATAACAGTAACAAGCAGCAGTGTTAAGACATTGTGCGATAGCGTTTCATAATCCCTGGACAGTAGAAGTCTTGAGAAGCAACAGAATTACTGAACTGAATAGTGTATCTCCATTCTAAGTATTCAGAACAGAATGAAAAGCTGGTGTCCACCGTAAAAACTTTGAAGCCAGTCACTGAAAGGATATTCAGAAAGTGATCTTACATTTTCCGAAACTGTCCAATAAATGGGTAACATGCTTGTGCATTAGGATCTGGTAATACAAACATTTATTATAAAAGCATCTTTGTTACAGATGTGTTGTTCCTTGCTTTAGTCACAGCTATCTAAGATATGGATCCCAAGGACCACAAACCTTAGCAACGCCAGCTCTGAAGAAATATCCATTTTATGCCTGTTTATCAGCTTTTTTCATAAGATAGAAGATCATATTACTAATCATTTACTGTATTCAGCTTGCTCTCACTTCCCTCCATTCTACAAGAAGCATTTGTGCCATTCTGTCTGTTTTTCTTTTATTTTTTTTTTTCAAGTAAAAGCTAAGATCTCCGTCAAACCATTAAAAACATTTGTGAAATTGAGTTTTTCTGTCATTGTCTGCCATTGATCTTCTTCAGTAAAGAGTCAGCAAATTTTGCTAAGTAACTTGTGACAATATAATTGTACTATTGTAAAATACCTGATGGAGTACTTCAAGATTCTGTAGCATTTGTTTATTTGTACACACTGGGGAAAACCGTCCTGATGTAGCGCTCTTCCTCTGAACGTTGGTGCTAATATCAGTTTGGTGTAATCCGCTGCAGGTCATTCATATAAAAATATTCCAATTTTTACCGTGCTCGAGCTGTTTGTCAAGTTTTCAAAAAGAATCTTTTCTTCATGGATGTCCTTAATGAAGCTATTTTATGTACTGAATCTCCACTGAGTCTGGATTATCTGTCTCTGCAGTTCTCTAACTCTTTTGGCGGTGGACCCCTTTCGAAGTACTAAATATTCTAAGGAGCTCTAAAATAACGAAAATCTGGTTTATATTCACTCTTTAATTACAATCATTTAACGAAAAATCATACAAAAATAAGTAAATTATACGCTATTGACATCTACAACAATATGCAAAACGATACACAGTAATACAATGCACAAAATGACACTTTATTGTTTTCGCTATAAATTCATAAAATTGTTTCCCTTCATTGGGAGGTACCAAGTTCTTTTATTTTTGACCAGATGTATAATATTAGGTTTGATAGAAGAGAGCTGAAGACTGATGTAGGGTTGTGGAACTAGTTTGTCATGGTATTTTGTCATTGTATCTGTATTTGCTGAAAATCCCATTTCACACAAATATGCTGTTGGGAATGGGTGAAGAACGTTCAGAGCTAGTGTGGCAAGTTCTGGAAATTCATCAGAAACTCTGTTCCAAAAATCAACAAGTAACATTGTTTTGAACAATAATTCCAAGCTTGAATCTGATTTCCAAAAGGATTTGTAAGTTTCATGTGTCATATTCTCTGGATTCTGTCAATTTGATACAAAAGGATTCTGAACCTATGAATTTATTTTCAGTTTTATATTCTGCTCTTCAGGGAAATACATCTCAAAAGATGTGTGCATATCATTTGGACAATGGACCAGTTCCTCAAATATTTCATTTGGCAATTCTGCTGTTTCCTGAATGAACACATTCAATTGCAAAAAGATTTCTTGTTCCCTCTTGCCAACAACAATAATCCAACAATCTAATTTTATCTAAAGCAGTTGTTACTATTATTGAAAACTGTTGTCTGCTTTACTTGTAAAGAAAAAGTTAATTCATTAATTTTTCGTGGCATATCTAGCAAAAAGCTAGTCTGAACATACATATCACATTGCTCAAATGATCTTTTAATTTAAAAGGAATGTCAAGTCATAAAAGCTTGTAATTCAGCTCTTAGTTTGAATAATCTTGTTAGATCTTACCTAACCTCAGTGTGGAGCACTAGCGGTTTATGTTTGCTCCTATAATGTTCACACAATACTGAAACAATCAGCACTGAACTGGACACGATTTAACATAATTTACTATTTTTACTGCATAAACAGCCGGTTTTAGATTTGGTGGCACATTCTTTGGCACGAACCCTTCTCTATACTCGTTCTAGCTGCTCCCTGCCGCAGTTGGATAAGCAGCTGCCAGCAGCATGTCGTATAATCTTAGCTCACTTATTTGTTACATAGTTTAATTCTTAATTTCTTTGCGTTTATTTTGGTACTTGCATTGTTTTAATTCATAAATTTCGGGCGTATTATAGTATTTGAGAGTTGTAGCATCGCGTTTTAGTACCTGAATAGTGTAAATTCGCGTAGTCGTCTGTCTTCTGTTTTTGTTTTGAACGGCCAGTGTCGGTTGGTCACAGCCAGTGCGCTCCCTGCCGCCGTTGGATAAGTAGCTGCCAGCAGAAAGTCGTATACTCCTAGCTCACCCATTTGTTACATAGTTTAATTCTTAATTTCTTTGCGTGTTTTTGGTACTTGCATTGTTTAATTCATAAATTTCGGGCGTATTATAGTATTTGAGAGTTGTAGCATCGCGTTTTAGTACCTGAATAGTGTAAAATCGCGTAGTCTCCTTCCGCTGCCGAGCAGTGTGTCAGCAGTGCGCAAGTAGCAGCATTACTGCATTTACTAGGCAATCTTGTATTTTAATAACCATTTAAATTTTGTGTCGATTTGTTTGTGCTCTCTGTAGATTAGTTCAGACGTTCTTTGCACAACAGTTTTTAGCATGGATAGGGATTGCAACTGCTGTATTCGGATGCAGGCTGAGTTGGCATCCCTTCGCTCCCAGCTTAAGACAGTGTTGGCTTCGGTCACACAGACTGAGGCTGTTGCCAATGGGCATCACTGTGGGGGTCCGGATGGGGGTTTGTCGGGGACGGCCAGCTCGTCCCACGCATCCCCCGATCGGACTACGACTGTGGTTGCCCGGGATTCTGCCCACATTGAGGCTGATCCCTCACCTTTGGTAGAGTGGGAGGTCGTCTCGAGGTGTGGCAGGGGGCGAAAGACATTCCGGAGGGCTGAACGGAAGGCCTCTCCACTTTGTCTGACGAACCGGTTTCAGGCTCTGTCTCAGGCTGATACTGATCTTCGGCCAGACATGGCTGCTTCTCTTGTTCCAGAGGTTGCCCCTCAGTATGCAAGATCCGGGCGGTCACAGAGGGTGGGCTTACTGGTAGTTGGGAGCTCCAACGTCAGGAGCGTAATTGGGCCCCTTAGGGATATGGCAGCAAGAGAGGGGAAGAAAACCAATGTGCACTCCGTGTGCATACCGGGGGGAGTCATTCCAGATGTGGAAAGGGTCCTTCCAGATGCCATGAAGGGTACAGGCTGCACCCATCTGCAGGTGGTCGCTCATGTCGACACCAATGATGTGTATCGCTATGGATCGGAGGAAATCCTCCCTGGCTTCCGGCGGCTTCCTGATTTGGTGAAGACTGCCAGTCTCGCTAACGGGATGAAAGCGGAGCTCACCATCTGCAGCATCGTCGACAGTACTGACTGCGGACCTTTGGTACAGAGCCGAGTGGAGGTTCTGAATCAGAGGCTGAGACGGTTCTGCGACCGTGTAGACTGCAGATTCCTCGACTTGCGCCATAGGGTGGTGGGGTTTCGGGTTCCGCTGGATAAGTCAGGAGTCCACTACACTCAGCAAGCGGCTACACGGGTAGCAGGGGTTGTGTGGCGTGGACTGGGCGGTTTTTTAGGTTAGATGGCCTCGGGCAAGTACAGAAAGGGCAACAGCCTCAAAGGGTGCGGGGCAAAGTCAGGACATGCGGGGACCAAGCAGCAATCGGTATTGTAATTGTAAACTGTTGAAACTGCATTGGTAAAGTACCGGAACTTCAAGCGCTGATAGAAAGCACCGACGCTGAAATCATTATAGGTACAGAAAGCTGGCTGAAGCCAGAGATAAAGTCTCCCGACATTTTTACAAAGGCGCAGACAGTATTTAGAAAGGACAGATTGATGCAACCGGTGGTGGCGTGTTTGTCGCTGTTAGCAGTTGTTTATCCTGTAGTGAAGTAGAAGTGGATAGTTCCTGTGAATTATTATGGGTGGAGGTTACACTCAACAACCGAGCTAGGTTAATAATTGGCTCCTTTTACCGACCTCCCGACTCAGCAGCATTAGTGGCAGAACAACTGAGAGAAAATTTGCAATACATTTCACATAAATTTTCTCAGCATGTTATAGTCTTAGGTGGAGATTTCAATTTACCAGATATAGACTGGGACACTCAGATGTTTAGGACGGGTGGTAGGGACAGAGCAAAGAGTGACATTATACTGAGTGCACTACCCGAAAATTACCTCGAGCAATTAAACAGAGAACCGACTCGTGGAGATAACATCTTGGACCTACTGATAACAAACAGACCCGAACTTTTCGACTCTGTAAGTGCAGAACAGGGAATCAGTGATCATAAGGCCGTTGCAGCATCCCTGAATACGGAAGTTAATAGGAATATAAAAAAAGGGAGGAAGGTTTATCTCTTTAGCAAGAGTAATAGAAGGCAGATTTCAGACTACCTAACAGATCAAAACGAAAATTTCTGTTCCGAGTGAGTGTTTATGGAAAAAGTTCAAGGCAATCGTAAAATGTGTTTTAGACAGGTACGTGCCGATTAAAACTGTGAGGGACGGGATAAACCCACCGTGGTTCAACAACAAAGTTAGGAAACTACTGCGAAAGCAAAGAGAGCTTCACTCCAAGTTTAAACGCAGCCAAAACCCCTCAGACAAACAGAAGCTAAACGATGTCAAAGTTAGCGTAAGGAGGGCTATGCATGAAGCGTTCAGTGAATTCGAAAGTAAAATTCTATGTACCGACTTGACAGAAAATCCTAGGAAGTTCAGGTCTTACGTTAAATCAGTAAGTGGCTCGAAACAGCATATCCAGACACTCAGGGATGATGATGGCATTGAAACAGAGAATGACACGCGTAAAGCTGAAATACTAAACACCTTCTTCCAAAACCGTTTCACAGAGGAAGACCGCACTGCAGTTCCCTCTCTAAATCCTCGCACAAACGAAAAAATGGCTGACATCGAAATAAGTGTCCAAGGAATAGAAAAGCAACTGGAAAAACTCAGCAGAGGAAAGTCCACTGGACCTGACGGGATACCAATTCGATTCTACACAGAGTACGCGAAAGAACTTGCCCCCCTTCTAACAGCCGTGTACCGCAAGTCTCTAGAGGAACGGAAGGTTCCAAATGATTGGAAAAGAGCACAGGTAGTCCCAGTCTTCAAGAAGGGTCGTCGAGCAGATGCGCAAAACTATAGACCAAAATCTCTAACGTCGATCTGTTGTAGAATTTAAGAACATCTTTTTTGCTCAAGTATCATGTCGTTTTTGTAAACCCAGAATCTACTCTGTAGGAATCAACATGGATTCCGGAAATAGCGCTCGTGTGAGAACCAACTCGCTTTATTTGTTCATGAGACCCAGAAAATATTAGATACAGGCTCCCAGGTAGATGCTATTTTCCTTGACTTCCGGAAGGCGTTCGATACAGTTCCGCACTGTCGCCTGATAAACAAAGTAAGAGCCTACGGAATATGAGAGCAGTTGTGTGGCTGGATTGAAGAGTTTTTAGCAAACAGAATACAGCATGTTGTTATCAATGGAGAGACGTCTAAAAACGTTAAAGTAACCTCTGGCGTGCCACAGGGGAGTGTTATGGGACCATTGCTTTTCACAATATATATAAATGACCTAGCAGATAGTGTCGAAAGTTCCATGTGGCTTTTCGCGGATGATGCTGTAGTATACAGAGAAGTTGCAGCATTAGAAAATTGTAGCGAAATGCAGGAAGATCTGCAGCGGATAGGCACTTGGTGCAGGGATTGGCAACTGACCCTTAACATAGACAAATGTAATGTATTGCGAATACATAGAAAGAAGGATCCTTTATTGTATGATTATATGATAGCGGAACAAACACTGGTAGCAGTTTCTTCTGTAAAATATCTGGGAGTATGGGTGCGGAACGATATGAAGTGGAATGATCATATAAAATTCATTGTTGGTAAGGCGGGTACGAGGTTGAGATTCATTGGGAGAGTCCTTAGAAAATGTAGTCCATCAACAAAGGAGGTGGCTTACAAAACACTCGTTCGACCTATACTTGAGTATTGCTCATCAGTGTGGGATCCGTACCAGATCGGGTTGACGGAGGAGATAGAGAAGATCCAACGAAGATTGGCGCGTTTCGTCACAGGGTTATTTGATAAGCGTGATAGCGTTACGGAGATGTTTAGCAAACTCAAGTGGCAGACTCTGCAAGAGAGGCGCTCTGCATCGCGGTGTAGCTTGCTCGCCAGGTTTCGAGAGGGTGCGTTTCTGGATGAGGTATCGAATGTAAAATTAGAGAGATTCGAGCGCGCACGGAGGCTTTCAGACAGTCGTTCTTCCCGCGAATCTTACGCGACTGGAACAGAAAAGGGAGATAATGACAGTGGCACGTAAAGTGCCCTTCGGCACACACCGTTGGCTGACTTGCGGAGTATAAATGTAGATGTAGATGTAGACATTTTACATTTTGTTAGATATACCATTCCTGCTGCTTTACCAATCATTTCATTGACTCCAGATGTACAAATAGAGACACAATTATTCCTATTGAGGTGTTCATTTTTAAAAATTTTTAATAATGTTGAAAATTTATTTTCTGTTGTTATTGGCTGGCACTGATGCACACCTAAGGAAGCTTTCTTTGAGTGAATGTTGAAACTGATGTTACACATTTATCAGCAAGATGGCCAGTCCAGCAACACCAGTCGACTCATCATTTGCAAGTCGAATTTGTTGCGCTGAAGGCGCCCAAGAAGTTCTTATTTCATACAGCACGCAAAATCGTTAGTTCAGTATGAAACAGTGTCATTCAAAAGTGACACTGTAGGAAGAAGCTTTGTAAATTTTTGTCTAGTGTATTTTATGTTATGTCAGCAACAAATCGTTTAATTAAATTCTCAGAGACAGTGTGTTTCTTACCCGCTCGTGCAGTGTGATACCTGACCCAATGCGATGCCTTCATGGCTTTTTCATTCACATGCATGGGCCATATACTTTACAGTTTTTTGACTTCTTAATAACTGTTTTTTCTTGGAAACAAAAAATTCTTCATTCTTGTCTTTGGTGTTGGTATATATAGTTTATAAATGTCGATGCTTCTTAGCAGGTGTCACGGAATTATTCAGGAGTAGCTTGCTGTATAACATACAGATAAGTGAGCTGTTGAAACCAACAAATCTGATATTGACGTAATATTCGTATTTTTTTTTTACCTTAGCGAGTCATTATATGTCTCACTGCTTGAAACACTAGAGCATTATATAGTTACACCACCTTCTTGTTGAATCTCACTGTCTTGACAGAAAATCTTTTAGGTTTATACCGCATGTTCCAGATGAATCACCTTCGAACTTTCGATGCAAGATTTTGTTGCAATACTTTTGAGCCACTTCCCCATTCTATCTTTTAAAATCAACAGCTTAATTTTAAAATTTGACAAACACAGAATAACATCACCGCATTGAATTTTACAATGTAGAAAGTGCAGCAACTGTAGGTTCATACCACTTTGAAAAGGGAAAATGTAAAAAGTGTGAAAATTAGAAGTAGCATACAAGTGCTGTTCAACACTGAACATCGGATACATTTAAAAATGTTGTTTCAGAAACTATGTAAAACAGCAGAAAGCAACTTATTAGAGTGGAAAACATATTCATGTTCTGTGTGAATAAAATTAACTGAATGCAACTATGGATCATTTTAGAGGGAAATGTTGTTGCCTTAACTCATGCAAAAAGCAATAAAAGGTATGTGCAGAAATTCGGAAATGTCTAATGGCAGATCCAAGATTATGAAAGAGGAAATTCATTTGTTTCTATCAAGAAGATTCATAGCACTGCCAATAATTTTTAAAGCATGTATAAACTGGATGTTCTACTAATGGATATTAAGGATTACACACACAACATTTACCATACAATAACTTTTATTTGCCTAAAAGAATTACTAATATTGAAGAATTCATACTAAAAGTGGCATGTGGCACTCCTTGATAGCTAAGTCACACAGTCTTAGTGTTTTGGCAAATAACAATGCCTAGATTCTGCCTGATAACACAAAAGCAACTGAAACTCAAGAAGTTATATAGGTAAACTTGTTTGATTTCCCAGGATACTCTTGATATTTCCAAGAACAAGTAGATATGAGAAACAAAATAGGGAAATGTAGTTCAACAACTGAAACACACACTAGAGAATTTTTTAGAAAATGAAATGAGAAGTGAAATTCTGATGACATTTTGGTTATTCCCACTGCACTGTTGTTGTTGTTGTGGTCTTCAGTCCTGAGACTGGTTTGATGCAGCTCTCCATGCTACTCTATCCTGTGCAAGCTTCTTCATCTCCCAGTACCTACTGCAACCTACATCCTTCTGAATCTGCTTAGTGTATTGATCTCTTGGTCTCCCTCTACGATTTTTACCCTCCACGCTGCCCTCCAATGCTAAATTTGTGATCCCTTGATGCCTCAGAACATGTCCTACCAACCGATCCCTTCTTCTAGTCAAGTTGTGCCACAAACTTCTCTTCTCCCCAATCCTATTCAATACCTCCTCATTAGTTACGTGATCTACCCATCTAACCTTCAGTATTCTTCTGTAGCACCACATTTCGAAAGCTTCTATTCTCTTCTTGTCCAAACTATTTATCGTCCATGTTTCACTTCCATACATGGCTACACTCCATACAAATACTTTCAGAAACGACTTCCTGACACCTAAATCTATATTCGATGTTAACAAATTTCTCTTCTTGAGAAACGCTTTCCTTGCCATTGCCAGTCTACATTTTATATCCTCTCTACTTCGACCATCATCGGTTATTTTACTCCCTAAATAGCAAAACTCCTTTACTACTATAAGTGTCTCATTTCCTAATCTAATATCCTCAGCATCACCCGACTTAATTCGACTACATTCCATTATCCTCGTTTTGCTTTTGTTGATGTTCATTTTATATCCTCCTTTCAAGACACTGTCCATTCCGTTCAACTGCTCTTCCAAGTCCTTTGCTGTCTCTGACAGAATTACAATGTCATCGGCAAACCTCAAAGTTTTTATTTCTTCTCCATGGATTTTAATACCTACTCCAAATTTTTCTTTTGTTTCCTTTACTGCTTGCTCAATATACAGATTGAATAACATCGGGGAGAGGCTACAACCCTGTCTTACTCCCTTCCCAACCACTGCTTCCCTTTCATGCCCCTCGACTCTTATAACTGCCATCTGGTTTCTGTACAAATTGTAAATAGCCTTTCGCTCCCTGTATTTTACCCCTGCCACCTTCAGAATTTGAAAAAGAGTATTCCAGTCAACATTGTCAAAAGCTTTCTCTAAGTCTACAAATGCTAGAAACGTAGGTTTGCCTTTTCTTAATCTTTCTTCCAAGATAAGTCGTAAGGTCAGTATTGCCTCACGTGTTCCAACATTTCTACGGAATCCAAACTGATCTATCCCGAGGTCGGCTTCTACCAGTTTTTCCATTCGTCTGTAAAGAATTCGCGTTAGTATTTTGCTGCTGTGACTTATTAAACTGATAGTTCAGTAACTTTCACATCTGTCAACACCTGCTTTCTTTGGGATTGGAATTATTACGTTCTTCTTGAAGTCTGAGGGTATTTCACCTGTTTCATACATCTTGCTCACCAGATGGTAGAGTTTTGTCAGGACTGGCTCTCCCAAGGCAGTCAGTAGTTCCAATGGAATGTTGTCTACTCCGGGGGCCTTGTTTCGACTCAGGTCTTTCAGTGCTCTGTCAAACTCTTCACGCAGTATCGTATCTCCCATTTCATCTTCATCTACAACCTCTTCCATTTCCATAATATTGTCCTCAAGTACATCGCCCTTGTATAAACCCTCTATATACTCCTTCCACCTTTCTGCTTTCCCTTCTTTGCTTAGAACTGGGTTGCCATCTGAGCTCTTGATATTCATACAAGTGGTTCTCTTCTCTCCAAAGGCCTCTTTAATTTTCCTGTAGGCAGTATCTATCTTACCCCTAGTGAGACAAGCCTCTACATCCTTACATTTGTCCTCTAGCCATCCCTGCTTAGCCATTTTGCACTTCCTGTCGATTTCATTTTTGAGACGTTTATATTCCTTTTTGCCTGCTTAATTTACTGCATTTTTATATTTTCTCCTTTCATCAGTTAAATTCAATATTTCTTCTGTTACCCAAGGATTTCTATTAGCCCGCGTCTTTTTACCTACTTGATCGTCTGCTGCCTTCACCACTTCATCCCTCAGAGCTACCCATTCTTCTTCTACTGTATTTCTTTCCCCCATTCCTGTCAATTGTTCCCTAATGCTCTCCCTGAAACTCTCTACAACCTCTGGTTCTTTCAGTTTATCCAGGTCCCATCTCCTTAAATTCCCACCTTTTTGCAGTTTCTTCAGTTTCAATCTGCAGTTCATAACCAATAGATTGTGGTCAGAATCTACATCTGCCCCAGGAAATGTCTTACAATTTAATACCTGGTTCCTAAATCTCTGTCTTACCATTATATAATCTATCTGAAACCTGTCAGTATCTCCAGGCTTCTTCCATGTATACAGCCTCCTTTCATGATTCGAATGATATGTGGATTTTATTGGAGGAGGAAGAAATAATATTACAATCAGGGAGATATGAGGGTTGAGAAGAACATCAGGGTACACCATATATATATATCTGTGTGTGTGTGTGTGTGTGTGTGTGCGTGTGTGTGTGTGTGTGACTGTATTGACAGAATTAAAAATTAACTATACAAAAAACCATTTAGATGGTTATGAAACAAAGTAGAGGGTAGAATTTTAGGTTTGACATACTATCATTAGCAAGGTAATTAGAGACAGAGCACAAATTTGGCTTCAAGAAATATAGGGAAATTGTCTGGATATGTCATTTTCAAAGCGACTATCCTGAAATTTGCCTTAACCCTATTGGGAAATCATGGAAAAATTAAATATGGATATCTAGGCAGAAATTTGAGCTTCCATCTTCTTGAATATAAGTCCCGTATCCTAAGGATTGTGCACACATGACTTGGCTGTGGACAGAAGAGACTAAATCTATTTAGACACAAAGGACGACTTTCACATTTGCAAAAAGTTATATACGTAACAACTAATTGTGCAAAGACCACTGGATCAGCCAAGAAGTTGTATGGATGAACTTCATACACATGGAGTGGAAGCCATAACAGGCTGAAGTTAAAGTATGTGATGTAAGAAGAAGCTTCTTATTGGTATAGTCTTGTTGTGATTGCTAAAGAATTGACTTTTTCTACTTAACAATGTTTTCCAGTCTATTGTTTTACCTGTGTTTTTCTTAACTTCTTGATCAATACAAATGCTTTCCATTTATATTTGAACATATGTAGGACATGTGTGTGTGGATCTTTATAAACTGTATGTACCTCTTTCAGTGTATATTGAAAATAAGGAATGAAATAATTTCTGCTTTTTAAAAAATGATCTTAAATCCTAATATACCTCTCAGGGTGAATTTTAAATATTATATGAAAATTGGATTTTGTTATAGCTGACCCTCAGGAGACCAGAACTTATGGATGAAAACCCATCATCCTAGTTCAGTACTCACCAGATATTGGTTCATCCACATGAGCTCCATAGAAATGACAGCAAATGTTTCACGCATCATCTGTCAAGTCACAGTAGGTGGAGCAGTATCTGACAGCCTGAAACAAAAGGAAAACCAGTGTTGTCTCTAAGTGCCCAGCTCCATTAGCATCAGGATGGTTTGACTACTAAATTAAATCATACTTGGTCCAAAAATTATTACCGTTTTAATCCTTAGAATCACAACTCATCCTCCTCACCTATTTTTGTACACACAGGAATTACATTCTTACTTAACATGTAATAATATTAATTTTTCCTCAATGTACGAATTAATATGACAACAGAATTGTTATTGTCGTAATTCACAAACACAAATCTATAATGTATAAATTTTGTACTGTTTTTAGAGGACTAATACATCACTTTCTAACACAGAGGGCATAGATTTGGCAACAACTAAGTGAAAATTAGCAATCCTTCCCTCTTGTCAGTCTCGACCTCTTCCTTTCTCTCTCACACTCACACACACAAAGATACACGCAATAGGAAGTTCGATTGTAAGTGGATTTGACTATTGTAGGTATTAAATTTGTAGCATATTGACTATATGGTTGCACTGCTTATTGTTAACCACTGTGGAGTAGTGGAACAGGATGCAGATCGTTAATGAAAGAAGAGACACAAAATTTTGTTACGTTGTTATGTGACTGTATGTTTTGCCTGTCCTTATCACTTAGCTTCGATGTAAACTAAGTGCTGGGCTACAAATGCCGTAAGTTCCAAAGACAGAAATTACGGTCGCTAACCCGACCTATAGCCCCTAGTAAAGCATATACATCATTTTTCACATTTATTTTCTGTTATAACGCTGAAGAAGTTTTTTCACAATGGAAAAATATGATTATTCTTAGGGTCCAGACCCATCAATAGACTCATTCGTATGGAATTCTGATGCTAGAATATTTTATACAGACGTGCTCATCACTGCTAGTTAACCCAAACAATATGAATGGAGTGCATCACGTCAGCTTCGCATAGTGGCCCTGACTAGCCATTTAGTACCGGCCCTGGCAGTATTGTGAATTAAGACCCAGATCCTATGCATAACAGCCTGACAAGGTGGCTGACTACCTAGCTTCAGTAATGGACTCGAATCTGTGGCATTGTTCTTCAATTTATTACCCCAGATTCTCTCTAGACCATTTGCTAAAGAGCACTTCTTTATCGATTAAGTAAGTTGCTACAACCCCAAATTATCCTAATTACTCATGTCGTAAATGAAGCTGAATTTGATTACATACATAAGAGCTGTAGTGCTCGACCAGGTAGAAGACATTTCGGATAGTTGTAATAAGAAAAATCGTTAGCAGTGACTCGTTGACCAAACCAAACTGTGTCAAGATATCCTGTATTAAATTTCAGGTCTCTCCACTGCATCTTACGAAGTGAGGAGGTGATAACTGTCATGGCGATCTGTCCATCAGAGAAGAACGTCAAGACTGTACCCCTCACAAAAAGCTAATCCCACAATTGCTGCCAGCGTGGGCTGTAACACTCTCCTTACTTTTATACCCGTATTACATACTCGTAAAAAGCTACACTAAGCAAGCAATTACGTAACTAATACACGGCATATAACGCCTGATAGAATGCCATGAAAATGCAATGTCACGTGTCATACATCATCATTTTGATTAGGACTGAACACAGAGCAACGAATGTTCAGGCGCTATGCAATACGTATATCTTGAAATGTGCGTAGAAGTTGGAAAATGGAGCCTACTTCCTGTTACGAACGGGATGGCTAAAAGTCAAGGCACATATTGCCCCGTTTGAAGACATTCTATGAATGACACCCGAATGTAGTGTCTAGATGCGGCCGAAGGTGCGAGTGTAGAGTGTTTGTTGCAGACAGGTGTGTAGTGGACATGGCAGCAGGTCGCGAGTTAACCGACTTTGAACGTGGGTCGATAACTGTTGCAAGATGCGTGACTCATAGCATACCGGAGATCACTCAAGAATTATGGTTTCTGGAGTCAATAGTGCGCAGAGTGCATCTTCAGTATTGTAGATACGATGTTTCTACTCGCTTAATGACCGCACAGGACTACCACAAGTTTCAGACCAACGGATGTCTTGTCGTTGCAGCGGAGCCATACAGAGCGATAGACAGTCTAGGACTAGACTGATCGCTGTCGATCTGTACTTGGGCCGTGAGGGACCCATTTCTACTGGGTCTGTAGGGAAACAAATGTATCACATAGGCTGTAGCAGCCGACGACCGACCCTCGAGTCCATTCGTTAACATCTCGAGACAGGTCTCAACAACTGATTTGGACCCGCGAACATCGCTACTGGACATGGGACAGTGCAGGTCTGTAGCATGGCTTGATGAATTTCGGTTTTGGTCGTACCGACGTGACTGGAGCATGACAGAATGATTTATGCACCACGAAACTATGGATCCTGCATGTCAAAAACATTGTATCAGGCAGGAGGTGGAACACTAAAGGTTTGGCCAGTGCTCACATGGTCTCAATTAGGCCTCAGTATCTCATTTAGGCCTCAGTATGCGACTCCAAGGAACAGCGACACGATTACAATAATGTGGACCTTCACGCAGACCAACTGTATCTCTTTCTAGCATTGGAGTAACCTAATGGAGATGCCACGTGTCAAAAGAATGATGTGACATGTCACCACTGTTTGGTGTCATGTATGTGACTTCATGACACTCAGGTGAATTCATGATCATTGCTTGGGCCTCCAGATTACCCAATATAAACCAAAATGAACTTTAGGTGGATATTCGTGTATGCCCGATAAACACAGCACCAACAACACAAGTATAAGTGTGGATAGCATGTAACATGACTGTCACGTACGACTGTGCAATTTGTTTCAGCTCTGTTAAGATCACGAGATTGTGTGAGCCTAGTAAATTTTGCTGGGAGTGGAAAGTCTTAGATTTATCACCATGAGGGAATTGATGTGGAGGGCTCGACAGTCACTTAGGTAAAGCAAAAGGCTTTTCAAGGTGTCTCAAAACAGGGAACGAGTGCTTCCTAGGTATCAGCCAGTTTTCGCGGAAATCGTCCTGCTTTCCGAAATGTTTATTGTGGACAGTTCTTGGCACTAATCCACTTGCCAGAGGCACGGTGCCGGCAGTCGACACAGCCTTTCGACGAGAGTGAAATTTTGCTCTCTGTCTGCACATGAAAGAAGAGCCGCCTGCCTGCACTTCCCTGACATGAGAAAGTTCGTTGCTCCAACTTCCCCCACCCCCCTTCCCACCCCCACCCTCAAGAATTACGGGCTGTCCAATCCGAAGTAACGCTTCCGTTAGCGGATGCCGTGCGGATGGTGTTGACCAATGAACACAATAGACTGTTCGAAACCAGTACCAACCTGATGAATCATAAGATGCTTTTTGCAAGGCTTAAGTGTGAAGTTTCTGCTGCATTCTCCTGTTTTTACTTCGAAAAGGGAAAATATCCATTCGTAAGAATGGCAGCAGAATTCAGTCTCCCCTCAGAGTGGAGCTTGAGAATTGTGGAGTTCAGGAGAGAATTTCGACTGAAGAGCATTTGTTTTCCGGCTTTCATATGGGGCTGACTGGTGCCCTCTCGCTACACCTAGAGAAAGTAAGTTTCGCTAAGGCACTAGCATAATTCCTCTTCTGAGGAACTATCATTTAACTCATTTGTTTCTGCATCTTGAATGTTCAGTTATCTGTTATAATTGTTAGTCCCAATTATCTTTGTTTTATGAGGAGCCCAGATGAGGAAGACTATTTATTATTCCTTGTTGCAGTCTTCCAATTAATCGCGAATCCCATTAAGTTTAGAATCATTTTATTTTAGTATTCAAAAAATTTCTTTGTATTATTCATTGACACAAAAGCTTTGTGTTCTTGATATGACTGTTTGCCTCAGGCTGTGAGAAGCCAGGAATCATCCAGTTGTACGACGATTCCCACCCCACTACTGCCAGTCGATGAAGGCTACCCTTCAGCAAGTGGGTCGGGAAACAGTGCAACATGCTCCGTACAGCGTGGATCTTTGAACATATGACTTCCACATCTGTGACGACCTAAAGAAATACATGTGTGGAGGTCGGTTTCAGTCAGTTGAGGAAGTGAGAGCGTGAGTGCGTCGTGGATCCGTCAGTGACAGCAATTCATCGTCTCGTCTACGAGTGGGATAATTGTAGTAAAGCATATGGTGATTACTTTCGAATGGGACCACTCCATGGTTCCGTCGTGGTTGATATTTGGTTTTCGTTTGACTGCCCCTCATAAATGTGTCATGCGTTCCACGTAGGGGCATTTTGCACGCTTTGCATTTAATTTCAGCAGCACTACATCAACTAATTACACTCTGATTTATATCTTCTTAACAACACAAGGTGCGTAACTTTCAAGCGTTGTAAGACATGTGGATCACTATCTCTCCATAACGATTCCGACATCTGACACAGACTCCATGCCACAACATGTTTCTGAACGTCTGAGGTCTCGCGAAGGAGCAACTCCTATACCAGAGCATTCCTATGACTTCTGGCCACTCAGTTTAAGATATAAACTTGTAGCTCGTTCTCATGCAACGACAGTGTTACCACCTTCACGCTCATGTTAGTTGTGGGAAACAGAAGCACACAGTCGTAATCAGCTAATTTGTCGGTATGAGTTTACTAGGAACGTGCGGCGGGATGTTATCCTCACGATTATCAGCAGTTCTCGTAAGCACGGCGCGCTACAGCGCGCGAACAGCGCTCATTAACAAGCTCGCCGATAGGTGATGGACAGAGATAAAAGCAGTCCATTTTCATTAAATGGCCATCAGCTTCGCGGGTGCGTGCGGCAGCTTTCCGTGTTGTGTCGCCGCGGAGCCGGCGTGCCGCTAATGCACGGTGTCGATCGCACGTCACTGCTTCATTACCGACCGCCACCGCCACCGCCACCGCCACCACCACCACCACCACCGCAGTACTCACCCCGCGACCGCGTCACAGAAGGCGCCCCTAATATGCTGTGCTCGCCGTATCAATTACAGTTCCCTTCGCAACAGTAAAAACACTTGCACTTCCTTCCCACGCCATGCTTTTATACGCCGTCTTTATTGGACAGTTGTTAGTGAGTCCCTTACATTACTCCCGATCTCTGTAATCGCATATCGAATGATACACTGTCACATACACTGGCTGATAAAAAAGTGATACATCCAGAAGGGGATGAGGAAACAAAAAATGTTTCATGGGTAGAGAAATACATCATGTTATTTAAGTGATTACAAAATCGAGCCAAATTTACATAGAACTTGGCACTATTACCACATTTAACAGTATGTTGTTTCAACCCCTCTGGCTTGGATGCATAATCTGCTTCAATGGGGTAACGTGTCATAAAGCTAATGTATTCTCTGCTGGAACAAGGTGGCCCACTACAGTTGTAACTACGTTTATATCATGGATACCGGCACTGAGATGGACATGACATCCGAGCTTGTTCCACACTTGTCCTATCAGGTACAGATCTGGGGATCTCTCTAGCACAGGAATACCTCAACATCGAGCAGACATTCATACACACATGTGCCGTATGCCCATCTTCCTGTTGAAAAATGTCGCTTGAGTGGTAACACATGACGACGTAGGATGTTCATGACGTACCGTTGTGCCATCACAGTCCCTCAGCCAGTTCCATCTGAGGCTTGAAGACATTTGCGATGGCTACCCACACCATAGTGCCAGGTGTAACACAGCTGTGCCTCTCCAAAACATTGGAAGAATTAAACCTCTCTCCATGTCGCCGGCATGCTCACCAATGAAAGCCACCTGGGGTAGTATGGAACAGTGTTTCGTTGCTGAACACAATGCGATGCTGTTCATCAGCAGTCCATGCTTCCCCATTTGGAACCACTCCAAACACAGTCGTTTGTACTTCAATAAGGATAGAAGCTGAAGTACTGGATTAAAATTTATGCCAATGACGGGACTGAACCCATCTCTCCTCCTTACTAGGCAGATGTGCTAACCATTATACGTATAACCGTAGCAGTATGGCTAACAGAGCAGCAGTGACTACCCTAGTCCAATACTCTCCCTAACATAACATTCAGTTCACGCCTTCAGCCCATTTTCCTCTTCTTAAATTGCCAGCATTTCCGGGACCCTTTGGTATTGGAATATCATCCGAGCTTTGCATGTAATGGGGAAACCCTGCCTGTATCTTAGGCAAAGGTGCTCTATTGATATGATCGAATTACATTTTCCTTGAGTCATATGAGTCTCAACTTTACCTACAATTATGACAGAAGCTGAAGAAGTGAATTAAAATTTGTGCCACGGACAGGACTTGAAACCAGATTCCCTGTTTACTAGGCAGATGTGTTAATCATTACGCCACCATGGTACAAATTTTAATTCATCTCTTCAGCTTCTATCATTATCGAAGACGAGCACTCGTTTGTGTTGGTGTAACAGCATCCTACCCACGGGACATAACTCTCTGCTTTGACTGTTGCTAGTCATCGACCAATGGCACGGAAGGTACAGATTATTGCAGGCAGTCCATTACTTGTTCTAAGATGGCAGTTGCAGATGTGGAGGGTTACAATGTGCTTGGTGCACAATACGGCGATTCTCTTAGAGGTGGTGGAATGTGGCCGACTGGAACCTTGGCATCGATTACGTATGCCCTCATGTTCCCATCCAGGCCAGCACTGGGTCACTGTCACATCCGAATACCCCCACAAATCTGGATATTGCACGACTCGATCAGCCAGCCAAATGCAGACCCAGAATAAGACTCATTTCGAATTACGCCATGTGCCAATAACACTGTCTCGCACGCGTTTGTGGCATCT
Source organism: Schistocerca cancellata (assembly GCF_023864275.1). Lineage (NCBI taxonomy): Eukaryota > Metazoa > Arthropoda > Insecta > Orthoptera > Acrididae > Schistocerca > Schistocerca cancellata. Next base: position 918,171,085 of record NC_064627.1, on the reverse strand, counting down.
CTGTTTTCTTCACAGTGATTACTCAACATCTACCGTGTTCAATCCTCTCATGTACCTAACGGCTCCAAAAATAAGACTAAACACTAACAACAAAATGCACACTGATTGCCATTCTACCTGCCACACAAAATTGTAGCTGTAATCATTTACATGCCCGCCGTTGGTGTGTACTGTACTATAGTGACCCAGATAAGATTGCGGAACACTGCTGTAAAATTTTCCTCTGGTTGGATATGTCGTATGAACTTTATAGAGAAGAAATGAGAGCAAGTGTCGGTGCGCTAGTGTTTGTTACAGACTGTGGCGTTGTCTGTGTACGTACATTATTTTTGTTGTTGTTTGTGTATCACAATATTTATGCCTGGAAAAAATTGTTACATGCCACGACAGTGCACGGAACAAGGCGTGGCGTAACACCGAAGCAAACAGGATCGCGGGTATCTGGCCGCTGCCAGAGGCGAGTCGAAGGCCGTCGCTGCCTCGGGGCGTGCCCGTTTTGTTCACGGAGAGAATCCAAAATTTTCTCAGAAGATTTATATTTTGTTAGTTGGTTTAGCCAACACCATCTAAAAGAAAGGCAGAAAAACTCCGAAAACTCGAAGTTGTGAGGTCAGCATGAAGCGGCGAACGTCAACAGCTGTTTTGTGTTGTGTAAACAACGCGCTGGGTACAAGAAACCTCATTGTGTTATGTGATCGTTACGAGACTGTTATTTCAGTAAAAAGAAATCATATTGAGTGTTACTGTGTTGTGTTTGTGTGAGTTCAACCCAATATAACATGAGTTTATGCAGTTTCATCCTCTTTACGGTTGTCGTATCTTGCCTACCAAAGAGTAATGTAAAATTACACCGCAGGAAACGACGTTCACATGTTCAAGTTTCCTAAGGTCGATGTAATGACACATAAACAGCTCCATTCAACAACAAGGCAGCATTTCTTAGACAACAATTAATGTATGGTAAGTTTTGTTTTGAATGTAATTTGGTAATGCATGTTTTTATTTTGGTATGCTTTTATTTGCCGGACCACTTGGCTTTAATATATTACGATTAGGCTAATGTATTTCAGTGCTCAGTTTCCAGGTGCGTCATAGGAATTTCAAAGCTAGAGGCATTCTATAGCTTCTAGAAAGCATCTGCCGCAGATATAAAAACAATAATGCTACATTTTCAAAATCGCGGCTTCATTCAAATGCTGTAGCAGGCATTTTTCTGATCTTTCGAGTCTACATATCTTCAACTGCATGACCATTCGGTTAGGTACCAGAAGAAAAGGCTCGTTGGAGGCAGCAGTAGTGCAGGAAAGTATCAAGATTAGAATAGCCATACATAATGCTCATTTTAATTTTTTTTTTTTTTTTTGTAGAACAGGTATCATGAACTGAAAGATTCAGTTAATGTCATATCTTTACAGAAGAACTGGATGAAAATAGTCAAAGAAGCGTGTATTATTTGTATGTGTATCAATCTATCTGTGCAGTCCCACTATCTATTGTATATTTTGACTGACAATCATTTGAAAATGGAGATCTAATCAAAATCACTTGCATTAAACAAAATTCTAGTCACCTAATTTTTTCTTAAAACTGTACCGGTAAAAGAAAGCTGTGTGAATACAGTCGACTGTGATGTGCATTCCTCAGTGTTTTTGTGTAAAAGGATTATTTGGAAATGTGTGAAAGATTTTACTAAATCACTACTGTACCTTTAAAAATGCTCCAAATGTTCCCAACAATTCATATACACGAAAATAGCATGTTTTACAAAGATATCAGCTGATTTGCTTACAAAGGTGCTACGCATGAAATTAAGAGCAATCGTTGCGATCTTCATTGCTTTAGCCTCATTTGCACACAAACAACTACATGTGTTTTCTCTACTAACATTCAAGTATCAACTCAAAAATCGCTAACAGTGCGAGTAAAAATTCTTTTGGTGTTGGCTGCTGTATATTACGAACGCCGCTTGGATATGACGTCATGATATCTTTGTTTGACTTGTCTCTGAGTGGCGTTGGCGTCACTCAGATGTTAAAGAAATGAAAGGGAATGTGTTACTGTGTACTGAACTATTGATCTGGTTAGGAGTTATTGTGATCTCTGCTCTGTAGTTAATAGTTTTTGAAGTTCTAGCATCTGTATTCTGACTACAATGCAACGCAATTCTAGAGTGTGATTAAGTAAACTGATAATTTTCTCTAAGCTCCGTAGGGATACTGGAGATTATTATATATTCCCTCTCCTGTTTAAACTGTTGCACAATGAATTCTTTGATGGAAAGGCTTAAGGGTTCAAAAATCAAATGGCTCTGAGCACTATGGGACTCAACTGCTGAGGTCATAAGTCCCCTAGAACTTAGAACTACTTAAACCTAACTAACCTAAGGACATCACAAACATCCATGCCCGAGGCAGGATTCGAACCTGCGACCGTAGCGGTCTTGCGGCTCCAGACTGCAGCGCCTTTAACCGCACGGCCACTTCGGCCGGCAGGCTTAAGGGGATTGATACGAAAGAAAGCAATAGCGACATCAGCCAAATTAATGACTAAAATTTTGAAGAATTGTAAACTCTCTATACCAGTCGCAAGATTAATACTGTGTCACAGAGAGAGAGAGAGAGAGAGAGAGAGAGAGAGAGAGAGAAAGAGAGAGAGAGATTTTTTACAGTCAAAGAGTTACGCAGAGTTTCTTTTTTTTTTTTTTTTTTACTTTTCTGCCACCCTCCCCTGCATTATACCTACGCCATTCCTGCTTCCCGTGCACTAAAACGAACCTGCACCGAGACATCTTAGCCACGAAGTTCGGGACATGACATACGTGACTCATGTCTGCAAGAGGACTCAGCGCCGGCGCACCACCACAGTACACGTATAAAGTTACATTCTTGTGCGACCGTATCCTCTATGTGCTACTTTTTTCCTGGCGTATTTCTTCAATTATTTCTTTCGATGTCTTTCCTAATCCTATTTTCTGCCTGTCGCCTAAAACGATATAAGCACACTGGACAAAAAAATCAATGACCCCCAGGATTTTTTTGTTTTGTTATCACTCTTCTGACGGGTTTGATGCATCGTGCCATGAATTCCTCTCCTGCACTCAGCTCTCCATCTCAGAGTAGCACTTGCGACTTACGTCCTCAATTTTTTGCTGGGTCTATTCCAATCCTTGTCTTCCTCTACAGTTTTTATGCTCTACAGCTCCCTTTAGGACCATGGAAGTTACTCCGTGATGTATTAATAGTTGCCATATCATCCTGTCCCTTCTTCTTGTCAGAGTTTTCCATATATTCCTTTCTTCGTCGGTTGTGTAGAGAATCTCCCTTTCCCTACCTTCGTCTGTAGCACATCTCACATGCTTCGATTCTCTTCTGTTACTGTTTTCCCACAGTCCATGTTTCACTACCATACAATGCTGTGCTCCAAATGTTCATTCCTAGAATTTTTTCCCCAAAATTAGTGCCTATGTTTGATGCTGGTAGAGTTCTCTTGGCCGGGGATGCACTTTCTGTCAATGCTGGTCTGCGTTTGATGTCCTCCTTCCTCCGTTCGCCATTGGTTATTTTGTTGCCTAGATAGTAGAATTCCTTAACGTCATCTATTTCGTGATCATCAGTGCTGACGTTAACTTTCTAGCTCTTCTCATTCCGCTACGTCTCGTTACTCTCGTCTTCCTTCAATTTACTCTCAGTCCATATTCTATAATCATTAGATTGTTCATTCCAACCAGTATACTTTTTCTTCACATTCACACAGGGTAGCAGTGTCATCAGTGAGTCTTATCACTAATATTCTTTCACCTAGAATTTTGAATCCACTCTTGATCTTTCTTTTATTTCCATCATTATATCTCCGGTGTACAGGTTGAAAAGTAGCGGTAAAGACTGCATTTCTCTCTTACACATTTATTAATCCGAGCACTTCGTTTGTGATCTTCCACTCTTATTATTCCTTCTTGTTCCTTAGACATACTGCTTATCATCCAACTTTTCCTATAGCTTAACCCTACTTTTCTCAGAATTTGAAACCTTGCACCAGGTCGGCAACTCCTACGAATGCGTTCTGATTTCACTTTATTCTCGCGTCATTTATCAGCTGTAAGGTCTCTGGCGCCTATACCTCTCCTAAATCCAAACTGGACGTTATATTTCTGTAGTGGATGAAGTGACGCTAACACCTTCTTACAGACTGCAATTGTGTGGTCAGTCCAGTCTAGGTAATGCTCGAGAATTAGTCCCAAGTTCTTATTTCTGTGCCGTTTAGGATTAAGGGTGGAAGAGATTCTCTGAACTGAGGGGTTTTATGAGGGATTAAGGTTGTTTGTGTTTCAGATGGGTTAAGTTTCAAACTCAATTTCTGCGACCAATCTGACAAGGCAAGTAAATCTGGATTTACATGCTGGATGGCTGTGCGCAAGTTTGTTGGGTTTGCACTTAGATCATCAACGTATAGTGATATTTAAAGTAGGAGAGAACAGTTGAGAAGTCATTAAAAATAAAGAATGCAATTGCAGGCGCAGTACTGATCCTTGAGTGACTTCTCATACTAGATTCCTCCATTACGAACTTTTTGTTCCAATAATTACAAAAAAATGGTTCAAATGGCTCTGAGCACTATGGGACTTAACATCTATGGTCATCAGTCCCCTAGAACTTAGAACTACTTAAACCAATCTAACCTAAGGACAGCACACAACACCCAGCCATCACAAGGCAGAGAAAATCCCTGACCCCGCCGGGAATCGAACCCGGGAACTCGGGCGTGGGAAGCGAGAACGCTACCGCACGACCACGAGATGCGGGCCCAATAATTACACATTGCTTGCGCGTTTTAAGGTATGAGTGTAACCATTCTGCAGCACTTGAAGAAAAGTTTAGGCTTTTGAGCTTAGCAGGTAAAATGTCAAAGCCCACAGTGTCGAATACTTTGCTGAAATCTAAAAACAACGTAATAGTCGCCTGCTGTTGGTCCATGGCTTGTTTTAAATCGTCAGTCACTTATATATAAGCAGTCGGCGTACTGCGATTTTGCCGGAAACGAGATTGGTATTCATCTAAAAGGCCATGCCATGTAATTAGTGAGCTGTCCGTGAACTACATATTCTAAAGCTGCTGATAGAATGCAAATGAGTCTTAGCAGGAGGGTTGTTTTACAGATTCCTTATGTACTTCTCTCATCTCTATCGATTCAAGGACCTATGCCTCCGTTACATCTTCAGCCAAATCCGTTGTCACAGCCGGGGGGATCACGCAAAAAGTGAGCTGAGAAATATTCGCAATCACCGCCAGGGGATGGTGATGCTCCGAATGCAACCTACTGTAGCAGGTTGAAGGGAGTATCAAGGCGTTGTCCATCGATTGTCCTCTTTTTTCAATGATGTGCTACGTGGACGGTCCCTCCTGAGTGACTCTGTCTTGAGTGCGCGCTCTGACCATCCTCCCTTCATGGTGGCAGCATGCGAGAGGGATCTGGGTCTTGGCACTGTTCACCATCGTCTTCTGTGCGGGCGAGTGCGGCAGTGTGGAACATTTTTGTAGAATGCTGTAACAGAAGTCCGTGGAACGTCGCCTCCATGCCGTCACGTCTCTACCATAGCCAATCAAGGTTTTCCGGAAGGCATGCTTAATACAGAGCAACCGCCACGAAAGGTACCATACCGGCGAATGCAGGAGTTCCACGTGTCTTCTATGAGCCGCCGACATTCCGGAGAAGCCAGATGGGCCACATTCAACGTCCATGGACTACAGTGTGCCATACGTTCTGACGGTCGAGGGTGAAGGCACATATGTAGGCCACGTTGTTCGACAATGCTACGGGCCACACTACAGCAGCTCTCGTCCACCTGACAATAGATTATGAGATATAAACCCGATCAATGCGGCTACATGAATGGCTAGTATAATGTGTAAAGCCATACCGATCTCCATGAACGTGTTCCCATGAACCCACAAACGCTGGAGTTTATTGACATGTGGCAAGTTCTGCACACCGTGAGTGACGCAGTAAGTGGTCCTTGAGCGCATGGGCAGCTGATATCCCCTCCTCGTATCAAGGCGTCCTGCCGATCCAGAACGAGGCGAATGACCGCATCTGCGAGAAAGGTAGGTCGTTTCCGACGTCGACCCGATGTAGACGGCGTGTAGTTGCTTATGAGTCTAACTCCTCGGACTGTAAGAGCCATACCTCTGGCGTCAGGGAGATACTCGACGTCGGCAGCAGGTATACCTTCCCAGAGGAGGACCGCCACTCCTCTACCGGTGGCTGACGCATATAAGACATAAGTCGTGTAATCGAATGGTCCTGTGAAATCTTCCACATGCACTTTCTGAAGGAGGATAACGTCATTGTCTGCTATATTGAGCGTGTCTTGGAGCAGGGACAATTTATAGCGTGCACGTATGTTATTAACTGTTGCCAGGCGGTAAGTCTGATTGGTCACCCCCTCCAGTAAGTCGTTCAGGACTGTGTATGCGGCCAGCACGGGTGGCCCCATCAAAGCTGCCGATGCAGCTACAGTTACTGTGACGAAAAGGTGCTGGATAGGGCCGAGGAGGCCCCTCCACCCTCGGGACCCACTGGGCACCCTGATTCTTCCTCGTTCTGTCGTCCACCCAAAAGTCAGATGTGAGGCTTTTTGGCCACTGAAGAGTACTGTCAGTGGAGCGCTCGCGGGCGTGCTCAGTATGGACCGTCGGCGGCAGGTGCAGCCACTGTAGCCGCTGCGAAATCTTGACACGACAGAAGGGCCGCGGCTTCGGCGCTCGAGAGGGGGTAACTCTACTCGAAGCCTGTGTGGTAGAGTCCGTTGGGTCATCCAATGGCGGATTCTCTTCCCGTTCATGCATTCGGAAAAGGCAGTCGTCAGATGGCATATGGCGCCGCTTCTTGCGTTTTCGCGGTGACCTTTGTTTGTTGACATGTTCCGTGTCGGAATGCAGGCGGCAGTCTTCCGCCGCTGCCCCTGGAGGGAGGAAGTTGATACGACTCCTGATTGGACATCCATCTTCTCAGGAATGTCAGCCTGTGGGTGCGAGTGGTCGTTGTCCTTCCGGAGTTCCGCCGGAGACAAGGTGAAAGGTGTGTGGTCCGCCGCACTCTCGTCGACCATCAACGGCAGCAGGTGTGACGATCCTGGACAAGAACGTCTGTCGCTTTCGTAGCCGCCGTGTAGATGAGGGGGAAGTGTAGTGAGTTTTGCAAGGGTCCAACGTCGCTGAGCGGTTTCGGAAACAGTCTGCGTTGAACACGTGCCGATTGGACATGCCCTTCCTGGCCGCAACCGACACAAGTATTGCGTTGTTCATTGTCCTTGACGATGGCCCTGCAGCTCCCGATAACTTGAAATATACGGGACACATGTCATTTTGGATTCACGCGGGATGCTGTGTGTCTAGTGTGATTTCTTCCAATAATTGTGTCAGCTTATTTATACTGTACATACTTGTGGCTATTTAAAGTCCTACGAAAAAAAACAGGAAGTCTTAATACGCTCATATTATACCAGAATTGTTTGTTCACTTCTTTCAGTAAGTGTGTGTTTTAAACTGACTAGTAGCGCATAGTGTGAGGATTTAATTGTTCATAGTTTGTAAACAACACTTCATCTGTAAACAAACTCTTCTTCAAAGACGTCGGTCGTATCACACTGCAAACTTTTGTACACACCACTCGGAAAACTGTAACCGATGTTGAAAGTTACTGCTATGAATCTGTTGATGGAGCAAAATGTGGTAAAGATGAAATGTGCCGGACTGTAGTACCCACAGAACACTCCTTTGCACGAACATGATCTCACATTCAAGTTGCTTCGTAGTGAGATGTGGACTGTGTGTTTCCGCTGCTAAAATGTTAGTTGCACTTCTTCCATCATTTCCTTTTCTTTTTCGTTGGCGTATTTTATTCTTCGCACCTTCAGTTCCTTGAATTTTTTTCATAATGTTTAGTAAGATGGATCTTGAGGGCTTGGTCCGATCAGAATACCTTTCATCATAGAACATCACCACTGCGCAAACACTTTGTAGTCAACCGAACTAAAGGAAAACTATATTCATTTTTTATTATCTCATATGTGTTTGTGTGTGTGTGTGTGTGTGTGTGTGTGTGTGTGTGTGTGTGTGTTGGTATGTATATATATATCGTGAAGGTCTAAACAGGAAGCTGTGTTAAAACAGGAAACAAATGACTGATGAAGAACCACAAAGGTAAACATCAATCACACCAAACCAACTTTGAAAAGTGTCTGTCAGTTTTCTGGCTGACCCGTTTTTTTCATATTAATTGTAGCACCACTGAAGCCTAATTCCGCCAGCTGATTCGATCCGAGAACAAGACTGTATCAGAAACTAACTACTGCTCACAGCTGTACTCGCTTATCAGTAGTTTCGTTATGATGAGCGACGAAAATTAAGTAAGCTATTTCACATGAAAATGTATCAGCTGCTCACACGTTTCTGCCTGTTTTGGTAAACATAGCTCATGACGAGCGCACCGCCCTGCCCCCTTCCAAGCTTTCCCAAAGCACTATGCGTCGGCATGTGCAGGGTCACTGCAGAGCAGCACATACAGAGGAGCGCGTGCGGGAGTGCATTGTGCTATTGAAGTAGCTGCACATGATACAACGTGTACGTTATGTACCGAAGACTTTGGAAGACTGGAAAAAACACACTGAAGACTGTATAAGAATTTTAGTCATTACTTGGAATCGCACCATGTAGCATATATAAACCAATACACAGATATGATAAAGATCAGAACTCAGATAGTAAATAGCTTGTACAAAGAGTAAGTATTTTTACCTAATTCACGTAATATTCTTCAAATCAGTAAGTACACATCTTGTACGTATCTGTTCTTAGTCAGGGTTCAAGCTATCTACATACCAAATTTCATCGAAATCTGTACAACGTCTTCGTCGTGAAAACGTGACAGACAGTATATTAGTATGGATAAAACGTTCAAGTAAGATATCTCTTCTTTTTCCATGATCCGATTTTGATGAAATAATGCCTACGAATACCGTGTCGAAAAGCTATGCTCAATATACCTGTGAAAACCCCATTGAAAAGATTAGCGCGTTCAAACGGACAGATACGATGGTTTTAGATAAAACTTTAAATCATGATTTTCATGAAATGTAGCCATTACTATGCTCTAAGCTATGCTCAACGTACCAGCGAAAAACCGTCAAAATTCGACGAGTAGTTTTGTAGATTAGAGTGTTTAAACACACGGAAAAGACAGATTTAGTAAGGCTTTAAATCACAATATGGTTTTTCCGTGATCCGATTTTCATCTACTATAGCCTATACGGTGCCCCAAGCTACTCTCAGGTTACCTGCGAAAACCCCGTGAAAATTCCTCTACAAATAGTGGTGAAAGGTCTCTGTTGGATTCCTTTCATGTTAATTTCTTAAATATGTTGTCATTTACGGCATAAATTCCTCTTCTAATTTTACTGTGGTGTTTCTGACTATCTGGGAGGAGACTGAGCAGTAAAACGTGTTACTTTTACACATAAACAAGAACGATCTGTCACACTACTACACTTTAAAGCACAGTTTATATGTAATTCATGTCACACAGTCTCATACGGATCCTACATCCGCTTTCTTTTGTATACCGTATACGATAAGATACTGTCATCCCCCTTCCCTTCTTTGTGAGAGGTTCAATAAGCAAATGTATTTCTAGTTGCATGCTTGAGGGTAGCAGACAAGTCTGTCTGCTAGAGAACAGTAGGGCCAACGTCGGAACAGGTAGCTACGCTTTCTAAAAGCAAAGAGGTTTCTATCCTTAGTATGGTCCTGTCCGTCCCTTGTCATGTTGGTATAGGAAGCTGCCTCTCTGGCCACTTCCGTTTGTACTTGTGAGCCACCCTCAGAAAGGGACCAGGTCAGTCTGTCCGTGGCGAGCGTCTGAAGTGGTAAGATCGCCAGCTAAGCGCGTGTCTGCTAAGTCACTAGGACAATGGATTTCTTAAGTTCAGCCTAACTGAAAATTCAGTCACCTTTATTTCAGGTTTAGCTCTAAAATATCTAATGTTATCTTAAACTGCAACGCAGTGTATTTCGAGTGTGAAGTTCAGAATATTTTCCAGTAGTTGCTTTGTCACTACTTTGTGAGTAAAGTGGAACCACGTGTTGATCAGTAACTCTAACTAAGATCATCAATCTTAAATGCGAGTGTGCGTGAGATTATAACATCTCGTCTTGACAATATTTTTCAATATAGCAACTTTTCTTTATGTTCAACCCACATGGTGTGTACTTTGTGAGACCACTACCACGTGCTTATATAATTGTTTGACCCATCAGGTTAATAGTAAGACGCTAGTAACCAGTTCGAGATTTTTCTTTTGTAAATTGCTTTTCGATCTAATTTATTTTAATTATCAAAATTATTGTGGAGTTACACGCTTTGTGTAAACCAAGTTGACCACGTGAAGCATGTGGTGTAATCATCAAAGTAACCCTCAGCTATTCTTTTTGGGAAGATTTCACAGAGAGTTAGTATGAATTTAGTATACCAGTGTGTGGTAATTACATGACGGACAGGATTGTGCTACGAACGTAACTTCTTTGGGTGAAAATTGAATCGGTTGGTTGTGGTTAATTTCCTCTTGCATATGTTTCAACGTTCTTCGTGTGTTATTTTATGGATGCAGTGTTGTATGCAGTCTCCCAATCTTGGCTCCATATTTGATGTGTTCCGTAAGATCACAAACTCACATTTTCCACAATCCTAAATAAGGCACCAGTTTAGTTATGAATCAGATTTAATATGCTGAAATTTCAATGATCAATGTTAAAATAAATTTCCAAATATAAACTGATTTATTTCTTTTTATTTAAAATCTCTTTTATATATATATATATATATCACCGGTTGTCGTATGACTATTAAAAGATTATAATTAATGTTAGTCTGATTGGGAATTTGGTACGCTAGACTGGATACCTTGTGAAACAGTTGCGCAGTAATGCAAGGTTAACTTCCCCAGACAGCTCACAGCTTTTAACCCGCTTTCATTGTCTATCAGCACCGCCTACACCACAAAATAAAGCAACAACGTTACAGTGGAGATTAGCGTGTGCAAACAGATAGGCAAAGCGGATTCAGTAAAACCTTAAATCACAATATCTTTTACTCCGTGATCCTAATTTGATGAAATGAAGACTATGAGTACGGTTCCCAAAGCTATGCTCAAGTTATCTACGAAACCTCATGAAAATTCGTCCATAGTTTTGAAGAAGCATGTTCAAACAGACAAATACGACAGTTTTATAGGTTTATTGTTAGTATACAAGAAAACAGAAACAATTTTTATTTGAAAAGTAGCCATTTCCCTTATCCTCCACTTTTCTGTGTAGTTTCCTGCGCCCTTTGCTATGCCAGAGTATGACAAATTCGAAATTCCACCAAGAAGCGAGTGGAGGAACGCGATTTCATCTTTGGTTAGTTCGCCAAGTAGTCTTTCTCTGTTTTCCAGAAATGGGCACTTGATTGGTCACATGCTGTGCCTGACCGTTTGTATTTTCTCATGCTAGTGCGGTGGCTCATCTCCAGCAGAGAAAGAAACCATTACTACTGGTTTCGACTTGGTATGGTCAAGACCGAGTTTTGTAAGTTTTCACTTCTCCTCGGATACTGTCTTCAGCTGGTTTTGGTAGGATACCCATTCAGTTTTCCAACGTCGGACTTCCAGATTTAAATTCGTTTTATTTACGTAGATCATCGAAATTAATTTTTGGTATATTACGAGTTGATTTTTCGTTAGACTGTGGTTGGATGGACGTGGGAACTTCGTTAGTTTTAGTAAAATCAGTGAGGCGCTTCACACTCGAAGGTTTTGGTTGAATTAATGATTACTATTTTAGTTCTGTTCAGTCTGTGATCTTAATTTCTGCTTGGTATCTAGTTTTTCTCTGCATCGCGTGAAATTGGGTAGCCGGCCGTTGTGGCCGTGCAGTTCTAGGCGCTTCAGTCCGGAACCGCGCTGCTGCTACGATCGCAAGTTCGAATCCTTCCTCGGGCATGGATATGTGTGATGTCCTTAGGTTAGTTAGGTTTAAGTAGTTCTAAGTTCTAGGGGACTGATGACATCAGATGTTAAGTCCCATAGTGCTTAGAGCCTTTTTTTTTTTTTTTTTTTTGTAGGTCAAGCCAAGTTTCACGTTAAATTAACAGTCCCATCTCGGTTTTCTCTCGTTTAAAATGATTTTTCACGGCGTGTTCTCGCGTAACCTTTTCCGGAATTTGTTAATCAACAGGGGTTTTCTTTGTGACGCGGTGTGCACGTGGTACTGAACAGTAGCTTGCAGTCTCTCGCGTTTTATCGTAATTTTTCCGCATCGCTTCTTGGTATTAAAGTGATTGAATTCTAGAGGTCTTTCCGCGATTTATTTTATGTATTTTGCTGCATTTCCTCAGTACATTCGGTACACGTGGTGCACGAGACACTGTGAACTGAAAAGTGTTCAGATGTTATTGTATTTATACATGAGCCTTTATACGTTTTTTCTGGTATTATAAAAGACTGACCGGGCGAGGTTAATTTCGTGGTAGTATTCTGTTTTGTGGTAACTCCCGCTGCCTGAACATAGGTTCTTGCCAATACAACTGCCAGTAACGTGCGATTAACCCCATTTTCATGTGTAGCTGTCCATGCATCAGCACGGCTTTAGAAAGCATAGCTCCTGCGAAAGGCAACTCGCCCTTGTTTCACATGATATCTTGCGAACCATTGATGAAGGGTATTAGACGGATGCCATATTCCTTGACTTCCGCAAAGCGTTTGACTCGGTGCACCACTGCAGACTCCTAACTAAGGTACTAGCACATGGTATTGGTTCCCAAATATGTGAGTGGCTCGAAGACTTCTTAAGTAAGAGAACCCAGTACGTTGTCCTCGATGGTGAGTGTTCACCGGAGGTGAGGGTATCATCTGGAGTGCCCCAGGGAAGTGTGGTAGGTCCACTGTTGTTTTCTATCTACATAAATGATCTTTTGGATAGGGTGGATAGCAATGTGCTCCCTGCCGCCGTTGGATAAGCAGCTGCAGCAGCAAGTCGTATACTCCTAGCTCACTCATTTGTTACATAGTTTAATTCTTAATTTCCTTGCGTGTTTTTGTTACTTGCACTGTTAAATTCATAAATTTCGGGCGTATTATAGTATTTGAGAGTTGTAGCATCGCGTTTTAGTGCCTGAATAGTGTAAATTCGCGTAGTCGTCTGTCTTCTGTTTTTGTTTTGAACGGCCAGTGTCGGTTGGTCACAGTCAGTGTGCTCCCTGCCGCCGTTGGATAAGCAGCTGCAGCAGCAAGTCGTATACTCCTAGCTCACTCATTTGTTACATAGTTTAATTCTTAATTTCTTTGCGTGTTTTTGGTACTTGCATTGTTAAATTCATAAATTTCGGGCGTATTATAGTATTTGAGAGTTGTAGCATCGCGTTTTAGTACCTGAATAGTGTAAATTCGCGTAGTCGTCTGTCTTATGTTTTTGTTTTGAACGGCCAGTGTCGGTTGGTCACAGCCAGTGTGCTCCCTGCCGCCGTTGGATAAGCAGCTGCAGCAGCAAGTCGTATACTCCTAGCTCACTCATTTGTTACATAGTTTAATTCTTAATTTCTTTGCGTGTTTTTGTTACTTGCATTGTTTAATTCATAAATTTCGGGCGTATTATAGTATTTGAGAGTTGTAGCATCGCGTTTTAGTACCTGAATAGTGTAAATTCGCGTAGTCTCCTTCCGCCGCCGAGCAGTGTGTCAGCAGTGCACAAGTGGCAGCATTACTGAAATTACTAGGCAATCTCGTATTTTAATAACCGTTTAAATTTTGTGTCGATTTGTTTGCGCTCTCTGTAGATTAGTTCAGACGTTCTTTGCACAACAGTTTTTAGCATGGATAGGGACTGCAACTGCTGTGTTCGGATGCAGGCTGAGTTGGCATCCCTTCGCTCCCAGCTTCAGGCAGTGTTGGCTTCGGTCACACAGCTTGAGGCTGTTGCCAATGGGCATCACTGTGAGGGTCCGGATGAGGGTTTGTCGGGGACGGCCAGCTCGTCCCACGCATCCCCCGATCGGGCTACAACTGTGGTTGCCCGGGATACTGCCCGCATTGAGGCTGATCCCTCACCTGTGGTAGAGTGGGAGGTCGTCTCAAGGTGTGGCAGGGGGCGAAAGACATTCCGGAGGGCTCAACGGAAGGCCTCTCCACTTTGTCTGACGTACCGGCTTCAGGCTCTGTCTCAGGCTGATACTGATCTTCGGCCGGACATGGCTGCTTGTCCTGTTCCAGAGGTTGCCCCTCAGTCTGCAAGATCCGGGCGGTCGCAGAGGGTGGGCTTGCTGGTAGTTGGGAGCTCCAACGTCAGGCGCGTAATGGGGCCCCTTAGGGATATGGCAGCAAGAGAGGGGAAGAAAACCAATGTGCACTCCGTGTGCATACCGGGGGGAGTCATTCCAGATGTGGAAAGGGTCCTTCCAGATGCCATGAAGGGTACAGGCTGCACCCATCTGCAGGTGGTCGCTCATGTCGGCACCAATGATGTGTATCGCTATGGATCGGAGGAAATCCTCTCTGGCTTCCGGCGGCTTCCTGATTTGGTGAAGACTGCCAGTCTCGCTAACGAGATGAAAGCGGAGCTCACCATCTGCAGCATCGTCGACAGGACTGACTGCGGACCTTTGGTACAGAGCCGAGTGGAGGGTCTGAATCAGAGGCTGAGACGGTTCTGCGACCGTGTAGACTGCAGATTCCTCGACTTGCGCCATAGGGTGGTGGGGTTTCGGGTTCCGCTGGATAGGTCAGGAGTCCACTACACTCAGCAAGCGGCTACACGGGTAGCAGGGGTTGTGTGGCGTGGACTGGGCGGCTTTTTAGGTTAGATGGCCTCGGGCAAGCACAGAAAGGGCAACAGCCTCAAAGGGTGCGGGGCAAAGTCAGGACATGCGGGGACCAAGCAGCAATCGGTATTGTATTTGTAAACTGTCGAAACTGCATTGGTAAAGTACCGGAACTTCAAGCGCTGATAGAAAGCACCGACGCTGAAATCGTTATAGGTACAGAAAGCTGGCTGAAGCCAGAGATAAAGTCTCCCGACATTTTTACAAAGGCACAGACAGTGTTTAGAAAGGACAGATTGCATGCAACCGGTGGTGGCGTGTTTGTCGCTGTTAGTAGTAGTTTACCCTGTAGTGAAGTAGAAGTGGATAGTTCCTGTGAATTATTATGGGTGGAGGTTACACTCAACAACCGAGCTAGGTTAATAATTGGCTCCTTTTACCGACCCCCCGACTCAGCAGCATTAGTGGCAGAACAACTGAGAGAAAATTTGGAATACATTTCACATAAATTTTCTCAGCATGTTATAGTCTTAGGTGGAGATTTCAATTTACCAGATATAGACTGGGACACTCAGATGTTTAGGATGGGTGGTAGGGACAGAGCAAAGAGTGACATTATACTGACTGCACTATCCGAAAATTACCTCGAGCAATTAAACAGAGAACCGACTCGTGGAGATAACATCTTGGACCTACTGGTATCAAACAGACCCGAACTTTTCGACTCTGTAAGTGCAGAACAGGGAATCAGTGATCATAAGGCCGTTGCAGCATCCCTGAATTTGGAATTTAATAGGAATATAAAAAAAAGGCGGAAGGTTTATCTGTTTAGCAAGAGTAATAGAAGGCAGATTTCAGACTACCTAACAGATCAAAACGAAAATTTCTGTTCCGACACTGACAATGTTGAGTGTTTATGGAAAAAGTTCAAGGCAATCGTAAAATGTGTTTTAGACAGGTACGTGCCGAGTAAAACTGTGAGGGACGGGAAAAACCCACCGTGGTACAACAACAAAGTTAGGAAACTACTGCGAAAGCAAAGAGAGCTTCACTGCAAGTTTAAACGCAGCCAAAACTCTCAGACAAACAGAAGCTAAACGATGTCAAAGTTAGCTTAAGGAGGGCTATGCGTGAAGCGTTCAGTGAATTCGAAAGTAAAATTCTATGTACCGACTTGACAGAAAATCCTAGGAAGTTCTGGTCTTACGTTAAATCAGTAAGTGGCTCGAAACAGCATATCCAGACACTCCGGGATGATGATGGCATTGAAACAGAGGATGACAAGCGTAAAGCTGAAATACTAAACACCTTCTTCCAAAGCTGTTTCACAAAGGAAGACCGCACTGCAGTTCCTTTTCTAAATCCTCGCACAAACGAAAAAATGGCTGACATCGAAATAAGTGTCCAAGGAATAGAAAAGCAACTGGAATCACTCAACAGAGGAAAGTCCACTGGACCTGACGGGATACCAATTCGATTCTACACAGAGTACGCGAAAGAACTTGCCCCCCTTCTAACAGCCGTGTACCGGAAGTCTCTAGAGGAACGGAAGGTTCCAAATGATTGGAAAAGAGAACAGGTAGTCCCAGTCTTCAAGAAGGGTCGTCGAGCAGATGCGCAAAACTATAGACCTATATCTCTGACGTCGATCTGTTGTAGAATTTTAGAACATGTTTTTTGCTCGAATATCATGTCGTTTTTGGAAACTCAGAATCTACTATGTAGGAATCAACATGGATTCCGGAAACAGCGATCGTGTGAGACCCAACTCGCTTTATTTGTTCATGAGACCCAGAAAATATTAGATACAGGCTCCCAGGAAGATGCTATTTTTCTTGACTTCCGGAAGGCGTTCGATACAGTTCCGCACTGTCGCCTGATAAACAAAGTAAGAGCCTACGGAATATCAGACCAGCTGTGTGGCTGGATTGAAGAGTTTTTAGCAAACAGAACACAGCATGTTGTTATCAACGGAGAGACGTCTACAGAAGTTAAAGTAACATCTGGTGTGCCACAGGGGAGTGTTATGGGACCATTGCTTTTCACAATATATATAAATGACCTAGTAGATAGTGTCGGAAGTTCCATGCGGCTTTTCGCGGATGATGCTGTAGTATACAGAGAAGTTGCAGCATTAGAAAATTGTAGCGAAATGCAGGAAGATCTGCAGCGGATAGGCACTTGGTGCAGGGAGTGGCAACTGACCCTTAACATAGACAAATGTAATGTATTGCGAATACATAGAAAGAAGGATCCTTTATTGTATGATTATATGATAGCGGAACAAACACTGGTAGCAGTTACTTCTGTAAAATATCTGGGAGTATGCGTGCGGAACGATTTGAAGTGGAATGATCATATAAAATTAATTGTTGGTAAGGCGGGTACGAGGTTGAGATTCATTGGGAGAGTCCTTAGAAAATGTAGTCCATCAACAAAGGAGGTGGCTTACAAAACACTCGTTCGACCTATACTTGAGTATTGCTCATCAGTGTGGGATCCGTACCAGATCGGGTTGACGGAGGAGATAGAGAAGATTCAAAGAAGAGCGGCGCGTTTCGTCACAGGGTTATTTGATAAGCGTGATAGCGTTACGGAGATGTTTAACAAACTCAAGTGGCGGACTCTGCAAGAGAGGCGCTGCATCGCGGTGTAGCTTGCTCGCCAGGTTTCGAGAGGGTGCGTTTCTGGATGAGGTATCGAATATATTGCTTCCCCCTACTTATACCTCCCGAGGAGATCACGAATGTAAAATTAGAGAGATTAGAGCGCGCACAGAGGCTTTCAGACAGTCGTTCTTCCCGCGAACCATACGCGACTGGAACAGGAAAGGGAGGTAATGACAGTGGCACGTAAAGTGTCCTCCGCCACACACCGTTGGGTGGCTTGCGGAGTATAAATGTAGATGTAGATGTTTTCTGTCAACAGCGAGGTCGGACTGTACGCTTTTGTACTGTACGTGTCCCTTCACGTTTTCACTTCACTATCACAACGGAAACAATGGACCTAGGGATGTTTAGGAGTGTGGAAATCTGGCATACAGACATATGACACAAGTGACACCGAATCACCTGACCACGTTCGAAGTTCGTGAGTTCCGCAGAATTCCCCATTCTGCTCTGTCACGATGTCTAATGCATGCTGAGGTCGCTGATATGGAGTACCTGGCAGTAGATGGCAGCTCAAAGGACCTAATATGAAAAACTATGTTTTTGGGGGTGTCCGGATACTTTTGATCACATAGTGTAATCGAAAGGCGGTCTATAGGTGTGCATGCCCGTCATCCGATTGCTAATAACCGGCTGACAACAGTTCGTGTTGACACGTCTGGGATCTCAAACCCTCTTATCTGTGGTAACTGTACGATCTGCCACTGTTGCCCTTACAACACGACGATCCTGGAAGCGTCTGTGATGCGTGGACATCCAGAATATCGTCTGCTGATGTGGGAAAGTTCACATGACCACTGATGCCAGCATAGCTGCGAATACATAGAAAGATAGATCCCTTATCATTTAGCTACAATATAGCAGGTCAGCAACTGGAAGCAGTTAATGCCATAAATTATCTGGGAGTACGCATTAGGAGTGATTTAAAATGGAATGATCATATAAAGTTGATCGTTGGTAAAGCAGATACCAGACTGAGATTCACTGGAAGAATCCTAAGGAAATGCAATCCGAAAACAAAGGAAGTAGGTTACAGTACGCTTGTTCGCCCACTGCTTGAATACTGCTCAGCAGTCTGGGATCCGTACCAGATAGGGTTGATAGAAGAGATAGAGAAGATCCAACGGAGAGCAGCGCGCTTCGTTACAGGATCATTTAGTAATCGCGAAAGCGTTACGGAGATGATAGATAAACTCCAGTGGAAGACTCGGCAGGAGAGACGCTCAGTAGCTCGGTACGGGATTTTGTTGAAGTTTCGAGAACATACCTTCACCGAGGACTCTAGCAGTATATTGCTCCCTCCTACGTATATCTCGCGAAGAGACCATGGGGATAAAATCAGAGAGATTAGAGCCCACACAGAGGCATACCGACAGTCCTTCTTTCCACGAACAATACGAGACTGGAATAGAAGGGAGAACCGATAGAGGTACTCAAGGTACCCTCCGCCACACACCGTCAGATGGCTTGCGGAGTATGGATGTAGATGTAGATGTAGATGTAGATAAAGCAACGCGTCTAACCTATGTGATCCGAAAGGATCATCCCGCCAGTCGGCAGGTCACAATTAGACACCTTTTGAACTTTCTCATTTGGCTGTAGGAGACACGAGTTCCTCTCCTTGGCATGACTGCCTACTTCCTTCACACGTTTGCACACACTTCTGTCTGTGAACATTCCCCGTTGAAGGGTAGACACAGATTGCGCTCTGGTAAGCTATGTCACTACGCTATCCTTTGGTGGACGACGTCGAAACCTTTATCAGTGTATATACCTCAGGTGGCATATTCCGTCATCGGACCAAAACCGACGTCGTCTTTTCAGATGTACAATTTCTTTCAAAAAATGGTTCAAATGGCTCTAAGCACTATGGGACTTAACATCTGAGGTTATCAGTCCCCTAGACTTAGAACAACTTAAACCTAACTAACCTAACGACAGCACACACATCCATGCCCCAGGCAGGATTCGAACCTGCGACCGTAGCAGCAACGCGGTTCCAGACTGAAGCGCCTAGAACCGCTCGGCCACAACGACCGGCTACAATTTCTTTCCGGCATTGTAAAAAGGGTATATTAATTGAATTTCTTTTCTTATTAAATTTGAAAATGAATTAACTTTTTACCCCGATTTTATTGACTCACTTTGCAACGGGCTGTACCTCTAGTAGGAGGCACGATAAAGAGAACTCCGTTGCACTAAGTTCATTTTCATGTGTACCTGAGTAGCTGGGAGAGCTCTGGCTAACGACTGTACAACCGGTGTCAGGCACACTACCACGAATCGAGCTCAAAAGGTCGGCGCTTTGCAATGTGGCTGTTTACTTTTGTTACAGTAGGGTTGTCGTTCATGGGACTCTTCTGCTGACGAGGATACAGTCGTTTACGGCTATGTTATCTTTTTACTACTTGATGGAGTTGCACACATGCTAAGGCACTGAAGTGCTCTTCGAAGGCTCTTTTAAATTGCACAAAAAGTATGTGTTTCATTTAAAAATTTACTGTCTGTATAATCATTTGGCTGTTATAAACGTGCCGCGCGGTCTGAGGCGTCTTGTCACGGTCATGGCGGCTCCCCCCTTCGGAAGTTCGAGTCCTACTTCGGGCATGGGTGTGTGTGTGTGTGTGTGTGTGTGTGTGTGTGTGTGTGTGTGTGTGTGTGTGTGTGTGTGTTGTCCTTAGCGTAAGTTAATTTAAGTTAGATTAAGTAGTTCGCAAGCTAAGCGGCCGACGACCTCAGCATTTTGGTCCCATAAGACCTTACCACAAATTTCCAAATTTTTCCAGTTATAAACGTCAACATTTACTTAGATGCGTCAAAAAATTACCACAGTGTTCACTGTAGCTTAACGATCCTTGCACCTCGATATATTCACTCGATTTTGGTGCGTTGATATCGATCTGTCTTAGCTGCCTGAGTGTCTAATATGCACATAGCCACCTTCACTGTACAGTAGGTGCTGTCTTCCTGATCACATCTAGGCATTCGATATCACACATCCTCTAAACATTTCCATAATCTGATGTTTCGACCAGAAAATAATTGCATCTTTAACAGCATATAATGATTTATGGGCAGCTGTTGACGGTCAACAGATCAGAATCGCTCTCAGAGGCTTTCAGGTCTATTGAATTCCTTGCTGCCGTTATATGCTTGTCTCTAATTAAATAAGTACGAGTCAGTTATGTCAGCAATAAGCTATCGACAGCGAAATTGCATGTAGCCTGTAAGACGCTCAGTTCCTATAAACCATCGACAAATGAAGATCTTAAAGAGGAAGGGCCATCAAGCTGTGACAAAGATGACTGTTTCCGAGGTCACAACTGCCACAGCACACATAGTGTTAGGTTGGTGCACAGGTTCGTAGCGTTTTTGTTTTGCATGTTGGTGTTTCGATTGCGAGGGGTTTATTTATAGAGTGTCATTTTTTATTTCTAGTTATCTATTGCTAGTGTTTACATATTGTCATTTTGTCATTTAGAGCTGTGGACGCTATAACATGGAGAGGGAAGTGGACAAATCGGAACATTTCCGATATATTCTTCTGTTTAAATTGAGCGGAGGGATGGCGGTAGCGGAGGCAGCCAGAAACATTTACTCAGTGTATGGAGAGAATGCCACAGTGTCGCATGATCTAAGTCAAAATCACAAAAATCAGCGGGTGCCCATATGTGCACCTCTGCTTGTTCGTCATCAATTCGCTGCACCAGCCATTCCTATCCCGTATCGTTACTGGTGGCGCATAATGATTTCTTTGTGCTAACATAAGACAAAGAAAGGATTGGTCGAGCCCAAAACAAGCAGTAACTGCCGTTCAAAGGTCTGCATGCTTCCACAGAATGTAACGTTACGCATAGGTGGAACAACGACTATGCGGTGCACTATGAATTCCTTCCCCGAGGTGTAACCATCATTGCTGTCATTAACTGTCAACAACTGAGACATCCTGCAGGCGCAGTGCAAGAACAACGACCAGAAGACTTCCTGAAGTGATGCTACTCCAAGATAAAGCCCGCCCGCGTTCTACAAGACTGCCAAAAAAACGTTATACAGGAGTTGCGTTGGGAAGTCATTTCGCACCCGCCATATTTACCTGATCTTGCACCCTCACATTTTTATCTTTTACATTCTCTAGGGAGCAACCTTCAAGAAACTTCCTTTACGGATGAAAATGCTTTCCGAACGCTGCTCGACGACTTCTTCACCTCTAAACCATGTGATTTTTACATTCGCGGAATCGAAAAATTGCCCCAGCGTTGGCAGACTGTTGTAAACAAGGAAGGAGAATACATTATTTACGACTAGTCTCTGCTATACGTATCTGTTGTGTTTATTAACCTCATGGAAAAACGTTACGAACTTAATGCACCAACTCATACATTTCGCATTGTTCCAGACTGGGCTCCGTGACAGATGTCGCAGACGACTTGTGATTGGGTGTGTGTGTGCGTGTGTGTGTGGGGGGAGGGGGGGTAAATTAGTGGGTGGGTGTCTCCTTTGATGACGAGAGATTATCTTTTGCGATTGCATTGGACACCGCAACATCGATATTAGTCTTGGTAAAACAAGAATAACTTCGTTTCAGGACTCACAGTCCTCCAACCTAATTCTCACTCGATGCTTAAACGTTGAGACATCGGTAGTCTGATTCTGGGGTTGTTATGCAATATCGCATAGAAATAGTTACAGGGTTCCCTGACACTGAGATATATCTTTCAAACAAGATATTAGTAGGTATAGGATAACAATATCTGACAATGTATTTGGATAAAAAAATACGCTGTTACGATTCGTCTGCAGCAGAGGTCCGTTTCAACCAACATCGACCATTAGAGTGCTCTGAACAGCTTTGTAAACAACTTCCCTCCTCATTGAACCGTACGTAGCTGCCTTTTCTGCTTTACGTACTGGACCAGCCCGCGGCGTTCACGCTGATTGATACACGGTCGTCGAATTCCTTGCCCTCTGCAGGCGGTTTAAACTTCATTTTTCAAAGTTTCATAGATGATAATGTACGTAGCACGCGAATATTTGATCTATGTCATAATTACTGTGATATTGGTTTCCAGTAGCAGGGCTATAAGTCTGTGTCACGGTTTCTTACTTCAACTTTTTCCCTCGTTCTTTAGCAACCGATTTAAAATAGACGCTGTATTACCAGCACATGTAGTGCAACATTCACAGTCTGTCGCTTGCCGCCAACGTGAAGCAGAACAGTTCATTGATCCAGTAGAGAACAAGACATTATCTAGCTGATCAGCGTTTAAGTCACTAGACTAGAGAAAATATTATTGAATTTATTTCGGCACAGCGGGAGGTATCACCAAAAGTGCTGGATTTTATTTTTACTTATTAATTTATTTTCATTTAAGTAGAGGAAAGTGAAGAAGGAACAAGCGCAAAAGGAAAACGATTTTAGATTTCATTCGATCACAATAAATTGTTTTAAAATGTCGACTTCAAGCAGAAGGTAAAATTAAAAACGCCTTCAGCCGTCTGTATAAAATAGATGCCTGAAGACATTTTTAATTTTACATTTCATTTTGAACAGCCAAAGCCTAGTAGCCATCTTGTTTCAAGATGGACTTGCAGAGGAGACGTCAAGCCGAAGGGTAAAATCAAAAACACAAGTACAGCAATATCTTTCTCCAGTCTTTTCTAAAGAATCTCGTGCTCAGCTTCTTCTGGGAACTAAATGCTGATGTTAGAAAATATTACCACAGGTCTATATTCATTGTCCTACGAAGACCTTCTGGACTGCATGTTATAAGATCCACCGACAACAGAAATTTTGAATACGTCTTCTTTATATAAAGAGAAACATTTTTTTAAATTGTTCTTTAACAGTGAAGTCATAACATTACTAATTTACTTTCAAGAACGCTGTACAAGAAAAGCACAGCATAATGCAAAAGGCATCTGAATTGATACTATCTAATAATAATTCTGTAGATCATCAACATGTCAGTAGGATTATACAGTTATTCAAGTAAGCCTGCAGAATTTATGAGACTGGGGGATTCCATTTGACTTTCGGAAGAACATCAATCACATAATCCTGGAGATGTAAAGAGGAGAAAAGTGCGAGAACTATCGCACAATGATCGTGTAGAGCATGTATCCAAACTGCTGAGAAGAATAATATACAGAACAATGAAACGGACTTTAGAAGGGCGATCAAGAAAGGTAGAAACATGTTCTTTTGATTCGTCGGCCTAGAAAAACTGTTCGACAACGTAAAATGAAGCAAGATGTCACAAATTCTCTGAAAATATGCAGAAGAGATGGAGTATATACAAGAGGAAAGAAGGAACAATAAGAATAGAAGACCCATAGCAAAGTGCTCGAATTACAAAGGATGCCAAAAAAAGATGCAGTCTTTCTCCCCTTCTGTTCAACCTGAACACTAAAAAGCGATGACGGAAATAAAAGAACGGTTCAGGAGAGAGATTAGAACTCGCGTTGAAGGGATACCAATGATAAGCTTCGCTGAAGACGTTGCTATCCTCTGTGAAATTAATATGGAATTATGGGATGCGTTCAGTGGAATGAACGGTGTAAAGAGTGCATAATGTGAACTAACAGTAAACCAAAGAAAGGCGAAATTAATGAGGAATAGCAGAAACGAGATTAACGATAATGTTAAAATCAGAATTTAAGACAATTTAAAAAAAGAAAAGGACTAGCGCAGGCAGAGACGGCATTCCTGGTTAGAGGATGTATGCTAAGTTTGAAAAGTTCACGGAGTCACCACCAGATGTCGGCGCTAGAGCCTAATAAAAGGTCGTCCTCTATGAGTGAACAAGTGGCGCTTCAGTGCCATGGGCAGAGATCTGTGATGCGGACGTCTGTCAGTTGTTGTTCCCGTGTAGTGGTTTCAAATGGTTCAAATGGCTCTGTGCACTATGGGACTTAACATCGGAGGTCATCAGTCCCCTAGAACTTAGAACTACTTAAACCTAATTAACCAAAGGACATCACACACATCCATGCCCGAGGCAGGATTCTAACCTGTAGTGGATTGTGAAATTGGGAAAAAATCGGATTCGAGCAGTACTTCGTAGAGAAAGGTATGAATGTAAAGAAAATTCTTGCCGATTTTCATAACACATTGGGGATTCTGCTCCTTCATATTCAACTGTTTTCTAGTGGTCGAACAAGTTTACGTTTGGTCGGGAAAGCTTAGGTGATGATACGCATAGTGGTCAGCCAAGATGTGCCACTTTCCCAGAAACTTGCAAAAGCATAAAAGAATCATGGAGGATCGCTGACTGAAAGTGCGAGAAATTGCTGAAGCCCTATGGATGTCAGCTGAACTGGCACATCACATTTTAACAGTGGAATTGGATACGAGAAAATTATGTTCTATATGGGTGCCACGACTCTTAGCGCAGGATCAGAAACACATCAGACTGGAAAAGTCCGAACAATGTTTGACCCGTTTTCAAGGCAACTAATAAAATATTTTTCGCCGGTTTGTGACTACTGATGAAACGTGGGTCCCCACTATACCTCAGGGACAAAGCAACAGTCACAGCATTGGAAACATGTTGGTTCACCACCAACAAAGGAATGAAAGGCAGTACACACGACTGTAAAGGTTAGGGCGTCAGTTTTACGAGAAACGAAAGGCATTATGCTGATAGATTACCTGGCCACGGGTCAAACAATTACGAGATAATGCTACGTCCCAGACCAACTACAGCAAAAGATACACGATAAAAAGGCCAGGTTTAGCAAGGAGGAAAGTCATCTTTCATCAAAAAAATACTCGCCCACACCACAAGTGCCGTTGCCATGGCAAAAACACATGAAGTATGATACGAATTGTTGCAACACCCTCCTTATTCGCCTGGTTTGGCTCCACCACACTTAATCTTGTTCCTAATTTTCATCGGTGGACGGAGATTTTCTTCAAACTAAAAACTGGTAAACGAAATTGAGGGGTATTCCGCAGGACTGGAGGAATCTAATTTTCGAGATGGTATCAGGGCATTGAAACATTGCTGGACCAAATTCATCAGTGTACAGGAAAATATCATTAAAAAATAAAGAAATTTCGCTAAGGACATCGAAAGCAGATTAGCACTCGCCAAAAAGGGCATTCCTGGCCAAGAGAAGTCTACTAATATCAAGCATAGGCCTTAATTTGAGGAAGAATTTTCTGAGAATGTACGTCTGGAACACAGCGTTGTATGGTAGTGAAACCTGGACTGTGGGAAAACCGGCACAGAAGAGAAACGAAGCATTTGAGATATGGTGCTACAGACGAATGTTGAAAATCAGGTGAACTGATAAGGTAAGGAGTGAGCAGATTCTCCGTAGAATCGGAGAGGAAAGGAATATGTGTAAGGAATATGTGGAAGACACTGACAAGGAGAAGGGACAGGGTGACAGGACATCTGTTAAGACATGAGAGAATGACTTGCATGGTTCTAGAGCGAGCTGTAGAGGTAAAAACTGTAGATGAAGACAGAGACTGGAATATCTCCCTCAACTAATCGAGGATGTAGGTTGCAAGTGCCACTGTGAGATGAAGAGGTTGGCACAGGAAAGGAATTCGTGGCGGGACGCATCCAACCAGTCACAAGACTGATGGCTCAAAATAATATAAAATAAAAAATAAAAAGAAACCGCGTTTCTTTCTTTCTATTCCATTCCGATAGCTTTTCAAACTGCCATGGGGTCAATCATAGACCATAATTTAATAAGGAAATTTCTGAGAATGTCCATTTTGAGCACAGCATTGTATGTAATGTCGTAAATCAGGAAAAGAAGAAAGTCAAGGCGATTACGACGCTACATTACAGAATGACGCTGAAAATTAGGTTGACAGATAAGAAATGTGGAAGTACTACGTAAAATTGGTGAAGAAAGAAATATGTAGGAAACTGACTATAAAAAAGGACAGGATGATACGACATATGTTAATAATTATAGCTCCAAAATACCAGAGGACGCCGTAAAGGTCAAAAACAGTAGAGGAAGACATAGATTGGAAGGCTGATGATTCCACGCAAAAAAAAGGTTACTGACCGATTGCTGTACTAGAAATTAATTTTATTCTTGTCACTCCAAAAATATCGATAAATTGACTGTAACTCGCCAGTATCTTTGCTTCAAAATTACCATCAGCTTTCACAAGGTGTTTTGAAAAGTCAGCTGACAGTAATTCGGTCGCTTGTGCCGAGAGCTGACGGCGTCATGTCGTGCTCCGGTATCGAAAGTGTGTAGCACATGCTTCACGGTTTAATCGCCTTTTTTCTTCTCTTTTCCTGGTGCTGCGGTATGAATTACAGGCTGTCGAGATAGGCGCCCTTCACTCCAGGCAGGCGTACAAAGCCATGAACAATACACGGAACGTGCTCCGTCAGTCCACTCGGGGTCTGCAGCAAGCCGGTCCCCTCTCAGAAACCACCGTGTGTGTTTCTACGCCTCATACGATACTGACGGATATAGTATCTCCATAGGAGTTTTCAAGAACACAGTTCGACGTGCTTCTCCACACAGTATTTAACACTGCGCTGGTTACGGGCACACTACAGTGCAGTAAGAGTGGTCGTATATAGCCTCCGGGATCAGCTCCTTCATCTAGGATATTTCAGCTGTCTTGTTTTCCGCACGAATCGTGTAATGCTGCAGAGAGTCCTTCCACGTACATTTGCCAACCATCGGAAAAATGCCCCTGTCGGTGTACAAAGATGGCGAATATGATCCTCTTTAAAAACTGTTTACACGAAAATGGGGAGCCAGCTTCCTCTGTCCTCCTCCTTCACCAAAAATTTTGGCATGGGAACATAATCGCTCTCTTTCAACAAAGGAGTTTCCAAATCTTTATACGAAGTCCGTCTTTATAGCTAAGTCTTCATACTCGGCACTCTCTCTCGCTGTCATTGTCTATACATGTGTCTCTCCCACCGCCTCCCTTCTTCCCCACAGATTCGCAGTATATCCTACTGCACTGTCTCCTCTCTCACTTACGGTGCCTCCTTTTGTATTTCTTTCCCAATGCCACTGTCTCCGCCATACCCTGGCAGCTCAGAAATTATGAGGGTCCAACTTATTTTTTCCCTATACCTGCGTGATGAGGATTTAAAATTTTCTATCCAAAATGCGTCCCTCGTCGGTCGGTCAGGATTCACTCCCAAGCCTGTCTATACTCTCCACTCATCTGAACGTTTCATTGCCACTGTATCTTCTCTCTTTTGCTCCCATTCCTTCTGTTCCCATTCATCTCTCTTTCTCTTTCAGGGCCACTTTCACCCTCCCATCGTCATTGCCTCCTCTCATTTCACTGGCACTCTCTTCTGTGTTCCACCGTCACTGTCTCACTTCTACACTCTTTCAGTACAAAAAAGCGCGAATATGTTCGCATGGAAAATTTATTGATGATGAAGGAGGAACGATTGAGGCAGATAGTTCCCCAGTTTCCTGTCAAAGTCTTTTAAAGAGGAACATATTCGCCTTTTTTGTGCTCCGACAGGAGCCTTTTTCCGCTGATTCCCTTATTTTGCCTGCTATAGCAGGAAGTGCTGCCTATATTAAACGAATTCTACGGGTCAGTAAAGTTTTGAAAGTTTATTTATATACTTCTACATATTTATAAACTCTAACACATATAAACAATAAATAAGTATGCATAATACAAGGTTAACACAAAATTGTTTGCTTTCCATTTTTCTCCGGATACTTTGCTCATCGATCAAAGTCAATGAAAAAGGCCGGCTTATTATTGGTATCTTAAAAGAGTAAAAATATTATTAGAAATATTTTACTGAGTTTGCAGTCTTCCCAGTTTTACATAATTTTTGGCAGTCATTTTAAGTTCTTATCAAGATTGTGAAGAACCATTTTTTTCCCATTTTTTTCCTCTTTCTCCCCACTGCATTACTACTTTGGGCATATTTGTATCAGCGCAAAGTGCCCATTATACAGAGGCAGCTATACTGGTGAAAAAGTGCTGAGTAAAAACATATTTCGGTTACCTCAGAACTCTTGCTATGTCTTCAGAACTCTTGCAATGTGTTCACCAAGCCAGTTAAAATTAAATTTTCGGTTCATACCGGATATTACTTGCATTATTTTAAGTGCAAAAGTACCCTAACTTTGATCTCTGGATCTCGATAAAGGATAATGATAGCGAAAAAAATTTCGAGATTGTCCGAGAAAATCGTCTTAAGAAAACGTAGTGAAAATTTCGACGATTTACAATGGGTGGAAATAATTGAATTGGCCATCCCCACAAATAGTGCTTTTCATAACCAAACATCATGATTTTTCAGGGATCTCTCAGGAACCACTCGTGAACAACTGGTTCCTCTATAAGACGCCTAAGGTCCACCCGCGAGCACATGTAGTGAAAAGGAACCACCCGATTGGCACAATTTGTATGGGCTGACGGAAGTTTGCAACGTTTAAATTTTGACCTTGTACTGTGAGGTAGCTATAGTACGCCCGTTCTTCCGGTAGGTATAGAAATGCATCAAATGAATTCGCAATTGCGTATAAGGATAACCATCAGCTGAAGAACGGAATGATGACAATATAAATTTGTGTCGGACCGCGACTCGAACCCGGATTTCCCTCTTATCGCGAGCGGTGGCCTTACCATCTGGGTATCAGTGTACGACTGACGGCCATATCCAAACCTCCATATGTCGTCAGTCATGCGTCTACGACCTGTACTCGTGAATCCATTATGTATATGGCCCTACAGATCAGACGTTGTTCTTGAAAGTGTTTTGCCCGGTACCGGCGGATAAATATACGACTATATTGCAGTGCTTGTGTCATTCTGATTTCGATGCAAAGTTTTTTGGACATGCATGCATGTCCAAAGGAACTTTGCATCGTAATCAGAATAACACAGGCACTGCAATATCGTATCTATTAGTATCGTAGGTATACAAATTGTTGCTATACCAAGGACTATCGAGAACACCTGATCCCTTGTCTCTGAGATAAATGTAACCAGAGATACGGCCCCCTGAAAACTACCACATTCGCGGGCGGCTTTTTCGGACACACACGGACCAGTAATGGTGGCCGATGATGGCCAAAGTCAGCTGGATAATTACAATGTGAACGACTAAAATTTCAATCCCAGGAAGAGTAACAAATAAGATTTTACACACTGTACGTATACAGTTAAGTAGTACAAAATATACACTCCTGGAAATGGAAAAAAGAACACATTGACACCGGTGTGTCAGACCCACCATACTTGCTCCGGACACTGCGAGAGGGCTGTACAAACAATGATCACACGCACGGCACAGCGGACACACCAGGAACCGCGGTGTTGGCCGTCGAATGGCGCTAGCTGCGCAGCATTTGTGCACCGCCGCCGTCAGTGTCAGCCAGTTTGCCGTGGCATACGGAGCTCCATCGCAGTCTTTAACACTGGTAGCATGCCGCGACAGCGTGGACGTGAACCGTATGTGCAGTTGACGGACTTTGAGCGAGGGCGTATAGTGGGCATGCGGGAGGCCGGGTGGACGTACCGCCGAATTGCTCAACACGTGGGGCGTGAGGTCTCCACAGTACATCGATGTTGTCGCCAGTGGTCGGCGGAAGGTGCACGTGCCCGTCGACCTGGGACCGGACCGCAGCGACGCACGGATGCACGCCAAGACCGTAGGATCCTACGCAGTGCCGTAGGGGACCGCACCGCCACTTCCCAGCAAATTAGGGACACTGTTGCTCCTGGGGTATCGGCGAGGACCATTCGCAACCGTCTCCATGAAGCTGGGCTACGGTCCTGCACACCGTTAGGCCGTCTTCCGCTCACGCCCCAACATCGTGCAGCCCGCCTCCAGTGG
Source organism: Schistocerca cancellata (assembly GCF_023864275.1). Lineage (NCBI taxonomy): Eukaryota > Metazoa > Arthropoda > Insecta > Orthoptera > Acrididae > Schistocerca > Schistocerca cancellata. The sequence goes on along the minus strand of NC_064627.1, from coordinate 918,140,751 downwards.
TGTCGCGACAGGCGTGAATGGAGGGACGAATGGAGACGTGTCGCCTTCAGCGATGAGAGTCGCTTCTGCCTTGGTGCCAATGATGGTCGTATGCGTGTTTGGCGCCGTGCAGGTGAGCGCCACAATCAGGACTGCATACGACCGAGGCACACAGGGCCAACACCCGGCATCATGGTGTGGGGAGCGATCTCCTTCACTGGCCGTACACCACTGGTGATCGTCGAGGGGACACTGAATAGTGCACGGTACATCCAAACCGTCATCGAACCCATCGTTCTACCATTCCTAGACCGGCAAGGGAACTTGCTGTTCCAACAGGACAATGCACGTCCGCATATATCCCGTGCCACCCAACGTGCTCTAGAAGGTGTAAGTCAACTACCCTGGCCAGCAAGATCTCCGGATCTGTCCCCCATTGAGCATGTTTGGGACTGGATGAAGCGTCGTCTCACGCGGTCTGCACGTCCAGCACGATCGCTGGTCCAACTGAGGCGCCAGGTGGAAATGGCATGGCAAGCCGTTCCACAGGACTACATCCAGCATCTCTACGATCGTCTCCATGGGAGAATAGCAGCCTGCATTGCTGCGAAAGGTGGATATACACTGTACTAGTGCCGACATTGTGCATGCTCTGTTGCCTGTGTCTATGTGCCTGTGGTTCTGTCAGTGTGATCATGTGATGTATCTGACCCCAGGAATGTGTCAATAAAGTTTCCCCTTCCTGGGACAATGAATTCACGGTGTTCTTATTTCAATTTCCAGGAGTGTATGTTACTTCTTTTTTATGGGATTTGTGGAAGTACAGGCCGCGACATTTAATATACCGGTCTAACATCCCCCGAAGCAACAATGGTTCCAGTGGGTCTGGGCACAGAGTCGAGCTAAGGTTGAATGTTAGGAGTAGATACTTTATTTCATGCAGTTTCAGCTGTGTGCCGGAGTTCATCAAGCAGAGTGGCTGGTGAGTGGTGCAGACCCCGTCTCTCGGTAAACAGTGGGTGAGACGACTGGATAATGTGGTGGCCGTGGACACAGCTGAACACGATTTGTGTCGAGGTAGTTCGGCATAGCACCTGCAACGTACGATCTTGCGATATTTCGTTGAAAGATAACGTCACAAGGACCTCGAATGCAGTGCATCGTCACCGCATATAACGCCTCAGAAATGCAACGCCTACATTCCAGATTACACACTACGCGAACCATATGGGGGGTCCGTATCGTCGCATACTATCATCTACACCTATACTCCACAAGCCACTTTGCGATGGCACGTGGGAAGAATGGCTGTCGGCATACCTGCATACTAGTTCTAATTTCTCGGATTTTCATTTTGTGGTCTTTACGCGAGACGTATGTGAGAGGCAGTAATGTGTCTCGTCTATAAAGTCTGGTGCTGGACCCATATGATGATGACGGATGCAGTCTGGCATAATTCGTTCTTTTCGGAACCTTCACATACTGCTTCTTCCATCATGATGCTTTGCACAAAACTGTAAGACGACGTGTCGCCGCCTCTCCCCCCTCCCCATCTCCCCAAGAATCGAGTGTTGTCGTTGGGAGAAGCATACTCTCTCTGTCCGCACAAAGGGAAGCCACAAAACTATCGTGTGCTGACAAGCACGTGACGTGCCACACGTCATCGCACTATCCTTGTGGATATTTGTCTAGCGGCAGTCAATCCGAATTACTGACTCAATATAGGTAAGACTAAGGCTCATTGGCCATAGAGGAATCCACATCCACATCTACATCAATACTCTGCGGACCACTGTGAACTGCATCGTAGATGGTATGTTCCACTGTAGCATTCATGCATTCATTAGGGCTTTTTCCCGTTCCATTCACATACGGAGCGCAGCGCAGGAAAAATAATTATTTAAATGCCTCTGTGCGTGCTGTAATTAATCTAATCTTATTCTCACACACGTGTTAAGTTTCAAAAGACTGTTCTTGCCTGGTACTAATTGACAACCGTAGGTCCCGTTTGTCCACTGTATTCTCAGATACTTGTAAAGAAAATAGTGTTGCACTTTTGTCTTTTCCAGATGTAGCTCCAAATTACAACCCTTTGACTGAAGTGTTTAAGGCGTCGTTAAGTAGTTTGCAAACTCAACGTGCGATGCATGGCTGACAGCAAACAAGCGACCAGTTACAGTACGCGAACTCCAAAGTATTATGAAAACTGCACTACCAAACGCAACTACACCCAGAAATATACTGGCTGGATTCTAAATGACAAGCATCTCCCTTTAAACAAGAACATTTTCACCGATAGTGACTTTCTGCCTTTGTACGTTAAAGATATACCTGATCCAAATGCTATGGGGTTTGGTTTTAATACTAAAACTGGCCCTTCAACTGCTGAAGAACCCTATGGTAAGCCTACGTTGCCCGAAACAACGCCTGTGAAGTTAAACGTCAGATCATCGACTAACCGTGCTTCCCAACGCACTGGAGAAGTCAGGCCGTTGCAGAAACGCAACCCAGGAAAAAGACAGCAAACAAACGAAAAATTACTTCAGCAGCTCTAACAGAGACGCCAGTGATTGATGTAACACAATAAGAGCAACAAGCCTCTACAGGCAGAAAAGATAACACTTCAACCACCCTACTACCAGGATATTCTTTGTTTCGCGTAGTGGCACTGGCGTGATATAGATCCCAAGTAATTTACATGAGATATGTTGGCATTACGGATTTTAATGAACTAACAAAGAAACATACAGTGCAATTATTCAACGTAACACTCATCATTCTATTTTCATGAATTTCATAAATTTTATATTCAAGAAACAAAAAGAAATTCAGATTGGGTTCATATTGACCCTAGTGGTACACAGCGCAAAAAAGTGAATAAATTTTAGTGTCTTATAAATGTAAAACTGAACAACATCGTCGGTTACAGGTGAATCAGGAGGAAAAAGTCGTATGCTCTGAAAATAATAGCTTTGAAATCAAGTGAGATACATAGCTCCAACGTGCTTATGAGGTCATGTTGAAGCCAGTAGTACTTGGAAGATTAAAGAGAAATATGGATATTCTGCATAATAAGATATTTTCAAAGAGAAGTGGCTGTTGCTAAGCTAAATCACGTGATAAAACTCCTCAAAGTGCAGTAAGGAAGTAGGCATTCCTAAGAAGGTTCTTCAAGATGAAGAAGATGAGGATGACTATGTCTTGCGCTGTAAGCCATTTCCTCAGAGTAATATAAGTGATGAATGGACAAAATTCACATGGTCTAAGCGGTGGGGTCATCCATCACATGTTCAGAGAGACGCGAAACGTCTTTTTTATGAATGTTTTAACTGTGAAGATCGTATCGAGCATTCACACAAAGTTTAATGAAAATTTTAGGAGGTAGTTTTCTGTCAAACTGTAACAACGATAAAACAGTTTAACATTCTAATTTGTTTTTCAAAAAGTTGTATGAAGCTGTTTTACAATAAATACGATATATTTTCAGTTAAATAAACTATGTCAAAACTAAATTAAATGATAACGTCATATGGGCCAACTTGTCTCCCATTGATGGGCCAACTTGCCCCAAGCATATTGATAGGTTGGCCCGGGAGATATTATTACTAAAACAACTTTTTATGCATAGACGAACAGCGAGAAGCCTCAGTTACTTAGTAATGAAGGTGGTGAAACGATATAGGAGTTTCATCATAAAAAGATCAATGGAACATTTAAAATACCGAATGGTTATCATTTAAGTGCAGCTACTTACGGACGTCCCGTGGAGACTGAACCTATCGTACGGTTGCGAAACTTGGATGATGATGATGATGATGATGATTGGTTTGTGGGGCGCTCAACTGCGTGGTTATCAGCGCCCGTACAATTACCCAATCTTTGCTCAGTCCAATTTCGCCACTTTTCTGGATAATGATGAAATGATGAGGACAACACAAACACCCAGTCATCTCGAGGCAGGTGAAAATCCCTGACCCCGCCGGGAATCGAACCCGGGACCCCGTGCTCGGGAAGCGAGAACGCTACCGCGAGACCACGAGCGGCGGACCGAAACTTGGAAGTTACCCTAATGTATTAATGCGGAACTGATTTACACTGCCAAAAAATTTCATTTTTGGCCACCAGATGCAAATGTGGTGCTGTACAGCATCTCCTCGTCATCGCCGGTGGCAATATTGAATAGACTGTGTAAGCGACGGTTAATAATACGTGGGTAATCCCAAAAGAAAGATCTCCTATTTTTTTTATAAGTACAGAAATCTGTTTGTGTGGCAGTTGGTCACACTGTTACGAAGAGTGCTTCACGCGCTGTGTGTAAACATGCGACGCCGCGCTGAGGCGCTCAGTCTTGGCTTGGCAGCCTTTGAAACTGGAGCTCTCGTTGGATGTTACCGCCAAGTGTGAACTGCGCGCAGTTTTCGGTTCTTGAACGCAAAGGGCACTGCGCCGACTGAAATCCATCACCAATTGACGGAAGTGTATGGTGAGTCGTGCAGGGATGTCAAAAATGTTCGTAAGTAGTGTAGAGAGTTTGCAGCTGGTCGGACCGAAATTCACGACGAACGAAGGCGCGGCAGATCGTTAATTTCTGAGGAGGGGTATTGTTGGTCGACTTTATGCCCACTGGGACTACAATTAACGCTGACAGGTACTGTGAGACTCTGAAAAAACTCAAACGGGCAATTCAGAACCGGAGAAGAGGAATGTTGAGCAAGGGCGTACACATCCTCCATGACAACGCTCGCCCACACATCGCTCGGCAAACCGTTGTTCTCGTGTAACAGTTTCCGTGAAACATAGTCACCCACCCACCCTATAGTCCTGACTTGGGGCCCAGTGGCTATCACCTGTTCCCTAGGTTAAAAGAACATTTGGCCAGAAAGTGATTCATCTCCGATGACTTTCTGAACAGCATGGTGGCGGGCTGGTATGACATGGGCATACAAAAACTGCCACAGCGTCTACAAAAATGCATTGACAGAAATGGTGATTATGTCGAAAAGTAGCTAAATGTTCAAGCTGTAAACTGATGTAAGCCATTGTAGAAATAAACAGGTCTATGTACTTATAAAAAATTTGAGACCTTACTTTTTGGATTACCCTCGTAAAATAAGCATTACGCATTTCTCACCATTTTACCTTTTCTGCCCACGATCTGTTCCTAACCCATGAACTTGAAAACATTTCTGCATGTCTTCCTTGCGATCACAGAGCCAGATTCCCACCTGGTGGTCAAAACTGGAACTATTTTTTTCATGTGTAAACCGGTTCTGCATTAACGCATTAGAATATTTACAAAGTTTCACTGTCAGATGGTAATTACAGCCCATACTGGACCTCTTTGTTTAGCTGCACCTTAGTTATAACGACTCGATACAAGCTGGAAAAAATAAGAAGAAAAAGTGGGCCAGCCTCTCCCAGTGTCCCCTATGTGAAGCAGTTGAAAGAACAAGGCCACCGAGCTAAATATTCTGCACTGCCGGTCGTTAATCGGCTTTGGAGTCGTTGAGATCTTGCGTGATGTTCGTATCTACGTGACAATGGTCAAAACTTGACAAACGTTAGCAGCAAATGCGGCGGACGGGCCACGATGCTTGCGCTGTAGAATTCCATGCACACTGATAGACGTTTCTCCATCTTGTACGAGATATAACACCATCTTCGCTCAAGCGAACGACATTCAGGCACGATTTCAGAAACAAAACTCCGTTGCGTCATTATGTACACAATGTATATTATGTCAATCTTACCCATTTCTTGCAGCTGTACTGAAATCACAAACCTTTCCATATCAACTATGTAGTACATTTCATGCCAATTTGACCTTTGGTGCATACTGCCTCCATGGTGAAGCAATTTTAATAGCCTTGCTCTGCCCTTATTCCTGCGTTATCGGGATCTACAATCATGCTGGATTTCTTATTATTATATTCCTTGTCCTTGTGTCTTCCTTTCTCCGCGTAGTCACCGTAAAGGAGTTCGGTTTCCCAGCCTAGTTCCAAACTGTAGACACTATGGTTTTCTTCATAATATGACAAGAAAAAAAAATTGACTTTTTTTTCTTTCTTTTCTTTCTTGTTTATCACTCACATATGTTTCGGTGATGTTTCGCCGTCATCAGTGGATTTCTTATATATTTTGTTGTTGGAACAACAAATAAAACGTTTTTTGAAAGGATAGAGAAACAGAACTATAAAACTGAAACAATAACGAAAGTAACACATGACTGTTTGATGGAAATAATCAAGACGTGAGATGAAAAGTGACACAAATTTATTTGGAAAACAGTGGTGTAAAAAATAATATAACTCTGTAGTTGAAATTCATGGAAAGACTATAAATCGTTATTATTATATTTACATTTTCTATTTAGCAAGATGCGAATATCTACGAAAATGGATGTGATATGTGACCTCTGACATCATGTAATTAATGTCTTTTTACAGATATGTCTTACACCGATCAGTTTTAAGATCGTTCCGATTATATGTGTGCCAATATCGAAATGGTAATGATGAAGTTAATTGGATCTAGACTATCATGTTGTAATGAAAAATAAGTCTCAAACTTCAGTTGGTTTATTGAGAACCGAAAGTAACATGGATAGCAATTCGTCGATGAGGTCAGATTCTGTGGTAAAGCCCTATTCTATGGCGTTGCATAGCAAATGTGTTAGTAATTCATCCTGTAACGAAAAGTACCTGCATCTTACTGAATAAGAAGTCCGATACCTGAGAAGTGAAACCAATTTTTCGATGACATAATCACACAAGTTGCAGATAGTTTATGTTTCAGATAGGTATCTTTCAAAAATGGTTCAAATGGCTCTAAGCACTATGGGGCTTAACATCTGAGGTCATCAGTCCCCTATACCTAGAACAATTTAAACCTAACTAACCTGCCCGAGGCAGGATTCGAATCTGCGACCGTAGCAGCAGCGGCGCCGTTCCGGACTGAAGCGCCTAGAACCACTCGGCCACAGCGGCCGGCTTAGGCACAATTGTGCTGCGTAATTTTCTATCGTTGGCCACTCATGTACTGCCTTACCCGAAAATAAATAAGACGATATTAAATTTGGTGATGCGATGTAACACAATAATATTTTAGTAGGAATAGGTGAGATTACAACACCTAGCACATAAAAGCAAACAGAATACAATAGTCTGCCTCTCGCTGTAACATGCTGAAAGCACTTTTGTTATCGTTCATAATGTGTTACTTCAGTGCAATATTATAATTAGAAGTGACACACAGTGAGTAACTTAGGTATAATGAACTGTAAGGCAGACAACTGGCTCCATGCATGAAAAATATTTTCTATGTAATCACTTGAGTCACCTGAATATGAGGATGTAAGCTCTCGAATCACTTCGAAAGAAAATGAAAGTGACAGAGAGGTAATTATTTTTATTAGTTTCTTACAGGAAATTTAATAGAATAACAAGAAAGACACAGAAAAGAGCGGATAACAATGACAAACATTTGGGGGGGGGGGGGGTTATGACGGAGGGAGGGAGAGAGAGAGAGAGAGAGAGAGAGAGAGAGTGAGAGAGAGAGAGAGAGGGAGGGGGGGGGGTGAGAAGGAGGAACCATGGTTGCTGGAACGGACAGAGAGAGAGAGAGAATCGGTGACCACGGCGGCTGCAGCAGCAGCCGCAAGTCCAGTACATATTTCTCACTGGCAGGAGCCGGAGTTTGAGTAGACGACGCCCGCTGGCCATAAATCGTGGCCCTGCCCCACCCACGGCTGCGTGTGCTCCTGCGCACGCACGCACGCACAAACGCGCACGCGCACACTTCTACTGCCCTGGGGCGACGCGTTTTGTCCGTGCCCGCAGCGTGACGAGCGGCCGCACGCTGCTAATATTTGATATATCGCATCTGTATCTGGGCGACGCGCCCGTCCCCGTCATAAAACAGCACCGCTGCTGCCGCTGCCTACGCCACTGCCGCCGCCAGCGCCGTCCCTGCATACCGGGGCAGTCCCTGCCGGAGCTGCCAACCCTACCGCGCTGAAAACCTCGCGCGTGAAAAATGGCCAGCGGCGGCCCTTCATCACGTTTTGGCAAATAACAAGCCCGGCGTAATTACCGCGGTGGCGGAGCGCAGCTCCCGGACAAAGAGAGGTATATTTTACACTGAATCTCTGTGTTATTTTTATTACGCTAACCTGGGTGATGCAGTGTCGTGGAACACAATTGCCTTCCTTTGAATGTGCTGCCCGACAGCGCAGAGGGAGGTGGGGACAGAAAAAAAATCATTAACTTGGCCGGACTGAATAAGTGTCGCACAATAACGTCAATGAAGTTGCGACGTCCATAGCTCGACAATTTTATGCGACCCCCACATGTAAACAAATACAAAATATTTATGCCGACTGTTACACGCGGCATAAAGCATTCTTTGCGTAGCTTTTTAACGTTAGAGCGCAAAAATACTTGTACAACGTGAATACGTGTCTGCTCTGGATATGACGACAGAGGTATACTCAGCAGAGAAAACCTAGAACATTTCTCCGACATTTATTACGCGTATTTTGTAATCTCTTCTGTCTGCAGTCATTTGTTCACTTCTGGTCCGGTGTATACGGTGTTTGATGTTCACATTTCTTTATGAACAATTTACACTAAATAACGTACAGGGACTTTTCCAAGACCTTCTAAAAAGAAAACGAGTTTTGCTTTTACTGTCTTAACTTTCATCTTTACATTACTCGAAGAATAAAGCTACAATTACAATAGCAAAATAAAACCATCTGCACCCCCAATTCTCAGAAGACACCATTAGTGCTGTTTTCCCTACATTTTTGAAACTTTCAGATATTTAAAAACATAAATACATAAATGCTGTCACAGGACTCTCAAAACTTATTTGAATTAAGAACCGAGTCAAAATACTGACCGTGTGTGTGTGTGTGTGTGTGTGTGTGTGTGTGTGTTTGTGTGTGTGTGAGAGAGAGAGAGAGAGGTAGAGAGAGAGAGAGAGAGAGAGAGAGAGAGAGAGAGAAAGGAAGAAAGAAGCCGTACCAATCCCATTCTCTACCGTACAGTACGAATCATCACTATCATTTAGTGTATATTCGACTTAATTATCATTTTCATCACGTTGCGCAACTTTTCATACAAGTTATGGGAATATAATCGACTAATGTTGATGCAGAAGTTAGACAACAGGCGCTTATACAGGAGGAACCAGTTCTGAAATCCCGGTCGCTACTTATCAAGAGAATACCAGGAATAATTTATTCGCTTACTCTGCATCTACGTACAAGCGTCGTATGTCACTACTCAGTGCACTGCGGAGAGCGCATTGTAGGAGAATTTAACGTTCTGTCGGCAACGAGGTTATTAGAGACGAAGCTCAAGTTCGGATTAGGGAAGGATGGAGCAGGAAAGCGTCCGTATCCTTTCGATGAAACTAAAGCAGCAGATTTTCTGATCTATTACATTCACGTATTTAGCGACGGAAAAATTACTATCTATATTGCTCTGCACACACTGTAATATCTCTAACCTTCTTCTCATATACAGGGTGTTACAAAAAGGCACGGCCAAACTTTCAGGAAACATTCCTCACACACAAATAAAGAAAAGATGTTATGTGGACATGTGTCCGGAAACGCTTAATTTCCATGTTAGAGCTCATTTTAGTTTCGTCAGTATGTTCTTCCACCTACGCTCAATGAAGCACGTTATCATGATTTCATACGGGATACTCTACCTGTGCTGCTAGAACGTGTGCCTTTACAAGTACGACACAACATGTGGTTCATGCACGATGGAGCTCCTGCACATTTCAATCGAAGTGTTCGTACGCTTCTCAACAACAGATTCGGTGACCGATGGATTGGTAGAGGCGGACCAATTCCATGGCCTCCACGCTCTCCTGCCCTCAACCCTCTTGACTTTCATTTATGGGGGCATTTGAAAGCTCTTGTCTACGCAACCCCGGTACCAAATGTAGAGACTCTTCGTGCTCGTATTGTGGACGGCTGTGATACAATACGCCATTCTCCAGGGCTACATCAGCGCATCAGGGATTCCATGCGACGTAGGGTGGATGCATGTATTCTCGCTAACGGAGAACATTTTGCACATTTCCTGTAACAAAGTGTTTGAAGTCACGCTGGTACGTTCTGTTGCTGTGTGTTTCCATTTCATGATTAATGTGATTTGAAGAGAAGTAATGGTTCAAATGGCTCTGAGCACTATGGGACTTAACTTCTGTGGTCATCAGTCCCCTAGAACTTAGAACTACTTAAACCTAACTAACCTAAGGACATCACACACATCCATGCCCGAGGCAGGATTCGAACCTGCGACCGTAGCAGTCCCGCGGTTCCGGACTGCGCGCCTAGAACCACTAGACCACCGCGGCCGGCGAAGAGAAGTAATAAAATGAGCTCTAACATGGAAAGTAAGCGTTTCCGGACACATGTCCACATAACATATTTTCTTTCTTTGTGTGTGAGGAATGTTTCCTGAAAGTTTGGCCGTACCTTTTTGTAACACCCTGTATACAGGGTGGTCAGAAACAGTATGAAACGCTTGTAAGGTTTTTCTGAGAAATGAATGTTAAGGAAAAAAAATCGATACGTTCACTGTCTCAGAATCAATCAGCGCTGAAGTTAACAATGAAGCTACTGCGCACTAAATTTAAAACGGCCAAACCCATAACAATTAGTGTCAGTTATTGTAATGGCTTAGAACAGGGCTTCCCAACCTTTTCAGCTGGCGGACCCCTTCTTCAGTGGAAAATCCATGGCGGACCCCTAGTCAGTCAAGAGCACACTAACTTCAAATTTCAGAGCGGAACCCATGGGAACTGAAAGTTTCTTATGCAGGTGCCATGTTCCCAATAACCTCCCCCCGAAGTATCAATAGTCTTCGGTTTAGGGATGAATGAAAACAACTTGAAATTAACGATCCAATTTGAATTCCCACTGTATCCAGACACTTACTAGTGGATTTGCTCCCTTTGTTCAACACACTATAGCCTGATTAAAACTACCTGGTAATTGAAATTTCACGTGATGGAGCTTTCTTCCTCCAAGAGCAATCAACGTCACATCCAAACCCTTCGCTGTTGACAAGCTGCCGCTTATGGTCTGTTCACTTTCACTATTTGGCTACTGTTGTGTAAGGAGCATGCATATTTCGTAACAGTCGTGTGTGTGTGTGTGTGTGTGTGTGTGTGTGTGTGTGTGTGTGTGTGTGTGTGTGTCGTTTTTCGTGAAATACGAAGAAAAATGTTCAAATGTATGTAAAGTCTTCCTTTGGTCGTCCTCCCTCCTCATTCATTTCAACTGGAAACTTCCCTTGTTGTGAAGGCGATGGAGAAACTGCAGCCTTCTTCAATGATCCTGACTTCAGCCACCGATCCATGTTATAAGTAATAAACTGGTCAAAAATCGACTTATGAAACAGGTAGTGCACTGACAAGGCAAGTTTAACGTTTAATGATGCCTGGGCCCGCATACGTGCCAGCGAGCGCTGTGATTGGCCGACAAAGCTCGCTCCGCGCATGCGTAAAAGGTTTCAGCGCATCTAGCGCCGTGAGCCAGCGCACAAACGACCCCCGTATTGTTGCTAAACAGTCGATCAGAGAAGCCGCATTCTCCGGCAATAAACTGTGTTTACGTTCTCACTTAGGAAACGCAAAGGCTGCTTGGGGATACGACCTGAAGTAAAAGTACGCATGTTTTAGACACGAAAAAAAAAAATAGTGATGAATTTGATTTTCACATTTTTATTCAATAATTTTACTCATTATTTTACACGATTTGGTGAAGGGTGGCCGCGGACCCTCTAGAAAGAGCCGTCGGACCCATAAGAGGTCCGCGGACCACAGGTTGGGAAGCCCTGGCTTAGAGGATGGCGCCTTTCGCCAGGGTTCGATCCCTACTATCGTCCTATGTCCAGTTTTAAGTCACTGTCTTGTTCGGTTTATGGGAACCAGACGAAGAACAAGTTTTACTAGACAGTCCCTGCTGGGCTGATTGACTAACTTCAATGCTCATTAACTTGTAAATGGTGCCATGGAATTTTTTTCTTAACGATTAGTTCTCACTACCATCTACCTTTCAACGGCCTTAGAAACACTTTAGACTGTTTCTGGCCACTCTGGTGGAAGCATAATGTGTACAAGATCGTCTTCGAATACAGGTTATCTTACACTCAACATGGTTTTTCGAGAATTAAGTCATCTTTCTTTCAAGGATTCCCACTAACGTTCCCCAAACATTTCTGCTACACTTCCGTATTGGCTATTACGAGCTGTAAATCCAAACACCAGCAATGTTATGTAATTTCTCGCATTAACATTTTGTACAGCATTTCCTTAACATGTATACCTTTCCAACAAATCATTCATTTCATTCGCGCCACGCGGAGTGGCTGTGCGGTTAGAGGCGCCATGTCATGGATTGCGCGTCCTCTCACACCGGAGGTTCGAGTCCTCCCTCGGGCATGGGTGTGTGTTATTCTTAGATGATGATGTTTCGGATTGTGGGGCGCTCAACTGCGTGGTTATCAGCGCCCGTACAAATTCCCAACCTTTACTCAGTGCAATCTCACCACTTTCATGAATGATGATGGAAATACGAGGACAAGACAAATATCCAGTCACCTCGAGGAACCGGAACCCCGTGCTTGGGAAGGGAAAACGCGACTGCGAGACCACGAGCTGCGGACTGTTATTCTTAGCATAAGTTAATTTAAGTAGTGTATACGTCTAGTGACCGATGACCTCGGCAGTTTGATCCCTTATGACTTCATACACATTCGAACATTTTCTTTCATTCGCCTCCCCTGATACTGATTTTTACATGGACATCCTCTTTCACATCGCTTCTTAGTCTTAGCATTGCCCCTAAATGCTTATAAGCTGTTGCATGCACATGATATTCGCCATTTCACTATCAGGGTCATTCTCTTTATTACAGGCCTTATCTTAAAATTATCCTTAAGAAAGTAGCCATTCACTATACACTACATGGAAATGTTGCCCAAGTATCTCTGTGTTACGGCGCAAAGTCAATCGCCGGAACGCCAGTCGAAACGAGAGAGCAGAGAGGCCTGTGAAGAAGACGTCAGCCAATTTCACGCTCACAGACCCCTCTCCAGGCCGACAACGAGACGGCATCGACCTCTACGCGAAGAGGGCGTAAGCTCCACGCTGACTGGCCGCGGTCCACTTCGACAGCAGCATCAAGATTAGGCACTTCAAGACCATCGACTTACGAATTTATACGCTACTGGCCATTAAAATTGCTACACCAAGAAGAAATGCAGATGATGAACGGGTTTTCATTGGACAAATACATTATTCTAGAACTGACATGTGATTACATTTTCACGCAATTTCAGTGCGCCGGCCGCGGTGGTCGTGCGGTTCTAGGCACTCCAGTCCGCAGCCGCGCTGCTGCCACGGTCGCAGGTTCGAATCCTGCCTCGGGAATGGATGTGTGTGATGTCCTTAGGTTAGTCAGGTTTAATTAGTTCTAAGTTCTAGGGGACTGATGACCACAGCAGTTGAGTCCCATAGTGCTCAGAGCCATTTGCCATTTGAATTTTGGTGCATAGATCCTGAGAAGTGAGTACTCAGAACAACCACCTCTGGCCGTAATAACGGCCTTGATACACCTGGGCATTGAGTCAAACAGAGCTTGGATGGCGTGGGCAGGTACAGCTGCCCATGCAGCTTCAACACGATACCACAGTTCATCAAGAGTAGTGACGCGTATTGTGACGAGCCAGTTGCTCGGCCACCATTGACCAGACGTTTTCAATTGGTGAGAGATCTGGAGAATGTGCTGACCAGGGCAGCAGTCTAACATTTTCTGTATCCAGAAAGGCCCGTACAGGACCTGCAACATGCGGGTCATGCATTATCCTGCTGAAATGTAGGGTTTCGCAGGGATCGAATGAAGGGTAGAGCCACGGGACGTAACACATCTGAAATGTAACGTCCACTGTTCAAAGTGCCGTCAGTGCGAACAAGAGGTGGCCAAGACGTGTAGCCAATGGCACCCCATATCATCACGCCGGGTGACCGGGTGATACGCCAGTATGGCAATGACAAATACACGCTTCCAATGTGCGTTCACCGCGATGTCGCCAAACACGGATGCAACCATCATGATACTGTAAACAGAACCTGGATCCATAAGAAAAATGACGTTTTGCCATTCGTGCACCCAGGTTCGTCGTTGAGTACACCATCGCAGGCGCTCCTGTCTGTGATGCAGCGTCAAGGGTAACCGCAGCCATGGTCTCCGAGCTGGTAGTCCATGCTGCTGCAAACGTCCTCGACCTGTTCGTGCAGATGTTTGTCGTCTTGCAAACGTACCCATCCTTTGACTCAGGGATCGAGACGCGGCTGCACGATCCGTTACAGCCATGCGGATAAGATGCCTGTCATCTCGACTGCTAGTGATTCGAGGCCGTTGGGATTCAGCACGGCGTTCCGTATTACCCTCCTAAACCCACCGATTCCATATTCTGCTAACAGTCATTAGATCGACCAACGCGAGCAGTAATGTCGCAATACGATAAACCACAATCGCGATTGGCTACAATCCGACCTTTATCAAAGTCGGAAACGTGATGGTACGCATTTCTCCTCCTTACACGAGGCACCACAACAACGTTTCACCAAGCAACGCCGGTCAACTGCTGTTTGTGCATGAGAAATCGGTTGGAAACTTTCCTCCTGTCAGCACGTTGTAGGTGTCGCCACCGGCGCCAATCTTGTGTGAATGCTCTGAAAAGCTAATCATTTGCATATCACAGTATCTTCTTCCTGTAGGTTAAATTTCGCGTCCGTAGCACATCATCTTCGTGGTGTAGCAATTTTAGTGGCCAATAGTATATATTGAAGAGATTTCTTATTTGCATGTCGCCCTTGGCTTGCGACACTTCTGTGTTATTGTCAAAGTTATGTGTTGTCATTGATCCATTTCGTAGTAAAACTCTTAAGTACGATTTGCTTGAATTGTTGTCTAGCGATCTGAGAAGCCTGTTTCCTGGACACCCCATCTTTGACAACTAGGCAGACTGCAGCACTCTGTAACAGTTTACGATCGTCCGCCTACGTTATTCCCCTGTGTACAACAGGATCATCAACATACCATCTTACAGGGCTGCTTACAGGTTTGATAAATCGTTTATCTATGTTAAGGGCATTAACGGTCCTCTTAATCTTCCTTGGGACATACACGATGTTACTTTCGTTTCCGTAGAACATTCACCGGCCAATATATGTATTGTGTTCCATTAGCGGAATATTCACAGAGCCAATCATGCATTTCCGAAAATAACACATAAGGTAGTATATTGGTAAGTTACAGACGATACGGTACAATCGAACGCCCTTCGCCAATCTTGTTCATCCTTATCTATTGTTTGCGAGATGTCGCGTGCGAGTAAACCGAGCTGTTACATAGTTAGTTAGTTAGTTGCCGTTATGATGTGGAACGTGTCAAGTGCACATGAAATGCACATATGAAAGAAGATTTTTTTACAGAGTTAAATAGTAATATTTCTATTATTTACTCCATTCCCTTAAATGGCACAAAATGCATATACTATATTTATAGATTTCTTTATTCCTGTTCAAGAATTTATCTATGTTATAAAAGGAGTTGTCAAGGACATATGATTTCAATTTATTTTTGAAGCTATTACTACTGTCTGTCAGACATTTTATTTCATCTGGTAATTTGTCGAAAATTTTTATAGCAGCATATGTTACCCCTTTCTGTGCCAAAGTTAGGTTGGGTAAAGGGTAGTGTAAGTCTCTCTTTTTTCTGGTGTTATAATCATGAATGTCACTGCTGTTTTTAAACTGGTCCATGTTGTTGAGAACAAATTTCATTTGTGAGTAAATGTACTGTGAGGCTGTTGTAAGAATTCTCAATCTTTTAAAACGATGCCTACAAGATGTGCGACTATGAACCCCACACACTAATCTAACCACTTTCTTTTGAGTGGTGAATACTTTTTGTCTAAATGTTGAGTTACCCCAAAATATTATTCCTTATAACATCAGAGAGTGAAAGTACGCAAAGAATGTTAGCTGACTAATTTCTATCTCCTCAAAATTAGCAATTATTCTGATTGCAAAAGTTGCTGAACCTAGTCGCTTCAGAAGATCCAAAATATGAATTTTCCAATTAAAATTCTCATCTATATGTAAACCTAAAAACTTAGTATGCTCTACCCTGTCTACTGACTTCTGTTGATGTGTTACGTTTATTGAAGGAACTGTACTTTTTGCAGCAGAAAATTGGATGTACTGTGTTTTTTCAAAGTTTAGAGCAAGCCCATTTGCAGAAAACCAATTAATGACTTTTCCAAAGACCTTAGATGCATCATTTTCAATTGGAGTTTCTTTTACTGGATTAATCGTGATGCTTTTATCATCAGCAAACAGTGTCAGTTCAGCTTCCTGTTTCAGATAGGAAAGGAGGTAGTTCACATATATCAAGAACAGAAGGGGACCCATGATTGAACTCTGTGGTATACCTAATTCAATTTCACCCCAGTTAGATGAAGTGGCAAACTTATTTAAATCACTTCAACCATATAAGGAAACTTTTTGCTTCCTGCTCTGTAGGTATGACTTAAACCACTCATATGCTATTCCATTTATACCATAGAATTGTAATTTCTGTAACATAATGTCATGGTTCACACAATCAAATGCTTTGGGCAAGTCACAGAAAATTCCAGTTGGTGACATTTTACTATTTAAAGACTCTATTATGTGGACAGTGAAATTGTATATTGCTGTCTCAGCGTCGGCATCTACGGCCACCCAGTTCACGATATTACCACACCAGCACAGAACAACTCGGTCATCCACTCGTCAATCACTCCCACGCAGGGTGCAAGTGATGTTCATAATGTAAGACCAAAGCTTAAAAAGGAAGGAAGACTGAGAGCTTAGTGTCCCGTGGACTGCAATGTCATTGGAGACTGTGAGCAAGGACGGATTACGAAGAGATGGCGAGAGAAATCACGGTGCCCTTTTCAAAGGAACCACTCCGGCATTTGGCTGGAGCGATTTAGGGAAAATCACAGAAAACCTAAATCAGGATATCAGGATGGCCGGACGGGGATTTGAACCGCCCCCCCCCCCCCCCGCCCCCCAAATGCGAGTTCAGAATGCTGAGCTTAGAAGGTTGCAAACAACGTCCCGGTGAATAGGTACAACTTCAAATGAGACACACAGTCATGGCAACAAATAAAAGAAGGGAATATAGGCAGGAGGTCGACAACTGGGTCTAGCAGAGCGTTTATCTCTCGTGGAGGGTGTCAGTGAGCAAACTGGTGAACATCTTAGCCGTGTTGGTGGCGAGCCTGTCTTCTACAGTACCTGTAAGGTCCAGGATGTGTAAGCCTCCATCAAGGACGAGATATGAGCTCTGAACGCCGCGATCGTGTACAAGATGTACTGTGAGTGTGCAGAAGAAGCACACCAGCGACATGCGTTCAGGAGCACCAGCGCTAGATTCTCTTTGGACAGCACACTAAATGTGCGATAGTCGGACAGTAAGACTGCAGCAGGAAAATAAGATTTATCAAAACTTGCGTAGTTGCCAAGCATGCAGATATGATGAAGTGCAAAATCAGAGGGTCCAGTGAAATATTAAAACGTACCAATTACATGAATATAGAGGTTGACTGCACACTTGCACCATCCTAGGTGCCAGCCGTTATGGCCTAACAGACCAACAAAAAAACTTGACACTGTGAAGATATTCTAACTACAGGAGCTACTGCTTTTCTTTTTATTCTTTCTTTTCTTATGTTTCACTTACTCTGTACAGATATCTTCCCTGTTTTAGAATATTTGTTATATGATTTTTTTAATGAGTATGCAGTAGCGTCAATGTATGTTTAATCTTCTTTGTAAAGCTTTTGTGAAAAGCGGTGTGTGAAACCAAATGTAATATGCAGCACTGTGATGCGAAAGCGATATCGACAATTGGCAGACGGAGAGTGACAATGAATGGGTGTGCAGTGTCGTGGTGTGCGCATCTATGATAAAGACGGCGAATTTTGAGACCCAGTAAGAATGGTTAACAAGTGACCATCTGTGACAGACCTAACCTCAGAGGATTCACTACTCTTTCACGAATATGTGCAGCAGCAAGCATAAGGCCCCAAGCAATAATAAAGAATTTCGAGTATTTTGTTGCTGTCTAGGAATCACAGAATAGGGAGGATTTAATTATACATAATAGGTGTGTGGAGGAGAGTAACCGAGAAGTAGTGCTGTTTTACTGATGTCTGTGTGTAAGAGAGGAAGACTTGTTTACAGGATGAAGTCATGAATTTTGTTGGGTAATGGTAAGGAAAAGTATTAGATAAATAGTAAATCGAAAAAGGAGTAGATGAGAATAATAGTTAACTAGGAAATAGGTAATGTAAGTTGTGAAATGATGATGTTAGGAATATACGATAAAGAAAAACAGAGGAATAGGAGATAAGAGAAGAAGTAACGAATATTATAAGTTGAAGTTGTTAGGGACCTTGTCCTAATTTACTCACGAGGAATGATTGAAACCCGTAAAAAAGTAAGAAAAATATGAAAAATGTTTTGCGAGGTCTGCGTGCAATGTGCAAAGTAAATATTAATGTAGTGTTCAGCATCATGAGAAACTGAATAACAGGGAGTTAGAAAAAAGCATGAAAAGTATACACAACAATAGAGATAAAAATAGAAAAGTGACATAATAATAGCCTGAGTGTGGTGTCACCGCCAGACACCACACTTGCTAGGTGGTAGCCTTTAAATCGGCCGCGGTCCGTTAGTATACGTCGGACCCGCATGTCGCCACTATCAGTGATTGCAGACCGAGCGCCGCCACACGGCAGGTCTAGAGAGACTAACTAGCACTCGCCCCAGTTGTACAGCCGACTTTGCTAGCGATGGTTCACTGACAAAATACGCTCTCATTTGCCGAGACGATAGTTAGCACAGCCTTCAGCTACGTCATTTGCTACGACCTAGCAAGGCGCCATTACCAGTTACTATTGCTGCTGTAAAACATGTACCGTCAAGAGCGATGTTCACCATTTATGGATTAAAGTTAAGTATTCCCACAGCTACGTCCTTTTTTGCGACAGTCTAATTTCCTTGTCCTGTTCCAGACCTCACGCCAGCCTGCGTGAGCTAAAACGCGTGCCTTTCGGCTTCCTCTCAAAACCGGGTTGGCTCTCTTGCCAATCCACAACACTGAGTATCTAAATAAGACAGCGTTTTGGAATGTTGCCCACAGGCAGATGCATTTACCCATTAACTGTGAGCAGAGGGAATGATTAGAGGTAGGGTATGT
Source organism: Schistocerca cancellata (assembly GCF_023864275.1). Lineage (NCBI taxonomy): Eukaryota > Metazoa > Arthropoda > Insecta > Orthoptera > Acrididae > Schistocerca > Schistocerca cancellata. The sequence continues at coordinate 918,121,427 of NC_064627.1, read as the reverse complement.
AACTTCCGATTTTAAAGGCAAAGAATTGAATTTGATGAAAGTGGTAGTTAATGAATGTAGTATTTGTGATCCACAAGGTGGACCCATTTCCAATAATGGTGAAGTGATTGAGGGATAAGCCGAGAAACAAAGAAGAGAAGCTGTGTGTAAAGATGAGTTCTTGTGTATAGGTTTTTTTTTTTAGCAAGTTGGATTCAAATAATGATTTGTTAATGTAAATGTAGGCCGGGGCACGGTGTCAGACGTTTGATAGTAGCCTATGATGAGACATTTAACTAGTAACGTCAGTAATCAGATCTATGTTGTTGGAGCACATTATTGAGCAATAACCTCCAAGAGATAGGAGGCAAAGTAAGGAACTTACTGTTTCAGCATGTTAAGTTGATACAGACACTTACCATGATTGGAATTCAGTGATTATGGAGCAATATATGGACAAATTATAAAGACATTTGAAAGTGCGTAATTAAAAAAGATATTTACTGTTGACAGGAACTAACTTTAGTTTATGGTATAAATTTATTGTAATTATTTGTGTATCAAGATTTTTTAGACTGCAACAATTCTCACATTACTTATAGCTAATATTGAGATCAAAGGATTATTTCCTCATTCTTTGAATTCTTAAACACCATTTCTTTGCAGGGTACAAGTTTTCACTATTTATAGGTAAATTTCCCATTAATCCAATGACATAGTTGATGGCTCACGTTTATAGGCATGACTCTCTTGAGAGGTTCTTGGGATCATCACATAATAAAATGGGGAGACCCATATGAAGATTTTGCTAGTCATGAGAGATACTTTTTTCTATTTTCTTTTCTTCTGCTTCATTTACTCTGTAAAAATATTTTTAATGGCTTAGAACATTTATAGTTTTGTTCTATAGAATGAAACGTAGCTTTGTTTTGCTTTATTAATATTGCTACATGAATATCTATTAACTAAGCATCCAAAAATGTCAATGTATGTTTGATCTTCTTTGTAATGCTTTTGTGAAATTATCTGTCTGATACCAAATGTAATATGCAGCACTCATTACCTTTATATGGAACACATCTTTCGAAAAAGAAAACCGAATTTCGGAAACAGTTTCTCACTGTCGTGTTTACATGTTAAAATCTGAAGCTGATTCGCTAGCCCAATTAAATACGGCGCCTGGAACGGTATTTTAAATTCTGTTTATTAAATCCGTTCCTGATTCTGACGTAGCACAATCGCTATTTCTGTTCACTTAAATATTAGAGGTAGACAATTTCAAGTACAGTCTAATATTTCTGTTTCCCCTTCGCTGCACAGTAAATCACTCCGTCCATATTAACCGAATATTTTGAAAACAAGACGTAAACTGACAACGCAAGTACGTTTCAAAAAGCGTTGTGAGTTTACATGGGAGTGAAAATCGGTTTTGGAAGTGGAAAACGGACAGCAAGTAATGTATTTCAAGAATCGATTTTGGAGTGTTTACATGACCACAGAGGAATAGTATTACAAATTCGGTTTACAAAATCCTGTTTTGCGAGCCGCATACATAGCGACTGTTGTGATTCTTGAAATTTCCCGGCGTAAAGAGTCTTCCATAAAGTTTCTGGATTGCAGTCGGATAGCGTTGACTTTTCGCCACGATAGCCGAATTATCATGGCAAGAAGTCGACGCCATCCGGCTGCAATCCAGGAAGTTCATGGAATAGTGACTTTTGTATGAACTGTGATCGAGGGTGATATCGATAGTTGGCAGTCGAAGAGTGACATTGAGTGCCCGTGCACATGTATTGTGTACTGGTACTACACAGAAGAACACGTGAATTAATGCGAATGGAGTGTGATTGTCGTCGTTGGAGCCGAATTGTTTTGCACGTAACTGAGGTGCACGACCTAATGTGCTTTGAACTGGGTTTTTTGTATGTAGCTTAATGGGCTACCGCGTGCTAAGACGTTAACAGTCCCCTTGGACAGCTTTAAACTTTTTGTTACGCGTGGTACCGGTTTTCACCAGATCGGCGATTTCGTGATCGTGACCGCCAAAGTAGCACATGTACCGTAACGACGCGATCGGGGAGTAAAAAGTGCATTGTCTGTTGTTTTAAAACTGTGTACGGGACGTTGCAAACAGAAACGTGTGTGTACGGAACGTTGTGGAAGTGCATGATACGAAACTGGATCTACACAACTATTACGTCCGACCAACCTGTGACTAAAGGAGTGCAACGGAAGACAGTATTACCGCCAGGAAAATCATTTAACAAGCAAGAGTATGTGTCAGCTGCAATTTCATGACTGATGGGTACACCTTCAATTACGCCACCAACGACGTTACAACGCACAGACCACGCAAAGATAAGCTGCAGTGCGAAACGCTCTCCCCGTAAAGACTTAAAGCATCTCGTATAGTTTCAGTTTTAATCTCTTTCTCTTTTCTTACAAACTTTTCTGAAAACTTGCTTTCTTTAAAAATAAATGCAAGTTCTGTAAAGTGCGTTCGCGATCATAGTAGTTATTACTGTTTATTTTCTCTGTCTTATTCATTTATTTTATTGTAACTGTTATTGCGTATTATTTTGGAGGGTTGTTTTTTTTACGAATGCGAACAGTGTTTTTATTAATCGCATTTACGTATTTCGCTGTGGTATGTACCAGCCCGCGTTAAATTGTAGTGTCCGCCATTACATTATGAGCGCCCACCACAGGTTGGCGGCTATTTCGCTATAGGTTTACACTCAACAAGACGTCATATTACAACATACTCATGACCAAGTGCGAGTTTATTTGGCTCCTGCAGTTACAACTGAACAAAATTAAAGCCATATTGTTAATATTTATGTTTAAATTTAATGGAGTTTTCATGTTTATGTTTTTATGGTGTTTGTTGCCAAATTCTACCGTGGTTACTTTCGTTAAGTTTGGAAGTAAAACTAAGTCTTTGAGTTCAAATAATAAGAAATTCGCGGTCGAAATTACGCCAAGTAGAGCTCTGAGAACAGTTCACTTCACATGTAGCTCAGTTAATGATAGGACTAAGTAACACATCATGTTATGGCCTAATTTCGTTACACTATTAAATCTTTTTCTTAACAAAATGCGAATGTTTCCAATGAGTAACTGCTCCTGCACTACCCGAATCCTACAAGAATCTACACTACATTTGCCGTTTACTGCCGATCATGGCTCACGCTATAAGGGGCATTAACCAGAGCACATGACCACTCCTTCCACCATAGGAAACAATAATATGCCATCAATAGCAAGAACAGCATTTCTGAAAAAGAGGGATTTGTTAACATATAATATTAGTGTATGAAGGTATTTATCTCGTCTGTAACCTTGTGCAGGAGTGAAACGTGGACGATAAACAGTTTAGGCAAAAAGAGAATAGGGGTTTTGAGACTTGGTCATACAGAAAAAGGCTGAAGATTAGGTTATTAGATCGCGTAACTAATGAGGACGTAGTGAATCAAACGAGGGAGAAAAGAAATTGGGCATGGATGTGTGTGATGTCCTTAGGTTAGTTAGGTTTAAGTAGTTCTAAGTTCTAGGGGACTGATGACCTCAGATGTTGAGTCCCATGGTGCTCAGAGCCATTTTGAAAAGAAATTTATGGCGCAATCTGAATAAAAAAAGGGATCGGTCGGTAAGTCACATTGGCGACATGAGGAAGTTGTCAGTTTCGTATTGAAGGAAAGTGATGATTATTGTGATTATGATGATTTTGAGTTGTGAGGCGCTCAACGGTGTGGCTGTCAGGACCCGTGCAAATGCCAACCTTTTCACTTTCCTCTTCCTGAAAGAGGATGAAATGATGAGGACAACACAAAACATCCAGTCCGTGGGCGGAAAAATATCTCTGACCCGGCCTGGAATCGAACCCGTGACACCGTGACCCGAGCTGCAGACTTTGAGAGAAGAGGGAAACCAAGAGATGAATACAGTAAGCAGGTTCAAGAAGACGTAGGTTGCGGTAATTATACAGAGATGAAGGGACAAGAAGACCTCCAGAGAGCGGGACTGCTGGAAGGATGGCAGAAAGGAGCCGAAGACAGGCTGAAGTGGAGGCAATCTCTCAAAGCACCGCGCGGTCCATAGGGCCTGATCGCGTAAAGTAAGTAAAGTACAGTACCAAATATATAATATTTTAACTACTGTAGGCCTAAGAATTATAATATGTGCATTTTTGCTTTGTTTTGTTTAGACGCTCACCTTTAAATTACATCGCTAAATGCACTGCATTATTATAGATCGGTTTTGTGCCTTTTTTTCTTTTTGACAGCATGTCACCTTCAGACTGGGCACGAAGAAAATTATTGTGTATTTGTGAAAAACGCACGTAACCTGTACCAACTAAACAGTTATTCGCAAATACACGATAATTTTGCCGGCCGGGGTGGCATAGCGGTTCTAGGCCCTACGATCTGGAACCGTGCGACAGCTACGGTCGCAGGTTCGAATCTTGCCTCGGGCATGGATGTGTGTGATGTCCTTAGGTTAGTTAGGTTTATGTAGTTCTACGTTCTAGGGGACTGATGACCTCAGAAGTTAAGTCCCATAGTGCTCAGAGCCATTTGAACCAATGATTCTGGGGTCGAGCCGTTATCTGGAAACTTGTTTTTATCTTCAACTGTTACTTTACTTACACTGCACATATGTCGAAATAATGCTCAATATATTGTGTGTATAAATATTTTCATAAAAGGAAAGAAAGGAAAGGCAAAGAATAATTTACGATTGCAAACAAATTTCTAGGAAAGTATACTTCCATTATTTTACAACTGATGATATACACATGCTGCGGTGATATTCACCGTAAAAACGCCACATTTTGACAATTACGTGGTTGTTTTAAAGTTTCTATAGAAAAAGAAACTTGGTTTACATTAATGAAAGGTTCTCTCCCTTCGCACAGGTTGGCAACTTACAATGCCTAACGCATTATTTTGCCAATTACTGGCGGGGATAGCTGATGCTGTACTGTGTCATTTATTTCAACACATACTTCTCGAGATGTGATTCCTTTTTCAAAAATGGTTGAAATGACTCTAAGCACTATGGAACTTAACATCTGAGGTCATCAGTTCCCCTAGAACTTAGAACTACTTAAACCTAACTAACCTAAGGACATCACACACATCCATGCCCGAGGCAGGACTCGATCCTGCGACCGTATCAGCAGGGCGGTTCCGGACTGAAGCGCCTAGAACCGCTCGGCCACACTGGCCACCCGATTCCTTTTTCTCTCTCAATAACATAACAGCAGTTTTGAAACACTTTCGCCTTATTTTTTTCCTGACGATAAAATTTGACATCGCAGGGTAGCGGTATTGGATCGCATTTGGTGGCGGGGGGGGGGGGGGGGGGGGGGCGGCATCTTAGTACTGCATGGTGGAAAATCTTCCTCATCTTAAAAAAAATCGTGTCGTATTATTGTGAAAAAAAGGTGGGAATTTAAGGAGATAGGACCTGGATAAACTGAAAGAACCAGAGGTTGTACAGAGTATTAGGGAGAGCATAAGGGAACAATTGACAGGAATGGGGGAAAGAAATACAATAGAAGAACAATGGGTAGCTTTGAGGTATGAAGTAGTGAAGGCAGCAGAGGATCAAGTAGGTAAAAAGACCAGGGCTCTTAGAAATCCTTGGGTAACAGAAGAAATATTGAATTTAATTGATGAAAGGAGAAAATATAAAAATGCAGTTAATGAAGCAGGCAAAAAGGAATACAAACGTCTCAAAAATGAGATCGACAGGAAGTGCAAAATGGCTAAGCAGGGATGGTTAGTGGACAAATGTAAGGATGTAGAGGCTTATCTCACTAGGGGTAAGATAGATACTGCCTACAGGAAAATTAAAGAGACCTTTGGAGATAAGAGAACCACTTGTATGAACATCAAGAGCTCAGATGGAAACCCAGTTCTAAGCAAGGAAGGGAAAGCAGAAAGGTGGAAGGAGTATATAGAGGGTCTATACAAGGGCGATGTACTTGAGGAGGATATTATGGAAATGGAAGAGGATGTAGATGAAGATGAAATGGGAGATACGATACGATACTGCGTGAAGAGTTTGACAGAGCACTAAAAGACCTGAGTCGAAACAAGGCCCCCGGAGTAGACAACATTCCATTGGAACTACTGACGGCCTTGGGAGAGCCAGTACTGACAAAACTCTACCATCTGGTGAGCAAGATGTATGAAACAGGCGAAATACCCTCAGACTTCAAGAAGAATATAATAATTCCAATCCTAAAGAAAGCAGGCGTTGACAGATGTGAAAATTACCGAACAATCAGTTTAATAAGCCACAGCAGCAAAATACTAACACGAATTCTTTACAGACGAATGGAAAAACTAGTAGAAGCCGACCTCGGGGAAGATCAGTTAGGATTCCGTAGAAATATTGGAACACGTGAGGCAATACTGACCTTACGAGCCGCGCGGGATTAGCCGCGCGTTCTAAGGCGCTGCAGTCATGGACTGTGCGGCTGGTCCCGGCGGAGGTTCGAGTCCTCCCTCGGGCATGGGTGTGTGTGTGTTTGTCCTTAGGATAATTTGTGTTAAGTAGTGTGTAAGCTTAGGGACTGATGACCTTAGCAGTTAAGTCCCATAAGATTTCACACACATTTTTTTTGATCTTACGACTTATCTTAGAAGAAAGATTAAGGAAAGGCAAACCTACGTTTCTAGTATTTGTAGACTTAGAGAAAGCTTTTGACAATGTTGACTGGAATACTCTCTTTCAAATTCTAAAGGTGGCAGGGGTAAAATACAGGGAGCGAAAGGCTATTTACAATCTGTACAGAAACCAGATGGCAGTTATAAGAGTCGAGGGACATGAAAGGGAAGCAGTGGTTGGGAAGGGAGTAAGACAGGGTTGTAGCCTCTCCCCGATGTTATTCAATCTGTATATTGAGCAAGCAGTAAAGGAAACAAAAGAAAAATTCGGAGTAGGTATTAAAATCCATGGAGAAGAAATAAAAACATTGAGGTTTGCCGATGACATTGTAATTCTGTCAGAGACAGCAAAGGACCTGGAAGAGCAGTAGAACGGGATGGACAGTGTCTTGAAAGGAGGATGTAAGATGAACATCAACAAAAGCAAAACGAGGATAATGGAATGTAGTCGAATTAAGTCGGGTGATGCTGAGGGAATTAGATTAGGAAATGAGACACTTAAAGTAGTAAAGGAGTTTTGCTATTTAAGGAGCAAAATAACTGATGATGGTCGAAGTAGAGTGCATATAAAATGTAGACTGGCAATGGCAAGGAAAGCGTTTCTGAAGAAGAGAAATTTGTTAACATCGAGTATAGATTTAAGTGTCAGGAAGTCATTTCTGAAAGTATTTTTATGGAGTGTAGCACTATATGGAAGTGAAACATGGACGATAAATAGTTTGGACAAGAAGAGAATAGAAGCTTTCGAAATGTGGTGCTACAGAAGAATACTGAAGGTTAGATGGGTGGATCACATAACTAATGAGGAAGTATTGAATAGGATTGGGGAGAAGAGAAGTTTGTGGCACAACTTGACCAGAAGAAGGGATCGGTTGGTAGGACATGTTCTGAGGCATCAAGGGATCACCAATTTAGTATTGGAGGGCAGCGTGGAGGATAAAAATCGTAGGGGGAGACCAAGAGATGTATACACTAAGCAGATTCTGAAGGATGTAGGTTGCAGTAGGTGCTGGATGATGAAGAAGCTTGCACAGGATAGAGTAGCATGGAGAGCTGCATCAAACCAGTCTCAGGACTGAAGACCACAACAACAACATTATTGTGAATTTGTTAATTCTCCACACTATTCAGTTAAGAGAAGAAATTTGTTCTCCTGCACGTAGGTCTTCACAACCAGCCAAAAATGTTTTGTATAAGGCTGTTGTAAGTTTGCCAGATTTTGATGAAGTAATGACAACATTCCTATATTTTACCGCGTAATCAACCACCGTTGTTGAAACCTCGGTCGATGTGAGCCAGTAGAGTCTTGTAATCATATGTAAAGTGTTGGAAATAATTTTTCAGAAAGGGTTATAGCAAACTGCGCTGCATACAAATGGGTTACATTATTCATATCTTTTCCTTTCATGAGATCCGCCTTTGATCCTCGATGGTCCATAGTTCGAATGTAAGACGATTGGTACCGGAAACCTGGGGAGAGAACTTACGAACGTAAATATTTTATTATGTGACATTAATAAGACTATTTCGACCGACGTCGACGAATAAGTATTCTCGACTTACCTGTTTGATCGGACAATTACAATCCTTTCTTGGAAATTCATTTCTGCTCCAAAACCTCCCTTTCCCTTTTTCGTAATTACTTTTTATAAAAATATTAATAATTACCGTACACAGAGCTTCATTTCGATCCATATGGAATGCAAGTAGCATAAAAATTGAAAGTAGAAAAAAGTTTTCGAAAGCGGACTCGACCTCAAGAACTTCATACCTTCCTGCACCCTTACCTTTGTGTAAACCGCAGTCTGGAAACTACACTAACATAACTGACTCATGCTGCACCCGAACCGCGTTAAAAATTCTATTTTTCGCAAAACGTTTGGAATCTCCAGCCTGTCACTTTCGTTTCTGGCCGACCCTGCATATACGCACATCAAAAAAGTTTTGCATCACCCCAGTTCCTAGAACTCCTGAAGATAGACGTTGACTGTGGTTATTGTATTACAGACACGGTCCCTTTGACTGTTCACAGATGTCACTAAACCTGCCCAAAGATGTAAACAACCACGAATGAGCAGCGCCCATTAGACGGAGGGGGCCGACAGCAGATCAGTTCCAGTCATTCCACCAGGAAGGAGGTACACAGCTCGTGTTGTCTGTAGTTCAACCATGAGTGCACGTTCAATACCAGATCGCGTCCGCATTGTTACTTTGTGCCAGGAAGGGCTCTCAACAAGGGAACTGTCCAGGCGTCTCGGGGTGGATCAAAAAAGCGATGTTGTTCGGACATGAAGGAGATACAGAGAGACATGAACTGTCGATAACATGCATCACTCAGGCCGTCCAAGGCCTACTACTGCAGCGGATGACCGCTACCTACGGAGTATGGCTCGGAGGAACCCTGACAGCAACGCCACCATGTTGAATAATGCTTTTCGTGCAGCCACAGGAAGTCGTGTTACGAGTCAAACTGTGCGGCGGAATAGGCTGCATGATGTGCAACTTCAATCCCGACGTCCATGGCGATGTCCATCTTTGCAACCACGACATCAAGCAGCTCGGTACAGATGGGCCCAACAACATGCCGAATGGAGCGCTCAGGACTGTCATCACGTTCGTGTGTTAAATCTTATGGGACTTAACGGCTAGGTCATCAGTCCCTAAGCTTACACACTACTTAACCTAAATTATCCTAAGGACAAACACACACACCCACTCGAACCTCCGCCGGGACCATCACGTTCTCTTCACCGATGAGTGTCGCATATGCCTTCAACCAGACAATCGTTGGAGACATGTTTGGAGGCAACTCGGGCAGGCTGAACGCCTTATACACACTGTCCAGCGAGTGCAGCGAGGTGGCGGTTCCCTGCTGTTTTGGGGTGGCATTATGTGGGGCCGACGTACGCCACTGATGGTCATGGAAGGCGCCGTAACGGCTGTACGATACGTGAATGCTGTAAGTAGGCTGTTTATGTTTTCTTATCGGCAACGTTACGTAGCGCTCGGTATGAAAATCACTGGCTGTGCTGTGTGCAGTCTGTGGCTAGTTTGCATTGTTGCCTGCCATTGTAGTGTTGGGCAGCGGCAGCTGGATGTGAACAGCGCGTAGCGTTGCGCAGTGGGAGGTGAGCCGCCAGCAGGGGAGAGAGATGGCGGAGTTTTGAAATTTGTTAGACTGGATGTCATGAACTGCTATATATATTATGACTATTAAGGTAAATACATTGTTTGTTCTCTATCAAAATCTTTCATTTGATAACTATGCCTATCAGTAGTTAGTGCCTTCAGTAGTTGGAATCTTTTATTTAGCTGGCAGTAGTGGCGCTCGCTGTATTCCAGTAGTTCGAGTAACGAAGATTTTTGGTGAGGTAAGTGATTTTTGAAAGGTACAGGTTAATGTTAGTCAGGGCCATTCCTTTGTAGGGATTTCTGAAAGTCAGATTGCGTTGCGCTAAAAAAATATCGTGTGTCAGTTTAAGCACAGTCGTGTATAAATGTTCAAAGGGGACGTTTCAATGCCATCCTCCGACCGATAGTGCAACCATATCGGCAGCATATTGGCGAGGCATTCGTCTTCATGGACGACAATTCGCGCCCCCATCGTGCACATCTTGTGAATGACTTCCTTCAGGATAACGACATTGCTCGACTAGAGTGGCCAGAATGTTCTCCAGACATGAACCCTATCGAACATGCCTAGGATAGACTGAAAAGGGCTGTTTACGGACGACGTAACCCACCAACCACTCTGAGGAATCTACGCCGAATCAACGTTGAGGAGTGGGACAATCTGGACAAACATTACCTTGATAAACTTGTGGATAGTACGCCACGACGAATACAGGCATGCATCAGTACAAGAGGACGTACTACTGGGTATTAGAGGTACCGGTGTGTACAGCAATCAGGACCACCATCTCTGAAGGTCTCGCTGAGAGGTGGTACAACATGCAATGTGTGGTTTTCATGATCAATAAAAAGGGCGTAAATGATGTTTATGTTGATTACTATTTTAATTTTCTGTACAGGTTCTGGAACTCTCAGAACCGAGGTGATGCAAACCTTTTTTTGATGTGTGTATTAGGTTGGCGCACGGTCTCTCAGCGTTATTCCATAGGCTTAGTAGATACAGCGCATACACGCATCAGAGACTTTAGTCATCAATAATATATTCTCTTTCAATATTTTAAACAGTCTGCCAACTCTGGGGTAAATTTTCGATTCCACGATTGTAGAAATCACACGGTTTTGAGGCGCAAAACTCGTTGAACCACATATGGAGCGCATTCTCATTCGTTAAACGTTGTTCTTTGAATGTTGTACCATACAGAGCGGAAAAGATGAAACTCTGAGGGCGCAAGGTCAGGTGAATAAGGCGGATGCGGAATGGCTTCCCAAACAAACTGCTGTGTAGTGCTTTTGGCAGTTTAGCGGAATGCGGGCGGGCGTTGTTGTGCAGTACCATCACTGCACGCAGTGTTCCTGGTCGTTGTTCTTGTACTGTATCTGCAAGACGTCTCCGTTATTGACAATAAATGACAGCAGTGATGGTTACATCTCAGGAAAGCAATTCGTAATACACCATACCGGCACTGTCCCACCAGATGTATACCATTACCTTTTGCGGATGCGCACAGATCTTTGTACGAGACGTTGCTGCTCTTTTGGGCTCTTTGCCTTTTGTTAGCATAAAAACACCTTTTCTCGTCAGCAGTAAAGGTACAGGATAGGAGTGAGTGGTGTTGTTTACGAGCCATTCGATGACGAGCGAACAGAGATGCACATATGGCCACATGCTGATTGTTTTGATTTTGGCTTTGAGCATGCAATATCCATGCACCCGATTTTTAACCGGCCCCACTGCGTGCAAATGTCGCACGATGGTAGATTGATCGCAGTTCATAAAATTTTCCAATTCTCGACTACACCGATGTGGATCGCTGTGGATAAATGAGTTTAAATGCTCTTCATCAAACCCTGAAAGTCTTCCTGAACGTGGAAAGTCACTAATGTCTAAACTATCCTCCTTAAAACGAGAAAACCATATTCTTGCCGAGTTCTATCCCATGGCGTTATCCCCATACACGGTGCATATGTTTTTGGTTGCGTCCACATCTGTAACGCTCTATTAAACTCAGACCGAAAATATGTCCCAAAGGCACAGATTTCGCCACTTGGCACTCCATATTCTAGCGCCTACAGCTGCAGTCACTATCTCCAGATGACAGAAAGGTAATAATTGAACTCAAATAGCAACAGTGAACTAACGGTAAAAAAGTATAAATAGTAGAGAAGACACGCGGTAGTTTTTGAAGATCGCAGTATTGGAATGCGTGTGGACTACGTGAGGTGAAATTGGTCCTATACATAAAATCAGTAACAGGCAGGGCAACGGGCGATTTTAGTTTCTTAGGAGACAACAGGAAATATTAGGGAATTATAAAAGGAGACCAGGCACAAGTAACTTCTTTCTTGAGGCGTGCACGTATGTTTGGATTCTTCACGCAGAAGATGTAATAAATTCGGGAGCGAGGTGTTACATTCAGCCTTTTTTTATTTCAGTGAGTACGAAAATGTTAGAGATACATGTGCTAACTTGCATGGGAATGTAGTAGAAAAAATATGAGGTTGACTTCATGATTCGCTGTTGGCCAAGTGTACAGAGGCGCTTGTCGATAGAGACTGTAAAACGATTCTACTACGTCTGCTGAGTATCTCCCGAAATGTTCGTAAGAAGAAAGGTAAGTGAGATTATCGGCGTAAAGATAGTTATTTTCGTCTCTTTTCATTCACGAATGCAATTTCATTTACAAATTTAATATTTAGCTACCTGGGCAGCTATTCCAGTGACAACGAAACCATGCTTCATTCAATTCCCAACGTTACAAATTTACTGCGGCTTGTGTTTCTGATATTAGTATCAGACACTGACGTTGATACTTGTAACAGAGAATCACTCCGTGATGAATCATATGACGGCTTACGCCGAAACCGCTGATAACGAGTACTATAAGTGAAAACATTTTATCACTAGCGAACTTGAGCTATCGTAGAAGCCTGTTAAAAACGTTTATTCCAGAGTGCTGCACGTTTTCCGTTCTCTAAATGGCTACTACCGTAATGTAACTTTTAAATTAGTTGATATTTTCAGTCACAGATATCATAAGCTAATAAGTGTGCTGCGATATCAGTTAAGAACTCCAATCATACAAGAAACTAACACATGCTTTCAGGTATCTCGTGAATTCACACCACTTATGGTGTGGTATGCTGCGTTCATAGTAAACTATTATTGCCACCTGAACAACATTTTCCAAAAAAATTATCACATGTAACAGCGGAGAATGAATAGGTTCTAGTGTACAATAGACGGTACGAAGCATATTATGCGACGAATTTTGGAGTAAATGTACAGGGCAATCCGTTTGAGATATCGGAAAAGTATAACTTTATATTCGTTAAGCTAATGTAAATATCCTTGAGCAATTTTCTGCAATGTACTTGAAAATTATGGGAGTTGACAATGAGATACCATGTTCTCGGAGCCAAGCAAAGAGCTCATGTTTCACAGCGCAAACACCAGATGTCAGAAACTCATGGTACTGATGAGGTTGCACAAGTTAGCGCCCTCAGTGTGTTTCGATATCTAAGTTAAAATGGTCGCTATCCCACAACAACGCGCTCATTGTGTTGTTTGATATGCGAAATTTTCGAGTGTTGTAGAGACCTAGCTAGCTTTCAAACTTCGGTACAACGTTATCGATCCGTTCTTTCTGCGGAGTAGACTATTCGTGACATAGATTATCTTGAAATGATCGAGCAGTATGCGGTCTCTCAAGTATAGCTAGATAGGATACTGCGCACCATCATCTATCAACATGACGGCGCTCCACGGCATTGGGCTCTCATAGTGCCAGAACAATTAAACCAGTTAATCAAAGACCGTAGGTGCGGCTGTGGAGGATATAGTCCCATGACCTCCTATTAGCCAGATTATAGCAGCCTTCAGCAAATTACTCCAATAAGTGCTACGCGAAGTGGCACAACAAGGGCGAGAGGTATGATTCGCGATGGTGGGCATGCTGAGTGCTAATGTGCTGCGATACAAACCTTAGACATAAACTGGAGACTCTGCTATACATAAACGTACCGTTAACAAGCAATAAATTTGCATAGTTTCTTATGAATAGTGATTTACTCTTCTGATATCTCAATCGGATTGCCCTATAGATACGTTCTGATGCTTAACCTCAAAGTTTTAACGCAAGCGGTAGGTTCGTCAGAACAGAAGGGTTACCACAGCCACGAAATATTTACCTTGTCACCAGGAATACCAGAGCTGCTCCCTGTGCACCCCAGGTAATGAGCTAACGGCGAAGTGGACAGGTACGGCAGCCGTTATCTGTGCCATCGGCGGCCGCCCGAGCCCCGGGGATTCCCAAGGAACAACATCCCCTCTGGAACAGCCCCGCTTACCGCCCACCTGCAACGGTTTCTCCTTCCCAGCTGAAAGAACCCACCTGGCGCCGGCGGCAGCCGTCGCCTTCTTGTCTGCTTGTCTGTCTCTCTGTCTGGCTGGCTGGCTCCGGTGTAGGTGTAAGGCTAGGAGGCTGGGCGGGTGCGGATATCGCTGTATCTTAGAATATCTACAAAAATTTTGCTCTTTGACTGAAAATTAAGAAAAATATCAGTAGAGGAAAGGTGCCTAATATGAGACACACTTTTGTAAACCCATTTGAAAGACCTAAAAGTAAATGCAATTGTATTTTTTATGATGGTAATAAGATCTTACATTATTTATCATACAATTATCGTATTTGCAATAATAAACAATCTTTCAGAGTAGTTATTAAATCTTCACAAACAAGCCATTTCTTAGGAATGAGATCAAGGTTTCCTAATATGAGACAGTAATAATATTTTGCTGTAATTATTTTATTACATAATAATTACATACGAAAATAAAAATTTTACGTGTTCATTCATATCTGTTATCCTTTACTCATTTCACACTACTTAGGTTTATATTTACTGCATCCGGGGCAAACAAAATTATCTTCTGTGACACCGCAATCTTCGTGAGCCCAGAGATAACATTTCGTGCACTGTGCCCATTTCTCCCCGTGTTTGCCTTCAGAAAAACGCCCAGTACAGAACAGACACTCTGCATCATCGTCATCACTGCTGTCTTAATCCCCACTGTCATCAAGATGGACATCGAATGCCGAGTCACTAGACGATTCTTCTGCTTTAGGTCTACGATTGGAAGATTTTCCACTCTTCTCCCCAAATAACTTTCTCGCTGCTTTATTAGCTTCTGCCTCTGATTTCTTCTGTTTAGATTCTTGCAATTGCTTCACATAAGGAGTTGAAGTTAGTAACGCAGCAGAGCACGAACGCGATGTTTGACCTATTTGACTAACTCCAGGTGGTTTTGCGATGTGTGGGAGAGGTCTGATGTCTACCGGGCTGACAGCTTGACCATCACCATCAGTAGTTTCATTTTCGTTTTTGGCATCTCTTTCTTGAAGAGCGTTAGCATGGCGATGAATTGAAAATTCATGTTCCCTAAAGATGTTTCTGTTGCATGGGATGAGACCTGTTTTCTGAAGGCATTCACAGATGCTTCCATTGTTGCTGCTCGGTTGTAAGCTGCCCCAAATAACTTGGCTATTAATAATGGGGTGACAACACGACCTGGGTTACTTGCCAACCACGTTTCTATCTCTTAGGCATGGTAGGTTTCCAAAGGCCCCATAAATCCGACGTCAAGTGGCTGCATTTTATGCGTTGAGTAAGGTGGAAAACATACAACATGAACATTGCTTTTACGTGCTTTATCCAACACATCGAGATTCTTTGTGTGGGAATAATGCCCATCAAGAATCAAAATGACAGGGTCATTTGAAGATGGCTTTACATGACTCACAAAATAATCAAACCACTGAGTAAAAATGTGAGTTTGTATCCAGCCACTTGGATGACAAGCTGATATTGATCCTGCAGGTGCACCATCCATAAAGTTCCAGAAAAAATTCCAATTTCTGATCATAAAACTAGTCAAAGTAATCCCTGTTTATCTTAATTTAATCGAATTAAAATAAACGCAGTTGCCAAAATTTTACTACAATAAATGATGAAATATTGTTATCTCATGATAGTATTGCGTAAATTACATATAAAAAATCGTGGGAGAACGAGTTCCTCCAATATGCGATAGGTATCGTAATATGCGACACTAACGCGTATTTGGATCCCCATACTATCGCATATTAGGAATTTCGCCATTTTACACAAAGAATCACGTACTTGCTAACAACATTCGTTGGAAAATGAACCTAATTGTCAATAATTATAGGTTATACCGTTACAAATAACAACAATAAAAGAATGCAGTAATATCCACTCATCTCTAAGCTGAAATATTGTCTCAACACCGATGTCGCAAAAACTCCAAACACAAGAAATTTTGTATCAACCTCTACGTACTGTGTCCGGCTCAACTATGGCTTCCTACTCGCTGTGTCGTTGTCTGGCACACAAATAGACGTGTTTAAGAAGCTCTCCACCAGAGTGCAACCCCTAACATGAGCACAGTTGGGGGTGTCTCATATTAGGGAACTATCGCATAATAGGCACCTTTCCTCTATTTGTATTACATATAGACTAATGGAATAACACTAGCCAACAGTGAAAATGAAACTGGATGATATCGTATAAATGTTCGTTAACTTGAAACACGTATGTAACATAGCAGCGATGGTGAGGCACGTTAAAATCTTTGACCAGAGAGCATATAATCGTAGTTAGTCTGCGCTTGACCGCGCGAGTGTTGCGAGCAGTACTCTGTCAGTAGTCGTTGAGAGCAGTTCTGTAGTAGTCGTCATGCAGAGCGGTCGGTCAGTAGTAGCAGCCCAGTGCGGTTGTGTGATGTGGTCTGTCGGCAACACTGGTCAAGATGCTGAATGAGGTATATTGTTAATTAAGGTAATCATCAGATAATGTAAATTTTATTTATTGTAATTAATTTCCAACAAGTGCCCCAATAATAATTATGATTTCAAAAGCAATTTTATTGAACTAAATTTCGTTCCACTTCCCTTAATCAAATTTCAGTTAAATTACAAAAAAAAAAGGAATATTATTATTTGCAATGCAGTTCCTCCAAGCCGTGCGCAAGAATAAGAGCAGAAATTTGACTAGCAGATACAATGAGGTAAGAATTTAATTCTGATTTGCACAGGGCCAAAGACCGATATTTCGGTTTAATTGAATTATCATTATCACTGACATTTTCTTATCACTGAATCGACTTTCATCTTTTGTAAGTAGCTTATACTTGGGTCAGATTGCTAATTTTTGTCTAATGGTCGTTGTCATTGAATTTATTTGCTGGGAGATTACGTTAGGTTGTATTCTTGTTAACATTCAAATTATAGTCTTTCAACATTTTGTGGGAAAGTTTTACTTGGCTCCATTTCTATTAAATAATTGTCTTACGAAATTTTTCTGGGGAGGTTACACTTGGCGACACCCAGTCCAGGATCGTATTTCGTTGAGAGTCTTTTGAAAAACAGTCAGATATCTGCTCTTATTTGCTTAAGTATAATTAGGATTTGGCGCTACGCTTTTACTAATCTTGTGACTTTCTTTCTACAGGTCAACGGCAATTATTTGCTCTGTTGTATTTGTGTGTTGTTTTTGCATTTGTGCTTATTGTTTTGTGAATAATTGTGACTATTGTAAAAATGCCGCGAAAGACTGTGAATAGTGTATCGCGAGGTATTATGAACGAAATTACTGACTTAAACAACGTGACTGATAGGACATGTGACACGCAGTGTAATGATGTCAATCCTGCGTTCACTGACAATCAATGCGTTCCAACCATTAATAATGATGTAGACCTTAATGATGAACAAACGAACTCGATTGTGTCTTGTGTTGATGTGAGGACAATTGATGACGATGGGCGCACTATTGTATGAACGCTGCCCAGCTTAATACAACCGGTTTACTAAATTCACGTGACGAGCAGACAAATTTGTCTAATGAAAATGAACAGGATACACAAAGTACGCCGGAGTTATTTAATTCCGAAATAGTGAATGAGAGTGTACATTTGACAGGGACAGCTTTTTGTGAACCAAAGAATGACCAAATGGTCACACAAAACGTGACAATTGCATGTACTCCATCACAGAGTACTGAGAATGCAACAGCTACTTTAAGTTTGGATCAATTTATGACAATAATGCTACAGTTTAAGAACGATCTTGGTGTAAATATCAAACAACAGAGTGAGAAAACAGACAACAATTTCAGACAACTTAGAGAACAGAACAGACAAGATAATGAAAATCTCAAACAACACTTTAATGAAAAACAAGACAAACTTAATAAAAAATTAGACGACAATTCCAGACAGCTTAGTGAACAAATTAGAGCCGTTGCCGCGCAGTGTCATGACACTAAGGAACAGTTGCGCGTGGAAATTGAGGCTTGTTCACGTAAAAATAGCGAAGAAATTAAGTCTGTTGCGCAAGAATTAAGGGAAATGCAAACAGCCGCAACAGAAACACTCAGAGAGGAAATTAGCGGAGTCGCTAAACAATGCTCTGAAAAAGCTACACAATTACGCGACGAGTTTAAAGCAATGACAGCAGAACTTTCGCGCACAATGGATGAAAAGATCGACGCGAAATTCTAACAACAAAATACTCAGATTGACGAACGCTTTAATCACCACATAGAAAACAGTAATACACGTTTCCGCAAATTTATTCAAGATCAAAATAAAGTCAAACGTCAAGTCATGGAAACAATCACTGCACAGAGACAGGAAGACAAACGTAAAATGTTCGCGAAAGCGAAGACGTATGTAGACAATAATATTACTACAGTGTCCGACAAAATTAATACCATAGAACAGTTGAACGCGGAATTACGGGATGAAATTTCTGATCTTAAATCAAAAACAGATACACACACAGTAAATATTCAAACAGTGACAGACAGATTCGAACAATTAGAACTAACACAGGATTGCGATGTCATCAAAGCTGATGTTAAAAAACTGAGCGAAACTACGCGTAAGTTGCAAAAACAGATTAATGCGTCCGATTCTAAAACCGATGATCAGGCAAAAATACTGACTGAAAAATATGAAGAATTGGCCAGTCGTATTGATGCTATTGAAAGTAGTAATGATAATAAATCAGACGATACTGCACCGATTTCATTTAACCAAACACCTGAATTTCAAAATTTGCAGCAGACAATTAATGAGATCGACTCGTCTAACAACACGTTGCGTAGAAAACTGTCGAGTTTACAGCAAGAAGTAACAGAGATTAAAAATATTTCAGTTAATAACACATCACAGCAGGCGCCACTTTTCGAACATTTGCCAGACTCACGCAACGCGTATAATTTGAGTAATCTACAGAGAGTACGGGACTTAGATTCCGAACAACCACAGTTCAATAGATACTCTTACGATCCTGAACCTGTTGCATCACACAGAGACGATAATTTCGATTACAAACATTTTCTGTCAGTGAGAAAGTTTAAAGTTTTTAAAAACGATAGAACGCAGATTCACCCACTGGACTGGATTCAACAATTTAGCTTTGCTCTTCCACCGACTTGGCCTGTTACGCATAAACTTGAATTTATTTGCAGCTTTTTGGAAGGCGAACCGGCAACTCGTATGAGACCGATCTCGAGGCAATGCTATTCAGTAGAGGAATTTCAGAGTGCTTTTCTGTCAGCGTACTGGTCGAAGACGACACAGCGCGGAATTAAAGACCAACTAATTAGTTTACCAAACTATGAAAACTCAAATTTTCCCAGTGTAACGCAATTTTTTGAGCACATGGTACAACAAAACCAATACCTGAGTGAACCGTACAGTGAATCCGCACTTATACAATTATGCATTTCCAAATTACCACGGTCATTACGAGTGTCACTTTTAACTGGTCAGCAAAAAGAAAACATTTCAGCATTCAGGGATCTGTTGCAGCTTTTAGAAGTACAACAATCTGATTATTCTTTTGTAAACAAAAATTTTTCGTATAATAACCAAGGTCAACAAAAGTACAGGAATTATGATCAGACACGTAATTTCAATAGAAAAGATAACAGACGCTTTAGAAACGATAACTACCAGAACTTAAATCACAGACAAAATTCAGATTGTCAATATCGTCAAAATTTTCAGCAACAGGAAGCACATTTTGGTAACAATAGAAGTTTTCCACCGCAACAACATCAAAACCAACCGGTTAGTATACGTAACCAACAATGTAATGCACAAGGTCAACCAGGCTTTAATGTTCCGCCGCGTGCACATATAGTCACAGATCCAACAAATAGTAACGCACGACTGCAAGGAAACAACTATGTACAAAGAAGACAATATTTCAATTCCTATCGCAATGCACCGTATAGGAATGACTATCACGACAGACGTAAAAACGATGAACACAATTATCAGCGTACATATAATAACAGTCGGTCTTACCAGCAACAAAGTAATCAACAAGAACATATTCTCATGAATGAACCCGACAGTAGGTACCATCCAGAGCGTAACACGTCTGGAAGAAGTAATAGGACAGTTCAAATCGTCGAAATGCCACAGAATCCTCCTAATAATAGTAACACGTCAGACAGAATCTGACTAGATAATGTACAGATCGCATCTTCCAATAACACAAGCACTACGTTTGACACGCAAAATGTTGTTCACGAAAATGTAATTACTTTTGACGATATCAGACACACTCTCTTGCAGGAAAGACCATTTGTTCAGAAAACTATTTCACATCCTGTTATCGAAATTAAAATTGGTTCATCAAAATTCTCAGCAGTAATTGATTCCGGATCACCTATATCAGTAATAAATGAGGAGACTTTTAACGAGTGCAACAAAGAGAATACCTATCCGACATTACCTTTAGGCAAAACAAAAGTGAAAGGAGCAGTATCGAGTAAAGGAGTAGACGTTAAATTGCAGACACATTTATCATTTTGCATTGCAGGTCATACTTTTCACTCAAATGTTTGGATTGTTCCTTTACTGACAACAGACGTAATTTTAGGTAATAATTTTCTGGTACAACACGACGCTATTATTGATTTTCAAAATTCCTTTTTAATGTTAAAGGATGAGGATGCACAATTGGCTTTAGAATTTCAGTACTCACTATCTGCGGAAGAACAAACAATTAATCGCACAGAGGTCATTTCCGTATCACGTGGCATAGACTGTAATCCCACATTGTTCACGGATACGTACGTACACAACGGTAATACTCCAGACGAAGCTGACTACGACGTGATGCAAATGATTTCTGATAAGGTTAAACAGAGTTGCGCAAATACAGACGACGAACGTGCGCAACTACAGAAAATTCTTTTACAGCAAGCTCCAGTTTTCGACAACATTCCTGGTACTATGTCCGGTTTTACGTATGAATTTCAAGTCAAACCGCATGATACATTTAAAGCAAAGCATTATCCCATTCCATATATCCACAGAGAACAAGTTAAAAAAGAATTGCAGGATATGCTTGACCAAGGAATTATAGAACCAGCAGTTAGTCCGTACATAAACCCGCTACATATTGTTAAGAAAAAAGATGGCTCACTTCGCCTCGTACTTGATTCACGTCACATTAATGACATTATTATTAATGAAACAGATCGACCACAGACACTAGAGGAACTTTTACAGAAATTTCACGGTACTGCTATTTATTCTACATTAGATTTGAAATCGGGATTTTGGCAAATTCAACTTCATCCAAATTGCAGAAAATATACAGCTTTTCTCTGTTTCGGCGACTGTTATCAATTTTGTAAATTACCATTCGGCTTAACTATTTCTTCTGCAGCTTTTATTCGCGGTTTGAACACAATACTTCCGACAGAACTTAAAGACAGAATTACGACGTACGTAGAAGACATTCTTATCGCAGAAGCTAATTGGTCTGAACACAATCTGATTTTAGAACGACTGTTGCAAACTTTTCGTGCGCAAGGACTCACAGTTAACCTAAGTAAATCGCACTTTGGCAAAACTTCTATAAAATTTCTTGGACACGTAATTTCAGCAGAAGGCATTGCGCCTGATCCGGAAAAACTTCAAGCTTTACGTGACATTACTGTTCCTACGACAAAAAAACAATTACGCAGCTTTTTGGGTTTAATTAACTTTTTTCGTAAATTTATTCATCACTCCGCTTTAGACACACCTAGATTATGTCAACTGACAGGTAAAAACACTATTTGGTCTTGGGATAAGCAAGCACATTCTGAATTTGTGAACCTGAGAGAAACCTTGTTGAATGCTCCACTTTTATCGCACCCAGATCTTACCAGAAATTTTTCCATTGCCACCGACAGTTCCAACACAGCTTTAGGCGTACATATTTTTCAGGAAATTGAAGAAGATGGTTCTACAGTAATTAAAAACATCGCATTTGCAAGCCGCATTCTGTCACCTGCTGAACGAAATTATTCCGTTACTGAACTTGAAACATTATGTGTTGTTTGGGCTTTTACGAGATTTCGGCACTTTCTTTATGGAAGACACACTACAGTTTACACAGACCACAGAGCGATACAATTTTTACTTTCAGCTAAATTCACTCACGACAGGTTAAGCAGATGGAAACTTTACTTGCAGGAATTTAATTTCACAATTGTTCACATTCCCGGCACACAAAATGTTGTAGCAGACGCATTATCCCGTTCTCTTTGCAACAATCAGCAAGACATCGCAACCAACTTCTGTAAAACAAATTTCAGTGTCATGTACATCCAGCAAGTTGCATTTGAAAATTTTATTTCGTCGTCATTACAGGACATAGCACAAGAGCAAAGTAAAGACAACGTGTGGAAAGAAATTAAAGACCTTTGGCAAGATAAGAATAATGTTACGATTAGACACCACTACACTGTACGCAATAACATTCTATTTCGCCGTTCTCACCCTGACACCAACAATTGGTTATTATGTATTCCTGACGAACTGGTTAACAAATTAATCTGGTACACTCATTTAAGTTACGCACATTACGGAGCACGAAAATGTTTTCTTATACTGAGACAGAACTGTTATTTTAACAACATGGAGAAACGCATACGACGAGTTTTAGCGTCTTGTAAAATTTGCCAGAAAGCTAAATCAGACACCACTTCACATATTCCTCCTTTATATCCCATTGTACCTGTTAAATTAAGACATATGGCCGCAGTAGATATTTTTGGTCCGATTCCGAGAACTAACAGAGGTTTTTGCTACATCTTTGTCGCTGTTGAGCTCACTTCGAAATTTGTTACTTTCACTCCGTTACGCAAAGCTACTGCTAAAACTGTTTCGAAAGCATTTGTAAAACATTTTCTATTTCATGTAGGGCATGTGATGAAAGTAATTTCTGACAATGGATCTCAATTTCGTAGTAGCGTATGGACACGCATGTTACGAGCCAGAAACATTTCTCCGATCTATATATCCAAGTACCACGCTTCTTCGAACCCCTGTGAAAGATTAATGAAAGAAATTGGTAAGCTGTGCCGAATATACTGCCACAAAAGACATATTGATTGGGATACATACATACTCTCATTCCAAGATGTAATTAATTCCATTCCAAATGAATCCACTATGCTATCTCCGTCTGTTATACTGAAAAACGTTGAACCACCAAACAAAATTAAAGAATTTGTAAATTTTCCTACATCTCGTCGCTTACGACACCACGAAATAATTGACATTGCGCTGAACAACATCAAACGTGCCGCAGAGCGCCGGAGAAGACAGCAAAAACAGGTTTGTACACGCCGCGACTTTCACGTTGGACAGAAAATATTAGTACGTACACACTACTTATCCAGCAAATTAAAAGGTAAGTGCAGTAAATTTGAACTTCTATACGCAGGTCCATATCGGATTCGCAGCATCCCTCACCCCAATGTTGTACACGTCGAAACCTTGAGAACCAGAAAATCGAAAGGCAATCACCATATCTCAAACATTAAACCGTTTATTGAATGAAATCACTTTATGATGTAACATGCTATGATGCCATTTACTAATGCAATTATTTCACCTGACTAATTACTGATGATTATCGTATTTTTTCTTGGCAAGTGCCCGGCAAGGTAAGGTTAGCAGGTCGCTTTTCTTGTCGTTACACATCAGACCATGCACATTTTCCACTTTTTTATGTACGATTGTATTCCAGTTTTGTCTTTATGCACTGTGAAATAGTTAAGATATAACACACACCAGTCGACTTTGACATTTTTTTTTTTTGGCCTTATGACATCTCAACATCGTGACTTTTACATTTTTTTTTTTTTTTTTTGCTGCTGCATTGTGATATACCGTGTACATTTTGCCTTTGAACACTGTCTGTGCTTTCGACATATTACGTTTTCTGTCATGTTATGCTGTATGCTTAATTATATTACCGTTAATCAGTAATTACTTAGTGGGTATATGATGTAAATGCAAGACATTAATCTTTGTTCATCATTTTCAGAAAGAAATAACGTGTAAAGGAAATAAATTAAACAGAAATGGGAATTTCAACTACGGAATAGACGAAAGAGGATACAAAAACCTTATGAGGAAGAGTAAATGGATCAGGATTAACAAGCATTAACAAGAATATACTATACTCATCGTAGAATAGCAGTCTTAACTAATTTTTTCTTTCAGAATACAAGGTGATTGATGCAGGCTGTCGGACAGAACTACACATCTTAATTTTAGTGATGAAATATGTTAGAGATAAGGAATAGTTGTGTAATGAGTAATGAAGTGATTTTTTGCAGATGATAATGAGTGATGATGATGGAGTTATGAATAATGAAGTGATGAATAATGAAGTTTTTTCTTTACAGATGAGGATAATGTTGAAGTTATGTATTTATGCTACATAGTTATTTAAGTATTTGTTGCAGTTTGTTTTGACAGCAGGTGTTATATTGCATAGTAGGATGACGGAAAGTTTTGGAAAGGACAGCTATGGAACACATTTTATACACATTTCACTACTTGTTAATTCGAAGTTCACTACTTTTCAGCATAGTGTGCGTTTCTTCTTTCAGGTCAATAATCCATTTTGTATTTTTTCCAGGAGAAGTTTTTCATGATACATACTAAACCTATTACTTATTATACCTGTTCTAGTACTTGCATTTATTTTTTTACCCATTTGTGTCTATCATTTATACATGTGATCACATTACTGCCTTGTTTCACAATCTTGCTACAGCTGACTCATGACGAATGATGTTACACATTTTTCATTTACAGGAACAACCCACTACCAATTATTTTTTTTCTCTCTTTTTCTCTTCTGGCTTTCTCTTATAATTACCAAACGCAATGCATTGCTAACAAAAAAATGTATTACCAGTCCCAAATAGTGATACCAGTTTGAGAAAGTTCTGAATAATACTGATCAACTCTGAATAGTATGTCACTTCAGTAATGACTTCGTAATGATACAAAAAATATATATATATATATATAAAATAATGTCTTGTAACTGGCTAATAACTGCCACTGTTTATTGTAATGAGACTACTTATAATGCCCATGATTATTAATGCTATGACTGTAATTAGCTGATTTTTAATAATGACTTCATAATGATCTGAATGTGACTCAATGGATTGTTATTACTTCTTAATGATCTGAATAATACTGAATGATGAACAATGTTTTATTCTATTCAATACTTGATGGCCACTGAGTGCCAATAATTAATGACAATCAATGAATTAGGTTATTAATTATGCCATTAATTAGCTCTTGTTTTCAATGTTGATACTTTGTAAGTGGAAAAGAATATGATTGTTTCATAATGTTTTGTAATTAGGAAAAGGCTAATTATTCTTACTATATTGAAATGACAAATGATTAATTAACTATGCTGTACTTTGTAACTGGAAAAGAATGTGACTGTTTAATAATGCTTTGTAATTAGGAGAAGGCTAATGATTATTACTATATTGGAATGACACATAATTAATTAACTATGCTATACTTTGTAACTGGAAAAGAATGCGATTATTTAATAATGCTTTGTAACTAGGAAAAGAAGGTTACTGATTCTATGTAAAACAATTAATGAACATTTTTCTGTAATACTACATACTTGGTACAGAAATGTTCAATCACTGGGCTATGAATGCCCCAAACTACTAATGAAGACTGTAATTGTCAATATTATGTGACTTAATGTCCTTCACCTCATGAGCTAACTACCCTGAATTACTGCAATGTCCATTTGTCCTGTCTATCCTAGTGATCATGGAGCACTATCTTTGGTTTTGCACTAATTCTACGTTGGTGTGCCTTGTAAGAGCGTGGTGTTGACACGACATGCTGTCCACCACCGTGAGCGATGAAGACGTTATTATGGTCCCACTGTTTGGTGTACCTAATGTACTGCCAAAACAAGAACATGAAATATTACTACGAGAGTTCAGTGTCTTGGTTACACTGATAAATTCTGATGGGAAAAGAACTTCAAATTGTGTCACTTGGTGTTGTACTTCTGTGGAAAGATATGGACTTTCAGAACAGCTGTGTGCAATCTAAAGTGCTACAACCATGATGCAATCCTTCCCTTTCCTATCCTAATTCTTGTCACATAGTGAAAATCATTTTTTTGCTAACATTATTTATGTTCATGGGTTATACTTTTTTTTTGATTCGCTGAACTCCAGTGCGAGTACAGTTATGTCACTTGTTGATATGATTTTTTGCCATTATGTTTATTTATTGCAAAAATGCCTAAGACATTTTTTCGATTTGTTCTCAAGTACAGTATGTGCACTCTTGTCTTTTATATTGTATATACATTTTTTTTTATTTATTATTTTATTTTAATGATATGTTCTGAACTACAGTGCATGTGCACTTATGTTGTGTGTTAATATGTTTTCTAATGAACTTCAGTGCCTGTGCACTCTTCTCATTTTTCAATATGATTTGTACTCATTCTGTATATTCAACACTTCAGTACGTATGCACTTATGTCATTTGTTACTAATTATATATACATTTCGTAAATTGCTAATATGTTATCAACTCCAGTGTGAGTACACTCATGTCACTTATCAACACGATTTTCTGCCATTCTGTTTATTTGTTCTGAAAATGCTAAAGAATTTTTTCAGTGCGTGTGCACTTTGCTATCTGTCAAATAATTTGTATATACAGTTTTCTGATTTACTACTATGTTTTGTACTCACATCCTGTCTTTGTCTGATATATTTTGTACTCGGTGCATGTGCACAACATTTAATTTATGTACTAAATTTGAATATTCTGTAAATTGTAAAAATTTCTTGCGATGGCAAGTCCAAATGACTCACCATCGCTGCCAAATTTTTGCCCCCCCAGTGGAGGGTTATGAAACACGTATGTAACATAGCAGCGAAGGTGAGGCACGTTAAAATCTTTGACCAGAGAGCATATAATCGTAGTTAGTCTGCGCTTGACCGCGCGAGTGTTGCGAGCAGTACTCTGTCAGTAGTCGTTGAGAGCAGTTCTGTAGTAGTCGTCATGCAGAGCGGTCGGTCAGTAGTAGCAGCCCAGTGCGGTTGTGTGATGTGGTCTGTCGGCAACACTGGTCAAGATGCTGAATGAGGTATATTGTTAATTAAGGTAATCATCAGATAATGTAAATTTTATTTATTGTAATTAATTTCCAACAAGTGCCCCAATAATAATTATGATTTCAAAAGCAATTTTATTGAACTAAATTTCGTTCCACTTCCCTTAATCAAATTTCAGTTAAATTACAAAAAAAAAAGGAATATTATTATTTGCAATGCAGTTCCTCCAAGCCGTGCGCAAGAATAAGAGCAGAAATTTGACTAGCAGATACAATGAGGTAAGAATTTAATTCTGATTTGCACAGGGCCAAAGACCGATATTTCGGTTTAATTGAATTATCATTATCACTGACATTTTCTTATCACTGAATCGACTTTCATCTTTTGTAAGTAGCTTATACTTGGGTCAGATTGCTAATTTTTGTCTAATGGTCGTTGTCATTGAATTTATTTGCTGGGAGATTACGTTAGGTTGTATTCTTGTTAACATTCAAATTATAGTCTTTCAACATTTTGTGGGAAAGTTTTACTTGGCTCCATTTCTATTAAATAATTGTCTTACGAAATTTTTCTGGGAAGGTTACAAACTATATTAAGCACTCTCATAACGAAAACGACCATGAAAAGCTCAGATTAGCTCTCAGCTCAAAGTTAAATGGGGTGCATTTAATTGTAATTATATTTTACACTGAAGCGCCAAAGAAACTGGTATAGGCATGTGTATTCAAATACAGAGATATGTAAAACAGGCATTATACGGTGCTGCGGTCGGCACGCCTATATAAGACAAGTGTCTGGCGCAGTTGTTAGATCAGTTACTTTTGCTACAATGGCGAGTTATCAAGATTTAAGTGAGTTTCAACGTGTCATTATAGTCGGCGTGCGAGCGATGGAACACAGCATCTCCGAGGTAGCGATCAAGTGGAGATTTTCCCGTACGATCATTTCACGAGTGTATCGTGAATATCAGAAATCGTGTAAAACATCAAATCTCCGACACCGCTGCGGCCGGAAAAAGATCCTGCAAGAAAGGGACCACCGACGACTAAAGAGAGTCGTTCAACGTGACAGAAGTGCAACCCTTCCGCAAACTGCTGCAGATTTCAGTGCTCGGCCATCAAGTGTCAGCGTACGAACCATTCAGCGAAATATCGTCGATATGGGCTTTTGGAGCCGAAGGCCCTCTCGTGTACCCTTGCTGACTGTACAACACGAAAGTTTACACCTCACATGGCCCCGTCGACACCAACATTGGGTTGTCGATGACTGGAAACATGTTGCCTGGTCGGACGAGTCTCGTTCCAAATTGTATCGAGCGGATAAACGTGTACTGGTATGCAGACAACCTTATGAATCCATAGACCCTGCATGTCAACAGGAGACTATTCAAGCTGGTGGAGGCTCTGTGACGGTGTGGGGCGCGTGCATCGGTAGCTATATGGGACCCTGATACGTCTAGATACGACTCTGACAGGTGACACGTACGTGAACATCCTGCCTGAACACCTGCATCCATTCATGTCCACTGTGCATTCCGACGGCCTCGTGCAATTCCAGCAGGACAATGCGACAGTTGCTACCGTGTGGCTCCAGGAGTTTAAAAACTTTCGCTGCCCACCAAACTCCCCAGACATGAACATGATTGAGCATATCTGGGATGCCTTGCAACGCACTGTTCAGAGGAGATTTCTACCGCCTCGAAAAGTTACGAATTTATGGACAGTCCTGCAGGATTCATGGTGTTAGTTCCCTCCAGCATTGTTTCAGACATTAGTCGAGCCCATGCCATGTCGTGTTGCGGCACTTCTGCGTGCTCCCGGGGCCTCTGCATGAAATTAGGCAACTGTACCAGTTTCTTTAGCTCTTCAGTGCATTAGCATTCATTGTCAATCTCTTCCCACACGGGTCTTGAAATCGCGCTGATGGTAGACGGTGTGATGAAGCTTCAGGCAACAATAACAATAACTGTGTGTATTTTGTCTCTATTTTCAGCCCTGGGTCGTAGCAACAAGGAGAAGGGAAGAGGAAGGGAGGAGCGGGTCATGTTTTATTTAAGCGTAGTTTCAGTCTGTGACGATCTGTGTTCTCTTCGTGTGCTGGAAGAACGTGTTACCGAAGTGATTCAATACGCCTCGCAAATGCGTAAACAGTGCTGACAATTTTTGCTATATTTGCGACCAGGCTCCTCTGAAATCGGAAAGAAGGCCAATAATGTCATTATTAGCGAGGCTTATTAGCTTTACTTTGGCTGCATAATCGGGGACCAGGACAAGCCCTGGGGTCCTCATGTATGCTGCATATCTTGTGTCTCAACTCTTCATTCGTGGCTCAATTGTAAAAGATTTCCCAAGGGCTTTGTTATACCCACATCTGGCGAGAACCATCAAATGATTCAAATGGCTCTGAGCACTATGGGACTCAACTTCTGAGGTCATTAATTCCCTAGAACTTAGAACTAGTGAAACCTAACTAACCTAAGGACATCACACACATCCATGCCCGAGGCAGGATTCGAACCTGCGACCGTAGTGGTCTCGCGGTTTCAGACTGCAGCGCCTAGAACCGCACGGCCACTTCGGCCGGCCGAGAACCAGCAAAACATGTGAATGATTGTTAGTTTCGTATGACAACTCCATTAACACATGGTGTTTCCAAGAAGAAAAAGTCTTCCTTAATAGACCTTAACACACTGTCGGCCATTCAATCATTGCGTCACGAAGCGGAACTCCCTTTTCTTGTCCGTACCTGATCGTGATAGTGACGAGGGCGGTAGTGAAGCTAGTGCTTCACCGTCACCTTCAAAACCCAGTTATTCGGAACCTCCTGATTTTGTGTGTAACAATGAGTGCACAGACATTCACAAAATAACACAGTGCGAACTTAATGACCTAGTGAGAGACTTGGAATTGCTGGAAGGTAAAGCTGAACTGTTGGCGTCAAGACTACAACATTAGAATTTTGCTGATAAGACGGTAGATGTGACTGTATTCCGTACCCACCATGTGGCATTCGTTCCATTTTTTGAAAGTGAAAAGAATTTATTATTTTGTAGTGATGTACAGCGACTAATGGCAGCTATGGGCATTGACTATAAAAGTCGTCGGTGGAGGTTAACCATTTACACCTCCAAAGTAAGTCTCAAGTGTGTGCTACTGCGTAATGGCAACGTATTAACATCGATTCCGATTGGGAATGCATTTAAATCAAAGAAACATTTGATAACATGAGACAATAGGAAAAACTTCGTTAAGGCCATGGACAAAATCGGGGTGGCATTTTCTCTATTTGCACGAGGAATTTCCAAGTCCTGGTGAGGCGGTAACAAAAGAAGGGTATTTCATCGATCCTTAGATAGGCAAACGGTACAAATATGAACATTTCAAAACCATTCTTACAGGTGATGAAAAGTTAGCATAGGATGCCCTTGTCCGAGTGTCAACAAACTTTCTAGGAAACAAGAGAGCAGAAAACTGTAAGTATCTTGCGGCAAATTTTCTGCATTGTAGCAGTAGACTGGGGTGCAATATGTCCTTAAAGGAACATTTCCTAGATTCCCACTTAGATTTCCTTACCGACAACTGTGGCGTTACAACCGACGAGCACAGAGAATGCTTCCACCAGTAAATTTCGGACACTGAAATGAGATACCAAGGAAAGTGGAATGCATCAACGTTAGCCAGTTACTTCTGGACACTAGGTAGGAAATCATGAGCGGAAAACTACGAAAGCCAGGCAGAGTTGTTACGCCTTGAGTGATCTTCCTCCGAGATACAATACCATGCATAAGTTCATATAGGCTATAACTTAAATTTATCATAACTTCAACACGAGAGCTAATATTATGTTTTCATAAACATTTTTGTTATTAGCTGAAACGGAAACATGAAGATCAGCTGTTTTCATGCGATTTACAGGAACAGTTAAATTTTGCTGGCTAGTGTAATTATTATTGTTTAAAGGAATTACTGTTACCCCATTTTGGACGGAGTGCCACTATATTAGATTCGGTGCGCAGTCTCCTAGAAAAGACAAACGTGTTGCTGACTCTGCAGGGGCCATTAATGGTGACGCGTCCTTCTTCCCTGTTTTTCGTACAATCACTCGTGTATCCTGTTCCCTCATACCAGCAGCTAAGTCATCCCGTTCCGTTTGCGGTAATAGGGGTCATTTATGATCTTACTGAAAGTTGTCACTTGTAGGCTCTTCTAGCACACTCCATCTATTGGAATCTTCCTTCACTTCATGGACTGACTCCCGTTTATGTGTCTCAAACAACATAAATAATACGAATGTTTCAAAGTTCCTCTTAAACATACGTATTTACAAGCACTAAATTCGTCGGTTATCACCGATAAATGTAGCGTGTCAATGTGATTTGACACTGTGGTGATTTGACGTACATTTGATAAACGATTTATAGTACTAACGTTTAATAGTATGTTATGTGCGAGTATTGTGAAACGAGTTCAAGATGTGGAAACATTCCACAGAAACTTTCGAAAAACCCTCTTAATCAATTACAACAGAAAACTCTAACTTGCGGAACGTATCAGGAATATGGCAGGTTATCTTATACTGAAATTTGGTCATAAGAGGCCTTTCTTATAATGCAAATTACGAGGGCTGACTTTGGCAGACGAAAATTTAGGGGCAACATTTTAATATCCAGAAACGTGGATACCACTAAAAGAGTTGTTCATATGGATGCGGATAACGTCCTTGTGGATCCTCTGTGGATATCGTATCCATTCGGGCTTCAAGAATGAAAATTGCAAAGCATAATCTCTGCATTAGGAAAAAATATCTAGTTGCCTGCAATAGCAATGTCAAAGTTCTTCGTGAGACACGCACAGTTCCATCCAATCACGCTGGTTGAAATAGTTTCAAAAAGTCATACGCTTCTTGCTTTTTCTTCGGTAGTGCTACGTAGACAGCTGGAATAGTCTTTGTTTCCTCCCAAAAACGTGTAACATCGGCGTGAAGTATAAACAACTGTCTAAAGTGTTTCTTCGACCTCTTGAACCTTACATGCACAAAGAATGGATCACAGCTTGATAAACACGATTTCTCCTTTTCGCTGGCAGACACCAGTATTCCCTCATTCCGTCCCCGGTTGTTATCTGCAAATAATAATATGTCGCCATGACTCATCACCGAATTATTTTCTTTAAAGAGTGTTCATCCAGATCTTGTATATGTCCCACGTACGAGGGCTATCCGGAAAGTAAGGAACGATAGGTCGCGAAATGGAAACCAAAGTGAAAATCAAAACTGTTTTATTTGCAACGGTTAGCTACACTTTCCAGCTACTTCTCTACACAGTCACTGCTGACACTTAGACATCTGTCGCAGCGTTGTACCAGCTTTTCGATTCCTTTGTTATAGAAGACAGCTGCCGGTGCTTTTCGAGAATTTTCTACTCTGGACTGCAGCTCGTTGTCTGTGTCAAAATATTGTCTTAATAGCCAGCGATTCATTTGAGCAGAAATGAAGCTCAGGGGTAGCCAATTACGGGCTGTATTGTGGGTGATCAAACACTTCCCATTGGAAACACTGCAGGAGCATCTTCGTTGGCCCTTCAGAGTGTGGCCGAGAATTGTCGAGTGGAACGAACCACATGACAGTTATGTTATGTGGATTTCACAGCTTCAGGCGAAATCTTTCGCCAGGCCCTCATACTTGGCGGGAGACGCTAATTCCTAGCCATCTTTACGTTCTCACTGTGAGCTCAGAACTGAAAAGAGCGAAATGATGCGATCGACGGGCGTACTAGACAGTGCCCAACGCATCTGTGCAAAGCTTCATCAGATTTTCACCGTATTTTCCATTTCGCGACCGAATGTTCCTTACTTTCCGAATAACCCTCGTATTTTTTCCTAATGTGATGCAGCTACTGATCCGCATTTGTTTGTGTTGGTAACGATGTTCTAAGTCGTAGCGTTGGAAGGACAGCCCTAATTTTTCAACGTAAATTAATTAAAATGTAGTATCTGTTTCTTTGTGTGCCTTTCCTACTCTTACAAAACGTTATCACATTTAATTTGTTGCTTTATCTCAAATACAAACATAGCTACCTTCGTCTAAAACTGTGTTATTTTTAGCGAGTGTCTTTCTTTGGGTTACTGTTTGCAACGCTTACACAACACCCGTAAGTTACATGTTCTTTGTTGGTCTAGTCCACCATTTACTGAAACCGGCTGTGGTCTCAATGATCAGCTTCACAGCACTTAGAACACGGGACACTACTTGCCAATCAGAAATTAAATGCAGTTCTGAACTCTAGGAGAAGGTCATGCACCAAGCACCGCAACTATTCCACTGTCTGTCAGTGAAAAAGAGCGCACTAGGTTTTACCGCAGGACGCCACCTTTCTCAGTAGTAAGTCGCAGATGGCGATAAACATGAAGGTGTATCATGGTTCATAAACAGCTCGTTCTGAGGTTGATTACCTGAAGTGTCCTGGGCTACGGATAAATGTCAACAACTTCCTTCTCCGCAAAGTGTGACTCCGTACAAGTGTCACAAAATCCCCACACTTGTACACTTCAGCCGGCCGCGGTGGTCTAGCGGTTCTGGCGCTGCAGTCCGGAACCGCGGGACTGCTACGGTCGCAGGTTCGAATCCTGCCTCGGGCATGGATGTGTGTGGTGTCCTTAGGTTAGTTAGGTTTAAGTAGTTCTAAGTTCTAGGGGACTTATGACCTAAGATGTTGAGTCCCATAGTGCTCAGAGCCATTTGAACCATTTGAACTTGTACACTTCCTTGCATTACCAAATTGACATCTTCCTTGATGCCCCTGGATGTGTCCTGTCAACTGATTTCTTCTTTTAGTCAAGCTGTGTAGTGAATTTCCTTTCTCACCACTTGCTTTCAGTATCTCCTCCTTATCCGACCTACCTATGTAATCTTCAGCATTCCCCTACATTCTCATCTGAACTGCTTAAAGTCCACGTTTTCCTCCAGTACAAGACTACATGTCAGACGAATACCTCCAGGAAACATTTCTTAACATTTAAATTAATATTCCACGTCAACAAACTCCACTTTGTCATCAATAATGCCCTTGCTATAGCTAGTCTGTATTTTACATCCTGTTTACTTCGGCCGTCAGGAGTTATTTTGCTGCCCAAATAACAAAACTCACCTACTACCTTTAGTGTGCCATTTCCTATTATAATTAGCTCAGCATCACCTGATTTGATTCGAGCACATTCCACTACTGTCGTTTTACATCTGCTGACGATCATCTTACAACCTCGTTTCAAGACGCTATCCATTCCGTTTAATTACTCTTCAAAGTCCTTTGCTGTCTCTGACAGAATAACAAAGTCACTAGCAAACCTCAAAATTTTAATTTCATTGTCTGAACTTTCAGCAT
Source organism: Schistocerca cancellata (assembly GCF_023864275.1). Lineage (NCBI taxonomy): Eukaryota > Metazoa > Arthropoda > Insecta > Orthoptera > Acrididae > Schistocerca > Schistocerca cancellata. The sequence goes on along the minus strand of NC_064627.1, from coordinate 918,086,735 downwards.
CTTTCCAAATTTCTCGCTGATTTCGTTTACAGGATGCCCAAACGCACGGACGGAATAACGTCGGAGACAGGCTACAGTCGTACCTCATTCCCTTCACTTGCAACGAACTTCTCATCTGTCACAGAGATTCTAATTTGTTGATCAGATACCGAGCTTCATCGCAGTAATTAGCTTTTGTAGTTTCGGCTAGAAAGGTGGATTAACAGGAAGGAAGGTTAGGGTTTAACGTCCCTTCGATGACTAGATGAGATTGCCTTTGACCATAATAAAATAAAATAAAAATAAATTGAAAAGAAATTTGCATTGTGAATGTGGTGTCACCGCCAGACACCACACTTGTTAGGTGGTAGCTTAAATCGGCCGCGGTCCATTAGTACATGTCGGACCCGCGTGTCGCCACTGTCAGTACTTGCAGACCTAGCGCCACCACATGGCAGGTCTAGAAAGGCGTACTAGCACTCGCCCCAGTTGTACGACGACATTGCTAGCGACTAGACGTACGAAGCCTTCCTCTCATTTGCCGAGAGACAGTTAGAATAGCCTTCAGCTAAGTTAATGGCTACGACCTAGCAAGGCGCCATTTGTAACATTGCATGTATCTTAATGAGTCTCACTTGTATCATCAAGATTGCTGTATACCAAAGGATGCATAAAAGTTAAGTGTTCTAGTAGCTACGTTCTTTTCTTTATCGCATTCACTAATTATCCCGTTCCAGAAATCACGCCAGTCGGCGTGTGTGTACGCGTGCCTTTCTATCGGCTACCCGTCACTGTGGACTGGCTGCCTTGTCAGTCCACAACAGTGAAATTACTTTATAGTTCAAATTACATAATATACAGGCTTTTTCAAAAGACCGGGTTCTGGACGGTCACTTAGTACTGCAGAAAGTGTGGACCATCGTGTTTGGCTTACGGCTCTGGTGCATTATACTGCATCTGCAGCAGCAATTTGAGCAGCAGTCGGCACCACAGTGACACAACGAACTGTTACAAATCGGTTACCTCAATGTCAGTTCCGAACCAGACGCTCTATAGTGTGCATTCCATCGCCCGAAACCACCAACATTTCCGACTTCAATGGTGACAAGCGAGAGCTCATTAGCGGGAAGAGTGGAAGGATGTTACTTTGTCTGATGATAGCTGGGTCTTCATCAGTGCCACTGAAGGCCGTGTGTTGGTTCGAAGGACCAGCTGAGGGCCTCACGCAACCTGTATGCATGCTAGACACCCTGGACCTACACTGGAGTTAAGGCCTAGGTGCGATTTCCTATAACAGCTGGAGCAGTCTTATGGTTATCCCACGCACCCTGGCTGCAATATTGTACGTCAGACTGGTGATTCGACCTGTTATACTGACATTCGTGAATGACATTCTAGGTTTTCTTTTTCAACAAGATATGCTCACCTACTTACAGCTGTTGTGGCCCATCATTCTCTACAGAGTGTCGACATGTTGCCTTGGCATGCTCGATCACCAATCGAGCACACGTGGGTCCGCAGCTCGTGCTTGTATGGTAGCATTCAGGCTTCCCACGCCCTGGTTCCCGGGTTCGATTCCCGGCGGGGTCGGGGATTTTCTCTGCCTCGTGATAACTGGATGTTGTGTGATGTCCTTAGGTTAGTTAGGTTTAAGTAGTTCTACGTTCTAGGTGACTGATGACCGTAGATGTTAAGTCCCATAGTGTTTGGAGCCATTTGAACCATTTGAGCACATATGGGACATCATCGGACGACAGTTCCAGCGTCACCCATAAACAGCATTAACCGTCACTGTACTGACCGACCAAGTGCGACAGGTAAGGGATCCCCATTCTACAAACTGACATCTGGCACTTGAACAGCTCAGTGGCACTGTAAGTAGGCTGTTTAGGTTTTTATGTTGGTAACGCCACGTAGCGCTCTGTATCAAAATCACTGCCTCTGCTGTGTGCAGTCTGTGGCTGGTTGGCATTGTTGAAATATTCGCTATTGTAGTGTTGGGCAGTTGGATGTGAATAGCGCGTAGCGTTGCGCAGTTGGAGGTGAGCCGCCAGCAGTAGTGTATGTGAGGAGAGAGATGGCAGAATTTTGAGAGCGGACGATCTGGGCGTGTGTCCATCAGAGAGAGTAAATTTGTAACACTGGATGTCATGAACTGATATATATATATATATATATATATATATATATATATATATATATATATATATATATATATAAACTTTTGAACATTATTAAGGTAAATACGTTGTTTGTTCTCTATCAAAATCTTTCATTTGCTAACTATGCCTATCAGTAGTTAGTGCCTTCAGTAGTTAGAATCTTTTATTTAGCTGGCAGTATTGGCTCTCGCTTTATTGCAGTAGTTCGAGTCACGAAGATTTTTGTGAGGTACGTGATTCATGAAAGATACAGGTTATTGCTAGTCAGGGCCATTCTTTTGTAGGGATTATTGAAAGTCAGATTGCGTTGCGCCAAAAATATTGTGTGTCACTTTAGTGTTGATTAGAATAAGTAAAGAGCGAATTGTCTGAGTACGCTCAGTTCTGCTCAGCTGTTTGAAAATCAAATAACGTAAGGGTTTTACCAACACAGTATTTCATGAATTTTTCTAAGGGGAGGTTCCAGCACGTTTGCATGCTTGCATTCAATGTTCTAACAGTTACACTGTTATTTAATGTACCAGCGTTCCACATTTGCAATGGCTTTTCTCGCGCTTACATTAACGTGTGGTCTTGCAGTCTGAATCAATTACCTAGGCAGATCTATTGCCGTAATTACATAATTCCACGTTAATTACTTTTTGGTGTTGCGATTTTTTTCCCTCAGTGCCGACCGGAATGGCCGAGCGGTTCTAGGCGTTACAGTCTGGAACCGCGTGACCGCTACGATCGCAGGTTCTAATCCTGCCTCGGGCATGGATGTGTGTGCTGTCCTTAGGTTAGTTAGGTTTAAGTAGTTCTAAGTTCTAGGTGATTGATGACCGCAGAAGTTAAGTCCCATAGTGCTCACGAGGGAACCTCCCCATCGCACCCCCCTCAGATTGAGTTATAAGTTGGCACAGTGGATAGGCCTTGAAAAACTGAACACAGATCAATCGAGAAAACAGGAAGAAGTTGTGTGGAACTATGAAAAAAATAAGCAAAATGTACAAACTGAGTAGTCCATGGCAAGATAAGCAATATCAAGGATAGTGTGGTCCAGCAGCGCCGTGGTCCCGCGGTTAGCGTGAGCATCTGCGGTAGGAGAGGTCCTTGGTTCAAGTCTTCCCTCGAGTGGAAAGTTTAATTTTTTATTTTCAATTATTATCCGACAAACTCTTACGTTTTCATCACTTTTTTGGGAGTGATAATCACATCCACAAGAAAACCTAAATCAGGCAAGGTAGAAGAATCTTTTTACCCATTCACCAAGTGTACAAGTTAGGTGGGTCGACAACATATTCCTGTCGTGTGACGGACATGCCGTCACCAGTGCCGTATAGAATTTATCAGACATGTTTACCTGTGGAGGAATCGGCTGACCTATGACCTTGCGATGAAATGCTTTCGGTTCCCATTGGAGAAGCACGTCCTTTCGTCTACTAATCGCACGGTTTTGCGGTGCGGTCGCAAAACACAGACGACACTAAACTTATTACAGTGAAAATAGATGTCAAATCATAACTTTGAAAAAATAAAGAGGGAAAACTTTCCACCTGAGGGAAGACTTGAACCAAGGACCTCTCACTCCGCAGTTGCTCATGATAACCACGGGACCACGCCGCTTAAGAGCTCATATTGTCCTTGATATTGCCTATCTTGCCCATGGACTAATCAGTTCGTATATTTTGCTTATTTTTTTCATAGTTCCACGCAACTTCTTCCTGTTTTCTCTATTGATCTGTGTTCAGTTTTTCGAGAGCTATCCACTGTGCCAACTTATAACTAAATCTGAGGGTGGTGCGATGGGGAGGTTCCCCCGTCAGAGCCACTCTTTTTCCCTTAGTGCCGTCTACAGCCTGCTAAAGATTTTACTGCGTACCGTGACAATCGGTTTGTTTGCAAAACAGGTTGCTCTGAGGTACCGGAAGACCATGATTTATCACAACACTGCGTGGCAAGATTGAACTTTGGACTAGTCTGTGTTACGTAGGATGAAATGTATTTCACTTGTGGACAGACAGCGTGGAGCATTCAGAGCTGCAGAGCGCGGACAAGTTCCGCCGGCCACTTTATTCAGGAGCGGCGGCCTTTGCCACCGACGCGCTGCCCACGCACGCTACACGCCGCCCCCGCGGCGTCACACACACACACGGTGCGGCGTCAGCGCGACACAGGTCGGCACTAGCGGCCGCCATCAGTCGGCGCCGCGTCAAACGCCCGCCGAGCGGCCGGGGCAGCCAGTAATTGCGAATGCGTGTCGCCCCGAAAAGACGCGACACGCGGCCGGGCGGCCGGTCCCGCGCGCTGAATGCCTGCCCGGGCGGCCGCTGCGGAGCTGCCTCGGTACTCGCGCCGCATGTCGACTCGGTACTCGCAATACGCTGGACGCCGGGGCCGTAGAAACTCCTGCCAGAGCGACACTGGCGGAATGTTATCAAGCTCCAGCCTACACTGTCGCTATTTAGTGCCTGGAATGGCAAATTCTGTTTCAAAAAGATTCATCCTATTTCAAGAGCCCATGTCTCCTACCGAACGTTGGTGTTGCGATTTTTTTCCCTCAGTGCCGACCGGAATGGCCGAGCGGTTCTAGGCGCTACAGTCTGGAACCGCGTGACCGCTACGATCGCAGGTTCGAATCCTGCCTCGGGCATGGATGTTTGTTGACTTACGTGTAGAGGAAAGTGCCGAAAACAGGACCCCATTTTCTTATTGATTTAAAGATAAAAAAATAGAAAATAATAAAATATTATGTTTCAAAATCATGTAGTTCTTATTTTATAGTCTTATGCACCATTTGCATAAAAAGTTCTCGGTTTACTTGCCGCGCCGGCCGGAATGGCCGAGCGGTTCTAGGCGCTACAGTTTGGAACCGCGCGACCGCTACGGTCACAAGTTGGAATCCTGCCTCGGTCATGGATGTTTGTGTTGTCCCTAGGTTAGTTAGGTTTAAGCAGTTCTGAGTACTAGGGGACTGATGACCAAAGAAGTTAAGTTCCATAGAGCTCAGAGCCGTTTGAACCATTTTATTTGCAGCGTCAAATTTGGATAAAATCCCAAGCTATCGATGACTACCTCCGTCATCTTCGTCAGGGGTAAAACTGACTGTCGTGGATCGCCGCTGCTGCAGAATATATTGGGGGCATCTAGGATCGCCCAGTCTGAAAATAAAAGTTCAAGCCATGCGGATACGCCGTCAATAATGAAAATTGACATTAAAACAATAGCTTTTTGGTTGTCTTGTTTATTTTTCTGCTTTTAAATGATTTAAAAAATTGGCTGGACCGGTGAGGCCTCAGCTTTTATAAGCAGTGGACGGCTTCTGATTGGCTGGATGGCGTCACCGTGAAAACGGCGCGTACGGTGGTTCAAAAATGGTTCAAATGGCTCTGAGCACTATGGGACTTAACATCTGTGGTCTAGAACTTAGAACTACTTAAACCTAACTAACCTAAGGACATCACACACATCCATGCCCGAGGCAGGATTCGAGCCTGCGACCGCAGCGGTCACGCGGTTCCAGACTGAAGCGCCTAGAACCGCACGGCCACACTGGCCGGCCGCGTACGGAGGTAGCGGCCTTTATGTCCATAGATTTTGTTTGCATGCTTTATCCAGCATTGCTTGCAACGCCATCCATCGCAACAGACGGAGAACTGCGAGTAATGTAACAAGTCTCCCTCTGCGCTCTTTCTTTATCTACAGCACGCTTCCATGCATTGCTGAGTGTATATCCAGAGTCTCTGCTGAAATTATTTTCACACAGTCTAATTTCAACTGCTTCCCTCATGATAGAGTCCCAGTAGTTTGAAGCGTGAGCTAGTATTCTTGTTTCAGCGAATAAAATCTTATGTTTATTTAACAAACTGTGCTCAGCCACCGCTGATTTTTCTAGATACCTGTATTTCAGGCGACGCTGATGTTCCACACAGCGGTCGGCAACAGTTCTTATAGACTGGCCCACATAATTTTTACTACACTCGCAAGGAATGCTGTAAATTCCCGGTAGTCTCAAGCCAAGATTATCTTTCACGGGTCGCAACATTTCCTTAATCTTCCTGGGTGCCCGGAGGACTGGTCTGATTCCCTGCGGGCTCAGGGCTCTACCGACCTTGGTGGTTGTTGCACCGCAGAATGGTAGCCGCGCGATGTGTTGGTTCTCTTGATTTGTTCGCACAGCGTCCTTCCTAGGTTTCTTCGCCAGAGTAGATCTGATTTCGCGGTCAGAATATCCATTTTTTCTGAATACCATCGTCAGATGATTAATCTCGGAGCCGAGATGATCCTTGAACGAAATAGTCCTTGCTATGTGTACCAAGGTATTCAGCACAGTCCCTTCTGAGCTGGGTGGTGAAAACTACGTGTGTTTAGATATAAATCTGTATGCGTCAGTTTTCCGAGAAGTCCATTTGATTTTCGCTCCACCAGCACATCTAAGAAGGGTAACTTCCCATCCTTCTCCACCTCTACTGTAAATCGTATGTTCTGATGTATACCATTCAAATATTCAACAAACTGCTGCAGTGCCTCATTGCCGTGTGGCCAGATAAAAAATGTATCGTCAACATACCTCAAGATGCAGGAAGGACGTAAGGGAGCACTGTTGAACGCTCGTTCTTAGAAATCCTCCATGAAAAAGTTAGCTATGGCTGGTGACAGTGGCGAACCCATCGCCGTTCCGTCAGTCATTTTATAACATTTTCCACCACGCAAAAAATAGGTAGTCGTCAAAGTGTGTCGAAAAAACTTAAGTATTTCAGGAGAGAAATGAGCAGCCAACAGTTTTAACATATCTTCCACCGGTACCTTTGTAAACAAATAGACCACATCTAGGCTGTTCATGATGTCATTCGGACCTATCCTCAACTGCTTTATGATGTCAACAAACATTTTTGAGTTATTAATATGATGGCTACAGTGTCCGACAATGGGTGCTAATAATTTGGTTAAGTATTTTGCCAAGCGATATGTAGGAGACCCAATAGCACTGACAATAGGTCTCAACGGGACCGCATCCTTATGGGGATCATGTCGGTGGTGCAGGATTTTGTGCACAAACCTATCTCCCGATTACGTCCCATAGATGTTAGTTGTAATTCACGTCTGGATATGTAGGTGGCCGAATCACTCACTCGAATTGTCCAGAATGTCCTTCAAACCAGTTGCGAACAATTCTGGCCCTGTGACATGGCGCATTGCTATCCATAAAAATTCATTAGCTGTTTGGGAACACAAAGTCCATGAATGGCTGCAGATGATCTCCAAGTAGCCGTACTTATCCATTTCCAGTCAATGATCGGCTCAGTTGGATCAGATGACGCAGTCAATTCCATGTAAACGCAGCCCACACCATTACGGAGCCACCAGCGGGTTGCACAGTTCCTTGTTGACCATTTGGCTTTATGACTTCGTGGGGTCTGCGCCACACTCGAACCCTACCACCAGCTCTTACTAAATGAAATGGATACTCATCTGAGCAGGACACGGTTTTGCAGTCGTCTAGAGTCCGACCGATATGGTCAGAAGTCCAGGAGAGGCGCTGATGGCTATGTCGTGCTGTTAGCAAAGGCACTCACGTTAGTCGTATCCTGCCATAGCCCAAAAACGTCTTATTTCGACGCACTGCCATAACGTATACGTTAATCTTAAGTCTCACATTGTGTTTTTCAGCTGTTTCATTCAGTGTTGCTTATCTGTTTCCACTGACAACTCTATGCAAATGCCGCTGCTGCTGGACATTAAGTGAAGTCCGTCGGTAGCCGATTTGTCGGTGGCGAGAGGCAATGCCTGCATCTACATTTCCATCTACGTGATTACTCTGGTATTCACAATAAAGCGCCTGGCACAGGATTCAATGAAGCACCTGCAACCTCTCTCTCTACCGTTCCACTCTCGAACGGCGAGCGGGAAAGACAAGCACTTAAATTTTTCTGTGCGAGCCCTGATTTGTCTTATTTTATCGCGATTATCATTTCTCTGTATGTAGGTGCGTGCCAACAGAATGTTTTGCAATCGGAGGAGAAAACTGGTGATTGAAATTTCATGAGAAGATCCCATCGCAACGATAAACGCCTTTGTTTGAATTATTGCCACTCCAACTCGCCTGTCATGTCTGTGGCACTACCTCCCCTATTTCGCGACAATACAAAACGAGCCACCCTTCTTTGTACATCCTCGAAGTTATCCTTCAGTCCCACCTGATGCGGATCCCACACCGCACAGCAGTACTCCAGAACAGGGCGAACAAGCGTGCTGTAAGCAGCCTTTTTAGTACACCTGTTGCACCTTCTAAGTGTTCTGCCAATGAATCGCAGTCTTTGGTTTGCTCTACCCACAACATTATCTGTGATCGTTACAATTTAGGTTATTTGTAATTGTAATCCCGAAGTATTTAGTTGAATTTACAGCCTTCAGATTTGTGTGACTTATCCCGTAATCGAAATTTAGTGGCTTTATTTTAGTACTTACGTGAATAACTTCACGCTTTTCTTCATTCAGGGTAAATTGCCACTTTTCGCACCATACAGATATCTTATCTAAATCATTTTGCAATTCGTTTTGTTCATCTGATGACTTTACAGGACGGTAAATGACAGCATCATCTGCAAACAGTCTGAGGGCTGCTCAGATTGTCTCCCATGTCGTTAATATAGATCAGGAACAATAGAGGACCAAAACACTTCCATGGGGAACGCCGGATATTACTTTCGTTTTACACGATGACTTTCCGTGTATTACTACGAACTGAGACCTTTCTGACAGGAAGTCACGAATCCAATCGCACAACTGAGGCGATATTCCACAGGCACGCAGTTTGGTTAGAAGACGCTTATGAGAATCGGTGTCGAAAGCCTTCTGAAAATCTAAAAATATGGAATCAATTTTACGTCCAATGTCGATAGCACTCATTACTGTATGAGTATAAAGAGCTAGTTGTGTTTCGCAAGAAAGATATTTTCTGAATTCGTGCTGACTATGCTCATAAGGTTCTTCTCACTGTTGACATTTACTTTGGAATTTAATGACTTACACTACAGGATTCGAAAATAATCTGGGAATAATCTTTAAATAAATTTAAGTAAAGAACTCGTGGATATGTGTACGGCTCCTTTAAGGCACTGAAAAAGAATGAAATCTAAGAGTTTCGACTCGTATACAGAGGACCGTTGGCCTGTAGAAAATAATATAAATTTCCAACTCTAGTTTTTTTCGGATTTGATGGTATGTTTGTCTTCAGTGTACCGAAATACACCTGTTATTAAATGCAACGTTCCACTACAACTGAATCTGAAGACTCACTTTACGACTGAATAGACCTTCGGGGTGTGTTACTGATCAGATCAAGGGAAGTTAATCTTACTTTCATCACTTTAGGTAACTCATCTTCGACGCGATTTCGAAATTTGATATTGAGTCACTATTCTTCTTTTGACGTGCTTCACCATTCCGTACGTTCCTTGTTTTTAGCCCAGATATGAAAGCAGCGTCGAACGATATTTCTCGCCCAGACTAACATACACTCCTGGAAATGGAAAAAAGAACACATTGACACCGGTGTGTCAGACCCACCATACTTGCTCCGGACACTGCGAGAGGGCTGTACAAGCAATGATCACACGCACGGCACAGCGGACACACCAGGAACCGCGGTGTTGGCCGTCGAATGGCGCTAGCTGCGCAGCATTTGTGCACCGCCGCCGTCAGTGTCAGCCAGTTTGCCGTGGCATACGGAGCTCCATCGCAGTCTTTAACACTGGTAGCATGCCGCGAGAGCGTGGACGTGAACCGTATGTGCAGTTGACGGACTTTGAGCGAGGGCGTATAGTGGGCATGCGGGAGGCCGGGTGGACGTACCGCCGAATTGCTCAACACGTGGGGCGTGAGGTCTCCACAGTACATCGATGTTGTCGCCAGTGGTCGGCGGAAGGTGCACGTGCCCGTCGACCTGGGACCGGACCGCAGCGACGCACGGATGCACGCCAAGACCGTAGGATCCTACGCAGTGCCGTAGGGGACCGCACCGCCACTTCCCAGCAAATTAGGGACACTGTTGCTCCTGGGGTATCGGCGAGGACCATTCGCAACCGTCTCCATGAAGCTGGGCTACGGTCCCGCACACCGTTAGGCCGTCTTCCGCTCACGCCCCAACATCGTGCAGCCCGCCTCCAGTGGTGTCGCGACAGGCGTGAATGGAGGGACGAATGGAGACGTGTCGTCTTCAGCGATGAGAGTCGCTTCTGCCTTGGTGCCAATGATGGTCGTATGCGTGTTTGGCGCCGTGCAGGTGAGCGCCACAATCAGGACTGCATACGACCGAGGCACACAGGGCCAACACCCGGCATCATGGTGTGGGGAGCGATCTCCTACACTGGCCGTACACCACTGGTGATCGTCGAGGGGACACTGAATAGTGCACGGTACATCCAAACCGTCATCGAACCCATCGTTCTACCATTCCTAGACCGGCAAGGGAACTTGCTGTTCCAACAGGACAATGCACGTCCGCATGTATCCCGTGCCACCCAACGTGCTCTAGAAGGTGTAAGTCAACTACCGTGGCCAGCAAGATCTCCGGATCTGTTCCCCATTGAGCATGTTTGGGACTGGATGAAGCGTCGTCTCACGCGGTCTGCACGTCCAGCACGAACGCTGGTCCAACTGAGGCGCCAGCTGGAAATGGCATGGCAAGCCGTTCCACAGGACTACATCCAGCATCTCTACAATCGTCTCCATGGGAGAATAGCAGCCTGCATTGCTGCGAAAGGTGGATATACACTGTACTAGTGACGACATTGTGCATGCTCTGTTGCCTGTGTCTATGTGCCTGTGGTTCTGTCAGTGTGATCATGTGATGTATCTGACCCCAGGAATGTGTCAATAAAGTTTCCCCTTCCAGAGACAATGAATTCACGGTGTTCTTATTTCAATTTCCAGGAGTGTATGTGTACTTTGCTCGCACTATTCCTGGAAACTACCTGCTCACTGCGTCACGACCTACCTGTTCCCTGGGTGCCCTCGCATATCAGGGTGATCTCTCGGCCTCCGCTGAATCTGAAGACTCACTTTACGACTGAATATACCTTCGGGGTGTGTTACTGATCAGATCAAGGGAAGTTAACTTACTTTCATCACTTTAGGTAACTCATCTTCGACGCGATTTCGAAATTTGATATTGAGTTACTGTTCTTCTTTTGACGTGCTTCACCATTCCGTACGTTCCTTGGTTTTAGCCCAGATTTGAAAGCAGCGTCGAACGATATTTCTCGCCCAGACTAACATATGTGTACTTTGCTCCCACTATTCCTGGAAACTACCTGCTCACTGCGTCACGACCTACCTGTTCCCTGGGTGCCCTCGCATATCAGGGTGATCTCTCGGCCTCCGCGGTTTTCTGTGCTCCCTATCCGAACTGCGTCGACGCCACAATGCGAATAATCAGCTAACGTAAACATGCCGCTGCTTGAAGAAAAGCACTACCAACGGCCAGCATAACGTTCTGCTGTGTGTCCTCTTACATACGCATGTTGCATTGGTTACAGCTGTTTTAAAATCCCGATTTTCCTTCTTCTGTGTTGCATAGTGTGCCCTAATATGAATAATCGTATTTTACATCGTTACTTCAAAAATATTTAGTTTGTTGTGATGTAAGTTTCATATTCTGAAGCCACGTACAGACGACGCGCCTATGTAGCGTTAAAAGGGGAAAAGAAATTAGTACAAGTTATATAATCTGCATATGTACATTCTCCTGGCCTCTTAATTATTAATATCATTATTATTAAAGTTACAGCCCCATTAAGAACAGCCCCAGAAAAACAATTTATTTTCTTGATATTTTTTCTGGATGCCTTTTTTCTTGCCAAAATCGTTTCATATATTCACTGTGTTTCTTCGTCCTGTCTTCCTCTCATTCTTTCCTGTTTCCTTCTCTTTCGGCGTCTGCTGAAATTTCTGCTTTCTGATCTTTCTCTCTGTATTTTTCCCGGTCTGTCATTTCTTCTGTGGAGACGTCCAGTTTCTTGAGGTCTTGCGTGGTTTCCTACCCACTTTGTTTCCACTGCAGTAGTTGTGACTATGTTAAAAATTTTCTTGGTCGATGTATATTCGTTGATACTATGTATGTGTCCGAAGAACTTCGCCCTTCTTGTTCTGATGTTATTTGTTATCGTCTCTGTCTGTTCGTACAGTTCTTTTGTCGGTCTCTTTATCCAGATTCCCTCTTTCTACACTGGTCCGTAGACCCGTCTCGATATTTCTCTCTCTTGATTTTCCGTCTTCTTAATTTTCGTTCTTCCCTTGATTACTGGTTGTTTATGAGGCATACAGGGCCTCTGGTAATACTACTGTATTGTAGTGCCTTAATTTGAAGTCGATGGAAATATTTCTTTTGTAATAAATGAAAAGCACCAGTTTGCTTTTGTTCTACAATATTACTTTTATTGTTAACCGATTTTCGGCTTACAAGGCTATCTTCAGACATTTACTGAATATTATCACCAAGGAAGTTACAATGTTTGCAAACAACATTGGAAGAGAAGTAACACGTCTAGACTGAAGTAGAAACATACAGCAAGTAACATCTTTGACAGTGTGGTGGTAATGCAATGAAAAAAGTAAGAATTGAACAGTACATAAATAATAATGGAGTAGACAGGAAAACCTTTAACACAAAATAGAAATAGCATGCCTACATAACAGTTTCTATTAATAAACAAAACTAATAAAATAAAATAAAATAAGTACCAGACAAAGCTACATCAGGAGGCATGAAACATGGAGAGCGATACACAAACCAATTAAAAGAGGAGACAATTATCAATGTAACTACAGAATACATAAGGGACTTAAGCAATACCAATGAGATAAGCAGAAATATATAACTGCAGGAAAATGGAGGCGTTTGTGGGAACCTACAGTAAATGCAATCTTTGAGAGCGTGGTGGTACTGCATTTTGACATAATCAAAACAGTGGTTGTGTAACAGTTTGCATTAAATAAATGAACAAAGTAAAATATGAACAATATTTGATGAGACAACTACAAGGGGTGTCAAACATGGACAGTAATACAAGTACCAGTCAAAAAAAGAAAGCCTTAACCATTGAAACTACAATATAGATGGAATTTGTTTTGTTGTAATGGTAACATGTACGTTTGTATGCTTTTTGCAGTTTTGTGATCCCTTCTTCATTGGATGGCGCTGTAAGTCCTGTTTTCTGTATAATCTCTCCCAGGTATTTGAAACTTTCTACTTCTCTTTCTATACTTGCTACCAGTGGGTGTCTGTCTGTGGATTTTGTTTCCATGTATTGCGTTTCTTCAGAGGAGATTTGCAGTCCTGTTTTGGCTGACATTTCGTGTAGTGCTTCTACAGCTTCCTTGGGTTCCTTTCTGTTATTTGTTATGATGGCTGTATCATCAGCAAAGGCCAGACATCTTATGTTGACGTTCTATCTTTATGTCGCCCCATCTTTACTCCACTGATCCCTCTGTCGCATGTCCTTATTATTTTCTGCAAAATCGAGTTAAGAAGAATGGGTGGCAGGCCATCGCTCTGCCTCACACCTGTCTTCATTTCGAATGGTTCCGAGATGCCTCCTGTAAACTGGCCTTTTAATTACTATGGTAATGCATCTTATGTGTCATAGGCCTATGCTTTACAACAAATATGAACCATGTTTCATTTTACGTTTATTTTAAAATCTGCCTGCCGGTGACGTTGCGGGGATCGGAGCGGAGAGGAAGAACTTTTTCTCAGCCTTCTGTGGGCACAAATTTCACTGCGCGCAGTTTACAGAAAGCCGTTAGCCCTTGTTATCGCACTATGACCTGCGCACTTTCTCAATGTACTTGCTGATACAAAAGCGTTCCATTACATCACTAGCAGTCGAGTGAAACCTTCCGACCATTATCTCTGGCTCCGCTTTAGTAGTCGTCGAATTCCTGTGACATTTCGTAGTTTTTAGCACTCTGTACTACTGATACAAATGGTTCAAATGGCTCTGAGCACTATGGGACTTAACAGCTATGGTCATCAGTCCCCTAGAATTTAGTACTACTTAAACCTAACTAACCTAAGGACATCACACAACACCCAGTCATCACGAGGCAGAGAAAAGCCCTGACCCCGCCGGGAATCGAACCCGGGAACCCGGGCGTGGGAAGCGAGAACGCTACCGCACGACCACGAGCTGCGGACTACTGATACAGGCCTTGCCAATCTGTGTAGCAAACATGCAGAATGTCAGCCATCTTCCCATATCCCATTCCAAAACTAAAACAGAAAGTTACCCGTGATGTCGCTTATTTGAAACTGTGTATGCTCTGCAAGTTCCTGAAAGCTTTTTACAGCGTTGTTCTCATCGACTGAGATACCCAGGCATGTAACACGACAATTCTCACAACTTGACTCCAGTCAGTGTCTCTCTGTTCTTTCCAAACTTTGGACAAGTCGCCCTGTCCCGCTCACCTCTCAGTACTAGCATTACTGAAAGAAAGAGTGCAGCAGAGATGTGGGTTGGACACAGACTAAGAGTTGTTTCCTGAATCAAACTTTCCCTTTGAATGGGAGTCTTCACTGCACTGTTTTGAAAATTCCTGACTTATTCCATGTGCCATTCCAAAGCTCGGACCCGGAACATTACCCTCCGTAGACAATACTCTTACTGACTGAGCTCAGTGCCATCACTTCGTACAGGCTCCAGGAAACACCCTTAGCTTCCACAACGAAACTGATTCTTGGAATTCCCTGAGCAGGCTTCCGCATTTAAGTTATACCATACCAGCGACAAAATAATCCGTCTTCACTTATAGAACCCTACTTTGTTCTCTTATACGAGGTGCATTCAAGTTCTAAGGCCTCCGATTTTTTTTCTAATTAACTACTCACCCGAAATCGATGAAACTGGCGTTACTTCTCGACGTAATTGCCCTGCAGACGTACATATTTTTCACAACGCTGACGCCATGATTCCATGGCAGCGGCGAAGGCTTCTTTAGGAGTCTGTTTTGACCACTGGAAAATCGCTGAGGCAATAGCAGCACGGCTGGTGAATGTGCGGCCACGGAGAGTGTCTTTCATTGTTGGAAAAAGCCAAAAGTCACTAGGAGCCAGGTGAGGTGAGTAGGGAGCATGAGGAATCACTTCAAAGTTGTTATCACGAAGAAACTGTTGCGTAACGTTAGCTCGATGTGCGGGTGTGTTGTCTTGGTGAAACAGCACACGCGCAGCGCTTCCCGGACGTTTTTGTTGCAGTGCAGGAAGGAATTTGTTCTTCAAAACATTTTCGTACGATGCACCTGTTACCGTAGTGCCCTTTGGAACGCAATGGGTAAGGATTACGCCCTCGCTGTCCCAGAATATGGACACCATCGTTTTTTCAGCACTGGCGGTTACCCGAATTTTTTTGTTGGAGGTCAATCTGTGTGCTTCCATTGAGCTGACTGGCGCTTTGTTTCTGGATTGAAAAATGGCATCCACGTCTCATCCATTGTCACAACCGACGAAAAGAAAGTCCCATTCATGCTGTCGTTGCGCGTCAACATTGCTTGGCAACATGCCACACGGGCAGCCATGTGGTCGTCCGTCAGCATTCGTGGCACTCACCTGGATGACACTTTTCGCATTTTCAGGTCGTCTTGCAGGACTGTGTGCACAGAACCCACAGAAATGCCAACTATGGAGGCGATCTGCTCAACAGTCATTCGTCGATCCCCCAAAACAATTCTCTCCTCTTTCTCGATCATGTCGTCAGACCGGCTTGTGCGAGCCCGAGGTTCTTTCGGTTTGTTGTCACATGATGTTCTGCCTTCATTTAACTATCGCACCCACGAACGCACTTTCGACACATCCATAACTCCATCACCACATGTCTCCTTCAACTGTCGATGAATTTCAATTGGTTTCACACCACGCAAATTCAGAAAACGAATGATCGCACGCTGTTCAAGTAAGGAAAACGTCGCCATTTTAAGTATTTAAAACAGTTCTCATTCTCGCCGCTGGCGGTAAAATTCCATCTGCCGTACGGTGCTGCCATCTCTAGGACGTATTGACAATGAATGCATCCTCATTTTAAAACAATGCGCATGTTTCTACCTCTTTCCAGTCCGGAGAAAAAAAATCGGAGGCCTTAGAACTTGAATGCACCTTGTACAAACGATGTTTCCTATAACCGCGTAGGATTTCTTAAACAGAAGCTTGTTGACATAAAAGTTTTCTGGATGTGGTGTCACGAGATGTGAAATAATTATCACAGGAAAATTGACTTTTCGGCATATAGAGACCCAGAAAAAGACCGATGTAGCTGTTCCCGAAGGTCGGTTTTATCTGGTGAAAGTTACTTTACAATATGACATGGCGCCGTACCCAGAAAACTTTCATGCTAAATGGTGACGTTTGTTCGTCCGACGTGATGCGGGTCTCGATTACTTGAACAAAATTCTAGTATGGCAGTATACTGTTTATACAGCATTTGTGACAAGCGAAGTTCGTAGACAAGGGGCATTTTCGCGTTATCCCACCAGTAAATCAAGGCCTTTGACTTTCCTCTCTTTAACGTAGGCTTATTTGATCGTTCCTCCATCATATCTCTATACATTGTTTCTTCCAGTTATTTTTATGGCATGAGTGATTTTGTTGTTGTGTTTCGTTCTTGGTATAGTCGAGATCTACTACATTTTATAGTTCGTGAACAAAACTTCAAATTACCCCAACTTAATTTTTAGATGTCATTTTTTGCATCCAGCCGTCGATTTGCGAAAAACTACTTACATTTTATTTGTACAAATAAAAAGCATAAAACAGAGGGACTCTACACTATTCAGTTGTTTAATTAACCAGTTTGTGGCATACAAGGCCGTCATCAACAACAGCTCACGACCGTCACGAAAGAGCAGTAGTGAACAACACAGATAAGATACAAAGCATGGAGAGAGAAGTGGAAAAAAAACCTCGGTATACAGTAGTACATCTGAAAATGTTAAAGATATGCCGTGTTTAAGTGGAAATGCCAGAAAAAATTGGCCTAAAATTGGCATATCATTGTGTGTGTGTGTGTGTGTGTTTGTGTGTGTGTGTGTGTGTGTGTGTGTGTGTGTGTGTAACGATGAAGCAGATGAGGAGGACAACGTGAGCATAGAATAACACTCACCCCAAGAGAAGTAGTACATGTGGTACAACAGAATAGCCTATGCAATAATTTAAATTAAACTGATGATCTCAATAAAACTAAATAACTACAAAAGAAGTCTGTTGGAAGACAGCTATGGGACTGTCCAAGACAACATTTTCTCTTTGTTGTGCACCTCACTCAGCATGTTTGGTATCTTTTCAGTGTTTTCCACAACGATAGTCAGCTGTGATCTGATGATGTTTTTGTAACTCTAAAACCGGATAACTAAATAAATTCATACTATGGAAATGGAAATAAGCGTTTGGCGTCATTGGTCGGGATGCTCCTTGCAGGGCAGGTCCGGCCGGCTTGGTGCAGGTCTTATTACGTTCGACGCCAGATTGGGCGACCTGCGCACCGGGTGGGTATGGAATGATGATGAAGACAGCACAACACCCACTCCCTGAGCGGAGAAAATCCCCGACCCAGCCGGGAATCGAACCCGGATCCGTAGGACGGCAATCCCTCACGCTGACCACTCACCTATCGGGGCGGACAATTCATACTATAGAACATTCGTTATTTTATAATTTTCATAAGGCTATTATTCTCTGTATACACAAATTAGCTGACGGAAATGATGAACAGAAACCGTGGCTGTTTGTTGATGACGCCGAGTTGTAAAGGAAAGTGTCATCGTTGTGTGAATGTAGGAGGATTCAAGATGATTTTCTCAGAATTTCACATTTGGTGAGATTAATGGCAACTTGCTCTAAATGTGAAAAAATGTAAGTTAATGTAAGCATGAAAAAGAGTCCTATAGTGTTCGAATACAGTATTAATGATGTGCTGCTAACATAGTTACGCCTACTAAATATCTTGTCGCATCGCTACACAGCGACGTGAAATAGAACGACCGCGTAAGGTTGGCTGTAAAAAGTCGATTGGTCAACTTCGCATTATTTGGAGAATTCTAGGAAAGTGCAGCTCATCTACAGTGGGGACCACTTACAGAACACCGGTGCAATCCACTCTTGAGTACTGCTTGAGTGTTTGAGATCTCTTTGTCGAATTACGGGAAGTTGGAATGCACTATCCCGACAGTGTTAAATTTAGTGACTTGGCTTCCGTGTATTTCAGGAACCACAGTAGCCACTGACATGAAACTTTTACAGGACATTAAACTGAATGTTCTCAGTCTACTGAACTACAATAATTGCATTTCAGCCACTGCTTTTGGAAATAAAATTTTTTAATTACACGGTTAAATGGTTCAAATGGCTCTGAGCACTATGGGACTCAACATCTTAGGTCATAAGTCCCCTAGAACTTAGAACTACTTAAACCTAACTAACCTAAGGAGATTACACACACCCATGCCCGAGGCAGGATTCGAACCTGCGACCGTAGCAGTCCCGCGGTACACGGTTAAAATTTTGTGTACTTTTTGTGTACGTTATCCTAAATAATTTTAATTATACACAACATTATGTTCCTCTTTTAGTTCAGTACACTCAGGATATGTATGTTATTACTCCCTGGAAATTTGAGTACTCTACTGGAAGTGGTTTCTGAGGTTTAGGGGAAAATGCAACAGAAAATGTACTTAGTATATGATTATTTTTTTATTTTTAGTCACTCAGAAGCACTCTGCACAATACTGTATATCATTCTCTTGATCTTTTCCCAAATTTTTCTTCTTTTCTCCTTTCTGGACATCTTAGTTGCCAACTGTGCCGCATACTCGGCTTCATCATTGCGAACCTTGTCCATCCGTTCAAGTACACTGATGCAGTTTGCTCCAGGATTAATTCCCTTATGCTGTAGCACTTTCACCGTGCAGACACTTCTTCAGTAATTCAGGATTTTCCAAGTCTCTGTAAACAGATCTTAGGATATCCATGACTGCTGCTGGGATGGAATGTTTATAGCTATATGAACAGTTTGAGTACTGGGCATTGCGGTAACTGAACCATGAATCAGGTCCAGGAGGGCAAAGGTAGTGTACTGGTTTTTCATCAGATGACAGGCTGTGGAAGAATGTAGCCCATACTGCCTACTTCATTTTCAACAAATCCTCAATATTATTTCTAATGGCCATCCCATAATACTGCTGTAGTTCATCAATAATTTTGTCTGTCAGCCTGCCTCTTATGGTTTTACCAACAGAAAGTTTCTTGTCTATCAAACTATGTTTAAACTTCCTCAACATGATGCACATCCTCTTCTGGACATGACATGAAATTTAGCCTTTATAACACGACAATGCACAGCCTTCTATATAAAAAAAATTACCGAATTTGTTAGATATTGAAGTAATGTACGTAAAAATTCGGACATTTTCAACAGGTATAGGTTATATTAAAAAAAATACTTTCTATGTGAGTTTATTATATATATAATTTTATTCAGAAAACTGCAAATTTTCTAATGAGATAAAAATCCGAAAACGTGAAGAAAAATTTCCGTTCTAACTCCCCCTAAAGGTAGATGCGGAAGGAACTCAGAGGCATGTTATTAGATTTATCACGGATAGGTCAAGACAAGAGTAATGCGAAAATTCCCCGTGAACTCAAATCGGAATCTCTGGGGGGGAAAAGACGTTCACTTCGCGGGACACTGCTCGGAAAGTACCTGCGACAGATTACAGAAATATCTTCCTGCCCCAAAGTATATCTCGTGTAAATAGGCTACGCGATGACAAATAGAAATCAGGGCTCAGACGGAAGCATATAGATAGTCAATTTTCCCTCGCTCCATATGCAAGTCGAACAGAAAGGGGGACAACTAGCAATAGTACAAAGTACCCTCCGCCATGCTTCGAATGGTGGCTGGCAACGTATGAACATAGATGTAGATATCATTTCAATCGTGCTCGGCGAGAATTTCCTCATAAGTAACTGTACCGTCTGCGACAAGTCTGAGACAGCTACCATTCCAATCGACTACTTCATTAAAAAAGTAACGTGAATAATAAAGGCCCTATAATATTTTCCTGTAGCGCAGTAGACATTACTTGCTTTCGTAGATCGCCCCCATCCAACAAAAGTGCTATATTCTGCCTCTAGAAAAACATTCAATTTTCGATCCTGGTCAGGTATCCCATATCGATGAATTTTCTTTGCTATACGTATATCTACATAGTATTCAATTACAAACTACGTATGTAGTGCACGTAGAGAACTAGTTTGATTTCGTACGTTCCACATATACATCTACATACGTACTCCACAAGTAGTCTTTGTGTGTGGGGGGAGGGGGAGTATTTTGTGCACCAGTACCACTTCCCCCTTTTGCTGTTGCAATCGCGTATGGATCGCGGGAAGGACGATTGCTGAAAAGCCTCCATAATTGCTCGTAAGCCTCCGTGTGGGCTAGAGTCTCTCTACTTCTATCTCCAGGCTCTTTGCGTGATGATATAAGCAGGTGCGAGCAACCTCTTGGTTGGCTCCTCTAGGAACTTTAACAGTAGAACACACCGCGGTGCAGAACGCCTATATTACAGCGTCTGCCACCGAAACTGGCTGAGCATCTCCGCGTTCGATGTTTTCGAAATCTCTGCGGTTTCCACAAAGAGTGTATCTGGGTGATAAAAGAATTGACCAGTAATGCTGCTGAAAATAACAAACAACAAATTTGATACAGAAAAAAGCTTATTGTAGTTCTAAAAATTGCTGTAAAAACATTGACCGTAAAACTACGCCAGCAGACTTAAGCCAACAAAATCAAACTTCATGGAGGCATATTCCGTCTTTACAACTAAATTAAAGGAAGTTTGTTTTCTGCCGTACGTGTTACACTTCTTTTATTTGTGAAACATCTTCAGTGGCCTGTAACACATGTTTGTTTCCTGTATATAGTAAATGCGCTATACAGTAGTCACAAGTATGTTCGTATGCTACATTTTATCTTGTTTTTCTTTCATTTTTTCAGGTTAGAAGCAACTTTCTGCAGCACAAGTATCATGAGGTTAAGTTATCGTTCGGTGTTACTTACGACCTCCGATGTTATTAATCCGTCTGTGTCGTCCTGGAGACGTATTCATTCGCTCTGATTCCTCCGGATGGCCGATTTTCGATATCTTTCGACCACATTTATTTCAACACTTCACTTCCTTTATTTATTGTATACTCTTTGTATTTGTTTGGAGCGTGTAGCGCTGCTAACTGTAGCTGAGTATTTATCCTTCGTCTTACGTTTTTATTGTGGAGTGCATGTACGGTTTGATAATTGTTCATTTGCCATGTATTTGTGTGTGTGTGTGTGTGTGTGTGCGTGAGAGAGAGTGATACAGAGAGATTGGGGGGCGGGGGGGAGGAAGTAATTTGTTATTGTGTCTGGTTATGTTTTTACATCTCTGCTTGCTATTTTTTTAGGGGCCAACACAATCAGTGAATTATTGGTTATATTAATTTCGTCATTAACTACTTCCTTTTTCATTGCAAGGATTCGTTGTATACGAAAGTTTTCCTGTAGCGTCAGCAGTTTTTTGTAGTCACTGTTCACTCTAATAATTTTATTGTTCCGTTCCACGTCGGATGGTTCGTGTCCTTGTTTTATCAAGTGTTCAACAAAGGTTGAGTGGCTATTTTCGAACTTCCAGCTTGTTATACAATTGGTTCAAATGGCTCTGAGCGCTATGGTACTGAACATCTGAGGCTCTCAGTTACCTAGACTTAGAACTACTTAAACCTAACTAACCTAAGGACAGCACACACATACATGCCCGAGTCAGGATTCGAACCTGCGACTGTAGGAGCAGCGCGGAGCTTGTTATACATTCTTTATAGCTAGTTTTGAAATTCCTGCCTGTCATTCTCAGATACAATGATTCACATTCTTGACACTCTGACATATACCTCCTTCTTTGTAATTACCTCGTTTGTCTATTGCTGTTTGTAAATGTGACTTGTGTTTTTTCTCTTATAAGCAATGTCAAATCGTTATTTCTTTAATATACTTGCTATTTTGTCGTAGGACCGCTACTTTTTGATTTTGTGGGAAGCTGGATATAGCATGCTTAATTGTGTCTGCTGCTGATGGTTTTTTGAAGATGCAAAAAGTGTGCTTATTGATGTCTCTCTTTACTGTTATATCCAAGAAATGTATTTGCTTTTTTTGCTTCTTTTCCCACAGCTCAAAGATCGCATTTTCGATATGGTATGTGAATATGGCTGCCAGTGTTCTGATATTGGGGATTCTATTGGAAGGTCATCTTTTCGTAAGTAAAATTTCTTTTCTCATTGGAATTTGTTTTGGCATGTGACTACTTTAAGGGTTTTGCTTATTTCTCTAATATTATCAGCAGACATACTGTTGTCAATCAGTAGGATTTTTTCAGTTCGTTGGGTTCTTTGTTCGTCTATGAGTATATGCGTGATGTCTTTGAAGCTGTTTCTGGTGTGTGTCTGGAAACATGTCACTGCATCAGTTTTAAGTTCTGTGATTTAGTTAAAGGAGATGAAATCTTTGGTTTTTTCTATATATTATTTTTCTACATATTATTGTTTAGCGATCAGTACTGTGGTGTTCCCTTTTTCAGCTCTTGTGACTATGATGTTATTAGAGTACATGTTTTTTTTAATTTCTTTGTTTTATAGTTTTCTGTTTCAAGTTTCCTATTTTTCTCATTCTCTGATAAGGCGATTATGTTTATTCCTTCTTCATTGAACAAGTATGAAACTAGACATACAAACCAGAAAATAAACGCGTGCACACACACACACACACACACACACACACACACACACACACACAAACACACACAAATTAATTCCACTCACACAAAGAATTACACAGTGACACATAACAACACACACACAAGAAATAAGCAAATATCAAACCACATACACAGTCCACATCGCAAACAAAAGACGAAGGATTAACACACAGCGACCGTTGGCAAAACTGCACACTATAAACATATACATTAAGCACGCAATTAAAAGAAAGTGAAAGAGAAGTGCTGAAATAAATTTGTTAGACAGTATCCGAAAGTCGGCCATTTGAAGGATGTAGACCGAGTATATAGATCCCCAGGACGGCACACGTGGATTAACATCAGAAATCGTAAGTATCCAAGAGAATAACCAGAGGAAACGTAATACAGCAAAGAACTTTTAACTACTAAGCAACCCATACAGAAAACCAAGATGTATTACAGGCCACCGGAGATGCGTCAAAAATGAAAGAAGCGAAATGCTTGTGGCAAAAATACTTTTCATTTAGTTGCAAAGACGGTTTATACCTGCATGAATTTGAAGCAACTTAGGAACGGAAGAAAACGATAAAAAACGACAAAAACCAGACTGCTATACTACTCTGCTAAACCTTTCGTTTTCTAGGCATTTGCTTCGACCAACAATTTGAAAATATATGAGCGACAGAGATCTCTAGATGAAATACATCTACATCTATATCTACATTGTTACTCTGCAATTCACACTTAAGTGCCTGGTAGAGGGTTCATCGAACCATTTTCATACTTCTCTACCATTCCACTCTCGAATGGCGCGTGAGAAAAAGGAACACCTAAATCTTACCGTTCGAGTTCTGATTTCTCTTATTTTATTATGATGATCATTTCTTCCTACGTAGGTGGGTGTCAACAAAATATTTTCACATTCTGATGAGAAAGTTGGTGATCGAAATTTCGTAACTAGATCTCGCCGCAAAGAAAACCGCCTTTGTTTCAGTGACTGCCACCCCAACTAGCGTATTATATCAACGACACTCTCACCCCTATTGCACCATAACACGAAACGAGCTGCCCTTGTTTGCACTTTTTCGATGTCCTCCGCCAATCCTACCTCATAAAGATTGCATACTTCGCAGCAATATTCCAGCAGAGGACGGACAAGTGTAATATAGTCTGTCTCTTTAGTGGGTTTCTCGCATTTTCGAATTATTCTGCCAACAAAGCGTACTCTTTGTTTCGCCTCCCCACAAGTGGTCTTTCCAATTTAAGTTGCTCGTAATTATAATTGCTAGGTATTTAGTCGAATTTACAGCCCTTAGATTCGTGCGATTTATCGTATACCCCAAATTTATCGGATTTCTTTTAGTACCCATGTGGATGACCTCGCACTTCTCTTTGTTTAGTGCTAATAGCCACTTTTCGCACCATACAGAAATTCTCTGTAGATCATTTTGTAATTGGAATTGATCGTCTGATGATTTTACTATACGGTGAATTACAGCGTCATCTGCAAACAATGTAAGAGGGCTGCTCAGATTATCACCTAGATAATTTATACAAATCAGGAACAGCAGAGGGCCTATGTCACCTTGTGGAACGCCAGATATCACTTCTGTTCTACTCGATGATTTACCGTCTATCACTACGAACTGTGACCTCTCTGAGAGGAAATCACGAATCCAGTCACACAACTGAGACGATACTCCATATGCACGGAATCTGATTAACAATCGCTCGTGAGGAACGGTATTAAAAGCCTTGTGGACATCTAGGAATATGGAATCGATCTGAGATCCCTTGTCGACAGCACTCATTACTTCATGGGGATAAAGAGCTAGCTGTGTTGCACAAGAACGATATTTTCTGAATAAAGTGTTGGTTATGTATCAATAAGTCATTTTCCTCAAGGAGATTCATAATGTTCGAGTACAGTACATGCTCCAAAATCCTAGTGCAAATTGAGGTCAGTGATATGGGTCTGTAATTCAAAGGGTAACTGCTATTCCCTTTCTTGAACAATGGTGTCACCTGTGCTACTTTCCAGTCTTAAGGAACAACCTTTCGTCAAGTGAGCGGTTGTATATGATTGCTAAGAAAGGCGCTATTGTGTCTGCATGCTCTGAGAGGAACCTGATTGGTATACCATCTGGACCGGAAGACTTGCCTTTCTTAAGTGATTTGAGTCGTTTCGCAATACCTAAGATATCTACTTTTATGTTACTCATGCTAACAGCTGTTCTGGTTTCGAATTCTGGAATATTTACTTCGTCTTCTTTCGTGAAGGAATTACGGAAAACTGTGTTTAGTAACTCCGCTTTAGTGGCACCATCAGATGATGAGGGTTCAGATCGCTCTGAGCGCTATGGGACTTAACTTCTGAGGTCATCAGACCCCTAGAACTTAGAACTACTTAAACCAACTAACCTAAGGACATCACACACATCCATGCCCGAGGCAGGATTCGAACCTGCGGCCGTGGCGGTCGCGTGGTTCCAGACTGTAGCGCCTAGAACCGCTCGGCCACCCTGGCCGGCAGTGGCACCATGATCGGTAACATTTCCATGGCTATCGCGCAGTGACGGTATTGACTGTTTTTTGCCACTGGTGTACTTTACATACGACCAGAATCTCTTTGGGTTTTCTACCATGTTTTGAGACAATGTTTCATTGTGGAAACTATTAAAAGCATTTCGAATTGCCGTCCGCACTAAATTGCGAGCTTCCGTGAAACTTAGCCTATCTTGGAGATTTTGCATTCTTCTGAATTTGGCATGCTTTTTTCGTTGCTTCTGCAACAGTGTTCTGACGTGTTTTGTGTACCATGGTGGATCACTCCCGTCTCTCATTAACTTATGCGGTATGGATCTATGTAATTACATAACGTACTGATTTTCCAGGAACTGCTGCATTATGTCGCCATGGTGACCTGTATAACGTCTAGAAATTAGAGTGGAACTATGAAAGACAAATAAGCGTCAGAGAGCTGACGAATTATTGGGGGAAGCCCCACGCAGCTACCGGGCGCCCACTTTACAAGCAACATTATACACGGCTTGTCCATTTCTCTCGGCTCCGACGCAGAGATGGCTGCTCTTAACGAACACCGTTACCTTCGCATTTTCCTCCAAATCCCAGTAAATTGGTCCCTTCGCTAACGAGCCCTGTACCGGCGAGACATCATACGCCAAATCTGGCGGACCGCCGCCTCCGAAATTCCGGCGAAATCCGCTTAAGGGTCTCCCTTAGGTGAAACGGAGTTGCTGGCGGTGAGGGGGGGGGGGGGGGGAGGGGTGGTGGCGGAGGGGTGGCGTGTTTTCGTACCGACTCCGGCGGCGCGCACCTGTGCTCTGCGTAGGGGGGCGATGCAGGCAGCGAGAGAAACGGAGAGCGCCTGGGAAAGAGAGAAGCCGCGCGACACGACGGCGGGGTGCGACGCACGTGAAAAATTACCAGGAATTTATGTGGCTGCCGGCCGGGAACCCGCGCTATGAATCACGGCACCCAGGCGGCAGTGCCGGAGGTGTGCGGCGAGGGGTGCGTTAATTACCGATGTGTTACCGATACCGCGCGGCCGCGACGGCCTAGCTCCATTCAGAGCCGGCCGCTCCATTCATACGCGCGCCTCTTCCAGCGGTAGTGGCCAGGGCATTGTCTTGGCAGCGCGAGCATTACGCCTTCCGTCGGGTGCTTACATCGGGCGCGACTCCTTGAGAACCTTCTGTCGTCCTCGTACGGTCCTGACACGCTGTAATCATGTAGTTCTTTCGCTCTTTTTTTTCCCCGAAAGGTTAGAAGAGGTGCAAAGCTTATGGCACCCGAATACGTGATTCGCTGCCTCCTACGAAAGATTAAAACAAAAAGTAAATTAGTAGTGGGATGACGCGGCAGATTCGAACTACCACGTCAGGTGTTCGGCTGCTATTGGACTTCAGGAATCGTGACTTGGCAGCTGGAACGACTAAAAGAAAGTAAGCCCCTATTCTTCTAACCTTGTGAACTTTTGCAGCTGGAATTGTGGCCAAATAAAACTAAGACTGTCCTTAATCCAAAGGGTACTTTTCGCACTATAAATGTTTACCAAATATGGTCCTATTACAGGTGGTACGCCCTTTCCTGCTACCACACTTTGCAATTCTTTAGCCAGCTACTTAGGGAGGGATTCCAAGGGAAGATGCAACATGACATTTGTGATACATATTAATCACCTCTACAGATAGAAGAATCCGTAATTAAAACAAAGAAATCTTTGTAGCCATTCAGTAGTAGACCCTGAACCTTTTGCTTTTATAAAATGACACCCACATAGCCACTGAGGGACATTGTGAGAATAACTGTTAATTAATTCTGAAGGTGGCAGGGGTAAAATACAGGAAGCGAAAGGCTATTTACAATTTGTACAGAAACCAGATGGCAGTTATAAGAATCGAGGGACATGAAAGGGAAGCAGTGGTTGGGAAGGGAGTGAGACAGGGTTGTAGCCTCTCCCCGCTGTTATTCAATCTCTATATTGAGCAAGCAGTGAAGGAAACAAAAGAAAAATTCGGAGTAGGTATTAAAATCCATGGAGAAGAAATAAAAACTTTGAGGTTCGCCGATGACATTGTAATTCTGTCAGAGACAGCAAAGCACTTGGAAGAGCAGTTGAACGGAATGGATAGTGTCTTGAAAGGAGGATATAAAATGAACATCAACAAAAGCAAAACGAGGATAATGGAATGTAGTCGAATTAAGTTGGGTGATGCTGAGGGAATTAGATTAGGAAATGAGACACTTAAAGTAGTAAAGGAGTTTTGCTATTTGGGGAGCAAAATAACTGACGATGGTCGAAGTAGAGTGGATATAAAATGTAGACTGGCAATGGCAAGGAAAGCGTTTCTCAAGAAGAGAAATTTAACATCGAGTATAGATTTAAGTGTCAGGAAGTCGTTTATGAAAGTATTTGTATGGAGTGTAGCCATGTGTGGAAGTGAAACATGGACGATAAATAGTTTGGACAAGAAGAGAATAGAAGCTTTCGAAATGTGGTGCTACAGAAGAATGCTGAAGATTAGATGGGTAGATCACATAACTAATGAGGAAGTATTGAACAGCATTGGGGAGAAGAGGAGTTTGTGGCACAACTTGACTAGAAGAAGGGATCGGTTGGTAGGACATGTTCTGAGGCATCAAGGGATCACAAATTTAGTATTGGAGGGCAGCGTGGAGGGTAAAAATCGTAGAGGGAGACCAAGAGATGAATACACTAAGCAGATTCAGAAGGATGTAGGTTGCAGTAGGTACTGGGAGATGAAGAAGCTTGCACAGGATAGAGTAGCATGGAGAGCTGCATCAAACCAGTCTCAGGACTGAAGACCACAACAACAAGGATAATGAAATTATTTTAATTAGGATCTCCATTGAGCTCAATACGTTTGGTGCAACTTTACATCTGTATTTATACACATCCTCCGCAAGCCACCATATGGTGCGTGGCGGAGGGTACCTGTACATCTATTTCCTTCGCTGTTCCACTCGCAAACAGAGGACAGGGGAAACGACTTCTATACGCTTCTAATCCCTCTAACCTTATCTTCTTGGTCCTTATGCGAAATGTACGTTGGCGGCAGTAGAATCGTGCTTCAGCCAGCCTCAAACGCCAGTCCTCTAAGTTTCCTCAACAGTGCTCTTCGAAAATAATGCCGCCCTCCACTCAGTGATTACCGCTTGACGTCACGAAGCATACTGTAATAGGTGAGTGTTATTGGAACCTACTGGTAACAAATCTAACAGCCCACTTCTGAACCCCTTCGATGTCTACAAGCACACACTACTGATGCTGTATTTGCTTCTCCTACTCATCAGCTTTAACTTACATTTTTCTACATTTCGAGCTAGCTGCCATTCATCTCACCAACGAGAAATGTTGCCTATGTCATCTTGTATAAAAAGAAAAGTCTATGACCACTATGGGACTTAACAAAATGAAAAAAAATGGCTCTGAGCACTATGGGCCTTAACATCTATGGTCATCAGTCCCCTACAACTTAGAACTACTTAAACCTAATTAACCTAAGGACATGATACACATCCATGCCCGAGGCAGGATTCGAACCTGCGACTGTAGCGGTCGCGCGGTTCCAGACTGACGCGCCTAGAACCGCTCACCCACACCGGCCGGCGTGACTTAACATCTTAAATTTAAATTAAAAAGTCTTCGAACCACTCACATATCTGGGAACCTATTCCGTATACTCGTTCCTTCGTTAACAATCAGCAGTGTGGCGCCGTGTCAAATGATCTACGGAAATCTAGGAATACGGAATCCACGTGTTGCCCTTCATACATAGTTCGTATGATATCGTGTGAGAAAAGGTCAAGCTGAGTTTCGCACGAGCGATGCTTTCTAAAACCGTGCTGATCTGTAGATAGAAGCTTGTCCTCACGAGAAAATTGATTAAATCCGACATGAGAAGAAGTTCAAGGATTCTGTAGCAAACAGATGTTAAGGATACTGATCTGGAATTTTGCGGGTCCGTTCTTTTACTCTTCTTTTATACTGGAGTCACCTGCTCCTTTCACCGTCAGCTAACAGTTTTGTTTCAAACTACTTGTAATAAACGACTGCGGTGAACTCTTCGCTCGATGAAAATATGTGCCACCTAGAACTTTTCTTAAGTTTACGAAAGAGAAAGACATCATATGGATCAAATCTAGGAAATACGGCATACCGGCAGTTATTCACATGCTCAGTTAATTCCCAATTGTCATCGTAACTGCCTTATGATAGCAGGCTGATTGCCAGTGCAGGAAAACTATTCGGCGCGCTACATTTTGTCCCTTATGGTTCAACTCACTGTGTAAACGAACCGAAACGTTTGTAATATTGGCCACGTACTCAGTCTTGATAACTGGAAGGTTACCGTTGCAGTTTGCTCGTTTAGCGGTGTATGGTTACAAAGGAGGGAAGATTACAGTTTAACGACCTGCGGACGACAAGGTCATTTACACTAGACTGGGGAAGAAAACCTGTCTTGTCCTTTTCAAAGGAAGCGTCTTCCCGCGCGAGATTATCGCCCGGAGCTAACTACTGTGACGTCACTGGGTAGAAGGCGGCAAACCGTTCATGGTCGCTAGTCACATTTTCCAGACTCGAACTCGGCAACTTTTAACGACCACAAGAAGGATACTGTTAAAGGTTCAGTTAATCCCACACCCAAACTCGGCAACTTTGTACACACGCAGAAGGACGGCCCGACTCTAGGTATGAGCCAACAAGGGTGGTGTTCCTGGCCCTAACAGCTCGTCAGAGAACGACAGCAGTTCGCTAACATCTGTACAAAATCACAAAGCGATCCGTTGTGAAGTTCACGTTATTCATGGGAGCGAAAAATATGGCGGAAAGTCACGTTTTGCAACCTATTTTTAGTGATCGTGTTAATATACATTTATCGCGATGGCTGTAAATTTAAACCTTAACGAAGAATATTGATAGCAATATTCAGGTAAAAATTCTCGGTGTTCTGTTAAATTATTTACAGTAGGCATCGAAAGCTTATTTTCGGGTTTGAAAGGCACGCATGACCTCACACAAGTTACAGTACACTAATTAAACAGGAGAATGTTATGGAATTCTGCTAAAACAAAAGGCGGAGCTTTGGATGAAAGACCACCAAAGCCTATTCGCGAAGAAGTAGGTGGCATTCCGAGAACCGTGGACACATAAACTAGGAAGAATGTTAGGATACGAAAGAGTATTACTCCTGCTCGTTTGAAGAGTATGCCGAAACTGCCAAAACCGGCCATAGAAATGCAGGTTGCCTTATTGCAGATGGAGGTGACAAAAAAAGAAAAACAAAACCTTCATCCTGTATAATGATATGGTAATAATCCAAGGAAACACTTTTTCCAGCTGCTGACGATCCATAGCTACCCTGGAAGTTCTTACGTACCATTACTGTTCAACCTTATAAACGATAAGAAGGAGGTAACGTATTTCAAAATTATGTAGTGCGTTCCAGATGAATGCAAGAATAGGCAACTGTCTTTTCATCAGAAAACGCGAGTAACTGACTTCAAATATTCCATGAATGAGAGTATCAAGATTGCCTTCCCATCAGTCATGATTACTGTTAGTCGGTTTCACCTGGCTCGTGCATGATAAGTACAACTATAACTGTTATTCTAAGGAAATCGTATTGCTGTTGAACGATAAATGGCCATAATTAGTATAGAATATTATTTGCCTTTTTATAAAAACATAGTGGAATACAGTTGTTCCTAAATTAGCTATACATCATTAACGCTACCAAGGGTTGTGTACGTTGCGTTGGTCGTGCACATAAAATTTTTGTTTTAGTTTTAAATGCCCACAATCGTTCTATTTTTCTAGATATTTAAGGTTGTAAAAAATGCAGATACTTTCTTTGTCCTACATATTTAAGGTTGCGAGAAATGCAGATACTTTGTTTGACTTCGTTGTACAAAAAGCAGGACAGTGAAAAAGGCCAGTGGCTGCTTTCTTTGGGCTCAGTTACTTAAATCCTCAAGATATTGCTGATATTTTTGCTGGCGTCAGCATACAGTCCCAAGACCAATAACTCGCCAAATCTGCCTATTATGTTACTGAAAATTACACTGATGACGAAAAAGACACGCTGTTCACTCGCATTTGAGTAGCATATTGCGCTTCCTTGTGGAGAACAACTAACGCTTGTGAAAGCTTTATTCCCATTTCAATACTTCGTGTGAATCTCCTCACTCAAACATGTTCAAGTTTGTGAAAAGTCTAAGCAAGAATAAAGTGATATAGGAATTAACTTTGCAAAAGAGTGTCAGCAAGAGGCAAACTTTCCCGCAACAGGAATTAGATTTACTCAGAAGTGGTGAAAATGGCAACTTAGAATTAAAAAGTGCATTTCATACAAAGCAGTCGTGAGCAGAATATAAAATAAAATCAGTTGTTTTCAGGAAATATTTTTGTATCTGAAATTTGTGATAAAATCTTTTTGTGCTTATATAATTTGTTTTCTTCCACAATATTCTTTAAGAACATCGTAAATAGTGACGAAAGTGTGCACTTGCCCCGTTCAGATGTGGAGGAGTTTGCCGAGTTTGCGCAGTTGGTATGCCGCGGGAAGGTAGAAGTTAAGGAATTCAGGCTTGCTGCTTAGGAAGCGCTTTGGGAAGAGTCACTGAGTTCGAGTGTCTCGTTTTCCACCGGCAGTTAGAAGTTGCGAGTTCGAATTTGCCACTCTGAAATAATATGGTTTCGTGTGCGGGTAGTGCCGCGATTTGTTTTGTGATTACAATATTTGAATTTCGGGTGAAATGAAATAGGAGCAGGCTTAATTGTACTGTAGCCCACTGCAACAACTTTGGCTATAAATCTGTGGATTTTTTAAAATTTTATGTCATTGAAAATACGAAAGTATGCCCCTGCAATTTAGCCGTACATGTATTTCGTTATGGAAACAGGCCATCACTTGAATAAGAGACCTGTGCAAAAAAATGCTGTAACGACTTTATATTCGTCATTCTTGTGTAATCATCCCAAAAAATT
The DNA here is from genome assembly GCF_023864275.1 of Schistocerca cancellata. Lineage (NCBI taxonomy): Eukaryota > Metazoa > Arthropoda > Insecta > Orthoptera > Acrididae > Schistocerca > Schistocerca cancellata. The sequence goes on along the minus strand of NC_064627.1, from coordinate 918,054,266 downwards.
TTGTTTAAAGCAATTACAATTTCGATAATTCCAAATTTTCAAGCAAATATCACAAACACACATGACATATCCTCTAAATTGCACTTGAACATTAAATTATCTTCCTTAAAAAATCTTTTTAAGATATTCTTCTGGTTTTTAACTGAGATCGTATGCACTTCTCCGACAATTGCTCTCATCTCTGGAATATTTCGAGTTTAACAACTGACGCTGAGTAGCTGAATAAAAATAACTTCGTTTTCTTCAACACGTGTTTCCAAGGTGGTAAACTGCAAACATCGGTGTACACTTCCAGTAATATTGAGATATGTCTCTGAAATTTAAAATGTAATTGAAAGATCAGCCTTATGATGATCCCTAAGATCTTGTATTAACTTCTTTATCGCGGTCTTGACATCTGACAGAACGAGTTCTTCGTCTAGTAAATGTTTTATTAGCAATTTCAACAATAGGTACATTATAGAATACCTGTACTATCCTGTCACTATATGTGGGGTTTGAAAATTACGTTTCGTTCTTAGGTATCCGAAGCTACTCCCATTCGTTCCAGTTGATTGCTTTCCTGTCGCAACCATAAGCTGTACTGCGTAGTTCAACTGCCTCAGATTCCTTTTATTATTCTTTGTAAGAGCTCATTAGTCATTCTGACGATGACGTCGTAATGTACTGTCTCCTTCATCGTCGAAAAGAAGCTACGGGAGATCAGCAGCTGAAGTATTACATTGGCAGATGTAACTTATTCGACAATCAATGTTCATTTTCTCAAAGAAACGAATATATCCGTCATCGAGTGTGATAAATAGATCTGCTCCAGTTCTAATTAAGATTGATACCCCTTTTACCACATTCGCATTCCTGCGTCGTTCTTTGGAGCGCTGAACGGCAGAACAAGGAGTACCTCTGTCTCCTCAAATAATAGTATACTTTGCGTAGAAACTGATATTAATTAAAGTAACTAAGTACCTTAGCAGAAAAGTTCAACACAGATTCCGAAAATATTTTAGCAGTTAGTTACGCGCTAAACTAGAGAGCACGTTAACCGGTAATGAGCGCAAAAATAAAAACGAAGTGAACTGGGTTCTAAATATTGACTTCAACACTCCATCATGTCTCAGTGGGAGCTCAAACAGTCAGGCTGCTGCAAAACAAATCGCTAATCAAGAGTGGAATACTGTGATTTCTGAAGTAGGTCTCACATATACATGACCTGAATGGTTGGCTATTTTGCTAGAGGTCGAGTATATTTTGTCAACTTCCCTCTGAGGACGGATTTCGAAACGCAAAGGGATGATGGAAAAATTCATACATGAGTAGTTCCTAAAATCAACAAAGCTTTTTTTTCTTGTACCTGAGGACAAGAAAATTCATTAGGATCAGACTCTAAACAAGAAGATTAAACATGTATCTTTTAAGAAGAATGCAGAAGAAGAAACCATCTCTTGCCTTCATCTTCTTCAGCATTCACTCTGAGCTAAAATCACCTAAGGTGATTAACGTTTCTTTCCGTGCCATATCTGACTGAAAACCAACGGCCTTGCCGCAGTGGTACACCGGTTCCCGTCAGATCACCGGAGCTGAGCACTGTCGAGCTTGGCTAACACTTGGATGGGTGACCGTCAGAATCTGTTTAGCGCTGTTGGCGAGCGGAATGCCCAATCGAGGAGTTGTGTGAACGAGACATAGCAGCTCCGGTCACGAAGGCTGACAACGGCCGGGAAAGCGGGGAATTGACCACATGCCCCTCCATATCCGCATCCAGTGAAGCCGATCGGCTGTGAATGACACGGCGGTCGGTCGGTACCGTTGCGCCTTCCGAGGCCTATTCGGTCGGAGAGGACTTGACTGAAACATTTCTATGCCTCAAATGGTATTTATGTTGATAAGGTAATTATCTTAATCGGCAAACGTGTCCAACCACGTAAACAGTAAAGCTATCTGTGCAACGTTCTCTTAATTTGCTACTGCTGTCTCCCCTCTGACGTCAGAATTTACTCTTAGTGTAATTACCTAAGTAGCTTACCATAAAGCCCAACGCCCATTACCAAAATATTTTACCAGTCAGTTATGCGTGAACCTAGGCGCCAACTAATGAATTTTAGTGTGTCAGTCAGGAGTGGTCTGTGTGTTAACTTCCAGTGTATCTTGAGAATACCTACAGTTAATCGTGGATCCCGATTCACGATGCCACTCTGTGTTTTATACTTTAACAGACATTTCCAGAAGTGAAAGAAGGGGAAAGGGACAGATACAACACTAGGACCGAGGATCGACCCCAGCCCTCTGGAGTCGTAGTAAAAGCGTTGGGTCAAAATAATCCGTATTATTATAAACGTTATTTTCATCAAAAGGCTTAAAGTAATGGTATCCACTGCTGAACTAGTGCAGTGCGTTTGCTGACATTAACGTTTTAAGCTGCTTGTGATGTTTTTCAATGGTTTTGTTGGGCTAAGAGGTGATTTCCCTCGACGGTGTAACGACTTTTGTAACACTTGGCAGCTTGAGAACGGCTTTTAGGCAATTTTCCACACTCGTGTATCAAATTACAGAACTATTTCACCGCCTTGCTGCAGAAATATCTTACACTAACAGTTCACCAATACTGATCAAGATTACGGTATTCAATGACAAATAAATCTTGGCTGGACTATTTCCCACCAATAGCGCACAGCTCCACGGGAGAGACAACGCTGAATAAAAAGCCACGTGGCGTCTTCATGCAACACACACATTCTGAGTGAAATCGAAGCTTCGCTACGTAAATATGAATGCTGGCATTCTATAAGGCATATATACTAAGATGGTATCTGTTCTTTCGGACATGTCCGAACAGATACCATCTTAGTATACAAGGTGAGTCACCTAACGTTACCGCTGGATATATTTCGTAAACCACATCAAATACTGACGAACCGATTCCACAGACCGAACGTGAGAAGAGGGGCTAGTGTAATTGGTTAATACAAACCATACAAAAATGCTTGGAAGTATGTTTTTTAACACAAACCTACGTTTTTTTAAATGGAACCCCGTTAGTTTTGTTAGCACATCTGAACATATAAACAAATACGTAATCAGTGTCGTTTGTTGCATTGTAAAATGTTAATTACATCCGGAGATATTGTAACCTAAAGTTGACGCTTGAGTACCACTCCTCCGCTGTTCGATCGTGTGTATCGGAGAGCACTGCAACATTCATCGCGTTTCTACACAATGATCTGCCAACGTTGCTCGAATATGTCCCACTGGAAACGCGTCGACGTATGTGGTATCAGCATGATGGTGCACCTGCACATCCCGCAATTAACACTAGGCTGACCCTTGACAGGATGTTCGACGGGCGTTTCATAGGACGTGGAGGACGCGTAAATTGGCCAGCCCATTCTCCTGATCTTACACCTCTGGACTTCTTTCTGTGGGGTACGTTAAAGGAGAATGTGTACCGTGATGTGCTTACAACCCCAGAGGATATGAAACAACATATTGTGGCAGCCTGCGGCGACATTACACCAGATGTACTACGGCGTGTACGACATTCATTACGCCAGAGATTGCAATTGTGTGCAGCAAATGATGGCCACCACATTGAACATCTATTGGCCTGACTTGTCGGGACACACACTATTCCACTCCGTAATTGAAAACGGAAACCACGTGTGTACGTGTACCTCACCCCTCATGGTAATGTAAATGTGCGTAAGTGAAAAAGACCAATAAAAAGGTGTTAGCATGTGGACGTAATGTGCTGTTCCAGTCTCTTCTGTACCTAAGGTCCATCACCTTTCCCTTTGGATCCCTACGTAATTCGGTGCTCTCCGATACACACGATCGAACAGCGGAGGAGTGGTACTCAAGCGTCAACTTTAGGTTACAATATCTCCGGATGTAATTAACATTTTACAATGCAACAAACGACACTGATTACGTATTTGTTTATATGTTCAGATGTGCTAACAAAACAAACGGGGTTCCATTTATAAAAACGTAGGTTTGTGTTAAAAAACATACTTCCGTGCTTTTTTATGGTTTGTATTAACCAATTACGCTAGCCCCTCTCCTCACGTTCGGTCTGTGGAATCAGTTCGTCAGTATTTGATGTCGTTTACGAAATATATCCAGCGGTAACGTTAGGTGACTCACCCTGTATATATAGTTAAGGCTCATCGGCCACTTGACCATCTTCTTCTTCTGTGCGAATGCACAAACAGTGCCCGAACTCTTACGGGAATCGGCAACGCGCCGCGAGTAGTGTATATAATGGGCGGGGGCACTACGAATGTAGTGCGGGACAATATGTTGGGAATGTGAATTTCGCGGGAGGCGTGCTAGAGATAAATCCCTGCAGTCGCGCTATCCTCTGTGTCCTCTGTGGCTCAGATGGCCGTTGGTAGAGCACTTGCTCACAAAAGGCAAAGGTTCCGAGTTCGAGTCTCGGTCTGGAAAAGAAAAAAAACAGATGGATAGAGCGTCTGCCATGTAAGCAGGAGATCCCGGGTTCGAGTCCCGGTCGGGGCACACATTTTCATCTGTCCCCGTTGGCGTATGTCAACGCCTGTAAGCAGCTAAGGGTGTTCATTTCATTGTAATTTCTCTTTATAAGGCAGTTGAGACTATTTTCCCTAAGTGCCATTAGATTTTAGCGAGTACCCTGCACAACTCTTTCGTCCAATATCAACAACATTATTACTGAATTAACTTTAAATAGAATAAGAGTTTTCTTTGACCACTTTTATCTTTAAAATGGAGTAAGATAAACGGTATTTAAGTTTTGTACGCGTTTTATAAAACCGCGAACTAATGAGTCGATGAAACAAATGGTTCTGCCTATTTGTGACAGAATTACACGTATTATATTTTTATCAACTCTAACGACACTTGCTTCGTTCACATACTGCACCCTAACTTAAGAAAAATGCAAGCAAATTAAAATGGGTGCACTATATTTACTGTTTTTATATCAGTCAATTGCTGGACTCCTTACTTCTGACCTGGCACGAATTGGAAGACTTCAGGCAGCCAATGCTCTACTGCTGACCGCTGCCACTGATAATACTAATGATCATAATGTGTAGGCACTGTAGCAGAGTGGTAGCCGTTATATAGTTACCGTTATACTGTTCTGTCACTTGTTTCATTGATTGTTGCGATGTGAATTATGCAGAAATTTATAGTCCATGGCAGGAAGTGCTTACAACTTGGAAAAGGTAACTTCACTAGGTTTTTATATCTGTGTAATGTATATGCCTCAGTTCTAGTGTCGAAAATGCATGATACAAAGTGTGTATGTAGTGGGTAGACTATGTGAGAAAGTTGTTGTCCAGACATTCCTTTCACCAGCTGTAACGTCCACCACATTGTGACACTAGTTAATGCTAGTATTGAAAAAAAAAGTATTTGTTAGTAACATATGTAATCAGTATTACAGTCCTATACAGCAATTATAATAGTAATGATCTCTTGAAATTAATTTAGTTTCGCGACCGAAACACAATTGAACATTCTCGTTTTTACCCCTCAAATATTTAAGTAATTAATTAACTGCTTATCACATACAACTTCGCAATATGGGCACCCAAGCCGTTGAAATTGATGGCAAACTGAACTTGAAAAAACCGCAAACAGCTGTTAAGTGATTATTTATTTACGAGCGGTTTCGCTGCGTTAAAGCAGCTTCTTCAGGTGGTTCTACACGGAATCGAAAGCATCCTTGTAATCCATATATTTAAAAAATTAATTACAGGCAGCCAATAAAAGTAAACCTAAATATAAGCACTTATAGTAGTGTCACAGTTTAGCACACGGAGACGTCCCCGACGTTCGTAGCCACAGAATCCAACCCAATGAAGAGAGTAAGCCGTCAACAGTGCAGGGGATGAGGCACTATGACAGAAAGAACCATAGTTAATGTTAAAAATATGGCTGATTCGTAATAAAAGAAGCATAAAATAAGAAACCATCAGGGGAGCCTCTGTCTGAAGAAGCTAACCCATTAAGCAGCCCCGTTACTACAAAGATAAAAACCCTCAGAAGGATATAATTATGCAAGATTAAAAATCGGGAAGCAAGAAGTTAATCAAGCTGTTGAGCCTACATGTGCGTACATGTGCAAATTGAATGCAGGTAAAGGACAAACGTATGGTGAAGAATATTAGAAAATAGGGGACCTCCATTTATAAATGGAAATGTAGGCACCAGAGGAACGAACTGCCTAACATAACTTCAATGTCAAAATGTACGAAAACACGAAATTTACATACCATGTAGTTGGTTGCCGTGAGGGTAAAGCACTGGAGATGGTTAGCTGTTTACGGAAATGGCGGGGATCGCCATATATTGACTACAAGGATGAGATCCTTTCCGCGTAGAACCGCCTGAAGATGCTGCTTTAACGTAGCGAAACCGGGCTTAAACAAATCATCGCTTTACAACTGTTTGCGGTTTTATTTAAGTTCAGTTTATCATAATTAGTTACCATCTGGTTGGGAACCACTGCTCTAGGGTCTTTCTTCTCTGTTACATTATGTCCTAAATAGCACTGACATATAAAAATTTCCAGCTGTGTCCTATGGATATCACCAGTTAGATCATTTGTAACAATAATGAACAACAGTAGTCTCAGGTAGCTGTGTTGATATCCGTTATGTCAACGTTTGCATCGTAGCTCTCTGATTGTCCAGCTAGTGTTGACACTTATCTAAGCAAGATTATGCTCATTCACAACAAATAATACTCGGTACCATTGTTTGCTCAAAAAATGTGCAACAACGTATCGTTCAAAGAAAATAATCACGAATGTGTGGCTTTGAGAGATGAAACAGCGAAGCTAGCAGAGGATCAAGCAGGTAAAAAGACAAGGTCTAGTAGAAATGCTTTCACAACATAAGAGATATTGATTTAATTCGTGAAAGGAGAAAATATAAAAATTCACCAATAGAAATTTGTAAGAAATGAGATTAAATAGAAACCAGGAGTGTCTAGAGGATAAACGTAAGGATTTATGTATGTCACTAGGGGAAAGATAGATACCGCCAACAGGAAAATAAGGAAGCCTTTGGAGAAGAGAGAAGCGGGTGCATGAATAGCAAGAGCTCAGATGGGGAAACCAGTTCTAAGCAAAGAAGGGAAAGGTGAAAGGTATAGTCTGTCTATAAACTCAAGACCGAGCAGCGCTTTTGGTGGGGGAAGTGGCCTTTCCCGGAAGAACGCTACCACCGGCCTACAGGGGCACCCAAAATCTGTTGCCCGTTACTTGTCTAGAGGTGTAGATCGGCCTGCAGTCATATACGTCGCTTCTGTTCGTATGATCTTAGTTCCCAGTGTCAGTCAGTTAACTTTGTATACTTACTGACATACTTCGATTTCCGGAAGTGGTGGATAATCGTCTAGCATTGCAAGAAAGTACAGAATACGAGGAAGAGGAGGTATTTGCTGAGTAAAGAGCGTTCGATCGTCTCTAATGTTATTACAACGTGCATTAAAGAGGCGACCCAAAAAGAACTCTTGGCTAATATTACCAGTCCCAATCAAAGGGCTGCAATTTATGCAAACGTCAGCCTCGTCCAATAGGACGCATAAGGAAGGAACGCGAAAATAAACCGCATGGTTTAGTGGAATCGCCACGAAGGTAAGCTAATAATCTTGGGAGGAAACGATCGTTACAGACAGTTTCAAAATCACGTAAAACCTTTGATGCTTATGAAACACAAACTCTCTGTCTCGGTCACTATTCACCTGATTCTGAGACAAATTGCTTGAAATTTGTGCGCAATTGCAATTCTAAACACTGCTGAAATTATTTTCGAAACATGTACATCGATTCTGGACTTCTAAGCAAAAAGCTTGACATACGAGGTGCGTTCACCTATTAATTTTTATTTTTTGGTAAGAACTTTATTTGTTAACCTACAGCAATGTTATCCTCTTCAAAATATTCCCCTTTATATACTTGTGCCAGTGCTTTTTCCAATTCCCGAAATTCTTTAGGAACTGTTTCTTCGGGGTAGTTTATAGGTCTCTTAACTGTGCATTTTTAATCTCATACATGCTTGTAAAACCGGTGTCCTCTAAGGCCTTCTTTGAAATGTTTATACCATTTGTATGCCCTTGGTTCACTTATAACAGGCTCACCAAAAGCAATATTTAACATTTCTAAAAAATTCATACACTTCATTCCATTCCGTTCCTATAACAAAATTTAATACAGATTCTCTAATCTATTTTTATACAAAACAAATAATCGTTGATGCTACCAAAACACTTGTAATCTTTTTGACAGCTGACAACAGAGTGAATACCCAATATGCATAACATTGTACACATACTTCTGAGTCATGTTTACGAAGACAGTGACACAAAAGTAGTGCAAATCGGACTAATACAACACGCAAAATTATAAATTCATGCTTACTTTTTAAACACTTATCTTTTTGCGAAAATTGTTAAGTTTCAATGCAGTCCTTCAAAGAAAACGTCTACCTTCTAGTGGAAATACAAAGTAAGAACAAGCCTCAAATTCTACAGATTGATTGCGTTATATGGGGTTCGTTTTACGAATAGCAATAGAGGAACATACAATACATTCATATGAACAGGCATTCGGTTCTATGTTTGTAGTATAATTCTGACTTCATTCTTATCTTAATATTATTTACTCTATAATGTTGTGTTTCGGAAGAAGCTATCGTTTTTTGTATTAGGAAAAAGTATGAAGTTATTCACATGAGTACTAAAACAAATCAGCTAAATTTCGATTACTCGATAAGTCACACAAATCTGAAGGCTGTAAATTCAACTAAATACTTAGGGATTCCAATTACAAGTAACCTAAATTGGAACGACCACATAGATAATATTGTGGGTAGAGCAAACCAAAGACTGCGATTCATTGGCAGAACACTTAGAAGGTGCAACAGGTCTGCTAAAGAGACTGCTTACACCACGCTTGTTCGCCCTGTTCTGGAGTACTGCTGTGCGGTGTGGGATCCGCATCGGGTGGAACTGACGGATGACATCGAAAAAGTACAAAGAAGGGCGGCTCGTTTTGTATTGTCGCGAAATAGGGGAGATAGTGCCACAGACATGACAGGCGAGTTGGAGTGGCAATCATTAAAACAAAGGCGTTTATCGTTGCGACGGGATCTTCTCATGAAATTTCAATCACCAGTTTTCTCCTCCGATTGCGAAACATTCTGTTGGCACCCACCTACATAGGTAGAAATGATCATCACCATAAAATAAGAGAAATCAGGGCTCGCACAGAAAAATTTAAGCGCTAGTTTTTCCAGCGTGCCGTTCGACAGTGGAACGGTAGAGAGACAGGTTGAAGTTGGTTCATTGAACCCTCTGCCAGGCACTTTATTGTGAATAGCAGAGTAATCACTTAGATGTAGCTGTGTTATGATTGTCACAGACTGAAGGACATTTTACACTGATCTGACGATGGTTTGTGAGTGAGCCGAAACCGCTAATCAACAAAGAAAATTTTCGATCCTGATGTAGGATTTTTATCCACACAGGCTTTGAAATATCGGCAGATCGAGTATTTCATGACGACAGGTAATATGCGAGGAGTTGAGTGGGCGGAGTATTTTGAGTGGTTCGAGTTCAAACGGGACGGCTTACTCGGTGCCCGGTGTCGCCCTGTGTTCCCGGCCAGATACCCCGCTGGAAGCGATCGCGCCACGGAGGAGGCGCCCACGCGACGGACTCTCGCCTTGTAATTACAAGTCGGGCCGGCGTTCATTTGTCTTTCCCGCCGGGGCGCAGATTAACATCGTTTCCACTCAAATGTCTCGTTAGTGGCGGGAAAAAACGGGAGGGGTAGACACAGGGCGGAGTTAGGAAAAAAAAAGGAACGGGGTAGGACGTAGCCTCGCACGGCAGGTGTTATTAAAATCACTTCCAAAAATACGGTATCAAAATGCCTTTCAGAAACGCCGACAGCACGAAATTAGTACATATTTAACTTTCATTTTACGCCTCGCGCTGCCACCTCGGACCCGCCGCCACGGTTTTCTTTTTGTGCTGGCGCTGTGGAGCCGGTTAGGAGCTGCGGGTTAAGTCAGGGGGAGAGAGGAGCTGTCCCGCGCAACGGAAGCCCCGGTGCCACTCGTGTCGACACAAACGGCCGTAAAACGGGCACTCCCTTGCGCAGAAGAAAGCCTTCCACATGACGAAGCGAAAGCACTTTCTCTGTCACGTGTCTAATTGTTTGCATCGCTGGAGGCAAACGATCCACAGTTTCCAGAAGCGGCAGTCAAAGTCGTGATTACCACGCACTTGGTAGGCTCCGTCATCTCCTCCTCAATCACAGCCTCAAATACCTGCAATCTACAAGGGGTGAACCAGATCCCCACCGACAAACTGCGAAAGGTTGTTCAGGAATACCTTCTGAGTATTTTGGTATCGGACCCACGTTATACGGCGACTCGTTAAAGAGTTATTGCATTTCGAGTTGGTTTACGTGGCCATCTTCCGCAGCAAGACTGAAATATTTGTTTTGTAAATAACGTCTTCTCTTGCTGCACTGTAATTTACTCTCCCAGACGCGTTTCGCTCTTTTCGGCCTTAAGGCATCATCAGTGGGATACTTCTTCGCGGTTTCAGTTGGCTTCTGCGTTTCCTCTCATCTGGTCACATGCCCCTGATCGCACTACCGGTTCTAGGCGCTTCAGTCTGGAACCGCGTGACCGCTACGGTCGCAGGTTCGAATCCTGCCTCGGGCATGGATGTGTGTGATGTCCTTAGGTTAGTTAGGTTTAAGTAGTTCTAAGTTCTAGGGGACTGATGACCTCAGATGTTAAGTCCCACAGTGTTCAGAGCCATTTGAACCATTTGAACGAAACGTGAGCGCGTTTTTGTGTTTAGAACATTTTTCTTGCCACTTTTCAATTCGTTTGCCCTTGTTGTTGTGATACCCTGTCAGTCTTCTGTCACTAATACAGACTTTTGATCGAAAACTGTGACTTCAAGACGTAACTATTTTGAGTTCAAATGTTTACGTTAGTGAGAAAAGGTTGATAGTGCAACACAGCAACAAGGGCAAACAAAATGAAAGTGGAAAAAGTGGTTCAAATGGCTCTAAGCACTATGGGACTTAACATCTGAGGTTATCAGTCCCCTAGAACTTAGAACCACTTAAACCTAACTAACCTAAGGAAATCACACGCTTCCATGCCCGAGGGAGGATTCGAACCTGCGACCGTAGCAGTCGCGCGGATCCGGACTGAAGCGCCTCGAACCACTCGGCCACAATGGCCGGCAACGAAAGATTCAAGAAAGATGTTCCAGACATAAAAAACATCCTTATGTTTCGTAAACAGAGCGGTACCTCGATCTCCAGCATGTGACCAGATGGGAGGAAACGCAGATGCCAACTAAAACCGCGAACAACTATCCCACTAATGCTGCCTTTAAGCTGAAAAGGGCGAAATGCATCTGGTAGAATAAAATACAGTGCAGCAAGAGAAGGCGTTATTTACAACACAAATATTTTGTATTTCGTTTGGGTTCCTGCTCCGATTAGCTTCGTATCCGCACCATATAGCGCCTCTGCTCTTAAATTTAAGAGTTGTTACGTAGTTTTCATGTTTTCTTAGCTACGTATAAGTAATAATAGTTAATGTTCAAGCAAAGCGGCTAAGATTATGTGAGGGCAAGGCGAAACCAAATAGTAAAAATGTTTTTCACAACTGTATGTAAATGACGAAACAACGTCGAATCTTGCATTAGAATTTTCATTCTCATTCGCAGTCACATCGCATTCCTTTGCTGATCTGATTCTGACTGCTGGTCAGTGCTGACTTAATGTAAGTGCATATTGGAAATGTAATTTGAAAGGAAAGTGTTATTCAGAGTCGTGTATTATTTATGGAATCGCAGTCGCAACTTAATTTCAAAAATATTGTGTAGCAAGTGACATATGTTAAAGACGACGTTTTCGTGAGACCGTTCTGATTCAACTTTACCTGCATCTAACGATGCTGTATATCTGAAAAAGCAATATCCAGTTTTGGATATTACGTTAAATAAGTCCGATGATTTTCCTGATAGCTGGCATGGTTAAATATTTTCAATGATATTATTCAAATCCCACAAGCCGAAAACATAGAGAACTTTGTCTTGGAGTGGACCTGTTTTGTGAAACACATTTATTAACATAAATTAAAAAATATTGCAATGTTTTATCTGATTAGCATTTTATATGAAGGGAAATGTTCTTGAAAACAATTTACGATCCAAACATTTTGCACAATCGCATGCCAACTTCGTGTAGGATTTAATTGTTGCAGCTAAATAAAAGTAGTCGTTATCTCCCACCATGTACAATATTTGAGCGTTAGAACTAAAATTTAAAAAACAGATACTCTTTTATTTATTTATTTATTGTTATAGCTGCATTGAAAATAGTGCAGAGCTGTGCGAATATTCAAGGACTGTGCTGTGCGTCTTGTTTCAAAGCTGCTGTTGACGACAGTAATGTCTTCCTTACCTCGTTGCCCTCAGGTTCCCATTCAGTATTGATCGGTTCTGTCTAGAGTTTTCTTTTCTGGCAGTGTTAGTTGTGCGTGAACCGTGACACACAGCAGTACTTTGGAGACGCTTACTGACGAAGAATTGGCCGAAATGCACCTCGTGTACTGGTTCACAGTGGAATATCAGCACAACGTCGCTTTGCTGGGCTGTTCTCGTACCGACGGCAACCACATCACAGCATTTCTGCATCTGTCCATAGGCGCCTGAGGGAAACTGGATCCTTCCGTGTTAGAATGGAAGACAGGTGATTACTGGCAATCTTGCCTCTAGTTCAAATTGCTCTGAGCACTATGGGACTTAACTTCTGAGGTCATGAATCCCCTAGAACTTAGAACTACTTAAACCTAACCTAAGGACATCACACACATCCATGCCCGAAGCAGGATCCGAACCTGCGACCGTAGCGGTAGCACGGTTTCACACTGTAGCGCCTAGAACCGCTCGGCCACCCCGGCCAGCTTACCTCTAGTAATCGGCGCGTTGCATTACCTCTGTACACAAGCCAATCAACTCTTTCTGAGAATCTGGCGCGAACAACTGCACCCATACCATCCACAGAAGAGAGACGATTGCAAATTTGTCCCTACAGCAATGTAAATAGAGGGTATTTTCAACAGTAGGAATAGCCATGTGTTGGATGGCGAAAGATTAGACAGACTGGTGTATCGATCCTATAGGCAGAAATTTGCTTTGAATATATGGGCTGGTATTATCAATGATTTTGTGGCTGGAGCATACGTAATTCCTGATGTACTGAACGGAATCGTAGACAGAACGTTCCTTCAACATATCCCCCCGCTGTTGCTTCAGCGTATGTGGTTTCAACGTGAGAGGACACCGGCACACTTCGCACTCGATGTTAGGAACAACACCGAAGTACTGGTTGGACGACAATGGATTGGTTGAGATGTTCCTTTTTATAGTCAATTTGCTCACCAGGTGTAATACCAGTGGCCTACTTCTTCTGTGTGCGCGTGAAGAGCCTAGTTTACGAGACTCCTGTCGTTATTCTCACGGACCTAGTTCCTAGATTATTGCAGCCGCGGAACTAGTACGCCTAACTGTAGCTGTTCTGGAGCTTGTAAGACAGTGGATGGTGCGGCGCTCTACACTCTGCCGTGATCACGATGGTCGAAATTTTGAACCATGCCTATAAGGGAAGAGTTCCGCATTTGTTACGTGCTGTACTGTTCACTGATAGAACAGACTGAACATACCGTGATAAAATTGTAAGTGTTCCGTCTGAGGGTTATTGCATTACTCTGTGTTGCGTCTTGTACGTTTTGGTTACTGATTATTACAGGCTTCTCCACTGTTGTGAAGGTATTTTCACATTAAAAAGTGTTGTTGCGGTACCAAACCGAATAAATCATAATTACATTATTACTCCGTACTGAGCCGCTGGATACCGTGGGTCGCTTAAACTCAAATACTCAGAAGTTATCCCTTAACAGCCTCTGACAGTTTGTCGGCGGAGTTCTGGTTCAATCTGTATAGCTTTCTTACATCGAGAACACCTACGAGACTTTCGCGCATTTCCTTCATCCTCCTTTAATCCTCAAGAGTTTACCGCGAGATCTTCCGAGTCACAAGCATACAACTATAAGTAACCAGTATTTCATATTCATTAGTCCTTTATATCGTAATAATTACCTGTGGCTCAACAGCTGTGTGCAGGTCTTGCGATTGGACGTCGCTTTGGCGAATTTTTTTCATATCAGTCTCGTGGCTGGTTCGATGCGGCCCAGCACGAGTTCATCTTGGGTGCTAATTTCTTTACCTCAGAGTAGCACTTGCAACCTACATCGACAAGTGTTTGTTATATTTATTCCACTCCCTGTCTTACTCCACAGCTTTTACAGTCCACTGACCCTTTTGTACCGTGGAAGTTATTCCCTGGTATCTTAACGCATGTCTTATCTCCCTGTCTCTTTTTCTTCTCAGTGTTTTCCATAAGCTTTTTTCTTCGCTGATTCTGCGGAAAACCTCCGCATTCCTTATCATTCAACCTAATTTTCAACGTTCTTCTGCAGCACCAAGTCTCAAACCGCTTCGATCTTCTTCTGTTCCAGTTTTCCCACGTTTCATGGTTCACCACCATAAAATCCTGTGCTCCACAAGTATATTCACAAACAATTCTTTCTCAGATTAAAATCAGGGGTTGATAGTAGTAGACTTCTCTTGGCCAGGAATGCCTCCGGAGTATGAGGAACGGACACGTCTGACTACTGGAATTCTGCATAGCACGCGTAGTTAAAGAAACAAAGAGGGACCCTGAACAGCTGTGTTTGTGTTACTTATTTCCTTGTGGTCAGTGTACCATGACAGATACTAGCACTAATTCTTAGAAATGGATGAACAACGTTTAGCAAAACACTTGGTGAAAATGCCATTATCCAGTTGAGATATAAGAATAAGTTAGTGATAGTAAAACAGAGAAGATCTGCTCGAGCTCTTCCGCACTTGTAATGCAAGCAGAAGTAAAAGTAATGAGAATACTTACAAAACGTATTTTAATACGAGTTATTGAGACGAGTATGTGTGGCTGTCTAGTTCATGCGAATTTTTCTCGTTTGTAAGCGAGAAAACGCCCAGAAATATGACGACTATCGCAAAATTATGAACATCGGATATAAAATCCTTTACAGCATTAAAAAATTTCGGCATTCAACGGGTAGATCATTCACTGAATTATCAAAAGAAAAATTGCTAAGGGTATGCATTATGAAAAGGTTAAAGAAAGTACAAAAGTACTGAAAAAATTGATTGATGCAGTGGTACTTCATGCAAAATAAGAACGTTTCTTTAGAGGTCACGATGGAAGTGAGGAGTTATTAAATAAAGTTAATTAGAAGAACTGCTACAATTTCTGGCTAATTGTGATGTGGTATTGTCTAAGCATTTTGAAACAGCCATCGTTTTCAAAGCCACCTCAGCTCTTACACGAAACGACCGAATCGATGCTGTGACGAGTGTTGTTAGAGATAACACTACATCATATATTGATAAGACTACTTTTGTTGGATTCATGCTCGATGAAACAACTGATGTCACCGTTAAAAGTGAAATCTCTACTATTCTAAGTTATGTTGTTGATGAAAGCAATTGCAAAGAAAGAGTTCAATGTTTCACTGGTGCAATTTTTGATCAAACAGCCAGTGGTTTATTTGAATATGAAAAATAAGGCTATAGATGACTCCGGATGATCAAAAAAAAATGGTTGCTCAGACTTTCGATGGTGCTGCTGTAATGGACGGAAATGTTTCTGGAAATCTGACTTTGATTAAAACCGAGTGTTCTGCTGCTATCTTCATCCACTGTTACAGTGACAGACTTAACCCGATACTTCCTCAATCTGTGAATTTTATTAAGGAAACCAGATAATTCTTTGTTTCTCTTACAGCTTTAGAAGCTTTTTCTCACATTCCACTTCACGTACAGACGCTCTTAAAAACCTTTAGTGAAAAGAAAATGACAAACGTTGCACCTGCACAGCTCAATTTTGCTTCCAGGCTTGCAGGCACAGTTCATCAGTATAGAAGTCGTCTTACCAGTTTCTTTAGTTCAGTGGAAGAGAAGCCGAGGGACTGGTCTAGCGAAGAAGACAACACGGCTTCAGGCATTGTGCGATTTCTCTCAATGACTCGAAACATTTTTTTATTTTATTTTATTCTGTTCAGTAGTTTTACCATTTTCAGATATTGTTTTCGTAATTTTACAAGACAAGAAACATGGACCTGGCCGTTGGAGGGGAGGCTTGCGTGCCTCTGCGATACAGATATCCTTTCGTAGGTGCAACCACAACGGATGATTGACTGATCTGGCCTCGTAACATTAACCAAAACGGTCTTGCTGTGATGGTACTGCGAACAGCTGAAAGCAAGGGGAAACTGCAAATGGTTCAAATGGCTCTAAGCACTATGGGACTCAACTGCTGTGGTCATCAGTCCCCTAGAACTTAGAACTACTTAAATCTAACTAACCTAAGTACGTCACACACATCCATGCCCGAGGCAGGATTCGAACCTGCGACCGTAGCGATCGCGCGGTTCCAGACTGTAGCGTCTAGAACCACCCGGCCACCACGGCCGGCGGGGAAACTACAGCCGTAATTTTTCACGCGGACATGTAGCCTTAATGTATTGTTAAATGATGATGATGTCCCCATGGGTAAAATATTCCGGAAGTAAAATAGTCCCCCATTTGGATCTTCGGGAGGGGACTGCTCAGTAGGACATCGTTACCAGGAGAGAGAAAACTGGCGCTCTACGGATCGCAGGGTGTAATGTCAGATCCCTTAATCGGGCAGGTAGGTTTGAAAATTTAAAAAGGGAAATGGATAGATTAAAGCTAGATGTAGTGGGAATTAGCGAAGTTCGGTGGCAAGAGGAACAAGACTTCTGGTCAGGTGAATATAGGGCTATAAATACAAAATCAAATAGGGGAAATGCATGGGTAGGTTTAATAATGAATAAAAAAAATAGGAGCGTGGGTAAGCTACTACGAACAGCATACTGAACGCATTATTATAGCAAACATAGACACAAAGACCACGCCTACCACAGTAGTACAAGTTTATACGCCAACTAGCTCCGCAGATGATGAAGAGCCTGAAGAAATGTATGATGAGATAAAAGAAATTATTCAGACAGTGAAGGTAGACGAAACTTTAATAGTCATGGGGGACCGGAATTCGACAGCAGGAAAAGTAAGAAGAGGAAAAGTAGTAGGTGAATATGTAATAGGGGTAAGGAACGAAAGAGGAAGCCGCCTCGTACAATTTTGCACAGAGCATAACTTAATCATAGCTAACACTTGGGTTAAGAATTATGAAAGAAGGTTGTATACTGAGAGAGGCTTAGAGAAATTGGAAGGTTTCAGATAGATTATATAATGGTAAGACATACATGTAGGAACCAGGTTATAAATTATAAGACAATACCAGGGACAGATTTGGACTCTTACCACAATGTATTGGTTATGAACTGTAGATTAAAACTGAAGAAAAATCGAAAAGGTTGGAATTGAAAGAGATGGGACCTGGATAAACTGAAAGAACTAGAGCTTGCAGAGAATTTCAGAGAGAGCATTAGGGAACGATTGTTAATAACAGCGGAAATAAATACAGTAGAAGAAGAGTGGATAGCTTTGAGAGATGAAATAGTGAAGGCAGTAGAGGATCAAGTAGGTGAAAAGACGACGGCTGGTAGAATTCCTTTGGTACCAGAAGAGATATTGAATCTATTTGATGAAAGGACAATATATAAAAATGTAGTAAATGAAGCAGGCAAAAATGAATACAAACGTCTCAAAAATGACATCGATAGGAAGTGCTAAATGGCTAAGCAGGGATGGCTAGAGGACAAATGTGAGAATGTAGAGGCATATATCACCAGGGGGAAGATAGATACTGCCTACAGGAAAATTAAAGATACCTTTGGAGAAAAGAGAACCTCTAGTATGAATATCAAGAGGTCAGATGGAAAACCAGTTCTAAGCAAAGAAGGGAAGGCAGAAAGTTGGAAGGAGTATATAGAGGCTGTATATAAGGGTGATGTACTTGAGGGCAGTATTACGGAAGTGGAAGAGGACGTAGATGAAGATGAAATGAAAGATATGATAGTGAGTGACGAGTTTGACAGAGCACTGAAAAACCTAAGTCGAAACAAGGCCCCAGGAGTAGACAACATTCCATTAGAACTAGTGATAGCCTTGGGAGAGCCAGCCCTGACAAAACTCTACCACCTGGTGAGCAAAATGTATAAGACAAGCGAAATACCCTCAGACTTCAAGAAGAATATAATAATTCCTATCCCAAAGAAAGTGTTGACAGGTGTGAAAATTACCGAATTATCAGTGTAATAAGCCACGGCTGCAAAAAACTAACTCGAATTCTTTATAGACGAACGGAAAAGCCGACCTCGGGGAAGATCAGTTTGGATTTCGTAGAAATGTTGGAACACGTGAGGCAATACTAACCATACGACTTATCTTAGAAGGTAGATAATGGAAAGGCAAACCTACGTTTCTAGCATTTGCAGACTTAGAGAAAGATTTTGACAACGTCGACTGGAATCCTCTCTTTCAAAATCTAAAGGTGGCCGGGGTCAAATACAGGGAACGAAATTCTATTTACAATTTGTGCAGAAACCAGAAGGCAGTTATAAGAGCCGAGGGGAATGAAGGGGAAACAGTGGTTTTCAAGGGAGTGAGACAGGGTTGTAGCCTATCCCCGATGTTGTTCAAAATGGTTCAAATGGCTCTGAGCACTATGGGACTTAACATCTGAGTCCAATAGAACTTAGAACTACTTAAACCTAACTAACCGAAGACAGCACACAGATCTATGCCCGAGGCAGGATTCGAACCTGCGACCGTAGCGGACGTGCGGTTCCAGACTGAAGCACCTAGAACCGATGTTGTTCAGTCTATATATTGAGTAAACAGTAAGGAAGCTACAGAAAAATTTGGAGTAGGAATTAAAATCCATGGAGAAGAAATAAAAACTTTGAGGTTTACCGACAACAATGTAACTCTGTCAGAAACAGCGAAGGACCTGGAAGAGTAGTTGATCGGAATGGACAGTGTCTTGAAAGGAGGATATAAGATGAACATCAACAAAAGTAAAACGAGGATAATGGAATGCGGTCGAATTTAATCAGGTGATGCTGAGGGAATTATGTTAGGAAATGGGACACTTAAAACAGTAGATGAGTTTTGCTATTTGGGGAGCAAAATAACTGGTGATGGCAAGGAAACGTTTCTGGAGAAGAGATATTTGTTAACATCGAGTATAGATATAAGGATCAGGAAGTGTTTTCTGAAATTATTTGTATGGAGTGTAGCCATGTAGTGAATTGAAACATGGACGATAAATAGTTCTGACGAGAAGAGAATGAAGGTTTCGAAATGTGGTGCTACAGAAGAATGCTGAAGATTACATGGGTTGATCACGTAACTAATAAGGAGGTACTGAATAGAATTGGGGGGAAGAGTAATTTGTGGTACAAATTGATTAGAAGAGGAGATCGGTTGATAGGACATGTCCTGAGGCATCAAGGGATCACCAATTTAGTACTGGAGGGCGGCGTGGAGGGTAAAAACCATAGAGGGAGACCAAGAGATGAATACACTAAGCAGATTCAGAAGGATGTAGGGTACAGTAGTTACTTGGAGCTGAAGATACTTGCGCAGGATAGAGTGGCATGGTGAGCTGGATCCAACCAGTCTCTGGGCTGAAGACAACAACAACAACACGAGTATGGGCACCTGTTAGTGTGTGGAAAAAAGTAAACAAAATTTTTACCGCCCTGCCAACTATTAGGGACATAGGATTTGAAGACGTATGGTCAGAAACTATTGGTGTTGCTGACGAAGAGAACTAAGTAAAGCCTGGAAAGAGAAACTGTCGTGAAGATGAAACTTATTATTCGTGGCTGAGGATTTTCAACGGGTGACTGTGTGGTGAGCAATGTCCAGTCAAGAAATAATCGGTGCAATATTCCTTGGTGACACGGTGACTACCGAGCGGTATGTGAAGGTTTCGGAAGATGATTTAATCCCCTTTATCCCGAGTGACCCTGATTACCACAAGGTGTGGTTCATGCAAGACGGAGATCGACTCCACCGAAGGAGGAGAGTGTTTGATGTCCTGGAGGAGTACTTTGGGGACCGCATTCTGCCTCTGGGGTACCCAGAGGCCACTTGCATAGGCCCCGGTTGACCACCATATTCTCCAGAGATGAAAACATGCGACTCCTTTTTGTGGGGCTATATTAAAGACACGATGTACAGCAATAACCCCAAAACCATTGCTGAGCTGAAAATAGCCATTCAGGAGGTCATCGACAGCGTCGATGTTGCAACACTTCAGCGGCCAATGCAGAATTTCGCTATTCGTCTGCGTCACATCATCGCCAATGATGGCAGGCATATCGAACATGTCATACCCTAAATCCGAATATCTGTAGTGACGTTTACGTATTGATTAAAGTGGTGTACACGTCGTAGTTTGTAACTAATTTACTTTTTCATATAGTTCTATAATGGTCATCCTGTACATGCGAAATATCGCAGTAACTATGACTATCAACGAAATGCTGGGCTACATCAGGAAGCTGACATATTAAGCAATAGCCAATGAAAAGACAATTTTTTTTTACCCAGTAGTATCTTGTCAGAACGACTGCAGAGCCGTTCTGCCGGACTAGCGCTTCAGCCACCAGCTCGCCAAAGGCTCACGGCCTTCCTGATCGAGGTGCGTCGCAGAAATCGGTACCCGAAGTTAGGCCGGATCCCCGGTTCCGAGAACTGCGGGTAACGGTCTGAAGGTCGTGTCTCCACTAACACACAGGCGGGGACTACGGGTATTCAAACACCCGCCTCAACTATCCGTGACCCGTCTCTAAAATCCCCTCGTGCGTGGTAGGTCTGTTGATATTTTCAAAAATATCAGGACTCCGATATATCGATAGTTAATGAATGTGATTATCTGCTCTCGTTATATCGAAGAAAGTATCCATACATCGACGAAAAAATATCGACATATCGGCCTATAAAAGTATCGGCTGCACATTGTAAGTGTAGTGCCGGTTTTAGAGCTGTATATTTAAGTACTGATTTACTATTAGATTTTGGCTACATCACCAAGCTAGCGGTCTGATATCCCCCTTCGAGCAAGAATTGAAAGAAAAACTACGCACGTCCACGCTTGGCGATAACCGCTTCGCTAACAAAGGTAACTGCATGTACGTGGCACAATAAAAGGTGTCCGATGGCTCCGTCGTTCGGTTTCGTCACATATCGGATTGTCCGGAATACCTACTTCATGTCGACTTCCCTGCTTTTTTTCACTTCTGCCAACGCCAGCGACCATGCAGCTGTAGTGTCAAAATTCCGTGGTGAATAAAAACGTTACATTTTCTGTCGGTACCGCCGAGCGCCGATTACGTCAGCATCCCCCCCCCTCCCCCACATGGCTCCACCCACTGCAAAGGCCAATCTTGTTATTCAGAAACTGTTTTTGGAGAACGCTGATATGAAGAAATAGCACACTAGTTGCGTTAAAAATTGTTTTTATTTATTTATTCATTTTAACACAAATGGTGCGCCATTTTTTCACATCGGAAATCTTGTTTTTCCAATCACACGTTCACCCCCTCGCCCCACCACGCAATACAGTCGGACTCCTTTTGTGCCACCTATACTTGCTTCCCACATTCAGAGAGAAAGATTCGACCTGATGAAAGCTCAACACGCAGCAAGAATCCTTCACACAGTGAAAGTAAAATCATGTTCTACTACAATTTCAAAAGAACAACTTCAAATATTTACCGAAAACTGTGAAAAAATATAATATAAAATAAAAATATCGGTACTCGGTATTTGCATTGTGATATCAATATATCGGGAGAAAAAGTATCGCCCATTTATATTGACATCTTTTGGGAAAATATATAGACATATATCCGACAGTCTGCCCCGATAGCTGAGTGGTCAGCGCAGCGGTCTGTCACGCCGAGGGGCTCGGGTTCGATTCCCAGCAGGGTCGGAGATTTTCTCCGTTCAGCGACTGGGTGTTGTCCTCATTATCATTCCAGCATCATCAGTGGAAGACAACGGGAAACCACTATTGGAATCACTTCCCATGACGCTCATGCGGTGGACCTCTCTGATGAGGCTTCCCCCATGACAAGATCTGGCGCAAGGCAGAACGCAAGTGAAAAATATATCCGACAAGAAGCATGGACAGAGGACCGGAAACAGAAACACAGTGAGAGCATGAGGGAAGTTTGGGCAGCAAGGAAGGCATACAAAGTAGTGTGGAATCTTTACAACTAGAAGTCTATCTCACAAAAAGCCAAATTACGCCACTACGACACGGTTGTGCTCCCCGAGGCACTGTATGCAGCAGAGACCACGCTAATCCTAGGGCATACAGGTATCAGACAACTAGAAGAAGTAGAACGGAAAATACTCAGGAAAATATTTGGCGCAACTGACAACAATGGAATATGGATCAAGAAACCTACAGAGAAACTATACAAACATACGGAGACAACCACAGAAAAGATTAGAAAATTTAGGCTACAATTCTATGGACACATAACAGGATGCCATCACACAGACTGAGCAAACAGATCTTTCACTGGGTAACCACTAGAAACAACAAATGAGTGGCAGAGATAAAAAACGACCTGAACCAACTCAACATCACACCAGAAACAATAAACGACAGAATAAAATTCAGAAACATCATTAAGAAAAGTAAACTACATGAGATACACTGTGACAAACGAACAGGCGTAAAATGGACCAAAGAACGCAAGCAAGATCACAGCCGGAAGACGAAAGAAATATTGGCAAGCAAAAAGGCAACCGCCGGCCGGAGTGGCCGTGCGGTTCTAGGCGCTACAGTCTGGAGCCGAGCGACCGCTACGGTCTCAGTTTCGAATCCTGCCTCGGGCATGGATGTGTGTAATGTCCTTAGTTAGGTTTAATTAGTTCTAAGTTCTAGGCGACTGATGACCTCAGAAGTTAAGTCGCACAGTGCTCAGAGCCATTTAAACCATTTTTGAAGCCAAAAAGGCAACCAAGATGAAGCCGAAGACACGAAGTCGACAAGAAGCATGGACAAGAGGACCGGAAACAGAAACACAGCGAGCGAATGAGGGAAGTTTGGGCAGCAAGGAAGGCATCAAAAGGAATTGGCCATGTAGTTTAGCCCAACTGCGCTCTTTAAGGGCGAAACACCAATAATAATAATAATAATAATAATATACTCTGTTTCTTAAAAAGTGATTTACTCTTAAAAAGTGATTTACATATTTCCTTTGGCTGCTTAAACAATACTTTCTCGATTGCTTTACCGACTCTGCACTTTGTCCCCAAAGGATAATTCTACAACTGATTATTGAAAGGATAAAGCATAGCACATTGAAGAGAGGATACTAATATTTACTTTATTTCTTATTGATACCATCATAAAACTTCCGTTACTTAGTTTAGTATTGGTTATGCCAAAATCGCTTTTCGAAGTTAGTGTATTGATTACGCAAACCTCTACGAATTTGATATCATTGACTAATACATCATTAATTTTCACTCAGTGATATAGTGGGGACTAGTAGCGTTTTATTCTGAACAGTGTGTAAAGTTAGACCGATGTCTCCTTTACACTACCGAACAACGTGTTCGAGCCGTAAGTTTAGTTGCGCTGTGCTTTTATTCACCGGAGTGTGGACTGTTTTTTTCGGGGTGTAACAGTTAGCTTTGTTTATGGTTTGTACAAACTAATGTACAGTACTGGCATTTCCTAAAGCCTGGATTTCGTTTACTGGAACAAATTGTTCTTGGCCTTTGAGATAACTTAGAACTGTCATGACCAGTTCCTGTTATTTGGTAAGAATATATCTTTTGTAGCGATATAGTATGATTGATCTTGTCAGAGGCCATTTTGAGATGAGTAAGGCGGCTATGGCTGATAGGCTGCCGTCAACAACACTTAGAGTAAAATCTATGGATTCCTGCGCTGCATCAGCTCGGAGACCACATTGAACAGTTGAAAATATTTTTCTTTTCCTCAAGAACGAATTTATTCTGAGGCCCCTGGTGTATTCAGGTCACCTAGAGTACTGAAATTGTCTTGTTACTATTAATAGCTTCTCTTCTTCCTTCCTTGCGTATTGGCATCTCTATGCTGCCTGAATGTCGAACTGCAAATTGTACGTGCTCTTTCTCTCTTGCCTAACTGCAACATGGTGGTTACAAAGTGTCAGTACAACGCAACAGAAAATACGTTCCGGTTTGTGCCTCTTTGAAGCTATTGCAGCGGATGTTTCAGATTTGTGGATAACAACAAAATGAAATCTTCGGAAATAAGTGCACAAAAAAAGTGAGAGTTCTCCCGTATCATTAACAAGTCTAGAGTGACCCAGAAATATGCATGTTGACGAGAAAATGGGCTGCTCTTTACTGTCACGAATTATTTACTTACACATTTAGGTAGCGAGCAAAACATCATCATCAGGTGCAACAACAATGGATAAATTAGATATCATATCAGCCAGATCGTTTTATGCGCGTCATTTATATAATCGAGTGTCATAAACAAAGCAGACACGTCTTCGCCAAAGCTGACATCGTTTGCTCAGAGAAACCACAGCTAGTGATCAAAATTAAGAATGAAGTAATCAGATTTGTTTAATGCCCCATCATGTATTAATTAACTCGAACAAAAACCTGTGTGTAACTATCTGAAGGGATATGAAGTGTAATAGTCGCAAGGTCACAGGTTTTTCAGGAGGCAGACCAGTTCATTGGTAGGATACTGAGACAATGCAACCAATCTTCAAAAGAGATTGCTTGCAGAACGCTCATGACACCCATCCTAAAACATTACTCTGTTATGCGGGACTCGTACGAAATGTAGCTAACAGGAGGCAGCGAATGTAGAGAAAAAAGTACAGTGCGAATGGTCCCAAGATTGCTTCACCTACCGGAGAGCATCCCGGAAATAATGAAAAACCTGGAGCGGCGAATGTTGTATGTGTCTTCATTATCCATCATAGTGGATGGTGGGAATGCAGCTGCATATAGTAACAGCAATAAATAAAATAACCCCCGTGTCTAGACTTCACGTCTCCTCCTCAGATGCACTTATGCACAAAGTGAAAAAACTGTTTTAAGTTTACGTACATCAGTGCATATACAACATGACACATAATTTCTTGCAAAGTGTACATTGTAAGCTAACCAGTCTACCTGTGTTAATGTTAGGTAAGATGTCTGTGCTAAATCGTAAAGTATAAAAATTGTAATTAGTCAAAGCAAGCACGAATACTAGTTCATTAATATTTTCTGCCTTTAATTGTTTAACTCATTACACATTGATATTGGTCGGCTTCCAGATGAAGTGAATCCAGATGTACTGGAAGTGTATAACCACCCTCTAAGATGCACTAAAAGAAAAGCTTATAACGTTGAGCATTTACACCGACCAAGAGTAAATAGTAATTGGACACGAACCATGTGGTATTAACTGAATTTTCCGTTGGTGCGTGGCACAACATCACTTTGATATCAAATAGAAACACATGGCAGAATATCAGGAAATGTTTCCTATCTAATACCACATTTAGGCGTAATGATAACTATTTATGCACCATAGGTTTACGTATTCGAACCCTAAAATTATGTTAATATTAAACTGTGACGTCGTCACAAGATAATATGGAGTAGATTAGACGAATTTTAATTAGTTATTGGAAATACCAATACTAAGTCAATTATGTTTACTGTTTTAGTACGTTCGTGCCCTTACGCCTTGTTGTTGGTCAATTTTGAGTTGAAGTGGGCATAGATGTGCTGGGAGTATATAACCGCTCTATTATAAGGAACATTCATGGTATTACATCAACCTTTACACTGACCATGAGAAAACATTAACTGAAGAAGGATCCTGGGCTATAATAACAACTACAAGAAGTGTTCAAATGGGAAGGTACGAAATGTCGTAACACCTGAAACGGTTGAAATTTACATATGCTGTTTTGGGATAATGTAAGGAGACATTTAGGCAATGCAGGCATGGTTCGTCACCTCACCCTAAAAAGTTCAAAGTCATGCCCTCAGCAAGCAAGGCAATGTTCACTGTCTTTTTCGACATCGGAGGTCCGATATCAAATTCCTCGAGTACGGAAAAACCACTAACAGTGACGTGTGCTGTGAGACCCGACGTAGCCTATTCAAGTCCATCAAGAGCAAACAGCCTGGGCTGCTCAAGGAGGGAGTGATTCTGCTCCATTGTCGCACAAAGAGTAACGGCCAACATCAACTGGGAGCAGCTCTAGCACCCGCTCAACAGCCCAGTGACTTCCATTAGTTTGGTCTGCTAAAAAGCCGTCTCATAAGGGTGCGTTTCAACTAGGACGATGAACTGAAAGACACTGTGGAGGACTGTTTCCTGTCACAGCCACAGGAATTGTGGGACAGGGAATCCTTCGGCTCGTAAAACGGAGGGAGAACTGTGCTCAGGCCTTTGGAGATAACTTTTGATTAAAGACTTCAGTTACGCCCACAGTGTTTTATCGTATGTTTTCTTTTGAACACCCCTCATATTTAAGCCCTATACATTAGAATTCTCCTGCGGGACGCCCCGAGAATCTATAGTGGCTAGGTCCACAAGCACTATCTTGTTTGGCCCCCAGTGCTTCTGGGTCATAAATAATTATTGCTATACCTCAATGTATGTGTCCAATTACTATTTACTTATGGTTAGTGATAAGGTTGTTGGCAACGCTATAAAGCGTCTATATATACAGGGTGAGTCACTAACTATTGCCACCACGAATACCTCCGAAAGTATGATAGGAGCTGAAAAGTTTCTGGGACAAAAGTTGCGTGGGACAACGGGGCCCATAATATGATGTTGGTTTCTTTGCTGCTAGGTGGGGTCGCTTCAGAGATATGAAGGTCAACTTTTTTTAAATGGGATGCTATAGTTAGGTACTTATTTTCTTATAGCGGCTATCGAGAGAATCCAATGATGTATAACAGTAAGGACTTTGAAGGTCGACGAAGGTCAAAAAGGGAGCATGAACGTCCATTTACAGAAGGTGTTCGAAGTGATGACCATTGGTATCAATGCAGTGCTGCAATTTTCTTATCATGGACTGAGTGGTATTTCTTATCACATCGGCACTTATCGAAGCACATGCTCTGACAGTTGTCTATAGCATATCTTCAGGTGTAGTTGGAACGTCTTTATAAACAATGTTATCGGCAGAATTCAATGCGACGCTTACAATCCATACCAGTTAGTTCTCGGTGGACACTGATATGATAAGGATGATACTTATGGCGATGCTGAACACGAACGAAACTACTCTGGTACATGCCAGATTCCCTTTCGATTTGATGCGAACTAATACAAGGATCTCGAACCACAGTGGCAAAAGTACCAATTTCCGTTTCCTAGTTAGTAACTTTCCCCAGGAAAAAAAATCCAGAGGCGTCAAGTCTGGTGAACGAGCCGGCCACGACAAATCTCCTCAGTGTCCAATCCAACGATTTGGGAATTGTCTCTGCAATTCATTTCTGGCCATCAGCGAAAAATGTGGCGGACACCCATCGTGTTGATACCACATTCTGTTCCTTGTTCCTAAAGGTATTTCTTCCAATAACAAACGTAATGTTTCTTGCGGGTATATGGTGTACTTCCTACCATTAAGATTTCCTTCGATGAAACAGGGGCCTATAATTTTGCCCTGCAGAAGCCCACACCATACCTTCACCGATCACGGTTTTTGGTGGGCAACTTGCCGCAGCCAACACGGCTTTTCAGTTGCCCAGTAATGCATTTTATGCAAATTAACATTTCCATGGTTCGTGAATGTAGCCTCGTCAGTAAATAAAATCAAATTAATAAATGTGTCATCCCTCTGAATCTGAAGTTGAACCCATCGGCAGAATTCAATGCGACGCTTACAATCCATACCAGTTAGTTCTCGGTGGACACTGATATGATAAGGATGATACTTATGGCGATGCTGAACACGAACAAAACTACTCTGGCACATGCCAGATTCCCTTTCGATTTGATGCGAACTAATACAAGGATCTCGAACCACAGTGGCAAAAGTCCAATTTCCGTTTCCTAGTTAGTAACTTTCCTTTGCCGGATATGTTTCCTATGCGTTAAGGATCCAGTTGTTCTCAGTTTGTCATACACATATTTAAATGTACGACGTGTAGGGAGAGTACGCTGAAGATACCTTTCAGCGTATAAGTCTCTAGGTCTCACAGAATTTCGTTGGAATTCTCAGTAAATGAGCATATCGACTTATTCTTCGAAGGAATACATCATTCACATTTGCTTGATTCGACGATACTAGTCTTACCGTTCCCATTAGTGTTGTATTGCAAAACCGTCGAATGGTGTTTACATGTCAATGGTACGTTAGATTGATACGCTGTATTCGGCGAATATTTACTATACGCACGATACACGAGAAAGAACAGTCGGATCATGTGCTTCGATAAGTGCGGAAATGATAAGGAATACCAATCAGTCCATGATAAGAAGATTGCAGCACTGCATTGACACCAGTGGTCATCACTTCGAACACCTTCTGTAAATGGACGTTCATGCTCCCTTTTTGACCTTCGTCGACCTTCAAAGACCTTACTGTTATACATCATTGGATTCTTTCGATAGCCGCTATAAGAAAATAAGTACCTACCTAAAGCTTCTCATTTAAAATACAAAGTTGACCTTCGTATCTCTGAAGCGATCCCACCTAACAACAAAAAACCAACGTCATATTATGGCGCCCGTTTTCTCACGCCCCATAAACGTTTTACCTGCTATCATACTTTCGGAGTTATTCTAAGTGGCAGTAGTTAGTGACTCACGCTCTGTGTGTGTGTGTGTGTGTGTGTGTGTGTATTAGAGGCTGGTTATGCACTCCCAATAGATCTAGATTCAAACAAGTACTAGTATTTACCATGACTAATTATACTTTCTATATACTACGATTTAGCATAGATCTCTGACCTAATCTTAAGACTGTTCCTACGTTCAGATTCGAAGTCTCGAATATGTTACGTTATATATTCACTAATGTACGTAATGTTAGAAAGGTTTCACTATGTGAGCAGCGAAATCGATCATGCAATAAGACTTTTAACACCCTAACTGCAGCCTCGAGCTATTTAATATTAAGTGAGGAGTTTAGAAATATACTGCAGTTGTACAAATCGCTCTTAAAGGTACCGCGAAGAGAAGGTCAGACTGTTTAGAAGGTTTCAACTATTCGTTGTTCCAGCACTCCACACGCAAACGGAAAGGAAAGAAATGCTAATACGTAGCATAACGTTAACTACCCTCAGCCACGTACTTCACAGTAGTGTGCAGAGTAGTGGACGTACTAAGCGCAGCGAACAAGAGAAAGGAAATACTGTGTCCACGTGAAGCACAAAGTCAAGCCTGTTCGGTCCAGCAGACCCTTCCAGAAATAAAATGCCCGCCAGCTAGGTGACAACTCCAGTAAACAAAGGGATCCCCGCGGTTCCAGTTCGGGGAAGAGGTAATCTGTCTGGCGCCGTCGGGCGGGATCGGCGGCCGCCGCTTTTGGCCATTAGTGGGCACGAACCCCGCCGTGTCCGTCCGCACTCAAAGTGACTGACATACGGTTCCTTTCCTGGAAACCCTTTGCTGCCGCCGCGGCTTGGTGTTGTTGCTGCCTGGGTTTTCCCTAATCCGTCTCTAGCAGAACTGTCGCTTTTCAGACTGCTGGGCACTACACTGTGAATCTTCAACTTGCTATAGCTGGTGCAGTGAGTGTCAACTGACCGTCAGTATAAACAAATGTTGGAACCACACTATGATTTCGACACTTCAATAAAAACGATAATGCACATTCCAACCTTACTCTACTGCTGCTGATTCGGCGTGTCGGAAAATCGCTGCTGACCCTACTAAGAGTGTTGAGAGAAAGACAAATAACCTCCTGAAGAAAAGTTCTTTGTCACAGGAGACTATCAACAGTCTTAATTCTTACTGTGCTGTACCACCTAGATTATATGGCCTCCCTAAGATCCATAAAGAGGCTGTCCCGTAGAGGCCTATTGTTTCTAATATTGGTGCTCTGACATATCGTGCAGCAAAACATCTTGCTAGTTTGTCGAGCCCACTAGTAGGTAGGTGTGAACACCACATTAAGAACTCTGCAGATTTCTTACGTCGATTGCAGGGATTGCGTTTGAATGACTCTGATATTTTAGTCAGTTTTGATGTGGTTTCTCTTTTCACTCGCGTTCCTCTCTCTGATTCGTTGCAGCTAATTGAGGTTAAGTTTGGTGTCGAATTAACAAATTTGTTTCGACATGTGCTGACTTCCACTTATTTTTTATTCAATGGTCAGTACGACGAACAGACTGATGGAGTTGCAATGGGAAGCCCGTTGTCACCTATTGTGGGCAATTTGTTTATGGAGGACTTTGAGGAACGTGCATTGGAGTGAGCGACCTTGAAACCTGCGTGCTTTTTCAGATATGTAGACGATACTTTCGTTGTGTGGCCTCATGGTAGTGAGAATTTAAACCGGTTTTTGGAACATCTGAATTCAATCCACCCGAATATTCAGTTCACTATGGAGGTGGAAAAGAATGGATGTCTTCCCTTCCTTGATGTGTTAGTCAAAAGGAAGACTGATGGTACGTTGGGACATTCTGTTTATAGGAAGCCCACCCACACTGACTTGTATCTGCGAGCTGATAGTTGTCACCATCCAGCTCAGCGTGAAGGAGTACTTCGCAACTTGGTTTACAGGGTCCACGTTATCTCAGACCCTGAAAGTTTGACAGTTGAGCTAGCACATCTCGAAGTCACCTTTCGTCAGAATGGTTATAGTGAGAGGCAGATCAAACGTGCGTTGCGCCATCAGCCTTCTGAGCAACGGGTGAGTGACGGTAACAACGAAGTGGCACCTAAGTCTACAGCCTTTCTGCTTTACGCAGGAAGCATTTCCAACAGGATTGGCCGTATTTTGCGGAAATATGATGTGAAATGTGTTTCTCGACCAACTTCTAAGATTAAGGCCCCGTTGGCGTCCGTAAAAGATGATCTCGGTTTGCGTAAGGCTAGGGTCTATCGTATTCCTTGCAGCTGTGGCATGTCATATATTGGTCAGACAATCAGGACTGTGGAAGACAGGTGTATTGAACATAAGCGTCACACACGCGTACAACAGTCGAGCAAATCCTCTATTGCAAAATATTGCCTTGACACCGGTCATCCTATGGAATACAACAACACGGAGATTCTGGCTTGCACGTCCAGCTATTGTGATGGTGTTATTAAGGAAGCTGTTGGCTCAAATGGCTCTGAGCACTATGAGACTTAACATCTAAGGTCATAAGTCCCATAGAACTTAGAACTACTTAAACCTAACTAACCTAAGGACATCACACACATCCATGCGCGAGGCAGGATTCGAACCTGCGACCGTAGCGGTCACGCGGTTCCAGACTGAAGCGCCTAGAAACGCACGGCCACACCGGCCGGCAAGGAAGCTGTTGAAATTAAACCATCACGCAACTTTATAAACAGAGACTGTGGATTTTGTTTAAATTCTCCTTGGAATCCGGCTCTGTCTCTCATCAAAAAACAGAGGGACCGAATTAGTGCTACCTCACCTGTTGATTAATAGTAACCATCGATATTTCTGATGTTGGTTACCTTTGGCTGTGTTGACACTTGTTCTGTGTGTGGTGCCTTCCTTGTTTCTCCTCTATGAACCGAGGCATTAAATTTACTTGCACGTTTTCTCTTCCTTGCATTTGTGCCTTGAGAATGGCAGGGTGTGCTCCTGTCGAAATATCGGCGGTGTTCGACGACGTCACCCTGCAGCAAACCCGTAAGTTGTTTGAACAGATGGATATATATATAAGTGTTGTGTAAAAATTTAGAATAAATCTTTCAAGAACTTGTGAAAATTTTTGCTGAGAACTTTTGCCCTATATATATATATATATATATATATATATATATATATATATATATATATATATAGGGCAAAAGTTCTCAGCAAAAATTTTCACAAGTTCTTGAAAGATTTATTCTAAATTTTTACACAACACTTACGGGGGACGCTACAACCACAAATCTCGAAATGTTCTTGATCGCTTTACTTTAGAATTTTACACGATGCTATAATGAACATTTGGACGGACATCGGGTGTATGTGATGCTCTAATAAACATTTGGACGGACATATCTATAACGATGTCCGTACAGCATATACAGGGTGTCCCATTTATCTTATTCTACTCACACAACTCTTCAACTGACAATGGTTGACGGAATGACGGGTGTGAAATTCTATTTATGTTTACATTTGTCTTCTGTCAACTTCAGCACGTGGATATGTTCCATTAACCTGAGTACCTGCAGTAAGCACTGGGAGGGTCAACGTCAGTGTCGTGTTATGTAATTAATAACGTTGTGTTTCAGTGCATGGTACACTGTGATACATTTTTCAATAGGTCTTTCGAAGAGGAAATGAATTACCGAATAACAAAATACAGGGTGCCATTTAAAAAAGTCATATCACTGTTCATATCTTCGTAAAAAACAAAGCTACAACGAAGGCAATCATGCTGATTGATGTCCCCCTGACGGCTAAAGAACATTTGTTTGAAACATTTGTAATTTGCACCTGGACAAACAGTTATTTAGGGTGGTCAAGATAAATGGAACACCCTATATATGGCATTCAGGTCTGCCTATAACAAACAATCACTTTACTGCCACGAACACATTGTAAGTAGGCTGTTTAGGTTTTCTTATTGGCAACGCCACATAGCGCTCTGTATGAAAATTACTGGCTGTGCTGTGTGCAGTCTGTGGCTAGTTTGCATAGTTGTCTGCCATTGTAGTGTTGGGCAGCTGGATGTGAACAGCGCGTAGCGTTGCGCAGTTGGAGGTGAGCCGCCAGCAGTGGTGGATGTGGGGAGAGAAATGGCGGAGATTTGAAATTTGTAAGACTGGATGGCATATATATAATGATTATTAAGGTAAATACATTGTTTGTTCTCTATTAAAATCTTTCATTTGCTAACTATGCCTATCAGTAGTTAGTGCCTTCAGTAGTTTGAATCTTTTATTTAGCTGGCAGTAGTGCCGCTCGCTGTATTGCAGTAGTTCGAGTAACGAAGATTTTTGGGGAGGTAAGTGATTTGTGAAACGTACAGGTTAATGTTAGTCAGGGCCATTCCTTTGTAGGGATTTCTGAAAGTCAGACTGCGTTGCGCTAAAAAATATTGTGTGTCAGTTTAAGCACAGTCCTGTATAAATGTTCAAAGGGGACGTTTCAGCGTTGTAGCCCATTTGTGCCGCTGGCCTAGGTGGCCGAGCGGCTCTAGGCGCTACAGTCTGGGACCGCGCGACCGCTACGGTCGCAGGTTCGAATCCTGCCTCGGGCATGGATGTGTGTGATGTCCTTAGGTTAGTAAGGTTTAAGTAGTTCTGAGTGCTAGGGGACTGATGACCTCAGATGTAAAGTCCCATAATGCTCAGAGCCATTTTTGAACTCATTTGTGCCATCATCAGCGGGGACTTTCATTCCGTTCTGTGAAATTCAAATATGTTTTAGATAATAACTGCTGAAATGAAAATTGGGTCTAAAATATTTTGTGTCCGTTCTTTTTTATTGCCTAGACTATTAGATTCTATAGCACCCTCTTCACATTATTGTATATCTTACGATATGCAACGAAATGTTTTTTAGCGTTCGTTGGTGAGTTAGTTAATCGGTTCGCCATTAAAGGTCATTTTGTTGAACGAGTATGTTTCGCGACTACCTTTTCTAGTGACTGGTAGACTTTTCCCGTGGTCCATTTCTTCATCTACGTCCTCATCCGTTGCAGTACGTACAGAAAAGAAATACGGTGCATATTTCTAACGAACAACAACGTCGAACTTCACAAAACAAAATATTCACGTTCTGTCTCTCTCTCTCACACGCTGCACTTGTGTGTGTATGTGTGTGTGTGTGTGTGTGTTCTCCGGTTTGTATACTTCCTTTAATATGTTAAATCGTGTCTGAATAAAAATACGCACTAATGATGGTACAAATGCGTCAAAGATTAATTGCTTACGTAATACGCGGACCTTATTTCCAGTAATTTTCTTTGCATGGACGGCTGTTAGATATTAAAGCGAAACGATGATGAAAAATTCCCTCCAGTTTTAAAGAGAGGAGGCAGTCCAAATTGCCCCCACCCCCTCTCCACTAATTCAGATTTATGTTGACCGTGGTTTCCCTAAAGTGACTCCGGGACGGTTCCTTTGACAACCATGCGGACGAATTCCATCTGTGTTACTCGGCTAAACAGACTTATACTACGTTTTTAATGAACTCGCCTCCAACAGACCGTCGAAATCTTGAAAACTATTCGTGCTTCAGATGTACTAACAGGGGAAGGAATTGCAAATTGTGTTAAATAGCAGTATCGATCATCCGTCTTGCAAGCGTGTACAGATATAATTGGTCGCCTCTGAAAGAGTTTCCTGTCGGACCATCCTGATATACAAAAAAATGTTCAAATGTGTGCGAAATCTTATGGGACTTGACTGCTAAGGTTATCAGTCCCTAAGCTTACACACGACTTAACCTAAATTATCCTAAGGACAAACACACACACCCATGCCCGAGGGAGGACTCGAACCTCGGCCGGGACCAGCCGCACAGTCCACGACTGCAGCGCCTCAGACCGCACGGCTAATCCCGCGCGGATCCTGATATACGTTTCTCGCGATTTCCCTAAATCGCATGAGGTTATTGCCGTGAATGTTCCTTTGAAAAGGACATGATTTATTTCATCCTCTGTGTGTCGCCACCACGAGTTTGAACTGAGGTAAAGGCTTCATTGTATACGTGGCGTTAAACTGTAATCTTTCTTCTTTCTTCCCACTGGGGGTTACCCACTCGTGTTAGAGAGCAGTCTTGATGTCTAAACTGTTGACCGCCAGGAAGTTACAAGGAATTCCAGGATAACGTTTTTGAGTACACAGGAAGACATGTGGTGAATTTTATTGAAAAGCGAGATCAGGTTCAGCGACTAATGAATTTTCACGTCCAGTAGTATTTTATTTGTCTGCTTCATTCTTCTTTTTATTGTGCTTCTGTGCCGCATCGGCGAGGATTCAGCGCGGTTATGAACGGATTTGGGTTCGTTAATGTAAGTGATAGCCGGATGTGCTTCCTTTCGCCTCAGCATTACCACCTGATTAGAGTAGATTATATTTACTTTCATTCCAATTGATCCGTAGAGAGGAGGTCCTCCAGGATATAGAACATGTCAGAAAAACAACAGTACATGACAAATATTTACAACTAAAACAAATAAGCTAATGTACCATTCCACAGGTCCCAAGTGGAATTATCGTCATTTTTTAATGAACACTATATGAAAGAATCATTTTACAAATACTAATGCACTAAATTTAAAATAAAAAGGTTTTTTATTTATTTATAAGGTAATAAACGTGTAATACAACTACTATAATAGGCTACTTATTTACAATGAACATATTCCTGCACTGAAATGGTGCAGAAGTTAGATTGTACTTACACACACACACACACACACACACACACACACACACACACACACACATACACTTATTTACAATGAACACATTACTGCACTGAAATTGTGCAGAAGACACAAATCAGTTGGTTCTACTGAGAAATTCACCAATGGGGTAGAAGGAGTTGGCCACCAATAAATCCTTTAGGCTTCTCTTAAACTGAATTTCATTGGTTGTTAAGCTTTTTATGGCTAGTGGCAAGTTATTGAAAATGTGTGTTTCTGAATAATGCACACCTTTTTGTACAAGACTATGTGACTGTAAATCCTTGTGAAGATTATTCTTATTTCTAGTATTGATTCCATGACTTGAGCTGTTGGTTTGAAAAAGTGATATATTTTTAATGACAAATTTCATTAAGGAATAAATGTATTGGGAACCAGGAGTTAGTATCCCTAGTTCCCTAAACAGGCTTCTGCAGGATGTTCTTGAGTCGGTACGGTCGCAGGTTCGAATCCTGCCTCGGGCATGGATGTGTGTGATGTCCTTAGGTTAGTTAGGTTTAAGTAGTTCTAAGTTCTAGGGGAATGATGACCACACATGTTAAGTCCCATAGTGCTCAGAGCCATTTGAACCATTTGTTCGTGAGTTCACACCACATATAACTCTTACTGCACGTTTTTGTGCCCGGAAAACTTTAACTTGGCTTGATGAATTACCCCAAGAAATAATCCCATATGACATTATGGAATGAAAGTAAGCATAGTATGCCAGCTTTTCCATTTTTATATCCCCTATCTCTGACACAATTCTCGCATTCGGGAGGACGACGGTTCAATCCCGCGTCCGGCCATCCTGATTTAGGTTTTCCGTGATTTCCCTAAATCGCTCCAGGCAAATGCCGGGATGGTTCGTTTCCAAGGGCACGGCCGACTTCCTTCCCCGTCCTTCCCTAATCCGATGAGACCGATGACCTCGCTGTCTGGTCTCCTTCCCCAAAACAACCAACCAATCTGACACAATTCGCATTGCAAATAGAGATTGTTAAGACGCTTCAGCAGTTCTGTGGTGTGCTCCTCTCAATTGAATTTATTATCAAGCTGTAATCCCAAGAATTTAACACTGGGACGCAGTAAGTGTACCCTAAATATCTGCGTGCAGTGTCATTCATATGAAACTGAACTCAAGTTTTCTACATGTTTGCTAGTCGTGTACCAGCCTGGGTGTTTTTTAGTGTGCTGTGAGGAACTGCCTAAAAACTACGTCCCGCTAGCCGGCCTACCGGTCCTCGTCGGTCATACGGTGGGCGGATCCAATCAGGTGCCGTCACACATCCCCGTCCCGGCGCCTTAACACGCACGGCTATCCGGACGGGCTATTGCTCTGTTTCATTTTTTCAGAATGTATCATATGCGAACGACATCAGTGTATACATTTTCAATTCGATAGTTTACAAAAAATGGTTCAAATGGCTCTGAGCACTATGCGACTTAACTTCTTAGGTCATCAGTCGCCTAGAACTTAGAACTACTTAAACCTAACTAACCTAAGGACATCACACACATCCATGCCAGAGGCAGGATTCGAACCTGCGACCGTAGCGGTCGCTCGATTGCAGACTGTAGCGCCTAGAACCGCTTGGCCACTCCGGCCGCCGATAGTTTACACAATCCGATTCTCTTTGACCATCAAGCAGGAAATATGAGTAGAAACAGTTGTTGTTCTGGTGGTGGTGGTGGTGGTTGTGGTGGTGGTAGCTACATTACGGTGTGTGGTGGAGGGTACTTCTTGTACCGCTACCTTTTCCTCCTTACCCTGTTGCCATTCAAGACAGGCGCTTCGCAAGCTCACGCGCTAGAACTCACGCGCCCCTCTTCGTTGCATATTTTCAATTAATTTTATTTCGTAAAGTTCCGAAAATAATGAACAGTATTCAAGAATCGGTCACACGAATGTTATGTAAGCTACTTCTTTCGTGGACTAATAATGTTTTCCTAAGATCCTCCCAGTTAAACCACTCCTGCTTTTCCCACTCCGTATTTATTTTCTGTTGTCATTCAAAAATGGTTCAAATGGCTCTGAGCGCTATCGGACTTAACATCTTAGGTCATCGGTCACCTAGAATGACCGTAGCGGTCGCGCGGTTCCAGGTTGAAGCGCCTAGAACCACTCGGCCACCCCGGCCGGCTGTTGTCATTCCACATTATGTCACAACTGTTGATTACTGCTACGGCAGTTACAATTTCCACATATTTGTTCCCGACAGTGTAATCTAACAGTAGTGGAACTCTTCGCCTGTTTGTGCGAATCACGTTAGATTTATCTACACTCCTGGAAATGGAAAAAAGAACACATTGACACCGGTGTGTCAGATCCACCATACTTGCTCTGGACACTGCAAGAGGGCTGTACAAGCAATGATCACACGCACGGCACAGCGGACACACCAGGAACCGCGGTGTTGGCCGTCGAATGGCGCTAGCTGCGCAGCATTTGTGCACCGCCGCCGTCAGTGTCAGCCAGTTTGCCGTGGCATATGGAGCTCCATCGCAGTCTTTAACACTGGTAGCATGCCGCGACAGCGTGGACGTGAACCGTATGTGCAGTTGACGGACTTTGAGCGAGGGCGTATAGTGGGCATGCGGGAGGCCGGGTGGACGTACCGCCGAATTGCTCAACACGTGGGGCGTGAGGTCTCCACAGTACATCGATGTTGTCGCCAGTGGTCGGCGGAAGGTGCACGTGCCCGTCGACCTGGGACCGGACCGCAGCGACGCACGGATGCACGCCAAGACCGTAGGATCCTACGCAGTGCCGTAGGGGACCGCACCGCCACTTCCCAGCAAATTAGGGACACTGTTGCTCCTGGGGTATCGGCGAGGACCATTCGCAACCGTCTCCATGAAGCTGGGCTACGGTCCCGCACACCGTTAGGCCGTCTTCCGCTCACGCCCCAACATCGTGCAGCCCGCCTCCAGTGGTGTCGCGACAGGCGTGAATGGAGGGACGAATGGAGACGTGTCGTCTTCAGCGATGAGAGTCGCTTCTGCCTTGGTGCCAATGATGGTCGTATGCGTGTTTGGCGCCGTGCAGGTGAGCGCCACAATCAGGACTGCATACGACCGAGGCACACAGGGCCAACACCCGGCATCATGGTGTGGGGAGCGATCTCCTACACTGGCCGTACACCACTGGTGATCGTCGAGGGGACACTGAATAGTGCACGGTACATCCAAACCGTCATCGAACCCATCGTTCTACCATTCCTAGACCGGCAAGGGAACTTGCTGTTCCAACAGGACAACGCACGTCCGCATGTATCCCGTGCCACCCAACGTGCTCTAGAAGGTGTAAGTCAACTACCCTGGCCAGCAAGATCTCCGGATCTGTCCCCCATTGAGAATGTTTGGGACTGGATGAAGCGTCGTCTCACGCGGTCTGCACGTCCAGCACGAACGCTGGTCCAACTGAGGCGCCAGGTGGAAATGGCATGGCAAGCCGTTTCACAGGACTACATCCAGCATCTCTACGATCGTCTCCATGGGAGAATAGCAGCCTGCATTGCTGCGAAAGGTGGATATACACTGTACTAGTGCCGACATTGTGCATGCTCTGTTGCCTGTGTCTATGTGCCTGTGGTTCTGTCAGTGTGATCATGTGATGTATCTGACCCCAGGAATGTGTCAATAAAGTTTCCCCTTCCTGGGACAATGAATTCACGGTGTTCTTATTTCAATTTCCAGGAGTGTATGTTCATTGTGAACGTGCCAACGGTATTGCCGCAATGGTAACACCGGTTCCCGCCAGATCACTGAAGTTAAGCTCTGTCGGGCTCGAGTAGCACTTGGATGGGTGACAATCCGGTATGCCGAGCGCTGTTGGCAAGCGTGGTGCACTCAGCCCTTGTGAAGCAAACTGAGTAGCCACTTGATTGAGAAGTAGCGGCTCCGGTCTCGTAAACTAACATACGGCCGGGAGAGCGGTGTGCTGTTCACATGCTCCTCCATACCCCCATCTAGTGACACCAGCGGGCCGAGGACGACGCGGCGGCCGGTCGGTACCGTTGAGCCTACCAAGGCCCGTTCGGGCGGAGTTTTATTGTGAACGTCCTGCCTCAGTTACACGATTCATAAACATTTAGAAAACTTACGTTCATCGGTGATCTGCTGGGATTCTTGTATTTCGCTATAGTCTTCTAGCTTTGCAATCTTAGAATAGACAACAGTATTATCTGTAAACAGCCTCATGGTACTTCCGACGCTAGACATTAGAATATTAAACTTACATGTGTCATAAACAGTAAAGGCGTTATAACTTGGGCTATGGTACCTACGGTGTACGACCTGATATCACTTAAAAAACTGGGGAGCCATCAGAACCAGGCATAGGGGGCCTAAAAAAATCTGAGAATAGCTTTAACATAGGCCGAAACTAGTTTAATAAACAAATGTTATTGTGATCTCGTCTGTTGTTTTAACCAAAGTATAGTACCAGATCGCTGCGCTCCACAGACAATGTTCTTTTTTTAATTTATGAACTATTGAGTACCTTCCGTAAGTCAAGAATTGCCGCATCAACCTGGACGGCTTTTTTGGTGCAACTATCCACGCTAGTCTACTCACTAGTATACTTACTATTCCTTGATGTCTCAGGATATCGCATTTCGTGCTATCCCTCCTTCTCTTCAAGTTATACCCAGATTCGATTTGATTATACGAAAACTGCACCCATTGAAACTCGTGCCCCATCATAAATCTGTGAAACCTGTACCAAGTGTAACCGGAAACTATATGGTCACTAAGTCACAACATCCTGCACATCGAATCGTCGCTCTCCCGCTCTCTCCGATTGCAGTGGAGTACTGTGCATCCCTGTCCGAGCTGCGCCGACGCCGCCATGCAGATGATCAGCGTAAACAATATATTCTGTGGCAGGAAGAAGAGCAAGCGCACCGCCAACTGTCTACATAAAGTTCTAAGATATTCCCTCTTAAATACGTA
Organism: Schistocerca cancellata; assembly: GCF_023864275.1. Classification (NCBI taxonomy): domain Eukaryota; kingdom Metazoa; phylum Arthropoda; class Insecta; order Orthoptera; family Acrididae; genus Schistocerca; species Schistocerca cancellata. The sequence continues at coordinate 918,013,640 of NC_064627.1, read as the reverse complement.
TATGGCAGTGGTTCTACTTGTTTTAACGTTTATATCTTGCTTTTTCATCTTTTACGATGCATATTCTGATCTTATAAGGAAACTCGTTTTGTAGTGTTATCTCAAAAATTTAATTTTTTGTTACCTAAATTATGATGTTACATAATTTATGATAAATACCCTTTTCTTTTTTAGGTTAGTTAGGTTTACGTAGTTCTATGTCTAGGGACTGATGACCTCAGATGTTAAGTCCCATAGCGCTTAGAGCAATTTTGTGACCCTCTTTCAGCCATAATCTATCATACGAGTAGATCCCTGGAACAAAAAATGGTGGAGGAGAAGGAGATTAGTGTTTAACGTCCCGTCGGCAACGAGGTCATTAGAGACGGAGCGCAAGCTCGAGTAAGGGAAGGATGGGGAAGGAAATCGGCCGTGCCCTTTCAAAGAAACCATCCCGGCATTTGCCTGAAGCGATTTAGGGAAATCACGGAAAACCTAAATCAGGATGGCCGGAGACGGGATTGAACCGTCGTCCTCCCGAATGTGAGTCCAGTGTGCTAACGACTGCGCCACCTCGCTCGGTCTGCAAAAAATGGTGGCCAGTGGTTTGCAAAACTACAAGCCACAACCATCTACAAGAAGCGCATCAGACGTGAAACACAAAAGTAACGTTTAATTTATTTTAGATCCATTTGTTGTAGAATCTTATAACATATTCTCAGCTCAAATATAATGACGTATCTTGAACAGAATGGCCTGCTTCGTTCCATACAGCATGATTTTCCAAAATATCGTCCACGAGAAACCCAACTCGCAGCTTTTTCATATTACATACTGAAAGCCATGTATCGAATCCGTTAGTTAGATGCGGTATTTCTCGATTTAAGAGAAGCATTTGATTCAGTACCACATTTACACTTATTATGATAAGTGAGATCGTCTGGGGTATCAAGCGAAATTGAGGTGTTTTTCTTTTTTGGTATTTGGGCTGGAGAGTCATCACTAGATGTATGAGTAACTTCGAGTATGTTGGGATCCCTGTTGTTAGTGTTGCATATTAATGACCTTGCGGACAATGTCAATAGTGACCTCAAAGCATAGTCCATATCAATTCAGGCAGGCTAGGAAAAAGTCTTACCTTCACAGTTTCGGATGTTATTGAATTTAGCTTACGTTAAAATGAAGGACTAAGAAAGGAAAAGTACTTATTCTGTTTCCTCAACAAAAAAAAAAAAAAAATATCTCTGCTCCGAGATACAGCCCTCCAAAGATGACACTGCGCACACCATTTTGAAAATGCGGATTTGTAAAACAAAATAATATGCTGTATCTCTGGAACAGTTCTAGATATTTTGTTGGTTTTTTTATTTGAAAGATAATTGCATTATGATTACAAAGAAGTCCCCCCTTTGGACTTATCTGTCAATGGTCTTTCACTTTAGGGTTCTGAAGTTTTTTAATAATTTATAGAAAAGAAATTTTTTTCAAAAATTCCAATCCATAAAATTTTGATTTTCTTCTGTTGATTAGTGCCATGTAGTTCTACATTCCCTGATAAGAGAGCTTCCACTTTTAGGTTGAAAAGCTTTTATAAACAACTGAAATTTTTGCCTTGCATAAAACCTGTTTATTGCCACATTAACACATAACAGGCTGATAAAAATCAAAACCTAGCCTTATTTAACGTAATTTTAGTTTTGAAAGATAAGTAAGAGACTCATTTTTCAAGCATTTTAAATAGTTCAAAATTTATGTGAAAGGGCCAAAAAGACTTGAAGGTTTCAGTTTATACAGTTTCTGTGCACTCTGTTTTGTACTGAAATTAGCCAGTCAATGCACTAAAAATATGCTCCACTGCTTCAGTATCATCCTTTGATACAGAGTGATGCCTTCCCGTTGAGCCAATAGGAACTGGAGCACTTACAATCTTCAAAACACTGTGAACAGGAAGTTTGCACTGATGACGTTGTTGCTGTCCTTTAGCTGGAAACCTGTATCCAGCAGCTGGTCCGTGAAATAGCATAAAGTTCATTACAATTTCGTTAACTCATAACTGGATTCTATAGTCTCTGCAATCCACCAATCACAGTCATACACACACGCCACAAACATCCCCCTTCTCAGATTGTGAATCTGAATATTATCCTGCAGTTTCTGAAGTGTTGGCCAAACGAAAGAAATTTCTTCTTTCTTGCTCTTTAGAGTGTGCAATATGAGTTCGCCCCTCACTTTGAGTCCTAAAATATGTCTTCTGAATTCCTTTCCTAAGAGTAGTTTGTTTGGACCATTGTTCCTTTTCTTCTCACGGAATTCTTCGATTTCCTCTTTGGACAAAAGAATGAGGTCTGTGGATGTGTAGGATTTCACGACTCTCGTAAAATCCTCAACATTCTGAATCACAGCTGTATTTCGTCTGGAAGATTATGTTTTGTATCATGGTGCTTCAGCAGGCCTCCTACACCATCAGAAGGCCCCTTCCCGTGACAAGTAGCAATGTATTCGCATACCCAGTCACTTAGCACAAACGACTTAGTCAATTCAAACAGCTGGTAACGATTTTTAAAATGATTAGGAGCACCATCATTAATAATGATGATCTTCTGTGCCGCTGTTTGCAATTGAATAATTTTGGGCATTGCTAGCAATGCATGTGCTGAGTCGTGTCCTGTGTCATCACCTATAACTGCAACACTTGTGGTCTTGTTTTGAAAATATGTCACTCCTGTAAAAATTGAAACCTGGTCATTACCCCAATGATATACTTGCACTCCTTGTGGGAGAATTACAGACCAGTTCTCAGCAAAATCACAGTGAAGCACTAAACATATTTCTTCAGCCTGTACACACGCTTTCACTTCTGCAATGTGTTGCTGTTGCAATTTCTTCAGATTCTGGTGTGTTACTACTTTTACTGACCATTTACCAAGTTCATCAATGAAACTTTCAAAGGCAACAGTTTTCCTAATTAGTTTATTTTCCTCCCATGTCGCATATGTAATTTCTGCAGAGTTATTTGCTACGTCTTCCAGGCCCAGTGGCTGTGAAGACAGTCCTCCCTTTCCAGGGCAGTCACCACATTCTTGAAACAAACAAGTCTCTCGCTTTACGTCTCAGACTACTAATGACTTCACACTCCAACCAAGGTGTCATACGTCACGTACTCCAGTAAATACTTCAAAATTACCACACAAAGTTCAAAATTTGCGCAGTACACACATAAACAGACATCTCCAAGTGGGTGTTGATCTACTCACTTAGGTCGTAGTGCATAAAATTTTGATCTTCCAGTATGTGAAGTTGTATAATTTCTCTTATAAATTGCAAAAGTTTTTTTAATACTGCGAGTCATGTACCTCTTCTCTTTCACAACTTTTTGACCTTCAACTATTACTGTTATAGTGTCTTTTTTGTTGGCACTCTGGCGAGAACAGTCCCATCTATCTTCCAGATAAAATGACTGCACTTTTTGAACTTGAGCTGCTTCTACAGGATGACCGCAATAGGGATCTGGTCTTCCACAGACTCCTTTTACAGACATCACATTTCTTGATTTATCTACCATGTACTTTGAACGTGGTTTAAAATCGTTTTCTTTGAAAATTTATCTGGAACAATAATTAAAACTTGCACCTTTTCATTGTCGAATGCACGATATTCAACAGCTGAATTTGTATATGTGAAAAATTCCTGGCAAGGGGTGCAAGAGTGCCTTGGTTCATTTTCTTCTGAAGATGGAATTTCTGCTTTGATGAGTGTGTTTTTCTTGCATTTCTTAGGGATACAGCATGTCCTCTAAAACTGTATGAGTGACTGTTATTGACAAATATGACAAAGTGAACTTATATATGTCAGCGTTATACTGTAGGGGGAGTGCGGTAGTGTTGTGGATACAGTTTTGGTGTGCGCTAGGTTGTTATGTAATTTGTGATGTTCTCACCTTCGTTGGTCGGCTTCTAGTGCGTGTGTCTAGTGTTAATGTATCGCATATTGCCAGAAGGATTCGAAAATTGTAGCGGGAGTTCTGACGACTTCTGTCTGTAATTTATGTCTATGCGTGTGTGGTGGGGTAGTGATTACGTTTGTGTGTGTGTGTGTGTGTGTGTGTGTGTGTGTGTGTGGTTTCTGTTCTCTATCATGTATCAGTTCTGTTAGAGCTGTAAAGAGTGTGTTGTTCCAAATTGTTTTGTTTTCATTTATTACGTTTTTCCCCTCCACTATAGCCACAAACAAAAGTGTTTTGCATCAGAGTGGACCCACAATTCCATATGGTTGTTTTCATGCAAACGCGGACCACTGGAGCAGTATTAAGATAAAATGATTATTACAGGTACCTTACGCTGATCCTCGACTATATGTCATTTCTTTTATTTTAAAGTGTGCGATGTGGAGAAGAAGAGGTACGATTTTTAATGCCCGTAATAGTAATTCAGTTTTAATGTTTGCGTTGTATTTTCTGATCTGGTCGTAAGAGAAAAAAATTATTATTAGGCCCGGTGGAAAATTAAAACATGTGTATAATCATTTCCGATTGTACAAATTTAGGCATTACAGTCTTTCTTCATTTGTGTGGTCGTATTGTCCGTAGTTACTTTACAATTCTTGAGAGTATTTTTGTCGTGTCGTTGCAGCTACAAAAATGCGTGTTTTTTTTTTCCTCGCCAGACGCGTTTCACTTTATTGTGGTAAAATATCATCAGTGGTCTGTAATTAAGTTATTTACATTTTGATTTGCTTTAAAGTCGAAATACAGTTCGTTAACAATATGTTGCTTTGTCCTTACGGTGATTTTCGCTTGATTTCTCCCATACATCGGGAAATGCCGTCTGCTAGCATATCGTCGAAGTTCTGTAGACAGTGACAGTTGTGGTATAATTTTTAGTTGTTCTGCGGCACTACGCATTTCTTATGCTTTTCACATCACGCTTTTTCGCGCACCACTCTTTTGTGTTTGTTTTTGTACTTCTATGTATGTGTTGTGGTTTGTGTTTTGTAGTGTTGCCAACATAACCATCCCACTAGTTTGTCTTTGATATATAAACTTTTTTTGGATTATTGTATTTGTTTAATTCTATTTAATTAGTTGCTGTGTTTTTATATACTATGTAAGAGTAGGGAAGGATAGTAATGGAGTATTTTTTTCTTTTTTGGGATGGAGGAGGGAGAACTCATGGTGAGTGGACATAAATGTATAGTAGTGAGATAAAGTATGAGTTGGAGTAAGAAGCGAAATGAAGTGGCGAGAGGAAGAAGGGTAGGGAGGAAGCGTGTGAAGGATGGAAAAGGCTCTTTTCTTTTTCATATAATTTCATCAATTATTTTATATAGAGTCTTGTTTCCAATATTTATTTGGTTATTGAGCAACTGTTTATTTTTTGTTAATGATTTGTAGAGACCAGATTGTATGCATCATAAAACCTTAAAATATACATGCAAATATGCATGAAAAGTGCTTAAAATGCATGAAAAGTATCGAAATATGCAAGATCAAATAATAAAAAGACATGGTAGTTACTGTGTGCATTATACCTCAATGTGAAGCCTGTGCATATCAGTTATGAGGAAGGGCGCCGGTCACGCGAAAAATCGGTACATTAAGAACGCTGATATCATTTTCTGACCACTTTCTGGCAGAAGTTAGGAAGGGGCCTTTCTGGGATTATTTTCTAAAAATTTTCAAAATGGTGACCCATACCGTGTTTCAAGAAATGTTCATTCTTTACTATTGTTGTCGGTAAAAAGCGAATGCGATGCAAGTGAGTCGCAGCGAAACAATCGTTTATGTACAGGACCAACTTCGAGATATATCGCAAGTAGAGGAGCACGCTCAAAAACTCCGTAATATTTTATTAAAAAAAAACATACAATCAAAAATTTTTTTGAATGGCATTAACTTTTAATTAATACCATTGGACCAAAGCATCATTTACAATTTATTCTACATTTTTCTACTATTGTGAACATACACGACCAAGTACTGTTCCAAAAGTTTGGTGCTAACATTGTGTTTCCGATCACTCACAACATTTTTGTAACGACCCTTCTACATCAACAGAGGTAACTGGGCAGTATTTGAATTTGGGTACCAGTTGGCACTTACTGTTTATGGTAAAAGTTCACTCGTCCCATTAATAAAACTATCAATTTGGCACAAGGGTTCAATGCCTGGATTATTGCTTAAAATGTTTTCAAATTTTTCATTAAGTTTCCTCGGGAAATCCTCCAGCAATGAGGAGTTTACTAGAATAATTTTATTCATTAAGTGAATAGATTCATTCAATGCCAAACTTCGAGTTTCAAGCACTTTAATACTTGCTGGCATATGGGAAAAATGAGTGCTAATCACAGCAATGTCTTTTTTAATACCGGAATCATTAAAAGTTTCCTTGCACTGGCAAACTGCCGAAAACTCTGCACTATTGAAGATGTTTACTACCCCTCCAATGGCCTCGAAATTTCCATTGTAAAACAACACAGCTTCGACCCACCTAACCCAACGAGTTACCACTGGTTCGGGAGGTAAAGGCACATTTGGTAGTTTTTCTTTGTAGGTCTTGATGCGAGCAGGAGCCTTTAGAAACACTTTTTTGGGATGAAAGCAGATTATTTACATTCACAAACGTGGAACGTACCAGCAAGGCGATGAACTCCACGAGGAAAGCACTTCACATGGAATCAAATTGGGATAAAATACTCGTTGGGCTTTCCCTGTTTTGACCATATAGGGAGCAGCATCTGTAATCAACACCCTATCACATACAGAAGATGCTGGAAATATTTTTCTAATATTCTCATTCAGAAATCTGGCGATCGTAGAATGATTTACTTTTTCAAGTCCTTTGCAGGCCGCTAAATAGGAAGACGAAGGCTCTTCTTTTAAAGTACCAACAATTAAATTTGTAATGTAACGGCCACAAGTGACTGTACTTTCGTCAACTGAAATCCAGAGAATGCTGTCCTTGAGTTCACTGCGAATTTCTTCCAGAACATTTACGTAAATTGTCGGTGTGTAATTTTTACGCAATGTTGATTCATCTGGTATATTTTGATTTCAGCAAAATTTGCCCAGCAAGCCTTTGAGGATAGGGTTTGTAAGTTTGTGAAGAATATTATTTGCAATGAAGGCTTCACATAGATCCATGTTAAACTTACTGTTTTTGTTGCGTTTGGACAGATGCCTGCTATTGCAACCTATTTTGTCAGAAGTTGTTGTCCTTTCTCCTGTACTCCTGCGATGTGAAGACTTGCTTTGACATGCTGGTCTATTTGAATCTTGTTTTTGCACGAAATGTTTTTCTCGCGAACTCGACGATATAAAACAATTCCTTCATACGTAAATGATCCAGGATGGTCGGCTATCCATGAAACGACGCTTCTTTTTTGGGGCGATATCACGCACAACACGTTACACATTACACGTCGTAAAGACGTTCAGCTGTTTACAAGTAAATAGAAAGCTAAACTGAAACAGTTAACGTGCGACTAAAAGCATGCGTAGTTTAATTTAATTGTTGACGACGAGTACGGTATCACAGCGGAGGGGATTAACCTGGCGCGGGCGCAGGAGCATTGACTCGGTCTGCCTGTTCCTGTTCCTCTTCTGTAATGATTCCGCTAGGCAGTGACCTCTCGGTTAGCGATTACACGCAGTTCTAGGTCGCGGCCAATCTGTGAGACATCGAAACTAGATCGAGCTAGAGACCGCCCATCTAAATTTTTAAAATATTATAAACGTAGGGCGAAAATATGCATCGTCACTAGTTATAACCGGTGAAGAGACGCCAAATATGCAAATGCATATGCAAATGCAAATAGTCCGGTCCATAATGTTTTGAGTATGTGGAAATTTTTTTGGAAAGGGAGGAGGTGTCTGTCTTTATTGATTCTTATGATATTCATACCTTTTCAATATTGCTTGGTCTATGGTGTTCTTGTTTTAGATAATCCGCAAATGTTGAATAGTTTGTACCGTATTTAAATGCTCTGGCGTGTTCTTTATATCTTGTGTCGAATGTCCTGCCGGTCATTCGAATGTAAATCTTTTCATAACCTTTGAAACTGAGATGCTAGATGCCTAATTGTTGTTAACTGTCTGGTTTTGATTTCAGTTTTTGTATGTTACCTATTTTATGTGTGAGTTTGTTGTGGTAGGTCATCGTATGCAATTGTCTGATGAATGAAATAACACGCAGTCTTGTAGTTGCAGCGACAGGCCAAAAATACCATCTAGAACTATAGTTTTAATTCGAGCATCTCCTGTCGACTACATCATCATACCATTAAGGGCTTTCAGCTCTGTTACCTACTGGGCAAGTCGTGGGGTTGGGACGGGGGGATTGGTAGTCTCTTCCTCAACTACTCTGACAAGGGAACCTCCCCATCGCACCCCCCTCAGATTTAGTTATAAGTTGGCACAGTGGATAGGCCTTGAAAAACTGAACACAGATCATTCGAGAAAACAGGAAGAAGTTGTGTGGAACTATGAAAAAAAAAAGCAAAATATACAAATTGAGTAGCCCTCATGTGCAAGATAGGCAACATCAAGGATAACGTGAACTTAGGAGCGTCGTGGTCCCGTGGTTAGCGTGAGCAACTGCGGAGTGAGAGGTTCTTGGTTCAAGTCTTCCCTCGTGTGAAAATTGTTCTTCCTTTCTTTTCGCAAAGTTATGATCTGTACGTTCGTTCACTGACGTCTCTGTTCACTGTAATAAGTTTAGTGTCTATGTTTTGCGACCGCACCGCAAACTTACAGTTCGGAAAATATTCATTGGCCTTGTTATTGAAGTCGCGAGCTATATTTGCTGGATTCATATTGCCCACGGAATACATCTCACGTATTTAATGCACTCCCGTCCAAAGTAGCGAACAGTCAACTGCCAGCCAGGGAGCCTCGTTAGCAGGAATACTCTCTCTTCCGTGCGCTGTTGTCGACTGACGTCGTGTGTTTCGATGTTTGTTTAGGTGTAGCATCCTCATGCTACGGCGCAGTTACCTCGCATCGGACGGACGGACGGACAGATAATAATTGTCTGAAAAAAAAATTAACTCTTCACTCGAGGGAAGAATTGAACCAAGGACCTCTTGTTCCGCAGCTGCTCACGCTAACCACGGGACCACGACGCTCCTGAGCTCATGTTATCCTTGATATTGCCTATCTTCCACATGGACTACTCAGTTTGTATATTTTGCTATTTTTTTTCATAGTTCCACACAACTGTTCCACACACTGTTTTCTCGATTGATCTGTGTTCAGTTTTTCAAGGCCTATCCACGGTGCCAACTTATAACTAAACCTGAGGGGGCTACGATGGGGAGATTCCCTTGTGAGTGCAAATTTCACTGGGTGCAGATTTCGCTGGGTGCACTTTACAGGACAAGGGTCGGTTCAGCACCTTTTCTTAATGATTCGATCTACTCATGCAGTCTTCTGTATCACTACGTCTCAAAACCTTCTATGCTTTTTTTTCCCAGAAATCAGTATGTAAAATTATTCATCACTCTTGCAGTGAAAAATTCAACACGAGTTGGGCATTTAATAGAGAGAAAAGTAAGTTTTCTAATTAATATCTTCAGACGACCCTGGGAAGCGCCTAAAAAATTAAGAAGATTAGAGCTATTCTGAGTATCTTTATTTTCAATATAGCGCTGATCTATTTCAACTAGAAATATTAATGACATACGACTGCTACAAAACAGTATCAATCTTAAATGAGATTTGAAAATAATTTTGAGACATATATGAACTGCCTTTGAACCTTTCTATTCCGAATCAAGGACAGAAAACAGTTTACAGTTAAACGTGTTATCTACAGCTAGATCGTTATTGACGGACCGTCTAGCCCAGATGGACAAGTATGGCAGGGAAATCATGTCAACAATGAGCTAAGATATTCCGAGATAGATGCATTGTTGCTGTAATAAGACACTTTGATTTAACAACAGCATTTTGAGGTCAAACGTTAATGTCGTACAGTACGTGGATGCATTTTTGCCTTTCATTGCCCGGAAGTTACGATCGGTTCGCTCCTTCAGATGCTAAACGTGCTCGCGTGCTGTACGGCAAAAACACGACAGCCGGTAAAGTGGACAATTAGCCTCGATTGCACTCGGTTTTTCTCATATCGACGACGTACAGACAGATTAATGGACAGGGTGTTTAGAGCTGGTTTTCCCGCTCGCCCCTTTCTCAGCCACTCACGCCCGCGTTAGCACGGCATAAAGAGCGGCGGCGCTCGTGCTACCGGGGACGTGATATGCCAACACGGCGCGCAGCCCGGCCGCCCATTCTCTAGTACTTCTCTGCAAGTCACATTTCCTTGAAACTACGTGCCACATGGACGTGAACGAAAATGGAAAAGAAGGCAGTGAGTGACCTATCCGGACGCTATACAGCTTTTCCTATCTTTTAAACAAAAGAAATCCAGATCATTTATGATTTCCGTTGAAGTAACGGTTCCACAGACACATGTTTTAAAATTTTTATTCTTCGTTCGCTACTAGTTTTGGTGTAATAATCATGTACACCACTGCAGCAATGATAGTAGGTTAGATCGTGCCTACGTGCCCAAAATGAATTAAAACAGCATGTTGTTATCAACGGAGAGACGTCTACAGACGTTAAAGTAACCTCTGGTGTGCCACAGGGGAGTGTTATGGGACCATTGGTTTTCACAATATATATAAATGACCTAGTAGATAGTGTCGGAAGTTCCATGCGGCTTTTCGCGGATGATGCTGTAGTATACAGAGAAGTTGCAGCATTAGAAAATTGTAGCGAAATGCAGGAAGATCTGCAGCGGATAGGCACTTGGTGCAGTGAGTGGCAACTGACCCTTAACATAGACAAATGTAATGTATTGCGAATACATAGAAAGAAGGATCCTTTATTGTATGATTATATGATAGCGGAACAAACACTGGTAGCAGTTACTTCTGTAAAATATCTGGGAGTATGCGTGCGGAACGATTTGAAGTGGAATGATCATATAAAATTAATTGTTGGTAAGGCGAGTACCAGGTTGAGATTCATTGGGAGAGTCCATAGAAAATGTAGTCCATCAACAAAGGAGGTGGCTTACAAAACACTCGTTCGACCTATACTTGAGTATTGCTCATCAGTGTGGGATCCGTACCAGATCGGGTTGACGGAGGAGATAGAGAAGATTCAAAGAAGAGCGGCGCGTTTCGTCACAGGGTTATTTGGTAACCGTGATAGCGTTACGGAGATGTTTAACAAACTCAAGTGGCAGACTCTGCAAGAGAGGCGCTCTGCATCGCGGTGTAGCTTGCTCGCCAGGTTTCGAGAGGGTGCGTTGGGTGGCTTGCGGAGTATAAATGTAGATGTAGATGTAGATGTAGATGTAGATGTAGATGTAGAATTAAAACAAGCGCTTGATGATGGTACCGTGACCCCGAAACTAGTGGCGAACAAAAAAGTGAGGAAGTTTATAAAACGTTGTGGAATTGTTACTTCCAGGAAACTACGGTTCCGTACACATACATTTTCCTTATAAAACACGAGGGTCGTCCACAAAGTAAGTTCCTTTTCTATTTCTATCCGCGGCAGCGCTACGATCGCAGTTCCGAGCATGCGCGGCAGTTACTCTGACTCAAGGAGACAAGTACGCCATTTTCAGATCGGTGGTGTCGACATGTGCTTTGTAGTGCTTCTTCATAATGTCAGCCGTAATTGAAAATGCCGCCGCGCGTGAAATCAAATCTGTGATTCGTTTTCTAAGTGCAAAAAAAGTTAAACCAAAGGAAATTCACCGGCAAATCTGCGAGGTTTAAGGACAAAATGCCAAGAGCGATTCAATGGTTAGAAGACGGGTCAGACTGTTCAATGAAGAACGTGATCAAGTGCACGATGAAGAACGAAGTGGACGCCCGTCTGTCGTTACTGATGAACTGTTCACACAACTGAAGAGAAGATTAAGCGCAACCCTTGCTACGGAAGTTCCGCAAATCTGTTCTTGGTGGTCAACACTTCAACGAAGATGACGAGCTGAAAGAGCATGTTACCACATGGTTGAATACACAGGCGGCAACCTTCTACGAAGAGGGTATACAAAACAGTGTTCCACTCTATAACAAGTGCCTACAAAATTTCGGAAGCTACGTAGAAAAGTATTTTAACAGTTGTGATTTTTGTAGAATAAATATCTTTTCTTTATCTGTACGCGTTTGTTTTATATAATCAAACAGAACTTACTTTGTGGACATACCTTGTATATCACATCTAGTTGCATGTGTGTTACTTTTCCAACTGCTCTTTCATAACTTCAAAGCTGGCACGTAACAAGCTGTTCCACACTTGATACTGGTCCATTACACAGTTTATGAAAATTATCATTTCTTCTTATCAAGGCATCATTTTATCAAGAGTGCATGCCTCACGTTACTTAGACGGTCAAATCTGTAACAAAATAATAAATAGTAGGATATATTGCATAACCGATAATTTAAACAGTCAGTAATGGTAGAACAGAAGTTACAAGTGAAAAGTTGATGTGACTAACGAAATCCACGAAAAACGTAACACTCTGACTTCATCCAAACTCACTAGGGAACCATACTATCTACTACATTTGTAGTGGATTTTGATTCTACATATAAAAACAGCGTGACTGATGACCTCCATGCGTGTGGATTTCTGCATAATGAAGGAGGCACACTACCTACAAGCAGGCAGAAAAAATACGATTTTCTAACCTATGCACATGAAAAACCTTATGATTTATTTGGTCCGATTTAACGATTACAGCAAAACTACGAAAAGGCAAATAGACATGCAAACATCGCATAAAATAGCCAAGTAATATTTACTCTTGATAATAAGTTCTCGAAATTCATCGGGTTAAGTATGGAAAAATACGTTACAGATGCTTCATTATTTAAATCATAATTTTTTGTTTCCTGTTATTCATATATAGAATACAACAGTCTTGCTCAAAAGCATATGGTAACTGAAAAAAATTCAGTGACGAATATTGAGTGGACAAGAGAGTTTCAGAATAGGGAACAAGAAATTTCTATTGTCCAAGAAACGTGCCGTGAATAAAGATGCAATGACCCGCCATATTTTTCATCTATCATGCTGAGGACCAAAAGATTTATCATTGATGACGTGGAAAGTACTTTTCATTGTCAGTTTCCGCATTCCAGTGATACTATATTCGCTTTTAAAAGGTTAAATATACAACAACATGAGTTCAATTTATGGAGATAATTTCTAGCACAAGGGGCTGGGTGATTTAGAGGCGTTACATGAAAACATCAACGGAGAAAGAGAAACAATGGCATCGAATAATTATTAATATTTATTATTAGTATTAATATTGTAGCAAGGCTACCAGTTTAGGAAAAATCATTGTGAGAAGGTTCGGCTATAATATTAATGATGAACATGGTTGCATGTTGCAGTGTTAAAACGGACTAAAATGTTAAGCTTGAGTTACTGCTAACAGTACCATAACACCGAACGTTCGTACTGTTTATTAAATAACGAAGAGACGAATGTATTTGGAAAAACGGTCATTTATTTTACTACAAAAAGGTTTCTAAATTCGCAATAACTGCTTTTCTGTGGAATAAACACTATGTTTTGTAAATTCTCCGTGACTATTACTTAAATAAACTATTACGTAAACATTAAAGTCAAGATCTATTCTTCTTTTCTAAAAACAAACTATACATTTTAACGGGTTGTACCATTGTTCTTTGTTGGACCCTTTCTTCAAAAACAAGAAATAATAACTGAGAGTATCATTCTGTACTTAACTTTTTCACTATCAACTTTCCAGCACAGTGCTCATTATCAGAAAAAGGACATAATCATCAAAGGCAACAAAATTTTAGCAGACAGATTTTAAAAATACTGGAACTAGAACGACTAGATGTATTGGAGAACTTCGAAAGTCAAAGTAATATTTAGCAGTACATTTACAGCCACATGAGTGTGTGTGGTGGAGATTACTTCCGACACCACTAACTGATTTCCCTTCTCTGTTCCACTTGAGAATGGCGTAGCTCTAATTTCAGCAGTTTTCTCGTTGTGGTCATTTCGCGAGACGTATTATAACGCTTAGCGGCCTTGCTCACTATGAAAATCTTTTCGAAATTACAATTTACTGTATGCCTCTCTAGGGGATAATATACTGCCGTTCAGTTCCTCGCCATTCTTGAGATAATATCATGGTTTGCTTGATGTATGCAGCTGCTCGGGCCAAATGAAGATCGCAGTTTGAAGAAATATGTCGGAAAAGACTCCAAACAGCATGCGTCTGGAATCCTCACCACCTGCACTGTTGCCGCCACATGGCCTACATCCAAAATACACTAGTGGCCATTAAAATTGCTACACCACCAAGATGACGTGCTACAGACGCGAAATTTAACCGACAGGAAGAAGATGCTGTGATATGCAAATGATTAGCTTTTCAGAGCATTCACACAATGTTGGCGCCGGTGGCGACACCTACAACGTGCTGACATGAGGAGAGTTTCCAACCGATTTCTCATACACAAACAGCAGTTGACCGGCGTTTCCTGGTGAAATGTTCTTGTGATGCCTCGTGTAAGGAGGAGAAATGCGTACCATCACGCTTCCGACTTTGATAAAGGTCGGATTGTAGCCTATCGCGTTGCGGTTTATCGTATCTCGACATTGCTGCTCGCGTTGGTCGAGATCCAATGACTGTTACCAGAATATGGAATCGGTGGGTTCAGGAGGGTAATACGGAACGCCGTGCTGGATCCCAACGGCCTCGTATCACTATCAGTCGAGATGACAGGCACCTTATCCGCATGGCTGTAACGGATCGTGCAGCCACGTCTCGATCCCTGAGTCAACAGATGGGCACGTTTGCAAGACAACAACCACCTGCACGAACAGTTCGACGACGTTTGCAGCAGCATGGACTATCAGCTCGGAGACCGTGGCTGCGGTTACCCCTGACGCTGCATCACAGACAGGAGCGCCTGCGATGGTGTACTCAGTGATGAACCTGGGTGCACGAATGGCAATCCAGGTTCTGTTTACAGCATCATGATGGTCGCATCCGTGTTTGGCGACATCGTGGTGAACGCACATTGGAAGCGTGTATTCGTCATCGCCATACTGGCGTATCACCTGGCCTGATGGTATGGGGTGCCATTCGTTACACGTCTCGGTCAGATCATGTTCGCATTGGCGGCACCTTGAACAATGGACGTTACATTTCAGATGTGTTACGACCCGTGGCTCTATCCTTCATCCGATCCCTGCGAAACCCTACATTTCAGCAGAATAATGCACGACCGCATTTTGCAGGTCCTGTACGGGCCTTTCTTGATACAGAAAATGTTCGACTGCTGCCCTGGCCAGCACATTCTCCAGATCTCTCACCAACGGAAAACGTCTGGTCAATGGTGGCCGAGCAACTGGCTCGTCACAATATGCCAGTCACTACTTTTGATGAACTGTAGTATCGTGTTGAAGCTGCATGGGCAGCTGTAACTGTACACGCCATCCAAGCTTTGTTTGACTCAATACCCAGGCGTATCAAGGCCGTTATTACGGCCAGAGCTGGTTATTCTGTGAGCTGATTTCTCAGGATCTATGCACCCAAATTGGCTGAAAATGTAATCACATGTCAGTTTTAGTATAATATATTTGTCCAATGAATACCCGTTTATCATCTTCATTTCTTCTTGGTGTAGCAATTTTAATGACCAGTAGTGTAGTCTTCCCCAAAATAGCAATAATTTTGAGAATTTCACACATTCTGGCGTTATAAAATATTGTTAATGCTAAATTTCGTTCTTTTTGATGAAACATAATTATTCTGATTTACTCCTATGGAAAATCCTCCATGGTATGTGGTGCATTGATAAAATGACGCGCGTATTTTCATGTGTCGCACGACTACCACGCTCAGGAACACCGATTTCCGGCGAAATAACTGACGTGTGCAAATAATATTTTTTAGTTACATTCAGTGAATCTCTTGGATGTCGTCTGCTACCAGCCACAGGTGTCTCTCTAACGTTATAGTAAACTATCCCTCAGAGATTTTAGTCAAATCGCAAATCTATCATAAAACCTCTCAATGATTAGTCTGAGGGACACGAAACTTAAAAGCATATGTACTTATAGTTTAAAGCAACACTTACTTAAAACAACCTCACACAATAAAAAATATTATCCCAGTGAATATTTCAGTATAAAAATAAATAAATACTAAACAGTATATAGGACACCAACGAACAATTAAATAAAATTAAAATAAGCTTCCTGGCAGATTAAAACCGCGTGCGGGATCGAGAACTCGAACTCGGGACATTTGCCTGTCGCGGGCAAGTGCTCTACTAACTTACGACCCGTCCTCACATCTTTACTTCAGCCAGTACATGGTCCCTACCTTCTATACTTCACAGAAGCTCTCCTGCGAACCTTGCACAACTGACACTCCTGGAGGAAACAATACTACGGAGACATGGCTTAGCCACAGCTTGGGGGATGTTTCCAGAATGAAATTTTCACTCTGCAGCGGAGTGTGCGCTCATATGAAATGTCCTGGCAAATGGAAACAGTTTTAATCTGCCAGGAAGTTTCATATCAGCGAACACTCCGCTGCAGAGTGAGAAGTTCATTCTGGAAAATTAAAATATTTTCGAAATACATGTATAACCTTGACCTATTTGCCAGAGATACGGAAGTTACTTAAGATCAAGGACCGACAGTTTCAGCCAAAAACATTCCTTTCGGCCACAGTTTCGATTTCGGCCTGAAATCAGCCGAATCTCGAACCAGCTTCGGTAAACTCGACTGACGAAGTCGGGTCGCGCTCGGAATGGATTCAGTCAACAATAGTGCCTGACCGCAGTTACGAGAGTCTTTCCTTGCGCGTAAAAGGCGTGATATATTTTTGTTTTGATAATCACCGTGTAACGTAATCGTATCTGACAGTAATATTCTTACAATGAGTGAATAACAACTTAAATTACTCAGTATTATACTTAATAGAATGGGTTACAACATTGTTATACTGAGAAGTTTTATTAATGGGTTTCTTTGAAATTGAGGGATTTTTTTTAATAACTAACATGAGTTTGGGTAACATTGCTCATGGGATACACAACTTTTCCGGTTCATTTTGCGTAAATTTGCAGTAATAACAACCATAGTGTTAGACTGAACTGTGAAGTTATTTTTCGAGCTACTTTCCGCACCACATACTGAATTTTATTTACTGACTGTAACTAATTTGCATTACGTAATGAGAAATGACAAACAGCAGATATGTCAGTCTTTTTGCCAATTACAAATTTGAAGACAGCTATATGAAGCTAGAGCTTCCAAGAAAGGAATCGTAAAGGCTATTTATGGAAGCAAACACATTATTTCTTTCTGCGTATTTTGTATTGTGGTGTGATATGCCATTAATTACGTCCAGGTTATAGCATTTCGTAGAAACGACTTGGGAGATTGTTATACACCTAAAGGGTATCTTCGTACAAGAAAATATGCAGGACCTTAACGTTTTTAACAAGGTGTGGAATTTTTGGTGGTAGCTATATCTAGTTCAGTTTACTTATTCTCTAACTTCAATTTTTTAGGTATGAAATTCATGAAAAAGAGGAAAGAATACAACTTAGAAGTACTTTAATAATAGTACCACCGATTTATCTACAGTCATTGGCACAGTTTGCAAAAAAAATGTTTTCGTTGGGTGGTCATGAACCCAGAAGACAAACATTGCATGGACTGAAGCAACATTTATCAAAATTTCATGGATCAGAATTTCAACAGGTTATAAAACGTGTCAGAATTGGACGATTTAAAAAATAAAACCAAATCAAAGCGGATGGACACCGTAGTCTTCTTCAGTACCTGTACCGAGAAGGATGAAAAACAGAACCTAACTGAGTCAGCCATTCCGAGTTTCACTACTAAATCTGTACACTGGTTAGGTGACCATGAAATTACGAAAAGAATAGAGAAAACTATTGTGGATTTAGTAAGTGTTCATATGCTTGACGTGTCCTTTGGTAGATTGCGATGTATTCCGATGGCTCAGTTTTACTGATCCGCAGGCTGTTCACAAATATCCGCTCAAATCTGAAAAATTCTTTAGAACAACGTTGATGCCACAGACCCACGATAAAGTGAAAGCCAAACAATCTGACTGCGAAATGCGGCTTGTTAGTTGCCGGCACTGACATATGGACCAACGCAAGCAAAACATGCTCACTCGACAGCTGTACAGGGCATTTCATCATTGAGCACCAAAGTTTGAAAGTTACACTGGATGCAGCTGTACTAGACCAAGTTCATACTAGTTAATGTATTGAACACAAGTTAACATAGATCGTTAATGAATTGAGCATAAGCGGCAAGATTTTTCTAATATTACGTGACAATGCACCATATATGTGTGAGAAATGCGTGGTACTATGAGTCCATTGGTTGTGTGTCACATATGCTGCAACTGATGGTAAAACATTCCCTGTTCTCAAATGAGCAGACCAAAGCCATAATCAAAAAGTGTGGGAAAATCATGGACCACTTCCACCAATGTGTGCAACCTTTCAGAAAACTAACAAGCTGTCAGAATCAGTGTGGAGTACCAAAACAAGCTTTGATATAAAATGTCAATGTCAGGCGGAACAGCATGTATTTGATGTTGCAAAGACTTTGGAACAAGAACGGACAGTAAACCTTTATGGAGTTGAAAACTGTGGAATGATCACACTTTTCCATTCTGAGTGGAATGTTATAAAACATCTCAAAGACGCTCTTGAAATTTTTCTACGAAGCCACATTGGACTTATCTCTCAGAAAAGCATGTATTTCTGAAATAATACCTCTGACATCTCTGTTGAACCGCAAGTTGCATATTCGACGCGAAAATGAAGATGTGACGGTGGAAAATGTGAGAAACGCACTGCATGAATCTCTAAACAAGAAATTCGCCTATGTTAGAGGACATCCCTCACTGATTGATACAACATTACTCGACCCAAGGTTTAAATCTACCTATCTTACTTCCGACAAAGTGGATGTTTTAATATCCGAAATAACTTGACTCTTGAAGGGGCATAACGATAATGTAGTGGTAGACAGAGGTAATGAGCCTTCAACTTCTGCAGAACAGTGCCAGTCTACAACCAGAATTCAGTAGGAAGAAGAAAGTCTATGACATTCACACTACCACATATCTGATCAGACATGTTACAACATAGTGCTGAAATGTGCTGGAACTGTAGTCCACATCCCACTCAAAGAAAAACAGTCTTGAAGTACATTTCTGCTCCACCTAGTAGCGTTTTTAGTGAACAATTGTTCAGTGGCACTGGACAAATTTTTGCGGATGTTCGAAGTAATTCGCTCGGTAAAAATGTGGAAAAACTTATTTTCTTAGCTTATAATATAAGACTTTTCCTTTAATATTACAAGAACTGCTGAAGTAGCTAAACATTTAAACTGTTTCTGATGTTATTTCTGTCTATAAATAATTGCTATTTTTTAGGTTTTTGTGCTAATATTTTGTTTTGTACGTTAATTCAATTTTCCTTGCCTCGAAAATATGACCACATGATTACTTTGAGGATGGTAGTACAAAAGCGTAAAATAAAAGATCTCAGTGATTTAATGACTTTCCGTTGAATTAAAGAAACAATATTGTTACAGGAGACTACCAAATATAATAAAAATTATTAATTATATTACAAGACAAGAAATTAGCTATATCAAACTGTTAGTAACAAAAAGATCTTGAGAGCGCTAGTTGACATAATAGATAACACGAGATTTAAAGATTGATATAAACTGTAGTTCAATAGATTTCCTCCTTTATCTACATTATATTAAAAAAATCAAATAATTTACTAACAAATCGAAAACTTTCATTTTACCTTAACCAGATAATCTGTCGCAAAGTTGGGAAAACTAGTGATTCGGGGTATGGTGCAAATTTAAGAAATCATAATTGAATTATGTAAGTGTCGGTTTCGGTTATGGTTTCGGCTGAAACAGAAGAGTAGCGGAATAACCGATTATGGTTTCAGTTTCGGCCCCAAATTATGTTTCAGTCAGACACTACTTGAAATTTATTTCCATACCACGTTTTCCATGTGCACGAAAATGCATATTTATCTTTGCTATGTTTAAGATTAAAATATAAAATGCAATGAATGGGTATAAAATGAATTTAGTCCAATGCCACAGAATTTCACAAACAAAATATGCATTACATGTTTGTATCAGTTACATATCAAATTTGTTTCTTCCCTTTCAATGGATGAGTCAAAATTAGCAACCCAGTTGTTGTATGCTCAAACAAAGTGTGACTTCACTACAAAAGAATAAGTACAGTACCAGTTACAGTCTGTGACCCATTCATCTGTCCCCATTCATGATGATGATGATGTCCTCCTCGCCGTGTCCGGCGACAGCGACTCCGTCAGTCTTCTCTGTCCTTGTTGTGGTAGGCTCGGATGTGGCTCGCGAATCCGAATTTCGCTTTGAATATCCTGTTGCATGAAGCACAGTGAAGTTGACCAGCAGAGTTGTAAGTATACGTGTAGACAGGCTTGAGCTGAGATTTTCGGAGCTCTCTTTTAGCATCCAGGTTCATTAGACGCTTTTGCTCGAATTGTTCGATGCTCTTATGTACAGTTGATCGCCACTCCGATCGGCGCAATGATAGCTCCTCCCAACGGTTGCTTGGAATTCCACAGGCTGCAAGGTGGCGTTTAATGGTGTCTTTATATCGCAGGTGTTGACCACCTTTCCTCCTCTTCCCGCACGAGAGCTGCGAGTAGAACACCGCTTTAGGTAGCCTACTGTCATCCATGCGTACTATGTGACCACTCCATCTCAGTTGATGTTTCATTATTAAAGCTTCAATACCAGCCAGTTTCACGCAGCGCAAAATCTCCGTGTTTGGGACACGGTCTTCCCATTTGATGCGCAGAATTGATCTCAGACATCGAAGATGAAATTTATCTAGCTTCTTAATGTCAGCTTTGTAACAGCACCAGGTTTCCGAGGCATAGAGTAAGGTGGATAATACTACTGCTTTGTAGACTGCAATTTTTGTTTGTAGTTTGAGATCATGTGATTTCCATACTCGGTCATTAAGCTTACCGAAGGCTGAGGCTGCGCTGGCTATACGCGCTGCGATTTCCGTTGTCAGGCTGTTGTCACTTCTAATTTGGCTTCCCAGGTATTTGAAATTTGACACATTTTGCAAGGGTTTGTTATTTATCTCAATACTGGAGTCATCTGCATTAAGACCTCTAAGTGGCTGTTTGAGAACTTGCGTCTTAGTGATGCTAATGGCTAAGCCAAATCTTCTGCAGGAGGCATTTAGCAGATTTATGTAAGTCTGAAGAGTTTCGCAAGAATTAGCCATCATGCATACATCATCTGCGTAGAGAATCTCTAAGATGGATAGTTTGGTTACGTGACTTTTTGTTCTGAGGCGAGAGATGTTGAAGACACTTTTGTCTGTCCTTGTGTCGAGACTAATTTGATTACTACAGGCTTTGGTCGCGTCTCTCATAACAACTGCAAAGTAAAGTGAGAAGAGTGTGGGAGCCAGAACACAGCCTTGTTTTACACCACATGTCACGGGAAACTGTTCTGAGAGCTTGTCCTCATGGCGGATTTTTGCCATCATGTTTTCATGAAACTGCCGAATCAAACTGACAATTTTGTCAGGGCACCCAGTTTTCTTTAGTATGATCCAGAGAGCTTCCCGTGGGACACGATCAAAAGCTTTTTCCAGGTCTACAAAGCACATGAACAAAGGCCGATGTTGCTCTAAGCTTTTCTCTTGCATCTGTTTGACAACAAATATGGCATCCACTGTGCCTCTGTTTGGGCGAAAGCCACACTGGGTCTCTGGTAGCAGTTTTTCTGCAAATTGTGTTAACCGGGTGTTAATTATGTGGGCAAGGACTTTTCCCGCTGCTGAGAGAAGAGAAATGCCCCTGTGGGAGCTGCAGTCTGATATGTCACCCTTGCCTTTATAGATCTTGGAAATACAAAAATACAAGCATCTTTCCAGTCTTGTGGAATCATTTCATACTCCCAAATCCTTAAGATCAGAGCAAACAATGGTTCCTTGATGTTTGGCCCCCCATATTTATATAGCTCTGATGGCAAGTTATCTAATCCTGCTGTTTTGTCATTTTTCGGCTTAGCCAGTGCTGAAATGAATTCATCGTAGGAAGGGGCATCCGCAAGTTGTTCCTCAACTGGCAGGTCTTCAAGTGCTTCTACGTATGGAATATCGATTGTCTGATGGTCGGGATTAAGAACGTCATTAAAATGTTCCACCCACCGAGACAGGATGTCACTCTGTTGCGTCAGCCGACAACTTTTATCTTTGTTATAGACTGGTGCTATCTTCCCAACTCTTGGACCAAAGATAGTTTTCAGGGACTCAAAGAATCTGCCCGTTTGGTGTGTGTTGGCATATAACTGTATTTCATTTGCTTTATTTGCCCACCAACTGTCTTTGAGAGCACGTACCTTCACTTTCAGATTGTAATGCGCTGCTCTACGCTTGTTATCATCAGGGGTGCGAAGAGAGGTTCTGAAATCATTAATTAGCTTTCTGATCTCTGGATCTCAGTCGTCAAACCAGTCCTGGTGCTTCTTATGAGGCTTTCCCAAGACTTCTGAAGCACAGCCACGCAATCTGCTAGCGTATGCACTCCACTGTTCATTCACAGGGGCAGATTCAGATATCAAAAGGCCATCGACACCAAATTTTTCATCCAGTTTTGCTCTCATAGTCTGATCATTGGCCAAGATTTTGCAGGACAATCTTGTTGGTATTTTGTGTGAAGCTCGGCGTGGTGCCTTCAAAGTTATCTTTAATTTGGACCTCACGAGTCGATGGTCTGTCTATCCCTGAGCGCCTCTCATTGCACGTGTGACCAGTACGTCACCAATATCTTTTTTCCGTACTATCACATAATCCAGAAGGTGCCAGTGTTTAGATCGCGGATGCATCCATGTCGTTTTATATTTTTCAGGCAGACGAAAATATGTATTTGTCAGACCGAGTTCAAACTCGGCACATAGAGTTAGAAGATCCAATCCATTCGAGTTGCATTTTCCAATCCCATGGCGACCGAGGACTCCATTCCAAGCACTGAAATCATTCCCAACACGAGCATTAAAATCACAAAGTAACAGAAGTTTATCTGCAGAAGGAATATCCCTAAGGACATGTCGGAGGTCTTGGTAGAACTTGTTCTTCTCTTCATCCGGAGATGGCAATGTAGGTGTGTATACATTGATCAAGTGAAGATATTTCTTGGATGCCAGGTGAAGTCTGAGTGTTATTATTCTGTCACTGATACCTTTTGGGAGTTCTGTTAGTGAGCATGCCAATTTATTGCGTATGGCAAAGCCTACCCCACTTTCCGCCCTTTCAGTGGATGATTTTCCACTCCAGTAGTAGTTATAACCTCCGAGCGGTTCACATAACTGTCCAGAGTCACTAAGATGTGTTTCACTTATGGCGGTAATGTCGATGTTATATCTGGCCGATTCCCTTGCGATAAGTCCTGTCTTTCTCTCTGGGCACTGATTATAGTCGTTATCCTGTAAAGTACGGACGTTCCAGACTCCAATCATTAGATAAATAAGGTAACTGTTTATTTTATTATTTTTTTGACCGCATATGTTAGTGAACAAGGGACCGCAGTTTGCCACTTGTGCTGGGTTGAGACGGGCTATGTTTAGGCCATCTTTTCTAGGCCCCTCCCTGGATTAGGGAAAGCAGAGCGATCCTAAATAGGGCTGCTTTGTCGTCTGACGAGCTGCCGAACCAGTCCTCCAGTCTCTCACGAGTACCGGAACGACAATCACCGTCTGACCTCCTAACGTGCAGAGCACCAACTAAGGTTCAGGTACACCAAACCCTTGCCTCACCATCAGTACTCCATCGCCGCAGGACTTTCAAAGCTCATAGTCCATTGAAACTTTGCCGGAGTCATCTGCGCGTGAAGGTACACTCCTGGAAATGGAAAAAAGAACACATTGACACCGGTGTGTCAGACCCACCATACTTGCTCCGGACACTGCGAGAGGGCTGTACAAGCAATGATCACACGCACGGCACAGCGGACACACCAGGAACCGCGGTGTTGGCCGTCGAATGGCGCTAGCTGCGCAGCATTTGTGCACCGCCGCCGTCAGTGTCAGCCAGTTTGCCGTGGCATACGGAGCTCCATCGCAATCTTTAACACTGGTAGCATGCCGCGACAGCGTGGACGTGAACCGTATGTGCAGTTGACGGACTTTGAGCGAGGGCGTATAGTGGGCATGCGGGAGGCCGGGTGGACGTACCGCCGAATTGCTCAACACGTGGGGCGTGAGGTCTCCACAGTACATCGATGTTGTCGCCAGTGGTCGGCGGAAGGTGCACGTGCCCGTCGACCTGCGACCGGACCGCAGCGACGCACGGATGCACGCCAAGACCGTAGGATCCTACGCAGTGCCGTAGGGGACCGCACCGCCACTTCCCAGCAAATTAGGGACACTGTTGCTCCTGGGGTATCGGCGAGGACCATTCGCAACCGTCTCCATGAAGCTGGGCTACGGTCCCGCACACCGTTAGGCCGTCTTCCGCTCACGCCCCAACATCGTGCAGCCCGCCTCCAGTGGTGTCGCGACAGGCGTGAATGGAGGGACTAATGGAGACGTGTCGTCTTCAGCGATGAGAGTCGCTTCTGCCTTGGTGCCAATGATGGTCGTATGCGTGTTTGGCGCCGTGCAGGTGAGCGCCACAATCAGGACTGCATACGACCGAGGCACACAGGGCCAACACCCGGCATCATGGTGTGGGGAGCGATCTCCTACACTGGCCGTACACCACTGGTGATCGTCGAGGGGACACTGAATAGTGCACGGTACATCCAAACCGTCATCGAACCCATCGTTCTACCATTCCTAGACCGGCAAGGGAACTTGCTGTTCCAACAGGACAATGCACGTCCGCATGTATCCCGTGCCACCCAACGTGCTCTAGAAGGTGTAAGTCAACTACCCTGGCCAGCAAGATCTCCGGATCTGTCCCCCGTTGAGCATGTTTGGGACTGGATGAAGCGTCGTCTCACGCGGTCTGCACGTCCAGCACGAACGCTGGTCCAACTGAGGCGCCAGGTGGAAATGGCATGGCAAGCCGTTCCACAGGACTACATCCAGCATCTCTACGATCGTCTCCATGGGAGAAAAGCAGCCTGCATTGCTGCGAAAGGTGGATA
The DNA here is from genome assembly GCF_023864275.1 of Schistocerca cancellata. Taxonomy (NCBI): domain Eukaryota; kingdom Metazoa; phylum Arthropoda; class Insecta; order Orthoptera; family Acrididae; genus Schistocerca; species Schistocerca cancellata. The sequence continues at coordinate 917,988,395 of NC_064627.1, read as the reverse complement.
TACACTGTACTAGTGCCGACATTGTGCATGCTCTGTTGCCTGTGTGATATGTGCCTGTGGTTCTGTCAGTGTGATCATGTGATGTATCTGACCCGAGGAATGTGTCAATAAAGTTTCCCCTTCCTGGGACAATGAATTCACGGTGTTCTTATATCAATTTCCAGGAGTGTATTTAAAGTGGACAAGCAGTTGCGCAGATGCAGATCCACTCTCTCGTCCTCTGCCTCTGGCTGGCAGTGGATCGTAGGGCCGATACGACTGGCAAGAGTCAGGGGATGCAGTGAATGGCCATATGCCACTGGAAGTATCCTGACATACGCCCTTAAGGCACATCACAGGTGCCTTGCTTCGTCGGTACAGAAGCCGTGAGTGTTTACCTATCGATATTACCCGCCTCCTACACCGATGAAGAGACTGACAGAAGGGAAGAAGGAAAGGGAAGGGACTGGAAGGGAAAGGGAGGAAAGGACGGTAGGTCATTGTGAGGCACACTTCGTCTGTCTCCTCTGTTGAGACCTGACGGGCTAGGTTGAACCTGCCAGTAGCTACGCTACCACCGGTATAGCTCTCAGCTCCCTGGAGGCACCACCTTATCGTAGCACTGTCCGTGCGGGTGGGAGAGTTTGCGTGTTCCCCATTCATACAAATACTGAGACTCGTAAATACCAGACAAGCTACGATATTCGGATACAATTCTTAAATACGAAAATATTACTGTGATGAGTCATAAAGGAAAACAAAAAGAGCTTAAGGAATGCACAACTCAGGTCATTGGGTTGGGATTTAGTTCTCAGACATATATGAAAAATACGTAGTATTTCCCAACTATGATATCATAAGTCTTCTCAGGATCAACAAAACTAAAGCTCCAACTCCATATCTCACAAGAAAAATATACATTCATCTCCTCAACTATATCCGTCATATAACTCAAATGGCTCAGTTCACTCTCCTGCTTGTATGAATAACAACCGCACACAAATTAAAATCTGAACAATAATAAAAGTCTTTAAATGCACACTTGACAAACCCACACAAAATGTCAAATAAAACATACCATACTAACAAAAAATGTCTTCCTTTTTAAAATGAATGAAATATTTCCTTTTCATCTTACAGTTTGTCTAACTTAATTTATTACATGGTCACTGATTAAAAAACTAACCATAAAACCATTCTCCAAAACTACTACCCTCCAAAACATTATATATATATATATATATATATATATATATATATATATATATATATATATATGTGTGTGTGTGTGTGTGTGTGTTTTTCTGTGTCTCTCTCTCTCTCTCTGTGTGTGTGTATGTGTGTGTGAACTCGATCTTATTATATTCCTCATCCTCTAAGTGTGTTGTTTGTCTGTGGGCAAACCAAATGAAACGCATATGTATGTGAAACTGCTGTTATCTTGAAAGACCCAAAATATAATTCAAAAAATCCCTTGTCTCCTTCTTGTGCTCACTTGACTTCTCCTTTGATCTTAACAACACAAAGTCTCCTATTATTCTTTCAAAATTGACCGTGAGTGAGAAATGTGGGAATTGCTATAGGGTAATGAGTAGAGGGTTTTGTTGCCAATGTTCTAGGAAAATATTTTCATTGGGGGGAGGGATGCAGTGGGGAGAAAGTTGGGAGTACAGAAGAGGCTCTTTCCTGGAAATACAGAGTATGCAGTAGGAACGTTTTGATTGGGGAACAGGAAAGTAAAATCTGTGCCCTTCAGGCACAGTTGGAGGAAGCAAGGAAGGAAATGATAAGGATCAAAGTATATAGAAGGGAGGAGGGTGGTTGGGAACTGGAAGCTGGTAGGGCGATAGGAAGAAATAGAACGTGTTCTGACAGTTTTGTCATTAATACCAAAAACAGGTATCTACCACTGCCAGAGTTAAGTGGAGAAGAACCCACCTAGAACGAGGAGCAGGAAAAGTGCAGCACACTTCAACAGTGGCCAAGAAGCCTAGGAATGTGCAAAGTGTTGGGAACAAGAAATGCTGCTACTAGGTAGTAGCAATGGGCGATGTGTAGCCCCTGAGTTACAGGAAAGTTTAGGGGCAGCATATCAGGCCACCAGTATCTTCAAGCCAAATGTAGGACTAAGTCATGTGATAGAGGACTTAGGGTTTTTATGTAAGGCCTTTGCAAAAGAGGACTGTGTAGTGATAGTGGGTGGGGCAGGAAACAGTTTGGACAGGGATGGGCCGTATGACATTTTTGGTGACCTGGACAAGACTGATTCCCTGATTTACGGCATCAACATACACTTTGTTAAGCTGTTCTAGTGTCATGATGAACCATACCTTGATGGAGCCGTGAGGCGAATCACTGTGGGGTTAAAGATGGATCTGAGGGCAGTCAACTTTGCTCATGTTTCTCTGGTGCCTGTCAGGACGATCAACAGATGAGGTTGCACTAGGCATGGCCCACACCTAAACATGACTGGGAAGGGAAGATTGGTACAGCTGATTTATGAAAGTATAGGGGGTGGATCTCGGGCCACACATGGTCAAACAACTGTTGTCAAGGGTAGGAAAAGTAAGTCGTTTTCAGCATAAATCCAGACAATAGGTTCCCCTGCCTAAAGAGTATCTCCAGCAGTTTAAAAATTACTGAAAAATCACTCACAAGACAGATTTAAGCACTCCAAATATCACATATATCAGATGTCACAAAGAAAAACAAAGCATTGGAAAGAGTAACATGGGGCATTTCACAGACTTAACAATTCTCCATCAAAACATACAATCAATAAAAATAAAATACAACTAATAAAAGCTGAGCTCTAATCTTTGAACTACACAGTAGTTTGTGTTACTGAGACAGAGAGAGAGAAATGTAACATGTAGTATTATCATTGTATGAAATGGCAAACTCTTACTGCAGAACTGCTTCAAGGGATGGAGTATCATCCATTTATATCAGAAAAGGAACACAGTTGAAATCAAGACATGACCTCAGGACAGTAAGTGAAGACAAACACTTTGAAATAACAGTTATTGAATTAACAGGGCTTGATATCACCAAGAAATTAATCATTCTGTGTGTATAGATCTCCTAGATCTTCTTATAGACAACTGTATCGTCTGCGAACAATCTTAGAGAGATTTCGACGCATTCTACTGGATCATATATGTCCACTGTAAACGGCAACGTCCCACCACTCTTCCTTGGGGTACCCCCGAAATTACCTGAACACCTGTCGGTTTTGTTTGGCTGAGAGCGACGTGTTGAGTTATATCCGCACAAAAGGATTGGATCCAGTCGCAAATCTGGCCGATTCTCGGTAAGATCGTATTCTTTTTCAGTAAACGGCAATGAGGGGCAGTGTCAAATGCCTTCCTGAAGTAGAGAATCACGGAATCAACGTGAACACCGATGTCTACAGCGATACAGATCTCATGGAGGAACAAAGCGAACTCGTATATGAAGGTAGTATCTGTTCCCGAAAGAACAGATAACACAGATGACCGTGCAGCTTCTCTAGAAAGAAATGATAATTAAATCGACATCCTAGCTGCAAACAGGCGTTGATATACATCATTGTGGACATGTTGAATATGTGTGGCCAGACAGGCATTCGAACCCGGGAACTGCAGCTTACACGGTAGACACTCTATCCATTTGAGCCACCGAGGGCACAGAGGACTGCGCCTGCAGGGACTTATCCCTTGCATGCTCCCCAACTCGTACGAGACTTGGTAGATTAATCTGCCACGAGTAATGAGTGTGATGGGCAAACATGTATTAGGTGCATTATGAATGTAGTGGTGTGGACATGTTGGGAATGTGGGTCTCACGGGGAGCGTCCAAGGGATAAATCCCTGCAGGCGCGCTATCCTCTGTGCCCTCGGTGGCTCAGATGGATAGAGTGTCTACCATGTCAGCACGACATCCCGGGTTCGAGTCCCAGTCGAGGCACATATTTTCAACATGTCCCCAATGATGTATATAAACGCCTGTTTGCAGCTAGGGTGTCGATTTAATTATCATTTAATTTAGAGCAAGCTGAGTTTCTCAAGATCTCTGTTTGCGGAATCCAAGCTGATTTTTAAAGAGGAGATTTCCATTCTCCAAAAACGTCGTGATACATGAGCATCAAACGTGTTTCATAATTCTGCAGCAGATCGACGTCAACGACATAGACCTATAAATATGTGCGTCTGTTCTGCGACCCTTCGTGAAATGGGAATTACCACCGCTTTTTCGAGCCCCTAGGTACCCTTCGCTGCTCCAGTTTCCTAAAATCGACTGCTGACAGAAGTGGAGCGAGTTCTTTCGCATACTCTTTGTAGAATCTCACAGATATGTCTGGTCCGGGTGCCTTTTTGTTATAACGCAGTAGTAGTTGCTTTTCTATTCCGCGATTGGTAAACGTAATAAATGCCAATATGGCTACGAAGTCTTTCGCGACGTATTTCTTGAATAAAAATCTCTCGGTGTACATGCCGCGTCAAATCAGGATAAAACTCCAAGCTTTCGACCACTACCTCCATGGCCGTCGTCAGGGCTAAAACTATCTGTCGTAAACTAGCGAGGCTCCCACTTTTATATGCAAAGGACGGCTTCTGATTGGCTGGAATACGTCATAGCAACAGCGATATGATGCGTAGTGAAGTGGTGCCCCCTACTTCCATAGATGTAGTTTCTATCCCGTGTTGCTTGCAGCGCCATCCCTTTAATCAGGAGGTAAAGTGCGGGAAGTTTTCCTCTGCGAAAAACTGTTCCTTACCACTGTTTACGGAAGACGTCTTTAAATCTCTTCCCGGTCTCACTATGGCAGAAGACGTGCTCTCGTAAGTCCGAGGCACGGAGTCTCTCACGGAAGCAAGCGATTCAAGCCCCAGGAAGGACGCGCGGGAGCCTACGCAGCCGAACCGCGCCGGCTCGGCTGGCCACCAGGGCCTGAATTATGCCCCCCAGACACATAAATACTGGCCGCTTTAGCATACACTGAGCGCTACCGGCATCCCCGCCCCCTGCAGCACAGCCGCCCAAGGACCCGTTTGTACTGTCACCCACGCCGGCGGTGCCTTAATGACGGTGAGGCCTTCCCGTCTGGAAGACATTCCGGCCAGTACTCGGGCGGTGTTGTCGCAGGTCACGTGCACTGCTCGGGCTTTGAGCGCTCGCACAGCCCAACGTGCATGTGCATCCCGCTACTTTACTGTTAGCTACGCTGTGTGACACTTGCTCCAGGAGAACTACACTGAAGCGCCAGAGGAACTGGTATAGGCGTGCGTATTCAAACACAGAGGTATGTAAATAGGCAGAAAAAGGCGCTGCGGTTGGCAACGCCTATATGAGACATGTGTCTGGCGCAGTTGTTAGATTGGTTACTCCTGCTACAATGGCAGGTTAGCAAGATTTATGTGAGTTTGAAAGTGGTTTTATAGTCGGCGCTCGAGCGATGGGACACAGCATCTCTGAGATGGCGATGAAGTGGAGATTTTCCCGGACTACAATTTCAAGAGTGTACCGTGAATATCAGGAATCCGGTAAAACATCAAATCTCCGACATCACTGCGGCTGGAGAAAGATCCTTCAATAATGGGACCAACGACGACTAAAGAGAACCGTTGAACTTGACAGAAGTGCAACCCTCCCGCGAATTGCTCCAGATAAGCCATCGACAAGTGTCAGAGTGGACTGTTCAACGAAACATCATCGATATGGGGTTTCGAAGCCAAAGTCCCACTCGAGTACCCTTGATGACTGCACGATACAAACTTTTTTGTCTCATCTGGACCCGTGAACACCGACATTGGACTGTTGATGACTGGAAACATGTTGCCTGGTCGGAGGAGTCTCGTTTCAAATTGTATCGAGGAGATGAGTATGGAGACAACCTCATGAATCCATGGACCCTGCATGTCAGTAGGGCATTTTTCAAGCTGGTAGAGGCTCTGTAATGGTGTGGAGCGTGTGCGGTTGGATTGATATGGGACCCCTGATACATCTAGATACGACTCTGATACGTGACGCGTACGTAATTATCCTGTCTGATCACCTGCATCCATTCATGTCCATTGTGCATTCCGACAGACTTAGGCCATTCCAGCGGGAAAATGCATCACCCCACACATCCATAATTGCTACAGACTGGCTCCAGGAACACTCTTCTGAGGTCAACCACTTCTGCTCGCCACAAAATTCACCAGAAATGAGCGTATCTGGGATGCCTTACAACGTGCTGTTCAGAAGATATCTCCAACCCTTCGTACTCTTACGGATTTATGGACAGCCCTGCAGGATTCATGATGTCAGTTCCCCCCCGGCAGTATTTCATACATTAGTGGAGTCCATGCCACTTCGTGTTGCGGCACTTCTGCAGGCGCGTAGGGGTCCTACACGATATTAGTCAGGTGCACCAGTTACGGTTTATAAACTGATGATACAAAACATTGTGATTACCATCTACAGTGGTACTGAACGCTGCCTGGTGCATCTGTGGGAAAGTAACGCGGTAAGGGAAACTTGCAAGTGGGGCTGAAACGAATGGGGTGCCGGTTGACACCAGTTTGTTAATCGATAGCGTGTGTGGATCGATTAGGTTTGAGATTCGATTGCGAGTTGCTCTGAGGCAGCAACCGCCACTGGCAGTTGAATGGTAGATTAGTCAGTGACTACAGCAGAGGACGTGTGTGCCGAGGTCAGAGCTGCAACGGTGGATAGGGCGTCGGTTCGTTACGTGAGATGCCTGCAGTGTTCACTCTGTTTCGAAAAACTTCAGGTTTTTTTTCCACTGGTTCGTAGGAGAAAGCGAAGGAAATGTAGCATGAACTTCAATTGTACGTGGACCTTTAATCAAATTACTATATTACAGTGACTATATGTATGCGGGTATGTCCGAGGGAACATTCCATCGTAATTCCGAACAATACAGTCACCAAAATATAGGCAACGGGTAGGCGACTTTCAAGTAAACTTTCCCCCCTGTAAGGGAATAAACATAATGGATGTACGAGGTTGTAGACACATGGGTGATGACATATGGAAGTTTGCATCTGCCGTGTGTCGTCCTCGGATACCCAAATGGTAATGCGACCGCTCGTAATAAGCGGGAAATCCGGATTTCATTCCCGGTCCAGAACAAATTTTCACTGTCGTCATTCCGTTATACAGCTGATGGTTGTCCATTTTCGCAACTGCGGATGTACTTCAGGTGTTGAATGAAATTTGTGATGTGAAAGTGAACTTTTATTCTGAACTAGTATTGTTAATCCGATTTGAAGGTGTACTGAAGGTGTGTCCCTATGCACGATAATTCTGAGGATGCTAGCTCGCCTTTATTGTTACGCTTGAGCAGTGTTTGCCGACATATCATGTTCTATTGTCACGCTGCCTCGGTAAAATTCATCTAAGAACAGCATAGGTATGCTCTGAAATATCCATGTGACAGGGTAAGATTATGTGATTACCTGTTTGTTGCCACTGGGTTTCGGGTAAATGCGCTCATATGGTGTATATAAGTGAAAACCTCGTGGTCCTCTTAAGCTCTTCTAAGTAAATGTTCAAATGTCTGTAAATTCCTAAGGGACAAAACTAATGAGGTCATCGGTCCCGACAATTACACACTACTTCAACTAACTTATGCTAAAAACATCACACACATCCATTCCCGAGGAAGGACTCGAACCTCCGGTGGGAGGAGCCGAGCAATCTGTGACATGGCGCCTCAAACCGCGCGGCCACTCCGCGCGATTTCTAAACAAGAGATGGGAACAGATGTACAATGTGTGTATGTTGTAATTCAGAGTTATAGTAGAAGATTGCCGCAGTGGATATACCGGGTGATCAAAAAGTCAGTATAAATTTGAAAACTGAATAAATCACGGAATAATGTAGATAGAGAGGTACAAATCGACACACATGATTGGAATGACATGTGGTTTTATTAGAACCAAAAAATGCAAAAGTTCAAAAAAATGTCCGACAGATTTCACTTCATCTGATCAGAATAGCAATAATTAGCATAACAAAGTAAGACAAAGCAAAGATGATGTTCTTTACAGGAAATGCTCAATATGTCCGCCATCATTCCTCAACAATTGCTGTAGTCGAGGTAAAGTGTTGTGAACAGCACTCTAAAGCACGTCCGGTGAGGCATTGGCGTCGGATGTTGTCTTTCAGCATCCCTAGAGATGTCGGTCGATCACAATACACTTGCGACTTCAGGTAACCCCAAAGCCAATAATCGCACGGACTGAGGTCTGGGGACCTGGGAGGCCAAGAATGACGAAAGTGGCGGCTGAGCACACGAACATCACCAAACGACGCGCGCAATAGATCTTTCACGCGTCTAGCAATACGGGGTGGAGCGCCATCCTGCATAAACATCGTACGTTCCAGCAGGTGTTTATCAGCCAGACTGGGGAAGATGCGATTCTGTAACATATCGGCGTACCTCTCACCCGACACGGTAGCAGTTACAAAACCAGAATCACGCATTTCCTCGAAGAAAAAAGGCCCGATAACGGTAGATGTGGTAAATCCAACCCATACCGTGACTTTCTCGTCGTGCAATGGAGTTTCCACGACAGTTCCAGGATTTTCGGTAGCCCAAATTCTGCAATTGTGGGAGTTGACGGACCCTCGGAGCGTGAAATGAGCTTCGTCGGTCCACAACACGTAACTCAACCAATCGTCATCTTCCGCCATCTTTTGAAACGCCCACACCGCAAATGCCCTCCGCTTCACTACATCGCCAGGTAACAGTTCATGATGCCGATGGATTTTTTACGGATAGCATCGGAGGGTACGCCTCAGTGCCAACGAAACAGTAGTGTATGGAATGCCGGTGCGACGTGCGACTGCACGAGCGCTGACTTCCCCGTACATAGACGAACCCGCTACAGTCTCCATTTCTCCCTGAACTGTCTCCGCAGCATTATGCCTTGTGCTCGGTCGGTCACTACAGGGTCTAAACAACCCGTGGCTTCGAACTGCGAAATCATTCTCGCCACAGCTGCGTTTGTCAATGGACCTTTACCCGTTCGAATCCCCTTCCTATGGCGATAGGATCGTAACGCTGAACTAGTACGAACTAGTACATTCCCCATTCTGATATTACAGCTTCACTAAAAGCGCCTTTTCAGCTAACGTCAACATGCTACGACTGCTGGCGCATCTGATTCTCTCTCTCATTACTGCTCCTTTTATACACGATTGTCATGCGCAGTCGTTGACATTTTGCTGTCCAGCGCCATCTGTCTGTCATTTTGTGAACTCTTTTTTCTATTAAAACCCCATGTCATTCCAAGCATGTGTGTCAATTTTTACCTGCCTATCTACATTATTCCGTGATTTATTAAGTTTTCAAATGTATACTGACTTTTTGGTCACCCGGTACATATCTCCAGAGCGACTAGTTTATGTATAGTGTGCTTGTACAACTTCGGTTGATGTAACGGTCGGAACTTCTGCTTGGTGTTGGGGCAGAAGGGGTCCTTCCAGCAGCCAGCGAGCGAGTGGAGTGTGTCTCTGTTGCAGATGCGCCCTCTTGTACGGCCACACACTAGCTCTGGGTCTTGTCCGTTTGGACTGGAAACGTGCGAATAACGTTGGTTCGATATTACGAGTGAAATAGAAGGGCTCTCGGCAGATTGACGAGCACTGGGCTTCAAAGAGAGGTTGGAAACGTACTCAACCGCTGACACTGGTCTGAAATTCAACAAGCTGCATCAACCTGGTGAACAATAATTACGTTAAGTAACCTATGTGCTAAAATTTATTGTACTATGGTTTATTTGATGTGGTTTCTCATATGGTTATTGATGTACGTCTTTAATAATATGAAATTAAGTTTTATGGAAGTGTGATATATGGTAACTAAGTTTGGGAAGCCGTAAGAATTAAGGCGGGGGTCCCTCTGAAGTAATATCTGTCGTATATATTTATTTAAGGGGCCAGGTACTAGCGTATGAACTACCTGTGTCAAACATCTGCACCAAAATACTTGAGCTTTATGCAACTGTCCTGGAGTGTTCTACAGTGTGATACTGTGATTATGTTACAAACTCTCAGAGATAATGCTGAAAGGTAAATGCCTGCAGTCGGCATCAAATCCCGGTTCTCTAAATTTTCGCAACGGTGCTTGGAGAGAAAAGAGCGTCGTCTTCCCTCCAGGGATTAGCATGTGATGTTACGGAGCATTTCCGTAATACTTGGATGCTGATCGTATATCCCGGTAACAAAGCTACCAGCACGCCTCTGAACTGCTTCGAAGTCTTCCTTTAATGCGACCTGGTGGGTATCCGAAACACTCGAGCGGTACTGAAGAATGGATCGCACCTGCGACTGTACGCCGTCAGTCTTTATAGACGAGCCACAATTTCCTATAATTTACCAATAAAAGAAAGTCGACCATCCACGTTCTTTCCTGTCAGCCTGACGTTCTCATTCCACTTCGTATCACTTTGTACCATCACACTAAATATGTCATCGATTTGACTGTGTTAAGCAGCACACTAGTAATTTAGTAGTCGAACGTCACATAATTGTTTTCTCTTCTCATCAGCATTAATTTATATTCTTCTACGTTTAGAGCAACCTGTGTTTGACCACACCGTCTATAAATTATGTCTACGTCATCTTGTAGTCACTCAACGACGACTCCTTCTACATCTACATCCATACTCCGCAAGCCACCTGACGGTGTGTGGCGGAGGGTACCTTGAGTACCTCTATCGGTTCTCGCTTCTATTCCAGTCTCGTATTGTTCGTGGAAAGAAGGATTGTCGGTATGCCACTGTGTGGGCTCTAATCTCTCTGATTTTATCCTCATGGTCTCTTCGCGAGATATACGTAGGAGGGAGCAATATATTGCTTGACTCTTCGGTGAATGTATGTTCTCGAAACTTTGACAAAAGCCCGTACCGAGCTACTGAGCGTCTCTCCTGCAGAGTCTCCCACTGGAGTTTATCTATCATCTCCGTAACGCTTTCGCGATTACTAAATGATCCTGTAACGAAGCGCGCTGCTCTCCGTTGGATCTTCTCTATATCTTCTATCAACCCTATCTGGTACGGATCCCACACTGCTGAGCAGTATTCAAGCAGTGGGCGAACAAGCGTACTGTAACCTACTTCCTTTGTTTTCGAATTGCATTTCCTTAGGATTCTTCCAATGAATCTCAGTCTGGCATCTGCTTTACCGACGATCAACATTATATGATCATTCCACTTTAAATCACTCCTAATGCGTACTCCCAGATAATTTATGGTATTAACTGCTTCCAGTTGCTGACCTGCTATTTTGTAGCTAAATGATAAAGGATCTATCTTTCTGTGTATTCGCAGCACATTACACTTGTCTACATTGAGATTCACTTGCCATTCCCTGCACCATGCGTCAATTCGCTGCAGATCCTCCTGCATTTCAGTACAATTTTCCATTGTTACAACCTCTCGATACACCACTGCATCATCTGCAAAAAGCCTCAGTGAACTTCCGATGTCATCCACCAGGTCATTTATGAATATAGTGAATAGCAACGGTCCTATGACACTCCCCTGCGGCACACCTGAAATCACTCTTACTTCGGAAGACTTCTCTCCATTGAGAATGACATGCTGCGTCCTGTTATCTAGGAACTCCTCAATCCAATCACACAATTGGTCTGATAGTCCATAAGCTCTTACTTTGTTCATTAAACGACTGTGGGGAACTGTATCGAACGCCTTGCGGAAGTCAAGAAACACGGCATATACCTGTGAACCCGTGTCTATGGCCCTCTGAGTCTCGTGGACGAATAGCGCGAGCTGGGTTTCACATGACCGTCTTTTTCGAAACCCATGCTGATTCCTACAGAGTAGATTTCTAGTCTCCAGAAAAGTCATTATACTCGAACACAATACGTGTTCCAAAATTCTACAACTGATTGACGTTAGAGATATAGGTCTATAGTTCTGCACATCTGTTCGACGTCCCTTCTTGAAAACGGGGATGACCTGTGCCCTTTTCCAATCCTTTGGAACGCTACGCTCTTCTAGAGACCTACGGTACACCGCTGCAAGAAGGGGGGCAAGTTCCTTCTCGTACTCTGTGTAAAATTGAACTGGTATCCCATCAGGTCCAGAGGCCTTTCCTCTTTTGAGCGATTTTAATTGTTTCTCTATCCCTCTGTCGTCTATTTCGATATCCACCATTCTGCCATCTGTGCGACAATCTAGAGAAGGAACTACAGTGCAATCTTCCTCTTTGAAACAACTTTGGAAAAAGACATTTAGTATTTCGGCCTTTAGTCTGTCATCCTCTGTTTCAGTACCATTTTGGTCACAGAGTGTCTGGACATTTTGTTTTGATCCACCTACCGCTTTGACATAAGACCAAAATGTCTTAGGATTTTATGCCAAGTCAGTACATAGAACTTTACTTTCGAATTCATTCCCGTAAACCAAAGCGTCGTCAGCAAACAGCCGTAAATTGCTCCTCATTCTGTCCGTCAGGTCATTTATGTACATAAGAGTGGTCTTGCCACACTTCCCTGGGACACTCCTGGTGATATCCTTGTCTCTGCGACAGCTTACTGGTTTCGTCCTTCTTCCTGCGAGTTTTCTACACCATGCGGCGTCTCTCGTATCCAAGTGTCCATCTTCCTGAGAGTCTTCTTCTTACAAAGACCCTGTCCTGTATGGTACGTCTCACTCCATCGTTCCAGTTTAGTCTGGGTCTTTCTCTTTCTCTGTGTCGTCGAGGTCTCCACAGTGCCACCTTTACCCTGCCATTCTTCTAAGATATCAGTACCATGTTAGCCGTTTATTTTCGGTTGTGTCTTGTCTACTACATCTTTTATAGCTCCCATCTGTTCTCGTAGCACTTCATTTCTTATTTTGCCTCTTCTTGTTACTTCACAGCTTCGACTCCAAAATCCATTTACATTGCCTTTACTTTCTTCTCATTGCCCTTGGAGACTTCCAACAGTTTTGCACCAAACAGAGCAATGCTCTCAAATACAGTTGCGTATATTCTCCTATTCAAATTGTTTGACGTCGTTTTAATCCAAATAATGGAGCACAACTGCTTAATTGTCATCTTTCCCGTTCTTATTCTTTCTTTTTCTCCCACTTTTATCCGAAATGAATATGCCTAAAAATTTATGTGAACGTCTACACTTTTCAATAGATCCCTCACCCGTAACAGGATCCCTCCCTAAACCTCCGACAAGTATTCAGTCTTTGTAAAGTTAATTGTCGTGCCCCACTGCTCATACTCTCCTTGAAGCTTCCTTTACATGTAAGCTCGGCTAAGATAACCTGATCGTCCTCGAAATTCAGGGAGAACAGAATGTTGGCACTTACTCTAATTCCCATGTTACTGTACATCCTGTTCCAAGTTTTCAGTGCTTCGTTCAAAAATATTTTAAAGAGAATAGGCGCTAAACAGCATCCTTGTCTCAGTCCTCTGCTGACGTTAACTTTCTATTACTGCTTTCTATGGCTTAAAAAGATTACGAGCCACTCACACTCATGATAATCTAATCCGTGTGCTCGGAACTTCGTCAACAGTCTTCATTAAAGACGGTGCCAAACGCTTCCCGGAAATCAAGGAATGTGGAATCTGCCTGTTGCTCTCCACCCATTGTTTGCAGGATATCATGTAAGAAAAGGGAAAGCAGAGTTTCGCGCAAGCAGTGTTTTCTAAATCCTTGCTGAGTTGTGGACAGAAGCTTTTCCATCTCAAGAAAATTTATTATATTCGTGCTGAGAATGTGTTCAAGACCTCAGCAGCAACACATGTTAAGGATATTGACCGGTAACTCCGCGGGTCTGTTCTTTGACCCTTCTGAGAAGTCATCAGCACTTTTTTCATTCCCAAAAACAAAGCGTATGGTCATCAGTACAAGACGCAGACTGTCCAAAATTAGAATAAGACACTCTACCATTAGCCAAGTAAGTGCATTTAAATATCTTGGAAGCACAATAACTGTAGAACTGAGATGTCACCAGGAGGTGAAAACTCGAATTGCCGTAGAGAAGGAGGTATTCAACAGAAAGAGGAGACTCTTATGTGGCAAATTAGATAAAGGTCTAAGGAAAAGGCTTGGCAAATGTTTTGTCTGGAGTGTGGCACTATATGGGCAGTAACACGGACGCTGAGACGAGAAGATGAAAAATGGTTAGAAGCATTTGAGATGTGGATGTGGAGGAGAATGGAGAGAATAAGCTGGATGGAAAGAGTGGGTAATGAAAGAGTATTGGAAAGGGTTGGTGAGAGAAGCTGTCTGCTGAAGGTTGCAAGAGAAAGGAAAAAGAACTGGTTGGGACATTCATTGAGTAGGAAGTGCTTGCTAGCAGATGATTTGGAAGCATTGGTTTGTGGGAGAAGACAGAGGAAGAAGGAGATACAAGATGATAGAAGACATAAAGGGAAGAGGAAATTATGCAGACCTGAAGAGGATGGCAGAAGACTGGACAGCATGGAGAACTACCATGTGAAAACCTGCCTTTTGGAAAAACACTGATAATGGGATTTTTCGCTGGGCGAAAGTTTGTCATAAATGCAAGTTAAGAAAGGGGTCAGTGCCACAGAGTACGGTCTGTAAAAACCAAATGTGGATTCCATCTAGACGTGGAGCTTATTTGTTTTCAGCTCTTTAAGTTGCTTCTCCACGCTAGGGATGCTTATTTTGTTGTCCTCCATACTACAGTCTGTGCGTCAGTCAAACGATCCTCAGGCGTGAACAATCTTTTAAACGTGAATTTTAAACTTCAGTCCTTTCGCTGTATTATGTTGTCGCCATACACTGGTCAACAAGCGACTGGATACAAGCCATGGACCCAATTAGTGATTTTACGTAGAACCAGAATTTCCTCGACTTCTCAACAAGATATTTCGCTAAGGTATGAAGGTGGAAGTTGTTATGTGCATCGCGCATTGATCTTCTTACGGACGCACGGATTTCTACTAAGTTTTATCTGCCGTCATTTGAGGCTTGTCTTTGAACCGAGAGCGCAACAGCCTTTGCTCCTCAACATTTTCCGAATTTCGTTATTAACCAACGATGGGTCTTTCCCGTCCTCAGTCCACTTACCCGGTACTATTTAGAATACCGTCTTTGTTTAAATGGGATGCTAAGAACCGATTATCTGCTTTTTGTAGCATAAACATTCTACTAGCCTTGTTGGTGGATTTATTAGCTTCAGTAACCATCGTTGCTATGCTTACCTCTTGACCAGTAATCCGTGTCTCTGTACTGACACTGTCCATAAAGTCAGGACTGTTTGTAGCTAAAGGGATAAAATACATCGACTCCGTACGGGTTGTGTAGCTGGCTGTTCAAGACAGTTTTCGAAAAACGTGTTCGAAAGCATATCACGTGACTGACTGTACATAACATCTGCGGTGAATACATAGACGTCTCACTCCATACTCAGCAGATTAATGTCGACTCCAAGTAATACTGCATGATGTGGGTTTAACGCACTACGAAGCGTAGACTTTCCTTGAATGATTCTACAGCTTCATTTGGTTTTTTTTAAATAAAAACTGTGCAATGTATTCTGTTTCTCCCAGATGCGTTTCAGTTTTTGCTGTAAGGCATCTTCAAAAAATGGTTCAAATGGCTCTGAGCACTATGGGACTTAACATCTATGGTCATCAGTCCCCTAGAACTTAGAACTACTTAAACCTAACTAACCTAAGGACATCACACAACACCCAGCCATCACGAGGCAGAGAATTAAGGCATCTTCAGTAGGATAGTTCTTCGCGATTTTGGATAGCATCTGAGTTTCGTCTCATGGTCATATGCTGGAGGTCGCACTATAATCACTTGTGAAACATAAGCACTTTTTCATATTCCGAATATTTCACAATTTTCGTATATTGGTTGTCCTTATTGTTGTGGATCTCTGTTAGTATAGTGTCATTAGTTGCAAATATTTGATCGGAAGCTGTGATTTAAAGACGTAATTACCGTGAGTTCGCTATATGTCTCGTCCTGTTTAAACTTGTGCTTCTACAACTCTTATTGCGGAATCCGATGGCCGAAGGAAGCATCCAATAATTTACGGGATTTGACCGAGGCCTCCTAATCGTGTCCAAGTAACTTCACAGTCGGACTCAATTTCGACCTCGATAGTCACAATATTTCTGTCGAATACAAGGCACACTGTTTAATCTGTCTTTTCTATATACATTCTATAACTCGATAAATACTGTGACGGAAAAAAATCGCAAAACCAAAAAATAAGTAATGTAGAGTAATAATTTCGTGAATACATTTCTGTAGGTAATATATTTAAGTGCTTAACATTGTAAAATACCATGTTAATGTAAGCGCGAGATAAGCCATTAAAAATATGAAACGCTACTACACGAATAACCGGTGTAATAGCCAGACTGTTGAATGCAACCATAATGGGGTCTTCGTCAGCTCAAAGGCACTCTTGACTAACATCAACTCACCACGTCCAGTCTCAAATGTAACTAACGCTCACGACCTTTACAGCATATATTTAAAGCAAACCTGGTTTTCATCCACATAGTGGCGCTACTAGCGCCATTCTTACGCGACTGGTGCGAAATTTCAACAGACAACAAATTTCATATGTAGAAACGCTCCTATCAAACATTCGTTTATGTCGCACAACTTCTTCTTGGTGATGTAAGTTTTTGCCGTCAGTGTATTTCGTAGTTCTGTGCTTCGAGTTTCACTCAGTTTCCGGTTTCGAGAATATTTTGAGCGCGACAACTTTACTGGAGTGCAGTAACTTTATAACGAATATTTCGACAATTTACTGTTAAAATTTTAACAGCCGAAATATCTCTACTTTTTACGCGATATGATTTCGCTCTCTGCGTATCGGCTGGAGAGAGGACATCAGAAGACCTCAAACTATCGCTGCTTCCTTTATGTATTGCACCCCTGACCTATCAAGGGGATTGCCACAACACTGTACCCCACAAAGTGAGTCTGTAAATCTGCAGCTACGACTGTCAGCCGGCCGTCGTGACCGGGCGGTTCTAGGTGCTTCAGTCTCGAACCGCGCGAACGCTGCGGTTGCAGGTTCGAATCCTACCTCGGGCATGGATTTGTGTGATGTCCTTAGGTTATGGTACGTTAACCGGGGACCTAGAAACGACGGAGACGCTCCGTCCCCGCCGCAGCAGCAGTGGTCCACAACTCCACGACGACTACCGCAGTCCACTTCACCCCTCCGCCGCCCCACACCGAACCCTGGGTTATTGTGCGGTTCGGCCTCCGGTGGACGCCCCAAGGAACGTCTCACACCAGATGAGTGACACCCCTATGTTTGCATGGTAGAGTAATGGTGGTGTTCGCGTACGTGGAGAACTTGTTTGCGCAGCAATCGCCGACACAGTGTAGCTGAGGCGGAATGAGAGGAACCAGCCCGCATTTGCCGAGGCAGTTGAAAAACCGCCTAAAAACCATCCACAGACTGGCCGGTTCACCGGACCTCGACACAAATCCGCCGGGTGGATTCGTGCCGGGGACCGGCGCTCCTTCCCGCCCGGAAAGCCGTGCGTTAAGCCGTCGGCACACGGACGGTGCATCAGAACGTTGAGCGTTGAGCGTGCCGAGTTTCTGACGTCATAGCGTGGAATAGCACGCTCGGGAGTCTTTCTGAACGTGCAGAGCAATATCTGGCATGTCAGATATTCTGAGCGTGCGTCTGAGCGTAGACCAATGAGATGGCACAACGCCACCTACGTCACACGCACGCCGTCTCTCTTCAGTACAGAGTTGTGAGGCGCCATATTGGCGTTCATTTCATGCCTATATGTATATATGCCGTTTCTGAGCACCAGCAAATTGAGAATCACTGGAAAACCCCATGTTGGTTGTGTGATTCGTTCCAATAACATTATGAGAAACATCG